>NC_134587.1:15000-1260000 GCF_037038515.1 Microtus pennsylvanicus
CCCTGACCCTAACCTTTGATCCTAACCCTTGACCCTGACCCCTGACCCTGAGCCCTTGACCTTGACACTGAAACTTGACCCCTGACCCTGATGCCTGACCCCTGACCCTGACCCCTGACCCCTGACCATGACCCTGATCCCTGACCCTGACCTCTGACCCTGACTTCTGACCCTGACTTCTGACCCTGACCCCTGACATCTGACCCCTAACCACTGACCCTGTACCCGACCCCTGGCCCCTGACCCTGACCCTAAGCCTTGATCCTGACCCTTGACCCTGACCCCTGACCCTGACCCTGACGCCTGACCCTTTACCCTTGACCCTAACACTTGATCCTAACCCTTGACCCTGACCCCTGACACAGACCCTTGACCCTAACCCTTGACACTAACCCCTGACCAGTGACCCCAGCCCCTGACCCCGGCCCCTGACCCTGACCCTCTAACCCTAACCCCTGACCCCTGACCCTGAACCTGACCCTTGCACCTCAGCCTTGACCCTGACCCTTGACACTAACCCCTGACCCCGACCCCTGACCCCGACCCCTGACCCCGACCCCGACCCCGACCCTGACCCTGACCCCTGACCCCGACCCTTTACCTTGACCATGACCCTTATCCCTGACCCTGACCTCTGACCCCTGACCCTGAACCTGACCCCGACACCTGACCCCGACCTCTGACCCTGACTTCTGACCCTGACTTCTGACCCTGACCCTGACCCTGATTTCTGACCCTGACCCCTGACCCTGACTTCTAACCCTGACCCCTGACCCCTGGCCCCTGACCCTGACCCTAAGCCTTGATCCTGACCCTTGACCCTGACCCCTGACCCCTGACCCTGACCCTTTACCCTTGACCCTAACCCTTGATCCTGACCTCTGACCCTGACCCTTGACTCTTGACCCTGACCACAGACCCTGACCCTTGACCCTTGGCCCTTGACCTTGACCCTAACCGTTGACCCCTGACTCTGATGCCTGACCCCTGACCCTGACCCTGATCCCTGACCCCTGACCCCGGCCCCTGACCCTGACCCTCTAACCCTAACCCCTGACTCCTGACCCTGACACTGACCCTTGACCCTCAGCCTTGACCCTGACCCTTGACACTAACCCCTGACCCCGACCCCTGACCCCTGACCCCGACCCCTGACCCCGACCCCGACCCCTGACCCCGACCCCTGACCCCTGACCCCGAACCCGACCCCTGACCCCGAACCCGACCCCTGACCCCGACCCTTTCCCTTGACCATGACCCTGATCCATGACCCTGACCTCCGACCCCTGACCCCGACACCTGACCCCGACACCTGACCCCGACACCTGACCCCGACACCTGACCCCGACACCTGACCCCGACACCTGACCCCGACACCTGACCCCGACCCTTGACCCTGACCCTGACCCCTGACCCCTGACCATGACCCTGATCCCTGACCCTGACCTCTGACCTCTGACTCTGACTTCTGACCCTGACACCTGACCACTGACCCTGTACCCGACCCCTGGCCCCTGACCCCTGACCCTTGACCCTGACCCCTGACCCCTAACCCCTAACCCCTGACCCCTGACCCCTGACCCCTGACCACGACGCCTGACCATGTCCCCTGACCCTGACCATAAAACCTGACTCTTTACCCTTGACCCTGACCCTTGACCCTGACCCTTGACCCTGACCCCTGACCCTGACCCCTGACCATGACCGTAAGCCTTGATCCTGACCCTTGACCCTGACTTCTGACCCCTGACCCCTGACCCTTTACCCTTGACCCTAACCCTTGATCCTAACCCTCGACCCTGACCCCTGACCCTGACACTTGACACTAACCCCTGACCCTGACCCTTGACCCTTGGCCATTGACCTTGACCCTAACCCTTGACCCCTGACCCTGATGCCTGACCACAGACACTGACCCCTGACCCCTGACCCCGGCCCCTGACCCTGACCCTGACCCTCTAACCATTACCCCTGACACCTGACCCTGACCCTGAACCTTGACCCTCAGCCTTGACCCTGACCCTTGACCCTAAGTCCTGACCCCTGACCCCGACCCCTGACCCCTGACCCCCGACCCCGACCCCTCACCCCGACCCTTTACCTTGACCATGACCATGATCCCTGACCCTGACCTCTGACCCCTGACCCTGAACCTGACCCTGACCCCTGAGCCCTGACCCTTGACCCTGACCCCTGATCCCTGACCTCTGACTTCTGACCCTGACCCCTGACCACTGACCCTGTACCCGACCCCTGGCCGCTGACCCTGACCCCTGGCCCCTGACCCTTGACCCTTGACCCTGACTCCTGACCCCTGACCCCTGGCCCCTGACCCTTGACCCTTGACCCTGACTCCTGACCCCTGACCACGACACCTGACCCTGTCCCCCTGACCCTGACCATAACCCCTGACTCTTTACCCTTGACCCTAACCCTTGGCCCTGACCCCTGACCCTAACCCCTGACCCTGACCCTTGACCCTAACCCCTGACCCTGACCCTTGACCCTGACACCGACCCCTGACCCCTGACCCCCGACCCCGACCCCTCACCCCGACCCTTTACCTTGACCATGACCATGATCCCTGACCCTGACCTCTGACCCCTGACCCTGAACCTGACCCTGACCCCTGAGCCCTGACCCTTGACCCTGACCCCTGATCCCTGACCTCTGACTTCTGACCCTGACCCCTGACCACTGACCCTGTACCCGACCCCTGGCCGCTGACCCTGACCCCTGGCCCCTGACCCTTGACCCTTGACCCTGACTCCTGACCCCTGACCACGACACCTGACCCTGACCCCCGACCCCTGACCCTGACCCCGACCCTTTACCTTGACCATGACCCTGATGCCTGACCCTGACCTCTGACCCCGGACCCTGACCCTGACCCCCGACCCCCGACCCTGACCCTGACCCTGACCCTGACCCCGACCCTTTACCTTGACCCTGACCCTGACCCTGACTCCTGACCCTGACCCCTGACCCCTGACCATGTCCCCGACCCCTGGCCCCTGACACTGACCCTAAGCCTTGACCCTGACCCTTGACCCTGACCCTTGACCCTGACACCTGACCCCGTCCCCTGACCCCGTCACCTGACCCCGTCCCCTGACCCCGTCCCCTGACCCCGTCCCCTGACCCCGTCCCCTGACCCCGTCCCCTGACCCCGTCCCCTGACCCTGACCCCTGACCCCGACCCTTGACCCCGACCCTTGACCCTGACCCTTGACCCTAACCCTTGACCCTAACCCTTGACCCTAACCCTTGACCCTAAGCCTTGACCCTAAGCCTTGACCCTAAGCCTTGACCCTAACCCGACCTCTGACCCCGACCCCTGACCCTGACCCCTAACACTAACACTAACCCCCACCCCAACCCTAAATCCCACCCCAACCCCTAACCCCTAACCCTAGCTAGAAACCTAACTCTCACCAGAAACCTAACTAGAACCTGAATCTTAAACCTAACCAAAATCCTAACCCTAGCCAGAACTCTTCAAAACATGATTCAGAACCACAAACAACAAACCCTAAATCCAAACCATAACACTAACCTGAACATGAATACGAATACTAACCCAAACTATGACCCAAGGCTTAACACTAAACCCTAAACCCATAAACGCTAATCATACTTCTAATCAAAATCCTAACCTGAACTCTTAACCGAACTGTAAACCATAACCCAAACCGGAACCTAAGCACTAAACCATAAAAGCAATGCCAACACAAACACAGCCAGAAACCATAACACCCTAATCATAACCAGAACACCTAACCCTAACACTAGCAACTGAATCCAACACCAACACGTAACCCATAAACACCAACAGTAACCCTAACCCAGTAAACATAAACCTTACACCAAACCCCTAACAACGAACGCCAACACCCAATCCAATCCGGACCCTAACACTCACCCCAAATTGTGCCAAGAAACTAGAAATGTAACTGAACACTAAACAGATAATGACACAAAATCAATACCCCCTAAACCAAACCAGGACCAGAACCGTAAACAGAAACCATGATCAGAAACATAACCCGAACCCCAACGCGAAACTAAACCATAACCCAAACACTAATCCAAAGACAATCATTAGTACTAAACCCTAACCTGGAACCTAACACAAACCCATAACTCCATTACAAACCAAAGCTGTACATGTACCCTCGACCCCACTTCAAAAACCTGAAACTGATAACCTAACAAGACTCATAACCAATAAGCAATAAAAAAGAACATCAACATGAGCCAAAAACAGAAGCCACACCATAACACAAAAACTAACACAAACACAAATGCTGATTCAAAACCGAAAACAAAAACGTAAATCAATGCATGAACAAAAAACAAAGCACACAACCATATCTTAAACAAATCAAAAACCCTAAATCTAAAACATACCATAAACCCAAGCAAAGCACAAGAACAAAACACTGTCCAGAACCCTAACCCTTAACACAAATCTGAGCCAGAACTGGAACTCATAACTCTAACCCCTTAACTCTAAAACCTAACTCCAACTGTAACCCAATTACAGATCCGCAACACCACCATCCTAACCCCCTAGGCACTACCCATAGACCTAAATCCTGGCCCTAGCTATAAGCCTTATCCACAAACCCTAGCCATAAACCTTATCCAAACCAAGGACCAAGAACAGAGTGTCCAGGTACCCGGCAGGACAAGCAATCATCTCAGATAGACATACTGGGTAAAATCCCCAAGCACCATCCAAATTGGTTTTTCATCTCTAGCTAGCTAACAAGAGATAGTTGCCTACATGCAGTCTACCCTAATACTCACCCCGCCCACTAAACCCTGAAAGCTGCTAACCCCATCCAACCCAAAAACTTACCAGTTTGCACTCCAACGTGCTGCAACTCTGAAAGAAATGGGTTACAATACAGAGAAAACAAACAGGTACATGAACAGCAACACAGAACAATGCCACACTCTCTGGAACATCGATAGACAAATATTTTGGGTCATCCTCTACCTGCCTCATGTCAGAAGATCAAGAGAGCAAGTCCACAAACAAGCTGTGACTGCACAGAGTATACCAAAGGAGCAATAAAGTAAAATGGAAAAAAAAAGAACAGGAGAAATGAGACCCCCCAAACCACAGAGCAGACCAAGAACACTTCCCAAAGAATCAGACAGCCACTGTAACAATTTGAACAAGATGCAAAGACACTGCCAAGGTAAAATGAAAAGAAGTTGGTCGACTCTAATGCAATAATTTATACAACATCCTAAGGTAACACTATAACATCAGAATCAAGTGATCACAGACCAGGCAGATTCAAAACAAAGGAAAAAAGGACTATAAGTACGTAAGAAGATAACTTTATTGAGATGATAAATACATATAAAGTGAAATGAAAATCTAACTAAAAAACGAAGAAAAAAGCAACAGCTGAAATATGAAAAAAATTAAAAATCACACAAAAAAGCAAGATAACGAAGGGGTAAAAACCAGACTGCTGATTAAAACGGTTTAAGACCAAAAACTGAAATATAAGCCATAAAGAAAACAATAGAAACCCCAGATATGAAAATCCAGGAAAAAATGAACAGAAACTACAGAGGGAAGTACAACAAACAGAATAAAACAAATGGAAGAGAGAATCTCAGGTTTGAAGAATGCTAGATCAGGTAAGGAAAAAAAAAACCATGAAACCTAACAAATTTTTAAAAAAAAATACATAAAATCTGGGTAAACAACAGAAAACAAAACCTAAGAAATGAGGGATAGAAGGCACAGAAAATATAATCAAGAAAATTATAAAACGAAACTTACAAAACTTAAAGAAGGATATCTTACCTTCAGAAGGAGGTATAAGAAGCATAAAGAACAACAAATAAAGTAGATTAAAAAGATCCCCTAGTCATATCAAAACATCAAACACAAAAGCATACAGAATAAAGAATATCAGGATGTGCAAAAGAAAATGGCCAAGTAACATATTTAGGTAAACCTATCAGAATTACTCCCAACGTCTCAAAGGAAACCGTGAAAGCAAAAAGAGCAGGGATAAATGTGCAGCAGGCAATATGAGACCTTGAATACAAATACAGACTACTTAAACCTCCAAAGCTTCCTTTCACCATTGCTTAAAAACAAGGTATCACCTGACCATAAAAAATTGTAAAAAGACATATCAAAAGTCCCACCCTTACTACAAGGAAAACACCAATGCAAGAATGAAAACTTCACACACAAATTCTAAAGCAAAAAAAAAAAAACTCGCATCAGCAAAACTCTAACAACAACTCTCACTTAAAAATAACAGAAATTATCATCTATTAGTCATTAATGTCTCTTACTATACATGTGCTCAAACCACATATAATGACACAGTCTAAGAGAATAGACAGGAAAACAAAAATCAACAATCTATTGTATACAGGAAAAATACCTCAACATCAAAGACAGACAGCGCCTCAGAATAAAGGGTATGGAAAAGGACCCAAGAAACAATCAGGAATGGCTACCATAATATCTAACATTAGATTTCTAACTAAAGTAAGTCAGAACACTTGGAGAAGGCACTATATACTAATAACAAGTTCAATCTATCAAGATGAAGCCTCAATCATTGTCATACAAGTGCACTCACACATGTAAAAGAAACATGATTAGAACTCAAATTACTCATCAAAACCTAATCACTAATGGCAGGATATCTCAGTATTCCGCAATCGACAATGAACAGGTTAACCAGACAAAAATTTATAAGCGAAATAAGAGAACTAAGAGATGTAATGAATGAAATGGGCCTAAGAGACATCTTTAGAATAATACACCCAAACAGGAAAGAATATACCATCTTCCCAGCACCTCATGAATACTTTTATAAAGCAACACAGAAAACATACACAGGAAAAAAATGGAGTAATACACTGTGTCCTATCAGAAGACCACAATTTATAATTAGAACTTGACAGCAACAGCATTCTCAGAAATCCTACAAAACAATGGAAATTGAACAGCAAACTACTGAACTACCCAAGGGTCAACGTAAAATAAAGACTTCCTGAAATTGATCAAAAATGAAGGAACATTATACCCAAACTTATGAGCAATATGAAAGCAGTGCTAAGAGGAAAGTTCCTAGCTTATACAGAAAGCTCACACTAGTGAGTTAAATCATGTGAATGCTCTAGAACAAAAAAACCAGACATGACCAGAAGGAGTAGAAAACAGAAAATAATCAAATTGAGGGATGAAATAATTTATATAGAAACAAAAATGCAATAAATCAATGAGACAAAGAGCAGGTTGTTAGAGAAAATAAAGATAGACAAACCCTTATGCAAACTAATAAAAAAGACAAGAGAGAACATGCAAACTAACACAATCAGAAATGAGTAGGGATATATGACAACAGACACTAAGGAAATCGACAGAACACTTAGATCATACCACAGAAACCTGTACTATACAAAATTGTGAAACAGAAATGAAATGGACAATTTTCTGTCTAGGTACCATTTACATAAATAATATAAAGCATAGGTGAGCAATTTAAATATGTATATACTCCTAAAGAAAATAAAAGCTCTCATCAAAAGCAAACAGAGTATTCAAGGGCCAAATGCTTTTAATGAAGAATTCCATCGGAACTACCTATACCGCTCTAAGTGTTGCACATAATATACCCAGAAGGAACATTGCCTGAACTCTTTTTGAGTATGCAGTAAGATTGATGTGAAAACAAAAAGACTCACCTGAGAAAGAGAATTAAAAAATAATCTCAGTAATGAATATGAATGCAAAAATACTCAATAAAATGATGGCACACCGAATGCAGGAATACATTATAGAAACCTTCATGATCAATTCACCAGAGATGCAGGGATGGTACAACAGTCATAAATGCATTAATGTAGTCCATGATAGAAATAAATATAAAGAATAAGTAATTATGAACAACCTAATGAGTAATAAAATAGGCACATATTGCACTTGTCATAAAAGGCTCTCAGCATAGTCCATTAATCATACGTGGATTAATGTTAATGAAAATTAAGAAATATAATCTGCATGTCCAGATTTTACGTAATGTACTCTAAAACATCAGCCATATATTTGGAAAACTTTTGAACAAATTTGGCAAAGTACTTCAATAAAAATTGGTCAATTGGGGCACATATGGTTAACCTAGTGACAACTGCTCTGAAATATCACGTGTGATTTACTATGTGTCACTGGGATGAACCAAGACGAGAATAAAAGTAACCGGAGGCCGTTTTCTGGCATTGATTACCTTCCACACAGCCACTACTGCAATACAGATCCACATTTAAAAGATGATAGCTGCCTTAACCCAAAACCTAACCATAACTATAACCCTAACCCCAACCTTAACCCTAACCCTCAGCCCTAACCGGAACTCTAACCGGAACCCTAACCCAGAACCTGAACCTTAATGCTAACCAGAATCACAGCCCTAGTCAGAATCCCAGTCAGAATCACAAACTACAATCTTTAGAACCAAACCATAACACTAACCTGAACCTGAACACAAATACAAACCCAAACTATGACCCTAAGCTAAACCATAAACAATAACCCATAAACCATAAACAGAATTCCTACCCAAATCCTAACCCAAAATATAACCTGAAATGTAAACCATAAGCCAAACCAGAACCTGAGCACTACACAGGAACATTAATGCAAACACAAACACAAACAAAAAACATAACCCACTGATCATAACCAGAACACCAAACCATAACACCAGCCACTACCCCAACCCATAAACCCCAACACTAATCCTAACCCTCTAACCATAAAACTTATACCAAAACCCTAACAATGAATGCCAAGACCAACTCAAATCTGGAACATGACAATTACCCAAAACTGCGACAAGAACCTGAAATTGAACCGTAAACACTAAAAAGATGACTACCAAAAATCAATACCCCCTTACACAAACATGGACCAGAACCATAAACAAAAACCATGACAAAAACCATTAACACTTACTCAGATACTAAACGATAACAAACAACAAACAGGTTATTTTATGTAATAAAGGTAGACAAACCCCTATGCAAACAATTAAAGAAGATGAGAGAGAACATCCAAACTATCCAAACTAAAACAATTGGAAATTAAAATGGATACATTACAACAGACACAAAGGAAATCCACAGAACCCTTAGATCATACTATATAAACCTGTACTGTCCAAAATAGTGAAGCAGAATAGAAATGGACAATTTTCTGGATAGGTACCACTTACATAAATAAAATAAAGCCTAGGTGAGCAATTTAAATAGGTATATACTATGAAAGGAAATAGAAGTTCCCATCAAAAGCAAACAAAATATCCCAGGGCCAAATGGTACTAATGAAGAATTACATTAGAACTTCCTATACTCCTCTAAGTGTTGTACATAATGTAACCAGAAGGAACATTGCAAGAACTCTTATTATAACGAGGCAGTAATATTGATGCGAAAACAAAAAAGACTCAACCGAGGAAGGGAAGTAAAAACTAATCTCATTTATGAACATGAATGCAAAAATACTCTATCCCATCCTAGCTTGCCACCAAGGACTCCTATCCATCTGGAGTGTGTTGATGTCCATCACCACAGTCTACTCCAGGGTGGAGTAGATATAAGAGGCTGCAGAGCTAAGAAAACTAAGAAAAGGCAAACCAAGAAAAAACCACAAGCACAGAGATAGCCGCAGCAAAGACCATACCAAGCAGGCAAGACTCTCCTAACAGGATTGGTACAAATGTGCATGCATTTATGTAAGAATACCTCCAACAATTTGAAAGAAAGCATGATAGTATGAAAAGCCAGGGAATATACAACAGGAGAATTTGAACACCCTAATCCAGAGGTAGCACATGAAATAGACTTTAAACTTAAAATTATGAAAAATATAGGGACCATCAAAAGAATGTAAAAAAACAACTTTAAACAAAAGGCTGAGAAAAATGACAACAACTCTGAAGAAATGAGAAATCAAAGAAACCCTGGGAAAGAAAACCAAGAAAAAGCAATCAAAATGGTAATAGAAAGATTTCAAGACTTGAAAACTGTAATGGAGGAAAAGGATTCAACAAAATTAGAGAATAAATCTTTCCCAACCTAAAAAATGATATTCCTATTAAGGTAAAGAAGCATACAGAACACCAAATAGACTGAAACAGAAACCATCAATGCCTAATAATAAAAACACAAAAGATACAGTATTAAGAAAGAATATTAAGAGCAGCAAATACTTTATACTCACAGCAGGAATATATCATCAGGATGAAGTATCAATACCAAATATAAATTTCAGTAATATAAAAGCACCCTAATAGTAAACCCTAATAGTAACCCTAATAGTAAAGCATATATCCTCTCACCTTCTCATAGAACCTTCTCTAAAATTGACCACATACATGGATAACAAAGTGAACCTTATATGACACAAAAAAATTTTGCAGAGGCAGGCAGATCTCTGTGAGTTCTAGGCAGGACTGGTATACAAGAGCTACTTACAGGACAGGAACCAAAAGCTATAGAAAAACCCTGTCTTGAAAATCCAGACAAAAAAATGGTAGGGGGGTTGATTGGGCTGGAGAGATGGATCAATGGTTAAGAGCATTGCCTGCTCTTAAAAAAGTCCTGAGTTCAATTACCGGCAACCACATTGTTGCTCACAACCATCTGTAATGATGTCTGGCGCCCTCTTATGGCCTGCTGACACACACACAGACAGAATATCACATACATGATAAATAAATTACCAAGAAAGTAAATATTTACAAAAATTTTGCAAGCACATGAGCATTATCAGATGACAATGGATCAAAGTTGAAGTATAACAACTGCTATTACACCAAAAACCGACAAACTCATGGAAAGGGAACAGGCAAACACTAAACCATACCTGGGTCAGGGAAGAAATAAAGAAATGAAAGTATTCCTTGAATTCAAAGAAAATAAAGACACAACGCAACCAAACTGAAAGTGGCGCTAAGAGGAAAATCCATCTTCTCAGCACATCATGAAAAGGTCTATAAAGCTGACCACACTGTGGAACAAAGTAAACATACACAGAAAAAAAATGGAGTAATACACTGTGTCCTATCAAATGACCATGATTTAAAATTAGAACTTGACAACAACAGTACTATCAGAAATCCTACAAAACAATGGAAAGTGAACAGCAAACTACTTAACCACGCATGGATTAATGAAAAATAAAATAAATACTTCCTGAAACTCAACAAAAATGAAGGCAATTTGTACCCAAACCTATGTAACACTATGAAATCAGTGCCAAGAGGAAACTTCCTAGCATAAACAGAAAACTCACACTAGTGACTTAACAACACATGTGAATGGTCTCAAAAAAAAAAAGCAGACATGACCAGAATAAGTAGAAAAAAGAAAATAAAAAAATTGAGGGCGGAAATAAACTGAAACAAATAAAAAATACAATGAATCAGTAAGACAAAAAGCAGGTTATTTGAAAAAATAAAGAAGATAAACAAACCCTAATGCAAACAAATAAAAGACAAGAGGGAATATACAAACTAACACAATCAGAAATGAAAACGGATACATGACAGACACTAAGGAAATCCACAGAATCCTTAGATCAAACCACAGAAACCTGTACTCCACAAAATTGTGAAACATAAATGAAATGGACAATTTTCTGGCTAGTCAACATTTACCTAAAATAAAATAAGGCTTGGATGAGCAATTTAAATAGCCATATACTCTGTTTTTTTTAGGCATATACTCTTAAAGGAAATCGAAGCTCTCATCAAAAGCAAACCAAATATCCCAGGGACAAATGATTTTAATGAAAAATTCCATCAGAACTACCTGTACTCCTCCAGATGTTGCACAAAACATAACCAGAAGGAACATTGCCAGACTCGTTTTATGAGTATGCAGAGTCATACTCATAAATTTCTAAGTCTGTTTTGCCTCTGTCCATGACAAGAACCAACTTGTTCCAAAATTCTATAAAATGTTTTTTCATGTTAAACTCTGCTGTTTCTGGGAATGCTAAAAGCTAGAACTTTTCACATATGTGGGAAAAGTTATATTTGGACCTTTCAGTTCTGTACCAGAAAAAAGAGACATTTTTTAAGAACTTTGCCACTGTGGCTTATTTAAAAAAAGAAAGGCTTTCTAACTTTAAACATGTTTAAAAGGCCTTCTTTCCCTATACATGTGTTTAAAAGTTCAAGGCTTTTTTCATAAAAAAACAAAACTAAACAAAATCAAAGTTCATTGTGTGTTTAAACAAAATTATGGAACGGCCTGTATTCTTCTTTATAGATTATTTTTCTTAGTCATCTCATTTATAAATATATGAGTTTTACATTAGGAATTTTCATTTATCGTTATTCTTTTTCCTTTTGGCTGGGTTGGAACTTGGGGCCACTCCCATGCAAGTCAGGTGTTTATTACTTGTCGTTGTTATTTTGTCTGTTTGGATTTTTTGTTATTATTGTTTTTGAGGTGGAGTATCTCTCTGTAACCCTGGCTGTACTAGAACTCACTCTGTAGAACAGGCTAGCCTCAAACTCACAGAGATCTCCCTGCCTCTGCCTCATGAGTGAAGGTTGTAATTTTTTAAAGATAATGAAAAATATGGCTATTTGTTTTTTATCCCTATAACAAAATACATTCAGGAACCTAAAATGACTAAAGGTTTTAGAGATCCATGATCAGATGGCTTTACAGTATGGGCCTCAGACAAGACAAAAAAGTAGTGGATGAAGCACATAACAGAGAAGGCTGCTTACTCAGCCAACAGACAGTAACTGAGAGCTAAAAAGCCAGAGCAAGGCATCACTTCACAGAAATACCCCATGAAGCTCCATCTCCCAACAGCCAACCAAACTGTTGTCCCATCAACCAGCTACTCCAGTGATGAGGTTAGAGGCTCTGGCATGTTCCTGCCTCCAAATACCATCTGTTAACAAGCAAGCAGATAGCCTTCGGGTGTGACAATGCTTAATTTAAACCCTTACACCATGCTTCTAAGTACTAAAAACTTATGATTAAATCATGATATTTGGTACCTAACTTTAAATACCTAGAAAAGCATTTATGATGTCTGTCTTTAAACATCTGTGAAGCTGCACTACCTAAACATGCACAATAGAGACAGGCTGAAACCCTAGCCAGCAGATTATAAACCACAACTTCCCCAAGTTTGTGTCCATCAGACAACAAAGATGTCCTTGTAGCCTGTCTGTCAAAAATAAAGGTCCAAAATAAAGTTCAGTATGATATCTACTAACAATGTTAATACGTAAAGAGTATTTACTTTTGAATAACGTTGTTACACTAAACCAGGACTTTAAATTCTCAGCACTATTAATATATAGAGCCCAAAGAACCATGTTATAGTTGCCTGTGAATCTTAGGATTCTGCCTTCCAATGACCAATCACCAAAATCTCCATTTCTAGATGTGACAACTAAAAGCTGAGTCCAGATATAGCTCTATGTCTCCTAGGACTTAAATAAAATCACTGCTGCTTTAGAAACCATGAGTTAACTTAAATGAAATTCTAAAAGTTGATCTAAGCGATTTTATGAAGACTTTAGATAAATTAGTCAATATTACTAATAAATCAAAATCCTATAAATGAAGTCAATAACAATAGGGAATGTAAACATTCTAAAGAAGGAAAAATTTCAAACCGTAAGAACAAGGACATGAATGCTGCTATCACATGATACTCATAATATTTTCAATCTCGAAGCCTTTGGGTCCACGAAAGAAACCAACACCGCTAAAAGTCCACTATTTCAGGATGATATCAGTGATGGCTTCCGGCCAGTTGTCTAAAGGACAATTTCTGTCTTTGTGACACACACCCAGTTAAACTAAAACAAACTCAGGTAGTAAGTGAACTAGGACAAAATATGCTTAAGACAGTCTAAAATTCTATAAAGACAGTTCATTAATATGTCTAAGTTTCTTTCTCATTTCTCTTCAAAAGAAATCTGTCATAAAAATACACACAAACACACTACGAATTATAATGATCATACTTCCTGTTTCTTGGAAGTTTGAGAAATTACTACATCATCACTGATACTACCTAGGAGAAAATGTTCTGCAAAAAAAATAATAGTCACTTTCAGCTTCTAAAACTTTTAAGACATTTATCTTTGGTCATATATAAAATACTGACCACTATACTAAGTGAAGAAACAAAAAAAAACATATGAAACTTTTCAAGTAAGAGTCTGAAATGCCTATGAAAACGGGAGCATTTCTTCTGGGTAGGTGCTGGCTGCTTCAATATGAACAGTCTTTAGACTCTGAACATTAAACCTCCATGGAGGCAATACTAACTGCAGAGCTCACTACACTGAGTCTGGCAGTTCTATCATACTACAATTAATAATAATATAATAAATAAATAATAAAATAATAATAAGATAAAAAATAAATAATAAAATAATAAATATAATATAAATAAAAAATAAATAAAATAATAATAAGAGAATAATCATGAAAAACACTATAAAATTTGAGTGAAGTGTTTCTATATTAACATCAACAAATGCATGAGGTCAATTTTTAAATCTGAAAAATTACATGGGGCTACTGAGAGAGCAAGCGTATTTGCCTTCATGAAGGATTTTTATTTAATTTATACTCAATTCATTCTTCTTCTTCCCTGAGAATGTGGAGGGCATGGCCAAGCTTAACCTTTGATCTCCGCATAACCAATAAGGAGGAAATAAGCACCTCTACCAGGAAAAGGAAGAGTGAAGAGATGCAGCAGAGCAGGGATCTGCAACTAGCTGACCATGTGCTAAAGACCCAGGTAAAAACTAAGCTTTATGAAAGTGAGGGTGAAAAGAGTCCTAGGCTCTAAGATGGCTCATATGACAGGCACACCAGTGGATGTCATGCTCCCTGATGAGGACACTGCACATGGGCATCTCAACGCTGGCAGTGGTCCCAAAGTATAGAAGTGTTTTACCCTAAAAGCATCAACTGCAAGCAATTTCTAAGTCTGTTTTGCCTCTGTCCATGACAAGAACCAACTTGTTCCAAAATTCTATAAAATGTTTTTTCATGTTAAACTCTGCTGTTTACAGAAAACATGAAAAAACAAGGACATGAATGCTGCTATCACATGATACTCATAATATTTTCAATCTCAAAGCCTTCGGGTCCATGAAAGAAACCAACACCGATAAAAGTCGACTATTTCAGGATGAGATCAGTGATGGCTTACGGCGAGTTGTCTAAAGGACAATTTCTGTCTTTGTGACACACACCCAGTTAATGTTAAACTAAAACAAACTCAGGTAGTAAGTGAACTAGGACAAAATATGCTTAAGACAGTCTAAAATTGTATAAAGACAGTTCACTAATATGTCTAAGTTTCTTTCTCATTTCTCTTCAAAGGAAATCTGTCATAAAAATACACACATTTTATCAAACACACTACACACTACACCAACACATACACACACGATACAAACACACTACACACACCATGCTACAAACACATATACATACACACATCACACACAAACTACACCACACACACATACACACACCAAATACCTCACACACTATACAACACACATACACACCACACACAATACACACCACACACATACATATATACACAATACACATCACACTAAACCACATACATACACACATCACACACTCCACACTATACCACACTACATCACACGTACCACACACATACATATACACACCATCCACATCACACACCTACACACTACACCACACACACATACCTACACCCATCACAATACACCACACACACATACATACACATGAAACACCATACTACACCACACATACCACACTAAACCACACACACCATACACACACATGCACACACTATAAAGAATCTTAAGAAAGCAGTTAGACCTGGGCATGGGCATAGTGGCACACACCTTTAATCTCAGCACTTGAGAGGCAGAGGCAGGCAGATCTCTTTGAGTTCAAGGCCTTGTCAACATAGAGAATTTCAGAACAGTCAGGGATACATAGAAATCGTACAAAAGGAAAAAAAAAACATCAGCAGCAAGTAGTTAGTTTAACCAATCCAGAGAATAAAGAAATTTTATGGAAAAATAAAGTAAAAATGAACACTGCCTAACTAAGGTTTTCATTAATCTTAAACATAGCCCAATTTCTTGCTATTTTTAGAAGAATTATTTATGTGTGTGAGTGCTTCTATTTGCATGTGTGCCTGCACGAAAGAAGAGGGCATCAGTTCCCATTACAGATGGTTGTGAGCCACCATGTGGGTGCTGGGAATTGAACTCAGGACCTCTGGAAGAGCAGCCAGTGCTCTTAACCGCTGACCACTCCTCTAGCCCCAACTCCTTGTCATTTTAAGGCAAGAGATACTGTTCTATTTCTCCTTAAACCTTACACCAAACAGAAAATAGCAAGGTAAAGCAAAAGTTTAAATCACAAAGATAACCACAACTCCTCAAGAATGGCCTGGGTGACAAGAATGTAGAATCCAAAAATTGTGTATACAGAAGTCAAATCTATACTTTTTTTTTCAAAAACAATGGATCATGTCAAATCTTGAAAACATCACTTTTTCTTTGCACATGAAAAATATGTACGTTAATAAGACCTAACAGGAGATGTAAATATGTGGGTAGGGCAGGTCTATAATCACAGAACTTAGGAGGCAGAGGCAAGTGAATGCATCAACCCCGAGCCAACGTGGGCCACACAGTAAGACCCTATCTCTGAAGAAAGACCAACTAACCAACAAGTAACCAGAGTAATCCCTGTAGCATTCTATAGCCATCTTCTAAGATTTCAAAGATCACTTTCAGACTGTTTATCTTCAGGATGATGCAGAAGGATCACAACAGCAAACATTTGGTTTCTGATGGTAATGACAACCTCTGAATTACTTTTATTTATTTATTTATTTATTTTACAGCCTGACCGCAGTTTCCCCTCCTTCCTCTCCTCCCATTCCCTTCCCCTCACCTCTGTGCCCCAAGTCTAATGTTTCTGCTGCATTAGTTTTTAAGTTCTCTTTCCTATCCTTGTGAGCAAAATAAAAAACACAACAAACAGAGCTCACTCATTGTTTCTTTCCTTTAGCCTTTTCCTCAACTATTAGATTTCCCCAAACACACATGGAAATGTCCAGTATGAAGGAAGAAATGGAATGTTTTTACAATCAGTACTTAACTGGTAGCAATCCATTTTCATGATTCCATGCTGGGCTTAAAGTTGCTATGCACAGTTTTTTTTTGTTAAGATTTATTTATTATGTATACAGTGTTTTCCCTACATATATGCTGCAAACCAGAAGAGGGCACCAGATCTCATTACAGATGGTTGTGAGCCACCATGTGGTTGCTGGGAATTGAACTCAGGACCTCTGGAAGAGCAATCAGTGCTCTTAACCTCTGAGCCATCCCTCCAGCCCCTATGCACAGTTTCTTATGTTTGTTTTTCAGGCTATTTAAGACAAATTTCTAAAATGAATTTATGAGTTAAAGCAGTAAGACCTTTGAGAGAGTTACAAAAATTTGCATACTGCTTTTCAAAGCTAATAAATTGTACATTTTTATCTCTTTTGAAAAGGTCAAATCACTGCATCCTCAAAAACATTGGACATTTTTAGTGTTATAGTATTTGTGTTCTAATAAATAAAGTTTTACTAGAGATCAGAAGGCAAAGCAGCCACCCTAGTCAGCCCTACAGGCCAGGGAGTGATAGCACATACCTTTAATGCCAGGACTCAGAAGACAGAGTTAGGTGGATTTCTTTGAGTTCAAGGCTACCCTGGGCTACACAAAATCAATCCACAAACAGATCCAGGTGGTGATGGTTCACACCTTTAATCCCAGCTTTTGGGAATCACACACCTTAATGGAGAGAGGTGAAGACAGGAGCAATATGACTGGGCAGAGAGTAGAATGTTTTTTGTTCATCTGAGAGTTGGTAGAGATAAGGTCTCTCTAGTTGCTTGACTGCTTTGCTTTTCTGATCTTCGACTTGAACCCAATATCTATCTCTAGGTTTTTATTATTCGTGCAACAGAAATTTCTCTTCCTAAAAGAAAATCAATTTAAGCACCAAAAGGAAGACCGAAGGACTGTTGGGGGATATCAGGAACAAAGCCCGTGTCTCACCCATACTAAACAAATACTCTACACTGAGTCACAGTCTCAGTACTCAAATGTTTCATCACGAGTTTACACATTTTAAAGGTGACTGCATTTGTCTGTGCTTCAAACTGTACAAACTTTTAGTCACTTTTCCAGGATCCCCTAATATTAAGTTGCTATACCTCAACATAAAACTGCTGCTTGACGTCCAGAAATTTAGTGTTTATACAGTCCAAAAAACCTTACTTACTATAACTTTCCCACTATTTTTATTATTGGAAAATTCTCTTTCATTTTGACATAGCTATTGATATAGTTTCAGTGCCTTTGTTAAAGATACTACACATTTCAGACATAGACCTCGGGGAAATAGAGTTGGAACTGACCTGCAAGCCTCCTTCCCAAGGACTAGCTCTAGTAGTACCTGAAGATGCTATGCAAGCTGCCAAAGGAAAAGAGAAATCAACATACCTACCCAGCTATAAAACTTATAAAACTCAGTGAACCTCTCTTTTTTTTTCAAATAATTTATTATGTATACAATATTCTGTCTGTGTGTATGCCTGAAGGCCACAAGAGGGCACCAGACCCCATTAAAAATGGTTCTGAGCCACCATGTGGTTGCTAGGAATTGAACTCAGGACCTTTGGAAGAGCAGGCAATGCTCTTAACCTCTGAGCCATCTCTCCAGCCCCAGGAAGCTTGCCTCTAGCAAGCAGAACATACCTGAGAAACTGCTGCTATCAGCTGTGCTTAACTCTATTCTTTTCTATCTAGAATAACTTCCCAAACAAGGTAAAAAGAAAATGAGCAGATTTTCTATGTCCATCTCCTTTGATCAACCAGACCTTGTGCAGCTGACAAACCACCCAGGACACAGCCTTTTCAACTCATGTTTTAATTTCCTTCTCTGCATGGGCTTGGAAGAACAGAAACAAGCAGAAGAGCAAGCCCTTCGTGTGATTGTGCAGTTAGAGGTGGTTAACTCCTTCCTTCCCTGTCTCCCCTTTCCCTTCATAATGTTCCTACTAGAAACATGTAGAACAGTTCTATAATTTGGAAAGTTCTGAGTCAAGGTGTACACAGAATAGAGCTTCACACTTCCATGGTGTGCATGTGCACATACAGTTTTCTGCATACTGAGCTTACAAGGTATTGGTTTCTCATCATTTTCTAGTTAGTAAACAAGGTTTTTTCATATATATAAATTAGGTGATCTTGTTCCTTCAGCAGATCCAAGCCTCACCCTGGTCCAGCTGAAACAGTCACTGGTAGACAGGTTATGAAAGCATATGTAAGGTTTTTACTTTCCCTAGTTGCTTTGAAAACAAACCCTGGTTATAATCTAGGACATAGATGAGTGGTTCCCAACTTTCCTAATGCTGTGACCCTTTAATATAGTTCCTCATGCTGTGTTGACTCCCAACCATAAAATTATTTTCATTGCTACTTCATAACTGATTTTGCTAGTGTTGAGTCATAAGTAAATTATTTGTGTTTTCCAGTGGTCGTAGACACTTAGACAACCCCTGCAAAAAAGTTGTCCAACTTCCAAAAGAATCACAACCCACTAGTTGAGAACTTCTGACCTAGACACTTCTTCCAACACCTTTGCCTTTCTAAAAATCTGTTCTTCCTGGGGCCCTCAGTTGCTTATGGGATGAGTGTGAGTATCTCCTCCTCCTTTTAAAATAGAAGCTTTGAAGTTTTCCACTATTGAGAGTAATGCTGGCTGTGGGAGAGCTACATATGATTTACAAAGTAGGAAATTCATACACCAGCAGTATTAGACTACTTGTGTAAGTCAATATCGTTCTCACATTTGCTAAAATTTAATTATTTAGGTCACTAACTAATTTATAAATAATCCTGACATTCAAGTCAAATTCTGTGACATGAAATCTGGAGCCCATGGTTTTACTTCTTATGGTAGAAGGAGCAAGCAGACAACATTATGAGAAAAACAAAACCTGATTAAGCCTGAAACACAGGCTCTTCACTTCTGGAGAAAATGACGGACATATTGATAGACATGCATTCATCACACTTAAACAAGGGAATGCAGAAGAAAACATGGAAAGGCATTTAATGCTTAATACTGGTAAATCTTAGGAATTTCAATGATTTCCTAATTTCAAAATCTAAGGAAAATTTTCCCAAAAAGAATGCAACCGAGGAAAACCACATTCAGTTATATGTGCTCTTAGTGAAACCTAATGTGGGTGAGCTTCAGAGTGCATTGTAGACGAACGTGCTCATTTCCATGAGAAGATGAGTACCCCTCATAGCTGCTTAGAAAAATACGGAGTGGGGAAAAGTAAGACTGTTTTATTAGTTTACTGTGTCAAACGTTTTAATTGGGTTTTCTAACCAAACGGTGCACTGGCTAAAGTAAAAATTATGGGAATCATCAAGGTAACACAAAATCTCCTGCTCCAGCTGGGGTACTATGTGCACTGTACCCCTGTGTCAGGACCAAGGAGCTTCCCTGTCACTTCCATCTGCGGTGGACAGAAAATAAGGTGGGTCACCTCTATGACGACATTTTCAACACATCTGAAAGCTAAGCACAGTTCTCTCCTGAAGATACATCCAACTGTTGGGTTTATGATGCTTGCCACCAGGAAAAGTGCAGAGAAGCTACTGTGGACGCAGATATGAAGAAAGGTATGTCTATATACTGAGGTTTCAACATATAGATATAGGAGTGGGAGCATGATTAATAAAAACTCAGAGACAGGTATTAGGGTTCAACCAGAAGACCAGAAAAGGAAAGCAGTCAGTCACTGGCTCTGACCTTAACCTCAGTCCGAAAATAGTGATCCTGCCGCCAGAAAGTCTCAGAATGAGACTGTGACTGTGAGCTGTCTCCTCCCATTTTATAATCATCTCTAATTCTGGGATTAAGGGCATGCACCACTACTGTTTGGTTTCTATGGTAAACTAGTGTGGCTACTGGGATTAAAGGTGTATGTCATTGTAACTACTGGGATTAAAGTATGTGTCATTTGCTGCATAGTCAGTAAGACTGGACAGTGTGGCTGTTTTACTTTTCCAAGCTTTATTTTTAAAAATACTAATAAAACGACACTACAGAAGTTTGTCTTAAGACCTAAGAAATTAGCTAAATGTGAAAACAGAAATTCTACTAATGAGGAGACCAAAAATAGTTCTCATGCACTAGTGTAAACTAAGAGATCCGTGGCCTGCCCTCAGTTCTCCACACCTGGTCAAGGGTAAGATACCCTTAGAGTTCACAATGGGAATTTTAATTTTGTATTGGTTTTTATGATAAAATGTATGCATCACCCCATTGTGAAATACATCTAAATAACTACCTCTAAATGAAGCACAGCCACACAAACTCCTGCCCAAAGCTCTAACTCTTTAGGTGCAAGGTATGTTACTTGGACAGGAATTATTTGGGAAAATAAGATAATACCTAATTTAAAGATATGCTCACAGCAAGTTACGGGCAGAGAATATTCACTTACTAGGAATAGAAGTCAGTTAGCTATATAGCTGGCTCAGTGCATGGCATTCTGAAGGGCATTGCATCAATTCTGCACACCAACATAGCATTAAGCACTGAAGGGATCCGTGAATAGCAGTTAAGTTAGTACAAACATTGCCTGCAGCTTTATCCTGATAACTTACATTTTCACAGGTCGTGAAGGTCGGCCAGTTCCTTCACAGCCACTGTGCTTGGATGGCATTGCAGTATGGAACCTTTGCATATCATCTTTATATTTATAAATATCTTTAAATTGCAATGCAGTTAGCAATCTCTATCATTTGTATGCTAGATTTTTATGTAGATTGTTTTACCACTATTGGTGGTGGTGCTCTAGAGCAGTGGATCTCCACCTTCTTAAAGCTGTGACCCTTTAATGTAGTTCCTTATGCTGTGGTGACCCCAAACCATATTTCACTGTGTACGGTTATTGTTTGTGTTTTAACAAACAAAGCTTGTCTGAAGATCATAGTGCAAAGCTAAATCACTAAAACCCAGGGAGTGGGGGCTCACACCTTTAATCCCAGCACTAGGGAGGTAGATAGAACTAGACAGGACTATAAAGAGGGAGGAGTCAAGAGCACTGCAGTCTGAAGGTTTAGTGGAGACAGATACAGTCTGGAGATGCAGTCTGAAGACAGGATTGCCCCTTGGTTTGTGCACTGGTAGAAGTAAAAACTCTCTAGTGGCTGGCACTCTGCTTCTCTGATCTTCAGCATTAACACCCAGTATCTGACTCTCAGTTTTTATTATTAATAAGAATTAGAATTCATGCTTACATCATTGCTACTTGATAACTACAATTTTGCTACTGTTAAGGATTGTGAAGAAAATATCTGATATGCGGGATATCTGATATGTGTCCCCTGTGAAAGGGTCATTCAGCCCCAGGAGGTCATGACCCATGGGCTTTGAACCACAAGCTGGAATCTTGTAAAGCAGCCCTCTACCACTGAGCTACACTCACCTGCCGCACTTATTCTTATTTTCTTTCTTTTTTTTTTTTTTTTTTTTTGGTTTTTCGAGACACGGTTTCTCTGTGGCTTTGGAGCCTATCCTGGAACTAGCATTGTAGACCAGGCTGGTCTCGAACTCAGAGATCCACCTGCCTCTGCCTCCCGAGTGCTGGAATTAAAGGCATCGCCCAGGTTTCTTTATTTTTTTTTGCCTGTCCTGGAACTTGCTCTGTAGACCAGGTTGGCCTCAAACTCACTGAGATCCACCTGCCTCTGCCTCCCAAGTGCTTGGATTAAAGGGATGCACTACCACTACCAGGCTCCTATTCTTATTTCCAGGGGCACAAACATTCAGGTTTTGTAATATCAGGGGATTATGAGGAACAACTTCTACTGTTCCACACAGTAGTACAATGACTACAGTTAACAAAAATTTAGTGAAATGTTTCCAAGTCAATAGCAGAGAGGATTTTGAAAGTTCCTGGCACAAACAAAAAAATATTGGAGGTGATAGATACACCAGTTACCGTGACATGATCATTAACACTGTGTACATGCATTGAGATAGCTCACAATACCCCATGCTATAACTCCTATGTAGCAAATAAAATCAAATATAGCCAAGAGTGGTCATATATATCTCAAACCGAATATTTGGGAGGCAGAAGAAGGTGTATCTTAGTTCCAGGTCAGCCAGAACTACAACAATGAGACTCTTGTCCAAATAAATAAACTGCAAGTATAAGACTAGTGGAATGGTTTCAAACTGAAATACGGTTGACATCTGCAAACAAACTGGGGCACAATGAGTGTAGCATACCATTAACAGGCTCATCCAAGCAGTGGTTCCCCAGCCTCTGGGGTACTTCAATTCTCCTCTCCTGCATCCTTAATCTTCCATGGATATAACAGCACAGTTTAGCCCTAAGTTTAGGCAAGCAATACCGACAGTAACACAAGTAACGTCACACAAGTAACGAAAGTTCAGAAAACAAGTGTTCGTCCAAAAATGAAAGACAGACAGACAGGCCTTCCAAGAATGAGAAGACTTGAGGGAAATGGGTCATATCTGAAGGACAGATAAACAATAAGCAGGGCAGGCATGAGATGTAACTCTGATGTCAAAGTGCCTGGGCACCTGGAAGAGGAGAAGGGAGTTAGGGGCTGGGGGAAGGAAGAGGAGGAAAACGGGAAGAAGGGGAAAGAGGAGGAGGAGGAAGACATAGCCTTATGAATCTCCACATGGTCTATTCAGAGTCAAAAAAATAAAGTAGGCAAGGCATGGTAGTGTATGCCTTTAATCGCAGCACTTGGAGGTGCCAGTGGGTGTCAGGCATAATTTTGCTGGAAGATTCTGAAGACCATGACACAAGTATCTCTAGGAGCCAGGCTACTAAGTATTTAAGTGCACTATAAGATTCATGTGTAACTTCCCAGCTACTGACTTTGATCACTAAACTAAGGAGACACATATCCACTGAGCCACTTTTCAGGTTCTTTCAATCACACGGGCTTAATGAACATGCATAGAGCCAGCAAAGCATTTTTAAGACTTTCTTCAGGTGAGGCAAAATACTGTTAAGAGATGAAGATGATGAGCAAGGAAATGGGGGAGGAGACTCGCTGACTGAGAAACAATTTTATCATTATTTCAAAATTAATCTTAAATTTGTAAAAGATATTTTAAGGAAGAAAGAGCTCAATGAACTAAATTGCTCTAAATGTATATTCTGATATGCATATGAAAGTAATGTGGTCCTCTCAATGATGTTTTCTTCATTTTACTGGCACACCTACAGATTTCTTACTCTCTTCTATTAGTATTTAAAACCAAATCTCACTTCTAAGACAAAGTGTGAGGTAGTCCCTTCTACTGCTAAATTATATAGAAGACAATTTTAATTATGTTGTCCTGTAGACAGAGCAAGGGTACCATTTGCTAAAAGTAATGGAGAAACTCAGGCACTAATTTCTAATAGGCTTCTGCTGTCACTTCCCTTGACCCTAGTTATCCTCTTCAGGGAGAAGGCAGGTGAGATTCATCTTGATTCACCCTGTTGTCAACCAAATGTGGAAAATTCTTTAAACACAGCTACTTTTCCATTTTGTCTACACACTGAAATCATCTGAGGAACATTCAAAACTTTAAACGCTCAAGTCACACCCCAACCATGCACATCATATCTAAGGGGTGGGTGGGGCCAGTCACCTATACTTTTCAAAGTGTCCAATATGGTCCAAGATGAAGCCAAGATTGATACCTGCTATGATGAATCGCCCCTCTTGATTTCGAGTGATTTTTGCCGTAAGTGAAATCAGAAAAGCCAACCTGGAGCAAGTCAGAACCACAGCCATGCACAGAAGGTACAGTGGGATCCCAAACAGGGGGATGGTACAGGTGCTGTGCTGAGCTCCACCAAGGGTTACCCCGCACCTCACTGGAGGACCATGCTTTCAAACAGCTTGCCCTTCCAGCAAAAATAAGTCGGCTAATTTTAAAGGTACCATTGTCTGTATTTGTCTCTACTCATTAGAATTTTCTCCAAAAAAAAAAGGTAAATCTCTTGAGAAGGACAGAGAATGTGTACACCCGGACCCAACACAAACTACTGAGTAGCTCTAATCCCCCTGGCTGCCTAGAAAGCACCTGCCACGCTCTAGGCAGGGAAGTACCCAGTCCACAGTCACTGCACCTTCCAAGCATTGCCTGCACCTGCCAGGCCTTGCCCACCCCTCCTACCTTCCAGCAGCTCATCCAAGCTGGTGACCTTCCGACTGCAGTCTATGGTGTAGATTGTGCGGACGCACTGAGGCAGGTTCACATTGTCAGAAAATGAGAGGGTCAGCTCTGTGAGAAGCGAATCAAAGGAACTGAAGCTATCATTGGAGATGGCAAAGACCAGGCCATTGAAGTAGCAGTCCCCATTCCAGTAGAAGCATGCCTTCTTGGCCTTCTTCTCAAAGCTTAAGGCCTGCAAAGTCCGCCTGCGGTAGAAACTGCAGTGTGCACTGTGCTCCAGGCTGGGGGATGAGCCCATTGCCCTTGGGGCCAGAGATGCTGCTGCCCCGAGGAGCTGGGAAGCCCTCTCCGTGACCCTGGCAGCGGCCTTTTGTCCCGTTCTTCAAAATGCTACAGCTCAATGCTCCTGGTGCTGGCCATCAAGGTTGCTCAGAGAAAGCTCTCCACAAATAAATAAATTAATGAAGGAATGTCCCCACAGCCCCAGCCGCAGTGCGCCATGATCTGGGCGCTCTGGCCTTAAAGCATTGGGAAACCTGGCCCGAGCACGGGGGCCATGCTTGCAGGTGGGCCCGCTCAGCCAACTAAAAGCTGTCTCGGCTTGCAGCTGCCCAGCTCATTGTTCTGCGCACCCTCTCCTTCACCGCCGCCAGCTGGGGAGCCCCAAGCCCCCTAAGTGCCTCCTTCACCAGGCCATGCCTCACACGTAGCGCGCGGGCAGTAGGCCAGAAACCACTAAGTTGAAAGGCCCAAGGCTTGCCCTGGTTCGCGTCCAGCTCGCTATCCGGCGCGCTAAATGGAGGAAGCGGAGGGGATGGGATGGAGCGAGAGCATGGGCGTGGGCGAAGAGCCTCCGGGCTGTGTCACGCGGCCTGGGGTCCCGGGTTCCCGTCGCCACCTCGCCTGCTGCCCTGAACGGTCTATGTCCAATGAGCGGCAAAGCTGACAGGGATCCTCAAGCCGCGCTGGGCCCCTGAGGGAAGAGCGCAGCCTCCTCCCTGGGGCGCACGCTTATGGGCATTCGAGCTCGCGGCTGCCTGGCAGAGCCTGGATCCCGGAGGACTCCTTCTACCACTCTTGGGATACCACAAACCGCAAGGAGAGGGAGGTGGTGAGGAAGAGGGCGGCGTGGCTTGAGGAGCAGCTGGACCTTTCATGGGGGCCCCGCCCTCCAGGCAGCGGGAGCTGCGTGCTCCTGGGCGTGGACTCATGCTCAGCAGCTGTGGGGGAGGGGGGGCTAGCATAACCAGGAACATTGCCAGAGCTCTTTTTATGACTATGCAGTAAGATTGATGCGAAAACAAAAAGACTCAAAAGAGGAAGGGAAGTAAAAACTAATCTCAATTATGAACATGAATGCAAAAATACTCTATTCCATCCTAGCTTGCCACCAAGGAATCCTATCCATCTGGAGTGTGTTGATGTCCATCACCACAGTCTACTCCAGGGTGGAATAGATATAAGTCACTCCAGAGCTAAGGAAACTAAGAGAAGACAGACCAAGAAAAAACCACAAGCACAGAGGTAGCCGCAGCAAAGACCATACCAAGCAGGCAAGACTCTCCTAACAGGATTGGTACAAATGTGCATGCATTTATGTAAGAATACCTCCAACAATTTGAAAGACAACATGATAGTATGAGAAGCCAGGGAATTTACAACAGGAGAATTTGAACACCCTAATCCAGAGAAAGAAATAGATTTTAAACATAAAATTATAAAAAATTATAAAATTTATAAAATTATAAAAAATATAGATCATACCACAGAAACCTGTACTCCACAAAATTGTGAAACATAAATGAAATGAACAATTTTCTGGCTAGTCACCATTTACCTAAAATAAAATAAGGCTTAGATGAGCAATTTAAATAGGCATATACTCTTTTTTTTAATTTTTTAAATTTATTTATTTATTATGTATACAATATTCTGTCTGTATGCCTGAAGGCCAGAAGAGGGCGCCAGACCTCTTTACAAATGGTTGTGAGCCACCATGTGGTTGCTGGGAATTGAACTCAGGACCTTTGGAAGAGCAGGAAATGCTCTTAACCACTGAGGCATCTCTCCAGCCCCCTAGGCATATACTCTTAAAGGAAATCGAAGCTCTCATCAAAAGCTAACCAAATATTCCAGGGCCAAATGGTTTTAATGAAGAATTCCATCAGAACTTCCTGTACTCCTCCAAATGTTGCAAAAAATATAACCAGAAGGAACATTGCCAGAACTCGTTTTATGAGTATGAAGTAAGATTGATGCGAAATCATACAAAGAATCAACGGAGGAAAAGAATTAAAAACTAATCTCAGTAATGAGCATGAACAACAAAATACTCAATAAAACGATGGCAAACCAGATCCAGGAATATATTTTAAAAACCTACATAATAAATTCAGCCTCATCCCAGAGATGCAGGGATGATACAACAGTCATAAATGCAGTAACACAATCCATGATATAAATAAACTTAAAAAAAATACATGAGGCTCTCAGCATAGCCCATTAATCATGCATGGGATATTGGCACTGAAAATTAAGAAACAGCATAACCTGTATGTATAGATTATACACATTACAATTTCAAACATCAGCCATCTTTTGGAAAAATGTTGAGCATATTTGGAAAAATACTTCAATACAAATGGGTCAATTGGGGCCCATATGGTTAACTTTGTAACGATTGTTCTGCAATATCACAACTTGTGATTTGCTTAGTGTTACCAGGATGAATCAAGCCAATAATAAAAAGTTAACAGGAGGCCATTTTCTGGCATTGATTGCCTTCCACACAGCCCATAATGCAATACAGATAGCTGCCTTAAAACCTGTTCAGCTCTTTAAGGGCACATTTGTTGGAACAGCAGTATCTGGTTCTAATTGTAAAATTACCTTATTCAGTAATACTAATGTTACTACCTATGTGCTAGTTACTTACATATGTATTTTAACCTGGAAGAGTCAATTTCACTACTGGAATTAGTACTAAAGATTTTCTATGATATTCATGTATTAATCCCTTTGTTAAATTTAATCCTCATCACTTATGACACTACAGCAACATACACATATTTGGCTGCCTGTAAACCTAGGTCATTCTTGGGCTCTAAGTTCTCTAGATCATCATGTTGTAGAATTCCTAAATAAGATATTGAAAAGAACAAATTGCATGTTAGATTTAGTAATAGCTGTAATTCCTAGCCTTATCGCTGTTGCTGCTAATGATTCTGTGACTGGTATTGCTTTACATACATCCCTGCAAACAAAGCATTTTGTAGGGCAACAGTATAAAGTTTATCAAGAACTGGACTCAACAAGCTCAAATACATGCTCTACTTCAGACAGAGATTGATGGACTTAAGCAAACTGTAGGATGGTTGGGAAAGAAATATTTATCTGTGCAAGAACTTATTACTTTGCCTTGTATTTGGAATTCAATAACTATTGGCATTACTGATAAAGCTCATAATGATTTTTAACATGAATAGAAGGTTATTCAACCTTATCTTTTGGGCAATGCTGCTTTTCAATCTCTCATTGAGCACTTGCGTGATGATATAGGACTTGCTTTTCCTAATCATATCCTGATTCAGATTCTTCTACCATTGCACACATTTATGATGATGAATTGACAGGATAATATGGAAAATTAGACCCTAAGGGATTCACACAAGGTATTAATCATACCTCTGTTAGTATGCTTATTGCAATCATTCTTATGCCTTTCTATTTTTGATGATGTTTGTTTCAAATGCGGAAAATTTTCATACTTTATGGTTAATACTCCTTTTACCACAAATAAAAATCAAAGAAAAGGAAAATAATGAATGCACCAAACTACCTTAGAGTGCAGGCTACTCGTGGTATAAATGAGACAAAGTCGGGAAACGGTTGCATGAGAAAACAAGCATAGATGAAAGCAAACTCTGCCTATTTCTCAAATGTTCTCTCAGAATCTATACCATGGATAGAGTTGACATTTGAGCTCAGGTGTTCACACTCTACCAGTCACAAAGGAGTGCTTTGCTTCTGTATACGTGTTGCCTTGTTTCTATGTACTTATTTTCATTTTTATTACTGATATTAATTGAGGTATTGTTCTGGCAAGGAGAGGAAAGAGTTGATCATGACCATGTTCATGAGTACAGAGGGGTTTCAGAGTTGAGGTTGTGCTTTTGAGTATGTATAAAAAGCCATAATAAAGAAATCTTATTGTGCAGTTGTTTATACTCTGCATCCCAGTGTACTGATTTACAAGACAACCATATCAAGGGTCTACAATGCAGTAAATGTTGATAAGTGTCACCGGAACAGGGACCATAAAGAGTAAAAGTTAGGAAGTGTAAAATATTACCAGATAAGTAATCCTCATTACAGGGTTACGGGACAAGCCAAATCTTCTCTGTACCTAGCAACGCTAAATCATTCAATAAAAACTCATGGGGTTCACGTTTATTTTTCTGATTTAGAAATGTGTGTGGAAATAATAAAGCCTTATAATTCTTTGGTATCCAGAAGGCACCTACTTGGTAAAGAATTAAAGCTAATGCTGAAAAAGCTATGAGATAGGGTGAGAAAGTATCTGTCTGTTTCTGGTCTATATAATTTGAGTTTTACTATCCTCAAAGAAAAGCAAATGAAAATAACTGGTCACTGTGTCAAAACAGAAAGTAGTGCCAGCAGCACAAGTAATGACCATGCATAAAAAAAAATCAAATATATGGCCTCTTTGTCAATGGGATCAGGAATTATATTGCCATCGATCTCCTTTTAAATTTGCTCATAGAACCTAACTTGGCCCATGATCCTAAGAAAATGGATTTTTTGAAAAAACAATCCATTTAAAATATTATTATTGGATACTTATCAATATCCTGCAGGCTCTTCGGCTCAAAATATATTTCCCATTGAATGGATTAACAAAAAGCATATATTTTCAAAAACAATGAGTTATAAACAAATGGTAGTCTATGGAATTCAACCACGATGTCTGACTTTCACAGGTCTAAACTTTTCTACTATCATTTTTGCATTTCCAAAAGAATAAGTAGAATACATGTTTTAGATTAAAGAAGCTTTACAAATTCATGCAGTTTCTATTACTGGAACTTTGAATATCATTTACCCACAGAAAATTGTGGGAGTACGTACATTTTTAATGAATAATATTGTAGCTTTCAGGGGCTGGAGAGATGGCTCAGGTGAAGAGCCCTGGCTGCTCTTCCAGAGCTCCTGAGTTCAATTCCCAGCAACCACATGGTGGCTCACAACCATCTGTACTGAGATCTGGCGCCCTTTTCTGGTGTGCGGGCATACATCGAGCAAGCCAGAATTCTGCATACATAATTAATAAATAAATCTTCAAAAAAAATTTTAGCTTTCAATCCTTCACCTGATGCATTAACTATTTTTAATGATGGTTGAAAAACTAAGTGATTATTGGACAGAATATAAGTACTGGGTAGTACTTACAGATTACTCGTCCATACAACAAAATTAATTGTATGCTGTTGTAAAAGCCAAGCAAGATTTACCTCAAGAATTAAATATCGTAGGTGATTGAGCTTATATTGTAGTAATTGTTAAAAATACATTTAATGCCGTACTTCGTTCCAGTAAGCATTCTGTTAACTTTGTTTAAATTCATTTTAGCTCTTAAATCAAAATAAAGTCTCTTACTCATGCACGAAAACACAAATTTGCATGGATATATTAAATTTGAAAATCCTCACGTTATAAATTAGTACCTTTTCCTTTGTTCAGGGAGAACATGAACATTTACATACTAATGATAATAATGTACATGTCAAACATAAAATTCCATTTCAACAAGCTAAATAAATTATTTTAAATTCTTCAATTTGTCATCTGTTACATATCCATTTCATTACTCAGTGGGCTAATCATCAAGGATCTCAATCAAATGAAATTTTGCAAATGGTTATTACTCATTACAGAATTTGAACGTTTATCATTCCCCTAAGTAACCATAGATACTCTTTGTTCATTTATATGGGCTACTCCGTTAGCTGGAGAACACACACGTTATACAACACCTTTTCCATCACCTGTGTTACCTCTTTTACTAAAACAGATAATGGACATATTTATATAATTCTAAAGAATTTCCTAGGTTCTGTGAATCATATATCATTGCTCTTGTTACAAGTATTTAATATAATCCACAAGAACAAGCTATTGTTAAATGTGTCCATGAGTCAATAAAACAAATTTAAAAAAATCAAAAAGAGGAAAAAGGAAGTTTTGAATTAATGTGTTTTTTAGAATAATGGGAGAGCCAATTTACAGCAAGCGTTGTTTATATAAAATTTCCTAAATACGCTGCATGCGCATAACTTAATCCGCAAAGAAACGTTTTATAAACACCACAAATGCCGAAATTAATAAATAGGGGACAAAAATGCAAGGTAATGAATGGCAGCTGGAATTGATAATGCTGAAAGGGAGAAGATAGTCTTGTTACTCTGCAAGATGTGCATCAGTTATGGATCAGAACTAAGAAAAGAGCAGAAAATAAAGACAGGTTTCCAATGGACTCATGATGGCCCTTCTGTCAAAGAAGACAAATTCTCTCTATGGCAATTCTCTCTATGGAAGCGACCTTGATGACATAGGTCCTCATCCTAACCATCATGGGGTCGGGTGAAATCTCTTGCCATCTTAGGTTCAGATTATTATACAGCAGTCCAGAATAGCTGTTATGGATGAACATCATTTTCCGGCCCTGATGGCTCTGCTATCTGTCTCTTCAGTTCAGGGATCAGATGTAAGTTAATGGGCTTATGTCCCTAACCCAACAATGTTTCAGCCTGTCTTTTGGGTAGATACTGATGTGTTAGTGTATAACAATCCCAGTATCCTTACTCCTCCTTGGAATAATTTAACTCATCTGAATGATTTTGATGGGACTCCATATAGTTTTACTTATATGGATAAAAGGGAGCCAATACTATTTGGAAATGGCGCTTGGTTTTCAATGGGATTTCAGCAGTGGTAACAACCTATTATTAAAATAGGAAAATCTAGCAATCATCCTCAAAGACTCTGAGCACAGTCCATGACTGAGACCTTGGATAATAATACTGAAAATTATGAATTTGCATATCCCCTATATCCATATTTTAAATATTATATGTTAAAATATAAGCCATTTATATGGAAAATTTCTTTCGGAAAATTTGGAAAAAATTCAAAATAAATGGATCAATTGTCGTACATATAGTGACTTTATTAACACTTGTTCTGAAAGGAATATTACCTCTTCTGATTTGATTATTGGTACAATGATGAATCAAACCAGTAATAAAACGGTAAATGGAAGCTGTTGTCTGCATGGGGAGATGGAAGAATCAGTGATGATCTTATTGCCTTATTCAGAGTGAAAGCTGCCAAACAGATGCATAATTGGCAAATAGTAGCTACCGTTAAACCTGTTCAGGTTTTAAATGGATCATTATTTGGAACACCAGTATCCACTTCTACTTATGTATTTACCTTATTTAGAAGTAATGTTACTGCTTCAGTGCCGCTATCATATGTATTTTTTTGAAAGAATCAATTGTCCTACTGGAATTAGTTTTAATGATTAGCAATTGTAGTCATGCATTAATTCCTCTATTCAGTTTTATCATCATCACTTATGATATTAGAGCAACATACACAAATTTAGCTGCCTATAAACTAAGGTCATGCTTGATATCAAAATCCTATAGATGATATTTTTGTTGAATTCTTCAATATATTGAAAAGAACAAAGTTCATGTTAGGTTCAGTAAGAGCTGTAATTCCTGACCTTGTTGCTGTTGTTGATACTGCTAATGTGGCTAGTATCGCTTTACATACATCCTTGCAGACAAAAGACTTTGTAGAGCAATGGCATATTTTCATAAGCTGGTTTCAGCAGGTTTAATTATATGCTCGACTTTGAACAGAAATTGATGTACCAAAGCAAAAAAAAAAACCTGTATCGTTGCTTGAAGGAACTAATTAAATTACTTTGTGTTTGTTGTGATTGGAATTCAACCACTATTTGCATTAATAATTTGGATTATAAAGATTTTTTACGGGAATGGAATAATATTCCAGCTTATCTTCTGGGAAATGCCTCTGCTCAATATTTCAATGATCACTTACATAGGACTTTTGTTAAATCATAACCCTCAAACATTGAACAAATTTTTGATGACAACTTGGCAGGTTTAGATCTTAAGGGATTCTTACAAATCATTATTCATACCTCCAGTGGTATGATTATCGTAATCATGCTAATACTTTTTTATGTTTGATTATGTATCAGTTTTATATTTGACTAAACATAATAATTGCATACTTTATGGTTAAAACACCATTTGAATTCAAATAAAAATAAAAACAATGAAATTGTGGAGACACAGAACTGGCTCAAAGTGCAGGCTCCTCCTGGGGCAGATGACATGAAGCTGGGAAAATATTGTTTTGCAAACCAAAGGAGCAATAAAGTAAAAAGGAAGAAAAAGAGCAGGAGAAATGAGACCCCCAAACCACAGTGCAGACCAAGAACACTTCCCAAAGACTCAGACAGCCACTGTAACAATTTGAACAAGATGCAAGACACTGCCAAGGTAAAATGAAAAGAAGAAGTTGGTCGACTATAATGCAATAATTTATACAACATTCTAAGAGGTCACATTGAAACATCAGAATCACGTGATCACAGACCAGGCACATTTCAAAACAAAGGAAAAAGGACTATACTTATGTAAGAAGATAAGTTTATTGAGATGATAAAGACATAAAGTGAAATGAAAATCTAACTAAAAAAACGAAGAAAAAAAGCAACAGCTGAAATATGAAAAAAATTAAAAATCACACAAAAGAAGCAAGATAATGAAGGGGGAAAAAACCAGACTGCTGATGAAAACGATTTGAGACCAAAGACTGAAATATAAGCCATAAAGAAAACAATAGAAACCCCAGATATGAAATCCAGGGAAAAATGAACAGAAACTACAGAGGGAAGTACAACAAACAGAATAAAAGAGATGGAAGAGAGAATCTCAGGTTTGAAGAATGCTAGATCAGGTAATGAAATAAAAACATGAAACCTAACAAATTTTTAACAAAACATACATTAAATCTGGGAAAACAGAAAACAAAACCTAAGAAAGTGAGGGATAGAAGGCACAGAAAATATAATCAAGAAAATTACAAAAGGAAACTTTCAAAACATAAAAGAATATATATTACCTTAAGAAAGAGGTGTAAGAAGCATAAGGAACAACAAATAAAGTAGATTAAAAAGGTCCCAGCGTTACTAAAAGGAAAACACCAACGCAAGAATGAAAACTTCACACACTAATTCTCAAGCAAAAAAAACTCACATCAGCAAAACTCTAACAACCACTCTCACTGAAAAATAACAGAAATTATCATCTATTAGTCATTAATGTCTTACTATACATGCACTCAATCCACATATAATGACACTGTCTAAGAGAATAGAGATTAATGTGCCATTCTCCTTACTTTTCGTTATCATGGTGCATTGTGGACCATAAGGGTCCGAAGTATTCATCCCCTCATCCTTAGACTTACCAGGGAGGCCTTCTTCCTGTGCGCGCCCAACCTCTCAGTACGTTCAGTTTCTGACATACTGTCCTGGACTTCTTCTAGGACGTTTCCACGAGTAGAATCAACGATCCGGAGCAAACATACCAGTGAGCCACTAGATCAATCTCTTTTACGAAGTTTTTCAGTCTGATGGGCAATTTTTATGTCTTTGATTTAACACCGACTCTAGTACTGTGATAACGGACTTCTAGGAGCCCTTGATGACAAGCAGGCACCCGCGGCTTATCTACGTCCGTCTTACAAGTACTGCGAAAAAGAAAGTATCTGTGCATGCCTCTTTTATGTACAAGAGACTGAAGCGGACAGGAACGTACTGCCCCTTACCGGAGCAAGCATACCAGTGAGCCACTCGATGAATCTTTTTGGAAGTTTTTCAGAGTCTGATGGGCAATTTTTATGTCTTTGTTTTTACACCGACTCTAGTACTGTGATAACGGACTGCTAGGAGCCCTTGATGACAAGCAGGCACCCGCGGCTTATCTACGTCTGTCTTACAAGTGCTGCGAAAACCAAAGTATCTGTGCGCGCCTCTTTTATCTACAAGAGACTGAAGCGCACAGTAAGGTGATGCCCCTTACCGGAGCAAGCATACCAGTGAGCCACTCGATGAATGTCTTTTTTCGAAGTTTTTCAGCGTCTGATGGGCAATTTTTATGTCTTTGTTTTAACACCGACTCTAGTGCTGTGATAACGAACTGCGAGTAGCCCATGATGACAAGCAGGCACCCGCGGCTTATCTACGTCCGTCTTACAAGTGCCCTGAAAACTAAAGTATCTGTGCTCGGCTCTTTTATCTACAAGAGACTGAAGGGCACAGTAAGGTCCTGCCCCTTACCGGAGCAAGCATACCAGTGAGCCACTCGATGAATGTCTTTTTCGAAGTTTTTCAGCGTCTGATGGGCAATTTTTATTTCTTTGTTTTAACACCGACTCTAGTACTGTGATAACGGACTGCTAGGAGCCCTTGATGACAAGCAGGCACCCGCGGCTTATCTACGTCCATCTTACAAGTGCTGCGAAAAAGAAAGTATCTGTGCGCGCCTCTTTTATCTACAAGAGACTGAAGCCCACAGTAAGGTCCTGCCACTTACCGTAGCAAGCATACCAGTGAGCAACTCGATGAATCTCTATTTCGAAGTTTTTCAGCGTCTGATGGGCAATTTTTATGTCTTTGTTTTAACACTGACTCTAGTGCTGTGATAACGGACTGCTAGGAGCCCTTGATGACAAGCAGGCACCCGCGGCTTATCTACATCTGTCTTACAAGTGCTGCGGAAACCAAAGTATCTGTGCGCGCCTCTTTTATCTACAAGAGACTGAAGGGCACAGTAAGGTGATGCCCCTTACCGGAGCAAGCATACCAGTGAGCCACTCGATGAATGTCTTTTTCGAAGTTTTTCAGCGTCTGATGGGCAATTTTTATGTCTTTGTTTTAACACCGACTCTAGTACTGTGATAACGAACTCCGAGTAGCCCATGATGACAAGCAGACACCCGCGGCTTATCTACGTCCGTCTTACAAGTGCCCTGAAAACTAAAATATCTGTGCTCGGCTCTTTTATCTACAAGAGACTGAAGGGCACAGTAAGGTCCTGCCCCTTACCGGAGCAAGCATACCAGTGAGCCACTCGATGAATGTCTTTTTCGAAGTTTTTCAGCATCTGATGGGCAATTTTTATGTCTTTGTTTTAACACCGACTCTAGTGCTGTGATAACAGACTCCTAGGAGCCCTTGATGACAAGCAGGCACCCGCGACTTATCTACGTCTGTCTTACAAGTGCTGCAAAAACGAAAGTATCTGTGTGCAGCTCTTTTATCTACAAGAGACTGAAGCCCACAGTAAGGTGCTGCCCCTTACCGGAGCAAGCATACCAGTGAGCCACTCGATGAATCTTTTTCAAAGTTTTTCATGGTCTGATGGGCAATTTTATGTCTTTGTTTTAACACCGACTCTAGTATGTGATAACGGACTTCTAGGAGCCCTTGATGACAAGCAGGCACCCCCGGCTTATCTACGTCCGTCTTACAAGTACTGCGAAAAAGAAAGTATCTGTGCGCGCCTCTTTTATCTACAAGAGACTGAAGCGCACAGTAAGGTGCTGCCCCTTACCGGAGCAAGCATGCCAGTGAGCCACTCGATGAATCTCTTTTTCAGCTTCTGATGGGCAATATTTATGTCTTTGTTTTAACACCGACTCTAGTGCTGTGATAATGGACTGCTAGGAGCCCTTGATGACAAGCAGGCACCCGCGGCTTATCTACGTCCGTCTTACAAGTGCGGCGAAAACGAAAGTATCCGAAAATGAAAGTATCTGTGGGCGCCTTTTATCTACAAGAGACTGAAGCGCACAGTAAGGTACTGCCGCTTATCTACGTCGGACTTACCGTACCTAACAGTCATAACGGTGGTTCCAAAATGATGATCAAAAGCCCTCCCAGAAGATCACTAAGGCATCCATGCTACAAAAGTAACTTTTAGCTTTTGGTGAGAGAAATTGAAAATACACCAGGAAATGGAAAGATCTCCCCATGTTCTTAGATAGAGAAAATAAACATAATAAATATGGCAATCTGTCCAAAAGCAATCTGTAGATTAAATGGAATCCATACCAAAACAACAACAAATTCTTAATGTCAGTTTAAAGAGCAATAATCAATATCAAAAAACCAATGATGGACAACATAATCCTGTACAGGAAAGTAAGTTCCAGAGGCATGACAATCCATCAACCTCCATTACAGAGATAAAGTATTGGAAACAGCTTGGTATTGGCATGAAAACAGACCACTGGAATCAAATCAAAGACACAGATAGTAATCAACACAGAAGTTCAGCTGACTTTTGACCAAGAAGCTAAAATTATACAATGAAATAAAGATCTCATCTTCAACAAATGGTGCTGGCATAACTGTATGTCAACATGTAGAGGAATGAAACTAGATAAATATCTATCAACATGCAAAAAACTAATGTCCAAAGTAATCTCCAAAATAAATAAAGAGCTCAATAAATTAGACATCAAAAGATGAAAATGTCTTACCTCCTGAGGACCGAATGGATATGGTTGGGAGGCTGCTTGTTTGCTCCGGATGCTCAGAACTAAATAATAAGACAGAAACCATATTACTTGGAATACTCATTGGACAATAGCTTAAGCGTATTTATGGGTAACTCATATCATAAATTAAAGCAATCTCCTTTAATCTGTATATTGTCTTCCCTTGTAAAATTCCATCATCTGTCTCCATACTAGCTATATTGCTTCTCTCTGACTCTGCCTTCTTTCTATCAACATTGACTTTCAATTTCCTGACTGGCTCAAACACTATCTGAAACAGATTTGTTATTAAGCAACCATATTCACAGCACAGACAGATGGGACTCTCATATCACCTTAAGCTGAAGAGAAAGCTGCTAACATTCTGCTTTCTTTCTCCTAATGTTAAAAACACATTTCTTCACTTTTACTTTTCCATTTCTAGAACCAACATTTTTATATTCTCATTCTTATGATTTATGATTGCCAACAAGTCTGCTGCAAAATAAGGAAATAGGAACTCCAGAATACAAAATGGAAGGGGACTGGGGCATAGGGGACAAAGTAGTGAGGGCAACTGTTGCAGTAGTTTCTTAATCACACTGAGCATGTACCCAAGCAAGCACGCCCTTTTGTCTGTGATGTCCCTTGCCAGCAAGTGGCTTTATCCCATCCAAGCTTTCCACCAAGGACTCCTATCTACATGCAGGGTGTTGAGGTCCACCACCACAGCCTACTCCAGGGTGGAGTGGATAAAAGAGACTCCAGGGCTAAGAGAACTAAGAGAAGGCAGACCAAGAAAAAAACACAAGCACACACCTAGCCACAGCAAAGAGCGTACCAAGCAGCCAAGACTCTCCTAACAGGATTGGTACAAATGTGCATGCTGTCATGTCAGAATACCTCCAAAAATGTGAAAGACAACATGATAGTATGAGAATCCAGTGAATATACAACAGGAAAATTTGAACACCCTAATCCCGAGGAAGAAAAAATAGACCTTAAAATTAAAATTAGAAAAGAGATAGGGTCCATCAAACAGAATGTGAAAAACAACTGTAAACAAATGGAAGAAGAATAACAACAACTTTGAAGAAATGAAAAATCCAAAGATACCCTAGGAAAGGAAACCAAGAAGAAGCGAATCAAACCGGTAATGGATAGAGTTGAAGAAACCCTCACCACATCGTAAAACACAAATGATACAGTATTAAGAAAGAATATTAAGAGAAGCAAAGGAAAAAGGTCTAATACTAACTTGTAGCAACAAAAATGACTTCTAACTTAAACCAATCAAAAGAGAATAAGATGGAAACTTTAAACTCATAGCAGGTATATTTCAAGGGATGAAGTATGAATACCAAATATAAATTTCAGTAATATAAACGCACCCACATTACCAGAAATAAATTTACACCTCAAACCACACTAATAGTTGGAGACTGCAGCACTATCTCAACAATGGATAGGTCAACCAGACAGAAACATAACAGAGAAATAAGAGAAATAATCGACATAATTAAATAAATGGACTTGATATCTGTAGATCAACCCAAATATTAAAAAATATACCCTCAGCATCAACAGAAACTTCTAGAAAATTGACCACATACTTGATAACAAAGTAAAGCTAATATGCCACAAAAAAAATTTTGCGTAGGCATGAGGATCTCTGTGAGTTAGAGTCAGGCCTGGTATAGAACAGCTACTTCCAGGTTAGGAAACAAAAGCTACAGAGAAACCCTGTCTCAAAAATCAAAAAAAAAAAATTAAGAAAAAAGGGACGGGGCTGTTTAGATGGCTTAGTGGTTAAAAACATTGCCTGCTCTTCCATGTCGTGAGTTCAATTCCCAGTAATCACATGGTGGCTGACAACCATCTGTAATGATGTCTGGCATATAACACCAGAAAGCAGACAAACTCATGGAAACTGAACAGTCAACTACTAAACCACGCCTGGGTCATAGAAGAAATAAAAGAAATTAAAGTCTTCCCTGAATTCAATGAAAACAAAGACACAACATAAACAAACCAAAAGCAGCGCTAAGCTCACATTAGACACCTAAAAGCACAGCTGAGAGCTATAGAAAAAACACATTCTTACCCAGGAGTAGAAGGCTGGAAATTATCAAATGGAGGACTCAAACAAACAAAATATAAACACAGAAAACAATCCAAAGAAGTCAATGAAACAAAGAACTGGTTATTTGAGTAAAAACAATATTCACAAATGGCTATCCAATGTAATAAAAAGTTAGAGAAAGAGAACACGCAAATTAACAGGATAAGTAATGAAATGAGGGACATAACAGACACTGAAGATATTCAGAAATAATTATATCTTAACACAAAGGCCTATATGCCAAAGTTGGAGAATGTAAAATAAATGGACTTGTTTTTAGATAAATAACATATACCAAATTTCAATAAGACCAAGGGAACAATGTAAATAGATCGTGAAGTGGTGAGGAAATATAAGCAGCCAAAAAAAACCTACATACCAAGAAAAACACAGTACCAATTAGTTTTACTACATAATTTTACCAGAAATTCAAAGAGCTGATACACAAACTCCTTAACGTGTGTCACATAACAGAAACAGAAGCTTTATATTAAGCAACAGTGGTACCATGACACTGAACGAAAAAATAAAAAGCCACCAAGATAGACAATTAAAGAACAATCTCGCTCATGAACATCGACGAAAAAATTCCCAATAAGATTCTAAAAAACCTGATTCAAAAAAATAGGAGGCTTTATCACAGAGATACTGGGCCAGTTCAACACATGGAAATCCAATCAAATCTATCATATAAATACACTGAAAGAAAATGAAACCATATGATCATTTCAGTAGAGAAAAATAACAGTAATTGTCAAAACTAGTCATTAATATCTCTTAATATACGTGCGCTAATTTCAAATATGACACAGGCTATGGGAATAGATAAGAAAACAAGAATAAGCCATCTGTTATACACAGGAAACTTACCTCAAACTCAAAAAAAGACAGTACCTCAGAGTAAAAAATATGGAAAAGGACCCAAGAAACAAGCAAGTGTGGCTATCCTAATATCTAACATTAGATTTCAAAATAAAGGTGTCAGAAGAATTGGAGAATGACACTATATACAATGACACTATATATATATAACAAGTTATATCTGTCTAGATGAAGTCTCAATCATTGTCATTTATACCCATAATACAACTGCATTCACACATGTAAAAGGAACAGTATTAAAACTCAAATTACTCATCAAAACCTACACACTAATGGCAGGATATCTCAGTATTCCGCATTCGACAATGAACAGGTCAACCAGACAAAAATTTATAAGAGATGTAATGAATGAAATGGGCATAACAGATATCTATAGAATATTCCACCCAAACAAAAAAGAACATACCATCTTCTCAGCACCTCATGAAAACTTCCACAAAACTGACCACACACTGTGTAACACAGCAAACAAAAAAAAAATGGAGTAATACTGTGTACTATCAAATCACCACGATTTAAAATTAGAACCTGAAAAAAATAGTAATCTCATAAATCCTACAAAACAAAGGAAATTCAGCAAACCACTGAACCACCCATGGGTCAAGGTAAAATAAATTAAATACTAAAATTCTACAAATATGAAGGATTCCAGCTGCTGGACTGCCATGCATGCAGTGGGAGGGCAAGTGTCCCACGGCCAGGTTAACACAAGGACTCAGGCCCAGGAGGAGGTGAGAACCACAGAGGGCGATGGGAGCCAAGGCTGGGGAAAACCTGATCCAGCCACTCCTGTCATGTGGCAGTGTGCCCCATCCAGGTTCAGTGTGTTGCTGAAAGCAGGCAGGGAGACAGGTCTGTGCACTGCCCGAGCTAAGTAGACAGGTACCCAGCTCTTCATGGACCATGGGGAGATCTCACTGAAGCCAAGACAGAAAGAGGAAAAGCTGGCCCCAGAGACTCGGGAAACACTCCAGCTCTTCCCTCCCCAGAACCTTCATCACTGCGTCTTAAACTTCAGTCTATAACTGCAGCCCTGGCTAGTAAAATCTCTGAGCAGGACCATGTAGGACCATGTCATGGATTCCCCAGCCACCTAGCATGTGTGTGAGCCCTGCCCCCTCCTTGCCAGATCTTTCCTTAAAGTCTGCTCAGCCTGTTTGTGGGGTTTCATCCAAAGTCAGGTATTTATAGTGACCAAATTTCCTCTGTCACAGGAGTGGGGTCACTGTGCCACGGGGCTTCTGCCCTAGAGGTGGTACTGGCAGCTGGTGTAAGCTGAGGAAAACTCTACAGCCAAGCCCTCCTCCAAACCAGGGGCCTGAATTCTCCACCTGCCACTGGCATGCACTGAGTCACTGCTGTGCCTCTCCTAGCACCTAGTCTGGGAGAGAGCTGCTCTGGAGGAATTCAAGGTCCGGGTGCCCACTGTAAACTGCTCTGATGTAGATGGATCCCTCCCTCCCATGTTCATGTGCACAACCATTACCTCCTCAGAGTTCCAAATCATCTTTATGATCCTCAGGGAGAACAAATACCCAGTAGGGTCTCTTGCCTCCCCCAGTCCCCAGCAACTGCTCATCTGTACATTTAGCACTGTGGAGGCTCCCATAGTGGAACCATTCAGCATTTAGCCTCTACTGTGCAAACTGCTTTTTAGACTCGTCTATGTTCTGGCATTATCAGAATGTCATTCCTTGCTCTAACTAAACAGTCTTCAATTATGTGAAGCCGGCAGGCAAATGGCAGGTGCTTTTAGGACAGAAAGCGCCAGTTTAAGAGATGCTTTCAAAAGGGGGGAAAAGGTAGTTGATATGTGTATCGTCATTTTCTTTCTTTACCAGTGTATGCACATGGGCCCTAGGAATAACCACTGCTGGGCTGGAGAGATGGCTCAGTGGTTAAGAGCACTGGCTACTCTTCCAGGTCTTGAGTTCAATTCCCAGCAACAACATGGGTAGCTTACAACCATCCATAATAAGATATGGTGCCCTCAAAAAAAAGATATGTTGCCCTCTTCTGGCCTTCAGGGATACATGCAGGCAGTACACTGCATAATAAATAAATAGTCTTATTTAAAAAAAAAATATGAAGGAACATTGTACCCAAACCTGTGGAACACTATGAAATCAGTGCTAAGAGGAAAGTTCATAGCTAATACAGAAAGCTCAGTGACTTAACAGCACATATGAATGCTCTAGAACAAAAAAAGCAGACATGCCCAGAAGGAGTAGAAAACAGAAACTAATCAAATTGAGGGCTCAAATAAATTATTTAGAAACAAAAAATGCAATGAATCAATGAGACAAAGAGCAGGTTACTTGAGTAAATAAAAGATAGACAAACCCTTAAGCAAGCTAATAAAAAAGACAAGAGAGAAGATCCAAACTAACACAATCAGAAATAAAAAGGAATACATGACAACAAACACTAATGAAATCCACAAAATACTTAGAGCAAACAACAGAAACCTGTACTACACAAAATTGGGAAACCTAAAAGAAATGGACAATTTTCTGGCTAGGTACCATTTACCTAAATCTAATAAAGCCTAGGTGAGCAGTTTAAATAGGCATATACTTTTTAATGAAATAGAAACTCATAAAAAGCAAACAATATATCCAAGGGACAAATGGTTTTAATGAAGAATTGCTATACTCCTCTAAGTGTTGCACATAGCCAGACCTCTTTGAGACTACATTAAGATTGATGACAACCACACAAAGACTCACCCGAGAAAGAAAATTAACAATCTCAATAATGAACATGAACACAAAAATACTGAATAAAATGATGGAAAACCGAATCCAGGAATACATTTTGAAAACCTTCATTAACAATTCAGCTTCATCAAAAAGATGCAGGGATGGTACAAATTTCATAAATGCATTAATGTAATCAATGATACAAATAAATTTAAAGAAAAATACGCATGAACAACCTATGAAATATTAAAGTAGGCACATATCGTACTTGTCATCAAAGACTCTCAGCATATTCCATTAATCATACCTGGGATAATGGTACTGAAAATTGAGAAACAGCATAACCTGTATGTACAGATTATACATATTATAATTTCAAACATCAGCCATCCTTTATAAAATTGTTAAACAAATTGGGCAAAATACTTCAATATAAATGGCTCAATTGGAGCCCATATGGTTAGCTTAGTAAGAATTGTTCTGAAATATCACCACCTGTGATTTGCTTAGTGTTACCAGGATGAATCAAGCCAAGAATAAAAAGTTAACAGGAAGCCATTTTCTGACATTGATTGCCTTGCACACAGCCCATAAGGCAATATAGATCCATATTAGGAAGATCACAGCTGCCTTAAAACCTGTTCAGGTATTTAAAGGCTCAGTCGTTGGAACAGCAGTACCCGCCTCTACTTATATATTTACCTTACTCAGGAATACTAATGTTACTACCTATGTACCTCTAACATATGTATTTTTAGTTAGAAGAACCAATTTCAATACTGGAATTAGTAGTTATGATTTTCAATTGGATTCATGTATTAATTTATCTGTTAGGTTTAATCTTCATCATTACTTATGATACTACAGCAACATACACACATTTGGCTGTCTGTAAACCTAGGTCAGTGTTGGGCTCAAAATCCTCTGGATATTAATGTAGAATTCTTTATCTAAATATTGAAAAGAACAAAGTGCATGTTAGATTTTGTAATAGAGGAAATTCATAACCTTATTGCTGTTGCTGCTAATGCTTCTGTGTCAGGTGGGCAATGGTATAAAGATTCTCAGGGACTGGACTCAGCAAGCTAAAATAGATACTAAACCACAGACAGAGATTGATGTGCTTAAGAAATCTGTGGGATGGTTGGGAAAGAAATATTTATCTGTGCAAAAACATTTGTGATTGGAATTCGACTGCTTTTGGCATTACTGATTAAGCTTAGTGAATTTTTACATGAATGGAAGGTTATTCATATTTATCTTTTCGACAATGCTGCTCCTTGATCATTTACATGATGTTATAGAACTTACTTTTCCTAATCATTTCCTGATTCAGATGCCTCAACTATTGCACAAATTTTTGATAACAAAGTGACAGGACAATTTGGACAAATTAGATGCTATGGGATTCATACAAAGTATTCCTCATACATCTGGTGGTATGCTTATTGTAATAATTGTTATTCTTTTCTATTTTTGATTATGTAAGAGTTTCTTTCAACCAAATGCAGAATATTTACATACTTTATGAATAAAACTCAATTAACTTAAAAATCTAAAAGGAGGAAAATATGGAGGCACAAAACTAGCTTAGAGTGCAGGCTCCTTGTGGCACAGATGAGACAAACTTGGGAAATGGTTGCATGAGAGAACAAGCATAGATGAAAGCAAACTGCCTATTTCTCAAATGTTCTCTCAGAATCTATACCATGGATAAAGAATTTGTTTTTGAGCGCAGTTGCACACACTGTACTAGTTAAAAAGGAGTGCTTTGCTTCTGTATACTTTTTGCATTGTATCTTTGTACTTATTTCCACTTTTATTACTGATTAATTGAGGTATTGTTTCTAGGAAGGAGAAGCAAGAGTACACATGTACATGAGTACAGAGGTTTCAGAGTTGAGGTATCACTTTTTAGTATGTATAAAACGCCATAGTAAATAAATCTTATTGTGCAGTTGTTCATACTATGCATCACTGTGTACTGATTTACAAGACAACCATACCAAGGGACCACAATGCAGTAGATGTTGAAAGGTGGTACCAGAACAGGGACCATAAAGAGTAAAAGTTAGGAAGGGATTTAAATTATAAACCAGATAAGTAATCTTCATTACAGGGTAATGGGACAAGCCAAATCCTCTCTGTACCTTGCTATCCTAAAGCATTCAATAAAAACTCATAGGGTTCACATTTCTCTTTCTGATTTAGAAATGTGTGTGGAAATAATGAAGCCTTAAAAATTATTTGGTATCCAGAAGGCACCTAAGATATAGATACTTGGTAAAGAATTAAAGCTAATGTTGAAAAAGCTCTGAGATAAGGTGAGAAAGTACTTGTCTATTTCTGGTCTTATAGGGTTTATGAGCTTTACTATTTTCAAAGAAAAGCAAATGAAAATAACTAGCCACAGTGTCAAAAGATAAAGTAGTGCCAGCTGCACAAGTAATGACCACGTATAAAAAATTCAAATATTTGGCTCTTTGTCAATGGGAGTACATGACATGTAACTCCAGCATACAGAGGCTGGGAGGAAAGCTGCTAACAATAAAACAATTCCATTCAGGATAGCAAGGGCAGACCTAAAAATTTCAAGTCCTTTGCAGTAATAAAAATACATTTGAGGTACCATTTTTGTTCCAATTTTCTTCTCCATTGTTGTGATTAAACTCTATCCAAAAGCAACTTAGATAATGAGATTTATCTGGTTGATATCCCTAGATCATAGTCCATCCTTGTGGGAGCTTAGGGTGGAAACTCAAGCTAATAAATGAAGACAATACATGGGGAAACATTGCTTCCTACCTTTCTCGTTTGTCTAAGCTAGTTCTCTTCTGCAGGTCCACTTGCTTAGAGATATTGTCAACTCAGTGGAAGAGCCTTCCCACACTTTAAATCAATACAATTTCTCTCAGATGCAGCAATTAGATGTTCTCATCTATGCACACCCTCAACTGATGCTTCTTCAGATAACCCTAGGCAATGTCATGTTGACAGGTGAGGCTAATTAGGAAAAAGGCAATAATATACAAGGAGGTTTTAAAGATCGAAAGTAAATGTATTAATCACATCCAATCACTTAAACAGCCAAAGCCCAAACAGCAACTGGAAAACACAGAAATGTCAGGGAATGGAAAGAGGAAGGCCTCTAAGAACAATAAATAAAAAAAAACTAAAACCAACTCTCCACAGAAACTTATCAAACCAACGAAAACATAAGGAACTTTTAACATGAAATTTTCTAGATACAAAATTGTTGAAGGCCGATCATTTTCCAGAGGAACAATCGGATGATAATAAAACTAACAATATAGATTGCAGCACTCAAAAAATGAGACATAAAGATATAGCCTACAAATATAGACTATAATTTCTTAAACAGAAATGACAGGATTCTAATCAAAATCAAACTACCAGAAATCAATGACGATAACTCATCCAGTACACCACATTCTTTGGAGAGATTCACTTGAAGCCTTCTGAGGTTTTAATTTTGTAGAAGATATTGTGACTACTAAAAGGATATCATTCAGCCAGGCAATGGTGGGGCACGCCTTTAATCCCTGCACTCACAGAGGCAGGTAGTTCTCTGTGAGTTTGAGACCAGTCTGGTCTACAGAGCTAGTTCCAGGACAGGCTCCAAAGCCACAGAGAAGCCCTGTCTCGAAAAACCAAAAAATAAAAAATAAAAATAAAGAAAAAAATAAAAGGATATCATTCTATTATGATAAAGAATAGGATGTCTGTTAGGGTCACTTAGACAACATTTTGCTTTCTATTGTTGTGTCCAGGTGGCATGCAATTATTGAGGAGGGGGCAGACCACTAAAATCTATTAAACCAGAAGCAAAGTTGATTCCAGAAAAAAAGGAAAAAACCTCCATGGGGCACACAAAGCTTATCAGTTATATCTGATCACCACCTGAGATTGGATTTCTATATCAGTGGTGATGGGAGATTTACAAACTACCCTATTTATAGCAAGAAGCAAGCATTATGCATGAACAAAAGAATTTTTATAACCTTGAGGTAAAGCTCAGGTACTAATTGCTTTGTTTGTTGTTACCATTTCCAATAACAGGGTTTTTCAGTGAAACTAGGGTTTGCATTTAGCCTATTGTTTCTGTCTGCCAATTTCTGGTGTTCTTTATTGAAGTTCTGTAATCCCTTGATACTGACAGTTTTGCATGTCAAGACAGGGTATGGGACAATGCACAATAAAAAAGTCATGTACATCCCTTAATTTAAAAGTTAACTCAGCATTTCTAAAAACTGAAAAATGCAGCTGTTCTAGAATTATTATACTTTCATGGCACACAGGTTGTGAGCCTATAATGGCCCCTTGAGCACCATGTTAGAGGTCTTTGACTGAGAAGTGGGTCTTTTGGCTGGTTGTAAATCATGGTTGTCTCATTTGTTATAGGAATGTACCTTAATGGCTTATTAATCTTGGTGAACAAACATTTGCATCTCATGATACTAATATCTAACAGGCATGGTTAGCATACTACTTATCTTTGGGGAATTTGGGATGCACCCCTCCCTTACTTAAATTCTACTGTGTGACTTAATGTCTCCTAAGAACTGGTAAATCCTTATACCATTAATGCTACTATCAATTATGCTCTACTTCAATTTAGCAGTGGAGTACTACTCTACACAGGAGAAACCGTTTACAAGCTCCACAAAATTAACTACAAATGGATCCTAAACATAAATGTTAAAAGTGAAGAACTTCTGAAGATACTGTGGTCTCCGAGTTTGGAAAATATGGTGATATCTCTCCACATGCGGCAAAATAAGCACTACAGCCACCACCATTTGCAGCTGCCAATGCTCTGCTCAGTGCAGACAGAGCCCAGGCAGTGAAGTTATTCAGAGACTGCCATGGAGAGTTGCAAGGATCACTTAGGACTACTTACTTAGGATAAGGCAGGAACACACTAAACTCTTTGTCCACTGGCTCCCAACCAATCAGGGGAGGACTGTACAGATCAGCCGCACTCCTCAGCAGGCTAGTTTATGGACAGTGGCCCCTGACCCGCCAAGCACAGCCACTCTAAACGTGGGAAGAGCAGCCACGTGCATTAAGCCCAGCCACTCCTCCCACCTGGGGACATTGGCCCCTTACTCACCTTGGCCCATCACTCCTCCAATCTGTGGAGAGCAACCACTCATTCACCATGGTACAGCTGACAAACTCTCTCCCCACAAGGGAACCCAAGACACAGTGCACAAGAGAGACTGTGATTTCTTCAGGAAGCGATAAACCGGGAGTCCTTGCTCCCTGAAGAACCCATCCATTTGACTGGTGGAGGCTCTGATTGGTTAGTGAGGTCTGAGTGTCAGAATCAGGTGAGCAGAAGGTCCCAGCAATGGCTGCTAATCAGACCTATCCCAGATTGACTGTAGAACTAAGTCAAATTCAACAGCAAGTCTCTTGCTAATGTAAATCAATGGGTTGGGTTTTAAAAGGAAGTATACAAATTCAGAAAGGGGCTAATCAGACAATGTTGCACAAGAGAAACATTGGGTAAACCAAGAACATTATAAACAAAGTCCACAGTGGTGTTGGAACTGATAACCATAGTTTTCACCCTTCTGTGAAAAGTCTTGGGTTCTGAGGACCCAGACCAGCAATGGAAGAGGTTGCTCAGCTTCCATGTAAAATGTTAGTCACTGAGTGCTGTAATCTAACACATGGAGTTGCATTCAATTGTCTGTTTCTCAAACATCTCAGCTGACTTAACTTTATCCAGTCAGGATTGTACATATCTGCATAGATCTGCTCATTGGAAACTGAATACTCAGTAGTTCAAGCTACCCTCCCTAAATTGCACACCCACAAATTCTGTCTGTCTTCACTCACATGGAAGGAATTAATACATGCAGGGAAATTATAGAGAAAGTCACTCATCATGCCCCATCAGTCAGTCCTTCTTTAAAATGAAGACCCCTGCAGCTCACTGCCTTCAAGTTCAGTCTGTGACCTGGCTATTATCTGTTTTCTCAGAGCAGTGTTCCTCCGCTTCTGGTCTGAATGGAGAAGACAGGCTCCATAAACAAATCCTTTCTCTGTTCTGCAATGGACAGTCCACTATGTACTCAAACTGGCAATTTCAGAATGCTGTGGTGCTGCAGACATGCAATCCAAGGTTTAGAGTGTTTAGGCAAGAAGACAAGAAGGGCAATGCCTTGTGGGGCTACAGACAGGGTTCAAATATACTTCAATCAACATAGGAGACCTTGACTCAAAATTTCTTTTCATAAAGACTAGAAATGCCAATGTTCTAGAATTAATATACCTTTATGGCACAACAGGACTTAATGGGGTTGTGACACTGGCATGGTCTCTTGAGCAGCATTAAAAGGATGGTTTTTTAATGGAGGAATGGGTGTTTCTGCTGTTTGTAAAACAGGGCTGTCGCCTTTGTTTTGGGAATGCAGCTGGTTAATCCTAGGGAACAAACATTTATGTCTTATACTAATCTCTAACATGTGCAGTTAGCATACCATTAACCTTTGGAGGATTTGGGATGCAACTCTCCCTTATATAAATTCTACTTTGTGACGTAATATTTTCTAAGAATTTATACCATCAATCCTAGTCTTATCACAGTAACAGTGGAGTGCTACTCTATAAAGGAACTACTGTTTACAAGCTCCACAGAATTAACTACAGATGGATAGTAAACCTAAATGTTAAATGTTCAAAGTGCAAAACTTCTGGAAGATACTAGAGGGACCAGGGCTCTCCGACCTTGGCAAATCTGTGTTACATGGGGCTGATTTCATAAAGGATATTTCAAAGCACAGTCCCGCTCCCTGTGCTCTGCACAGATGCAGTCAGGAGAGTGCCAGTCGGCCCAAGAGATACAAAGAACATGGAGGACCACTCAGATCATGCTGGAGCACACTGGATGATGCAGGACCAGGCAAGAATATAAAGAAATCTGCATCTGATCACTAACTACCACATAGCCAGGGGAAGATGAACCACACTGGCTCTCGTAGCTCAGCACCAGAGAACTTATACATGAAAATCGTAAGATTATTCAGGAATTCCATGGGTACGATTCAGATAAAACTCTGACAATTACTGCCCTAAGCTTCACTGAGCTCAAGAGTATATTGCTGAGCTTCAAGACCTGACAGCCAGCCATCCAGAACTGTAAAATGTGTCGTTGCACTATTTAGCCACATGGTGGCAGCACGCGTCTACTATACTGTCGCCCGGCAAGAGACTCATAAAGAAGTAGGAGTCTGAGAAGACTAAAAGAAATAGTGACTAGGCAAAAATGCTACATTCAGGGAACAAACACTATAGAAGTCCATAGGACAATGAGAGGAACTGCATCCCAGGAAGCCTGTAGCCAGGTGATAAGGCTAAAAGAGAGACTGTTCACTCAGGCCTTATCACCACCTAAGACTCTCTCGACTGAAAGTCTAAGCTATGATGAAGAGAGCGTGGACCTTACAGCCCTCTCCTACTTATCACTTTTTCCTGTTTCTGATCTGCCTGGTCCCACAGAAAACAAGAAATGCTTCTGTTTGGTTTTAATTTTCGGATCACCCAGATGTTTTAAATGAGCAAAGGATTCTGTTACAGGTTGGTATAAATAGGAGCTGATATTTATTTCAGGTAGAAAGGAGAGCTTAGTTACATCAGTCACTGCAATAGGGGTTTGTTCTGAATCCCAACTAAAGAGAGTTCTTTACTATAGGTTATAACCTATAGGTTTCTAGAGAGGGTGGGTGATCTAAGGCAATGTATGGCTTTGTACAAGCTCAAATTTTGGGGGGTTGCTATATGCCTGAAGTCAGGAAGGCAGAGAGGTGAGGACCTAATTTTAATCCCCAGAAACCACAAGGTAGAACCAACTCCCACAAGCTGTCTTCTGTCTTCAACATGTATGCTATGGTGCATGAGCGCATGTATGCCCACAAAAATGCACACACATGCACACATAATAAATAAGTTTTTGAAGTTATGCCTGAAGAGTCAGAACTAGGTACAAAGACTCACACTTGCAATCTCAGCATCTCGAATACTAAAGCAGTATTCTGCTTTAATACCAGGCCACCTTAGGTTGTATGAAACCCTGTCTCTAAAAGAACATGATAAAGGACTGAAACCCTAGATTATGAGCTTCACTGCTACAAAATTTCCAGTGACCTCGAGCAAACACCTTGTCACCTTTCTGATTGTCAGTTTTCTGGTAAACAAACAGAAGTCTGAATCAAATGTCCCGTGCTAGGCTAGGATCTACTTTTCTATGCTTATCCTCCTAGGATCCTTTACTTTCTGTCACTGAACAAACTCAGAGTGTGATGAGTGCTGCTTCTCCACCACCAGTGCCAAACGATCTTGAACTCCATCAGTCCTGAGCCAAATTGAAGTCTGGCCACGTGATTCCATAGTAAGCACCAGACATAACAAGTTTTTAAAAATGTCCTAAGTTCATTCATTCTGACCCTAAACAATAAAGAAGGCAAGGAGAAAGGTTTCTGCTTCTTGGGTTCACATACACTTCCAACAGACAATAAACATCCACAAGTTAAGACACAGGGAGGTGCTGTCTTGTGGTAATCAAGATCAGAGTTAAGATAATAAGACATCAGATGGCTCCTCTTTTCATAATGTACTGTTTCCTACTCTTTGTCTCTCTCATGTCTGTGAGCTACACCTAAGCATCCTACCTCGAATCTGGAAACTCCTCTGAGACAGCAGTCTCAGCTCAATGCCTGGGTGTAACACACACACACACACACACACACACACACACACACACACACACACATGGTAGCTCCTCAGCTGACTTTTAGAATGCAGCCTCCTGACATAATAGGTCTACAAATCAGGAATGATTTGATTGATCTAATCAATCAGCTCTGTTGTCTGATCAAGTGAGGAACACCCCTCCAAAAGGCTCATGAAAATCCTTCCATATGTGTTGTGTAGCATTTTGTTTGTGTTCTGACAAATAAAACTGGCCTGGAGATCCAGGGTGGAGCTAACCACTAGTTGACCATAGGAGCCCAGTGGTGGTGGTAGTGGTGGTGATTGGGTAGAGACAGAATCTCACCCTTTTAAATGCAGAAAGGAGATGCATAGAAAGCAAATGGTGACTGCTCCCAGTTCTCTGGTCTTCCAGGTTTTTACTCCCATATCTGTCCCCTGGTTTTTATTGATTAAGTGTAGTTGGATTTATGCGTCACCTTTGTAACACAGATCAAGTTTTACTTTAAGTTGTTCAAAGGATTCATTGCTTAAACCATTAGCTTGGGAGAAAGATCTGGAAAACAAGCATGAAAAGACTTTGATCACAGACTGCCTCCAAAAAACGAATAGCTAGCTAGCGGTGCAAAGAAAGCAGAAAGGGTTTTTGAAAAGTTAGAACTGAAACAAATCTAACTCTGCCCATGCCCCCATTGTACCCAGTGAACAGGATAACTGTGGCAGAGAGCCTTGTGTTTTCTTATTATTTCCCCAGGCTCTTTTGAGCCTTCCTGATGACAAAGAGGGGAAAGACAGTTTGAATAATTGCCCTGCAGGGAGACAGGCCATCTCTTCAACAGTATAATTAACTTTTACAGGGAGGAAGGCAGAGTCTGTGGCAGTTGAATCAATGCTATGGACCTATCAGGACAGCACCAGCACCAGCAGAGAACTTATACATGAAAATCGTAAGATTATTCAGGAATTCTATGGGTACTATTCAGATAAAACTCTGACAATTACTGCCCTAAGCTTCACTGAGCTCAAGAGTATATTGCTGAGCTTCAAGACCTGACAGCCAACCTTCCAGAACTGTAAAATGTGTCATTGCACTATTTAGCCACATGGTGGCAGCACGCGTCAACTATACTGTCGCCCGGCAAGAGACTCATAAAGAAGTAGGAGTCTGAGAAGACTAAAATAGTTGGACTCAAAATATCAGGTAAAAGCTTTTGTAAACAGTCACTTTAAATGTATCCCAAAAAGCACAACAAAGTGAGTTTGGTACAATCACGTCATCTAAGAGAAAAGGCCCTCTCCACCACACATTTAACAATGGCTCTTCCTCCACCAGTGACTAGGCATTCAGGGAACAAACACTATCGGATGCGCCAGTGACTAGGCAAAACCGCTACATTCAGGGAACAAACACTATAGAAGTCCATAGGACAATGAGAGGAACTGCATCCCAGGAAGCCTGTAGCCAGGTGATAAGGCTAAAAGAGAGACTGTTCACTCAGGTCTTATCACCACCTAAGACTCTCTCCACTGAAAGTCAAGCTATGATGAAGAGAGCGTGGACCTTACAGCCCTCTCCTACTTATCACTTTTTCCTGTTTCTGGTCTGCCTGGTCCCACAGAAAACAAGAAATGCTTCTGTTTGGTTTTAATTTTCGGATCACCCAGATGTTTTAAATGAGCAAAGCATTCTGAACTCTTAAGTCATCAGCTTCAGTCAAACATTTCTTCTCAGGTAATCCACATTTTAACAAAAGAAGCTAGGAGCAGGCATCCTGGCTTTTGTTAAGGGCAGAGGCAGCTTTTCTGCATAGCTAAATGATCAGCTTGGACCGGGCTAATGGCTTTTGTGCCATATCGAAATATGGGCCCACAATCCACTCTCTCTTATTAATTTTAATAAACCCTTTGCTTCTGCAACAAGACAGATATGTCGCGCCTGACTTGGGCAAAGTCCTCATTTACCCAAATTTTCCCGTCATTGGAGCAGGCATCTTTTATGCAAGCCCATGTCTTAGGCATCTGGGGAGAAGCCTCACACCCGTCATTGACTGCCGACCTCTGTAAAGAGATTAGTGGAGATAAATAAACTTTTAAGGCCCTGTGTATCAGCCATTACTTGTTAGGATGCATCACAATGCTTTATGTATAATTATGCTCCCAAAGACTATATTCTCCTATCTTAAAGGAGAGTAGAATCACCTGAGTTGAAAATGTTTCCTCTGCTGGTACAGAACATCATTCAGAGTTTACTTTCTCAGCATGCGTATCAACTCAACATTTAGTCAATCTATTTCAGCCAAATCTCAACCGCAGCAACTCACAATCATGATTTTTCCACATCATCAGTCAATACCGTTCTTTAGTTTTCTAATACTGTAACTTCATGTTTAGCCGGTCAAAACCAGCTCTCCCAATTTTCATAATTTCATGTTTGGCAGGTCAAAACCAGCTTTCCTAATTATTGATAATTTCATAATTAGCCGGTCAATACCAGCTCTCCGAATTATTCTTGATTGCATGTTTAGCCGGTCAGTACCAGCTCTTCAATTATTCATAATTTCATAATTTTCTTTACCATAACTTTATATGAACTTAAAATGACTGGAAACATTCAAAAATTGCTCAAATATAATATGCTTAACCATTAGGGAAATGCAAATCAAAACAACTCTGAGACTCCATCTTATCTCTGTAACGTGACCAAGATGAAAAATTCACAACTTATGTTTAAAGGAAACTCCTCCACTGCTGTTTAATTCTCACAAAATTAGGCAACAAACCATTTTAAAACTCAGCTATCTCTTCTGGGCCTATATACAAAAGATGCTCAACCATACAACAAGGACATGTGCTTAACCATGTTCATAGCAGAATTTCTTTATCATACACAGAATCTGAAAACAACTCAAATGAATCTCCTCTACATATATCATGAACGAGATACTCATAAATATCATAAATATTTTTGAGTAACTCTAATCACACAAATTGAAAAACTTGTATAACAAGAACTTTAAATCTCTGAAGGAAGAAATTTAAGCCAACAGAAAATTGAAAGATTTCCTATTCTCTTGTAAAGATAGCACCAATCATAGCAAAATTGACCATGTTATTGAAAGCAATCTACAGATCTAATGCAAATGCCCATTAAACTTGTAACAAAATTCTTCACGGATGTTGAAAAAACAATCCTTAACCTTGTGAGAAAAGACAAAACCTCAGGCTAGCCTGAAAAATCTTAAAATCCTGTACAATCAAGGAACTTCTGAATGCATCACAATCTCTGACTTTAAACTTTACTAGAGGCACAGTACTAAAATCAATCCACCTTGGATACAAATTCACTTGCCTACAAACAGCAGACTATTAACAAAAAGGCAAAATTGTGAAATGAAAAAGCATTTTAACCTGCTTACCTCAGAGGCTACTTTAATTTAAATCTGGCTTTTTCTTTCAGTTGAAGCTGCACTGAACAGCAGGGAGTAGAACACAGGCTCTTGGTTTGTTAGACTGCCTTCCTGAGCTCTGGCGGGCAGATTTTTAACTAGGTGCCAGGGCTCAAGTCACAACTGCATCTAGCAGTCAGGTAGGCCCTGAATTAGCATCTCTATAAGACACCTTCCAAATTACAAAAGAAAGGAAGCACCAAACGTCTGAAATCTTAAGTCATCAGCTTCAGTCAAACATTTCTTCTCAGGTAATCCACATTTTAACAAAAGAAGCTAGGAGCAGGCATCCTGGCTTTTGTTAAGGGCAGAGGCAGCTTTTCTGCATAGCTAAATGATCAGCTTGGACCGGGCTAATGGCTTTTGTGCCATATCGAAATATGGACCCACAATCCACTCTCTCTTATTAATTTTAATAAACCCTTCGCTTCTGCAACAAGACAGATATGTCGCGCCTGACTTGGGCAAAGTCCTCATTTACCCAAATTTTCCCGTCATTAGAGCAGGCATCTTTTATGCAAGCCCCTGTCTTAGGCATCTGGGGAGAAGCCTCACACCGGTCATTGACTGCCGACCTCTGTAAAGAGATTAGTGGAGATAAATAAACTTTTAAGGCCCTGTGTATCAGCCATTTCTTGTTAGGATGAATCATAATGCTTTATGTATAATTATGCTCCCAAAGACTATATTCTCCTATCTTAAAGGAGAGTAGAATCACCTGAGTTGAAAATGTTTCCTCCGCTGGTACAGAACATCATTCAGAGTTTACTTTCTCAGCATGCGTATCAACTCAACATTCATAGTCAATCTCTCTTTCAGCCAACTCTCAATCGCTGCCAACTCACAATCATGATTTTTCCACATCATCAGTCAATACCGTTCTTTAGTTTTCTAATACCGTAACTTCATGTTTAGCTGGTCAAAACCAGCTCTCCCAATTTTCATAATTTCATGTTTGGCAGGTCAAAACCAGCTTTCCCAATTATTGATAATTTCATAATTAGCCGGTCAATACCAGCTCTCCGAATTATTCTTGAATGCATGTTTGGCCGGTCAGTACCAGCTCTCCAATTATTCATAATTTTCTTTACCATAACTTTATATGAACTTAAAATGACTGGAAACATTCAAAAATTGCTCAAATATTATATGCTTAACCATTGAAAAATGCAAATCAAAACAACTCTGAGACTCCATCTTATCTCTGTAACATGACCAAGATCAAAAACTCACAACTTATGTTTAAAGGAAACTCCTCCACTGCTGTTTAATTCTCACAAAATTAGGCAACAAACCATTTTAAAACTCAGCTATCTCTTCTGGGCCTATATACAAAAGATGCTCAACCATACAACAAGGACATGTGCTTAACCATGTTCATAGCAGAATTACTTTATCATACACAGAATCTGAAAACAACTCAAATGAATCTCCTCTACATATATCATGAACGAGATACTCATAAATATCATAAATATTTTTGAGTAACTCTAATCACACAAATTGAAAAACTTGTATAACAAGAACTTTAAATCTCTGAAGGAAGAAATTTAAGCCAACAGAAAATTGAAAGATTTCCTATTCTCTTGTAAAGATAGCACCAATCATAGCAAAATTGACCATGTTATTGAAAGCAATCTACAGATCTAATGCAAATGCCCATTAAACTTGTAACAAAATTCTTCACGGATGTTGAAAAAACAATCCTTAACCTTGTGAGAAAAGACAAAACCTCAGGCTAGCCTGAAAAATCTTAAAATCCTGTACAATCAAGGAACTTCTGAATGCATCACAATCTCTGACTTTAAACTTTACTAGAGGCACAGTACTAAAATCAATCCACCTTGGATATGAACTCACTTGCCTACAAACAGCAGACTATTAACAAAAAGGCAAAATTGTGAAATGAAAAAGCATTTTAACCTGCTTACCTCAGAGGCTACTTTAATTTAAATCTGGCTTTTTCTTTCAGTTGAAACTGCACTGCACAGCAGGGAGTAGAACACAGGCTCTTGGTCTGTTAGACTGCCTTCCTGAGCTCTGGCGGGCAGATTTTTAACTAGGTGCCAGGGCTCAAGTCATCAGCTTCAGTCAAACATTTCTTCTCCTGCATATCAACTCAACATTCATAGTCAATCTCTCTTTCAGCCAACTCTCAATCGCTGCAACTCACAATCATGATTTTTCCACATCATCAGTCAATACCGATCTATAGATTTCTAATACCGTAACTTCATGTTTAGCCGGTCAAAACCAGCTCTCCCAATTTTCATAATTTCATGTTTGGCAGGTCAAAACCAGCTTTCCCAATTATTGATAATTTCATAATTAGCCGGTCAATACCAGCTCTCCGAATTATTCTTGATTGCATGTTTAGCCGGTCAGTACCAGCTCTTCAATTATTCATAATTTCATAATTTTCTTTACCATAACTTTATATGAACTTAAAATGACTGGAAACATTCAAAAATTGCTCAAATATTATATGCTTAACCATTGAAAAATGCAAATCAAAACAACTCTGAGACTCCATCTTATCTCTGTAACATGACCAAGATCAAAAACTCACAACTTATGTTTAAAGGAAACTCCTCCACTGCTGTTTAATTCTCACAAAATTAGGCAACAAACCATTTTAAAACTCAGCTATCTCTTCAGGGCCTATATACAAAAGATGCTCAACCATACAACAAGGACATGTGCTTAACCATGTTCATAGCAGAATTACTTTATCATACACAGAATCTGAAAACAACTCAAATGAATCTCCTCTACATATATCATGAACGAGATACTCATAAATATCATAAATATTTTTGAGTAACTCTAATCACACAAATTGAAAAACTTGTATAACAAGAACTTTAAATCTCTGAAGGAAGAAATTTAAGCCAACAGAAAATTGAAAGATTTCCTATTCTCTTGTAAAGATAGCACCAATCATAGCAAAATTGACCATGTTATTGAAAGCAATCTACAGATCTAATGCAAATGCCCATTAAACTTGTAACAAAATTCTTCACGGATGTTGAAAAAACAATCCTTAACCTTGTGAGAAAAGACAAAACCTCAGGCTAGCCTGAAAAATCTTAAAATCCTGTACAATCAAGGAACTTCTGAATGCATCACAATCTCTGACTTTAAACTTTACTAGAGGCACAGTACTAAAATCAATCCACCTTGGATACAAATTCACTTGCCTACAAACAGCAGACTATTAACAAAAAGGCAAAATTGTGAAATGAAAAAGCATTTTAACCTGCTTACCTCAGAGGCTACTTTAATTTAAATCTGGCTTTTTCTTTCAGTTGAAGCTGCACTGCACAGCAGGGAGTAGAACACAGGCTCTTGGTCTGTTAGACTGCCTTCCTGAGCTCTGGCGGGCAGATTTTTAACTAGGTGCCAGGGCTCAAGTCATCAGCTTCAGTCAAACATTTCTTCTCCTGCATATCAACTCAACATTCATAGTCAATCTCTCTTTCAGCCAACTCTCAATCGCTGCAACTCACAATCATGATTTTTCCACATCATCAGTCAATACCGATCTATAGATTTCTAATACCGTAACTTCATGTTTAGCCGGTCAAAACCAGCTCTCCCAATTTTCATAATTTCATGTTTGGCAGGTCAAAACCAGCTTTCCCAATTATTGATAATTTCATAATTAGCCGGTCAATACCAGCTCTCCGAATTATTCTTGATTGCATGTTTAGCCGGTCAGTACCAGCTCTTCAATTATTCATAATTTCATAATTTTCTTTACCATAACTTTATATGAACTTAAAATGACTGGAAACATTCAAAAATTGCTCAAATATTATATTCTTAACCATTGGAAAATGCAAATCAAAACAACTCTGAGACTCCATCTTATCTCTGTAACATGACCAAGATCAAAACTCACAACTTATGTTTAAGAGAAACTCCTCCACTGCTGTTGAATTCTCAGAAAATTAGGCAACAAACCACTTTAAAACTCAGCTATCTCTTCTGGGCCTATATACAAAAGTTGCTCAACCATACAACAAGGACATGTGCTTAACCATGTTCATAGCAGAATTACTTTATCATACACAGAATCTGAAAACAACTCAAATGAATCTCCTCTACATATATCATGAACGAGATAGTCACAAATATCATAAATATTTTTGAGTAACTCTAATCACACAAATTGAAAAACTTGTATAACAAGAACTTTGAATCTCTGAAGGAAGAAATTTAAGCCAACAGAAAATTGAAAGATTTCCTATTCTCTTGTAAAGATAGCACCAATCATAGCAAAATTGACCATGTTATTGAAAGCAATCTACAGATCTAATGCAAATGCCCATTAAACTTGTAACAAAATTCTTCACAGATGATGAAAAAACAATCCTTAACCTTGTGAGAAAAGACAAAAACTCAGGCTAGCCTGAAAAATCTTAAAATCCTGTACAATCAAGGAACTTCTGAATGCATCACAATCTCTGACTTTAAACTTTACTAGAGGTACAGCACTGAAATCAATCCACCTTGGATATGAACTCACTTGCCTACAAACAGCAGACTATTAACAAAAAGGCAAAATTGTGAAATGAAAAAGCATTTTAACCTGCTTACCTCAGAGGCTACTTTAATTTAAGTCTGGCTTTTTTCTTTCAGTTGAAGCTGCACTGCACAGCAAGGAGTAGAACACAGGCTCTTTGACTGTTAGACTGCCTTCCTGAGCTCTAGGGGGCAGATTTTTTACTAGGTGCCGGGGCCCAAGTCACATCCGCATCTAGCAGTCAGGTAGGCCCTGAATTAGCATCTCTATAAGACACCTTCCAAATTACAAAAGAAAGGAAGCACCAAACGTCTGAACTCTTAAGTCATCAGCTTCAGTCAAACATTTCTTCTCAGGTAATCCACATTTTAACAAAAGAAGCTAGGAGCAGGCATCCTGGCTTTTGTTCAGGGCAGAGACAGCTTGTCTGCAGAGCTACGTGATCAGCTAGGACGGGCTAATGGCTTTTGTGCCATATCGAAATATGGGGCCACACTGAAAGAACCTGTAAACTTCCTACTACTGAGGCTCATTATTGCCACCCAGAGTCCATCAATAGCTAGGACCACCTAGCTGGGATTCAAGACAATAGCAGTTACCACAATTCCATAATGGTAGTTAGTGTTACCTCTTCAGAGGAAGGTGGGATAAGAACTGGAGGTAGAAATCAACTATACAATTTAGGGAAAAAAAAAACAACTCTCATGGCTCTTTATTGGCTCCCTATTTGCTCACAATCTACTACCCACTGGTGTTCTTGATTGTTAGGCTTGCCCAGAATCCCTCAATAGCTAGAATTGCCCAGCTGAGCCTCAAGCAGTTCCCCAACTAGATGAGCAGAAATCAAATGACTAAGCCAGCACAGCCCTTCCCAGCTCTACCATTCCACCCTAGGGGAACACAGGGTTCTGGTCTGGAATATTGGCATTTTAGTAAAAACTCTTCCAGTCTCTGAGAGCACTTCCTGTTCTTTTCCAAAATATGGTGTTACTTGTATGTGTTCCATTACAGAGTCACTGACCAATGTAATAAAGCCTTTCCCTTATAGCTCAGATATTCTGAAGCCAAACCTAGGTCACATGCAAACAGCAACCCTTGATAAACCAAAATTCATCATTTTTCTAATTTCTGGAAAGCTTAGAGGCAAGAAAGTGGTGACATAAATGATGTAATTAAAGTCTAGAAGTGTTTTACCCTAAAAGCATCAACTGCAAGCAATTTCTAAGTCTGTTTTGCCTCTGTCCATGACAAGAACCAACTTGTTCCAAAATTCTATAAAATGATTTTTCATGTTAAACTCTGCTGTTTCTGGGAATGCTAAAAGCTAGAACTCTTCACATATGTGGGAAAAGTTATATTTGGACCTTTCAGTTCTGTACCAGAAAAAAGAGACATTTTTAAAGAACTTTGCCACTGTGGCTTATTTAAAAAAAGAAAGGCTTTCTAACTTTAAACATGTTTAAAAGGCCTTCTTTCCCTATACATGTGTTTAAAAGTTCAAGGCTTTTTTCATAAAAAAAAAAACAAAACAAAATCAAAGTTCACTGTGTGTTTAAACAAAATTATGAAACGGCCTGTATTCCTCTTTATAGATTATTTTTCTTAGTCATCTCATTTTAAAATATATGAGTTTTACATTAGGAATTTTCATTTATCGTTTTTCTTTTTCCTTTTTGCTGGGTTGGAACTTGGGGCCACTCCCATGCAAGTCAGGTGTTTATTACTGAGCTACTCCCAAATTCAAGATTGAACCTTTTTGTTTTGTTGGGGTTTTTTTTGTCGTTGTTGTTTTGTCTGTTTGGATTTTTTGTTATTATTGTTTTTGAGGTGGAGTATCTCTGTGTAACCCTGGCTGTACTAGAACTCACTCTGTAGACCAGGCTAGCCTCAAACTCACAGAGATCTCCCTGCCTCTGCCTCATGAGTGAAGGTTGTAATTTTTTTAAGATAATAAAAAATATGGCTATTTGTTTTTTATCCCTGTACCAAAATACCTCCAGGAACCTAAAATGACTAAAGGTTTTAGAGATCCATGATCAGATGGCTTTACAGTATGGGCCTCAGACAAGACAAAAAAGTAGTGGGTGAAGAACATAGCAGAGAAGGCTGCTTACTCAGCCAACAGACAGTAGTAACTGAGAGCTAAGAAGCCAGAGCAAGGCATCACTTCACAGAAATACCCCCACAAAGTTCCATCTCCAAACAGCCAACCAAACTGTTGTCCCATCAACCAGCTACTCCAGTGATGAGGTTAGAGGCTCTGGCATGTTCCTGCCTCTCCAAACCCCATGTGTTAACAAGCAAGCAGATAGCCTTCGTGTGTGACAATGCTTAATTTAAACCCTTACACCATGCTTCTAAGTACTAAAAACTTACGATTAAATCATGATGTTTGGTACCTAACTTTAAATACCTACAAAAGCATTTATGATGTCTTTCTTTAAACATCTGTGAAGCTGCACTACCTAAACATGCACAATAGAGACAGGCTGAAACCCAAGCCAGCAGATTATAAACCACAACTTCCCAAAGTTTGTGTCCATTAGACAACACAGATGTCCTTGTAGCCTGTCTGTCAAAAATAAAGGTCCAAAATAAAGTTCAGTATGATATCTACTAACAATGTTAATACTTAAAGAGTACTTACTTTTGAATAACGTTGTTACACTAAACCAGGACTTTAAATTCTCAGCACTATTAATATATAGAGACCAAAGAACCATGTTATAGTTGCCTGTGAATCTTAGGATTCTGCCTTCCAATGATCAATCACCAAAATCCCCATTTCTAGATGTGACAACTAAAAGCTGAGTCCAGATATAGCTCTATGTCTCCTAGGACTTAAATAAAATCACTGCTGGTTTAGAACCCATGAGTTAACTTAAATGAAATTCTAAAAGTTGATCTAAGTGATTTTATGAAGACTTTAGATATATTAGTTAATATTACTAATAAATTCAAATCTTGTAAATGGAGGCAATACCAATAGGCAATGTAAACATTCTAAAGAAGGAAAAAATTCAAAGCGTAATAACAAGGACATGAATGCTGCTATCACATGATACTCATAATGTTTTCAATCTCAAAGCCTTCGGGTCCATGAAAGAAACCAACACCTCTAAAAGTCCACTATTTCAGGATGCGATCAGTGACGGCTTATGGCCAGTTGTCTAAAGGACAATTTCTATCTTTGTGACACACACCCAGTTAATGTTAAAATAAAACAACCTCAGGTAGTAAGTGAACTAGGACAAAATATGCTTAAGACAATCTAAAATTGTATAAAGACAGTTCATTAATATGTCTAAGTTTCTTTCTCATTTCTCTTCAAAGGAAATCTGTCATGAAAATACACACATCAAACACACTGAACCAACACATACACACACAATACAAACACACTACACACACCATACTACACCAAACACATATACATACACATATCACACACACTACACCACACACATACACACACCACACACATCACACACGCACCACACATACATACACATACCACACACACATCACACCTACCACACATACATATACACACCATCCACATCACACATACCAACACACTACACCACACACACATACCTACACACATCACAATACACCACACACACATACCTACACACATCATAATACACCACACACACATACATACACATGACACACACCATACTACACCACACATACCACACTAAACCACACAAACCATACACACACATGCACACACTATAAAGAATCTTAAGAAAGCAGTTAGACCTGGGCCTGGGCATAGTCGCACACACCTTTAATCTCAGCACTTGAGAGGCAGAGGCAGGCAGATCTCTTTGAGTTCAAGGCCAGCCTTGTCAACATAGAGAATTTCAGAACAGTCAGGGATACATAGAAATCGTGTCTCAAAAGTACAAAAGAAAAAAAAAACATCAGCAGCAAGGAGTTAGTTTAACCAATCCAGAGAATAAAGAAATTTTATGGAAAAATAAAGTAAAAATGAACACTGCCTAACTAAGGTTTTCATTAATCTTAAACATAGCCCAATTTCTTGCTATTTTTAGAAGAATTATTTATGTGTGTGAGTGCTTCTATTTGCATGTGTGCCTGCACGAAAGAAGAGGGCATCAGTTCCCATTACAGATGGTTGTGAGCCACCATGTGGGTGCTGGGAATTGAACTCAGGACCTCTGGAAGAGCAGCCAGTGCTCTTAACCGCTGACCACTCCTCTAGCCCCAACTCCTTGTCATTTTAAGGCAAGAGATACTGTTCTATTTCTCCTTAAACCATACACCAAACAGAAAATAGCAAGTTAAACCAAAATTTTAAATCACAAAGATAACCACAGCTCCTCAAGAATGGCCTGGGTGCCAAGAATGTAGGATCCAAAAATTGTGTATACAAAAGTCAAATCTATACTTTTTTTCAAAAACAATGTATCATGTCAAAGCTTGAAAACATCACTTTCTTTGCACATGAAAAATATATAAGTTAATAAGATCTAACAGGAGATGTAAATATCTGGGTATGGCAGGTCTACAATCACAGAACTTAGGAGGCAGAGGCAAGTGAATGTATCAACTCCAAGCCAACGTGGGCCACACAGTAAGACCCTATCTCTGAAGAAAGACCAACTAACCAACAAGTAACCAGAGTAATCCCTGTAGCATTCTATAGCCATCTTCCAAGGTTTCAAAGATCACTTTCAGACTGTTTAACTTCAGGATGATGCAGCAGGATCACAACAGCAAACATTTGGTTTCTGATGGTAATGACAACCTCTGAATTACTTTTATTTATTTATTTTACAGCCCGACCGCAGTTTCCCCTCCTTCCTCTCCTCCCATTCCCTCCCCCTCACCTCTGTGCCCCCAGTCTACTGTTTCTGCTGCATTACTTTTTAAGTTGTCTTTCCTATCCTTGTGAGCAAAATAAAAAATACAACACACAGAGCTCACTGTTTTTTTCCTTTAGCCTTTTCCTCAACTGTTAGATTTCCCCAAACACACATGGAAATGTCCAGTATGAAGGAAGAAATGGAATGTTTTCACATTCGGTATTTAAATGGTAGCAATCCAATTTCCTAATTCCATGCTGGGCTTAAAGTTGCTATGCACAGTTTTTTTTTTTTGTTAAGATTTATTTATTATGTATAGAGTGTTTTTCCTACATATATGCTGCAAACCAGAAGAGGGCACCAGATCTCATTACAAATGGTTGTGAGCCACCATGTGGTTGCTGGGAATTGAACTCAGGACCTCTGGAAGAGCAATCAGTGCTCTTAACCTCTGAGCCATCCCTCCAGCCCCTATGCACAGTTTCTCATGTTTGTTTTTCAGGCTATTTAAGACAAATTTCTAAAATGAATTTATGAGTTCAAGCAGTAAGACCTTTGAGAGAGTTACAAAAATTTGCATACTGCTTTTCAAAGCTAATAAATTGTACACTTTTATCTCTTTTGACAATGTAAAATCACTGGATCCTCAAAAACATTGGACATTTTTAGTGTTATAGTATTTGTGTTCTAATAAATAAAGTTTTACTGGAGATCAGAAGGCAAAGCAGCCACCCTAGTCAGCCCTACAGGCAAGGGAGTGGTGGCACATACCTTTAATCCCAGGACTCAGAAGACAGAGTTAGATGGATCTCTTTGAGTTCAAGGCTACCCTGGGCTACACAAAATCAATCCACAAACAGATCCAGGTGGTGATGGTTCACACCTTTAATCCCAGCTTTTGGGACTCACACACCTTTAATGGAGAGAGGTGAAGACAGGAGCAATATGACTCGGCAGAGAGTAGAATATTTTTTGTTCGTCTGAGAGTTGGTAGAGATAAGATCTCTCTAGTTGCTTGACTGCTTTGCTTTTCTGATCTTCAACTTGAACCCCAATATCTATCTCTAGGTTTTTATTATTCGTGCAACAGAAATTTCTCTTCCTAAAAGAAAATCAATTTAAGCACCAAAAGGAAGACTGAAGGACTGTTGGGGGATATCAGGAACAAAGCCCGTGTCTCACTCATACTAAACAAATACTCTACACTGAGTCACAGTCTCAGTACTCAAATGTTTCATCACGAGTTTACACATTTTAAAGGTGACTGCATTTGTCTGTGCTTCAAACTGTACAAACTTTTAGTCACTTTTCCAGGATCCCCTAATATTAAGTTGCTATACCTCAACATAAAACTGCTGCTTGACATCCAGAAATTTAGTGTTTATACAGTCCAAAAAACCTTATTTACTGTAACTTTCCCACTATTTTTATTATTGGAAAATTCTTTTCCATTTTGACATAGCTATTGATATAGTTTCAGTGCCTTTGTTAAAGATACTACACATTTCAGACATAGACCTCGGGGAAATAGAGTTGGAACTGACCTGCAAGCCTCCTTCCCAAGGACTAGCTCTAGTAGTACCTGAAGATGCTATGCAAGCTGCCAAAGGAAAAGAGAAATCAACATTCCTACCCAGCTATAAAACTTATAAACCTCAGTGATACCTTTCTGACAAGATACCCCCATGGTACAATAACAGCACAAGGGCACTTTCTCATGGGAATGACCAACATCTGTCTAATAGAACTTAAGGTCTACTCAATAGGAGGGAATGCACACCCAGTACTATAAACTTAGCCAATATCTATGGATAGAGAGGTTCGAGACCCTAGGGGAGAACCCACAATTGCCAAAATCAATACACTTTCTAACAATACTCTAAATGCTTACTCTTATACCCAAAGATAAGGGTTACTCTCAACCCCTCCACAAGAAAACCCTTCTTTTGTAGTAGAGAACATTATAGAGATATACAACAGGTCCACATGTAGAGAATATGTGACCACAGGTGCTCAGCCCCAACTGGTTTTCCTACAATGTAACTCCTATTCCTAAGGCCCAGAAAAAACATGGAAGAGGAGGAAGATGGGAAGAACCAGATGACCCAGGACACTTGTTGCTAGTATCTTCTAGACATGACAGAAAAACTGTACATATGAAATCTCAACAATACAGTTACCTAAACAAGACTTGCATAGTGATGCCACCAGTCGACATGCCAATGCGCATGAGGGAAATTTGACAAAGCCCCACCCCTCGATGAAGAGAAAAGCTAAGCACAACTCACTGTGGCTGACAGAAGGCGAATCAGTTTTTCCCAAGAACGAGCATCCAGATAGGTTATCCAATCCCAAGTGGTCAGCCCTTAACACGTGTACAGCAATATGGCTAGGAGTAAAGCCGTGGCTTTGATGGCTGGTTCCAGCCCATTCCTTAGCTTTATTCTGAGAGTCTTGCCTCATGGCAGAAGTACTGGCTGGAGTCATGCTTATTGCCACAACTCTATGGCATTTCAAGGTCTGTACCACCACCAAAAAGCATGCAGTCAGCTTTTCATCAATACCATTTAAGGTTTGCAGCTAAAGCTGAGTCAGGAAGCCTCTCTTTTTTTTGTCAAATATTTATTTATTTATTATGTGTACAATATTCTGTCTGTGTATATGCCTGAAGGCCACAAGAGGGCACCAAACCCCATTAAAGATGGTTGTGAGCCACCATGTGTTTGCTAGGAATTGAACTTAGGACCATTGGAAGAGCAGGCAATGCTCTTAACCTCTGAGCCATCTCTCCAGCCCCAGTAAGCCTCTCTTAAACAAGAGTGCTTGCCTCTAGCAAGCAGAGCCTACCTGAGAAAGTGCTGCTATCAGCTGTGTTTAACTCTATTCTTTTCTATCTAGAATAACTTCCCAAGCTCTTTAAGGCTTTAAAGTGGATTTGGTCAGCCCCACATTGGCACATTATTCTGTTGACTGAGGTTTGTGTCCTACCAGGTCACACATCTACTTAGTTCCAAATAAACACATAGAGACCTACATTAATTATAAACTGATTGGCCTAGTAGTTCAGGATTCTTATTAACTCTTATAACTTATATTAGCCCATAAGACTTGTCTGTGTTAGCCATGTGGCTTGGTACCTTTCTTGACAAGGCAATCACATCTTGCTTGCTGTGTCTGGCTTCCTCTGTGTCTGGATGAAGACTGCAGACTGAAACTTCCCTCTTCTCAGAAATCTTGTTGTTTCACCTCTACTTCCTGCCTGGTTGCCCCGCCTATACTTCCTGCCTGGTTACTGATCAAACAGCATTTATTTAAAATACAAGTGACAGGGTACAGACCATTGTCCCATGGCACAAACCACTAAACACTAATTGATAATTATTTCTGGATAACTTCCTGTTTAGCACACGACACCACTAAACTTATCCTTTTTCTTGGAAATTGACATCTTTCCTTCTAAAAAATGAGGAGTACGAGAATTCTAAGATAGCTGGAAAAAATGGGAGGCCCTTACATCTTTCTTGCTAAAGGCTAATTCACACATATAGTCCTTGTGTAAATCTTCTAGGACCAATTCCAGGAGACCACAACATTCTGTTGTTGATATAACTGCAGCAGCACGAGGAGCTGGACATGCTCTACACCTCTAATCCTGCACACAAGGAGCCGGACATGCTGCATGCCTCTAATCCTGAACACAAGTAGCTGGACATGCTGCAAGCCTCTAATCCTGCACATAAATAGCTGGACATGCTGCATGCCTCTAATCCTAGCATTTGGGAAGGCAGTGGAGCCCAAGCTCAAGCTTGGCCTGTTCTATACAGCAAGTTCCAGACTGTATAGGACATCAGCAAACACCAGCAAAGATAATTAACATGTAAACTCAAAGAAGGCAAGATGGCGAGCTGTGGGAAGCCACCTACCTGCTTTCCGATCAGGGTACACAGCCTCTTGACCACACCTGAATCTAGTTTAATGGCTTCGGTGATATCTGTTAGGACCTGCTAAAAAGAATGGGCAGTCCTTTTATTGGGAAGGATCCGCATGGCCTTCCTAGGCTTCACTCCATTTTGAATCACAGTCACTAACTTGGGGGTTTGATGAAGCCCTTGCTTTCTTTCACTTCGCTTTCGCAGAGGCTATGACCAAGTCTCAGGTTGTACCTCCCTGGATGTTCACAGACCAGTTTGGATTAACATTTTTGGTGTAATCAACATTACAAAATGGTTCATTGGAGGTGCAGAAGTAACTCTCTCCTAAAAAGCAAATAACAATTTTATTAGCACAATATCAGATCTCTGAGCATTGGCCATAGTAAGCCTAGATGCATTATGTCTAAACAATGGCTTCTGGAAACCTGTAACTCCTAATCTTGTGGTCACAGAAAGGGGGTGCAGTATAATACCCCTTTCCTTTAACATCCCCCCACCTCCCTTTCTTCCAAAGTACCTAGGTTGGTTTTCAGAAAATTACACATATAATGTGAAAAGCACTAGGCCCAGAAATGAAGAGTGAGACCTGGGTTTTATTTTACCCAAATGTCTCACCTTTGATAAATCATTGCTCCACACTTTGATTCTCAGGATCATTAGCTGCAGAATTAAATAAATCAAGTAACTAAATTACAAAGTACTTCATGATTCCAAATGCAAACTAATTTATTCTTCATAAAAGCTCATCCTAGCCAGCCATGGTGATATGGTAGAATCCTGTAATTGTAGCTACTTTGAAGGCTAAAGTGGAAAGATCTGAGTTAAAGGCCATCTTCAACTCAGCCTGAACTGTTACTACAAAGAGAGAGGGATTGTACTGGGTATTAGGTAGCTCAAGCTTACAGTCCTAGGAGCAGAGGTTAAGGTAGAAAGATTGGCAACAAGTTTAAGGATACTTTAGGCTATGCAAGGAGTTTAAGGCCCATCTAGGCTCCACAGTGAGACCCTGTCTCAGAAATAAACATAGATAGTTCATTCTGGTTGAAATAATTGAAACAAATATATTCATAAAAATTAAAATCCTTCTAATTTCATTCAAACAGCAATCACTACATCCTTACACGGTGGACTTATCATATTCAGTTGTAGTATCATCCATTCAACTACTGAAGCACTGTGAAGTGAAAGGCTTGGCTCCTCAACACAGCATACTGCTGGCACTGTTTTCTCTAGAGGAATATAAATTTAAAATAAAACTAAAACTTCAAGTGGAAAACTTTTTCTATATCTTCTTAAATGGGAGCAGATATTAAGCTAAAATGATAGTCATTTCTCACAAAGCTTAATCAGGCTTTTGTTTAATTAAGAAGGGCACAGAGGCTATACTGCTTGCCTATCATTTATCAATATCTAAATTTTTTACATTCCAAAATTTCTATAATTCCTACTGAAAAGATGGTACTTTTCCAAGAAATATATAACTTACTCAATTATTTTGGTACTGACTTTTTGACACGGAAGGTTACATGCTAAGATTTTCTCTGAGATATAATCACAAAGAACACATTATTTCATATACTTAGTACAAATAGATTCATTCTTGATATAGTAATTATATCAGATGAGTCATAAATGTTTTAACCAAAATAATGAAAAAGAAAGCCTGAGGATAAGCTAATAATGTCAATATTGACTATTATCAAAATGTTCTCCAGGACCTGATTAGTAGAGAACCTCAGAGATGCCCAAAGGCTCCTGCACAAGTGACAGATCAGGGATGTGGAAAGGAATTCTGAGGACATGCCATGTCTTCTGTGTAGACGAATTGTTAGGGTTCTGCCTGGGAGATGCAGGGAACCAATCCTAAACTATAATACCACTCTTACAGCAGCACCCTGAAGTCTTCCCCAACCATCACCACCCAAGTTGTCATCCCCATAGAACCATTTGATAGTATGTATGGTCATAAGAAAATTGTACAGAATTTCAAAAAGTTATAAAATTAATAAAGCCATGCAATGCACATGTATTAGTGAGAAAAATATGATGGTGCTACCATTGAATTTTACAGAAAAAGTACAAGTCATATCAAAAAAATTCTTGCCATTTTTATTTTTGATGAAAACTTGATGAATGTTCTGACTCAAAATGTGTAATAGAAGACTATATAAAAATAACCTTAGCAAGAGAAGATAGTTGTTTCTTAAGACAGGGATATATTAAGTCAGTGGTAAAGTCTTCTTAAAGATAAAAAAAACAAGGTAAAAAGAAAATGAGCAGATTTTCTATGTCCATCTCCTTTGATCAATCAGACCTTGCATAGCTGACAAACCACCCAGGACACACGCTTTTCAACTCCTGTTTTAATTTCATTCTCTGCATGGGCTTGGAAGAACAGAAACAAGCAGAAGAGCAAGCCCTTCGTGTGATTGTGCAGTTAGAGGTGGTTAAATCCTTCCCTGTCTCCCCTTTCCCATCATAATGTTCCTACTAGAAACATGTAGACCACTTCTATAATTTGGAAAGTTCTGAGTCAAGGTGTCCACAGAATAGAGCTTCACACTTCCATGGTGTGCATGTGCACATACAGTTTTCTGCACACTGAGCTTACAAGCTATTGGTTTCTCATCATTCTCTAGTTAGTTAAGAAGTTTTTTTTATATATATAAATTAGGTGATCTTGTTCCTTCACCAGATCCAAGCCTCACCCTGGTCCAGCTGAAACAGTCACTGGTAGACAGGTTATGAAAGCATATGTAAGGTTTTTACTTTCCCTAGTTGCTTTGAAAACAAACCCTAGTTATAATCTAGGACATAGATGAGTGGTTCCCAACTTTCCTAATGCTGTGGCCCTTTAATATAGTTCTTCATGCTGTGTTGACTCCCAACCATAAAATTATTTTCATTGCTACTTCATAACTGATTTTGCTAGTGTTATGAGTCATAAGTAAATTATTTGTGTTTTCCAGTGGTCGTAGACACTTAGACAACCCCTGAAAAAGAGTTGTCCAACTTCCAAAGGAATCACAACCCACTAGTCGAGAAATTCTGACCTAGACACTTCTTCCAACACCTTTGCCTTTCTAAAAATCTGTTCTTCCTGGGGCCCTCAGTTGCTTATGGGGTGAGTGTGAGTTTCTCCTCCTCCTTTTAAATTAGAAGCTTTGAAGTTATCCACTATTGAGAGTGATGCTGACTGTGGGAGACCTACATATGATTTACAAAGTAGGAAATTAATACACCAGCAGTATTAGACTACTTGTGTGTAAGTCAATATCGTTCTCACATTTGCTAAAATTTAATAATTTAGGTCATTAACTAATTTATAAATAATCCTGACATTCAAGTCAAATTCTGTGACACGAAATCTGGAGCCCATGGTTTTACTTCATTCTTGTAGAAGGAGCAAGCAGACAACATTATGAGAAAAACAAAACCTGATTAAGCCTGAAACACAGGCTCTTCACTTCTGGAGAAAATGACGGACATATTGATAGACATGCATTCATCACACTTAAACAAGGGAATGCATAAGAAAACATGGAAAGGCATTTAATGCTTAATACTGGTAAATCTTAGGAATTTCAATGCTTTCCTAATTTCCAAATCTAAGGAAAATTTTCCCAAAAAGAATGCAACCAAGGAAAACCACATTCAGTTATATGTGCTCTTAGTGAAGCCTAACGTGGGTGAGCTTCTGAGTGCATTGTAGTCAAACGTGCTCATTTCCATCAGAAGATGAGTACCCCACATAGCTGCTAAGAAAAATACAGAGTGGGAAAAAGTAAGACTGTTTTATTAGTTTACCGTGTCAAACGATTTAATTGGGTTTTCTAACCAAACTGTGCACTGGCTAAAGTAAAAATTATGGGAATCATCAAGGTAACACAAAATCTCCTGCTCCAGCTGGGGTACTATGTGCACTGTACCTCTGTGTCAGGCCCAAGGAGCTTCCCTGTCACTTCCATCTGCGGTGGACACAAAATAAGGTGGGTGACCTCTATGACGACATTTTCAACACATCTGAAAGCTAAGCACAGTTCTCTCCTGAAGATACATCCAACTGTTGGGTTTATGATGCTTTCCACCAGGAAAAGTGCAGAGAAGCTACGGTGGACGCAGATATGAAGAAAGGTATGTTTATATACTGAGGTTTCCACATATAGATATAGGAGTGGGAGCATGATTAATAAAAACTCAGAGACAGGTATTAGGGTTCAACCAGAAGACCAGAAAAGGAAAGCAGTCAGTCACTGGCTCTGACCTTAACCTCAGTCCGAAAATGGTGATCCTACCTCCAGGAAGTCTCAGAATGAGACTGTGACTGAGAGCTGTCTCCTCCCATTTTATAATCATCTCTAATTCTGGGATTAAGGGCATGCACCACTACTGTTTGGTTTCTATGGTAAACTAGTGTGGCTACTGGGATTAAAGGTGTATGTCATTGTAACTACTGGGATTAAAGTATGTGTCATTTGCTGCATAGTCAGTAAGACTGGACAGTGTGGCTGTTTTACTTTTCCAAGCTTTATTTTTAAAAATACTAATAAAACGACACTACAGAAGTTTGTCTTAAGACCTAAGAAATTAGCTAAATGTGAAAACAGAAATTCTACTAATGAGGAGACCAAAAATAGTTCTCATGCACTAGTGTAAACTAAGAGATCCGTGGCCTGCCCTCAGTTCTCCACACCTGGTCAAGGGTAAGATACCCTTAGAGTTCACAATGGGAATTTTAATTTTGTATTGGTTTTTATGATAAAATGTATGCATCACCCCATTGTGAAATACATCTAAATAACTACCTCTAAATGAAGCACAGCCACACAAACTCCTGCCCAAAGCTCTAACTCTTTAGGTGCAAGGTATGTAACTTGGACAGGAATTAGTTGGGAAAATAAGATAATACCTAATTTAAAGATATGCTCACAGCAAGTTACGGGCAGAGAATATTCACTTACTAGGAATAGAAGTCAGTTAGCTATATAGCTGGCTCAGTGCATGGCATTCTGAAGGGCATTGCATCAATTCTGCACACCAACATAGCATTAAGCACTGAAGGGATCCGTGAATAGCAGTTAAGTTAGTACAAACATTACCTGCAGCTTTATCCTGATAACTTACATTTTCACGGGTCGTGAAGGTTGGCCAGTTCTTTCACAGCCACTGTGCTTGGATGGCATTGCAGTATGGAACCTTTGCATATCATCTTTATATTTATAAATATCTTTAAATTGCAATGCAGTTAGCAATCTCTATCATTTGTATGCTAGATTTTCATGTAGATTGTTTTACCACTATTGGTGGTGGTGCTCTAGAGCAGTGGATCTCCACCTTCTTAAAGCTGTGACCCTTTAATGTAGTTCCTTACGCTGTGGTGACCCCAAACCATATTTCACTGTGTACTGTTATTTTGTTTGTGTTTTAACAAACAAAGCTTGTCTGAAGATCGTAGTTCAAAGGTAAACCACTTGAACCCAGGGAGTGGGGGCTCACACCTTTAATCCCAGCACTAGGGAGGTAGATAGGACTAGACAGGACTATAAAGAGGGAGGAGTCAAGAGCACTGCAGTCTGAAGATTTAGTGGAGACAGATACAGTCTGGAGATGCAGTCTGAAGACAGGATTGCCCCTTGGTTTGTGCACTGGTAGAAGTAAAAACTCTCTAGTGGCTGGCACTCTGCTTCTCTGATCTTCAGCATTAACACCCAGTATCTGACTCTGAGTTTTTATTATTAATAAGAATTAGAATTCATGCTTACATCATTGCTACTTCATAACTACAATTTTGCTACTGTTAAGAATTGTAAAGAAAATATCTGATATGTGGGTTATCTGATATGTGTCCCCTGTGAAAGGGTCATTCAGCCCCAGGAGGTCATGACCCATGGGCTTTGAACCACAAGCTGGAATCTTGTAAAGCAGCCCTCTACCACTGAGCTACACTCACCTGCCGCACTTATTCTTATTTTCTTTCTTTTTTTTTTTTTTTTTTTGGTTTTTCGAGACACGGTTTCTCTGTGGCTTTGGAGCCTATCCTGGAACTAGCTTTGTAGACCAGGCTGGTCTTGAACTCACAGAGACTGCCTCTGCCTCCCGAGTGCTGGAATTAAAGGCGTGCAACACCATCGCCCGGCTTTCTTTCTTTTTTTTTTTTTTTTTTTTTTTTTTGCCTGTCCTGGAACTTGCTTTGTAGACCAGGTTGGCCTCAAACTCACAGAGATCCACCTGCCTCTGCCTCCCAAGTGCTTGGATTAAAGGCATTCACTACCACTACCAGGCTCCTATTCTTATTTCCAGGGGCAAAAACATTCAGGTTTTGTAATCTCAGGGGATTATGAGGAACAACTTCTACTGTTCCACACAGTAGTACAATGACTACAGTTAACAAAAATTTAGTGAAATGTTTCCAAGTCAATAGCAGAGAGGATTTTGAAAGTTCCTAGCACAAACAAAAAAATATTCGAGGTGATAGATACACCAGTTACCGTGACATGATCATTAACACTGTGTACATGCATTGAGATAGCTCACAATATCCCATAGCTATAACTCCTATGTAGCAAATAAAATCAAATATAGCCAAGAGTGGTCATATATATCTCAAACCCAATATTTGGGAGGCAGAAGAAGGTGTATCTTAGTTCCAGGTCAGCCAGAACTACAACAATGAGACTTTTGTCCAAATAAATAAACTGCAACTATAAGGCTAGTGGAAGGGTTTCAAACTGAAAGATGGTTGACATCTGCAAACAAACTGGGGCACAATGAGTGTAGCATCCCACTAATAGGCTCATCCAAGCAGTGGTTCTCCAGCCTCTGGGGTCCTTCAATTCTCCTCTCCTGCATCCCTAATCTTCCATGGATCTAACCGCACAGTTTAGCCCTAAGTTTAGGCAAGCAATACCGACTGTGACTTAGATTCAGCACTCACACAAGTAACAAAAGTTCAGAAAACAAGTGTTCGTCCAAAAATGAAAGACAGACAGACAGGCCTTCCAAGAATGAGAAGACTTGAGGGAAATGGGTCATATCTGAAGGACAGATAAACAATAAGCAGGGCAGGCCTGAGATGTAACTCTGATGTCAAAGTGCCTGGGCACCTGGAAGAGGAGAAGGGAGTTAGGGGCTGGAGGAAGGAAGAGGAGGAAAAGGGGAAGAAGGGGAAAGAGGAGGAGGAGGAAGACATAGCCTTATGAATCTCCACATGGTCTATTCAGAGTAAAAAAAAATAAAGTAGGCAAGGCATGGTGGTGTATGCCTTTAATCGCAGCACTTGGAGGTGGCAGTGGGTGTCAGGCATAATTTTGCTGGAAGATTCTGAAGACCATGACACAAGTATCTCTAGGAGCCAGGCTACTAAGTATTTAAGTGCACTATAAGATTCATGTGTAACTTCCCAGCTACTGACTTTGATCACTAAACTAAGGAGACACATATCCACTGAGCCACTTTTCAGGTTCTTTCACTCACACGGGCTTAATGAACATGCATAGAGCCAGCAATACATTTTGATCACTTTCTTCAGGTGAGGCAAAATACTGTTAAGAGATGAAGATGATGAGCAAGGAAATGGGGGAGGAGACTCTTGATGACTGAGAAACAATTTTATCATTATTTCAAAATTAATCTTAAATTTGTAAAAGATAGTCTAAGGAAGAGCTCAATGAACTAAATTGCTCTAAATGTATATTCTGATATGCATATTCCAATAGCAGACCATGGAGACAGCTCCGTCAGTCAAGTGGCTACAGCACAAGCATTAGGATGTGCTGGCTGGTCTTACTTCAAAGTTGACACACAAACTAGAGTTACCCGGAAAGATGGAACCTCCACAATATTCAGCTGTAGGTTATTTTCTCAACTAACTGTTGATGGGGGAGGATCCAGTCCATTGTGAGTGGTGCCATCCCTGAGCTGCTGGTCCTGGGTTCTATAAGAAAGCAGACTGAGCAAGCCATGATGAGCAAGCTATTAAGCAGCACCCTTCATGGCCTCTGCATCGGCTTTTGACTCCAGGTTCCTTAGTGTGTTTGCTTAAAATGTTAATAAGTGTTACCCTGTAAGCAAAAGCACGTAAATTGATCTTAACAAACCAGTATCTTCCCATTTCTTCTTTCAAAATGGTATGCACATTTACAGACATACATAGAAACAAATGTAATAAAACAAATTTTAAACAAAAAATAAATTTCTTCATGATTTACTTTCAGTAAATGCTATGTCATTTTATATATCTATAACCAGGTGATATAACTTATGTTAGGCAAAAGGGGATGACAAGTGGGAAAAAGTGCTAAAAGCCATCATCTGGACATTCCAAATGGACCTTCAGAGATACTCCAGGCTCAGCGGACTCAACCCGATTTCCCCACACTTACTGTTGGGAGATGGAGTCCTACAAGAGTCTCTAAGAATAAACAGATTTACAGGAAGCCACACAGCCCACTTGGCAATACTAATCCAGAAAGCTGAATAAACCAGTTAGCTGGTTTAGGAACCATGCTGAAGGAAAACTGTCCTACACCAGACCAGCTTGAGTCTCCAGAGACTTTCAAGGTCAAGGATAGGAGAAAAAAACTGGGCCATGCAAATTTCTTTTGTCATATAAGCTCAAGGGGGCAGTGGCTAGGAAGGAGCCTTGTAATCTTGAATCAAGTTCTCTAGTCTTTTTTTTTTAATATTTATTTATTTATTTATTATGGATACAATATTCTGTCAGTGTGTGTGCCTGCAGGACAGAAGAGGGCACCAGATCTCATTACAGATGGTTGTGAGCCACCATGTGGTTGCTGGGAATTGAACTCAGGACCTTTGGAAGAGCAGGCAGTGCTCTTAACCTCTGAGCCATCTCTCCAGCCCCAGTTCTCTAGTCTTAATTGAAGACAATTTTAGTTTTATTTTAATCACCTCCTAAAGTATGTTTGCTAGCATGGAAGAGGCAAAGAAAATGAAACATTGTTTAACAGCTGACTCACATGAAGTAGAGTGGTTTGACAGCATGGCCAACACTGTACTCACTGAGGTAAGTTACATCAGAAAGCACCCTGGTTCAGTGGGATAAATCTGAACATTTGAGCACATGATTTTAATTGAAACCTGAAACTTCATATGTGTCTTTGCATGTTTGCATATGTGCAGGCACACGTGGGGATATGCATGTACATGACTGTGTGCATGCATGTAGTAGGCTGGGGTTGATGCTGGGACTTGTCCTCAATCACTCTTTCACCTTAAGTAAGGTAGGGATGTCTCTCCATTAACCCCAGAGCTTACTGATACAGCTAGTCTCAGTAGTCAGCTGCTATGGGGATCCCTGACTCTGTCTCACAAAGCTAAAATTACAGGCAAGCCTCCATATCCACCAGCATTTATGTAGGTTCTGGGGGTCCAAATTCTGCTCCCCACATTGCATAACAAACATTCTTTTTAAAAAGGGGGTGGTGAGAAGGCTCAATGTTAAAGACAAGTTCTATATATTCCTGGCAGCTGGGAACTTAACTATTTAGATCAGCTAGCCTTAAATTTTTGATGATCCTCCAGCAGCCTGTACCTCCAGAGCTCTGGGATCACAGGAAAATGTCACCCTGTTCAACTAAGAAATTAATAGAGAAAGACACTATTAGACAGATTTCTACTGTAACCAAAAAAGTTGAATTTTCTATTACAGTCATTTTATATTACAAAAACTCTTGAACCAAGTCAGCAAAGACACAGAAACCATTTGTTGTACCATTATTTACAATGTGGTATGATTGTTTGGACTGTATGTGTAGTCAGTGTTTGCCCAAACTACCATTCTCCAAATATCAGCAAGTGAAAGACTTCAAGGAAATTTCCCAACCACCTGTTTGGACTAGAAGTGACTCAGAAGGCCACCCATCTCCGAGGACTAGATGTATAGCATGTGTCTTTATATTAACCCAGAAAATGCTCTTATCTCTCCTTTGAAGCAGTTTAATTTAACTTAACAATACCTTGTCAAAATAACTTCAGAGAAGGACCCTAGCATTATTAACCATCTGGAGGTGGAGTGGGTACATCACCTGAGGAACAGTGAATGACACGTGCTTGCACAACAGAGCACTGTGCTGGTGCTCTGACATGGGGATCAGACAAAAATTATCAGGATCAGTTTGCAGAAAACTGGAGACAGGTGGATCTCTGTGAGTTCAAGACCAGCCTGGTTTACATAGTGAGTACCAAGACAGCCAAAGCTACGTAGTGAGACCTTGTCTCTACAAAGTAATGTGGTCCTCTCAACGATGGTTTCTTCATTTTACTGGCACACCTACAGGTTTCTTACTCTCCTCTTTTAGTCTTTAAAACCAAATCTCACTTCTAAGACAAAGTGTGAGGTAGTCCCTTCTACTGCTAAATTATATAGAAGACAATTTTAATTATGTTGTCCTATAGACAGAGCAAGGGTACCATTTGCTAAAAGTAATGGAGAAACTCAGACACTTTGGGGACTCCTCAGAATAGCTACCTTATTTCCTTTGGAGGTGAATGGTAAAAGAGAAAGCATCAACTAAGGCCTGTTAGAAATCAGTAACCCTGGCATGCATGCTTCTTAGGTTTCATCAACTGTGACATGGAGAAAATGACTTTAGAATATAAGTTTATGCTGAAATAAGAAAACCACCTAGTTCAGAGATCAGTTTCCTCCCTCGTATTGCTATGGCTACATGGAATGCCCTATTTCCATTACGAAAGATGTCTGAAAGGTAGCTACATGTATACATTCAGTCCATACACACTAGGGGATGTATCTGGTCTTTCTGGGTGCTGTTTAGAACTAAAAATCAGGTTCATAACTACCAACCACCCATCCCTTCCCAAAAACTAATAAATATTGCAGAAACTCAAGAATGACCCAACATAGTACCAAGTGGTCCTTCTGAGTGATGCATAGTTGTTGTGCCAAGACTACTAATTTCTAATAGGCCTCTGCTGTCGCTTCCCTTGACCCTAGTTATCCTCTTCAGGTAGAAGGCAGGAGAGATTCATCTTGATTCACCCTGCTGTCAACCAAATGTGGAAAATTCTTTAAGCACAGCTACTTTTCCATTTTGTCTACACGCTGAAATCATCTGAGGAACTTTCAAAACTTTAAACGCCCAAGTCACACCCCAACCATGCACATCATAATAACTAAGGGGTGGGAGGGGCAAGTCACCTATACTTTTCGAAGTGTCCAGTATGGTCCAAGATGAAGCCAAGATTGATACCTGCTATGCTGGATCGCCCCTTTTTGATTTCGAGTGATTTTTGCCGTAAGTGAAATCAGAAAAGCCAACCTGGAGCAAGTCAGAACCACAGCCATGCACAGAAGGTACAGTGGGATCCTAAACAGGGGGATGGTACAGGTGCTGCGCTGAGTTCCACCAAGGGTTACCCCGCGCCTCCCTGGAGGACCATGCTTTCAAACAGCTTGCCCTTCCAGCAAAAATAAGTTGGCTAATTTTAAAGGTACCATTGTCTGTATTTGTCTCTACTCATTAGAATTTTCTTCAAAAAAAAAAAAGGTAAATCTCTTGAGAAGGACAGAGAATGTGTGCACCCGGACCCAACACAAACTACTGAGTAGCTCTAATCCCCCTGGCTGCCTAGAAAGCACCTGCCACGCTCTAGGCAGGGAAGTACCCAGTCCACAGTCACTGCACCTTCCAAGCATTGCCTGCACCTGCCAAACCTTGCCCACCCCTCCTACCTTCCAGCAGCTCATCCAAGCTGGTGACCTTCCGACTGCAGTCTACGGTGTAGATTGTGCGGACGCACTGAGGCAGGTTCACATTGTCAGAAAACGAGAGGGTCAGCTCTGTGAGAAGCAAATCAAAGGAACTGAAGCTATCATTGGAGATAGCAAAGACCAGGCCATTGAAGTAGCAGTCCCCATTCCAGTAGAAGCATGCCTTCTTGGCCTTCTTCTCAAAGCTTAAGGCCTGCAAAGTCCGCCTGCGGTAGAAGCTGCAGTGTGCACTGTGCTCCAGGCTGGGGGATGAGCCCATTGCCCTTGGGGCCAGAGCTGCTGCTGCCCCCTGAGGAGCTGGGAGCCCCTCTCCGCAACACTGGCAGCGGCCTTTTGTCCCGTTCTTCAAAATGATCCAGCTCAATGCTCCTGGTACTGGCCATCGCAGTTGCTCAGAGAAAGCTCTCCGCAAATAAATAAATTAATGAAGGAACGTCCCCACAGCCCCAGCCGCAGTGCGCCATGATCTGGGCGCTTTGGCCTTAAAGCATTGGGAAACCTGGCCTGAGCACGCGGGCTGTGCTTGCAGGTGGGCCCGCACAGCCAGCTAAAAGCGGTGGTGGCTTGTAGATGCCCAGCTCATTGTCTCGCTCACCCTCTCCTTCACCGCCGCCAGCTGGGGAGCCCCAAGCCCCCTAAGTGCCTCCTTCGCCGGGCCACGCCTCACAAATCGCGCAGGCAGCGGGCCAGAAACCACTAAGTTGAAAGGCCCAAGGCTTGCCCTGGTTCGCGTCCAGCCCGCACTCGCTGGCGGGCTAAACGGAGGAAGCGGAGGGGATGGGGTGGAGCGCGAGCGTGGGCGAGGCGCCTCGGGGCTGTGTCGCGCGGCCTGGGGTCCCGGGTTCCCTTCGCCACCTCGCCCACTGCCGGGACCTGTCCATGGCCAGTGAGCGGCCAGGCTGACCGGGGATCCACACGCAGCGCTGGGCCCCTGAGGGAAGAGCGCAGCCTCCTCTCACGGGCGCACGCTTGCGGGCATTCTCGCTCGCGGCCGCCTGGCAGAGCCTGGATCCGGTAGGACACCTTCTACCACTCTTGGGATACCACAAACCACAAGGAGAGGGAGGTGGTGAGGAAGAGGGCGACGAGGCTTGACGAGCGGCTGGACCATTCATGGAGGCCCCGCCCTCCAGGCAGCAGGAGTGCGAGCTCCCGGGCGTGGACGCTTGCTCAGCACCTGGGGGGGGGGGGGGGCGGGGGCTAGCATAACCAGGGTAGCCAAAAAACTACAAAGGAGACTCAAGGGCAGCAAGCACATCCTTAACCCGCCTCTCCAGGGGGAACCGAGGCCAACCTAGGGCAGAAATACAAAAACATATCACTAGGTTTAGACGTGATGTTTATTTTTTTATAAACGTCCCATGCATTGTTTTATTTAGAGATCCTTTGGGAGGAAAATCCTTCACAATTGCTATGAAGATTTGCTAACGCGCTAGTTCCAGTAACTTTGAATGAATAAATGACTAGAAGTTATTGGTTTGGGGAAGGTCGATTTAATCAACTATTTATTGAAAGCTTGCCATTTGACAGGCATTAATCAGTCCCATCATTGGGGATGTTCATGCAGAGAATGGAACCCCTGGGCTCTTCCCCAAGTGTTCAATCTGAACTCACAGAAATGGACTGACAAACATCTACCATGCAGAAATCTTTTCCTTAGCGGTGTGTGGTTCACAATAAAAGCTTATTTAGTTATTTCACTTTGACATTGAAGCTCAAAGACATTTGGCCCCAATCTGACATGAAATTAATGATTCAGCACCTGGTTCTTCAGTGGTGATGGGGAAACTGTCCTTTAAGGTAGGATGTCAAAAGAGCTGGAGTCCTGGAACCACGTGAAACAGGAATGGGTGGGAACACAAATTTCAATACCATCGAAGCAAATCTCTTTTCATAAGGGATTTAATGAATATGATACAGATCAAAACCTCGCTGGCCTCTACTCATGGAGGTAGAGGGAAAAATTGTTCCATGGGCATCCAAGATGACTCAGTAGGTAAGGGTACTTGCTGCCAAGTCTGATGGCCTAGGTACGATGGCCAGAACCCAAATGGTGGAAGGGAAGCATATATTCCTGCAAATTATCCTCTGCCCTCTGCATGCATGCCATGGCATACAGTGCAGTAAATAAATGTAAAATCTTTTTTTAAAATTTTATTTATTTATTTATTAAAGATTTCTGCCTCCTCCCTGCCACTGCCTCCCATTTCCCTCCCCCTCCCCCAATCAAGTCACCCTCCCTCATCAACCCTAAGAGCAGTCAGGGTTCCCTGCCCTGTAGGGAGTCCAAGGACCACCCACCTCCAACCAGGTCTAGTAAGGTGAGCATCCAAACTGCCTAGGCTCCCACAAAGCCAGTATGTGCAGTAGGATCAAAACCCATTGCCATTGTTCTTGTGTTCTCAGTAGTCCTCACTGCCCACTATGTTCCTGCATTCCAGTTCTGATGCAAACAAATTGGGAGCAGGTAGGCTTTAAAAGAGGCAACGACTAATTAATCTGGATTGTTTTATGACTTAAAATTTATAGAACCATAACAGATTTTCCTCTTTCACGAAATTGTAGAATTTCAACAGTAAGATGTTTAAAACTAGGATTTCCCTTGTTGGGATTTTCCCCTTCTCAGAAACACAGTCTGATGTGCTAATTGTTCACCTGCTGTAGATGGTCTGGCAATTAGGTCACTTTCTGAAAGCTGGCATGTTGACCTTATCTCTCTCTTGGTTGTGAATTTTCTCTATCCTGCTTTGTAACTACCCTTAGTCTAGCATTTACTTGAATAAAAAATTGAGGGAAATATTTCAAATACATTTCCATTTCTCAGTTACAGGCACTTCAAGAAATTAAATCTCAAAATATTCCCTCTCTCACATTAGATATGACTCCTTTTTGTTCTTAGTATGTAATTTATAATCACAGATTATCTAGTGAGTGCAAAAATTTCACTGACAATCTGCAACAAGAATTTTCTAGAAACTTGTAGAAATATCTTGGCACAAAGCAAAGAACTATCATTTGTTCTCCACACTTCTTTTTTGGGCCACCCAGGCTAGCGATGTAATTTAGAACAATCTTTGGCACCCTACTCATTCTTATTCTCCTCAAGGCCACATTGCCCAGGAGAGATTAATGCAAATGTTCATGTGGTATAATCTGTTTAAATAAAACTTCATTAAATATTCCACTAAGTGGCTTTATATTAAAAAAAAAACCAACAACCTAGCCTTGACATTTCCCAATTTCACCTCATGTTACTCTATTTCTCAAAGGCCTTGTCATGTCTTTACTTTTTTGGCCTTAAGCTTACACTTTGAAAGACAGTTTTCCAGCTATTCCATTACTTATTACATAAAAGATGCCTACAGACCTTTTAGGCTGCAAGCATTTTGGAGATCTGCTATCTCATGTTTTCATTTCTGTTCACTGTGTGCCAAGCACTTCTCCCAGAAAGAAGTAAAAGTGATGAAGTAACTGTTTCTTAGTGGAAGGGCCTGGAAACCGTAGACTTGAGTTTTTGAAACAAAGCACAATTTTTAATTTCATAACCTTTAATGATTATAAATCCAAGTGTTTTCCATTAAATGTTAATGGGAAATGACATACAGAGTTTAGGAAGACTTTCCTGTCCCTACCCCATAGCAAATATCCAGATTGGAACAGAGTGAGGAGAAGCAATTTTCTCATTTGTTGCTTCCTCAAGAAGAACTTTCTGTCCTTCCATACTCAATCTTTACAGCACTCAACATATATAGTTACATAAATAAAGATGTTATTTTCAAAAACTGTGGTTAATAATGCCAAAAGTGCAAGTCCATGGAAAAGTGCTATGGTACTCACTTTTGTTTCTAGAGACTCATATTTCCCAGAGGTAGAAGGAACAGAGATATGAAAGAAATACAGAGACATGGGATAATACCAAGAGAGCAACTTAGTGGGTACTGAATGCTGAATCTCTACAACTGAGTAAAAGATGGTTGTGAACTACCATGTAGACACCAAGAATCAAACCAAGGTCTTCTGCAATAACAAGTGCCCTTAACTGGTGAGCCAGCTCTCTAGCCCAGTGAGAAATTCTTAAAATAACCTAGAATGATACAGTAAAGCACACAGAAAAAAGCCTTGATATATTTCTATATAAAACCACTTTATTTTAGAATTAATCCAAGCAGTTTCTTTGACATTAGACTATTGCTTGAATAGGTAGATAACATTAGATACCTTTTCTATTTTTCTAGTATGTTCACAGAATCCCTGAAGCACAAACTTTACATGTAAAATATTATTTTGACTATGTAAAGGTATGTAATATTTGTTTATGCTGTAGAATATTACTTTAACTATATAAAGGTGGCTACATTTGTTTGTGCTGCGTTTATTTAATGATGTAAGGAAGTGTGTTTAACTACGTAAATATGTGTCTCATTTGTTTCACCTTGCCTGTCTGAGTCACCTGATTGGTCTAATAACTGGCCTACAGCTAGTCAGAGAAAGGAGAGGTGGGGCTGGCATCCAGAGGGAATGAATAGAAGGAAGAATCTAGGTGGGGGTAGAAAGGGGAGAGAGAGAACAAGAGGAACAAGAGGAACAAGAAGGAGGGGGAGAATGAGGGAGGTACCCAGGGCCAGCAGTCAGGCAGGTTCCAGCCAGTCAGACTTGGGAAGCAGTGAAAGTAAGATATACAGAAGGAAGGAAAAGTAAATGGCCCTGAAGCAAAAGATAAAGAGAAACAGATTAATTAAGTTAACAGAGCTAGTCAGAAATGAACTTAAGCTAGGCCAAGCATTCAGAACTAATAAGAAGCCTCTATGTCATGATTCAGGAGCTGGTTAGTGGCCCAAAAAAGAAAAAGCCTGATACATACCCCAACTTTGGTTTTGTTAGTAGAATAAAACCACTTGACAAACAGATCTCTCAGTCTGTGACCCAAAATATCAAGATTTTAAAATATATGATCCATAAAGTTGGGAGGGAGCTAAAGATGTAGTTCAAGGTAGAAGCCTAACCTAGCATAGACAGGCTTTGGGTTTAGTTCCCAGTACCACAGATAGGAAGGAAGGACAGAGTCGGGCAGGAGAAAAGGGAGGAAGGGAGAAATTCGTCTATGTCTAATATGAAATAAAAGTACATTTTGGCATCTGGAAGATGGAATTAGTGAAAAGGTTGCTGGTGATTTGTTTTTAAGCATGGTTTTATCCAGAACAAATGACTAAGTAAAAAAAAAAGTCCTTTGTATTAGTTACTTAGTTAATTAGTCTCTCCCTGTGATAAAATGACCAAAGCAATGCATACAAAAGCTTATTTTGGCTTCCAGTTCCAGAGGGTTAGGGTTCATAATGGCAAGGCAGAAGCAACAGGCAGCAGGCATGGTGGCAGAAGGACACAGAGAACTTTCCTCTTCAACTGCAATCTGGAAACAGAAAGTGACCTGGAAGTGGCAAAGCTTTCAAGGCCCACTCTAGAAACATACTTCCTCTGCCAGGGTCCAGAAAGGTGAGTCCAGTTCCACCTTGAGTCATAGGGTTTGAGCTTATTCTTGTTCTCTCAAAGGTGTTGACAACAGGTATGGCTCCAAATAAGAGGTCCTGACTAAGGGTGTGGTTAATTAGTAGTTTGAATACAAAGGTGGGCCTGCTCCACCTTCACCAAAGGTTGGAGAATTCAAATCTATTCCTGTTCCTTAAGTGGGTGGGGGTTTGACAGGAGGTTACAGGGAGTGGCTGCCTGCAGGATACCTGGTCTATTCCTTATATCATGTTAATGAAGTCTCTTCCCTCCCCCTCCCCTTTTGGAGTGGAGTATATAATAAGCATGTGGAAAATGAATGTGAAGGATTTAATATTCACTGAATTTCCCTCTCAGTGCTATTCTGTGTCTCTGTCTCTTATTTCTCTCATATCTCTGTTCCTTTTGCTTAATAGTTTTAATCCTCATGCCCCTACCCTGGAATGTGTGAACATTGTCAAGGCTGAAACATGACAGGTGTCACCCCAATGTGTGGCTTATAACATTCCTCCAGCAAAACCATATCTCGTAAAACCTCCCGGTGCCAACAACTGCAGACCAAGTATTCACATGCCTTAGCCTATGGGAGATGTTTCCATTGAGACCAACACACTCTTGAAATTCATATTAAATCACAAACAAATGTTATCAGTCAGTTGTGAATATGGTTTTCCTACCTTAGTTTGGTTTTAATCCTAACCAGCATACTCAAAGCTATTTTTATCCCCAGTTTTATTCCTTTAAATATTTTTTTTTGGTTTTTTTCGAGACAGGGTTTCTCTGTGGTTTTGGAGCCTGTCTTGGAACTAGCTCTTCTAGACCAGGCTGGTCTCGAACTCACAAAGATCCGCCTGCCTCTGCTTCCCTAGTGCTGGGATTAAAGGCGTGTGCCACCACCGCCCGGCTTTCTTTAAATTTTTTTCTAGCTGGGGTTGTAGCTTAGTTGATAAGTGCTTACTTACTCTACACAAAGCCCTGAGTTCAACCCCCAACACCCTATAACCTGCTTGTAATATGTATTGAGAAATACTATTTTAAGGCATGTTGCTTTGGTTTATGCTGCAATTGTATAACTCAGTGAAGTTGTGATTCTTTGGCTGTATAAAACACTTGATGGTCTAATAACATATAGAATAAAGAAAGAATATTAAGAGTTGCAAAGGAAAAAGTTCAAGTAACTTATAAAGGTAAACCTATCAGACTTGCACCTGACTTCTCTATGGAAACCCTGAAAGCCAGAAGGTCCTGGATAGATGTACTGCAGAAACTGAGAGACCATGGATGCAAGCCCAGACTACTATATCCAGCCAAGCTTTCATTCACTATAAATGGAAAAAACAAAATTTTTCAGGATAAAAACAAATTTAAATAATACATAGCCATAAATCCAGCCTTACAGAAAGTAATAGAAGGAAAATCACAAACCAAGGAGTCCAACAATGCCCACAGTAACTCAAACATCTAATGACCCTTCACCAGCATAACATGAAGAAGCGAAACACACAAACTCTACTACCAAAAAAAAAAATGACTGGAGTTAACAACCACTGGTCATTAATATCACTTAATATCAATGGACTCAACTCGCCTATAAAAAGGAACAGGGTAAGAGATTGGATACAAAAACAGGATCCAACATTCTGCTGTTTACAAGAAACACACCTCAACCATGAAGATAGACTTCTACTCAGAGTAAACAGTTGGGAAAAGGTTTATCAAGCAAATGGACCTAAGAAACAAGCAAGTGTGGCCATAGTAATTTCTAACAAAGTTGACTTCCAACTAAAATCAATCAGAAGAGATGGGGAGGAACATTTTATACTCATAACAGAAACAATTCATCAGGATGAAATCTCAATCCTGAATATCTATGCCCCTAATAAAAAAGCACCCAATTATGTAAAAGAACCATTACTAGAACTCAAGGCAGTCAATAAACCACACTCAATAATAGTAGGAGACTTCAACACTCCTCTCTCACCAATGGACAGGTAAACAAGACAGAAACCTAACAGAGAAATAAGAGAATTAATGGAGGTAATGAATCAAATGGACTTAACAGACATTTATAGAACATTCCACCCAAACAGGAAAGAATATGTGGAAAATTGACCACATAGTCGGTAACAAAGCAAACTTCCACAGTTACAAAAAAATATTAGTAACCATCTGTGTCTTATCAGATCACCATGGATTAAAGTTAGAATTCAAAAACTGCTATCCCCAGAAAACATACAACTCACAGAAACTGGACAGTCAAATACTGAACCACACCTGGATCAAGGAAGAAATAAAGAAAGAAATTAAAGTATTTCTTGAATTCAATGTAAATAAAGACTCAACATACTCAAACCTATGGGACACTATGAAATCAGTATTAAGAGGAAAGTTCATAGCACTAAGTACCCACTTAAAGAAAATGGAGAAAGCACACATTGGAGACTTAACAGCCCACCTGAAAGCTATAGAAAAAAGAAGCAGATTCACCTAGGAGGAGTAGAAGACTGGAAATAATCAAACTGAGGGCTGAAATCAACAAAATAGAAACAAAGAAAACAATCCAAAGAATCACTGAAACAAAAAGCTGGTTCTTGGAGAAAAATCAACAAGATTGATAAACCCCTATCCAGCATCTTATTTCTAAAATGGAAATATTGAAAAACTCAACATAAATATAAACCATTTTTTGTCAAAAGTATAAATGTTGTTTATGAAATATGTATGCAACATCGATAGTGTGCTATGTGATATGTCAGATACACATGAGAATACACATATGCTTCATTGAGCACTACGCATAAAACAGGTAATCTTTCAGATTCCAGATTCACAAAGGATGTGTTTCAAGTTCTTGGCTTTGTGTCTATCCTGTGCCTTTTTCTGTCACTATTTTCTCTTCTATGCACTCAAGAGAAGTATGCTCCTTTCTCCGAACTATCCTGAGAGTTAAATGATCTCGTATTAGAAAGTGGTTGTGAGAGTGGCCAGCAAGGAGTGAGGGTTGACTTTATAGTAACTTGTTCTCAAATAGTACTGCATAGTCTTAATGACATGAGGTCTGGATTGATTAATGAGCTAAAATTCCAGGTTTGCCAACTATGCACAGAGAGACAAGCTATATAATACAGAAATGATACTGGCTTCATCTTAGCTATCAGGATCAAGTGTTATGCTATTAGTTCAGCACCCAGAGTATTGCACACTGTAAAATTTATATAAACAGTTTCCAAGTCAGGCTAGTAAAATTGTACTTCCATTTATATGAAGTCCTAACCAGCAGTGTCCAGATTTGAGCAACCCAACATCATACCACCATCTACAAATGTATTGGATCTTATTCACATTCGTCCCAAGGCCCTTAGGTTAAGACATGCCTATGCCTCTATCAAGAAAAATATGTCTCAAACATGGAAACAGCCTAAATGCCCTTCAACCAAAGAATGGATGAGGAAAATGTGGCACATTTACACGATGGAGTACTACACAGCAGAAAAAATAATAACATATTGAAATAAATGGGCAAATAGATTAACTAGAAAATATCATGTTGAGTGAGGTAACCCAGAGCTAGAAAGACAAATATCATATGTACTCACTCATAAGTACCTTTCAGAGATAAAGCAAAGAAAACCAGCCTGCAAATCACAATCCCAGAGAACCTACACAACAATGAGGACTCTAAGAGAGACATACATGGATCAAATCTACATGGGAAGTAGAAAAAGACATGATCTCCTGAGTAAATTAGGAGCATGGGGACTTTGGGAGAGCGTTGAAAGGAAGGGGAGAGAAAGGGAGGGGAGCAAAGAAAGATGTGTAGCTCAATAAAATCAATAAAAAAGAAAAGAGAAGAAAAATCTGTCTCTGTTATTATAGACAAAATGGAGAACTTCTTCAAAGAGGCAGGAGGAGAATTTGAGACTGAAGATATTTTCTGTATCATGATAAAAATGGCATTTACTACAACTCACACACATAGAAATACGTACAATATATAGGTTAGCTATTCTTTAGCAAAAGTGACCAAAAGTAACCAGTGAAAACATTTGTTTATGCAGAATTACACTAAAATTAAAGTTTCAGGGACAAACAACAGAATCTTGCACAAAATCTATCAGGAGGACATACTTCGGATATAGTTCTCCATCATGTTGTTAAGAGCCATGACTTTAAAATCTCATATTGTTAAGTGTTTTCTGAGGAAGACCTTAGGTATGTGAAAAAAGAATAAACACTTTCCATCAAACCATGAAGAAAATATGAAATGTGCCCAGCTTATCAACTCATTCTCCATAATGTTACATGCCTCTTTGGCGAATTGGGGAAACTCCAGTAACCATGAACCTCTGAAATTCTCTGGGTCTGTGACTTAGAAATACCAGAGTAATTACCTGGGGACAGAACTCACAGGCTTTCTTCCCCTTTCTTTTTCTTACCAATAAGAATAAAACTGACTGAATTTGTGAATGAACACCAAGAAAAGTACAGTGTTAAAAGCTTGATTTGTATATTAGTACTTTTGAAATTATTTCTTATTTATTTATTAAAAATTTCCACCTCATCTCATCCTCTCATTTCCCTCCCACTCCCGCCACTCCTCCTCCCCTCCCTCTCCAGTCCTAAGAGAAGTCAGGGTGCCCTGCCCTGTGGGAAGTCCAAAGCCCTCGCCCCTCCATCCAGGTCTATGAAGGTGTGCAGCCAAATAGACTAGGCTCCCAAAAATCCAGTACATGGAGTAGAATCAAAACCTGGTGTCATTATCATTGTCTTCTCAGTCTGAACTCATTTTCAGCCACATTCAGAGAGTTTGGTTTGATCACATGCTCATTCAGTCCCAGTCCAGCTGGCCTTGGTGAGCTCCCATTAGATCATCAGTGGGTGGATGCATCCATTGCAGTCTCATCTTCCTTGCTCATGCTCCCCATCCTTCTGCTGTTTCACCTGGGCTTTTGGAGCTCAGTCCTGTGCTCCAATGTGTGTCACTGTCTCTATCTCCATCCATTGCCAGATGAAAGTTCTATGGTGATATGCAAGACATTCATCAGTGTGATTATGGGAGAAGGCCAGTTCAGGCACCCTCTTCTCCCCTGCTGCCCACTGCTATTGTCTGCAAATAGGATGTATGATTCACTGAGGTTTAATTTGCTTTGGGGGTCTTAAAAAATAAACCACACAACAGTATCATTAGATTCCTCAAATTTCATTTGATGAAACCCTCATTATCCATAGGTTAATGCCAGGAATAAAGCAAGCCTCACATGCCATTACCGCATGGGAGGTGAGCAGGCATGCTGGCAGGGAACAACTCTGGGTGAAAAACTCTTGGAAAGAGCACACAGACCCACATTACATAGGCTACTTATGAGCCTTCTTTGTTATTATTCTACCTCTTTATCACATAGTATGTATTTCTACATTTGCAAAACAACAGGAACATTTCCTGAAATCTGTTCATGTTATGTAGAGACATACACCACACACATATATATACATACACACATATATATGTATGTATATATACATATCAATTCCTGCACTTGAACTTAAAAGCTTTAGTTCATCTCTGCTTACAAATGAGCCTCTTTAAATTCATGTAGCATGTATTTTTGCACATGTATTTGAGACAATTATGAGAACTAAGTCCTTTGATATGTCATTGCAATGCATTTTACTATCATGTAAGATAAACAGAAATGTTAAAAAGGTCCAGAGTTTTGTCTGAGATGATGAGTACACAGTGAGCCCTCTTTCCCTTCCCTAATCTTTCCCATTACCTCATTAGTATTTGTTTAGATACAGTAGGCAGAGTATCCTTGTGCAACATCTGTTTGTAGAACACTGTTTTCGCTGAATCACAATCAGTCACTGAGAGCTGCAATAAAGAAAATTATGAGAAGATAGCTTCTAAAGCTCTCATTTTTCATTTGTTTTCTAACAGTGAATACTCATTTACAACATAGAAATGAGAGAAATGAAAGAGACATTAAAAGCGAGTCACACTATCAACTCCCAGGTGTGCAAGTCACTGGCTCCGAGAAGGAGAACATCATTTTCATATTGGAGAGTGAAATAACTGCTTACATGCTCAATAAGACAACATTACCTTAAATCATAGCATGAATTCCCAATATCATACACAAAAGCAGTAAGAAACAATTGAAATTATGGTATTAGTTCACAGAAACAACAGATTTCTTTTTGATGTCCTAAGTACCATGTGTACATCCTCACTTTTTACTTTTCCTGAAGTGATTGTCCTTATGGAACTTGGTGTGCTGCAAAAATTAAACACGTCCTATTTCTCCTTCCTTGATATCTGGTCTGCTCTCTAAGGAAGTAAAAGGAAGAGCTCATTGGAAGGCTTCTGTCCTGCATTCACTGCAGAGCTTTGAGTTGACTCAGAGGTGTGTAGCTTGAAATTTAACTCTTAAGAGTCTGAATAATTGTTTTATGTCACAATATAACTAGTTCATTTTCATACTTGCTATTGAATCCATTTTATCATCATCAAATTTAGTTTTTCATTTGAATTGGGACATGCGGCAAGGAGCATTTGCAAGGGACTGGGTAGAAGTGCTTTGGGTAAATTTAATAAAATCCTATTCAAGGGCTGGAGAGATGGCTCAGAGGTTAGGAGAACTGCCTGTTCTTCCGAAGGTCCTGAGTTCAATTCCCATCAACCACACGGTGGCTCACAACCATCTGTAATGAGATCTGGTGCAGAATACAGTATATATAATAAATAAATAAATCTTTAAAAAAAATCCTATTCAAGAGGCCAATTTGTAATTATCTCAGCAATATTTTATTCAGATTATCAACTCACCAGTGTAAGCACCTTAAAAGCAGGAACACGCTGTATTCATCTCTGTCAGCTTCATTCCAGCCTGGACTCCTAGATTATGTTCAACACGAAGAAAGATGTTTCTGAACTACAAGAGAGTGGGCTCCCCTCCACTCTCCACCCACTTCCAGTTCTAATTAATGACAACCTCTAAGCATCCCTAGACTCGTGTAGCTCTGTTCCCCCAAATTTCCTTGTTTCCTTTCCACACCACTCCTGGAGTTACTGGTTCGGGGTTATGACCCAACCATTCCATGCCCATTTCTTTGATGGCATAAGAAGAGAAAGGGCTTACTGTCCCTTCGCTCTTAGTATGTTTCTTAGTATGTTCACTATCATAGAAACCTGGAGGAAGTCTGTTGCATGTTGTTTCCTCCTGGATGCTCAGTCCTAAAATAATCACACAAAACTATATTATTTGCAATACTGCATGGCCAATAGCTTATGCATATTTCTGGATAACTCATATCTTAAATTAACACATCTCCATTAATCTTTGTATTGCCATGATTCTGTGGCTTACCAGGTGAAGTTCCCGCATCAGTCTCCAGCTGGGCTACTTGGCTTTTCCCTGACTCCGCCTTCTTTGTGCCAGCATTCAGATGAGATTTCCTCATCTAGCTCTGTTCTGACTTGCTCTGCTATAGGCTCAAAGAAGTTTTTCTATTAACCAATGGTATTTAAAGCATACAGAAGGGAATCAAACATCACCTCCCCCTTTCTGTTTAAATAGAAAGGAAGGTTTATAACATTAACATAGTATAATTATATATAACAAGACAAGTATCAAGTAAGAATTACAGTGATGTTATTTCCATCTACTTTTTCTTCTATCATAACTAAGGAAAACTACAACTATAAATACGTATTTTTCAACTCCAGCAAAAACTTCAGAAAAAGCCACTTCCAAAATTCTAGAATTGACAGAGACATTTCACTACCTGTACAATCACCCAAAGTTCTTCTGTACCATTGGGACATCCAATCTTCAGCCCAAATGCCCATACTTTCTAGCAGGTTTTTCAATGAAGCAGGAAATTTTAAGATCTTTTCTGACTTGTAATGGCAAAGTCCATCAGTTGCTTTCTTCTGTGTTCCTCAGAATGTCTTGCAGTCTCTTTCATGAAGCAGGAACCCCAAAAGACTGTCTCTCTTTTTCTGGCAACTTCAGCAATCATTTTTGTGGATCTTGTATTTCTAGTATATAATAGATAGTTATAATTATATTTTTATTAGTTATGATGAAAGATAAAGTAGATATAAATGTTGTAACTGTAATTATTACTTGACACCTGTTTTGTTATAAGTAATTTTACTATGTTAAAGTTAAAATCTTCCTTTTAATTTAAAAAGAAAAGAGGAAATGGCATGAAAGGTCCTTAAGTACATGTGTTGCTTTTATAAATTAATGAATAAAAGAAACTGCTTAGGACTGTTGATAGGGCAGAGTAGAACAAGATGGGGGAAAGTAAACTGAATGCTGGAAGAAAGAAGATGGAGTCAGGAGAAGCCATTTAGCTCAGCAAAAAAGACAGAAGCCAGAACTTTACCCAGTAAACCACAGACTCATGGCCATACACAGATTACTAGAAATGGGCTAAATTAAAATGTAAGAGATAGTCAATAAGAAGATAGAGCTAATGGACCAAGCAGTGATTTAATTAATAAAATTTTTGTGTGGTTATTTCAAGAATCTGTGAGGCAGGGAAACAAAAAAGTGGCAAAGCAGACTTCTTACTACAGAAGGCTTTTTTGGCCTTAATCGAAATGAACTTTAATCATAAATCTTCTACCATATTGGAAATACATTTGTTTTTAAATAACTTTATGTATTTTTGAGTTTGGTTTTTTCTCATTTCTATTTAAAAGCAGCAATGCAACTAGGACTGGAGAGTTGAGCTGATGGTTAAGGACACATGTTGCTCTTCCAGAGCACCTTGGTCCAGTTCTGAGCTAACAGGTGGTGTTTCACAATTGCAACTACATTCTAGAGAATTCAGTGCCTTCCTCCTGCTTTCATAGGCACTATATACATGTGATGCACAAATATATGTGCAGGTAAAACAGACATACATATAAAATAAAGACAAGCAAAGACCATCTTTAAATTAAGACAGTTGTTAATTTGTCCTATTTTTCTTCCCTATTGCCCACACTCTTCCTTCCTTCTCATCCTCCCGTTACGCTTCCCTCTCTCCATCCTCTCTTCCTTTCTCTTTTCCTCTCCCTCTCCTGACCTTCCTTTGTTCCCAGTCTGTTTTTCCCTCTGTACTTTACTTATTGAGTCTCAGCTATTCATGATATTTACATATACAAAATGTTAATTCAGAAATATATCTTCAATGTTTAAATATTTACTTTAGTTTTATTTTTATTGCTTAACTCATTTGCTTTGAAAAGTTCAAAGTATTCATTAATACATGGTTCAATCTGCATATCTTCCCATTTAGATTTCCAGTACCATAAAGATGTAAAAAAAAATTAACAAACATTATATTCTATTTCCTTGTAGTGAGAATTTTTATATTTAACTTTCATTTTACTTTGGAGCTGATGTTCATGAATGTCTTGAAAACAAAATCTGAATGGGCTTTCATCTAACTAACCTAACAATAGCTACAATTTTTTTCTCTTCATTAAGTCATCTCTTTCATTACTCCCAGGTGTGTTACACCTCCTTTGCCACCCACAATTTGTTACTTAAGACACCTAGGATCCAGCTATTGGATGGTATAGAGATTATGACACAGAATACATAGGCACATACACTCTATGCTTAGGCTTCTGTGGAGTTTGCTATAGGGTATTAACCTGCCATAAATACTTTTTACGTGGTTTTACTAATATAAAGTCAGTTTTATGTACAATAAAATGAGAACGGGCTATCCAATGGAATAAAGTATCATTAAGAATGGAAGTGAGTGAACCACTGGAATATGCAATGTAAAAAAAAAAAATCTCCAAAGACATGTTTTCAGGCTGTATGCTTGTCTTCAGCTGAATACTTACTTACAATTGTGAGATATCCCACAAAGGAGGGACAACTCTTTATGAAAGAAGACCTATGTCTGAATGATAGTGAGATAAAGGTAGAAGATTCCAGAGAAAGAGGAAGAAAGATAGAAAACCTGCTTTGAGAAAGACATACAAATGAAAGAGGTGTGATGTGCTACTAGTCACTGGGGAAATCCATATTGAATGCTGTTAAACACCAAAAGAATGTTAAAAATAAGACAAATGACAAGTGTGTTTGGAGATTGAGGGGGGTTTTAAGAATCTGCGAATCTCATCCCCTGCTGCAGAATAGAGATTAGTGCAGTCAGTTGGTAGCTGGATGAAGATATCTATTGCATTGTCCAGTAAAAAACTTCTCCTAGGACTCAGAAATTAGACTCCTTGGCAAATGCTCAAAGGTCCTGCATTTTCTTCATCACCAAATGTCACATGCTAGAACAATCAAAGATTTTTATACTATCCTCACTTGAAAAGCAGCCCAGATGTCTATCAGCTTCCTAGTAACTCAACACAAGGTAATCAAGTGATAAACTAGCACGTAGTGACATTTCCAGATGCTAGTGTCTATTAAAACCACATGGCTATAGAACAGCAGGATCGTCTATGGCTTGCACTGCAGCAATAAAAAAAGAAGCATAGAAAATTTATCTACATGGCATGAAAGCAGTCAAATGTTAAGTCTAGTAGGCATAATGTAGGTTTCATATTTTTATGTTTAGTGTGACTGACACAGGACACCTACATAGAAATACATTGGTACCAAGGGTCTGACAGAGGGAGGAAAGAAACCCAGCAAAGCCTAAGGAGACTCTCTCAAATTCTCTAAAGAATCCTTCCTCTAGGCATGAAGCAAGACCTCTATGGAAAAAGGATACCATGGCCTTCTATCAGACAAATGTGTCAAGAAATTCTGTCATGGCAAACTCATACATAAATGCATAGAGAAAATGGACATATATTCCTACTTATATAATACACCTTGGAAAGTGAAAATTCTGGTCGCTCATGAACTCCTAGTAAGAAGATAAATGGTCAAAGATAGATCTCCAGGTCCCTCAAACGGCCTTCAGCTTAAAACATATGTGTTTCAAAGTCACATCCTATGCTGATGCTAAGGTTAAACAAGCTAAATGCTGTGCACAGGATTTGCTTCTGCATGAAAAATGCCAGGAGTTTTTATTTCTAGCAATTTTTTTAACACTGATGCTGATGGTCTGGAGATGCTATAAGACTCTTAGGACACCTACAATGAGAACAGCATTCAAAGGATGCCACATCCACATGGGTGACTATCTTACTTTCCTTTCTCTTGCTAAGTTATGATGAAGATCAACTTGGAGAGTGAAAGAAATTATTTGTCTTACATATTAAAATCAACCCATCACTAAGGAAATCAGGGCAGGAAGCTACAGATATAAACTAAGGTAGTGAATGTAAAGAGATGCTGCATACCTGTTTTATTACTCTTGTCAACTTGCTCAATTTTCTTCCATATATGCTTCCAGATCACCTGCCCAAGAGAAGCACAAACAACAGTGAGTTATGCCCTTCCCAAAGAATCACCAAGCAAGACACTGCCCAACAGACAAGTCCACAGGTCAATCGGATGGAGGCACTATCTGAATTAAGGTATCTTTTTATCAGGAGACCATTACATATTTCAAATTGACAGGAAATTGAGCAACACATTGACTCTTAGAAAGTCAGGGCTAAACAGGAGCCAGACACTGACATAAAAGGAAAAGGCAAACAAAAGGCAATTCGTGGTACTACAATTCACAGTGCTGGCTTTGCACAGAAGAGTAACAGTGTAGAAGGCCAAATGAGTCCACCACAAGTAATGATCCTCATGTCTTTCCTTCACCTAAATAATATATAATACATGTTTATGTACATATTATATATACACATGGATAACATTTACATAACAACTAAACAATTCAAGCTAGAAAATTTTTCACATGGAGAAGAGAGGTGGGCATCTAATCTCACTGCTAGTTAAGAACCTAGTGACAATTGATAGCTGCAGGGGAAAAAAATCAATGTTCTTTAAGAGTGTAGCCCCTTGTATATTTATCAATAAATACAAGAGTTTACGGGCAACACAAATTGGACTTGACAGGGAAGAAGAAGAAGGAGGAGGAGGAGGAGGAGGAGGAGGAGGAGGAGGAGGAGGAGGAGCAGGAGCAGGAGCAGAAGCAGAAGCAGAAGCAGAAGCAGAAGCAGAAGCAGAAGCAGAAGCAGAAGCAGAAGAAGCAGAAGAAGAAGAAGAAGAAGAAGAAGAAGAAGAAGAAGAAGAAGAAGAAGAAGAAGAAGAAGAAGAAGAAGAAGAAGAAGAAGAAGAAGAAGAAGAAGAAATGGTTGGATGGGAAGGAAAGAAGTATATTGAAGGTATGGTATAGGGTTAAGTATGGTCAACATATTTATTTTAAAAATTAAAAAAGAAGGAATAAAAATTAAATGAAAGGGCAGTGGTGATTCAAGCCAGGTAATCTCAGCACTTGGGAGGAAGAGACAGGTGGATGAATGACTTTGACTAGAAAGATCTGAACTATGGAGGAAGTTCTAGGATAAAGGGTAGAAACTCCATCTAAAAACACCTCAAATCCAAAAAGTAAACATAAAATAGGATATTTAAATTGAAACAGAAGCAGTCTAACTGTTAAACACAGGACTAGTAAGGTGGTTCAACAAATAAAGTACCTAAACCTTAGCTGCCTGTCATTAGTTAAGAGATGGCCACAAGTTATCCCCTGACCACCACACACGGATTGTAACATGTAAAACCATTGCTGTGTAACACATGGAGAGAGAGAGTGACACAGAGAGAGAGAGAGACAGAGAGAGAGAGAGAGAGAGAGAGAGAGAGAGAGAGAGAGAGAGAGATTAAATAAATAAAAACATTCATCCAATATCTCCCAGGTTAAATCAAATGACTATAACATTGAAGAACTCTACAACAGTGTATATATTTATGCAATTAATAGTCAGAATTTAACCTTCAACCTAGGATTCCAACTATTGGAAGTGAACAGAGAACAGCACTGACTCTGCTGCAGCTCTGATGACATAAAGTCCTCTCCATCTGCATACACATATCCAAGGACAAGGTGGGCTAGGGTCTGCATCCTCAATACATGTAACCTCCCGACTTTCCAAGCTGATGCACTGTCAAGATGTGCCAGGTGGACTGCAGGATGAGGAGAAAAGAAAAATTGAAGAAAGTCAGGAAGGAAGCAGGGGAGGAGGTGAATTATTTCAAGAGTCAAGAAAGAGAAAATAGCTTCTTACTTTGACAGGAAACAGCAAGGTCCTTCTCCATCAATGTTAGTGCCCACAAGACTTACCTCAATGACTTTTTCCAGGAGTGGAAACCCTTTGGTAATGTTCCAAACTAGGTTCTGAATATGGTGTTTAAAAGCAGTTTCTGGTCCTTTATGCTCAGCAGCTGCTATTGTTTGCCTGGCAAGGTCATTCTTTTTCAAAGACAGGCTAATGAGATCAAAATACAGTCTTAACAAGGTTAATGTGGCTTTTATAAGGGGAGAGGAAGCCCTTCCCTGAAGACCCTAGATTCTCTGTCCCACTCCTTCTGCTTTCAGGAATTTCACCTGGCCTGAAGGTCAACAGCCTCTGGCTCCTGGGAATCAGCCTCAGCATCCTCTCTGTTTCTTTCATGTATTTCTTCAAAGATGGCCTCATAAGGCCCAGTAATTAGCACCTGTGAAAGAAAAGACTTACCTGCATGTGTGAAAGTTTTAAAACGGAGGGTTTGATCCAGAGAGTGGTAGCTCATGCCCTTGGGGAGTAGAGGAGGGGGATTTGTAGTCCAAGGCCAACTTCTACTAAAGAGCAAACCTCAAGGCCAGCCAGACCTACATAAGACCCTGTCTCAAAACAAAGCAGGTGAACATTACACAAGAAAAACAAACACGAGAAAAAAGAGAAAGATGAAATTAGAAAAAAAATGGGGCAAAAACCTTAAAGTATCAAATAAACGGGGGGAAATTCCTGAATGTGGCTACCTCCCACATTGCTCATTTCCCTTCATATGTTGGGATTTGAGATGATGGTTATTATATTTACGTGTGATATTCTTTCTTTTTATTTATTTATTTATTTATTTATTATTGAAAGAATTTCCGCCTCCTTCCCACCTCCCATATCCCTCTCCCTCCCCCCACTCCTCCCCGCGTCCACTCCATTCCCCCTCCCTCTCCAGTCTGAAGAGCTGTCCAGATGGTGATATTCTTTCTTTAGGTGACCAAAATACTGCCAGTTGCTGAAAGGAAAATGAATAAAAGGGAAGCATAAAATAAATAACAATTGCAACTGTCACTTATTTTATGCTGAGGCTCAGAAATCCACTATCAAGACTCACCAAAACAAGATATGAATATGAGTAAATTTTCTTTGAATGCACAGCTGGAAGATTGGTGGCTTCTCTCTATGCACTTTTACAGAGGCCCAAGATAAGCAATATGCAATAGGAAGGGTTGAATTCAGCTTTCAAACGGTAGCAACCAATTCCTAGGAACCTTGGGTGAAGGAAAACACTCTGGTGCAGAGGAACGTGGTGAAGGAAGCTGCTCACCTCATGATGGACAGGAAGCAAACACAACAGGAGTCTAGAAAAAAAGTCCTGATTTCATAACATCTCATTCATCCATGAGCACATTATACGTTGCTCCACTGTTACCATGACCACCTCAAGATTCAATTACCTACTTTTATTTAATTTTTAAGAAAAGAAAACTTAGATTATCAACTTTCATTAAATCAAATGTGGACTTCACATCATGAATTCTCATTCCCCTCTTCTCCCAGTCCCCTTAAATCCACCCTCTGCCCTTGCAACCACCCCGACCAGAACAAAACGAAATTTAAAGACAAACCAAAGAAAATAAAGAAACAAAAACAAAGCAAAGGAAACAGGAGAGAGGCAGAAACAAAGAGAGCCAGAGAAAGAGAGAGAGAGAGATAGAAGAATCTGACTGAGGAAGTTTAGGGAGGCCCACTAATGCACACAATTCAGACTTTAGTCCTTTCTTCTCTGCTTTCAAGTGTTCATTTCAAGTCACAAATCTTTGGCCTGGTTGGAGGCCTCTGCTTTCTGTTACACCACCAATAATGGGCTCTAACTGAGGTGCCTCTTTGATATGCTGTTGTTGTCCTGTTTCCCTGAGTTTCTACAGGTTTTGATCTGTAAGATCATCCCCTTCACATACTTGAACAGTTCACAGTTAATGTGACTATTGGGATGAGCCAACTCATACTCCTGGTTCTGGGCCTGAGTAGTAGCTAGATTGGACAGTTTGCCAGACATTCCCCATTTTCACTACCATGATGAGCTCTCCACCACTGTCTCTGCTAGCTCACCTAGCATAGATGTCAGCAAAGCAGTCAGATCCCAGTAACCCATGCTCATAGAACCAGCTCTACAGTTTTTCCCTGGAGAGATGAGGGTCCTCTTTCCTGATAGTTGTGGTGGGGAGGGGACGAATGTTGCCAGCTCTCCTGCTCTCAAAACCACAAGGCTGGCTAATGGAAGCCTGTGATAATAAGTCTAGCACTAGTATGCTACCCAGGCAGGGTGCAGGGCCTGCTTCCCTGTGTGTGGTGAAGGGCAAGGCTAATTAATTGATTCTACCCAGCCCTCTCACCTGCTGAAGGGGGTAATCGGTGAGGGAAAAGATCTTTCTCTCACCCATGCCACCACATGACAGGCAATAGGAGACAGGGTAAGCCAATTATCTATTACTACCACTTGCCAGGCACAAACTACAACATGTGAACATATAGATTTATTTTATGTTGAAACCGTGACAGAAATAGAGAATTAAGAAATATGCAGTAATGTTTCACTGGACACTGTATTTGCAGATATTTAGAGGAAAATTAATGCTTGAAAGGCATTAATAAAGTCTCTTACTTTATTAAGTGTTCCATAAAACACATGTACAGAAACGAAATAAACATATTAGAGTGTGAGGTGTGTAAACTTCTCTTTCCAAAACTATACTATACTTAAAAAGAGCATGTGATAAAACTTGAACATTCTTCAATGCCAGTTTTCAGTGCTTAATTTTTTCATTTCATTGAAAACAGATTTTAAACCCTAACATAATGTATCCTGTTTAGTTTGCCTTCCTTTACTTTTGCCAATTATTCCCTAAATTTCCTGCAATCTAAATGTAATTCTATTTTGCTTCTCATTAGAAAAGAAAAGGCTTCTAAGAAATAATAATGAAAATAAATAATAGTATAATTAATACACTACAGTAAGATGAAAAAAACCAATTACATCAAAGTTGAATGGCATAAACCAAGAACAGAAAAATACATCAAAACTTGATGTAATACTTGATCTCAAGGATCACTCAGATTTGAAAATGTGGGCAGATCGATAAATGAAACTCGGCTTGACTGGCAAGGATGAGAGACACAAGGCAATGTCTGTGTTCATCCTACAGCGTCACTGGCAGCAGTGACCTGTGTGTTCCACTGACTATCTTAGGATAGAGACAGGGAACTAGATCTTGAAGGTCAGAGTTAGAGGTTTATATGTTTATGTTTCCATTCATTCTACCCGCTTCAGTGTTGACGTGGGCTATGTGTTCCCAGGCAGTTAGTACCTGGTGATTTATGAGCTGGGACGGATCAGTTAGTTGGAGGAGGTACTTGAGGGGTAAAGATATCTGGCATCTCTTGGAGATGGCAGCACAAAGTCAGTCATAAAACGACTCAGCAGCTCATGCTTTAATGCAGATTATGAATGGAACGAGAGGACTTGATCTCAAGGATCAGACCCATTTGAAAATGAGGGCTGGACATCTCCATCACTGGCAAGTATTCTACTGCAGGACAGTGGAGGAGAATGGGAGAATGGACCACAAGGGTCAGAGGTAGAAGCAGAAACCCTTAAGGTGCCTATCTGCTTCACTGGCCGGAGTGGCCTGTGCACTCCAGTGAGTTCCTCTTGCATTTGCAATCTGTGAGCAATCGGTGACTCAGAGTTGGTAAGTGACAGATGCAGATCGGTTGCATCTACTGGAGAGGAGTAGTCTGCTTGAGAGGGGGAATTAGCGGCAGATACCCTCGACAGATCAGTGGATGAACCACAGGAACGGATCATGAGGATCAGAGTTACAGCTGAAGATCAGCAGTCATCTTACTTGAATCACCGGTATGGGTGGCCTTATGTGTGCTAGGCAGTTTCTGGCTTTGGGGACTGGTGTCAATCAATGAGTGGTTGGGTGTGGGTTTCCTGGAGTTGGCATATGGCTGTAGGGACTCATAGGCAGATGTCCTGCTACACATCTGTGAATGAAACTCAGGAACTCAGTGACTTGCTCTCAAGGCTCAGAGGTGGAGTTGTATATCCCTATTCCTCCTACCTGCTTCACTGCCATGAGCGCTATATGGTTTGACAGGGAGTGGCTGGCCAATTGGGGGGCTCGAGCTGGGGCTGGGGCTGGGGCTGGGGCTGGGGCTGGGGCGGGGCGTGGTGTGGCGGGGGCGAGGGCATGGACAAATCAATGTGTGTTACGTGGGAGGTGATGGGAGATAGTCGATGAGGTCTACTGGAGATGGGTGCTCCCATGGTCCGATAGAGCGAGGCGTTAGGCATGAAGCCTGCCGCAGATCGATAAATGAAACTCGGCTTGACTGGCAAGGATGAGAGACACAAGGCAATGTCTGTGTTCATCCTACAGCGTCACTGGCAGCAGTGACCTGTGTGTTCCACTGACTATCTTAGGATAGAGACAGGGAACTAGATCTTGAAGATCAGAGTTAGAGGTTTATATGTTTATGTTTCCATTCATTCTACCCGCTTCAGTGTTGACGTGGGCTATGTGTTCCCAGGCAGTTAGTACCTGGTGATTTATGAGCTGGGACGGATCAGTTAGTTGGAGGAGGTACTTGAGGGGTAAAGATATCTGGCATCTCTTGGAGATGGCAGCACAAATTCAGTCATAAAACGACTCAGCAGCTCATGCTTTAATGCAGATTATGAATGGAACGAGAGGACTTGATCTCAAGGATCGGACCCATTTGAAAATGAGGGCTGGACATCTCCATTACTGGCAAGTATTCTACTGCAGGACAGTGGAGGAGAATGGGGGAATGGACCACAAGGGTCAGAGGTAGAAGCAGAAACCCTTAAGGTGCCTATCTGCTTCACTGGCCGGAGTGGCCTGTGCACTCCAGTGAGTTCCTCTTGCATTTGCAATCTGTGAGCAATCGGTGACTCAGAGTTGGTAAGTGACAGATGCAGATCGGTTGCATCTACTGGAGAGGAGTAGTCTGCTTGAGAGGGGGAATTAGCGGCAGATACCCTCGACAGATCAGTGGATGAACCACAGGAACGGATCATGAGGATCAGAGTTACAGCTGAAGATCAGCAGTCATCTTACTTGAATCACCGGTATGGGTGGCCTTATGTGTGCTAGGCAGTTTCTGGCTTTGGGGACTGGTGTCAATCAATGAGTGGTTGGGTGTGGGTTTCCTGGAGTTGGCATATGGCTGTAGGGACTCATAGGCAGATGTCCTGCTACACATCTGTGAATGAAACTCAGGAACTCAGTGACTTGCTCTCAAGGCTCAGAGGTGGAGTTGTATATCCCTATTCCTCCTACCTGCTTCACTGCCATGAGCGCTATATGGTTTGACAGGGAGTGGCTGGCCAATTGGGGGGCTCGAGCTGGGGCTCGAGCTGGGGCTTGGGCTGGGGCTGGGGCTGGGGCTGGGGCGGGGCGTGGAAGGGCGGGGGCGAGGGCATGGACAAATCAATGTGTGTTACGTGGGAGGTGATGGGAGATAATCAATGAGGTCTACTGGAGATGGGTGCACCCATGGTCCGATAGAGCAAGGCGTTAGGCATGAAGCCTGCTGCAGATCGATACATGAAACTCGGCTTGACTGGCAAGGATGAGAGACACAAGGCAATGTCTGTGTTCATCCTACAGCATCACTGGCAGCAGTGATCTGTGGGTTCCACTGACTATCTTACGATAGAGACAGGAACTAGATCTTGAAGATCAGAGTTAGAGGTTTATATGTTTATGTTTCCATTCATTGTACCTTCTTCAGTGTTGACGTCTGCTATGTGTTCCATGGCAGTTAGTACCTGGTGATTTATGAGCTGGGACGGATCAGTTAGTTGCAGGAGGTAGTTGTGGGGTAAAGATATCTGGCATCTCTTTAAGAGGGCAGCACAAAGTCGGTCATACAACGACTCAGCAGCTCATGCTTTAATGCAGATTATGGATGGAATGAGAGGACTTGATCTCAAGGATCAGACAGATTTGAAAATGTGGGCAGGCCATCTGCATCAGTGGCAGGGATTCTACTGCACGACAGTGGAGGAGAATGGAGGAATGGACCGCAAGGATTAGAGGTAGAAGCAGAAACCCTTAAGGTGCCTATCTGCTTCACTGGCAGGAGTGGCCTGTGCACTCCAGTGAGTTCCTCTTGCATTTGGAATCTGTGAGCAATCGGTGACTCAGAGTTGGTAAGTGACAGATGCAGATCGGTTGCATCTACTGGAGAGGAGTAGTCTGCTTGAGAGGGGGAATTAGCGGCAGATACCCTCGACAGATCAGTGGATGAACCACGTTGACCAGATCATGGGTATCAGAGTTACAGCTGAAGATCAGCAGTCATCTCATTTGAATCACCATTACGAGTGGCCTTATGTGTACTATTGAGTTTCTTTTTTGGGACTGGTGTCAATCAATGAGTGGTTGGTTGTGTGTTTCCTGGAGTTGGGATATGGCTGTAGGGACTCATAGGCAGATGTCCTGCTACACATCTGTGAATGGAACTCAGGAACTCAGTGACTTGCTCTCAAGGCTCAGAGGTAGAGTTGTATATCTCTAACCTCCTAACCTCTTCACTGCCATGAATGCTATATGTTTCAACAGGGAGTTGCTGACCAATTGGGGGCTGGAGCTGGGACTTGGGCTTGGGCAGGGGCTGGGGCTGGGGCAAGTCAGGGCGTGGCGGGGGCGAATGCGTGGACAAATCAATGTGTGTTTTGTGGGAGGTGATTGGAGATATTCGATGAGGTCTACTGGATATGGGTGCACCCATGTTCCCATAGAGGGAGGCGTTAGGCATGAAGCCTGCCGCAGATCGATAAATGAAACTCGGCTTGACTGGCAAGGATGAGAGACACAAGGCAATGTCTGTGTTCATCCTACAGCATCACTGGCAGCAGTGACCTGTGTGTTCCACTGACTATCTTAGGATAGAGACAGGGAACTAGATCTTGAAGGTCAGAGTTAGAGGTTTATATGTTTATGTTTCCATTCGTTTTACCTCCTTCAGTGTTGACGTGAGCTATGGGTTCCCAGGCAGATAGTACCTGATGATTTATGAGCTGGGACGGATCAGTTAGTTGGATGAGGTACTTGAGTGGTTAAGATATCTGGCATATCTTTGAGATGGCAGCACAAAGTCAGTCATAAAACGACTCAGCAGCTCATGCTTTAATGCAGATTATGGATGGAATGAGAGGACCTGATCTCAACGATCAGACAGATTTGAAAATGTGGGCATGCCATCTGCACCAGTGGCAGGGGTTCTACTGCAGAACAGAGGAGGAGAATGGGGGACTGGACTGCAAGTTTCAGAAGTAGAGACAGAAACTCTTAAAGGGTGTATCTGCTTCAATGGCTGTAGTGGCATATATTTTCCGAGGAAGTGATTTATGGAGTTGTAGGCTGGTACATATCCAATAGTTTCTGGAGATACTTCTGACGTAAAGTGTCCTGAATTTCTTGGAGATGGCAACAGGCGTTGAATTTAGTAAAACTGAACATCAGATTTTCTATTCCAGATCTCTGCATTATACTGGGGTATTCAGTCTCATTGATCTGATTTAGATTCCCAATCTGTATTTCTACTACCATATTCCCTCTCATGAGTGTCTTGTGCAGTCCAGGTAGTTCTATTTATAATTCAGGTCTTTCAGCAATCAATGACTCAGAGTTGGTAAGGGACAGATGCAGATCTGTGGCATGTACTGGAGATAAGTAGTGTGCTTGGTATGTGGAATTAGCTGTAGAAACTCCCCTGTAGCTCAGCTGATGTACCATTGGGACAAGATCATGGGGATCAGCATTACTACTGATGATCTGCAGTCATCTTATTTGAAACTCTTGTATGAGTAGACTATTTGTGCTAGGGAGTTTCTAGCTTTGGGGACTGGTGTAAGTCAATGAGTTAGGTGTGGGTTTTCTGGAATTATAATATGGGTGTAGGGACACATAAACAGATGTTTTGCTGCAGATCTGTGTAGGCAACTCAGGAGTTCAGTTACTTGCTCTCTAGTCTTAAAGGTGGAGTTGAATAACTATATTCATCCTACCTGCTTCACTGCCATGAGAGGTATATTATTTCACATTGAGTCCTGGCCAAACTGGGGCCAGGGAGAAATCAATGAACTGTACAAGGTAGATAATTTGGATTTCTATGAGGTCTATGGGAGATAGGTGCAGTCCTGGTTGGATAGAGAGAGGCCCAAGCATGAGGTCCTCTACATAACTGTAAATAAAACTTAGGGCTTGGATCTTAAGGATGAGTAATTGAAGTTCATCTCTTCGTTCATCCTAAATATCACTAGGTGGAGTGATCCCTATGTTCTCGTGGCAATCCTCCTGTATTTGGCTGCTCAGATATATTGATGTTGTCAGAGGGCCTTGAGGTGTAATGATCTGCAGTGTCTATTGGAAAAGGAAGCAGGGTGAGTGCTATAGGCTTTCTTGCCAGCGGAGTCTAAGGTGGATCCAAATGAAATGGGAACAGATCTTGAAGATCAGACATAGAGTTAAAGAGCTCTATGATGTCAATCTGCATTGAGGGCCGGACTACCTCTCTGTTTCTAGGGAGGTGCTGGTAGATTTTGGTCAGTGTCTAATCAATAAATTGGAGATTAAGGTTTTGGAATGATGGTCTATGTGATCTGCTGGAGGTATGAAACAAGTTTGGGGACAGAGGGAGTCTTCAGCATACTTTCTACTATATATCTCTAGATGGTACTTTGTGATTGGATGGTGAGGACCAGAGGAAGAATGCAAGATCAGTTTTTATCTTATCTGATTCACTGGTATGAATAGCTATGGGTGCTATTAGTAGATTTGATGACTGGGACCAATCAATTGCTGAGAGGATGGAATTAAGAGACACAAAGATCTGTGACATCTTTTGGAGATGGGACCAGGATAAAAGGGGTAGAGGGTCTCAGCAGCTGACATTCTACTGTATATTCATGGGTGAAAGTGAGAGACAGGTTCTCAAGGATGGGGGAGAGGAGAAGATATGTACAAATCCTACCTGCTTCATAGGTATGAGTAACCAGTGGGTTTTCCTGGTGGAATTGAGGACTGGGACAATCACTGAGTTGGAAGAGGTAGGTGAAGAATGAAATTCTGCTGGATCTTCTGAGATGAAATAAGGGTGAGGGTGTTCTACTGCAGATGTGTGAATAAAATTGGGAGATTGAACTTGGAAAATCTTAGAGAGAGGTGAAATACTACAGTTATCTTACCTCCTTCCCTGGCTGGATACCTGGTGAGCTTCTATGGTGCAGCTTCATAGTAACTGTTTAGTAACCACTCAACATCAGTAAGTTCAAGTAAATCAAAACAAACAAACAAACAAAAAATCCAAACAACAAACAAAGCAACAAACCTTCCAGTTTTTTTATCTTTTCTCCAGGAATAATCATCATAACCCATTACTAAGCCAAAGGAATATTTAGAGTTTACCTGTTTTTAAACCAACTAAAAGTAGAATGCTGCCTTACAGAGTCTGTCTAAGCTCTGATGAGCAGAAGTGCAGTGAACACATATGAGATAGTTTCTCTGAAGTAGAAAGTAGAATCCATTGGTTATCCTCCTGAGAGTGATATTCTTGGATCTTTTAGTAGTTCAACTTTCAGCTTTTTAGAGAACATCCACAGTGATTTCCATAATGGTTGTATGAACCCTAAAGGCCTTTTAAAAAGCCATGGAAAACTACCCCATGTGAGCACATCCTAAATGTATGTACATTTGAAATGAATTTAAATGGAGTCACCATATAATGGGAGAAGAAATGTCCCAACTTATGCCAACAAGCATAACTTCCACTGCGTGGACTGGGTTACACCTTATTGAGTCATGGGCCAAAGGAATCTCAAAAATAACTCAAACTACAGAAATTAGTCAAGGCTATCAGCTACCCACCACAACCTGCCTGTAAGGTTCTGTTGCTAGAGAAATGGCTGTCACATACCATTAAACACAGGAGGGAAAAAAATCAAACTAGTACTCAGTTATGAGCTTCAGTTCTACCCACTAGAATTCATGGTGCTAAAAGTTACTTTGCTCATTAACAGGGGAGAAAGCTAATCATCAATATCACATAGCTACAACCTCTTCGATCTACAAAAGCTGGTGGATGGCTGTTCATTTATTTCTGGCCTCCCAGAAACAATTACAGAGAAACTTTATTAATTAAACCATTGCTTGGCCAATAGTTTAAGCATATTTCTAGCTAACTCTTACATCCTAAACTAACCGATCGCCATTAATCTGTGTATCACCATGAGGTTGTGGCCTACCAGCAGTTTTAGTGGGCTCCAGGAAAGGCATCTGTCCTGGGTAATGGCTACAAGGCTTCTCAATGGTGGCTCCACAGCTTATCTCTGACTCTGCCTGCTCCCTCTATAAATATATCTCTTCCAGCCTGGCTATATTCTGTTGGCTGAAAGCAGCTTCTTTGTTAACCAATGGCAATAAAGCTTGTTCACAGCATAGATCATCACCTCCTACATCAAACTTGTCTGCAAGACATACTAATGCAGTAATGGCACAAATGTTATAGAAATAATCCCATAATTTTATACTAGGGTTTAAAGCTCAATGTATGAGATGGAACCCATATTTGACCTAGCTAAATTAACTGCAAACATGACCACATATGTCAGGAGCAGTGGGGGAAATCCTACTCCTACTATTTTACTAAAGGGAGATAACAGTAAATAACTCAAATGACTTACTACAATACCCACAGATGAATGCCTCACTCATTCCTCATAAAAGAGGCCTTTTTTTGCAGTAGATTATAACTAACACGGAGAACTACAACTGGAAAATGTGTTGTATGAGACTTTGGAGCACTCATCTCTAAGTGTGATGTATTTATGAAATCCCTCCTCCCAAAGCTCAGGGATCTGAGAGGATAAATGAGGCGTAAAGATTGCAGACTCAGAATGTTTGGTGATGCTAAGACAATATTGTCATCCAGATACAACAGGAATCATGCACATATGAACTCAAAGAGGTGATGACAGCGTGCACATGACATGCACAAGTTCAACAAGGAAAAATGCCATAAAAAATAAGGAATGCGAACACAAAGTCCCACACATGATGAAGAAACTATGTATGGGTATAGCTGCTACAAGAAGGTAAATGGAACTTTTCCAATCCAGTGATACTTAGTATACCAACTCTACTCCAAGGTAGGCCCCATGCTTGAGAAAAATCTATCATCCATCTATCTATCTATCTATCTATCTACCTATCTATCTAGTGCACTTTTGTGGGGTTTTTTTTTAATTATGATGTCTTAGCATCTGAGGTGAAAAATTATAATCTTAGGTTCTGTTATCTTATCTTTGCAGGGTAAGTGTTCCTTTTTTGCTGTGTTTTCTGATGTTCTTAGTAGAGTAATGTGACTCACTCTGTGCTGCCTGGTAGGAAATTCTGGGGTCCTGATAGCTGTGTCCAAGAAGGTTCCAGAAAAAAATGTATTTCTGTATATTGAGAGCTGACTTTTAGAAATGAAGATAGGCTGAATGGGTCTGCTAGGATCCAGAGGAGGGAGAAATTCAGGGTGTTCCACCAGGATCTCTTTAGTCACCTAGGAATGGGGGCATGATGTGAGGAGAGCCTGCAGCACAAAGTCTGCTACAGAGCTGGCGAGGAAACTCGGGGATTGGTCTTTAAGGAATGGAGGATCTGCATCTTGGAAATATGAAGATCTTCAGTTTGCATACATGAAAACTGGTCGGAGTGGCCTGTGGGATCCCAGCAAGCATTTGGTGGAGGAATTTACAGACTGGGTCAAGGCAATGGGTGGCGGAAGAAAGATTGAAAGGGAAGATATCTGTGACCCATTAGAAATGGAGACAGGCATGGGGAAAAGAGAGGCTGCCACAGGTGTTTTACTAAAGAGCATTGATTGACACTGGGGGACTGGATCTCAAGGATCAGAGGTAGAGGAGATCTGTATCCACCCTCCTGCTTCACTGACTGGAGTGGCGATATGTTCTCAGGGTGTTTCTGGTGGAGTTGTGGGCTGGGGTACATCAATGGGTCAGAGGAGGTAGGGGATGGGGAAAGATCTCTGGGATCTACTGGAGATGGGTCAGGGTAGGAGGGTTGAGGGAGGCTGCAGCAAGGGTCCTACTATAGGTCTGGGGGTGAAATTGGGGTGTTGGATTTTCAGAAACTGTGGGAGAGGTGAAATTCTACAACTAGCCTACCTGCTTCCCAGGGAGTAGTGTGAAACCTTTATTCCTGAACTGACACATTAGTTAATTATGGGGTTATTAATTTATAAGCTTAATGCTTTTCTGTCTGAAAATATTTAAGATTGTTAAGATATTGAAGGAGTGTTGCTATGCAAGTGGCAATAATATGTAACTAACTCACAAAATACTAAGGGATGCTTCTAAAACTTACTGCTTTATATTGTCATTTCCACTCTTTAGTGGGGAAAAGTGCTAAGCAGCTTCCTCATTCATTGCAAAGAGGGTCTGGCAGCAAAGCCAGAGTTTAGGCTAAAAAGCAAGGGTGGGGATGAGAGCTAAGAACAAATGATGAACCTCTGCATACACCTCTAAGTTATTCCATACAAGAGGAACTCACTCTTTCCTTAAGATTGGAAGTAGGAGTTGATGAAGGGTGTGTGGTGTGTGTGTGTGTGTGTGTGTGTGTATGTGTGTGTGTGTGTGTTACCTGATGGTTTCTCTCTTAGCCCCAGCCTCACAAGGCATGATCTCCTCGCACACTGTCCAGCAGCCACCCTGGATGAACATAAGTTCCCAACTCAACATTGTTTCCCTTCCTAGCTAAGTGACTAATAATATTGAGACCTCTTCCTGTGTACTAATGGAGGGATTAACTAATCTGATAGATCTGGCATAGGCAAAGGCTGCCCCATTCCTCTTGGTTCATCTCTAATCTGCTCCTCTTTCCCATCAATGTTATCACAAATGGGCTGAAAAAGCTACAAAGAGTCCCTGTCTCTGCCCTTGTATGGCAACTGCAGCAGACCAGGGCATTTCAAAGCCTTTATCTGAGGCCTTCTGAGTCGAGCTGAATAGCTCCCAGCTGAAATTGCCAATGTATAAAAGCTCTCTTTAGAAATGGCTCTCTGATGAAAAGTTTTGGAATTCTTAGGATTATAGCCCTTCAGCTCTATCCCATTATCCTCTCACTCTGCCTTTGAACTATAGGGAAGGATGGAGACATAGCCATCCTGAAAGGATGGAAGAGACTGAGGACTTTCACTGCAGAGGGAGGGGGTGACTTATCATACTACCTTTGCAAAGGACTCCTTTTTGTTTCATTTTATTTTTACTAATCTCTATGAAAAGAAGGCATCTTCACGCAAGTTGGAAAAGACACAAATGTTATTGATCCCTTCCTAAAATGGAAGGTTCAAACTGCTGTAGAAGTCTCGGGTGTCACACACCATGAACACTCATAGCAAACTCCCAATTAGAAGATCAACATCATCAATTACATAATGCTACCCCTCCTCACTAAGCAACCTTTGACATTTTTGTCTAGTGGTGGCTGGAAGCTCTTTGCACTCAATTTTCTTTGCATTCACTGTTTTAGTAAGCATTTCCTTCCATTAAATCTGTAGAGATTTTCATAGTCATTAATCTGGCAGTTGTCTCATTACTGCAAGGAAACTTACTACCAGTGTCATTGGGGGGAACACAGAGGATGGGGGAGGGATTAAGTGGTTTGTCCTGATTCACAGAAGCCAGTAACAAAGGCCAGAGGGGAACATCTCCACCACCTCATTCCCTGTGGTGAACCCAAGGACTGGACAGCTACCTCAGCTTCACATTTTCCATTGGAGCGGTTGAACTGCTCTCATCCATCCTCTAGTTTTCTTTATATTGTAGCAATGAAAGGCTCTACTGCCTAGGAGAATGATCTCCCGGACTTCGATTATCAGTCAATATATTAGGGCAACTCACATCCTAGAAATTAGAGATTAAGGTGCAAACATAGAAAAAAAATTATCCTCAGTGGGAATTTCACATAGGTCTTTGTTTAGTGTAAGATACACCTCTGTACTAGATTAGCAGCAAACACACATACACAAACACACACATACACCACCCCTTTTCCATTTCCATTTCTGTCTTCTGTTTTGTTTTGGTTTTTATTCTGAAACAGGACCTCACTATGTAACCTAGGCTAGCCAAAAACTCACAATCATCAGCCTCTGCCTTGGCATCTGTGGGCTCCCAGTTGAGTGCCACAACACCCACCTCCAACACTGTCATGACTTTAGTTTCTTTGCATTAATAAACTACAGAGAAGATTTTGATCCTGAATTGATATTTGATTTTTGTTCTGTTATTAGTTATTGGTAATACATTTTTGTAAATATGTTGTCAGGAAAATCCATCTTACAGGAATTTTCCCCTTCAGATCATTTTCCTTTTGGGGAATAAAAAACCGACTTGAATTCCTGAAGTTATAGATTAAAATATCAGCTCCACACAAATTATAAATATTATTGGTAAATAATTTTTTTAATGTTGTTTTTCAAGTCAGGGTTTCTCTGTAGCTTTGGAGCCAGTCCTGGAACTAGATGTTGTAGACCAGGCTTCCCTCAAACTCTCAGAGATCCACCTGCCTCTGCCTCCTGAGTTCAGGGATAAATCAATATTTTAAAGAAAAAGTAAGTTGCGAATAATTAGAAGCTGTCTTCAAAAACCACCCTACCAATAAAAGCCCAGGATATTTTCAATGCAGAAATCTACCAGAACTTCCAAGAAGAGCTAATACCTATACTCCTTAATGTATTTAACAAAATAAAAGCAGAAGAATATTGCCAAACTCCTTTTATGAAGCTACAGTTACCGATACCAAAACCACACAAAGACTCAACCAAGAAAGAGAATTACAGGCCAATCGCACTCATGAACATCGATGCAAAAATTCTCAATAAAATACTGGCAAACCAAATCCAAGAACACATCAAAAAAATTATACATTATGATCAAGTAGGCTTCATCCCAGAGATGCAGTGCTGGTTCAACATATGCAAATCTATCAATGTAATCCATCATATAAATAAACTGAAAGAAAAAACATATGATCATTTCATTAGATGCTAAAAAAGCATTTGACAAAATTTAACACTCCTTTTTGATAAAGGTCTTGGAGAGATTAGGGAAACAAGGTTCATACCTAAATATAATAAAAAGCTATATACAGCAAGCCAACAGCTAACATCAAATTAAATGGAGAGAAACTCAAAGCCATTCCACTAAAATCAGGAACAAGACATGGCTTTCCACTCTCTCCATACCTCTTCAATATAGCGCTTGAAATTCTAGCAATAGCAATAAGACAACATAAGGAGATCAAGGGAATTCGAATTGGAAAGGAAGAACTCAAACTTTTGTTATTTGCAGATGATATGATCGTGTACAGAAGGGACCCAAAAACTCTACCAAAGAACTCCTACAGCTAATAAACACATTTAGTAATATGGCAGGATACAAGATCAACGCCGAAAAATCAGTTGCCCTCCTATACACAAAGGATAAAGAAGCAGAGAGGGAAATCATAGAAGCATCACCTTTCACAATTGCCACAAATAGCATAAACAAGAACTTCAAGTCTTTGAATAAAGAAATTGAAGAGGATACCAGAAAATGGAAGGATCTCCCATGCTCTTGGATTGCAAGGATCAACATAGTAAAAATGGCAAGTCTATCAAAAGCAATCTATAGATTCAATGCAATCCCCATTAAAATCCCATCAAAATTCTTCACAGACCTTGACAGAAAAATAATCAACTTCATATGGAAAAACAAAAAACCCAGGATAGCCAAAACAATCCTATATAATAAAAGTACTTCTGGAAGCAATACCATCCATGACTTCAAACTCTATTACAGACCTACAGTAATAAAAACAGCCTGGTATTGGCATAAAAACAAAGATTTTGACCAAAAGAATTGAATCGAAGACCCATATATTAACCCACAAACCTATGAATACCTGATTTTTTGACAAAGGAGCTAAAATTATACAATGGAAGAAAAAAAGCATCATAAAACAAATGGTGCTGGCATAACTGGATATAAACATGTAGAAGAATACAAATAGATCCATACCTATTACCGTGCACAAAACTCAAGTCCAAATAAATTAAAGACCTCAATATCAATCTGACCACACTGAACCTGACAGAAGAGAAAATGTGAAGTAGTCTGCAACACGTGGACACAGGAAACCACTTCCTAAGTGTAACCCCAGTACCACAGACAATAAGAGCAACAATGAATAAATAGGACCTCCTGAAACTGAGAAGCTTCTGTAATGCAAAGGACACTGTCAATCAGACAAAATGGCAACCTACTGAATGGGAGAAGATCTTCACCAACCCTGCATCAGACAAAGGTCTGATCTCCAAAATATATAAAGAACTCAAAAACTCGACATTAAAACTCTAATTAACCCAATTAAAAATGGGGTACTGAACTGAACAGAAAATTCTCAACAGAAGACATTCAAATGTCCAAAAGACAATTAATGTCATGCTCAACCTCCTTAGCGATCAGGGAAATGCAAATCAAAACAACTTTGAGATACCATCTTACACCTGTCAGAATGGTTAAAATCAAAAAGACCCTATGCTGGAGAGGTTGTGGAGTAAGGGGAACACTTATCCATTGTTGGTGGGAATGCAAATTGTGCAACCACTTTGGAAATGAGCGTGGTGGTTTCTCAGGAAACTGGGAGTCAATGTACCTCAGGATCCAGCAATTCCACTCTTGGGAATATACCCAAGAGATGCCCAATCATACTACAAAAGCATTTGCTCAACTATGTTCATAGCACCATTATTTGTAATAGCCAGAACCTGGAAACAACCTAGGTGCTCCTCAATAGAAGAATGGATGGAGGAAGAGTGGATATGGGAGCAGGGAAGAAGATATCTTAACTAAGGGAGCCATTTTATGGCTGACTAGAGTCTTGGCTCTAGAGGGGTTCCCAGGTGTCCAGGGGGATTTCCCCAACTAGGTCCATGAGCAGCAGAAGAGAGGGTACCTGAACTGGCCTTCTCCCATACACACACTGATGAATATCTTGCATATCACCATAGAACCTTCATCTGGCAATGGATGGAGATAGAGACAGAGACCCACATTGGAGCACTGGACTGAGCTCCCAAAGCCCAGATGAATAGCAGAAGGAGGGAGAACATGAACAAGGAAGTCAGGACCGTGAGGGGTGTATCCACCCACGGAGATGGTGGGACTGATCTAATAGGAACTCACCAAGGCCAGCTGGACTGGGTCTGAATGAGCATGTGATCAAACCTGACTCTCTGAATGTGGCTGACAATGAGGGTGGACTGAGAAGCCAATAATAATGACACTGTATTTTGATTCTACTGCATTTACTGGCTTTGGAGGAGCCTAGTCTGTTTGGATGCATACCTTCCTAGGATGGAGGGGGGCCTTGGACTTCCCACAAAGCAGGGCACCCTGACTGCTTTTAAGACTGGAGAGCGAGGGGCAGGGTGAGTTGGGGGAGTCGGAGGGAAATGGGAGGATGGGAGGATGTGGAAATTTTAAATAAAGAAAGAAAGAAAAAAAATAGCTCAGAGACATAGGATAGAACCAAACATGATAGGCAAAAAGAGAGGGAAAAAGTCAATGAAATGATTCCTAGTGATACTTTGCTGTACTCATAGATTGATGCTGAGCCCATTTGTCATCAGAGATGCTTCACCCAGCAACTGATGCAGGGACCCACAGCCAAACATTAGGTGCACCTCAGGAAATCCTACAGAATATGAGGAGGAACGATTATGGGAGCCAGAGAGACCAACACTTCCATTCAAAAACATAAAGGGTACAACTGACCTGGGCACATGGGAGCACATGAAGACTGAACCGCCAACCAGAGATCCTTTGTGGGACGGGTCTGGGCCCTCTGAGCAGGTGTTACAGTTGTGTGGCTTTGTCTTCTTATGGGACTCCTGGCAAAGGCATTGGGATCTGCCTCTGACTCTCTTACCTGGTTCTCGCATCCTTTTCCTCTTTACCTCATTTAGCCTTAACAAGAGAGGAAGTATGTAGGATGACCACAACTTGATTTCCCAAGGCTGGCTGATATACACAGAAGAACTCCACTTTTCTCATGGGAAGCGACAGGGAAAGAAAGGGAAGAAAGGAAACTATGACCAAGTTGGGAAAAAAATAATTAATTAAAATAACAAAAAGCAATAGTAGTTAAGCTTTCCCAGGATGTATTTCTTTTTCTGTACTGAAGCCCTATATTCAATTCAAACTGATGAAATAGGCAAGAGATATCCTTAGTTTATAAAAAGGAAAAAAATCTTTGATCTACTCAGGATCGTAGTGAGTGATTGGACACATGTAAGATATTGTTAACTTCCCTGCCTTATTAGTTGTCAAAATAACCACTGTAGAGGGTTAAATAAGCCAGTTTTAAAATAAAAATAGGAATTCAGTGTAGTCAAGAACAACATAAAATTGTTTGGATAAAAAGTAAATAAATTTACCTTTCATTCAAAGGTGAAATATGAGCAAATCTCTTGAGCCTGTGATAGAAGAATGGGTAAAACTAATCTACTTTCATTTCCACTGTGCATATGGGTTTTATGTCTAAAAAACAGCATGCATTATGAAGGAAGAGGGTGATGGGGAATGTTTATGATGGAAGATAGAGTGGATATTTCCTGCTTCTTATGTGAAAAGAGCATACATTGAAATGATCCAGGGAGCATAACTAGACAATGAGTTCTTCGATTTGATACACTAAATCCATGTAAAGCTTTTGTAGGGAAATGAGTGATATCCTGAGTGAAAAGGTATTGTTGTTTCCAATGGGCATAGGCATGACCATTGTCAAGAACCCCAATGCCTTAGGAGCATGGGAAATGAAAAGACAGGTAAATGGCAAAGCCCTTTACAGGTCCATATGTGGGGATGTTGATAGCATGTGAAGAAAATGTCCAATATAGCTTTCAACTCCATGGATAGATACAGCCTGAAGACTCTCATCTACAGAGACTTTCAACTGAGATTAGCTAACTTGCCTCCTAATTCAACCATGTGCAATAACCCTCTCTTCAATCATATGTATTAAGAAATGGAACTTCTAGAGTGTTGCAGCTTCTCCAGAAATCTCAGACCACTCAATCCCAACTTGTCTGTGTTCATGCTGGTCTCAGTTACATTTTTACTGCCACAAATATATACTATGACCAAGGTAACTTAGAGAAAACAATGCATTTCATTTGGGGACTCACAGTTGCAGAGGGTAAAAGTCCATAACTGTGATGATAGAGCAGCACAGCAGCAGGCAGGCAGGCAAGGTGCTGCAATGGAAGTCAAGAGCTCACATTAGATCAACAAACACAGGCAGAGAAAGAACTAACTAAGAATGGGGAGGGGTTTTGAAACCTCAAAACCCACACCTTATGACATGCCTCTGCCATAGAATATTATTTTAACTAGGTAAAGATGTTTTCCATTTGTTTATGCTATGGGATATCACTGGAAGTGTAAAGGTGTGTTACATGTGTTATGCTTCATTTATTTAATGAAGTAAGGACGTGTTACACTTGTTCGTGCTGCATTTGTTTATTGATGAAAAGGTTGTGTTGCATTTGCTTCACCTGCTTAAGGCACCTGACTGGTCTAACAAAGAGCTGAACAGTCAATAATTAGCCAAGAGAAAGGATTGATGGGGCTGCCAGGCAGAGAGAACACATGGGGGAAATGTAGGCACATGAGAAAGAGAAAAAGGAGGAGAGAAGAGGACAAGGGAGACACCTGGAGCCTGAAGTCAGGCAGTCACCAACCAGGCATAGAAACAGCAAGAAAGTAAGAGAAGATTAAAAGAAAAGAAATAAACATCAAGGCAAAGGGTAGACAAAGAGAAGCCAGCTAAAGTATAAAAACTAACCAGAAAAGACCTAAGCTAAGACCGAGCATCCAAAACTCATAAGTCTCTGTGTCATTATTTGGGAGCTGGTTGGTGGCTCAAAAGCAAAAGCCCTATATACACCTCTTCTAAAAAGTCCACACTTTATAACCCACCCCCAAAGGGTCTACCAACTGGGGACCAAGTATTCAAATGCATGAACCAATGCAGGCCATTCTCATTGTTGCCACCCCAACATGTCTGTCTCTTTTTCTTTACCTCAAGGCCCCTAGTCAGGCTCCTAGGACTCAAGCCACACAATGATGCAGCAGTTCTCTCAGAACCTTTTAACATTCTTTCCATGACACTTTGCCAAAACATCCCAGGCATATCCACCTTTTATTGTAAGCCATCATTTTTATCCAAACTTCAAGGAACTATCCAAGCAGTACATTAGAGCTGGCTCCAGTGGTCCTTGCCAGGATATTAAATTCAGAGTAACAGAAACTTGCCTCCATATCGATATATCTCTCTTGTCCAGCTTTACAATCCACCCATTATTCCAGAACCCCGAATATCATTGTCACACATATTATACCAGTACCATTGAGCTTATTCACCCTTTTAATGCAAAAGTTATGTTTCTATAGCATGGGTTACTCTCTTCCAGTGGGGAAAAGCTAGTCTTTGTCTTTGCCAGTTGAACTAAAGGTCAGGCATGTGGTGGATCTGGAGTGAACCTGAGCATCTTCTTGCAAAGCAATCATGTCAAGAGCAGCTGAAGAATGGCCTCTAAGAGAGAGGAACCTGTTACCCTACAGTTGATAGGATTTGCATGCCAATACACACTTATAAGGCTTCAAGATTTCCAATTGGACTGAATCAAATATCTCAGGAACTTTAGGAGGATTGTGAAGTCAAATTTAATCTACCTAGTATTTGTGTTCTATTTTTGAAATCAGATCCAGGCTGTATCATTCAGAAAACTACTAACTCCAGAGAACCAATTCTGCTTTTTCTGCTTCCAATGACTTGCTTAGGCATTAATGAGAGTTTGTCACTGTCTTTCTTCACAGCCTTGATGGTTATTACAGAAAGCTGATTTCTCTATAACTTTGATAAGATCTTTTTCACTGTAGCTCCAAAACACATTTTAGCACAAGTCAAAGACTTGTTAATTCTGGATAATTACAAGTCTGATAGTCTCACTAGTCCATTCATCAGTGGCAATCAGACTTTTTTTCCATATGGCAAGCAAAACAATCCAATATTTGAATTACATTTTAAGAATCTTCTTTCCTGAATGACCGTCAGCATTTCTCGTTTTCATTGTGTCCTTTGAAAGCAGGTACAAATGCAAGTAGCTTATTTGGCATAGTGAAGTCAGAAAGCACAGTGGTGGATAGGTGGAGAAGATAGGTAGAGAAGGCAGAGGGCCCAGTTAAAAATGGAATATTAAGGGTTCCAAGCTCCCACTCACTGAGCAACACTGAGACTCTGTGGTATGTGGAACTGAATTTTCTCACTTCAAGCTTGAGCAAGCAGGGACTTTCAGTCATGTCCTCAGTACTCCCCCAGGCAAGGGTCTTGAATGGCAGTCCTGGAGTGGTGCATGAGTTCTCCAGCACCTCTGTCTCATGGCTGCATTACTCTTTATAGGCACAGACACAAAGAAGGAAATATGGTCTAGGAAAGCCCTAAAGGAAAAAGTGTGAGATTCCACAACTGCAAGTGGCACCCGATCAACAGAAGCATAATTTCAAGGACCATGTGGTAGGAAACTAAGATTCTCTGCCTGTGGTATCTTTTTAGTATAACATCTCAAGACTTCATCCAAATTTGCCGCCACCACCACTGTCTTTAGTTGCTCATCAAGCTTTCTGCCCGTGGTGCTGCTTCTAATCAGGTGTCCCTCTATTGCTTGTCATTTACCTTCTTGGCTCCTGTGTCTACAGTCAAAATTCACTGCCTCTTCTTGGCACATAGCTAAGTGCTCTCTATTAGTCAGCTGCACATCATATCCCTAAAGCTTCCTTCTCTAAGTTTAGGGTTCAGTTCAGGCAGTGGCAGGCAACCTCTGGTGTGACCAGTGTCTTGCTATGTGCAAAGAGTGGGGTATTCTGGGTGGAAAACAGTTAAAGGAGTCACATTTGTGATGAATCTTAATGATAGTAATTTAAGGTAGAAAGAGTGGGGAAATACTTTAGTGAGATAAATGATACTAAGTTAACAGTCTTCTAGATAAGGCTAAACACAGTTTGTTTCTATATTTCTAGATTTTAGAATGACAGAAATGTTGGATAGATGGGTTGGTGGGAAATAGGTTTTACAGGACCTTGAACCTTGTAAAATGGAATCTTGCCTGTGTAATATGTAAATAAATTTTTCATTAGATTTAGGACTTACCCATTTCAATATTTTAGAAATGCCTAATAATGATTTGGATGAGTTGAATATGTATATTGATATACTATTGTTATGATTCTTGGAACTATAATGTTTTCGCTATATTTAAAATTTATGATGTTAATGTATGCTTGTTTCTCCATTCCCACGAGGTAGGAAACACTGTGTTACTGAAAATCAATGTAAGAATAGGTCATATTTGGTGATCCCCATAGTTCTTCCTACAAGCAATGATTTATACTGGGGGGGGGGTTAAACCTTGACTATTCACTTATAATCATTATTTCCTACTAATTATTCCACTTTAGTTTAATGACTTTATGTTTTCTTAACCTAGGGTTTCTCCCTTGAAAATATGAATATAGTCATGCTATATAATGAGTTTTAGAAACACAAATGCATGAATTCTTAGTGCACTGTAAAATTTTATATGGCGAGACTCAACCTGTATGTGTGAAGAGAATGTATATAAGGTACCATCTTTACATGGTGAATTTAGAAAGTGAGTGGACCCACAGGAGACATAAGTTAGTCACTTTAGGGGAGCACTTATTAGGATCCTTTGCCTGCCTTGTTGTCATGCCTCTTATTAATTGCTAACATTTAGTTTTTGATATGTAAAATTTTCATGCATATATAGAACTTCATAGGAATTGATAGGTGCCATGTTATGAAACTGAGAAGCACAGAAAGTTCTTTTCTATTACAAGAGAAGAAATTGGGACAAGCATACAGTGTAATCTATAGCTATAGAGATAATGTTAATTCTGGAAGTGCTTCAGAATAATTTATTTTTCATAACTCAATGTGGGTGATCAAAACCTTACTATCCTATTAGTGTCCAAACATCCCACCATCCATACTTCAAGATAAGCAAAAATGGCTCAAGGTTTAAGAACAGTCTCCAGCCCTTAGATCAAATAGTCCATAAGACCTTTAATGTCATTACAAAGCAAAGGAGTCTAAGTTTATAAGCTCCCATCTGAAACACAACAATACAGTGAAGTACATGCCAGCTGATTTATCCCTTCTGGAAGAATGAAAGCTTTTGTGTTGGACCTGGTGAGATTTTAACCTGTCATCTTTGAGAATCTTCCAGAGCTTCAAACCTGAAGCTTGATGTGTAACCTCCAGGTTGAAAGGAACCTACATATTAGCACTAGAGAGTCTGACATGGTGGGTGGGTGGGTGGGTACATCAGACATCAGAGAAGGCAATTTAGTCAGCAAGACACTGCACCCTATGCTCTAATCATAAAAAGATGGTCTTTCCAAGAGGTATCACAAGGACTCTCATAGGCATGGAGTAAAAGGACGTCACACAGCTTGAATTTTACCCTGTGCACCTCGGCATTCTTTGCTAACTTCCTTTCTTTGCTAAGAAGATATCACATTAGGGGAGTAAATATTTAAAGTATACACTGTGTTGTAATTAAATTAGTGTGATACTGTCACATACAGGACTGAGTTCAGTATGGTGATCTCTGTTTTGATTTCGTTAATACTCCCCAGAATCTAAGTCCATAGAGGCAAGGATGTAGGTGGATGCTTTATATCTCCAGAAACAGTGTATCCTACTAAAGATTTGCTACATAGAGCATGTTGCTCCTGTGAAGTAGACTTTCACAAATGACATCCCACCCTCTCTTTGTGCTATCTGCCCCACCAAGAGACCAAGTTCCAGCCATTGGAAAAGACTGACTGCTCTTGCTGGCTGCTCTTTCTACAGGAAGCCTCATTTAGACCACATTCTTACTCTCTAGGCTTTATATTACTTGTTTTTGAGGAAAGAACCAAGAAGGGAAAGATAGGCAAGTTGAATATGTAATTGAGAAAATCTGGTGTGAATTGTTGTTTTTATCTGTAAAAAAAATCTCAATAATTAATTTTTCATAAGAAGTTGCATCGTTTTTATGTGATTAATATATATACACTTCTAGCTTCTATTACCAATTTCTGACCAAATGGTTCTATTTGTTTTAGAATTAGTACAATTTGGATTTTAAAAAATAGTCAAAGTAAGCATACAACTTTAAAAACGTATTTTCCTCAAAATTCTCTTGCTTTTTATTTTTCTCCCTTCTTCATCTGTCATTAGCATCAGACTGTATTTTCAAAAAGTCCACTTTTAAAATAATGTTCTTACACCCAATCACGGAACCACTATAGCCAAGAGTTTACCCGCTTGATCCATATCCCGAATATTCTATCTGCTTTTTCACAGTTCTGGCTTTGACTTACTTCTCTCTGCACAGAGGGACTAGTGTCAGCCTGGAAGTTCTGACTGTAGTTCAGCCAGAGCCACAGTTTTCCTCCGGATTCCTCTGGAGCCTTGGGTGAAGAGGGAGAAGGGCGCCCCAGTCTGAGTTGGGAAGACTCTACTCAGTGGATGCCTGAAGAGAACTCTGTAACAAGAGATGATGAGAGGTGATCTCCAGAGTCTAGAATATCATGGGATGATTTCTCAGGTTTCCAGAATGGGAATGTAGACTGATAAAGCCAAACACCACATATCCCTAATAGTACTCACTATGTATATGGACTAGAGAAAAGGTGTAGCATCTAAACTGAAAGATTCTTTAAAACATGCAGATGGTTGGCTGGGAAGGGGGAAGGAGTGTTAACTCAAAGATCATAGATGATAGAGCCCTAAACAAGGCTCAATACTGCTTTACCACTCTCATTTGAGATATCTGTGTAAAAGGAATATTGTCTCCAGGGAGGTAATATTCCCAGAAAAATTTGTGGATTTTGCTAGCATTCTCTTCTCTGACCTGGTAAGAGATTTTAACCAGACTCTGGAGTTAGCAGTCCTCTCCCCACTCATATCCCTTTAGTTTTCTTGTGCCTTTCAGCCCTGCCTCATCTTCAGGCTTTGGTTGGTTGATGGAGTACACCACATGATACTTGGGCATGAAGGCATTGGAAAGTATAGGTAAAGACAAAAACAAAGAGAACCAGATGTTGCACCCAGGAATCTTACACTGAATACTTCAAGGGTCCCATTGCTGTGGCATTTTTAGCAGCCCCTACCATGCTTCCTTTTAATGACAAACTGAAGTCTCAAGTAAATGACTCATTTTACAATTTTTAGAATAAAAATATTGTTCAAACATATAGTGTGCAAATAATAAGAAAACGACATTGTGTCCTGAAGCATATTTTCCTAAATACGAGTGGGGTTCAAAGGGCACTATATGAATAGCATTTTCCCCCAGTTCAGGTATTTGTCACAAATGCATTATTAGGAAAAATTATGTTTGTGAGAGCCATCACTGGCCCCTTGATGGTTTCATTCAATAATATTTTAGAAAAAAAGGTTAGCCATGGACTTGTAAATTGGTTGGAAAGGTAAATGCGGTCCTCTTGTGTCAACATTGCTGGAGATGTGGGGACTTTGGAATCAAGCATCCCGCATCCCCTGACTCCCAGTTTAAAGCCTTCCACAGCCGGCTGTCTCCAGCACACTGACCCACTCTTACTTGTTCACCTGGAAGTATTTGGTGACCACAGACTAAGGCAACCACAGTAGGTAAAAGACAGATATGGAACCAAAATGTCTACAGTGAAATGAGACAATCTGAAATGAATTTTACATCTGTGGCAACAAAGCCAGTCTTTTTAATGGGAACTACATGTGGGGCATTATTTGAGGCACTTTCTGAATGTCAGATTGCTTAGTCTCTAAAGTTTTCAAGTAGTTAGTGATAGTCTAACTTTTTGTTTGTGAGGAGATTGTGGCACTGCGGTTTGAGGCTTTTCCAAGGTCACACAAGCCATAATGGGCAGACTGGGCTTATCTAGCATTGTCTGTGTCACTTTCTACTCCTGCACTCCATTTTTTTAAATTGCATGCATGCAAACATTCATGCAAATGCATGAACAAAGGCCAAAGGAGGCCAGAAGAGAGCATCAGCTTCCCTGGACTAGAGTTCAAGGCCTAAAGTTGCCCAACATGGGTATTGGGAACCCAGTGTGGATCTTCAGCAAGGACAATCAGCACTTTTAGCCACTGAGCCATTTCTCCAGCCCCTGTATGCCGTTTCTAAGATATCAGGGGTTGGACTAATCTCTGGGTACATCATTCTAAACATACACTAAATATACACATTTATCAGACCTTCAAACTAAGCAGTGGACTTCTACCTAATGCATCCCTGTTTGCTTGGTTTGAAATAGGGTGTCATTATGGAGTTTTAGCTGACTTGGAACCAGCTATGTGATCAGGCTAGTCTCAGACTTGAGATCCACCTGCCTCTGCCTACCAGGTGCTGGGATTAAAGGTGTGTGGAACCAAGCCCAGCTTTGGAATACTGCTTATGATACTCCTCCACTTTCATCATCTTTTATCTTTAGAAATGTATTATGTTAAAACAAATATTTATAGCAAAGTAGTTCTATGAACCCAGAATCATTTGGACCAAAGACATACAAAGTTAAGTGTTAAAAAATTCCAAGAAAAGCAGTCTATAATTTTCAAAGTTTGCGCAATCATCTACTCAGAATAAAAGTCGGAAGTACTTTATGATAGCAGGCTACTAACATCACATTTTGAAGCCCATTTAACACCTAGTGGTATTTATCCTGACAAAAGTACTTGGTACATATGACCAGGAGGTTCTTCTGTCATAAAACACTATACTAACTAAAACTGTTCCAAGAAATAATCACTTCAATAATGACAGAAAAAATATGATTATTAAAAATACCATGAAATTGTTCTTTATTTTGGCAAGAGTTTCAAACTCATCAATTATGTTTCAAATTTGCTCTAAATTGTAAAACTCTCTTGAACAAGGTTTATCGGTACTATTACATAATTTCTGCAATGGAAAGTTACCTTTCCCCATCCCCTAAGCTTTAATAAAACAGGCAAATATTCATCTCAATGGCAGATGTAGTAATATGGAGCGGCAGCAGGGCTGCGTCCCCAAACACCCCAGCCGCCTGCCCGGCTCGGCTAGCTTATGCCCCAAATAATTACACGGACACTGTATTCTTTTAAACACTGCTCTGGCCCATTTCTAATAATCTATGTAGCGCCCCTAGGTGCGCTTACCGGGAAGATTCTAGCCTAAGTCCATCCTGGGTCGGAGCTGGGGCATGTTGTGCGTCTTCCCTGGAGCAGGTAGCATGGCGTCTCTCCTGCGTCTGCTCCGGAGAGCGGAGCTGTGGAGTCTGACCTCACTTCCTCTTCCTCCCGGCATTCTGTTCTGTTTACTCCACCCACCTAAGGGTGGGCCTATCCAATGGGCCTAGCAGTTTCTTTATTGCTTAACCAAGGAAATCAACAGATTGATATATGACACTCCCCCATCACTTCCCCTTTTTCTGTTTAAACAAAAAAGAAAGGCTTTAACTTTAACATAGTAAAATTACATATAACAAAACAGTTATCAAGTAAAAGTTACATCAGAAACATTTATACATATAACAAAATTGACCTTAAATCTCTATAAATAAAGCAAAATCTATACTAATGCAAATTATTCATATCTATATCATATCCCCCTTTAAATGTAAAAGAACGTTTATAAACCATATTTGGGAACATGGGCGCAGTTTTTCTCTCCAAACTGCTTCCTGCTGAATGGGGGCGTCGTTAATTAGGTCTTTCTTGGTATAACCTGTGTGCTAGTTTCATCTCAGTTGGCAGTTGAGCAAAGCAATTTTCTGAAGATGTTCACAGCAACCCTTCAGGAGGACGTGGTCCATCATACCAAATCGGAATAGAAGAAATCCATAGAGTCTCATCCTCTGTGAAAACAAAAGAAAACTCTCTCCAAAGCATCATATCCTTAGAACCAAATTCTGAAATCGTAATACCCTTATATCCATTCTGGTTTAGCTTGGCAGCCCATGTAATGAAATGTCTCTCTGTACTTAGCTCCTTCACAGTCAAAAATTTTAAAGAAAACACAATAATACAAAGAATCCAGACTCTCTGTGAATTTTCCATCTTTACGCGGCTTATTTTTATTTATATCTATAACTATCTGTACTCTGTCTCTTTAAAGACTTTACTTTTACTTTTTTCTTTTTAAACCATTAACTTTATTCTCTATATTCTTTTTCTTCTCTCTCCCAAGCCTACGTACATTCATCCAACAGTGTGACTCGTTTAGCGGTCTGAATCTGTCCTATTGTGAATCTGCAATTTTTTACTATCCAGGAGCACTTTTGATTTGCGCCTTTAAATCATTAGGCGCTTAAGAATCTAAGCTGAGACATTCCTAAGTTAACTTTTTGCTTTTTGAGCGTATATCTGTGGACCAGGCTGTCTTTGAACTCTCAGAGATCCGCCTGTCTCTGCCTCCCAGGCATTGGGATTAAAGGTGTTTGCTACTACACCTTGAACTCACAGAGGTCTATCTCCCTCTGCCTCCCAAGTGTTGGGATTAAAGGTGTGTACTAGGACACAAAACAACTCTCTTCCTTTTTTGTTTTTTGCTTTAAGAACTTCAACTTTCAGCTTGCATATATTTTTAACACACTTTAAACCGTTCAGAAATTTTCTCTGTCTTTGAATCTCTCTTTACTGTATATCTCTGTTTTTTGACCACATGAGTCTTTAATTTACCAAGCAATCTCACTCAGTAGGACTAAAGGCGTGGCTTTGACGGCTAGATGTAGCCCATTCCTTAGCTTTTCAGCCTCATGGCGGATATACAGGCTGCAGCCATGTTTATAGCCACACCTCTATGGCATTCAAGGTCCCTGCCAGCCAGCAAGCTACAACAGACAACACTCAAATCCTCTCTCGGTAGCCGGCCCTCCTGCCTCAAACAGTCAGAGTTTTCCCTGGCAGGATGGCCCAGAAAGCCGGCATTTTTAAGCGGCGCAGCTTTTTTCCTGCTATGGCTGAAAACCGAAAAGCACGCGTTCAGCTTTTCGTCAACACCGTTTAAGTGTTTCGTGGCAGGACCTCTTAATGAGCTGCAGGGTTTTGCAGCTGAAGCTGAGTCAGGAAGCCTCTCTTATATGAGAGCGCTTGCTTGCCTCTAGCAAGCAGAGCAGACCCAAGAAATTGCCATAAGAAACACGCTTTACTCTATTCTTTTCCAAGCTTTCTCAGGCTTTCTGTGGACTCAGTAAGCCACACGTCTGGGCGTCATTTGTAGTAATAAGGAGCGGCAGCAGGGCTGCGTCCCCAAACACCCCAGCCGCCTGCCCGGCTCGGCTAGCTTATGCCCCAAATAATTACACGGACACTGTATTCTTTTAAACACTGCTCTGGCCCATTTCTAATAATCTATGTAGCGCCCCTAGGTGCGCTTACCGGGAAGATTCTAGCCTAAGTCCATCCTGGGTCGGAGCTGGGGCATGTTGTGCGTCTTCCCTGGAGCAGGTAGCATGGCGTCTCTCCTGCGTCTGCTCCGGAGAGCGGAGCTGTGGAGTCTGACCTCACTTCCTCTTCCTCCCGGCATTCTGTTCTGTTTACTCCACCCACCTAAGGGTGGGCCTATCCAATGGGCCTAGCAGTTTCTTTATTGCTTAACCAAGGAAATCAACAGATTGATATATGACACTCCCCCATCAGGCAGATTAAGACTTTTTTGTAGCTAAGCCTAATTAAAATGGCAACAACCCAATGGTTTCTTTATCAGGGAACAAGGATATCTGTAAGGGATAAAAAGATACCAGCATTTTGATGAGTTTGCTTCCAGTGTTTAAATGTGGCAACAGAAAACAGGATAGCTACTGGCTAAGCCACAGCAACATTTGAACTAGCTGCTTAGAGTACAGGAAAGCAAGACAGTTAAATGCAGTTTGACCACAGGTTGTTGGTTATGCTCTTTGTGCATTTTTCTATAACACAGACATTTTGTAAATTGGAGCCTAGCATTTTATCATCCCTTCTTGAAACCATTTTGCATAGAAGTTGTACAGGCAAGAAGCTGGTTCAACTTTAATAAAATTTGTATCTGGTGGGGACCGTGGAATATGTGTTTTTCTTTTCTGTGCCACATAAATTCACCTATAAGCCCCATTGGACCATGTTTTTGGAGAATTGTATCCCTTGTCATGGTACTTTTGTTTTCTCCATCTGGGCAAGTAGAGCAAAAGACTGCTGACTACACGACAAATTAATAAAATGGTCTGGAGCTGGGCACTCTCTTACCAATCAATATATGAAACAGCTGGTGCCTGGTGAAGGCCAGTCCCTGACTTAGGGGATGGCATCTTATTAATGCATCCTCCAGAGTATCCCAGTAATATTTGTTATCTTGAGTGTCAACAAAAGCTAAAAGCCAGCAAGGCATTCACTGAGGCCATTTATTCATTGGTTTACTAACTTGGGCAGAGCTTTGCCTCAACTCAGATATAACACAGTTCAGTTCCAACCTAGTAAATTTGGAGACCACTTAGACCATAGTGATTATCACTAAGTCAAAAATATTTCAAGGCTCACTATTAACACCAAAATAGTGACAAACAGTGACATTCATGCTCTGTACATTGTTGGCAGTCCATATTTCAAGAAAGGGCTCCAGCAAGGAAGCCAACCTTGCTGGCCACTGAGAGAAAGCACACTTGGCTTGGATATGCTGATTTGTGTGAATTCATGGATCCTACTTCGCCAACAATTGCTGAAAACATTTTCTGACTCCAAAACATGCTACCTTACAGTTCATTTTATAACTGCCTTAGCACTTAGAATAGAGGAACCAATCAAGGAAGGCTTAAATGTGCCAAATTAAAGGGCTGAAGTTTCCTTAGCCCCACTTTCACCCTGAAGCAACTTTCCAGAATTACAGCAGTTGAAATTTTAAATTTGACCTTGATTTTTCTCTTTCTATTTTGCTTTGTGTCTTCATGGGATTCATCAGCAGGCAAGCCAACAATGAGTTCCAAGTATACAAACAAGTAGCAGGCATAAAGCAGGTGTTTTAATATTGTTGACTTGGTCTGTGCACATACTATGATTGGGAACTGATTTTCATGACTGTTAATTTTTATAGTTTACTTTGTAAAGAATGAGGGCTTAGGGAGTCAGATGACTCCGTCAACTTGGTGCATAGATTTTCTTTCAGTTTAACAGTTTTAAAGTGCTACAGGTTTTATAACCATCAAAGAAATCCATCGGCACTACAGGGGCAAGTGGCTTGCTCCTTGGGAATAAACATTTTGGATGAACACTGTACTTAGCAGAAATATTTAAAGCAACAGTTTTTGTTTTCTTTCTCAAGTTACAGTTTTCTCCTGTCCTTTGACACACAGTGAACAGAAGTCACATAAGTGCAATTATGAAAAGGACTTTCCCACAAACTTTGTGGCTTGTGTCCTAAGCAAGGAAAATTTGGCTTTTGTGTGTAGATAATAAACATGTTCTCAGCATAGACACCTCTCTGTTCTTACAGCAACCTCTATTCTGGCTACCTATCTCTGAAATACATATATTTGATGTGGGAGTCCCCTCTGTGTGCTGTGATTACCATTAATGAATAAAGAAAATGCCTTGGCCTATTGAAAGAGCAGAACTTAGGTAGGTAGGGAAGACAGAACTGAATGCTGGGAGAAAGAAGGGTAGAGTCAGAGGGACATCATGGACCCACTCAGGCAGAGATAGATGTGCTGACACTTTGCTGGTAGGCCACTACCTCATGGTGATAAACAGATTATTAGAAATGGGTTAAATTATGATGTAGGAGTTAGCCAATGAGAAGTTAGAGCTAATGAAACAAGCATTAATACAGGTTCTGTGTGTTTATTTCAGGTGTAAGCTAGCTGGGCAGCCGGGAAGAACAAGCAGCCCGCTCCCTTCAACATATATTGCATATTAACATATTTTGAAAAAGTTGATTAAAATAGATAAATATTTGCTGTTTGATATTTAGAAATACATGAAATTTTTTATGTATTTTTAATGGCTAAAATAGTCTGAATTGTGTTTAGATACAGTAATGATTTTTAATTCATTTGTTTAAAAACCTCTGCAAAGGAAACATGTATTGATTAACATGAGATATCTGCCTAAGTTGTAGTAGCAACACATCATTAAATTCATTCAAATATTTAAAATTAACATTTAGAATTTAGAAATTTCAAAATTCGTCATAAATTTTTTAATTTAATTTAAGCTAATTTTTCTTGCTTTCCATTCATGTACAACTTCACCACTTTGCATTTGAGGCTGGAATACATTAGTTTGTGATGTTGGTATTCATATGACCAAGTATGACTATTTGTTGGTTTCTCCAACATGCATCAGTAAAAACCTGGGGTGACCCCAATACACTGGATTTCCTCTTTCAAACATTATTTCTAAGGCATGGCAAAAGGCAAGTTATTTTTAACTACATATGGCATCCAGAGTTAGTGTGGATATGTGGGATCTAGTCTGGAAAAAAAGGAGGTAGAAGCTGCAGGAGAGTCAGAAACTAACCAGTGACAACAAAGAAAAGAGATGCAAAACTGAAAACTAGGTCCATGAAGGCTGCTGCGATCCCACTTGTAAGAGACTGGTTGTCTGTCCTCTGTTGTCAGAGGAGCTCTCAGTTTCAGTGAGCTCTTCTTTTTGCATTTGCCTGAGTGTTTTGGTTCTCCTGAGGTGTGCAGCGTGTGTTGTAGTGGATAATTGTCACGTGTTGTTTAAGCTTCTGGAAAGCAGACTCTGGGAGTAAGGAAGCCCTTCCTTATCTCAGACAACCTTGTTTATGTCAAATATCCTCCAAACACCCCTGGCCTGTGTCAGGGTGGCCCCCTAAGACAGTGACAGGGACAGAAAAAAATGTCAAATCAGCCCAAAAAACAAAGCACCATGCTTTTGAAAACGGAAAGAGAAGCCATGCCCCAAAGAGGTTCTTATTGGTTATCCATGGCATCAAGATTCTGAAGGTGGAAATGGAAGCCCAAAGTTCATCCAGGAGACACAGCTATTACCTGCCCATGACTTTGTACAGGTCAGAAAGGAGCACAGTTTACTCCTCCAGGAGAATTCATTCTGTTCTTTCTCCCCTAGCTCTATCTAGCTACCCTGTCTTCTACTCCTTATTTTTGGTTACTGCATGCTATATTGCAATGAACATGGAAACAGATTCCTCTGAATGAATAAGTAAGGGGGAATCTGTACTGTAGACAGAGCAGGAAATTTTTAGAATAAGAATGAATGCAACTTGGTGTAAAGTAAAACCATTTCTTCTTGTGTGTAGTGTGAAAAATTACTAACATGAAATATTAAGAGAACATTTGCCCACTTGAAGGCTGCCACACATCCCCAGGGCGAAATGGAAAGGCTGGACCCAGCAACCATGGTAACAAAGTCATCTTGCCACACAAGAGGGACCCCCACCCTTCTGTGGCCAGTTAATACTGATAACCCAGGACATCTGGTTATCGGAAGGATCAAACGAGGGGCAGTTTGAACTGGCATAAAGAGAGGGCTGAAGCAGGACACTTATCTGACGTCTCACAATGGCTCTAGCACCAGGCCTCTGTGGAAAGAGAGATCCTCCAAGCCTACCTCCCGAAAAGAATAAATATTAAACATCTTGCCTAAACATTTAATGCTCTGTCTCCCAAGTACAGAGCTTCATCTCCGGAAAAACAGACATTTAACGTCTTGCATCCCGAATGCAAAGCTGCATTTCCTGAGAGTGGATATTGAAGGTCTGTCTCCAAAGAACAGACAAGATACTCTGCCTTTCAGAATGCTTTGCCATCCAGAGAGCAAAGCTTCATCTTCTGAGCAGACAGGAGAGCAAAGCTTTATCTTCGAGAGTAGAGAACTAAAAGCCTTGTCTCCTGAGACTCAGTCACCCGAAAAGCAAAGTCCAAAGGCCTAGCACCAGGCCATAGACAATGTGGTCAAGGATTGATACAGGACCAGTTAGCAACCTGGAAAAGGACATTGGAACCTTATCTCCCACTATGGGGTCAAGAGTAAAGCCTCGCTGTCCAGCCCCCATTATGGTCAGGCATCCAGCTTGAAGAAATTCAAAAGCCCTTTTTAAGCTGAAGAAAACCAGGTTGTATGATGCTATATCATGCTTGTATGAGATGTTAAGAGAAGAGCATAGACGTGTTAACACATATGTTTAGTGTGTGAAAAGTTAAGAGATATCTTACGCATAATTGATAAGATTAGGAAATGTTAATGGATAAGGTTAAGGTTAAAATGTGTTTTATGAATAAGTGAGGAGTTAAATTAAGGTTATGAATTGGTTCTATGTATTAAGTTTAGTAGGATTAATAATTGTGATATTGAATTGCCTGTGTGTTGCCCATCATCAATCCCCCATGCCTATTAAGATTGCAAAACCCATGATGCATTGGATATTGATGTTGCTAGTAAAGAATCATCATAAAAACAATTCTGTTGCTTGGTCTTGTTACTCATCACTCTCTGGGGAGAAGGGCACAAAGTCCTCATGGATATGACTCAAAAACAACCTGGAGCTGAAGTCCCCCAACTCATAACAGATTGGCATAGTTGGCTTCACAAGTAAAAAGGATCTTCTGTGCAACCCCAGAGGTCATGACTAAGTGAGAGAATAGAAAGGAAGGCAGATTTAAAATTTGAAAAATTAATAAATAAGAAAAATCTCTCAAATATTCCATGGTATATAAGAAAGAACTATATTAAATTTCGGTATTGCTTGGCAGATAGGACCTAACATAGTGGATTCCCGTGCCTTCAGTACCAATCAAGTATAGATTATTGTAACTTTTTCTTTGTTGTAACACATGCTTTGAGCCAGGTGGGATACGAATTATACATAAAAAAGTAACCAAAATATTTGTCTCTGAAGAATTGGAAGTTCTAAATGATTTACTCCTGGTCTGATAAGCCCACGGTCATAAACACAGTCACTACCCAAGGGAATAGTCCTGGAGAGAGGTTTCAATTATTCAGTTCCCATAAAAAATTTAGCTGCTCAGGAGTTTCTCCCACCCCATCCTACGGTGACCATAATTCAGACAATTTATAGATCGTGTTCTATAGTCAAAATTATAAGAACACAATGCCTTTAGTTTTCTTTAGAATGAATGATGGTCACAGTCTCTGCTCACACACTGACAATACTGACACCAAGTGATCTTGCATATTTTGCTATGATCAAGTTATTGAAGAGGGTGCTTATGCTGGAGGGGCTATTAAGTGTGCTCCAGCGCACCCTCTGGAAGGATAGAAGTTGACAGACTCTGAGAACACAAAAGGTATCTACTCCCATCGCTGTGCCTTTCATCATCTCCAGTTCCAGCAGAACATCTGAAGGAGGATCTTAGATGCAGGCATTTCTTTGGATTACCAAGGTGTAAAGAACAAGAGTCTAGGTGTGACTCACACCTGCCAATGTGCTTTTCGGTCTTTATTGTACTGTGACAGGCATTCATCCCTATGTAGAGGATATAGTCTCAAAAATCTAGTCAATCACTGAACCATTATGCAAATTTTCATGCTAATGGTAGTATTTGTCTAGTATTGTTGACTGTCTCTTTTAGCTATGTTCCTAGAGAAAAATGTATATGAATGCTTAATATCCATGAAATCATGGATTAAACATGTTAGACATGGGCTGGGAAGATAGGTCAGAGTTTGATCCTCAGAACACCCATAGAAAGACCTATATGGAGCAATGCAATCCCAGTGCCCCTAGTGAGGGAAAGTAGATAGAGACAGAAAGACCCAGAAGCTTCAAAATGTGTTAACCTGGTGTATACAGAGCATCAGCCAGAAAGCACAAAAGACACCCTGCCTCCGAACAAGGTAAAAGGAGAGAACAGACTCCTGAGAAGTCCTTAATGTTCCTCTCTCTCTCTCTCTCTCTCTCTCTCTCTCTCTCTCTCTCTCTCTCTCTCTTCTTCCTCTCTCTCTCTCTCTCTCTCTCTCTCTCTCTCTCTCTCTCTCTTACTGGCTCTCTCTGCCCAAATCCCACTATCTCAGAGAAAGAGATCTTCTTCCAAAGGAAGATGTCAAAAGCTCAGTTCTACATTCTCGATGTTTTTGGCTTCTACCCCAAAGTTTGAAGTTGCCAATATCACAAGACCCTGACGAACGGGTACCATAATTGGGCACCTGAAGGAGTTACCAGGGAGTTGCTTTGCTCAGCAAAAATCTGGTATTTTACTTTTTAATTTGACTTGATCTGTCTTAATGCTTTGGCGAAAAATTCTATTATTGGCTACAGAAAACCTATTAACTTGGTGTGATCATATGCAAACCATAGCAAACCTGTACCTACACACACACAAACATACACTCTTGCATATATACATATATATCAATTATACATTAAAATAGACAACAATTAGAACATTATGGTATTGTGCATATCCTCTAAGTACCACATGGTATCTCACTATATTTGAATTTCTGCAAAAATATACCATCACGGGGAATGGAGAGATGGCTCAGAGGCAAAGAGCATTGGCTGCTCTTCCAGAGGTCCTGAGTTCAATTTCCAGCAACCACATGGTGGCTCACAACCAATTGTAATAAAATCTGGTGTCCTCTTCTGTGCTGTAAAATACATGCAGGAAGAACCCTATATACATAATAAACAAAAAAAATTTAAAAATACGCCATCAGGTTTTGTGGTTGGAAAGAACTGAAATTCACCGATCACTTATGGAGGTGGAGAAGCCCATAATCAATTAGCGATATCATCTGTCTCTGGTGAGGGTTCACTACTCGTAGGTTGCACAAGGCCAGGTTTTTGCCATGTTCTTGAGTAACGTATTAGTTAAAGGCCTGTTTTTTAAATGTACAAATATTACTTATTTAGAGTTTTCCCTAAAAACCTTGTCACCCACAAAAGACCCTACCTAACTCTGTGACTTCCTTGAAGGTCAATGTATATAATTGCCCAGGTTGGGATAACCTTCAGTAGTGCTTGAGGCCTCAGTCACCCTGACAAGGAAGGAAATGCCATGGGTCATTCATTAGCATACTTTATTACTATGCCATCAATGACAACCAGGTCAGAACTACTGTGAGGTTTTCTTTGTTGGAATACTCATGTTTGAGGCAAGTGGGGTATAAATTATATGTGAATAAATAATAAAATATACACAATCACACACATTTTCATGTAGACAACAAGTGTTCAGACCATAATACTTTTGGCCCAAGTGTCTCAAATTTATGTCACTCTCATTTGGTAAAATAGATTCATTCCAATAAAAAAAAAACAGTACCCAAATCTTTATATGTTTCAGCATCAATCTAACTTAAAAGTTAAAGTTCAATCTGAAAACCATTTAAATCAGTCCCCATCTCTTCTTGGGTAAATTAGGATTACACCGACTGGGAACTGGTGTAATCAAACCAAGATGGACACAACCGACAACCCAGCACAGGAGCAGTACAAAGGAAGGAAGCAGTAATGGACTCTGAGCAAGTCCAAGTGCAGACTCACTTTTAATGACTCAATTCAATAGAGCAGAGGCCTTGCCTTTGAAGCTAGGAGGAAAGCTGCCTTGGTGTCACTGGGCAGTCCTGTCTCCCAAGGCAGTTTCAGGTCATAGTCCCACCTCAGAAGATACTTTATTCCTTGGTCATGTACCTACAGCCATCTTGAAGTAGAAGTTCATTTTTGTTTGTTCATCTATTAATCTGAAAGCTAAGTAAATCACAAGGTGGCCTCCTGGGTGGGTTCTGTGGCTCACCAGGGGATCTGCTGAAAGCTTCTAGCAGGAGGCACCTGCATTGACCCCCAGGAGCTAGAAGAAGCTTCTGCCCCCCCCCCCAGAGCTCTTTGGCGGTATGCCTGAAGCAATGCAGAAACTCTAGCACAGTACAGTGAGCTGAGCAATGATGAGATTGAGGAGGGCTGGACAGAAAGGTTCAGGCCCCTTCCTTTGAAACAATTGTCATGCCCTGGCTGCTTGAGGTATGATGTGTGTGGCAATGGTGAGCATCCCTGAGAAGTGTGTAAGGTCATTTCTGAATAGCCACTAGCCCACACTTATTAATAATCTCGGCATTGAACAGCTGACTGACCACACTTTTCTCATTTTTTGAACTATTAAGCTAAGAACCCATGTCGTATTCTAATTAAGAACTCTGTCTTTGAGTGTTTCTCTATCTTTCGGCATTTTACTATAGACATTCCGGAGAAACCTGAACCGTTTTAGAAACATCTTCATGCAAATATCCAACCCTTTATAACTCTGAAGGCTAATACTCAGAAAACATTGGAACACAGAAACAATGCAGTCAAGGTCATTGACTCTGTGTGACAGAACCTTTTCTAGTTCCCAGTAATGTGCTCCTCACCTGCACAGCTTCTACCATCCACGTTTCTGCCCACAGTCTTATCACCAGCATTTGGACAGTCACTAATGTGATTGATTCCTTGCCCTTTCTCTGTCTATGTGAGTCTGGGCCCATGTTAGAGCTTCCCTCAGTGGTCTGTCCATGGAGAGGTATGCTGTTCACAATAGCGTAAAACCTTGTCCTAGGTCTACATATTAACCCAGTCTCAAAACAGCTCTTAGGCTTTGGGGTACTGGTTAAAGCAATATTCTCACTCTGTGGTGCAGGTTTCTCTTTCTCTCAAACCATTAGGAATGCTTTAATAAAATATCATAACTGGGTGGTTTGTGTGTGTGTGTGTGTTCCTGCATTTCTCAAAGCTCTGAAGGCTGGGTCATTCAAGTGCAAATGCCTGCATATTTGCTGTGTCCTGAGGACCTCAGTACTGGTTCATAAATGGCCCTCGCATGTGATCATTTTATGAGGCCCCTATCAGCATTTACAAGGTCTCCACCTGACAACCTAAAGACTTCCCCAAAGGCTCCAACTGTCCCTCCATTGACCCAAAATTAAGATTCCAGCAGGAGACTGGGAGAAGCAGCCCTGTCACACCACAGCCACTGCTTGGGTTTATCCATGGAGAACTGAGAGAACAAGTGTGACTCTTCACCCCTATCAGCCTCAGACTCACCGAATCCACACAGCTCACACACCTACAGACAGGTGGAAAACATTGCTTTGAAAAGTTAATTGCATGCCGTTTCAATATTGAGACTTCTTTTTTCAATTTACCTTTAAGGAAGAGGGATAGGAAGCAGAGGGTATAGTCTTTGAAAATGTAATAAAGGGGTGGTTGTGAAATTTTTCATGAAAATATCTCATATCAAGTAAATAGAGGAAAGGACTGTGTGAAAAAATATTAAAATATCCTTTTACTTAATGGCTGTTCATATCAATCTTCTGGGTTATACCAGGGTCACAGAGTGAGTATTTTCTTATAGATCTAATACATCAATTTCTGATGACACATTCTTAGGATGCAACTAAATATAGAACTATCCAACTCCACAAAACGGTCAATTTTCATAAATCGGTAAAAACAAAGCAAACCTGAGGATTATATACATATGCAACAGTAAACAGTACCAGAGGCAAACCTTAGTTACACCATTGCTAGTACTCTTAGAGTGTTCTCCGCAGCTGTACCAGGAAACTACAGATTGGGTAATTTATAAAGAGCAGATATCCATTCAGTTCATAGTTTTGCACACTGGAAATTTCAAAAGCATCTCAGGAGAGTCTTCATATTGTATCACCTCACTGCCAGGGCAAAAGGTCAGGAGAGGTCAAAGGTAAGGCAGGCAGTGGGGGCGCTCCTTCATTTTTTGGTAAATCCACCCCCTGCAAGAGTATTCTTGAGGGCAGAGCTCTCTTGATCAAATCAGCCTTCTCTGCCTCTGTCCAGGTCTCAGCAGGGCCGTGCTGGGGCTGAGGTTTCCAACACAGGAATGTATGAAACACTCAAACCCTAGAACAGTCCTTTTCCTTCCAGCTGAGGAAGAAAGACTCCTTAAGCATATGATTCTACCACTGCCAGGAAGCTGTTACCATTTCGAAGTAAAGTCACTCTGTAAATGTGCAGACAACTCATAGCAAATGCACCGGATCTGATTTAAAAAGGTATCAACAAGTAATGCTGTTTGTTAGCATAACCTACTGGGGCAAATGTTATCTTCATTTTACAAATGAAGATGCTGAAACCATTAGCAATTAAACAACTTGCTCAAGACAGTTAGCATCAAATGGGCCAAACTCAAACTCAAATGCAGGAAAGGGACACATCTGAAGGGCTTGCTGACTAGCAGCGCCTTGCCTGTACAAGCAAGGGTGGCTGCAAATGATCTTATGAAATTTGTCCACTAATGTATGGCTTACTCTCTAGAAGACACTGTCTACAAACTTGGGGCATACTTTTTAATTCTTTTTTTACAACTTCTAAACCTGCAGGTTGTAGCATCCATAAAGGCTCTAAACAACGCAAACGTAGTCCATCATGAAACTGCTAACCTACAAAAAAGTTCATGATTGCTTAAATAATTGGGAGAGGGGTGTGAGAGTCAATTGTGTGGTTCTTGAACATTAATCTGTAGAGGATAGATAGCACTGTGCAATTTCAAAAGGTTGGACACATCTGAATATTATTTCTTTTAGCAAGCTAAGGATCTGGCATATAGAAAGTTTCTGAGTGGCACTTAGAACCCCAAATTCCATACACTAAAACACGAAACAGACACCAGATGTGACTGCAGCAAGTGACTTAGGTATGAAAACCTTTCATTTCCTTTGTATTTTAGTCAAATTTGAGAAGGGTGTTTAAAATTGTCTATGTTTCCTATGGGTTCAACTGAAGAATACAGAAGTTTCAGCTTCTTTCTTAAGTCAGATCCTGGTTTAGCCAACTATTCACCTGCTGCCCGATACTTGGGTTCTCCCTAGATAAATTACAATAGTGTGGTCGTGTGCTGTTTTTTTGTTTGTTTGTTTGTTTTTGAGACAGGGTTTCTCTGTAGCTTTGGAGCCTGTCCTGGAACTAGCTCTTGTAGACCAGGCTGGCCTCGAACTCACAGAGATCCATCTGCCTCTGCCTCCCGAGTGCTGGGATTAAAGGCGAGTGCCACCACTGCTCGGCTCTGTTTTTGTTGTTAAACACAGACTTTGGGAGTAAGGAAAGACTCCTTTCACCCTCCTCCGCATGTGCATTTCAAATGTCCTATCTTAGACTGTAAACTGTTTCTGAAACAGGGCACTGTTATTCATCCTCACAGTATCAAAGGGTCTGCTGTGGGAACAAGAAGCCCGTCTATGAAGGGACCAATGTGCTCTGCCCATCCCTCAGTCAGGAACCCAAGCCTGATTGTGTAGGTGGAATTCCCTCACTAGTTTCTGTTGGATGTGGCAAATGTCTATCTCGATGGTGTCATTACTGTTTGCTCTCTCAGTCAGCTTACTAGATCTTATCTGATAGATGTTGGATGTGACCCATTTGGTGATTTTCTGCTCTCTTTCTGCTATTACCTATTTGTTCTAACATTTTTACTTGGTACACACTTTAAAAAAAACTTTGAGAATGAAAATATACTACTCAAGTATACTCTGTATTGGTTGGCAGATAGGACCTACTAAAATGAACAAGTTAACCCAAAAATTGAGGAAACTCAAGGTAATACCAGTAACAGGAAAAGAACCAGCAACAGAGGTAGAACAAAAATGGTGTGATACAGCCAAAATAACAAAAGACAAGATAGGGTATATGAAACCAACAGACATATAAATGGAATTAACAGATCCACAGTTGCTAAATCCAATTCTAGATAGGGCCCCCAAGAAAGAAGTACCAGCAATATTGGTAAAAACAATACAAGATATTGATAAAGATAGATTAATGGGAAAAAGGCTAGCCTTGAATATTACCAGACATAGGGCAGACCTGGCCAGTCAGCCACAGTCCGAAGCCATTCACTCTTTTCCAGTATGTACACTAACAAAAAAAGACTCCCCTATTGGCAAAATTAAAAGGGCGGTCATGGTGGGTACCCCTACCAGGGGATGGACCAGATATAGAAGATACTGCACCGCACAGAGGTGAATGGGTAGAGGAGCTAAGACCATTTACTCCAGGGGAGTTAAGATGAGAATATGCCCAAAATGTCATGAAAGATGCCACATGGATAGTGAAACTGTGGGAAAAAGGTGCAGACACAGTTATGTTGACAGAACATGAAATGAGAAAAATCCGTAATATAGTAGAAAATCCGAGTATAGCAGAAGCTCTAGAGCATTGTTTGAACATAAGCCAGGATGATACCCAACCCCTATTAGACTAGATTACAGCAGCTTGGAGACATGCATTCCCTACTGTGGCTCTTACCCAGTTTTAAGCAGCAGGTAAATGGATGACATACCAGGAAGGTATACAGCTAGCAAGAAAATTAGGCATATTGTATTTCATAGACAATGAAACAAACATACCACAGGCAGCTCCACTAATTCCACAATTTATGAAAATAATAATTAAGGAAGTGCCACCATACCTCAGATTGAGTTTAGCAGGACCAATTCAAAATTGCCAAACAGTGGCAGAAGCCATTAATTTTTTCAAAAACTTCAGAGAGATGGATAATGATAAGGTACTGTCATTTACAGTCAGTAAGAAACCAAGGCAATTTTTGCAAAATATAAGGAAAATTAAACCTCTTGGAAAGGCTAGAACAGGGCTTCCCATAAGACCTAATCAACCATGGAACCCATGGAGGTCAGTAGTAGGACAAAGAAGGAAACCATTCCCACAGAGACCTTTTTTAGGGTACAACAGAGGACCAGCAAATACTGGTCCTCACATACAAATTCAACAAAACAGATGGAAACCAGACAGGAGCAGATCAATACCCATACCAAGGGGGAAAAATAGGTGGCAAAACAGGTGGCAGAGACAAAATGCCACACCCAGGAACAGCAGCCACTAAGACCAATGATAAACCTGCCAGTAGTTAAAAAAGGAATAATAGTACCAACAAAATGGCTTTTAGATACAGGAAGTGAAATAAGTATCTACACAGAATTTACAGATAATTATAAAAATAAAAAACACATTACAATACAAGGAGTTAACACAGAAAGAACAGTACCAGTAATAGAAATAATTATTCAATGTTATGATGTTAAGCATAAGATAGAAGTAGCTAGTTTCTCCGCACCACTAAATAGGAAGTAAAGAAATTAATAAACTATTCCCATTCTTCTTGAATTACAAGTCCATAAGGAAATACTATGTAAATTTAGCAGAAGTTAAAATTGAACAAGTAAAATTACCAAAAATTCCTCCAATTTTTACAGCACAATACCCCATAAAAGGAGGTATGGCTGAAATTTCAGATACGGTACAGACTCTTTTAAAAGAGGGCATTATAGAACAAGCACAATCTTTTAATTACAACTCACCATGTGGCCAATACTGAAGCCAAATGGAAAATACAGATTTACAGTGATTACAGGAGGATTAATGAAAAATCCCCCAGAATGCCAGGTATGTATGGTAGATTTACCATACATAGAAGATATTTTTCTACAAATAAGACAATATGCACCAAAATGGCTAGCAACAATAGACTTGACTGATATGTTCTTTGGGATACCATTGCATCCAGCAAGCCAGGAAATTACAACATTTACGTGGCAAAATAAACAATATAGATTTAAAAGATTGTCACAAGGATATTTAAATGTCCAATTATAGCACATGCAACACTGATGACATTAGAAACATACATAGATATTACTCAAAAAGAACCTGGAGCTGAAGTGCCCCAGCTCATAACAGATATCAATAATTGTTTGGACTTTTGTTTTAAATAAGGAATTTTCTTTTTCTTCCCTTCCTCCTGACATCTCTTTCTCTTCCTCGTCTTTCTTTCTGAAATTGTTGAGGTTTCCACATTTGTAGTATTCTAAAATTTCATGATATAAAAAATATTTAATTTGTACTTACCAATTGTTATGATTTTTTAAATAAATGCTGCAAGGTCCCAGGCGTTAGAAGGCAGCAGAAATACGGTAGGTCCCCAAATGGTGATAGTGGGTCATGTGGCGGTCCAGAGCTGCAGCTACGGATACTGAGCTGCGGGCCGGTACAGAGCACAGGGCCGGTACTGAGCTGCGGGCCCGTAACGAACTGCGGGCCGGTACCGAGCTGCGGGCCCGTACCGAGCTGCGGGCCCTTACCGAGCTGCGGGACCTAACCGAGCTGCCGTCCCGTACCGAGCTGCGGGCCCTTACTGAGCTGCGGGCCCTTACCGAGCTGCGGGCCGGTACCGAGCAGCGGGCCGGTACCGAGCTGCGACTGCTGAGCAGTTGCTGGTTCCAGGCAGGGAGACACGAGGAGGGCAGGCTAGTCCCAGCTAGAAGGCAGTGTGAGGTGCAAGTCACATTGATGTCATGCAGAATAGAATTGGGGAGAGAAAGGGAGAGAGAGAGAGAGAAAGAGAGAGAGAGAGGGAGGGAGGGAGGGAGGGAGGGAGGGAGGGAGGGAGGGAGGGAGGGAGGGATAGAGGGAAGGAGGGAGGGAGGGAGGGAGAGAGGGAGAGAGGGAGAGAGAGATAGAGGGAGAGAGGGAGAAGGAGAAGAGAACAGAGAGACAGTGTGCTAACTGTGGAAAAGGGGCGGGAACTGGGGAAAAGGGACGGGAACTGGGAAAGGGCGCGAACTGCGAAAGGGCGCGAACTGCAAAAGGGCGCGAACTGCGAAAGGGCACGAACACAGGCCAGAAGCTGGAGATCAGCCTGCCTCAGCAGATGGGGAAGGAAGTGGGCGTGGCTTGCAACATGGCCTGTTACCACTATTTGGGGACCCATAGCATTTCTGCTGCCTACTGCCACCAGGGATCTTGCAACAGTTTTTTAAAAAAAATCATAACACTAATTATTTATTGCAAAGTTCCCCTGGTGCTTGGTCAACATTCTCTGAAACTATGTGTTATTTCCATTTTGGGATACTTTCATTAAGTATTTATATAGAGACTAATCTTCTCTTTGATATTTCATTCAATTTTGGCATTCTTAATATTGGGAACAGGACTTGCCAGGTAGAATAATTCTATCTATTCTTTCTCACCATTTTTTAAACTTTTTTTTTTTTTGGTTTTTTGAGAAAGAATTTTTTTTGTAGCTTTGGAGCCTATCCTGGAACTAGCTCTTGTAGACCAGGCTGCCCTCAAACTCAGAGATCCGCCTGCCTTTGCCTCCCAAGTGCTGGGATTGCCCGGTCCCTCTTTTTAACTCTTGTAGCACCATTGCATTATTTTTTTAACTATACTTCAGCTGGTTTGTTGTTTTTTAAAAAAATTAGCAGACGCCATTTTGATTTCTCAGTCCCTTATATTTTGTGTCTCCTTCATATTATCTCATGTAGATTTTTAATGACTTGATATTTTCAGGTTATTCTACACATTTTTTAAATTTCCTTTTTGAGAGAATTTTCACAGGAGAAAATTCTATTTCTGTTGGGCATAATTTGTCCCGATTTTTTTCCTTGTTTTTATTTGCTGCAGTGTGAAGATCTGCTCTACCTCAATCCCAACCTGACCTCCTGCTGACTGTCAAGGAGGCAACCCTCTCTACAGGGAAAGGACACTAGGGAACCATCTTCCCTGAAGTCGGACTTAACACCCACAGGCAGTATGTGGGGCAGGCTTCCATAGTGCTCTGCTTGATCAGTTCCTATTTCCCATCACCCGCCTTCCTTCAAAATACTGAAAATTCAAATAATTTCCTGACTCTCTACATGTTATGTCTCTTATGATGGGACATCGTCATTTAAACATCCTTTACTGACATCATGTTACCACATATTAAACCCAAGAGAAAATGAAAAGAATCTATACTCAGACTGCACTCACGTCCTGAAGTTAATTGCTAGTACATTCTACATTAGGACACTTTGTAACCTTTATTACAATTGATGGGTTGATGTCTTTTAGACTCTCCGGGCATGATTTTTTTAAATGTTTTTAATTTCAACTGACACATAGTAATTGCCCATAAGGGCGCAGTTTGACATTTAAATATATACATATAATACACCATAATCACCTGTGACCCTGGACACTGAGCCTTTCTGTGGGAACATTCTACATGTAATCTTGTAATTTTTTTAGTGGTTTGCTATACACAATCCCGTAAAATGCATAATTCAAGCATGAACCTAACTATTGAAATTCCTAAACGACAGTACATTGAAAGTCATCTCACCAGCTGACTGGCGTGGTTGCCAAACAAAATTAGTAACTAGAAGGGGGTTACAAAGAGCAACAGAAGGACTCATTCCTTGGAACACTTTAAGAAGTTCCCCCAAAATCTTCCCTCACACAGACCCTTTCCTAAACTAAGAGACGTGCAGTATGCTTTGATTGGCTTATAGCATTCTGAAAGCTGGCCTCTGTAGACTGGGCTGATGAGGTCCCCCTACCTCACAAGACCAGCTGGGGACCTGAACACACACACACACACACACACACACACACACACACAACACACACCAAAAACAACAAAACATCAAAAGAGGTGCTGTGAAAAGGAATGTTGAAGAGGTAACCAAAATATTCATTTATCTTCCACCTATTTTTAGCAACTTATTAATTAGGGGTGATGTACATAGGCTGCTGTACCACAGAAAGTATTTAGTTAATGTCACAGGATCAGTCATGATAGTGAAAACATTTAAGAGAGTGACCTTAAATACAAGGCAGGATCATCAAGAGGGACTTGGATATCTCCACATCAAAATTTGCTAAAGAATTTCTATACCTTCAAATTGGAAGACTATGACCATGCAGCTGCTTGCTGGCAGGACCTGCTCAGCCCAGGCAGGACTGAGAAGTACCAGGGTGCCCCTGCATACCTTACCCTCAGATCCTGTACTTAATTTCTCTGCATCTATTGTTCTCATTACTTTGGCTCAGTACTAATGGCAAACATAGGAACCTAGATGACACAAATTAATTTTAATAGCCTGTAAAGAAAAGAAAGGGGGGATGACAAGCAGCCTATTTGGAATTGTTTTCTCTTCACAGATGTAAGCTATTCTGCTACTTTGGGCTGTTACAGATACTGTATCCACCTTTGCCTTGCTTTTGCTTCCTAGGACACAGGCTGTTTAATCTATATTTGAATATATGGTATGATTCATTTCGAACATAATATATTCTACATTCTATCACATTTTTGTTGAAACTATTCACAAACTTAAACTTCTAATTTTAGGCATTTTTGAAAGAAAATACAAACTAATATAAATAAGTATGCCTGAAATCATGAGATTCTTCTGAACTTCCACTATGAGTTTTACACAGCCTAATTATTATCTAAAGTGTATCTGCTTATATTTTTGCAAAATTCCCATGAGCTGGCGTTCTGTATTTTGGTACGTTTGTCTGAAATTTAAACTTGACTTCTGCCCACAAAAAAATAAAAATCTCTGAAGACAACAGCCTCCTCTTATCAGATATTACAGAGTCGCTGCTAATGGCTCATGAAATTCAACCAATCATACACAGTGACAGAGGGACAGACATAGACAGGAAGCCCGCCTCAAAACTGTGCAGAACAGAAGCAGAGACCCTGCAAAGGAACACCTTCCGGGGATCATAGATTTTATTCTGATTAGCCCATGCAAAATTTATAGTGCCACTTAATCTGTAAATAGAGACAAAATGATATTTTTTGTGAAAAACTGCCAGAAACTTTCACATGCATCTTTATGCTAGGCTCCTCAGTGCCAACTCTGGCAGTCCAGGGAACAGAAGGTTGTCAGCCCAGGCACCAGGGGAAGATGAGTGTTGGGGTGGGGGGTGGATTTGCTGCTCTTTCTATTTGACTAATAGGAAGCCTTGTGCTCAGCAACTCCTAAAGCAAAAGAAGAGGATGAAATCTCTAGGCACCTCACTGCCGATGCCTCTCAAAGAATTTCTGTCAAAATGAGCCTATAAGTGGAGAAAGGTTTTCAATAACATTTTTTTTAACCTGTCAGGATTTCCAAGCCTGGCAATGAAAAGAGTTTGAAGGCTCTATCTTTGTTAAAGTTGGGTGTTGAAGGAGAAGAAAAAGAAGGGGACAAGAGCTGCCAATGTACTACTTCTAGTTGTGTTTAAAAATAAAAGGCAACTCTCAAAAAACCTAAACAATAAAAGGCAACTGAGCCATATAGCTGGTATTACCATAGCATACACAGGAAAAAGAAGCAGCTTTGATTGACGCTTTATCCATTTTTATAGAGGTACTTATTTTTTTCAGCTCTTCAACTGCAGAAAATGACCTTGATGTTCCTCCCCCTTAACTGAAATGCAGGAAGTGTGTCTGTTGTAAATGTTTCCAGGACACTTGGTGGCTTGTATAGGCAGTGACAGCACAGGCTCCCTCTCACCTGAGGAAACGTTATCAGTCTGCCCTTTACCACCTTCTCTTATTTTTTTCCTGCCCTTTACCTTCTAACTGCTGCCCAGTCAGACCCAAATACCCAGTACCAGGAATAGTTACAGAGCCTTGGCCCCTGAGACTACATTCCATCGGGACTGACTGTGGTAATAGGAGGCATCCCCCAGAGCTTCCGAGGCATTGATCCCTTTTCCACAACTGCTAAACAAGCTTGCAGATCCTTGCCACAGAGGCCACTTTTGTCCCATCCCTGAAAGCCTTTATTAGTCTATTCTTGAGGACAGTATACAAACACAACTACCCATCCCCACGCTATGCCCTTGAATAGTACAAAAGCAGAGAACTCTGACGAAAATGATTCAAAAGCTGATGATGAAGCAGTAACTCAAAGATGTCTGGGAACGAGACTCCCAAGGTGTTCTCTGATTATAACTCATTCACAGTGTCTCTAGTCTTCCTAAAACTGTGACGTTAGCCAAGTAAAAAATGTATGCTGACCAAAAAAAGACAGCAATACTAATATCAAAATCATAATGTAACCTCACCTCTCTAGAATTGCACAGAGGTCAAAAGTCCTAAGGGTAACAGAGAACAGAACAATTGATTTTTAGGATAAAGACCCTACAGTCATTAAGATAATGTTAACTCCTGTTGGCCATATCTTGCTATGATATGAAAACATTCCATACATTTAAGAGCCATTTTTAATGAAAATGTAGCTATCAAAAATGGGACCATAAATATGCCTTTATAATATGGAAATGTTCCATATGGAACGCACTTCATCCCACCAAATAGGACAAGTGAAACTCTATTATGTGTTGGAATATGACATAGACATTTCAGTAGATTTATTTCATATTATGATGCATTGCTTTTCCCACAGTTAAATTTTGAAATGTATGGACTAAATCCCTGTAACATGCACATAAATGTTAATACACTAGATAACAGTCCCCCCACGAAATGTTTCTTTTCAAAAACAGGCACAGCTATGTAGAAATCTGACACGCTATGGCAATGGAGGAAGATGGTGCTAACTCACCGAATCCCAGCAGTTATAATAACGGAACTGTTTTTCTGAGGACAGGAGCTTGTGAGGAAAAGGATGACAGATTGTCATGGAATCTTATAGGTATTAAGTACAAGGACATGAGTGAAAACTGGAGATGACTCAGCTACATATAGCTGTATGTATGAGCATATACTCTGTTCCTTAGAAGAGATTTAGGCCATTGTGAAATAATTTCAGACTCTCAAAACCAACTTCATTTATGAGAAAACACTATCTACTGTAACATCTAGGCATAGCAATATTTTGCTAAGCACCCACATTGAAATATCTGTTAGGACCAACTGTGAAAATCTAACAGCATTCAAAGCAAAACAGTACAAAATAATGTGGGGTGCCATTGCTGGGTGTTGTAATTGGAGTTGAGATGTCAGCAAGGACAGCTGGGAAGGAGGGAACATCCTGTAAGATTCAATCAGCTAGGGCTGGAGAGCATGCTCAGGCCGAAAGAGCACTTGCTGCTCTTGCAGAGGACCCACATTTAGCCCCCAGCACACATGTGTGCATTAAAATCTGCTGTAACTCCAGTTCCAGGTGACCCAATGCCTTTTCTGGTCTCTGTGGGCTCCTGTACATGGTGCACAAATACACATTCAGATACACATACATATACATAAAATTAATATTTTCAAAAGAGCCCTCAGTCAACTCATTCTCTAGGTAATAAAAGCCTCATACACTGAAATAAGTGAAATAGTACCCTAGTACTATTTCTTAGTACTCCATCTACATCACCATCTATAAAGAGGATGGGTGTGAAAATGAAAAGCAGCTTAGTTCATTGAGGGCTAAGATCTGAGGGGGCTAAATGCATTGATTGTATCCCAGGACATAGTTTTACAGAATAGGAATCATGATAAACATGCCTTTGACTGTTTCTCTTTTTATAGCAAAGGTGGTATGTTAGATACACATTTTCTTTAATTCTGATTACTACTAGGGCTATGTTTAACACTCCTCATACAGCACTGTCAAAGACTAAGGAGGCTAATGTGTGTACCTTGGCAGTGTGTATGCTGGATCTGCCAAGTCAAACCACGAGGGAGGTAGAACATCCTCCTGGTTTCCGTTTGGAACCCTCAATTCTTTCTCTTAAAGATTTTCTTGCTTATTATTTTTAATTATGCATATGAAGAGCAGAGACTTTACATGTGAGTGGAGGTGTCCCTGAAGGCCAGAGGCACCAAGTCTCCGAAGCTGGAGTTGTAAGTTGCCCATCCCGGGTGCTAAGAATTGAACTCCAGCCTTGCAAGACCAGTAGAGCTCTCAACCCCTGAGCCTTCTCTTCAATTTCTAGATCCTTAATTCTAAATATTAAGGCAACTGTTGGAAATTGTGTGAAATATAGATGTGTATGCTTTTCCCATTTGTCTCCTAAAATTTTAAGTTTAGGAACAAAAGCTGACAGTAAACCAATACAGATTTTATAGATAGTGCAGGCTTAATAAACAGCTAAGATATCTTCAGCTTCCATCAGCGGAGATTCCTGGACCATCTACACCTAATGCTGAAAGAAGAAAGAGAAATCAAGAGATGTGGCTTTGCCAGGTATTGTCAGTGCTTTCTTCCTCTCATTGCTCGGCCCAGAAATAATGAAATGTCAAAACCAGCCTAGTGGAAGGATGCCTAATTTGTCATGTAATGAAACAAAAGAATCTAAAAGCCGCATGCTTTTCCTTTCATATAAAGAGAAGATGATAAAAAAAGAACAAATTACACTCAGTATCATGGGACCTGAAACAATTGCAGAAGGAAGGTGGTGGATGCAAGGCTTGGTGGACCCTTCAATGAATAGTGGCAAAATATTCTCCTAGACAAACCGCGTTCTTCCTATGTTAAAGATGGGAAACAGGCTAATCTAATCAAAATCTTGTAAAAGGATCGGTGTGGACTTTCCCCCCCACTGACTTAATATCAGCTTTTATAATTAATTGGGCTTTGTCAGGGGATGTGTACCCACATCACAATAGCCTTTTTGCTTTTCCAGGCACTTCATTTGGGATCAAGGGCAGCCCAGGAAGATACCAGGTTCACCTGACATCAATTTCCCTGCTCCTGCTGATATCCATTTCATGTCACAATAATTAACTTACAGCTATTATAACCAAGTTTCATAATTAACATTTTATTTGTCAAATATTTTCTGTGCATATGTTTACTGTAAAAATCTTATGACGGATCAAAAAATTCTTTCACTTTATTCTCTATAATCTTGTATAAGAATTGATTACTGTGGAAAATTTAACTACCTATGGATTTTGATTTTGTACATATTATTTATTATTAGGGATGAATCAAGTAATAATGGGAACTACATACCTTAAATTTAAAGAATTCAATATACTTTCAATTCAACTACTATCTCATCTGTCTAATGGAAAATTGTAACTCTCATACTATAACCTCTTATCACCTTTAATTTTAAAGAATCCGATGGATAGATATTGTTTAAATGTGAAACCTTTAAGAAAGCAAACATACAATTATTTAACATTCTCAAAATCTGGAAGAAATGTTTGGTTACAAATTCTGACCAGTTTGGAACCTGACACACATGTGCACATGTTGAGACTAATCTCCCTCACACCAGTCACCCATTTCATCAATGGAAAATAACATAATAAAGTCTTAAGAATGATCTTGAATAAGATAAGCTCCCTGCTCCTCTGAGCTGGATGCGTGACTGACAGCCAATTTGAAAATAATCTATAAACTGACAACATGAAAGAGTTTTATATTATAGATGATAAATTTATTTGATCAAAGGATAACCTAAAAAATACAATTTTACTTTTTTTAAAGCACAGTCATCAGCTGAAGAATGAACAACCTCTGGGCCATAGCTTTATTTTTGTTTAATGTTTATTTGGGTCCCAGAACTTTCTTTTAAAATGACTGTTATCTGGGAAATAGTAAGGATGATCCCTTCTCTTTCCTGACTTAGTTTAGTCACTAGATAACAAATGTAATAAACATACCAAGGTGTAGCTGAGTCGAAGGTTATCATACAATTGAGCAGTCAGTACTCACTGTCAAAAGGACATGAAATGGCATACAAAATTAGGTAGCAGAGTACCTGATTCATAACTACATAAAAAGATGAAGCAGAGCCGGGCGATGGTGGCACACACCTTTAATCCCAGCACTCAACAGACAGAGGCAGGTGGATCTCTGTGAGTTCGAGACCAGCCTGGTCTACAGAGCTAGTTCCAGGACAGGCTCCAAAGCCACAGAGAAACCCTGTTTAGAACAACCGAAAAAAAAAGATGAAGCAGAAAGATTTTCGGTTGGATGCTGGCCTGGGACACTCAGTGAGACAGTTCCAAAAAAAAAAAAAATCTATGCCGATATAAGTAAACAATGGACCCTTTAATGATTAGTGGCAAAATATACACCTAAACAACTGGAATGCTTCATAGATTAAGGATGGAAAAGAGCCAATTTCTATTCCAAATTTTTGAAAAGTATCTGCATCATTTTCCCCCTACTGTCTTAATATCCACTTTTGGGAATAGCTAGGCTCTGCAGGGGATAAACAGGCATATCAATATACATGTATTAAAGTAATACCTAGGGTGGAAGGAGAGCCTCTGAAGAGGCTTCTCAAGGAATATGGGGTTATTTGCTAATTCTGATCATTTCTGTGTATGTACCACTTGCCTGCAAACACAATCAGAAATAAAGAAAATGGGACTTAATAGAAACCATCTGTAGCCAGGAGGTGGTCATGCACGCTTTTAATCCCAGCACTTGAGAGGCAGGAAAAAAGCAGATCTCTGTGAGTTCAAGGCCAACCTGATCTACAAGAGCTAGTTCCAGGACAGCTAGAGCTGTTACACAGAGAAATCCTGCCTCGAAAATCAAAAGAAGAGAAAAAAAGAAATGATCTGTGTAAGCATTCCTGTCTTCTTTAGAAAGAAGAGCACAGGAGTAACAAAAGAGATGTCTTGATGGGGGGCATTTGGGGGTTAGGGAAAAACATGGTGCCAGGGAAACTCTCAGAAACCCACGAAAATGATCCCATCTAAGACTCTTAGCAATGGTGGAGATGGTGCCTGAACTGGCCATCTACTCTAAGCAGATTGATGACTTCCTAATTGGCATCAGAGATACTCTATCCAGTAACTGATTGAAGCAGAGGCAGAGATCCACAGAAAAGTGCTTTGCTGAGAGTCTTGAGGAAGAAAGGGAGGAGGGATTGTACTAACCAGGGGGGTCTTGATGGGGGAACCCACAGAGACAGCTCATGGATTCTGAACCAACAGTCAGAGAGCCTGAATAGGACTGACCTAGGCCCTCTGCATCTGTGTGACCATTCTGTATCTTGGTGTCTTAGTAAGGCTTCTAATAAAGCAGGACTCCCACTGGTAACTTGATGGATTCCCTGGCCCTGGCAGGGGAGGAGTTCAGACCTGTCTCAACTTGATGGCCATGCTTTGTGCAAGCCCATAGGAGCCCTGTCCCTTTCTGAATGGAGATGGAGAAGGAGTGGATGGGGAAGGAGGTAGATGAAAAAGGAAGGGGACAGGAGGAGAGGGGGGAAGGAAATTTCTTGGTATGTAAAATAAATTTTAAAATGTTATTTAAATAAAAGAAAAAAGAGAAGAGCACAGGCTTCTTTATGATGGAATAAGGGTGAGAAAATCTAAGAATAAAAGATAAATTAAGAACCACTGATGGATTTTAAAATCCGAGAGCACATACACATTGTTAGGTGAAAAGAAAAATTGAAAGAGAAGCAGTTAGGAAAAACTTGTATTAATCTGTTTCAGTCATTTTTGGAAAATAATCTTGGATAGAACACAAATGTGGGAGAAGTTGTACAAATGGAAGTGGCAGGAAAGGTCAACTGCTGCTCAGGAGGAACAGAGATCCAGAAAGCTGGTACATTGTGGATTCTGAATGTTGAATTTGCAGAAGAAAGGTTGCCCCTAAAGGGAAGCTGGCGTCAGAGGAGGCTGCTTCTGATGGGGACACAAAGTGGACTAACACAAAACAGTGTCACCTTACACAGAACAGAGAGGAGCCAGCTAAACAGGTCATCAAAGAAAGCAGGAGACATTGACAGAGTAGGAGGCAGGGAGGCAAAAGCAATTGATTCAGTCATTCTTTCCAAGTAAGGTCAAGGACAAAACAAGGCACAATGAGTGCCCAAAGTGACCTGGTAAGGAGGGTACATAAGGCGAAGTTACAGTATAAAATGGCTGAAGACTCAAAGAGACAGAGAGACCAGAGAGGACCAGACAGGAAAGCTGAAATTTTAGATAAGAAAATCAAGCTGGGTTTCACTTTCTTTTGGAACTGGAAGAAAGTGCCTCATTAGAACCTAAGTGAGAAGGAATATTTCACATGGCATTGAGGAGACCAAAGACTGTAAAACACCCACAAGAACAAGTTCTGTCAGACTGCGGAGTGCCCAGCACTGAGTGTTACCAGGCCACATGTCTGTGTGACTTTCTCCTGCAGTGTTTGGCAGCCTAGGACTGGGAGGCAAGAAGGCAGATGACTGTACTTACCCATTCTTGGGAATTAGAATGGCAGCTCTTGGGCAAGAGAGTGTGACAATCTAATAAAATGACTGACCCTAATGTCAAGGCTGCTTAGGCAAGCAAATGAAGCCTGAAGAGGGACTGACAATCTGCGACAGTGGTGTGCTAACAAGGGATAGGAAGTAATAGTGAGACAGAGAACCAGATTTCATTAGCAGTGGAGACATATGAGACTTCTAATGACAGGCATTTGTGTGCAGAGTCTGTTGCAGTTTGTATTGGAACTGGACGGGAAGAGAAAAGTTACAATGTGATAATTCTAGAATTAAAGATTTGGGGTATGGTTGACCTCATCCAAAGCCACATAATCAATGCCTCAATTTAATAATATGAATAGCAGCACACAATGTAAGCTTTGACTAACTAAATAGTCAAAAAGATTCAAGTGTCCATCTGTCTTTACCTTTTGATTGATTATAGGAGGACTAAGCTCTATGAGCTATAATTAGTCCTATTTTTTCTTTTTTTTATTTTATTGAGCTATACATTTTTCTCTGTTCCCCCCTTTCCTGTCCCCTCCCCTGCTGACTGCTGAACTTGCCTAAAGGTGAGATGATCCTTTGGGGTTCCTGCTTCATGAAAGAGTCTGCTAGACATTCTGCAGGATACAAAAGAAAAAAAAATGGGACAAAGAAACTGCCAATATAGGTGAAACTGTCTTTGAATTTTCCTGCTTCATGAAAAGTCTGCTGGATATTATGGGTCTGTAGACTGAATATGGATGTCCCAGTGTTACAGAAAAATGTTGGTTGACTTTCAAGGCAGCAAGATGTCTGTCCATTCTAGAGTTTTGGAAGTTGTTTACAATGCATCTCATGTTTACTTAAGTAATATTATATACTTCTGGAGTCTTTGATGGAGTTGAAGAATTTATAGTGATAGTTATAGTTTTCCTGAGTTATGATAATAGATAAAGTAGATATAAATATTGTAACTGTAATTTTTGCTTGATACCTGTTATATGTAATTTTACTATGCTAAAGTTATAACCTTCCTTTTTATTTAAACAGAAAATGGGAGGTGATGTGGGAGTCCCTTCTATGTGTTGTAATTGCCATTAATGAATAAAGAAACTGCCTTGGCCTGCTGATAGCACAGAACTTAGGTAGGCAGGGAGAAAGAAGGATGGAGTCAGAGAGACGCCATGGAGCCACTGGAGTCAGACATGCTGAGTCTTTGCTGGTAGACCACAACATCGTGGTAATAAACAGATTAATATAAATGGGTTAAATTAAGATGTAAGAGTTAGCCAATTAGAAGTTAGAGCTAATGGGCCAAGCAGTGATTTAATTAATACAGTATCTGTGAGGTTATTATGGGATGGGAGGTTGGGATGTACAGGTAGCCTGCTGCTACTCTCTGTTGTAACTACCACCAATTTGTAAAGACCAAGAAAAGGTTCATGACCAACAGTAGCTAACTGACATGAAGATCGATGTTTAGAAATCATTTGACATACATACCATAGCTATTTAACCATACAATAGAAGTTAACTCCTGGCTAGGATCTATGACAGCTGTATACATGTTTATTTTTTATATATTCTCTCTTGGTTCACAGTACAAAGCTCAGGATCCCTTATTGCATTTCATGTAATGGCTGTAGAAACAAGTGCAGTCTTCACTCATAAATATCTAACATAAAACCAATAGCCTCTCCTGCAATATTTTTGCTCTCCTTGACCAAGAGGATAAAACCAGTCCTAAACATGCTCATTTGTGGAGTATACTCATAAGTGAGTATATATAAGATTATACTTTAAAGAAAAAATATATTAGGCACATGGAGTAGAAACCTTGCTTAGCTTAAAGTCATGAAGAACATCTATAAAATATTTCAGTAAGGTACTGAATTCCCCTGAGTGAGCATAGCTTGGACCATAATGTTTTAGCTTGAAATAAAAGAAAACATACTTTCAAGGTACAATCTTAACAGAGAAGTATGCTCCCGAAGTGCTTGCCTTGCTTAGTCACTAATACTATAAATAAGCTAAAAGGAAGCCTGCTCATATATTGTGACTCTAACTAAGCTCATCATCATGATTGTGAGGTAATCAGAAAGGACAGGCTTTACACTACGAAAAGAATAGTTCTGAACTCAAGACCAATGGATGCAATGGCCTTAAGCACGTTATTTTACCATTCTTACTTAAGAAATCTTTATATGAAGAATATTGTCCTCTTGAAGGCAGTGTCCTGTATCTCTTCAAAAAAGACTGATGGCCACAGAACTTCCACCTGGAAGCATGCTTTAAATATGGCAAAACCAGCTATGAAGCAAGAAACTGCTTAATTTTTAAACCAAGGACAGGACCCTGTCAAGATTCCACAACAGTACATTGGAGGATCCATTGCTCCATTTTGTTAACTCAAGTAGGTCACTCTCCCCAAATTTCTACCCACAGGAATGTCTGTCAGATCTTCTGAACTCGGCATCTAAAAACAGTTACTGCTTCTGGATCTTTGGTCCCACAATAACCATGGAGAAATTTGGGACTCCCTAGGTAGTTGGAAATCTCTCTCACTTATGCTTATCCTTCTCAGATCTGATGGCATTGGATGAGTAGGATACTGATAGCCTTACCAGTTTAGCAGCTTTCTCCTGACCCACACCCCTCAAGGCTACAACCAGCTTGGTAGCTCTTGGTTTATTAGTTGTTTCCTCTTAAGAGTACAGACAGGTGTTCCTCATTCACAGGCTTTGTTGCAGGGGATAAACGGGTTTCAGATATAACTTCAGAGGTTTACAGTTTTAGCACTGAAAATGCAGTCCTGATGAACTGATAGGGCCATGACTGCAAACAGTTTTCTATAGTGCTTAACTTTCTGCTGATTTTACTGGTCCTAGCTTTAAAACACAGGTTAGGATAAGAGAGGGAATAGAACCCTATAGGTATGTTCAGTTTCATCCTCCTCCACTCACTCAACCTCTTTTGTTCAATGAATTTAGACTTAAATGTTTGTTTCATCTGGTTAAAACCATGCCGTAGGAAAAATGTTCATGCCTTTTAATCCAAAGACTTTTGCTTTGACAACAAGGTGTAAACCTATCCCAGTTGTTTTAAAGATACCTGCAGGTTCCTGGGACATGTTCTGCTACTGTATCAAGAAATTTGGTCTGTTGGAAACAGTCTCCAGAGCCCCTCTTTGACCCTACCTATTTTCAAGCACATTTTGTAGGTTCACTCCTCTTGCCACAGGGGGCCCTCCAGATACATCAGCTCCTGCATCATCTTCGTGGATGCTAACCAGGCAAGTAATGGTAGGTTAATCTCAGCCACAAGCCCACTAATAAAGGCACCATTATCTGTTAACTTTTATTAACACCTTTAAAGGATGGATGTGTTCACCACCTCCATTGAAGTAGCAGATATGATGCCTCAAGTACTTCTGAAGAACACATCATCCATCCATTTGGCATGCTACCTCCAGCTCCCAAGCTCCTGGGACATCAGTGCTGGTACCACCTTTCCACACTAGAGCAGGCACCTATCGAGCAACTGGGACCTAGTTTTCCAAACATGTCCCAATAAAGAGCCCATCTACTCTCATGTCTCACTCTTTCAGCCTTGTCTCTTTTGTACAACCAGGGTACTTATCTGTTCCATTCTTTCTGCCAGTCTTCTTTCTTCCCATGGCTAGTCCAGTTCATAGGGCTGGTGATAATCTATTATTTCCTTACCAGCCTTTCTTCTTACCCTCCTTAAGGAACAGATGCCTGAGGTCTCCAGGATGACAATTAGCTGCTTTTCCACACATACCACCTGATAAGCCTGGGCCCACAGACTTCTATCTACCCCTTCCCCATGTTGTCCCATGCCTCCAGGAATTAGTCAGACTTGAATGTGTACCCATATACCCACGAACTCTGGGATGTTTATATGGAAGCACCACCTAGCCTCATTCCTCCCATTCCAGATCCCGCCCCCTCAGAAAGCCTGTCAAGGGTCAATTCCTCCCCTGACAAGCACAGGACCGTGCCTACAATACTTATGATGCAATAACCCACCTGCCTCGTGGTTACCCCTCATGGTATTCTACTTCCTCACTGAGGTCACCCAGGAGCTGCTTTGCACATTAACCCTAGACTTTTAATTCAGCTTGATCTGATTTATTGCATCTACAGAGAGACTTAATATCGGGGTATGGAAGCATCTCAAGTATAAATGAGAAATTATTATATGAAGGTTTTAAAACAATTGGATGTTATTTTAAGAAAAATGTATTCTTTAATGTATCTTTTTACTGAAATTGCTAGATAGCTAATTTTCAGTGTGTTTTCACCACAATTTCCAGGTATCTAGTTAAAAATTAGCAGGTTTGGAGGGAGAGAGGTTTAAGCAGTCCCTAGGTGAGCCCTCCTTCCGTCAGGCCCCCGGCTTGGGGTCTCCCCCTTCCCTATGGCTGGACACCTGGCTTCAGACTTCACCTTCTCACCCCCACCTGGTGGGGGTGCTAGGTCGGGAGGGCTGGAGCCAGGCTGTTTGGACCCTCGGACTTGGATAAGCTTCCAAGGGCCTCCAGGTGGGCCTGGAATCGGGCCAGGGGTTGGGCCAGGCTCAAAGGTGTTGGGGATTTCCTCTTGTCCCCCGCCGTATGAATTCTGAGGAGAGATGGCATACTGTGGACCTCAGGTTGGACTGGGCCTAGTGCCCCAAGCTGGCCTGGAAACTTCGCAGCCTGAGGATCAGGCAGGAGCAGGAGTGGAGAGCAACTAGGAGGGGACCTCCGCTAAGCCCGGCACTGTCCACCCCGGTGCCGTGAAGTTGGAGAAGGTGGAACCAAGTCACGAGGAGTCCCAGGACATGAAAGATCTGCAGAAGGAGCTAGAGCAGTTTGCTAAGGTGCTGAAGCAGAAGAGGTACACCCTGGGTATTTTCTTTGGAAAGGTGTTCAGCCAGACCACCATCTGCCGCTTTGAAGCGCTGCAGCTCAGCTTCAAGAACATGTGCAAGATGCGCCCCCTGCTGGAAAAGTGGGTAGAGGAAGCCGACAACAACGAGAACCTTCAGGAGATGTGCAAAGCCGAGACCCTGGTGCAGGCTCGAAAGAGAAAGAGGAAGAGCATTGAGAAAGTGAGGGGGAACCTGGAGAGCATGTTTCTGCAGTGCCCGAAGCCCACCCTACAGCAGATAAGCATTATCGCCAAGCAGCTCGGCCTGGAGAAGGATGTGGTCCGAGTGTGGTTCTGTAACCGTCGCCAGAAGGGCAAACGATCAAGCGCTGATTATTCCCAACGAGAAGAGTATGAGGCTGCCGGGTCCCCTTTCCCATGGGGGACCTGTATCTTTCCCTCTACCCCCAGGGCCCCATTTTGGTGCCCCAAGCTATGGGAGCCCCCACTTTACCACACTCTACTCTCCAGTCCGGTTTTCTGAGGGCGAGGCCTTTCCTACTGTTCCCGTCGCTGCTCTGGGCTCTCCCATGCATTCAAACTGAGGCTCCAGCCCTGCCTGGGAATGAGGTGAGCTGAGGCGAGGGAGACAAAGGTAGATAGAACCTGGAGCCACCACAGCTTTGGGGTGAAGCTCCTTTACTGAGGAGGGGTCGCAAGCACAAAAAGCATGGGGAAGATGAAGTTCAGTGATGCTGTTTTGATCGTGAGCCTGTCACTCATTTTGTTCTTAAATAATAAATAAAGCCTGGGACACATTGGATGGCAAAAAATAAATAAAATAAAATTAGCAGGTTTGAAAGCTATAGAAGACTGGATTCCTGCTTAACTATGCTTTGGATATAATACCATGTGTTCTTGTTAACATTTAACTTTTTAAAGAAGAAAGAAGCATCAAATTATCACTCCATGGATTTTAAAATATTGTGATCAATCACCAGTAATCTCCTTGACAAAAGAGTCGTGCAGTTCATAATACCTTCTGACAAGAACTCCAGAGAGGTTCACTGGCACTACTAAAGAAGCCTATGAGTAGGAGAAAATCAGGTTTTACACCCTGATCAGAGCAGCGTGACTCCAGAAGGAGAAAATAAACATGATGCACGTGAAACATAGTAAGATGGGAGGACTGTCTCCTGGATGAGATATGCTTTAATATGCCCCAGAAGCCCCTCTGCCTAATAAACATAGTAAGATGGGAGGACTGTCTCCTGGGTGAGATATGCTGGAATATGCCCCAGAAGCCCCTCTGACTAATGTAGTTGCTTGCAGACCTTCACTGCTAAGATACCTGTTTTATGCCTTCCAACCCAGAAACCTTTTCTTTTTTTTTTCTTTCCCGATCTTATCTCAGCACAATGGACCAAAGCCTAAGCTGCATGCCCTGAATCCCTAGACATTCTTTCTGAATACATCCCATTTGCCATTAGATTGATTACAGAATTCTTTTACTAAACCTGAGAGTGTTTTTATTATAACTTAGAAAGCCTAATTTCCCCTATTTATTCGTTCTACAAGGAGCTGGGGGCTATCTCTAGCTTGTCTACTCTATTCGTTTGTTTCATTTTTCTTTTCCATATTTTGATGTGATCTAACTCAAGAATCTGAGTAATGTTTATTTTATCTAAGAAGACCTGAAAAATGAAAACATCTGTTTCCAATGATTTGGGTTTGTAAAACAAATGGAGAGGTTATTTTCTTAAAGTGAGATTCGGGGCTCTGTATTCATACTAATCCTCAAAGAAATTGTTAACAATTCTGTGATCTTGAAATGTATCTTCTGGGTGGCTGGAGAGATGGGTCAGAGGAATAGAGCACTGCCTGCTCTTCCAGAGGTCCTGAATTCAATTCCCAGCAACCACATGGTGGCTCACAGCCATCTGTAATAAGATCTGGTGTCCTCTTCTGTACTGCAGGATACAAGAAGGAAGAAACCTATATATACATAATAAATAAAAATATTATTTTTTTTAAAAAAAGAAATGTATCTTCTGTAGACCACAGAATAGACTTTAGGTTTTATCACTCAAAACTTCCCTTCCTGATAATATTTAACAACTACTTTCCAAATTCACCATGCGAGCTACAATTTCTCCACATCCTCCATCCAAAGTAGGAAGGCTAATTTAAGGCCATACTTTGAAGCAAGGATTCATGATTCAAATTCTCTTGTACCAATAATATTTCCTCCTTTTTTTATATTTGGTCCTAATATTGTCTTCACTACTCATTCATACATTTGTATTTTTTCTACTTTGGCAACTTTAATGCAATTTTTTGTCCTAACTCCTTTCTTGTTAGTGAATTCAAGGATGATTCATTTAATATTGCTATAGTCAAAACGGACAGTGTAAATTATATGTATTATAGTCTCTGGAATGGTTTTGACTAGCTGCAGAGGGGAAATTTCAGGTGATAATGCTACAAATAACATCAATGTTCTGTAACAGTATGTGCTAATATAGTCCCTCAGGAGGGCAGAAAAATATTTTTTTTCAAGAATCCTGTGGGTTGGCTGCTATTAAATGTGTTGGGCAGGTGAGACTTATGTAGCTGGTCTTCTAATAGGTGAGAGAGATTACTTCCACACTGTGCGTCCAGACATACATTACTACAGATTTGGTAAATATACATATTTTAATATGTTTCAATACACTGTGTGAATGTATGTTTACTCTACTATGCTTTGGAAAAGAAACATTAACTTTAAAAAACAGTATACTTTTAAAAATTATTGTTATCATAAATATGAAGTCCTGTCTTTGAAATGAAGCAAATCTCTAAAGTCAATAAATACCACATAAGAAATGGATATGTGAAAGTTAATCATTATTGTGTGGGAAGAATAGGATACATCTGATATATTAAAATTTAAGATTGTTTCTTGACCTGCTAAAGTATAGAAACATTCCCAAATGTTTTTCTATAACATTTCTGGATGAGATTAGATTGACCAAGAACTATTCATGTTCACAAAAAACCCAGAAGATTATATCTCTAACTAAAATTTGGAGAAAAAGTTTTATATGGAGTAATGAACAGCACTCTGGGAGCAGCAGCTTTGTGATGAGCAAGTACAATACTTGAGCAGAGTACTGTATATCATAGCATAGTATAAATATTCTTTACATGCTTCTAAAGTGATATTATAATAGATATACACCTGAAATTTACTTTAAGAAGTTGACTAACATCTTAAATTCAGATAAACTTCAGACAAACCAAAACAATAAGGACACATTTTACATATGCAATTATCAATAATAATAAATAATAATAATATAGGTGTAATAATAATAATAATGTATAGGGATGTTCCTGAAATCTCACTGAGAAACTGCTTTTATATGAATGTCAGGTATCACCTTTTCAATCCTAAGTCCTTCACAATGTACCTGCTATCTGTCTAGTAAAACTCAAAAAAAAAAAAACCCTGCATAGTAATTACTGACAATTGAGGGAACTAGATGCAGAAAGTCTACTTTAAATGTATTGAATTTGTGTATCTCTGCCCAGGTATTTCCCAGTGCTCATTTTTGATGATACAGCATGAATCATGGGATTAAGTAACATAGCTTGAGAGGTTTGAGAAGGGTTTATTATGTAACTCTTTAATTTAAGCTCTAAAATGCTAAAGAAATCATGGCAGCTAGTTAATATTCTCAGACTGTGCTAACTGATGCAGAGAAGTATATTTAGGAGTGAGAGTCTCTGAAAGACACAAAGACAGTGCCACTGAATTCAGGACAGGTGATAAGACAGCATCCTGGAAAAGCAGATTCTTCCCAGTACAGTCTCTTCAAAGCAGTGTAGATCCATGGAAGGAGCCAACAGACACTAATTTCCACCCTTCTGTATTTGCTGCCTTTTGTGGTTTGCTGTTATTTCAGATCTTATCCATCACATCCAATACCTACATGCTCTGGGTTTACTATATTTTAACCAGTGTAGCCATTCTAAAGTTATTTGATCTTATTTTAAAAGTTTATATTAAGTACAGTTGTTTCCAGAAATTACGCTGTATTCTCCTGCTGTTTGTCTTGAGGACATTGACATACATTTTAATGACTAATAACCTGAATTGAATTTTTTGCTACTTTTGGGGAGAAATGGAGACAGATATTATTTATAGGCATAAAAACCAAAATATAAATAAAAATAGCAATAATAAATAAAACTCCAAACTAAAAACACCCACAAATCCAAAGATTAAACAAATAAATATGCAAACAAACAATAAACTCAGAGTATAGTCAAAGGTGAATATTGTTTTTAACATTATCCTTGCATGCTTCAAGGTCAAGTACTGATGTCTCAGTGTTTTATGTTAAAACAGCCATTCTTCTGGAAGACAGCATCTCATACTATTCTAAGACATACAGCACATGGGCCCTTCCATTCCAAGTCATTTAGGAAACTCATTAAGATATTTTCTAAATCTCAGTTTTGTTGGTTCTGTTTGGGTTTTTGTCTTGGATGAATTTGTTATCTTCTGTACATGAGTCTGTGTCATTGTCTTCTAACTCCCTGCCCCTGGCCCCCTGCCCCACCCCCCGGAAACAGGAACTGCACAACAGGCAGAACCAACAAGCCTTTAAAAACTACAAGGGAGTGAGATCATCCCTCCATTGCTCCCTCCACCATATGACAGACAAAAGATGAGGGCATATCCCCAAGTGTATTCGTGGTGCTGGATTACCTGTGCCTTTGTCAATGGGGTCAGCTCTACTATGCTGCCCAGGGTAGGTGCAAGGGTGCACTATTCTGAGTGCTACAGCCATTGAGGGGTAGGTTCAACTCTCCCACTTTCAAGATCCTGGGACCAGCTATTCTACCCTGCTGTAGGTGTTAAGAGATGAAGTGCAAGGAACAAGGAGGGTATCTCTTCTTCCCACACACCACAGCATGACAGACCAAGGGGCTAGCTAGCTCCTCCACTCTTGCATATTCAGGGACAGATTATGTGGATTCCCACCTGCAGGAACAGTTTTACTGTGATGCCCGGGGGAGGTACACTGTTCTGCTCTCCCTAGTGTTGTAGTTAGAGGTAGGGCCAATTCTACTCAGCCCTATCCTCACTGCATTCAGGGGTTTCAGAAGCCATGAACATCATTGTAGGTCCAGGCAGAGCCAAGGAACAAGACATAGCCCCAATGGCAGCACAGGATTGTATGAGGCCCTGGCCCTGGGTGACAGCGTATGTTACTCAGGTTGGGATGGGCCCAACAGTACCATAGTCCTCAGGCTTCAAGAAAACCACAGGTGGAGGCCGAAATCCTGGGAAATAGTGTGGTCCTTTGTGGCAACATGGGCCACAAATAACAACAATGATTCAAACTGTTGTAGAACCACGAACACAGATATGGCCCTTGGCAACAGCCCAAACTGGATGTCATCATGGTCTTACTTGGCCTTGCTGGATTGCTCAGATCAGCATGATCAAAGAAACAGCATCATCCCCAAACACCAGTATGTCCCCAGGTCCACTCAATCTTAGATGGTAATAGGAGCCATAGACATCAGCACAGACCCTTGCTGTGGTAGGGCCACAGATACATATACAGGCTACTTCTACAGTTTGGGACTGGATGACGCCATGACCCTGCGTTACATTATAGTTCTGTATGGCTCTGTGTGGCATCTAGACCCTGTAAGATTGGCATGGTCTCAGGATTCAGCCTGGACTGCAGTCCTCAGTATGAAGCTTAGTGGCAACAGACCCCCACATCTGCATTAGGGTCACGAACCAAATAATGACCTTTGGAAGAAGCCCAAATCAAGACATCTGACCCGGAGTCGCAAGTTGGGCATGAACCTCAGTTCATTCTTCTCTTCCCTCCACCTGTTCAGATCTGTCTCTCTCCTCAGCCACCCATTTTGCCACTCTGAACTTACCATAAAAGTGCCCAGACTGCCTGGTGTGTTAGGTGCTGGGCAGGCTCCTGGGTGGAATTCTTTCTGTCCCAAGTCTAGAGACCGGGGGCAGAGCTGTGCTTATCCTCCAAAGTCTGCCAGGTGGCTCTAAGGTGAAATTCTGTCTGCCCTGAGTCTTATTCTTTTTTTTTTTTAAGATTTATTTATTTATTAAGTATACAGTGGTCTGCCTGCATGTGTCCCTGCAGGCCAGAAGAGGGCAGTATATTTCATTACAGATGGTTGTGAGCCACCATGTGGTTCCTGGGAATTCAACTCAGGACGTTTGGAAGTTCAACCAGTGCTCTTAACCTCTGAGCCATCTCTCCAGCCCCCTGACTCTTAATCTTAATAATTAAACCAGGAAGCATCTTTAATTTTAATTGATATTGTGATTGTTACTATGATTATATTATATACATTAATATATAGCTGTCTGTTTCTATATATACATCTATAGAGATGTATATATACATATACATTCACACATACATATGTGCAGCTTAGAGTTCATACTCCCAGTGTCACACATCACCTTGGCAGGGGCTCTACAGAATGTATCCTAATGCAGTTGTAAATTTTCTCTGTCTTGCTTGATTCTGCCAGACAGGTTTCTTTTCTGCCCATCAGTCCCGCAACTGCTTATTAATAATCACTGAGAGGTAAAGGTTAAATATAATGGTTTGGCCAATGACAGGCATTATTGATTAGCTCTCATGCTCTGGCATCTTTTTCCTTTGGCAGCTACATGGTGTTTCTCTTATTGGGCAGCTGACTCACATTCCTCTTGACACCGCCCTAGTTTGTCTGTTTCTCTGTTTGGATTTCCTGCCTAGCTATACTCTGTTTTGCCATAGGCCAAAGAGCTTTAATTATTAACGAATGGGAACAACATATATTCACATATATTCAAAATATACAGAAGAACATACAGAAGAACACCCCACCCTTCCCCCCCCCCATTTTCTGTCAAATTAAAAAGGAAGGTGAAAATTCAAGCTCATACTCCAGACACCAAAGATAGAGTTGCTTCTACTGCTATGCCTTCCCTGCCATGTTGAACTGAAGGGTCTCTGAAACCATGAGCCAAAACTATCTTTTGCTTCTTAAAGATTCTTCTGTCAATATCCTGTCACATTAACAACAAAAATTATTAATACAATCTGTACATGTTCCTAATCCAGATATAAATTTTTATGTAGAGGATAATTTAATTGTGTAAGAAATTGTGGTAGGATAGTGAAATAAAAACAGATCAATCTAATCGCATTGTTTACTATTTTTTATCCTCAACACAGGAATAATTTTATCACAGAAATGAATTCTTTTAGAGTTCCTAGTATTACTAGGATAGAGTAGCTGGAGCAGATATAAAAGTATTTGAAATAAAGTATAGTGCAACCATGTGGATAGTGGTTGTAACTTTTGTTTCTGTATATCAGCAAGTTGTCCGTCATTTCACGTTACTCTAAAACATCAGAAAGGTAGGTCTTAGACCAGTTTATGATCGTAACTTATTCTATATAGAAAAACAGGTTAATTCCCTATTTATTATTTGGTTCCCTCATTTAAGGAATATCACAGATCACATGTCGTGTATACTTTTTAGTCAAGCATTCTCATAACTACATAAAACTTTTCATGAATTTGGAGCCTGGGCTACAGTACTTAACGTTCCAGAGAAACAATTATACTCTTATTACCAGTGCACAAATGGGTCTCCAAAGACAAACAATTCCTACAGATCTTTCTAACAAGATGCCGTGAGCATAATTAAGACTTATTGGGTGCTCAGAGACAAATAATTAGAAAACTAAATAAACGATCTGTCACACTTCTAAACAAGTTTCAGAGGAACCAATTAATAGGGACAATTAAAACTTCCTGGGTGTTAATTGGTGTTCAGCTCTGAAGTTATCTCCCAGGACTTGGTAGATAGCAAAGAAGTTTCAGTTCTGATGACAGCCAGGTTGATGAAAGGCAGAAAGGTCAATATGTAACATTATTGTTCATTAACTTATGTCTTGTCGTCTTAGCCCTTGATTCTTTACCCTACAAACAAAACAGAATACAACATAACACATTCAATTAACAACAACCAACAGATCAAATACTAAAAACAGAAAGCTGTAGGAGAAAGTGAAATTCAGATCTTCATCATGCAGAAGTCTTTCTAGATAGCCACACTGAAATACCACCTTTTGATCTGGAGAAACTGTCAAAAACTGTAGAATTCTCATTCCCTCCATGTAAAAGGAAGTTATTGATTCATCACTGAAGAATTGCACAAGATGATTATTGAGTGTGTGCATGGTACATAAAAGAAATCAATACATGTACAATGTCACCATTATGTAGTTCCCTTTTTCCTTCTCAATCCTGGGCTCACTCTTAACTGCAACTAGATCAGGTGGTTCTGGTCAATTCCAACTGATTGACTCTAGACTAAGAAGCTCTGCTCTTGGCCCTTTCCTCCAGAAAAAAATAGAAACAGATCCTATAATTTCAGTGTTGAAACTTGATTCACTAGTATTTAAATTATCAGTCAAAACTAAATATCTAAAGGCTTGAGAAGAGGCTCAGTGTTTAAAGTGTTTACTGCACAAGCATGAGAAATTGTGTTCAGATTCTCAGCACAAACTAAAATCTGGGTCCTGTGGCACACATCTGTAATCTCAGGGTGATGGGGTGGACATAGACATATTCCTGGTGCTTACTGATCATCTAGTCTAGCTGAAATTAAAGCCACAAACTCACTAGGAGACTAACTCCAAAATGAAGGTGGAGGCTGATAGAGGAACACACCCAACCTTGACCTATGTCATTTACATATACATGTACAAGAGAACACACACATCTAAGCACACACAATTACTTATGTAGTTTTTCTTTCCATAAGACATGAGTCAAAGGTATTTTGTTGAACATAGTGGCAGAAAGAAACTAGTGAAGACAGTCAATTGCAAATATGTATTTATCAGCATTTGAGAATCCCATTGGTGCTATAGGTGACATATTTAGGTCAAAAATCCTATTCCTAGAAATTAATTGTCGCAAGGTTAGACCTAATTCAGCAAGCAACAGTAGAGTCAGTCTTTACGTATGTATTAAATTCATTGATCTGAAAGCTCAAAGAATTAATCCTAAAAGAAAAAAAATGCAGCAAAGCAATAGTTGGAGAGAATTAGTGTATACCAACAGAGATAAAGTTATGGGAGACAAAGAAGAAGGTTGCCAAGCTGGACAGATATTCAAGCTCAAGTTTTGCAAAATCTGCAATCCAAATCTCTCAATATAAGTGTAGCTCTCACCCTTAGTTAGAGAAGCTCCTTTTACAACAGATGGAGATGATTACAGAAATCTACAAGTGATCAAAATGTATAGAACAACTGTAGGGATCCCAGCCTTCACTGGTAAACCTACAACGCAACCCTTACCCCTAAGGTTGAGGGATATTGCAGGAAGAGAATGACTGTAACAGTCAGGGGAACATCTTCTGTAATAAAGTGTCTTTCAGACATGACAAGGATGCTATATCTATGAAATTTCAACAACATTGTCTGTGAATAAGACTTGCATAATGACAACTCCAGCTTATATGCCAATGTAGATGGAAGAAATCTCACAAAGTCCTACCCCTAGATGACGAACTTTAGGCAATAATGGCTGCTTAAGAGAATCAATTTTCTGCAGAGCTGAGGCCCCCAATAGGTTGTTCAATTCCAAGTGATCACCTTAAAATGTGAACATTTTGGGCAGCATTAAATGGAATATATAATACATATTATATAATAATTACTTATATATGAGTGTAACAATAATAATTAAGATATAATCAACATAAATATGATGTAAAAATAACAAGGAAAAAGTCATGAATTTGAGAAGGAGTGAAAGGATAAAGAGAAGTTAGAGGGAGAGAGAAAGGAATGGAAATGATATAAATACAGTACTTATCTATAAAATTATCAGAAAGTCAAATTTAAATTTTAAAAGAATGTATGCATCAAAAACAACATTATTGGAAGAGAGAAAAGACAAGGGTGAAATGATATAATTATTATCTCAATAACTAAAAGAAATATTTTTAAAGATATTTTATAAGTTTCACAAAATAAATGATTATGTGTCAACAGCAGGCTTTCTTGGTCTAGAAGCATAAAGACATCAGCATTGGAGCTGTACAATTTCCTAGAAACCAGATTGCATTTTCCAATGACTAGCCAAAATGTCAGGTGAAACACAAGGTATCCTGGTGTCCAGTCGTCATGGAGAGGCTTGGACCTACACTCTGGCAGGGTCTCAGGTTCATTTTGATGACAGGGAAGTAGTGATAGAAAACTAAGCAGAATATAATTTGACATCCGCGTGGGGGTTGTCTTGTTCTGTTTTGTTATTAGGGAGCTTCGTGAAGCCAGTGACACCCACAAGCCTCCTCCTCTATGTCTCTCAGAAGAGGATGATTCCTACTTCATAATGTCATCTTGAAGCCAAATTATTTTTACAGGTTCCACAATACCACCTCCATAGTTTTTCTGTATTCTATGCTGACAGCGTATTTTAAGAGTTCGACATTTGTCGGTATTTTTAAATTTCCCTTATGTATCTAGCATAGTGAACATACGACATTTGTCGGTATTTTTAAATTTCCATTATGTATCCAGCATAGTGAACATAGATTTATTAAAGAAAAGTGAGAAAGAACTACCAAGAGCAAGAGTGCCACCTAGATTTGAAGGCCTACAACTCTGTTATTGTATGTGAGCATTGCACCACAAAAAGGTTTCTCTTAGGGTACTTTAAAGTTCCTGGATGATGAAAGTAAAATTTTAAAAAAGTAGGAAAACAGAACAAATATTTTAATAACCAATTACAGGAAGAGCAATGAAAGCAACAGCAAACATTTATTCTGTGCGCTTTAGAAGTAGCGAAGGACCAACTAGGAAAGATGTTTGCAGCTAAGAGAGCAGAACTGTCTTATCTGTTATTGCTCTGATGGCAGCAGACACGTGAGGATGTTTGACAAGTCAGAGCTAAACTCTGTGTCTCTAGGATGGGCATATCCAAGCTCTTTTGCATGCCGTAGGAAACCTTTTATCCTCTATAATTAGTTCCACGATCAAAAGGCATGTCAACACCCATCTGTGAGGATTAAATGATTACGTGATGATGAAAGTTCATAAGCCAATTAAAGTGCCGGTCTTTCGCTAGGGAGTCAGTGCACACAGGCACACTCTAAACTTTGCTTGATCTCTCAGCCCACACAAATCATTTCTCCAAGCCTGTCATCTCCCTAATACTACAGGAATGGAAACATGGATAAGCCATTTTAAATGTTTCTATGCTGATGCTGCCATCTAATGGCCAGATGTGGCAAAAGCATAGTGAGAAATGGCTATTTCACAACATTGGAAGGCCTTTATTGAACACACCTTATATTTCCCAAGCAGGTGATGACTTAAGAGGTACAGGGAGACAAAAAGAGAGTTTCTCATTAGTTCTGTGAAATGGTTCATGTTGTGAATACCCTCCTGCCTTTAATTTCCAATTGCTTTAAATACCCTAACCTCAAAAGGTGGGAGTAAGACAAAAGCTGAATTAATATGATAAAAGGAAATGAACAAGCTGAAGGTTGCAGGCTACATTCATAGTTAAACATTCTGTTGCTAGAACAAAACAAGTCACATTCACACCCTAGACCATTCTGTAAACCCCAGGTAGATTCTAAAGTTATCTCTTTAAAGGAACTGAAACTTTGTTGGATCTGCAGACTTTTGTTTGAGGTAGCAGCAAATCTACTTCTCTTTTCTGGAAGTACAAGGCCTGGCTATTAGCCACAGCTGTTGACAATAACCTTGAAAGAGCAGGACTCTCTGGTCTAAATCCAGGAGGGACCTTTGAGGAAGAAACACAATAACTTTGAAGGAATAGAGGTTAGTTCCAACTCTCTGACCTTTGGTCAACATGGAAATAGACGCACATTTTCAGGAAACAGTGATATAGAGTCATAGGATCAGTCATAGTGGAGACTTGGAGTAACCCAGTACCCTTACTGGTTGAATCAGTCATGCCCCAATGCCACCCCAGTCACCCCAGTGAACATGAGTCCTGACCAGAGCTTCGTTACTCCAGTAATCAGTGTGGGTGTATGACTGACTGTTGGTCAAGTTAGCAAAATAGCTTTTGTTTTGTTTCTTTTTTATTTGAGGGTTTTAGTTAAATACCATTGTATATTTTCTCATTTAAATCATAGAAAAATAAAATCAATATATGAATGTACTCCATAATATCAAATTCTGTGGTTAGAAATTCAGTTGCCGCCAGGAGGTGACAGCACAGCCCTTTAATCCCAGCACTAGCACTAGGGAGACAGAGGCAGGCAGATCTCTGGTGAGTTCAAGGCCAGTCTGGTCTACAAAATGTGTTCCAGGACTGACTCCAAAACTACAGTGAAACACTGTAGTTTCACTACAGGGTAGTGAAGGGAGGGAGGGAAGAAAAAAATAAAGAAAGTAAGTGTGTCACCTGAAAGAAGAATGCAGATCGCAGGGTATATACAGTTATTTTTTCTTAACCAAGTAAAGGAAGCAATAGCAATGGTGGCAAATGAAGTAGAAACACAAATCCTGCCTAAATAGCTATTCCTTTGCCTGTGACTCAGAAACATCATTGAGTAGCCTGGAACCGTAGAAACATTGCAGGTGTGTTTGTTTTCCCTGGAAGCTCTTCTAAGAGTCCCCCACATGTTTTGTCTGTGCGTCTGTGTGTGTGTGTGTGTGTACGTGTGCATGTACGTGTATGTTCAAGCTTAGTTACATATGTGAAGGTCAGAAGAGAGCCTCAATCATCCACTTGCATTTTCCATCTTGTTTGAGATAGAATCTCGTATTGTTCACCATTGTTACTGGCAGAGTAGCTGACCTACAAACTTCTGGAAGGTTCTCTGTCTCCACCTCCCAAGGAAGCTGGCTCCACAGATGTGAAATTCTGCATCAATTTTACATGAGTTCTGGGGCTCTGGACTCAGGTCCTGACGGTACCCACTGAGCTGTCTTCCCAGCTCTATAAGCTATTTTTACTCTATTAACCAGCTGAAGTGGATCTAGGTCCTCTTCTCTGTAGGAAGTCCTACTGTTGGTAGGAATTCCTATCAGAGACATCCTAGTTCAAAATAATCATATTTTAAAAATCAGAAAACGTCACTATACCTAATAAATAAATATAAACTTGGTCCCCATACAGGATGAATTTTTACCATAATTGCAAGGAGAGGAGACTGTACCTTCCAACAGCCGAAAGGGTTCTCAGCTTTAAAAAAAAAATCAGACAGTTAAAACACGAGGTTAACTACACAATTGAAGAATCACAAACTAGAGGATGAAAATATAAGACTCTCTGGTACTGTTTTATCATTTTATACAATTAAAGACATTGGATTGGGTACCAGAGTTTTCAGTGGCAGACCAGTTAGGAGACAGAGAAAATGGGGAGACATTGAGCACAGAGTTGAAGCTTGCCCAGCACTGTGACAAAATGTCAGTGGATTACCAGTGACACAGGAGTGTGTGCCATGGTTGACAGGAATTCTGAAAAAAATCACAGATTCAAAGACCTTGCTGTCAAGTACAGCCCAAGCTTGGATAACTTTTTAAGGTAACAATCAGTCACTTTTTTTTTTTTTTTTTTACCAAAAGGGGCAAGCACACTCATATCTGAGATTGCTCATCCTAGCCTCCATCTAATTGTTTAAAAAAATAAATTACAGAAGTTAAGTGGAAGAACTTTCTGAGCTACAGTATGAGTCGGTTTTATGTTCCCCTATTGGCACTGTTCTGTTTCCTTAGCAACTTGCTCAGAATCCAGGCTTTCATTCCGAGATAATTGCAGCATACAGTCTTGTTTATGTGTCCTTTGGCCTGTCTGGGTCTGCAGCTCCTGAGAGAGCCTGAGCAACCAGTCTGAACCCAAACCAGTCTATCCTCAATCATGGCAAAGTGCTGTATTTAGAGGGACTCCAACACCTGAAGCAAGTCCGACTGCGCTCTGAAGAAAAGAAGACTATAATGCTGTTTTACATCAGGGTCTAAAGACCAGGCACACTGAACCATGATGCTGTTTTACACCAGGCATGCTGAGCCACGATGCTGTTTTACATCAGATTTTCCTGACCAGGCATGCTGGACCACGATGCTGTTTCATACCAGGTTCTCCTGACCAGGCATGTTGTAACCCAGCGACCTCATTGTGAAATCCTTTTGAGCAGGGCTTGAGATAGATCCACAGTCTGGTTTTTCCTTGTATCGCTACAGTATACTTCACGTGTTTTTATCTCCTCAGTTATAGATCTTGTTAAGAGGTATATAATTGAAATAATTATATTTCATACTATATACAACCAGCATAATTAAAAATAATGATAGATTCTGATTTCTTTCAAAACGTCACTTTCAAGTAAAGTCTTTTCAAAGTAACCAGAAGATTTTATTCTTTGAACATTTCATACAAGCATCTAAGACATTTTGATCAAATATAGCTCCTTCCTTGTTTTTTAACTTTACATTTTCAAGTTGGCAGAAAGTTAGTAAAGTTGTCTATAAACTTCATCAACTATTGTTTATTTTGTTTTGATGTACAAACAAAAAAGCTAGCATAAAAATAAATTATACAGGAAGAAAACTAAATAAATGAGAAAAATTTAATTGAAATTACTTTCACTCTAAGCAAAGTCTTCTGTCTCTTACTTTCAATTTTATATGTAGGAAAAAGGGATATACATCCTACAATGTACCACTCATATCTGTTGTTTCTGTATTTATTAAATTTTACTTTGCTTACAGTAATAAATATATTTAAGAGAGAAAACACACTTATGTAGTGAGTTTTAACATTCATAGTTACATGATTAAATAAAGCTTAATTACTTATTTAATAAAATAAAATGTGTTTTATGTAGTAAAATAAAAGCTATGTGGAAGGATAAGGAAGGTGCCAATTATGCCAATTACAAATTCTGCAAACTATTATGTTAGGATGATGTCTAGGTAGATTCGATCACGTCTATCAGCTTTGCCTTGAATCTATTTTCTGGGTATTTTTTGGGGGGATAGTTTTTGTATTTTGTTTTTGGTTTGTTGTTATTGTTGTTGTTTTTGGAGGTGTGTTTCTTGAGACAGGGTTTCTCTGTAGCTTTGGAGCCTGTCCTGGAACTAGCTCTTGTAGACCAGGCTGGCCTGGAACTCACAGAGATCCACCTGCCTCTGCCTCCCAAGTGCTAGGATTAAAGGCATGTGCCACCACCACCCAGCCCCTGTATTCTGTTCTTGATGACAATTTAGTTTTTAAGGAAGAATTTAGCCTTGGTGACTGTCCTGCCCATGGCCGCTTTCACCTCCTTATTCCTCAGGCTGTAGATGAGTGGATTGAGCATGGGAATCACCGCTGTATAGAACACAGACACCACCTTATTGAGGTCCAGCGAAGAGATGGCACTTGGACGCACATAGATAAAAAAGAGAGTCCCATACAAAATGGAAACCGCTGTGACATGGGATGAGCAGGTGGAGAAGGCTTTCCGCCGCCCTTCAGCAGAGCGTATCCTTAGGATCGCCATGAGGATGTGGAAGTAGGAGATTAAGATGGTGGTGCTGCTGACAACCAACACAGCTCCAGCCACAATGAACACCAACAGCTTATTGATTCGTATGTCCGCACATATGAGGGAGAGGATTGGAGACATGTCACAGAAGAAATGATTGATAATGTTGGAGCCGCAAAAGGGAAGTCGGAAAGCAGCTGTAGTGTGAGTCATGGTGTTGAAGAAACCAACAGCATAGGGTCCCATCACCAGCTGTATGCAGAGTCTCTGGGACATGGCCACCGAGTACAACAGTGGGTTACAGATGGCCACATAGCGGTCATAGGCCATGGATGCCAAGAGAAGGCACTCAATGGCCACAAAGAACCCAAAGAACCATTGCTGCAAGGCACAGCCCATAAAAGAGATGACTTTCCGTTCTGCAAAGAAGTCTGTGAGCATCTTGGGGCCCACAACTGATGAGAAGCAGATGTCCACAAATGACAGGTGGCTGAGAAAAAAGTACATGGGAGTGTGAAGACGAGAATCTACACGAATGAGAATGATCATACCCAAGTTTCCTGTCATAGTAACCAGGTAAAACAGTAGAAAGAGCAAGAAGAGGAAGACCTGCAGCTTAGGGTGGTATCTCAAGCCAATGAAAATGAACTCTGTGACCCTTGTGCAGTTGTCATATGCCATCTGTAAGGTTGGTTTCTATGGAAAGAAAAATGAAAAACTATAGGAGAGCCATGTCTCTTAATAATGCACAAGAGAAGAAACTACAGACTGAAGCTACAGCACTGAATTTTAGGATTAACAAAATATACTAACAAATCAAATATGTGTTATCAGAAGAATAACATGAGCTAAAATATTATATAGAAAATGAGGGTGTAGTATGAAAGGGTTCAACATTACCTGTAAAATCATCCACCGCCTTTACAGTCAAAAGGGAAAAGCAATGTTGTTATTTTCATTTAATTTTTAAAAGAATTCAAGGAAAGGTAGTTCTCAATATAACCTTTTCAAACTAGACATAAAAGTAATGATTTGTGTTTGGGTGGAAGCTGAGTGAAACAACACCTTACTTAGTAAATGTCAGACTCTAGGTTTGATCCTAACTGGAAAAGTATTTAACTGAATAAGGAGAATGTCCCTGAAAATATATAGTGTAGACACTGATCATGTCATATGAGGTTAGTAGACTGAACATGATTGAACACTCTATAAAAGCTATGAAGAAAATAAAATAAAAGAATTATAAAAAATGACTAGGAATATAGAGATTGCTCATGGTTTAGAGCACTCACTACTGTTGAAATAGGAGCGGCGGGGCTGCGTCCCCAGCACCCGGCCGCCCCCACGGCTAGCTTTACCCGAAATAATTACACGGAAACTGTATTCTTTTAAACACCGCTTGGCCCATTTCTATCTAGCCTCTTCTAGGCTAGCTCTCGCACCTGGACTAGCCCATTTCTAATAATCTGCTGTAGCCCACCAGCTGGCTTACCAGGAATGATCTTAACCTCCGTCTGTTTGGAGTGGAAAAATCACGGTGACTCTCTGACTCAGCTTCTTTCTCCCAGCCTTCCATTCTGTTTACTCCACCCACCTAAGGGTGGGCCTATCAAATGGGCCTAGCAGTTTCTTTATTGCTTAACCAATGAAATCAACAGATTGATATATGACACTCCCCCATCACACTACACTTCCAGAGGATCCCAGTTCAGTTCCTAACACCCATTTTGGAATCTCCCAGACAGCTATTACTCCTGTTCCAGGAATCTGATGTACTCATATGACTTCCTTGGATACCTGTGTACATGAGTGTACACACACACACACACAAATTAACAAATTAAAACAAATCTCTTTGAAATAAGTAATTACAAAAATAAAAAACTAGGAAAAATGTCACCTTTCAGCAAAATTCTACATAGAAATCTTTGAAAAATCAACTTAGATAGTTGGGGTGCTGATGGTATGGAGGAGGTGCTAAAATGTGTGGGAGGAGATAATCAAAATATATTATATACACACATGAGATTGTCAGGTGATAAAAGTTAGCACTACAAAGGAGCTAGAACTCTTCAACAAAGCATAAACAGTGTGAAAAGTAAAAAAAAAAACATAACTGAATACAAGTTTCGGAGGGAGACTATCACATTATAAAGATCAGTAGTTAAAATCGCCATCAAGAAACCCAGAATGGAATATATATTTTTTCTGTGAAAAGAGCTCAGAATGTAGTTCAGTGGTAGAGCAAAAGTCAAGAATATTCAAGGTCTTGGTTCCATTCTCAGTGTGGCAAAAGATGGTTGTAAAAGTTGTTTTTAAAGTTTTTAATTAAAAATATAAGTTATGGAGCTCAGTGAAGCAAAGAAATGACTAAATAAATTGAAAAGATAAAAGTATGCAAAAAAAATCTCAGTGGTAAAGATACATTTCCTTCTAGAGGACAAAACAAAACAAGCTCTCATTGTGAAAGCAAACACTCACTGGTCTGTTCTTCAAGCCGGGTGACAGACACAGATAAACTCGCAGTGACATCAGAAGGAAGAGACATTTTTCACAGAGATATTTCCCACTTGTTCAGGATCCTAGCAGCATATTCTTGTCAGTGACTACACTCTTTCCTTAGTGAGAAATTTTATTTTTTAATATTAATCTCTCTATTCTTCACTGTTTGAAATTACATCCATAGCTGAAGTATTGCAGTCTTTTGTGGAATATCTACGCTGCCTTAACAAGGTGGAACAATCTCAATTTGTGACACATGAATCAATAAAAGGAATGAGGGCAAACAGGATGCTCACAGTTCTTAATCTGTGCTTTACAAGGTGAGAATGAGTAGATGAGACTGTTTTTATGACACAATGAGTCTGAGGCTTCAAATAATGTGGGACAATGACAAGAACTGGTCAGTGTTCAGAGGTCTGCTACCCCCAAGCTCCTTTCAGGATTCAGTGCATTTGATCCCACCTACGTCAGCTTCATCATCACTGTACAGAATAAACTCTCACAGCCTTAACTGTGAAAAGGGATGTATCTAAAACACCAGGGAAGATGTCTCCTAAAAGCATTAGGAGATTGTTTTATCATCTTGACATGACTCAGTGTATCTGGGCTTTCCGCATTAAGACTTGTCTGCCGGGGAACCTAAAATCCCCCAATATCCTTATGCAACCCTACACATTTTTGTAGCATACAAAATGTCCAAAGCTTAACTGTACACCTAATAGTGAAGTGATTGTTAAATCCAAAGAAATGGGGGAAATCCTGCTTGGGGATAAAGTTTGACTAAAAATTATGCTGTCATGTGAAGCTCCCTTGTGATCTTCAACAGGAGATCATCTCTAAGTACAAAGTAGCCTAGAAAAACTTTACAGATGCCAACACACACACACACACACACACACACACACACACACACACACACACACACACAATGAGAGGCCCAGAAACTTTCCTTGCCCATTCTGTGTGACCTAAAGAGGTATCAGTTTTGTGTACATGAAGACTGATTTAATTTTAACATAACTTCCTTCTTTTTCCAGTTCAGAGTAACTTCTCAACAAATTTTAGTATAGTTGTGATGGGATAAATTATGTCTCTCTATGCCACTTTTGAAATTTTCTCATTTTTTGTTTCTTATAAGTCCATTTAATGCACCTCAAACTTCTTAAAGAATAAACAAAGAGACAAAACTGAATTTTGAAGGTGACCTAAACTTACATTCAAATGGGTTTCTTTCTTCTTTGGAGGTGACAAAAATAATCAAACTTAAAATAGAACATAAACTGGGTTTCCTCTCAAAATGCAGCCATCCTCAGTAGTGATTGTGCCTCTGCACAAAGAAGCCAGGTCTTCTAGGACTTAATTCTTATTTATTCTTGCTTATCTCTCCAAAGAACAAGTACATATCATTTCTGGAACAAATTGTTGTTTACCTACATGAAATTCCCAGAAGTTACATCATTTCCTACCTTTAGGGAGTTTATGTTTCTAATGTGTGCTGCATCTTGGGAATTCTGATTTTGACTGAGAAGTACTTGCTATCATGAAAATTCTGCAAAGAAAACTCCAATGAGAACGACTTAATTTGTTTTGCATATTTGAGTAAACAACCTTATTTTAGTGAGATAATTCCAAAACAATAAAAAAGTTTGAGATAAATTGCTTTAATAAGTAAAATAAGTAATGCATTTATACATTAGAAAAGAGTTTGATACAATGTCAGTTTAACCAAACCATAGTAATAAGTTCCTACTCTAGAAGCTATTACTTTCATTGGCTATGGACTTTTGACCAGGCTTATAGTACCATGTTTAGATTCCTTCTTACAGAACAGTCTTCATATACAAGAGTTGTTAGTTACTCCCATAAGAGATGTGCCACTCTCTCAGCAGGGGGTACATCCTGCCTGGGAGTTGGTGTTGTAGTTCTAACTCCTGGGCATCTATAGGACAGTAGTGTTCGTACTTGGGTAAGATCCCTGATGCCTTTTCCTTCCCTAGCAGGCTGTGCAGCATCTTCCATCATGCTGAAAGTCACCACGTAAGGATGAAGCTCACAGTCTAGTTCCAGCATTATTTCTCTATATATCTTGAGGCCAAGGTTTGTAATGTCTTCAGCAACAAGGTCTTACCAATAAGCTCTGTAGAACAAGAAAAATGGCAAGGGTCTGTATAATTTGGGGGAGCCTCTGAGGTCTCTTCTTTGACTAACAAATCATAAGACAAAACTGGGTCCCTGGCACAGGGATTTTTGTTCAATAATCCAAAGCATCTGGGAACAACCATTTGAATGTATGATTCTTTTTTTTAAAAAAACTTGGGAAAGGAGATGATTTTTTATTTTTTATTTTTATTGATTTATTAAAGATTTCTGCCTCCTCCCCGCCACCGCCTCCCCTTTCACTCCCCCTCCCCCAATCAAGTCCCCCTCCATCATCAGCCGAAGAGCAGTCAGGGTTCCCTGCCCTTTGGGAAGTCCAAGGACCTACCACCTCCTTCCAGGTCTAGTAAGGTGAGCATCCAAACTGCCTAGTCTCCCACATAGCCAATACGTGCAGTAAGATGAAAACCCAGTGCCATTGTTCTTGACTTCTCAGCAGTCTTTATGAGCAAGAATATGTAGGACTTATTTTTCTATATCTGAGTATTGTTCAGTATAGTCTTTTCTATTTCCATCTGTTTATTTGTGAATTTAGCTAAATAAAATTCCAGTGTGTACTTATACAATTTTGTGTTTTGTGACCTGAATTAAGTACCTTGAGACAGTTGTAAATGAGTTAAATTGTAATAAATATGTTAATCTCCTCTCTCTCTCTCTCTCTCTCTCTCTCTCTCTCTCTCTCTCTCTCTCTCTGTGTGTGTGTGTGTGTGTGTGTGTGTGTGTGTATGTGTGTTTGTAGGGATTAGAGAATCCAGAGAAAGGAGTATATCCACTGGCAAATGAGTCACTCACCGGCCCTGCTTCTCAACAAGGAAATAAAAAAAGATGTACTCCATTAAACTGGAAAACCTTTAAAAAGTGGATGGATGTCTAGTTTCAACCAAATCATCAAAATTAAACAAAAAGATCAACATCCTAAAGATCCCTACAACAAATGAAGAGATAAAAATAATAATTTAAAAGATAATACTTTCCAGCTTTAAAAAAATAAGTTCAGGGTCACTTAGATCCACAGTAGAATTCTCATGGAGATCTTAACTAGTCAATAAAATAGATACATAATGAGTGCTCCGAAACTCCTTTTATTAAGTCAGAATCTTTCTAATACCAAAACACAGCAAAGACACAACAACAACCACAAACACCACCAAAGGAACAACAACATATAAAACTATGGGACTATATCCCTGATGAACATAGACTTAAAAATGATCAGTACAATTCCTGGGAACAGAATGCAAATATACGTGAAAGGATTATCCATGGTAATCAAGTTGGCTTTATCCCTAGAATGCAGAAATATTTCAATATATACAACTCAATAAATAAGTCCACATGAGTGGACTTAAAGACAAAAGTCACATAACAATATCAATAGATACAAGAAAGCCTTTTACACAATCCAACATGCCATCATGGTAGAGGGAACTTAACACAATAAAAGCCATACATGAGAAACATACAGCCAATATCATCCTAACTCATGTTGCATTCTTTAATGCTGATTTTTAACTCCATGAAGCTGTGATTCTTTCCCTGTCTAAAACACCTGATGGTCTATAAAGAGTTGAATGGTCAATAGCAAGGCAGGAGAAAGGGTAGGTAAGGCTGGCAGTCAGAGAGAATAAATAAAAGAAGAAATCTGGGAGGTACAAGGAAAAGCAAGAGAGAAGAAGGAGAGGAGTTTACTAGGGGCCAGCCACCCAACTATGTAGGCAGCCATGGAACAAGAATGAAAGTTAGATACACAGAAGAAAAGGGAAAAGCCCAGAGGCAAAATGTAGATGACATAATTTAAGTCACAAAAAGCTGGTTAGAAACAAGCCAAGCAAGACCAGGTGTTTATAAGAAAGAATAAAACTCCTTCCATGTGTAATTTATTTGGGAGCTAGGTGCTAGGTCCCCAAAAGAGTCCAAAAAGCTAAAAGAATAAGAAGTGAAACAACCATCAATATTTTGCTGTTCCAGCATGGGACTAGAATAAAAGAAAATCCAACTACACTTGGAAGTCATAATATATGTGCAGAGGTCCTGATGCAGACCAGTGCAGGCTCTGCATGACGCTTCAGTCTTTGTGAGTTCATAAGATGTTGATTTAGAAGGTATTGTTTTCTTGGTGTCCTCCATCCCCTCTGGCTCTTACTTTCTTTCCAACTCCTCTTCCTGCACCATGAGGGGAGGGATTTGATGGAGAAATCCAATTTAGGGCTGACTGTTTTTAGGTCTCTCACTCTCTGCATATTGTCTCTCTCTGGGTCTTTGTATTTTGTCCTATCTCCAGCTAGTAGTCGATAAGTAGGTGGAGAGAAATTTTCTTCCTTTCCCTCTCCTTCTTTTCTTCCCTCCTCCTTTTCTTTTTAAAACAAGTTCTCATAATGCTGCCATTACAAACTGCAAGTTCAAGATTACCCTGCCTCAGCCTCTTGGTTCTAAGATTGTAGGTATGAATCTTTCCTTTCCTCAATTTACAGTTGAAGAACATCTACAGTGGACACCAAACACGTGCTTCTTTAAACTCTGAAATCTGCAGACATGATTTTGTTTCTGAATGTGGTTATATAATGTTACATGACAAACTAGAGCTTTGGAAGGAGAAAAAGAGAGTTTTGGGCTTAGAGATACAATCCATCATGAAGGAAGGGAAGTCAGGGTGAAACCCCAGGAAGAAACTTAAGCAGAGTCCATGAGGAAGCACTCTTTTCTGGCTTGAACACTATGGCTCATTTAGCTCGCCTTTTTATATGGTCCCGGGCCACGTGGCCAGTGGCTGGACCACTCACAGTGGGTTGGGCTCTCCCACATAAATAATCAGGAAAATACTCTACAATAGGTCTTAAAGGAGGAAGATGCAGTATAGAGCAGAGGTTATTTGTACCACCTACAAGTTGAATAACTCAGAGAACTTTGCCATGTTGGCAAGGATTGTATAGATGTGTCCCTGGTCTTCTGAGGATGGAGGTACATTTGAGGAGGAACATAAAAGGCATAAATGTCTGGGTGAGGTTCCTGACTGGCAGCTGTTGAAGGACAGGGACGAAGGCTCCACAACTGCAAGGAACTAAATTTTTCAGTCAAATTCTTTCAGTGTTACATTCTTCCATAAGGTATCCAGAAAATACTAAACATCCTGACATGTTCATCTCAGTCTTGCATGAGTATAGAATGCAGTTGACAGTTGCCTGGACTCCAGATGACTAGGACTGAAATATGCTACATTAATATTGCTTTAACTACTGTGTTTGTGACAATAAGCTATGCATCAATAACTATACCCAGAATATTTTTCTTTATACTGTAACTGTTATTATTTTATTTGTAGAATTATTATAGATACAATAGATAAGTCTGTAAACAAAATAGCATGTAACCTAGTACATCCTATTTATTAATGGATTAAAAATAAGATGAGATTGCTTACAATCCAAATGAGTAATTCAGGATTAGCGGAATGACTTCTATCCTAAGCTATAATTTAAATATAAGTAATATAATTACTAAGTTTAAAATCTATTGCAGAAAATAAAATGATCCTCAAATATCTTTCTAGGCAAACAAAACAAAATTGGTCAATTTTCAATTTTCAGAAATGCCATTTTTAGTACAGGTATTATTTTTTCCCTAAGAAAGCATGGTATGATGTCTTTATCCTCAACCTGTAGGTTTCCAAAGCACATAAAAGGTACAATGAATAAAGATATCTCAAGGAGTAGCACAAACCGGCTTGAATACTTTGCTCTCTTTCCTGGACTATATATAAGTCTCTGAGAATATTGTGTGGAGAATCCCTTTCACCTTTTGTTGCTTCTCTATACCATGAGAAGCCATACTAAAAATATATTCTTTTCATCTCTTTCTACCCCTAACCTTTTTACAAGTTTTTCAGTATTGTACCTAAAATATAGCCTTATATATAGTGTCTTGGATTCCTGAAATCTTTACTCACAAAATTCTACATATTCATTTTAATTTCTGATCAATTACTCATTTATTTTCTTTATTAATCCATACCTTCCATGAGGATTTTTATTCCTAATATGATAATGTCCAATGACATGTCAGACCCATAGGAGACACATTAGTTAAACTGATACCAGCATTTTTTTATTTCCCCTCCTGCCATACTTAACAGAGTCTAGTAGTTTCTTGTCAGTGTTTGTTGCAAACTGGTAGGAAGCATGGTGAAAAAACAGAAACAGGCTAAAAGTTATTCTACAACATTTGTTATTATTTATATCCTTCACAGTATGTGAGCTAAAAGAAACTCCTCAGGGAAGATCTTCAAAGAAATGCAGAAAGTGGATTTTTTATTTTTTTATTTTTCCATTCAAAAATTTACAATTCCTCCCCTCCTCCCATTCCCCTCCCAGTCCCCCATTCACCCTTCTCCTTCGCCCTCCCTCCTTAAGAGATGGCAGGGAACCCTGACCTGTGGGAAGTCCAAGGCCCTCCCCACTACATCCAGGCCTAGGAAGCTGAGCACCCAAATAGACTAGGGTCCCAAAACGCCAGTACATGCAGTAGAAACAAGTCCCAGTGCCTTTATCAATGGCTTCTCAGACAGCCCCCATTGTCAGCCACATTCAGAGAGTCCAGTTTGATCACATGCTCATTCAGTCCCGGTCCAGCTGGATTTGGTGAGCTCCCATTAGAACAGGCTTGCTATTTCAGTGGGTGGACCAACCCCTCAAGGTCCTGACTTCCTTGCTCATCTTCTCCCTCCTTCTGCTCTTCAGCTGGACTTTGGGAGCTCAGTCCGTTGCTCTGATGAGGGTCTCTGTTTCTATCTCCATCTGTCGCTGGAGGAAGATTCTATGGTGATATTCGAGATAATCATCAGTGTGATAGTGGGGCAAGGACAGTTCAGGCACCCTCTCCTCTGCTGCCTAAAGACCTAGCTGGGGACATCCCTGTAAACACCTGGGATCCCCTATAGAGCCAAGTCTTTTGCCAACCCTAAAATGGCTCCCTTAATTAAGATATCTTCTTCCTGCTCCTATATCTGCCCTTCCTCCATGTCCATCCTCCCACTCCCCCAAGCTCTCCCCAGTCACTTCCTATGTATAACCCCAGTAGTACAGACAATAAGAGAAACATTAAATGAATGGAACTGAGAGGCTTCTGTAAAGCAGAGGACACTGTCATTAAGACAAAAAGACATCCTACTGAATGGGAGAAGATCTTCACCAACCCCGCATCAGACAAAGGTCTGATCTTCAAAATATATAAAGAACTCAAGAAACTAGACATTAAAATTCTAATTAACCCAATTAAAAAAATGGAGTACTGAACAGAACAGAGAATTCTCAACAGAAGAAGTTCAAATGGCCAAAAGACACTTAAGGTCATGTTCAACCTCCTTAGCGATCAGGGAAATGCAAATCAAAACAACTTTGATATACCATCTTACACCTGTCAGAATGGCTAAAATCAAAACCACCAATGATAGCCTATGCTGGAGAGAATGTGGAGTAATGGCAACACTCATCCATTGCTGGTGGGATTGCAAACTTCTGCAACCACTGTGGAAATCAGTGTGGCTGTTTCTCAGGAAATTGGGAATCAACCTACCTCATGATCTAGCAATACCACTCTTGGGAATATACCCAAGATATGTCCAATCATACTACAAAAGCATTTGTTCAACTATGTTTGTTGGGACTAATTGAGTCCTGGCCTTCAGCTGCTCTTCCCTGCTAGAGCCTTCTAATTGAAGTTACTAGAAGCTGTGCCTTAACTGGATAATCAGAGGCGGGATTTTCACCTGTTGGCCATTGACGGCTGTGTATTTAAGCCTGCATGGCGCTATTAAAGAAGGGCTTTTGTACCAGTGATTAGATGTCCATGTGTCTGTCTGTGTGTGTGTTTCCTCAATCTCCAGCACCTCACCTGAAGCTCGCGAGCTGGATTCTAGTGCATAGAGCGCAGACCGGGGGTGCAGCGCGTGGCAATGTTCATAGCAGCATTATTTGTAATAGCCAGAACCTGGAAAGAACCTAGATGCCCCTTAATGGAAGAATGGATAAAGAAAGTGTAGAATATATGCACATTAGAGTACTACTCAGGGGTGAAAAAACAATGACATCTTGAATTTTGCATACAAATGGATGGAAATAGAAAACACTATCCTTCTGCTCCTCATTTGGGCCTTGGAACCTCAGTCTGGTGCTTGAATGTGGGTCTCTGTCTCTATCTCGTTCCATCACCAGATGAAGGTTCTATGATGATATGCAAGATATTTATTAGTATGACTATAGGATAGGGCCATTTCAGGCTCCCTCTCCTGAACTGCCCAAGGAACTAGCTGGGGACATCTCCCTGGACACCTGGGAACCCCTCTAGGGTCAAGTCTCTTGCCAACTCTAAAATTGGCTCCCTTAGTTAAGATATATACTTCCCTGCTCCCATATCTACCCTTCCTTTATCCCAACCATCCCATTCCCCCAAGTTCTTCCCATCCTCCCCTTCTCACTTTTCTCTCCCCATCTCCTCTTTCCCCCATCCCACCCCACACCCAGTTCCCAGTTTTTGCCTGGAAATCTTGTCTACTTAAAATATCCAGGAGGATAATTATATGTTTTTCTTTGGGTTCACCTTTTTATTTAGCTTCTCTAGGATCACAAATTATAGGCTCAGTGTCCTTTATTTATGGCTAGAAACCAATTATGAGTGAGTACATCCCATGTTAATCCTTTTGGGTCTGGATTACCTCACTCAGGATAGTGTTTTCTATTTCCATCTATTTGCATGTAGAATTCAAGATGTCATTGTTTTTTACCACTGAGTAGTACTCTAATATGTATATAGAACATGAGCAAGGAAGTCAGGACCGCGAGGGGTGCATCCACACACTGAGACAATGGGGCTGATCTATTGGGAATCCACCAAGGCCAGCTGAACTGGGTCTAAAAAAGCATGGGATAAAACCAGACTCTCTGAACATGGGACAATGAGGGCTGCTGAGAAGCCAAGAACAATGACACTGGGTTTTGATCCTACTGCATGTACTGGCTTTGTGGGAGCCTAGGCTGTTTGGATGCTCACCTTCCTAGACCTGGATGGAGGGGGGAGGACCTTGGACTTCCCACAGGGCAGGGAACCCTGACTGCTCTTCGGGCTGGAAAGGGAAGGGGAGGGGGAGGGAAATGGGAGGCGGAGGCAGAGAGGAGGCAGAAATTTTTAATAAAAAATAAAAATAAATAAAAAAAATTAAAAAAAAAGTTGTTAACATTTGGCAAAAAAAAAGAAGAAAATACTATCCTGAGTGAGATAACCCAGACCCAAAAAGATAAATATGGTATATACTCACTCATTAGTGGACTCTAGCCATAAACAAAGGACATTAAGCCTATAGTTCACAAGCCTAGAGAAGCCAAATAACAAGGTGAACCCAAAGAAAAACATAAATTGATCCTCCTGGAAATTAGAAGCATACAAGATCACCAGGCAAAAGTTGGGAGCATGGGGGTGAGGTTGGGGGAAGGGGAGATGGGGAGAGAGAAGGCAGAATATGGATTTTAAATGAGTTATTTATCTATCCTTAAAAGTATAGATTGTATCCCCTCATTCTTGAGGTCTAATCTGTGTTCCAGTAAAGAGACACATAACAATGACTGTAAGAACATCACATCAAGAGGAGAGATGAGCTGCATCACCAGGCTACAGAAAAGGTGTTGATTATCCCTGGCTATCAGGTTAATTATCACCTAGCCTATGTATGACACAAAAATCAGTAACAGTGGAGACCTGTCACTTCATTAAACATTTGCAATGTAACAATTACTTTGTGTAAATAAATATTTAGAAATATCAACAGGCTTTTAGTTCCATGAAGTCCATGATTAAATAGAAGATCTTTATAAAACATAAATATACACATTTTTAAGAGAAACATTACAAAAGTTTAAACCATATATCAAGTTCCACAAATTAATAGTGAGAGACTACAAATGGACAGGCCTGCCAGACATAAACTTAACAAAGAAACATAAGGGAACTAACAGATATTATGGCTAAAATGGACCTAACAGTCATCTACAGAACATTTCACCCCAATACAAAAGAATATAACTTCTTTTTCAGTACCTCCTGGAGCCTCCTCTAAAACTGATCTCATACCCAGTCATATAGCAAATCTCGATAGATACAAAAAACTGGAATAACACCTTTTATCTTACATATCAACATGGGTTAGAGTTAGAGGTCAACAAGAAAAACTTCATAAAGGATACAAACTCGTGGAAACTGAACAAATCTCTACTGCACCACTACAGGGTTAAAGAAGAAATATAGAAATTAAAGACTTCCTAGAATTCAAGGAAAATGAATACACAATATTCCCAAACTTACAGGACACTGTGAAAGCAGTTCCAAGAGGAAATTTCAAAGCACTAAGTGCCTACATAAAGAATTTAAAGAAATCCTACACTAGTGACTAAACAGCATACCTGAAAGCTCTAGAACAAAAAGAAGCAAATTAACCAAGGAAAAGTAGATGTCAGGAAATAATCAAATTCCTGGCTAAAGTAAATAAATAAGAAACAAAGAGAACAATACAAAGATTCAATGAAACAAAGAGTTGGTTATTTGAGAAAATCAACAAGGTCATAATTCAAAACTCTGTACTCCACGAAATTGGAAAACCTAAAAAACTGGACAAGTTTCTTGATAGGTACCATATATAAAAATTAAATCAAGACCATAAAAACAATTTAAATCGACCTATAAGCCCTAAGGAAACAGAAACAGATGTTAAAAGTTTGAATGCAATCTTGTGCAACCACTATGGAAGTCAGTGTTTCGGTTTCTCAGGAAATTCTAGATCAACCTACCCCTGGACCCAGCAATACCACTCTTGGGAATATACCCAAGAGATGCCCTATCATATGACAAAAGCATTTGTTCAACTATGTTCATAGCAGTATTATTTGTAATAGCCAGAACCTGGAAACAACCTAGATGCCCTTCAATGGAAGAATGGATGAAGAAAGTATGGAATATATACACATTAGAGTACTACGCTGCGGTAAAAAACAATGACTTCTCGAATTTTGCATGCAAATGGATGGAAATAGAAAACACTATCCTGAAGTGAGGTATCCCAGACCCAAAAAGATGAACATGGGATGTACTCACTCATAATTGGTTTCTAGCTATAAATAAGGGTCACGGAGTCTACAATAGGTGAATCTAAAGAAGCTAAGTAAGAAGGGGAACCCAAGGAAAAACATATAGTTATCCTCTTGGATAAGGGAAGTAGACAAAATTGCCGGGGAGAAAATTGGGATCTTGGGGGTAGGGTGGGATGGGGGTAAGGGGAGATGGGGAGAGAAAAGTTAGAAGGGAAGGAGGTGGGGCCTTGGGGAAACAGGAGGATTGGGATAAAGGAAGGTTGGACAGGGGAGCACGGAACCACAATTCTTAGTTAAGGGAGCCACTTTAGGTTTGGCAAGAGACCTGACCCTAGAGGGGCTCCCAGGTGCCCAAGCCGAGGTCCCCAGTTAGTTCCTTGGGCAGCTGAGGATAGGGAACCCGAAATGACCCTATCCTAGAGCAATACTGACGAATATCTTGCATATCATCCTAGAACCTTCATCTGGTGATGGATGGAGATAAAGACAGAGACCCACACTGGAGCACTGGACTGAGCTCCCAAGGTCCCAATGAGGAGCAGAAGGAGGGAGAACATGAGCAAAGAAGTCGGGACCACGAGGGGTGCACCCACCCACTGAGACAGTGGAGCTGATCTATTGGGAGCTCACCAAGGCCAGCTGGACTGTGACTGAAAAAGCATGGGATAAAACTGGACTCTCTGAACATGTCGAACAATGAGGGCGGATGAGACGCCAAGGACAATGGCACGGGGTTTTGATCCTACGTAATGTGCTGGCTTTGTGGGAGCCTAGCCAGTTTGGATGTTCACCTTCCTAGATATGGACGGAGGGAGGAGGACCTAGGACTTACAACAGGGCAGAAAACCCTGACTGCTCTTTGGACTGGAGAGGGAGGGGGTAAGGAGTGGGGGAAGGGGGAGAAGGGTGGGAGGAGGGGGAGGGAAATGGGAGGCTGGGAGGAGGTGGAAACTTGTTTTTTTTTTCTCCTTTTCTCAATAAAAAAAAATCAATAAAAAAAAAAGGAAAAACCTAAAAAAAAAAAAATTCCAAACCAGAAATCCCAGGGCCATAAGGTTTCAGGGCAGAATTCTATCAGCATTTCAAAGAAGGTCTAAATTCAATACTCCTCAAATTGTTCCGAACCATAGAAACAGAAGGAACTTTGCCAAATTCTTTATATGAGGCCACAGTTACCACACAAAGACTCAACTAAGAAAATTGCAGACCAATCTCCCTCATGAACATTGGTTTAAAAATACTCAATAAAATACTGGCAATCCAAATCCAAGAACATACCAATAAAGTCACCCACCGTGACCAAGTAGGCTTCACCTCAGAGATGCAGAGATGGTCTAACTATGAAAATTTGTTACTACAATCCACCATATAAACAAACTGAAAGAAAAAAACCCATTATCATTTCAGTAGAGCTAAAAAAGCCTTTGGCAAAATCCAACAGACCTTCATGATAAAGGTCTTAAAGAGATTAGGAATATAAGGACCATACCTAAACATAATAAAAACAATAAGCAGCAAGCCGACAGCCAACATCAAATTAAATGCAGAGAAACTCAAAATTATTCCACTAAAATCAGGAACAAGAAAAGGCTGTCCACTCTCTCTACATTTATTCAGTACAATACTTGAAGTACTAGCTAGAGCTATAAGACAACAAAAGGAGATCAAGGAAATACAAATTGGAAAAGAAGAAGTCAAATTTTCACTATTTGCAGATTATATGATAGCATAAATAAGTGATCTCAAAAATTCTACCAGAGAATTTCCACAGCTCATAAACATATTCAGTAATGTGGCTGGATACAAGATTAACTCAAAAAAATCTGTTGCCCTCCTATCTACAAATGATAAATGGGGCTGAGTAAGAAATCGGAGAAACAACACCCTTTACAATAGCCGCAAATAAAATAAAATACATCGGTGTGATTCAAACCAAACAAATGAAAGAACTGTATGACAAGAACATTAAGTCTGTAAAGAAAGAAATTGAAGAAGATAACAGAAAGTGGAAAATCTCCCATGCTCATGGATCAGTAGGATTAACAAGTAAAAATGGCAATCCTACCAAAAGCAATCTACAGAGTCAATGTAATCCCCATCAAAATTCCAACACAATTCTTAATAGACCTCAAAAAATACCCAACTTCCTATGGGCAAAACAAACAAACACAAAACAAGATAGCTAAAACAATCGTGCACAACAAAGGAATTTCCAGAGGTATCACCATCCCTGACTTCAAGATACAAGTATTGTATCAAACTATACTATGGAGCTATAGTAATAAAAATAGCATGGTATTGGCATAAAAACAGACATATTGGTCAATGGAATCAAATCAAGTTCCTGAGTGATGGGAATAGTCTGTGATGCTTTGGGAACCACTGGGACCTCCCTGACGAATTAGTCATAGGGTGGTATTCAGTCCCTTGTACCGTGGTTTTTGTTTAATTGACCCAAGTAACTATGTGTATCATTTTCCACCTTTGCTGGATAGTTTTATTCAAACACTTTTTTTTAGTTGCATGTTGAAACTAGCTGATTACCTAGTGTGTTTCTATAAGACTTTTTCAGGACTCTTTAGTTTTAGCAAATCCAATTACTACTTTTTCTTCTTCCACATTTCTCTAACTCTACATCCACTCAATTCTTTAACCCTCAGTAGTCAGGCCTGCCATCTTATTTTATTTCACATGTGTTTATCTCCCACTTATTAGATAGATAGATAGATAGATAGATAGATAGATAGATAGATAGATAGATAGATAGATAGATAGATGATAGATAGATAAATGATAGACAGATAATCTTAAATATATACGTACAAACTGTTCAGTCTTTTTCAGGACTGACTATTTGGTATTGGATAACCAACTTGTGTGCCCTTCCTTTGGGAATACTATTTCTCCAGTCTCAGAATTCCTTAATTACCTGTAGTTCTCTAGGTAAGATCTTCATGATCTTTCACCTGTTCACCTCAGCATGTATATTGTTGTCATCCTAGTTCAGTTCATATGTAGGCAATCAAATTGATGAGATTTTATGTCTGTGGCTTCTGATATTACTAGGAGACACAATCTCACAGCAAAGCCTCTGATCCTCTGGCTCTCACAATCTTTATGCTTCCTCTTTCTGAAAGATCCGCAAGTTTTGGAGTTCAGGAGATGTGCTGTTGATGTATCAGTTAGATACGTATCAGATAGAGACTAACCTTCTCACCTCTGAATTTTGATGAGTCATGACTTTCTGTGAAGGTCTTTGTCTGTTCCAAAATAATTTCCATTTTGAGGGGTGTTGTATAATGAGAAATCTGAACATGGCGAACAATGAGAGCTGATGAGACGCCAAGGACAATGGCAAGGGGTTTTGATCCTACGTAATGTGCTGGCTTTGTGGGAGCCTAGCCAGTTTGGATGTTCACCTTCCTAGATATGGACGGAGGGGGGAGGACCTAGGACTTAACACAGGGCAGGGAACCCTGACTGCTCTTTGGACTGGAGAGGGAGGGGGAAAGGAGTGGGGGGAGGGGAGAAGGGTGGGAGGAGGGGGAGGGAAATGGGAGGCTGGGAGGAGGTGGAAACTTGTTTTTTTTTTCTCATTTTCTCAATAAAAAAAAGATTTAAAAAAAAGAGAAATATTTAGAATGCAGGTTTAAATATACTAGTATAGGAAAATTGCTGTATGTTCTCCTTAAAGACTCAAGACTTCACTAGTCCCAGGTAGTTGGAAACCTTTCTCGTACCAGGCATGGTTTCCCTCTTGTTGAGATGACTTTAAGTTCAACCAGAGTTGTTGGTTGCCACAAAGTTATGCATGGCTCAGCTGTATCCTTTGGGTTATTATGCCATGTTGTTTGTTCTTGTGATTCACATGCTTCCTAGCAGGGTAGGGTTATAGGTTGATTCCCACCTATGGGAGTTTATATAGTATCTTCTGGTACTATAAAAGCTAGTCTCCAGAGAAGAGGCCTTTGGACCATATCTTGGTCCTTTTGTGTCCTATGTCTGAAGTCCATGGTGTCTTTAGCCATAGAAAGTTTCCTTCTACCTCTGGGGTTTAAGAAAACCAACAGTAGTAGCCTATAATGTATTGGAAGTCTCTGTGACAACTCTTACCAATAACAACTCAAGAAAGATCATCTCATGCTTGGTGTTGGGGCTTTTGTTAGACGGTATGCTACTCCTGGGAAGATCACTCTCAGCCCAGATAGGAACATATCTTTTATACATGAGTATGTATACACAGACATGGATCTACATATATTATAAGTATTTCAGAAAGATATTCAATAGCAGGATTCCTCATAACATTTTAAGATATCCCTGCTATTATTTTACCCTCTTCATTTCTTCTATTTTTATCTCTTTCCCTTCCCTTAAAAAGCTCCCACCTTTTGACATTTTATTCCTTCAGATAAATCATTTGTACCCTGCTATTTTCCTCTTTGTAGCTTCCCAACCTTGCAACAATTCCCCTTTACTCTCTAGCTTCTTCAGTTACTACAGGTTATATAAGCAAACCTAAAGACCACATATTTTTTGTTAATATTCTCTCTCCCTTTCTCTCCATTTCTCTCTTTCTTTTCCTCTCTCAACTCTAAACGTATATAACATGCTTCTTTATTCTGTTTTTGTATATTAATTAAAATTAAGGGAAGATTCATTGTGAAATAACATATTACTAATTTGAGGTGACTTTTATATATAAAATGTGTCATTTTCTACCATAAAATTTTTAGTATAGATAATCAAGCATATTAATTTGTTAGGAACTACATAAGGAAATACCACACACTAGGCAGACTAAACAAGCATTTATTTTCTCAGAGTTCTGAGGGCTCAAAGTCCAAGTTCAAAAGCTTGATAGAGCTGGTTTATTCTGAGGGTTCCCTGCCCACCTTGAAGGTGACTCCTCTATTCCGTGTCCACAAGAGACCTCTCTGTTTACTAATGTCTCTCATGTCTTTTTGCACATCACGTCATTGGCTGAGAGTCCACTCACTTTCTCCTTTGATCTTAACCACCACTCTAAAGGCCATGTCTCAGAATAACTTACAATCTAAGGCACTGGACAGTCAAGCCTTTAAAATATTAACTAGGGGAGACATAAATCAATTTCTAAAACTACAGAGAGATGTGGTAGTCTGTACTAGAAGGAAAGAATATGGCAATAAAAATATTGGAACAATGACATAGTGTAGAAAACTCTGAGTAGCATAAATTGGAAAAGTTCTATCCTCAGACATTGTGTGTTTATGTTATGACTTAGTTGTATACTCTCAACTTGTAACAAAGCACTACTCCTTTGATTATACCCTAATTAATACATTATCCCAAAACTCTAAGTGAACTCTAATTGTGTCTTTGGAGAGTGAAGTCTATATTTCTGATTACTATGTAGAAGAAATCTATTTCTGGTTACTATGTAGATGTAATTGCCCTCAATGGGCAATTGAGGAAATAAATATTGGGTCAAACAAAGACAGACCAAAATACCAAAAGAAAGAAAATTGTGTGACTTCCAAGAACTGTCTTTGCAGACAAAGGGTAAGTAGCTGAGATGAGGGAAACCTAAGCAACTTTTTCTTGTTGGGACTTCAGCTACAATAAACAGGAGAATACTATGTACACTCTGGCTTGTTCACCCAAAGATCACGGCTATGCTGAATATGAATACAGATGTATACACACACACACACGCACACACACACACACACAGAGAGAGAGAGAGAGAGAGAGAAAGAGAGAGAGAGAGAGAGATAGAGAGAGAGAGAGAGAGATATGCAAGCATACACATTTCACTTAATAGTCTATGTTCTTACAAAATTTGGGTACATGTTTGATATTTGTATTGAAGCATCATGTATTTAATTAAACAGTTAAACATTAGAATGTGTGAATTGCTTTCAAGTCCATTGTTTGCAATACTCTCCGTATTTCAGTCTGTGGCATGTACGTTTTCCCCTTCTTAGAACTGGTGTTTAGATGCCAGAGAGATACTCTTAAACAGTTTATTTTCCTGCTCCATTGAAGAAACTTGGCACAGGACACACACACACACACACACACACACACACACACACACTCACACACACACACACACACACACACACACACACATTGTTTTAAAACCATTCTGTCTGTGTGCTGTATTATGAGTGGTTCTGATATTTTCTGTGCATTGTATTTGTGTAAACATGCATAATCAGTAAGTTACCTAAAATTCAAAATGGATTTGAGATTCTGGGCATGAATTTTCACTTAGTCTCCTGACATCTGATGGCAATACTGTTCGAAATTTTAGATCTAAACATTTTGTCTATTAGAAATAAGCAATCAGGGGCTGGAGAAATGGCTCAGTGGTTAAAAGCATTGCCTGCTCTTCTAAAGGTCCTGAGTTCAATTCCCGGCAACCATATGGTGGCTCACAACCATCTGTAATGAGGTCTGGTGCCCTCTTCTGGCTTGCAGACATACTCACAGACAGAATATTGTATACATAATAAATAAATAAATATTTAAAAAAAATAAGCAATCATTTGGGAAATACAAGCTCAAGAAATATGATCATGCATCTCTTTATTTACTTCATAAAGTGTTCCCAATGCCACAGTATAGAAGCAATTTGAAGAGAAATATTTTTGTTCAATGGAAGCTGCATTTTTGTTAAGAGAAACAGGTAATGAATATATTATAAAAAGATGGGAGTTGGCATATAATATTTCAACGTAGTGATCAATAGAGAAGCAACTTAGCAGAGTCATATGGATGAAAATTATCAATGAGAAAGATTAAACATGTTTATAAGTGATTAGTGATGGGCCATAGTCAGAAAAAGACATTTTGAAGGCACTTAAAAAGAGAATGGTATATTAACCATGAAGATGTCCGTCTGTTAGTGTTACAGGGACAGGAAATGCTCTGCTAAAAAATTTTTGATATTGCACATGAATGTCATGTTTTACTAAGGGAAAGAAAAGAGGTTGAAGCAGAATGGGAGGTTATGGAGAGTGTTAGGATATAAAGTCCTGTAATAAGGGAATGTTCAGAACAACAAATCCTTGGTACGGAGCAAGACAAAGAGAGCTGGGCACTGCAGAACATCTGTTCCATGTTGAGCATCATGGACAAATCAGATGTGCCAAGTATGTTTGCTTCCTAAATAAGGGAGAACTGGTGAGAGTGATGGTCTCAAGGTAAGTTACAGCCTGCTGCCAGAACCTCAAGGGTAGAATTCAAGTGCTTGCACTATGTATGCTAATGGGGGCAATGCATAGCTTAGCAGTAGTGAGAGAAGTAGACTAGCTTTACATCCACAGTGCATCAGTTAAATTCTATGTTTAGTGGAAAACACCAAGTGTCTTGCCTCCTCAGTGTGAAGAGGACAGATAAGACCAAAGGTCTCGAGTGCACCCTCCTAGTGATAATAGTGACAGGCTTTGCTCAAAGAAGAATATTTGAAAATTGAAGCCCATCAGCAACCTCTATAAGTTTCTAGATTGTCATTCTGCATTAGCAGCTAGAATAAAAATCTCCTCCTCATTGTGGTTCTGATCTTGGTTGTGATTTGGGGAATTCTTAGAATTTCTAACTTCATGGTTCATAGTCCCTCAATATATTACAAGCAAAAAATAAAATAAAAAGTTTTTCCTAGTGTTTAGTATCTGCTACATAAGAAAATGCCTGACAAATGCTTCTGTATCTCACATGCGCTGGAATAAAGTGACAAGTATGTGGTTTTAGTTTGTAAATGGATTATAGCTTTAGAGTAACCACGGACACGGATTATTTACTTTACCCCTGTTTGCAAGAACAGGGGTAAAGTAAATAATCATACAGGACACACAAGGGTCTTTGAGACCATGGCTTCCTTCCCTCCCTCTTTCCATCTCCCTGGCTCATTTTTACCCATCCATTCTTCTTCCTCCCTTCTTTTCTTTCTCCCTCTCCCCACTCCCTCCCTCCCTGCCTCCCTCCTTCTCTCCCTTCCTCCCTTCCTTCCTTCTTTCCATCCTCCCATCCTGCCGTCCTTCTTCCTATCCTGCTTTCTGCTTTCCCCACTATTTCAAATTTAAATTAATTTTTACTGGAACCCCCCCAAAACTTATTAAAAACTGCAAATTTATGTAGCACTGCTATTCAGATACAGTGTGGAACATTATAACTGGATTAAATGTAACACTATCATGTCCTCAAGTATTCATATTTTCCTTTATTTTCATTTTATTTACATTTCTATTACAGGTGGTGTGTGTGTGTGTGTGTGTGTGTGTGTGTGTGTGTGTGTGTGTAAAATGTGGAGGTCAGAGGACAATTTGGAAAAGAATCACGTCTCTCTTCCTACCAATTGGGTCCTGATAATTAAAGTCAGGTTGTCGATCTTGGCTGCAAGATCCTTCTCCTAATGAGATATCTCACTAGCCCCATTAATTACTCTTGCATGGGAGAATGTACAAATTATTTTCCTAGTGTTTGAAACAGTCATTACAGTTGTCTGTAGTCTATGGCACAGTAGCATACTGAAATTTTTTATTTTCTTAGTCTGAGCTAGTTTCTCAGCACACACTCCTGGGTAAGCTGATTCGAGACTTAAAAATATCTGTTTTGCTGATGACTTGGCTGTGTGACTGGTTGCTTACATTCTACACCTGTGGGTTTCACCAATTACATTATGAAGTAGGAAATGTCACTTGAGCTATGCAAAGATAAAGAGAATTATGAAAATAAAATTAAATCATAGAGTTCAATGTAGAACCTGCTATACGATACATGTGTGTGTTATTTCAATTTGTTGCACTAGCAGAAGGAATAATGTGTATAAATGTTTAACTCTTGACGCATGAGAAATTCTCAATTAATTATGGAAGGATACTAAATGTGTGTGTGTGAATATTCTGTTGGAGATACTGTGAAAGCTTAAAATTAACATGAATTTAGGATGCTCTTGTCTCGGTAACTTGTGTATAAGCCTGTGAGACCATGTCCAGCTCACCATACTTCAGTTTTAGGAGTGGTGACTACTGATCAAACTTTCTTCTGGGCATTTTAATGTATGTATTCTTTATGTAATCAGAAAGGAGGCCAGTTGTTTATCGAACAATTCTATAAGTTATTTCTCTTATCTATTTCAGGCCCTGTATTAAAGCTACTATATAAAATCCCTAATTTTAAAGTCATTCATACCACAATTGCAAGGATCTTTCAAAGTAACAGACTAAAGTTCTGTAATTAAATATAGTAACTAAAATCTGTTAGGCTTTCTAGTAATATCTGAACTACCTGGTATGTTTGTTATCATAATTCAATGTTTATTGATGACCAGGCTCTCCTCTGGGGACATGGAGGTGGACAATAGAACCGTCCTTACTGAATTCATCCTGGTGGGCTTCTCAGCAAACCCCCGCTGGCAGCTGATTCTATTTGGAATATTTCTAACCATCTACTTGTTGACACTATCAGGGAACATGACATTGGTAGTCTTAATTCGTATTGATTCTAGACTACATACACCTATGTACTTTTTCATCAGCAATCTATCATTTTTGGATTTCTGGTATACTTCTGTATATACACCAAAGATACTGGCCACTTGTATCTCAGAAGACAAACGCATCTCCTTGGCTGGATGTGGGGCTCAGCTATTCTTCTCCTGTGTTGTAGCCTACACTGAGTGCTACCTGCTGGCAGCCATGGCCTATGACCGCCATGCAGCAATTTGTAGCCCATTGCTCTATTCAAGCATCATGTCTACTTCTCTCTGTACTGGGCTGGTGGCTGGCTGTTACATAGGAGGATTTTTGAATGCCATAGCCCATACTGCTAACACCTTCCGGCTAACTTTCTGTGGTAAAAATATTATTGATCACTTCTTTTGTGATGCACCACCATTGGTAAAAATGTCCTGTACAGACACCCGTGTCTATGAAAAGGTCCTCCTGGGTGTGGTGGGCTTCACTGTGCTCTCCAGCATTCTTGCAATCCTCATTTCCTATTTCAACATCCTCCTGGCTATCTTGAGGATCCGCTCAGCCTCAGGAAGACGCAAGGCATTCTCCACCTGTGCCTCTCACCTGGTCTCTGTCATGCTATTCTATGGCTCCTTGCTTTTTATGTATTCAAGGCCTAGTTCAACCTACTCTCTAGAAAAGGACAAAATGGCCGCCCTCTTCTACACTGTAGTTAATCCGTTGCTCAACCCTCTCATCTATAGCCTGAGAAACAAAGATGTCAAAGAGGCCTTCAAGAAAGCAACACAGACAATACGACCACACACATGAAGCTTATCCCCCTTTGCTAAGTGCTGTGTTAATTTATTGTCCCAGTAATTCAGTTTTGCATGTGCTCACACATTTGGACCTTTCAATTAAATTCTACAAGTGATCCGCTAAACAATGAAAGGTTGAGCAAATGATTTTTACTTATTATTTTATACTGTGTGTGACATAATTTATTTCAATATTTATAGTTTAAAGTACTTGATTATTTAATGTTCTTCAATATTATATTTTGTCTCTTAATTTTTCTTGTTCATTAATTCTGAAATATTTAAGAGAAAAGTAATTACAGTTTCAAAAAGGATATAGTTTAATTTTAAGTTTGTCAAGACGTTGTTGCTGCTCCCTGAGAAGAAGATTCAAACTGCTAAGATTCTTGGGTGTGTAGGCATAACTGTATGATTTTACTTTAATATGGTGCCTTCTCCAATAAATTCTGTAATAAAGTATAAATGGAGTGTGTAGAAGCACACTTCATAAACCATATATCTTTTATATCAATGTAGTATTAGATAAAGACATTAAGAGTTGTCTAGATTATGAGGTGCAGCGAAAAGTAGCATTAAATGTACGAAAAAATATGAGTCCTTCTAAGTGTATATCACCCTCTCTAGTGTGTAGTCTCCTAGGTAGAATAGGTATTTGACAGAATCCCTTCTCAGGTCACATATAGAAATGGCTCAATAGGCAAAGAGGGGACAACTTTAAGATAAAAGGAAATAAAAGGTCATTAACATGTATCTGTCCAGATCCAGTAGCTGCCTGGTTGTTTCTTAGGGACAAGCAGGGGAATTATCAGAGCATTTCCAGCTCTAACAAAGCTGCTTATATTGCCATGGGAAACCCTGGAGGATCAAGTAGTTGATAGCCCTGGCTCTGAACCAGCACCTTCACATGAATTCAATGCCTTAACCCCATAGTGAATGGATACCACAGGGTAGAAATTTTTGCCTAAGCGTCCTTAAGGACCTACTATAATCACATTCATATCTAAGTTCCATCAATAAATGCAGTAGATCAATCAGCATGTTATATAGTGATTTATTATTTTAGAATTCCACCAGATGATATTTTAGGATAGTGTGGGTCAATATCTTAAAGCAAATCCTCTGCTGCCTTTTCAGGCTGGTTCTACTTATTCTCAGATAAATGAAACAATGCACTAGACACAACATTTAAAATACTATACTTACAATTTAGTGCTTAGCAGGTTTAGTTATAAGGACCTGGGTTCAATTCCCAGCATCCACATGGCAGCTCACAGCTGTCTGTAGTTCCCATTCTAGGGGATCCGACATCCTCATACAGAGTATATATAGGCAAAACACAAGTGCACATTAAATAAATAAATAAATAAGCAGGTTTAGTTATTATGTTTCAAGATCAGAAATTAAAAAGGGGGTTTCTCTATCAGAGATTAAATTTTATTTTTACAATTGACAAAATGAGCACATTTATATATTTAGTAAAATTTAAAAACAGCTAATAAAAAACAGTTCATTCCATCAGATGAACTAGCTCCAAGTTTCACATCTTTCCTTTTATCTGTAATTATTCTTTCATACATAATTGTCATCCTCCTTCCCGAAAACCAGTTTTGACATTACACATTTTTTGTTCAGTAAGGAATCCCTACCAGTATCTAGTATCTATGAGAAATTACAGATTGCTGTACACATACTAATAATTCATAAGGTGTTTCCTTAATATATCTACAATACCTATTGTGCAAGGACAAGAACTGGATCAGTACTAGGAGAGACAATAAATAAGCACCAATCCAATGATAAAGTACTATAAATTTTCCTACTTCACTTCCAATTACAAAATTTTGTGTTTTAAAACTGCATTGATAATTGATAGCCAGTAGCAGACTGAAGTTGAATTACTCAGCAACTAATACAAATCAAATGAGAGAAAAGTACATTGTGTACAATTATGTACATAAATGAAGACATGACCATAAAATCCACAAAGTTATATTAAAATACAAAACTGTTACACTACTAAAGTAATGTACACTAATGAGACATTTTCTGTTGAGTTTCAAACAATGGAAACTTTATCTTCAGATTCAAAGTTCCTTAACCATGCCCCCATGGTTATTATCATATAGTCCTGGCTTGCAAAGAGTGTGTCAACCTAGACTTCAGAAGGAGCTAACTGAAAAGTTTTCCCAGAGCTTTTTTCACATCTTTATTCTTCAGACTGTATGTAGATCATGGAGTACAACCTTGGGAATAAAACAGTAGAAAAGGTAGACACCATTGTGTTCCTCTCCAGGGGGTATCTAGAACTTGGGCAAGAGTAGATGTAGAGAATGGAGCCATAGTACAAGTTCGCAGAGATGAGGCACTAGAAGTATGTGGAGAAAGCCTTGATGTGGGCCTGACTGAAGTGGATCCTCAGAATGGCAACAATAATGAAGAGACGGAAGGCCATGATGAGCAGGTTACGAGTAATGGCATTAGGGTCCAGCAGAAGCACATCATAGATGGGTAACTCTCCCTGACATCACACCCCATCTTCACCAGAATTGAGACATCACAGAAAAAGTCATCAATGATGCTGTCTCCAAAACAACCCAATGTAATATGTTGTTGGTTAATAGTTCTTCATTGGTAAGTCCTCAGGTATAGGAGTGCACAAAAAGACAGATGAACAACCTCCTTGACAAGACCTGTGCACCGGGCAGGTGCCTGTATGTGGTTACAGAGATCATAAACTATGTCACCTAGAAGGTAGTACTCACTGTAGCCAGTCTGGAAGAGAAGAACTGAGACAAACATCCAGCAAAGGAATTGTTTATGTCTTCAGAAATGCAGGTCACCAGGATCTTTGGATTATGGAAGAATAAGATCCAAGAGACTTACAACACTGGGCTGGGCACAGCATGTGTGACTTGGATTCAGCCTTAGAATTCTGGAGGATAAATGTAGCCTGGAGTTTCCAGAGCTCCCAAGACTAAATAGGTTCAAATTTGATTCTGATCATAAGATCCAGGAATTTTGAGTAAGAACATTTATGATCTGATTTAGGATGTAAAATCACTTTGGAGATCTTGAGGGAAGTACATGTCAGAACCAAAACAAGGTGGCAACAATATGAAGAGGTGATGGTTCCCCTCTCTCAAATTACAAAGAGGTCAAAAGTGTTCTCACTCTCCAAACATAAAACTGTTCCACCTCCTTGTATGGTATTCACATACAAAATATCATCCTCATTGCTCTTTCCAGAGTCTCTCAATTGATTTCCCACATTCAGATGCATTGGTGATTCTAACATATTCTTTTTTTTTTATTGATAAAAGGAGAATAAAGAAAAAAAAACAAATTTCCACCTCCTCCCAGCCTCCCATTTCCCTCCCCCTCCTCCCACTCTTCTCCCCCTCCTCCCACTCCTCTCCCCTTCCCCCCACTCCTCTCCCCCTCCCTCTCCAGTCCAAAGAGCAGTCAGGGTTCCCTGCCCTGTGGTAAGTCCTAGGTCGTCCCCCCTCCGTCCATATCTAGGAAGGTGAACATCCAAACTGGCTAGGCTCCCACAAAGCCAGCACATTGCGTAGGATCAAAACCCCGTGCGATTGTTCTTGGCTTCTCATCAGCCCTCATTGTTTGCCATGTTCAGAGAGTCCGGTTTTATCCCATGCTTTTTCAGTCACAGTCCAGCTGGCCTGGTGAGCTCCCAATAGATCAGCTCCACTGTCTCAGTGGGTGGGTGCACCCCTCGTGGTCCCGACTTCTTTGCTCATGTTCTCCCTCCTTCTGCTCCTCATTGGGACCTTGGGAGCTCAGTCCAGTGCTCCAGTGTGGGTCTCTGTCTCTATCTCCATCCATCGCCAGATGAAAGTTCGAGGATGATATGCAAGATATTCGTCAGTATTGCTCTAGGATAGGGTCATTTCAGGTTCCCTATCCTCAGCTGCCCAAGGAACTAACTGGGGACCTCAGCTTGGGCACCTGGGAGCCACTCTAGGGACAAGTCTCCTGCCCACCCTAAAGTGGGTCCCTTAACTAAGAATTGTGGTTCCGTGCTCCCCTATCCAACCTTCCTTTATCCCGATCCTCCTGTTTCCCCAAGTCCTCCCTCCTTCCCTTCTACCTTTTCTCTCCCCATCTCCCCTTACCCCCATCCCACCCCACCCCCAAGATCCCACTTTTCCCCCTGGCAATTTTGTCTACTTCCCTTATCCAAGAGGATAACTATATGTTTTTCCTTGGGTTCACCTTCTTACTTAGCTTCTTTAGGTTCGCCTATTGTAGACTCCGTGACCCCTATTTATGGATAGAAACCAATTATGAGTGAGTACATCCCATGTTCATCTTTTTGGGTCTGGGATGCCTCACTCAGGATAGTGTTTTCTATTTCCATCCATTTGCATGCAAAATCCGAGAAGTCATTGTTTTTTACCGCAGCGTAGTACTCTAATGTGTATATATTCCATACTTTCTTCATCCATTCTTCCATTGAAGGGCATCTAGGTTGTTTCCAGGTTCTGGCTATTACAAATAATACTGCTATGAACATAGTTGAACAAATGCTTTTGACATGTGATAGAGCATCTCTTGGGTAAATTCCAAAGAGTGCTATTGCTGGGTCCAGGGGTAGGTTGATCCCGAATTTCCTGAGAAACCGAAACACTGACTTCCACAGTGGTTGCACAAGATTGCATTCCCACAGATTCTAACATATTCTATTGCACTTGTTTTCTGAAGCTTAGTTTCTCTCAGTAAAATTAACCCTTTGCCCGTTGATAAATGACAGAAAATGATACACACCTTAAATACATTGATGGGTAAGATATTACAAAGCTAAAGAATATTGAAACATATTATTTTCTATCTATCTGTGTTTTAATATCCATCCTCCAACATCTGACAATTTCCAGCCTTCCAAGTCTCTAGCACTTGCTGCTGCACATTTAAATCACGTTTTAAAAAATACTGTCTTTATTTTAAAATTCTGTCTTTAGAAAGTGCATATATTACATGTTGGAGGTATGATGTGGGATTCCCCTCTGTATAGTATGAATATGTTTTATTACCATTGGCTAATAAAGAAGCTACTATAGCAGGGCAGAATATAGTCAGGCAGAAAAACTAAACTGAATGCAGGGAGAAAGAAGGCAGAGTCAGGCAGATGTCAGCAACCACCAAGGAAGTAAAATGTGTGGTAACAAACCATGAGTCTCATGGTAAAATATAAAATAATGGAAATGGGTTAACTTAAGATGTAAGAATTAGTTAATAATAAGCCTGAGCTACTAGGCCAAAGAGTACGTAAGTAATAGTAAGCCTCAGAATGACTATTCATAAACAGCTTCAGGAACAAGCAGGTGGAGAAAAGCCAGTCTGGGGGACCAGTGGGATGGAGAATACTTCTAGCAACAGAAGTAAAGGTTTTATTTTAGACACTTCTATTTGACTCAATCTTCAATATTATTTTCCAAAAACAGTAATTCTGCTACATTCTGTAGATCTTTTGTAAATCGAGGTGACTCTAGTTAATAATATTTTATATACAAGAAATTGTCTAAGAGCATAGGTCTCATGTGTTGTCATCACAAAGGACAAATATGTTAATTAGATTAATGGAACATTTTCTTACATTTTTACATTTTCTTACATAATTTACACTTATGCCAAAATATCCTATTGTATGTAGACTTTTGTGTGAGCATGCTGGAGAATTACTCTGGACTGCACATGTGTTCTGATGATGAGCTATCCCAATCTCCATCTATGCAACTTTTATTTATGATCTAGAGTCTAATAAATCTAGTAACAAAAATTTGTTAACATTTCCCTCATAGACCTTATCTCCTGGGATTCCGATTCCTTGAGGGAGTTGACACCAATTATTTCCAGTCTTTAGAAAACACTTTTTTACATCCTGTACAAAATTAAATCAGCGAACATCTTATTAAAGTTCAGCTCCAGGAGGCTATGATATAGAATTTATACTTCTGGATAACCAGGAAAGACAACAGGTGTAATTTCCAAGGTAAGTTGATCTCATATAAACAACTATAAATCCCATACTTCACTACTACATTAGCAGATGGTTATGTGGCAAATTTCTTTTGAAATGTGAATTAATGATACATAAACACCTTCAGGGGCCAGGTAACTAAAATGAAGTCAGAGACCTGGGAAAATATCATTTGTAAGCTAACCGTGTGTGGTGATATTTTGTTTGTGATCTAACAAATAAAGCTTGCCTGAAGATCAGAGTGTGGAGTTAGACACAGTTAGCCATAGAGATCAGGTGGTGGTGGCACAGACCTTTAATACCAGCACTCTGGAAGTAGACGTTTCTCTGTGAGTTCAAGGGCACCCTGGGCTACATGAGATTGAATCAGTCTAAAAGAGAAACAGATCTCATACCTTTGATCCCAGCACTTGGGATCACACGTCTTTAATCTCAACATGAGGGAGAGGGAGACAGGGATGAGAGAGCTGGGTGGAGAGGATGAGACAGAAACTCAGTATTCAGTCTGAGGATTTGTAGGGATAGCTCTTCTTCTCTGATCTTCACACAAGCGTTATTTGTTACAGCAGAAAGAAAATACCACCACACCATGAAAAATAAAATTAGGCATTGGTTTGTTATCCCACGTATGTCTTTTGCTTCAAATGGCGTAGCTTGAATGTACATGATAATGTGATTTCTGTCGAGGTAGGGGTATGGGAGTTATCATAGGGATAGCACAATATGAAGAAAGGTTTATTGGCTAATCGAATGTTAGAGCTGAGAAATCTTGTTTTCACTGGGATCTAATTTATTCACCCACTTGATGTTCCTTTAATTATAATTATAAAACACATATCTGGATCAGCTTATTTAAATTCTCAAGTAGCTCAGGTGAGCCTGGAAAGCAAAAAGTCTAATAAACTTTTATACAACCAGAATATCATTTCACACAGCATTTCAAGTTGAACACAAAGTTTAAAGTATAATAATTATCATATAAAATTGTATGCATTTTAACATCTTTGTTTAACATGGGCAATTATCTGATACACAGTTCTGTGTGTTCTCATTTGCCTCAGTCTTTTCCTGTAACTTTAACAGTGGCACACAAAATCCTTTAAAATCCTTTATTGCTGACCTCTTGATTTAATAATGAAAGATATAAGTAACCATAAGTGAGTTTCTACACCTAGAAAGTATAAAAACGTTGAAGAATTTTTAATTCTAACAGTTTTTCTGACCAACCTTAGACAAACTCATCCCGGTGTTTTCTCATCTCCCATTGCCGTTGAAACTGGAAAGTATTAAGGGTTGTCTCATTCACAGCTTTCAATACATCCCACTTTTCCTGCCAGACCTTCAGACAGCACACACTGCGGTCATAGCCCATCCTGAGGCGGTTTTTGTACAATTTTTGAAATAGCTATGATCGTTTCAACTGCATGCCCCTCTTTCCTAGTTTTACTGCGCTGTTCTATCTTCTCCTGCTTCTCCAAGTGATGTCATTCTTGCTAAATAAGTGCTTAAGTTAGAAAAACACACAGTTGCTTAGAAAGCAAAGGGGATGTAGTTATGTCCTTGGTAAGCTTTCCCTAATTTTATCAAACCTGACTTCTTTCAGATCAGTGAAATGCTTTAAAAATCCACTCATGTTGTTGCCTGTATTGTACTTGAATATTTTACTAATTTAGGAGAATTTTGTCTGTTTCAGATTCTTGGCTACTGTAGATAAGGCTTCTAGGAACAATTATGTTTGGTTTACTATGTGAATATAAATTATTTTTCAGGGATGAAGATGAAATGTCTGTTTTTATTCTTAAATCATTTACTTCTCTCTCCAAAGATTCTGTCAACAATCAGTATTTAAGATTAAACCCTTCTTTGGGGGCCACAGAATATATGAGGAGTTAAGGCTGTGATATGAATAATTTAGACGGAAAATGTGTGACAGAGAGTACACCATGTAGTTATGTGACTCCTATTCAAAAGGTTTGTATTCTTTTCTTAATATAAAATTCTATAGCTTAGACATTATAAATTATGACTTAGAAAGCATGGGAATTTAGTTCTATAGGATATGTGTGTTGGAATGGACATTATACACATACATTTGCCTGTCCTTAAGTTGGTTAAAATAATCTAAATTCAGTGATTCATCCAATTACTTTTTATCATGTGATGTTTTAAAAATATCCTTGTGAAGTTAGTTAGGAGACATTGTGGCATAATCTCCAAAGTTCACATTGTAGGTCTAAAGTTTTCATTCTTTAAAGAAAAAATGAGGAAATCAAAGACCCCAGTGAGGTTTTTTACTGGCTCAGAGGTGCCCAAGCTCTGGAGAAGACAGCCCTAATAACTAGAAGGAAGACAAAGGGTAAAACTCAAGTTAAGAAAAATTAAACTTTAATTGTGAATTTACCACAGACAAAAGCAAAATTCTGTCTTTGTCATAATAGATTGATCTAGAAGAATGCACAGAAATCAAACTGCAGTGACGGAGTTCTTCCTCATGGGATTGACCACCTCCTTCCAGCTCCAAATTCTCCTCTTCCTGCTATTTCTCTGTGTTTATCTTGTCACGCTTCTGGGGAACCTGGGACTGGTCATTCTCATTCGCCTGGACACTCGACTCCACATCCCCATGTACTTTTTGCTAAGCCACTTGTCCTTTGTGGATGCCTGCTCCTCTTCGGTCATCAGTCCTAAGATGTTGTCTGACATCTTTGTGGAGAAAAAAGTGATCTCCTTCCTAGGTTGTGCTGTCCAGCTTTGCCTATTCAGCCAGTTCGTAGTGACGGAATGTTTCCTCCTGGCCTCCATGGCATACGATAGGTATGTTGCCATCTGTAAGCCTTTGCTGTATACGCTCATTATGTCCCAGAGGGTTTGTGTGCAACTAGTAATAGGGCCTTATGGCGTAGCCCTTATAAGCACCACGGTACATATAACTTTTGCCTTTCTCCTGCCCTACTGTGGTCCAAATCTCATCAATCACTTTTTCTGTGACCTTCTCCCTGTTTTATCACTGGCATGTGCAGATACTCATGTGAATAAACTTTTGCTTTTTGCCTTGGCTGGAATCCTGGGTGTATTCAGTGGTATCATCATCTTGGTGTCCTACATTTACATTGTCATGACTATCCTGAAAATCCACTCTACTGATGGGAGGCGCAAAGCCTTCTCCACCTGCTCTTCACACCTGACAGCTGTCTCCATCCTTTATGGGACTCTCTTCTTTATCTACGTGTGTCCGAGCACCAGCTTTTCTCAGGATATGAATAAGGTTGTGTCATTATTTTACACCACTGTTATCCCTATGTTAAACCCATTCATCTATAGCCTGAGAAATAAGGAAGTCAAAGAAGCATTCATCAGGACATTCGAAAAGCAATTTTGCTACAATTTGCAAGATAAAATGTTATAGATATAAACATTATTAGATAATAGTTATCCTATTTCAGATTTTTCTTTCAATCACAAGAAGCTCAGATCTTTAAGCTGAGATGTATGGATTATAGAATGTTCAACTTTTGCAAAACTATGAGGCTTTGTAACCAAAAATAACAGACTCTGTTAAGCTCTGAAAAATAAAACTTAGTAAGCAAAGAAATTGATACTTCAGCTATGGTTTACAGGTAGCCAAGTCCCTAAATTATCTTCTATAATAGGATAATTTATAATGTGTGGTAGTTTGAGTAAGAATGACACCCATAGACTAATGTGTTGGAATATTTGGCCCATAGGGAATAGCACTATTAGGAAGTGTGGCCTTGTTAGAGTGAGTGTGGCTTTGTTGGAGGAAATATGTCACTGTGGAGGTGGGCTTTGAGATCTTATTTACTCAAGCAAAGCCTAGTGTGGCAGTCTCATTCTGCTGCCTGTAGATAAAGACATAGAACTCTCAGCTCCTACTCCAGCACCATTTCTGCCTGAATGCTAACATTCTTCTTGCCATAACGATGATATGCTAAACCTCTGAAACTGTAAGCCAGCCCCAATTAAATGTTTTCCTTAATAAGAATAGTTATGGTGTCTCTTCACTGAACTAAGACAAAATGCTTAATGTTGAATCTGTTCAACCAGCTATAAAGAGTTTGATCAGGTAGTAAGCAAAAACATCCCTTTTTTACAAGTATTTTCATATCTCATTAGATGCTAAAAATAGGCACAAATATAAAATATCTTGGGGTAACTATAAACAAGCAAGTGAAATACCCGTATGACAATAACTTTAAGTCTTTGAAGAAAGAAATTGACGAAGATATCAGAAAATGGAAAGATCTCTTGTGCTCATGGATAGGTGGGATCAGCAAAATAAAATTGAAAATCTTACCAAGAGCAATCTATAGATTCAGTGAAATCCCTATCAAAATCTCAACACGATTCTTCACAACCTTGAAAGAACAATATTCAACTTCATATGGTAATACAAAAAACCAGAATAACCAAAACAATCTTGTACAAGAAAGGAACTTCTGGAGACATCACCATCCCTGACTTCAACCTCTACTATAGTAATAAAAAACATACATAGCTATAGTAATAAAAAACAGCTTAGTATTGGCATAAAAACAGACACATGGATCAATGGTATCAAACTGAACACTCTGACGTTAAGGTATCCTCTCCTCTATTGCTAAGATTCTTAGCTGGGGTCATCCTTGTGGATTCCTGGGAGTTTCTCTTGTGTCTGATTTCACATTCACCCCACAATGGCTCCCTCTTTCAAAGTATCTCTTTCCTTGCTCTTCCTCTCTTTCCTTTATGCAACTTGATATTCTCAATCCTCTCCTCTATCACCCTCCTCCCTCCCCCTACGCTGCCAATTTACTGAGGGTAGGTTTGCTCTGACAAGCGTTTCAAACCGTCAACTCATACTAAACTTCAGTTACGTACTAGTAATTACCTTTTATTGACCACCTTTCCCCTTTGCCGTTTCCTCACTCCTGTTCCTCCATTTACATCCTAAACAAATTATGCAAACTTGAATCATCATCCCCAGCTGCGCCTCTAAGAAATGAAAACTGGGAATTCCACCTTTGCAGCGGGCTTTGAAACCCGGCTCATGCAATTACAACTAATTGTCAGCAGAGGGCGACATATGCACACACAAAGAGCTCTCCATGGCCTTCCTGCCTGCTAATACCCAGACAAGCTTCAAAGCACAGCACACCTGAAACTCAATCACCACTATTCAGACCATGCCACAGAACTCCTTTTCCAATGTAACTCCAAATACCCCGATTGTCAATTTTGCTCCTAGCTTTAAAACCAGATATTTCTAAAAAGCTGACACCCTAAAGCAAAATTATGGTTAGCTGGTTTGCACGCTCTAAATCACCTTTTAAGACCTTCAGAAGTAGGGTTTACTTATTAAGATAGTTGAATCTTTATGAAGTCAAAATATATGTTTACAGGAAGGTTGCAGCGGTTTCATCGTTATGCTTTGTTTCATCACGATGCTTGTCTCTAACACCACAGCCCCGCCCTCTTCAAACAAGACTCTGAAGATACAAGGAATGTCAGGATCGTACCAATTGTAATGTAGCTAGTCAGGAAAACAATTGAGAACCAAGTCACTCTTTTTTTTTTCTTTTGCTTTTTCAAGGCAGGGTTTCTCTGTGGTTTTTGGAGCCTGTCCTGGAACTAGCTCTTGTAGATCAGGCTGGTCTCGAACTCACAGAGAACTGCCTGCCTCTGCCTCCCAAGTGCTGGGATCCTTACCAAGTCACTCTTGAAGGAGCCCTCTTGTTATACCAGACAGGAATGAGATCAAAGTATGGTGCTGTCTGACTATATCCACTAGAGGTGAAACCATAAAAATGTATTTAAAAGTGAAATTAAAACTCTAAACCTCAGAATAAGGGGTGAGAGTGAGGAGCCTGGCAGAGTACAGGGGAAGTCCTGCTGTGTTATCTGGGTATGATGTTACCCATCACGGCAACAGCTCAAGACCTCATTTCCAGGTCAGCAAAGCTGTCTTCATGTCTGAGGATACAATACACTTTATAACATCTGACATCAACCTTTACGACTTAGCCTCTTATGAGCTCTTTTAAGGGAGAAGGGAGCTGGAGGCATCATTATCTTGTGATATTATTTGTACAGTGCAGTGCCTATGAATCCAATTACTCACAAGATGAGGGGTTCTGTATTAGAAAATCTAATTAGGTCCTAGACTAAAATTCTCCAAACTAAATTGTCTTCGTGGGATCTTTTAACAACCACTTAACTTCCTTTTATGTTACCTACAGGTCGTGAGACTTACCTTCCCAACATCAAGCGATTGCTTTGGAGAACACTCCACTTATTGGCCTATATTACCTTTTTATTTCCTCTGCAGAAATGCAGATACAAAACTACACACCTACTATGAAAACTTCATGAAGGCTTTTACTTTGTAATTTTCAAGTAGTCTTTTTCTCAGTCATATGAACGGTTACACAGCTGGGTGTTATCGGAATAAACATTAAGGTCAAAATGTAGTCCAAAAAGAAGAAAATGGTCTAATTTTTTTTACACCAAATAAAATGTCAACTAAAAATGTCACACATTTTCCCCAGTCAAATGTGACTTGTTGATCCTCCATGTTACAGCTCTTTCTTTCCATTTGGTAGGACGATGAAAAGTAATTAATCGTAACAAGTTCACACAAACCCTGTCCCTCCCTAGTCAGATGTCTGTGGATTATTAACTTATTCGTGGTCATAGGAAACATTTAAGAGGTGAGCATTCCCCAAGTTACGGAATCCAACTTCTCAAATTATAAACAAGGAAGTGAAATTTTCTTATACTCTCCAGACCCAGGGTCACATGGCCATTTGGTGGAGAGTTCCAGGTTGCCATAGTGAACACTAGTAAAGTGGTATCAATGCTCTAAATACAAATAATAGTTAGATTTCATTGCTCATAAAATGGATCCCAACTTACATTAGATAAGTATAAACCGGTTTTAACAGATTCCAAAGTCAGTCAATGGTCACAACTATCCCCATATACCAAAGTTTCTGTGAAGGTTTCTGGGTTTACTGCAAACACCTGATCCACATGACTCACCTCCAACCTGGCAATTTCTGACATCGTGTTTAAAATAGCATTGCTTAACCTGGGCTCTTACCCACCTGTTACATTTGGGATGCAAATGTGCCTGTCAGATACTTTACCAGTCACTCGATGTTGAAGTCACTCTTCAAAGTAAAAGTATGTCTTATATCAAGAGCTATTTATAATCAGAGTTAGTTTTCTGGTTTCTGTTATGATATGTTCAATGAATGCCTGCCCTTCTTGGAAACTTCCTAAAAGCTTGGCAAGTCCAGCTGTCTCTACACATTTCACAATGTATCAAACAACAGGATATGGTGGATTGTGGTAGATTTGTAGAAATGTGTTTGGAAGATCGGTAGATGATACAGTGGCTAAGATAAGGAACTGAATTCAGAGCCCCAGTACCCAGGTAAAAAGCCACTGCCTGTAATCCTGGCTAGGGAAGACAGAGACAGAATGACCCCTGGAAATCACTAGTCAGCCAGTCTAGGCAAAACACAGAGGTGAATGTGGTAGAGCAGGGTACCCAGCTGTGGCTTCAGGCCTCTATCTGCACCTGCACATGTGGGCATCTGCATCCCCATACTCACGTAAGTGCACTCATACAGCACACACACACCACACATACACACAAGTACATGCACATGCACACGTGCACATTCACACAGACATACACACATGCACATACATACACACATAAGCACAGACACGCACAAGCACATGCACACACACATGCACATACACACACACATAAGCACAGACACACACAAGCACATGCACACACACACACCATACACACACACAAGTACATGCACATGCACACGTGCACATTCACACACACATACACACATGCACATACATACACACAAGTACATGCACATGCACACGTGCACATTCACACACACATACACACACGCACATACATACACACATAAGCACAGACACACACACATGCACATACACACACACATAAGCACAGACACACACAAGCACATGCACACACACATGCACATACATACACACATAAGCACAGACACACACACAAGCACATGCACACAGACATGCACATACATACACACATAAGCACAGACACACACAAGCACATTCACACACACATACACACATGCACATACATACACACATAAGCACAGACACACACACAAGCACATGCACACAGACATGCATATGTGGTTTTTCTACAGAGAACTGAAAATTAATTTGTTCTAATGGAGATAGGTATAGGTGACTTGGGTGTTTAAAAGTACTTTATTAGCCGGGTGATGGATGTAATATTTGAGGGGGAAAAGCTATTTTCAATAAAAGGAAAATATAGAGAAAAATGAATAAGCCTGCTGAGAGAGTATTCATATCTTTAAACATGTAGTCAGTACTACTGCAAATCAGAAGAGCACAATTAAAGCGTAAGCACTTAAAAGTATAGTAGGAAATGTTTTTGTATCCTTCCTTTACCCTATTCCAGTATTGGTCTTTTAGTTCCTTAGGAGGATTAGATGGTTCGTGAGTTCTCCTTAGCTACTCCTGTCTGAAACTGTATTAATACCCTCCCTTATCATTAAGACCAGATTTGAGGGTGACAAACCCTGGCAGATCACACTCAAGCTGATCATTCTTGTCTCTTCTTCAGCTTCTGGGGGATCCTCTCTCCCACTTCCACGGTTTTGCTCCTCTCTGGAACAAGGAGGAGAATTACTGTCTCCCTGCCCATCACTGATAGCATCTTTTCTTTCTCTCCAGTCGTTAAGGCTGGATACTCTGGACCTTAGCTACTGGGATAGAACAGGTCCCCTACAAAGCTTTCAGAACTACTCAGATTTTATATATTCATATGGTGAGCTCCTCACTGGTGCAAAGATGCCTCTGTGTTGTCCTTGAAGGGACCTCTCCTGAAGACTCTTGATAGACTCAGATACATTAAAAGTGACTGCTTATCTGAAATATAGTGCGTCACTCATCTGGAAACAAGGTTAACCGGGGAGGACGATAACAATGCTTTGAATGCCAAGTTAGAAAATCAAGTCCTGACTTGAAAAGCCTCTGTCACATGCTGTTCTCCAACCACAAAAGACGAGCACTCAGAGGCTGCGAGCAAATAACTTTAGATGGTGATTGAGCAACCTATGCTCCACACGTATTAAACAATGTTCACATCATCCCCATGTCAAAAAGTCAACTGTTAATTGAATATAAGCATTACTTTGGAACACACAAAGTGAGTGGCGTGCCCAACAGGATGCAGAGCTGAGGAATGACACTCAGGGAAGGCACTTGTAAGCAGAGCTAACTAAATGACATCCCCACCCCACCGCCAGCCTGAGTACACGTTTGAGACTGCACGTCCTGGTCCTTCCAGAACCGCATGGACAGCCATGAGGGAGATGGAAAGAGTCACCCAGCAATGTGCATTCGCCCTCTGACTAACTGGGAAACCCAGAGGGCATGCACTACTTCCCTATACTGTGAAATAAAAATCTAGTGACTATGTCCCCCTTTCTTTCCACCAAAGAATCTGATCGTAAAAAAATGGAGATTAAATTCTAATTACGTAAAATCTGAAAAAACCCGAACTTGAGTTTAAGGCTTTCTTGAAGGATGTGATGGATTTAACCAGGCTGTGCCCAGCGGGAATTCTAGAATGGTGAGGGGTAAGGATATTTCAAGTGCTGCAGAAGCAAACTGGGTACGAATGGCCTCTGTAACAATCCATGAAGATAATGGTGAGAGCATCCGAGAAAGAAAGCTACTGCGTGTATATTCCTCATCTCTCTTCAACTCTACGCTTCAGGCAAGGCACTTAGCCACTGCCGGCCTAGGCCCATGTTCTCCTTTCTCTTCTCCCCAGAGAGAACAGTCAGAAATCATACAAGCAAACAGACCCTTACAAGGAGAGCAGAGCATACGATGAACCATCACGATGAACCATTTACTCCAGGGAGATGGTGTGGACAGTGTGTGAGGTTATATATAAGGTATCCCAGCAACTCATCGTGTAGAAGGCAAAAGCTAGCAGGGAACAGGAGAGGACATCAGAAGAGACTGGGGTGGGGTGCAGCATGAGGAGGGAAATTCTCAAAAGGGAAGCTGAACATCTCCTGGTAGTTACGGGGACTAAAAATAACAGAGACGCAGTGGAGCCTTTCACCTTAAATTCAATGAGCATTAGCAAAAGACAAAAGGTTTCTATAATCTGAAGAGAATCCAGAGTATGTATCAAAGGAGTCTGCCTTCTGCACAAAGAAACATGCAAATGCATTGTGCTGCTCTGCTTATAACACAGGAACAGGAAATCAGCCTAGATGTTCATCACCAGAGGAAAGGGTATTGAAAATACGGCACATATACACAATGGAATTTTATTGAACAGTGTAGAAAAATGAGATTATAAAATATTCGGGAAAATAGATGCATCTGAAAAAAGTATCTTGAGTTTTTTCTAGGCATCTTAAAAGCATTATGTTCAAAAGCAGACTCGGGGGCTTTCTTAAGCCAATGTGCCTTACACATCTCAATTAGTGAATTAACGGTAACTGCATTTGTTCTGTGGCTGAAGCCAAAATGTTGGGCTTTTCTTTTTCCTTCTTTATTTTCACTCTTTGTGCAGTGCAATCACATGTTATCCAGTCATCACATGTACATGAACACACATATAAACATGCACACGGTGCACACACTCACACACACAGACATACACACATGTGCATATACACACATACATACGCACATGTATACACACACACGCACACACACACACACACTCAATCTGATGGAAGCCACTACTATTTCTCTCACTGAAAGCACCACTACTCACCCAGCATATAGTAATTATAATATCTGGATTTTACCTCTCCCTCTCAGTAAAAGATTCTTTAAGAAATCAGAGTAGGCTTGCGGAACCAAATAGAGACATACAAAGATCTAATCTACATGGAAAGTAGAAAAAGACAAGATCTCCTGAGTAAATTGGGAGCATGGGGACCTTGGGAGAGGGTTGAAGGGGAGGGGAGAAGCAGGGAGGGGAGCAGAAAAAAAAATGTAGAGATCAATAAAAATCAATCAATAAAATAAAATAGAAAAGAAAAGAAAAAGAAATCAGACTAGGCAACTACTCTGTTCAAGACAGTAATGCCAAGCAGGGAGGGAGGGCAACTAGGGAGATGATGGTGCAGGGCGGGGGTGGGGGAGGCTTGACAAGAAGCCCTCTGAAAGTCGGCATTACACCCAGCTATGTGAGTGCAGGGCTTCATCTGGGGAGATAACTAGCTGCTCTCTGTTGAAGACCCACTCCATGGTAGCGGGTGGGGGTTGGGGATGGTAACAGGTGGGTACCAGTGCCCGGCTAACAACTCCCTCTCCACGGTAGCTGGTGGGTGCCAGTTTCCGGCTAACAACTCCGATCTGGAAGGGTAGCGGGTGGGTACCAGTGCCCGGCTAACAACTCCCACTCCACGGTAGCTGGTGGGTGCCAGTTCCCGGCTAACAACTCCGATCTGGAAGGGTAGCGGGTGGGTACCAGTACCCGGCTAACAACTCCCTCTCCACGGTAGCGGGTGAGTACCAGTGCCCGGCTAACAACTCCCACCTGGAAGGGTAGCAGGCCCATGCAGGAAGTGCATTCAGATGGTTAACAATGTGGCACAACAGCCAACTAAATACCTCTGCTGTCCCACAGACAAAAGCAGCTCCCAGCTTCAGTTTGAGAGGCCTCCTTCCAATACCAATGGTGAAGGCGGAGAGACTCATGGCTGCCTAAGACACAGAATAATGACCTTGAGGAATCCGTCCTAAACAAGTCACTGACATCACCCCCTCTAAAGCTTAGGGAACATTCCAAAAGAGGTGGTGGAAAGTATGTAAGATCCAGAATACGGGGTGATGGGTTGAAAAATGTCATTCTCTTCGTACAACCATTGCAGTCAATACTCACAACAATTACATTCACCTGGACTGAGCCCAAGCACTAATCAGTCAAAGATGGGAGGAGTTCATCTTTTAACCCCGAACTGTTGGTTATTGGTGGATTCTGAGAGAAGGGGAAATCATAACTTTAGCTGTGGACTCCTGGATGAACTCACCTCACCAGGCTCCAGCACACAGATCCACGTCCATGGTGACACATATGGCCCTGGTTAACCACAGTGGAACACAAAACAAAACCAATAGATATGAACATGAGAAAGATTTGTGTGGGGAGCACAGGGTGGAGGGAAGTGGAGAAGGAAGGCGGCAGGTGAGAGTGGTTAGCACATAATGCGTGCATGCACCAAATTGTAAAATAAATAAATGCAAACTGAAATTAGAAGGAGACATCCACGTCTAACATGAAAACAATAACTACTTCAAAGATGTTCACAATAAGAGAAATGTAAATTGAAATGGCAAAAAGATATATCTTAAACAGCTGGGCAGTGGTGGTGCATGCCTTTAATCCCAGCGCTCTGGAGGCATAGGCGGGTGAATCTATGTGAGTTCAAGGCCAGCGTCCTCTACAAGAGCTAGTTCCAGGACGGGCTCCAAAACTACAGAGAAACGCTGTCTCGAAAATCAAAACAAAAACAAACAAACAAACAAATATATATATATATATATATTAGCAAAAATCTTAGAATAAAAAAAACTTGAACTTGTATTAACATTACTTAGAATGACTCAAACATTTATGAGACAATAAAACAATCGATAATTCTGGTATAAAAAATGGTGTAAAGATATTATTGGTGATTTTCTGTATTTGTCCTACATATGAACTTGAAACCAATTATCATTCAGAGATGAATATTCCAGTGTTTGTCTCTGAATGATGGCTGGTTCCAAGTTCATGAGGCTGTCTCCAATTGGTTTCCACTTTCGAAGGAAAATTAGTTTTCTCCAATAAGTCTCACTATGCAGATTAACCACACATAAAGCAGGTCCATGGCCAACAGCTGATAGAAAACACAAGATGAACTCACGGTGTTTTTGTAGACTTTAGTCTCATATTGCTTTCTTTGGGCATTTTTGTCTTTCTGATCTTTTGCTTGTGCACTGTAGTTTCCAATTTTCTGTTTTTGTGAGTTTGTTATGTGTGTTTGTGTGTTTCTTTTGTTTCCTCTTAGTTTTTTCATTATTATTAGCATTATAGTTGTTGTTTGTTTTGTTTTGTTTGCTGTTTTGTTTGTTTAAAAAAAAGAAAGAGAGAGTATGGAATTGGATAGATGGAGAGGTAGGGAGAATCTGGGAGTGGTGGGAAAAGAAGTATCTGTGATCAGAATATATTGTATGAAAAACATTTTTATTAAAAATAATATTAACAATTCTTATCTGAGACTTGCTTCAAAATATTAATAAATAATAATTTTCTTCATCCATGGTGCACATGGCTACTTGGTTCATTACTTTCAAGCTTTTGTTCTAATGATGATTTTTGTGTGTGTGGGGGGGATGTTTTACAAACACTCTGAAATTGTATACAATGCATAGTTTTTATTATCTTTTCCTGCTTTATTTTGTTCTATATCACCAGTTACCATACTTTTGTACCTTACTTACAATTTATTTTTATTTTCTGATACCCCTTCTTTATTATTTTCAGCTCCTAATTTCCCTTTATTAAGCTATTGCTCTTGCCTAAGTTCCTAGGATAGCAGCATAACATGATGCTCAATAAGTATTCATTTATATTTTAATTGCTTTAACTACATTCGCATAATGTACTCTCTCTACTATGAGTTTGCAATAAATTTCTGTGAGCAAGTCAAGACACTTTGAGATTATTAATTAGGGTGGAAACAGACAACTAATTAATAACTGCCCAATAGCAGGAGATTGCCATGTAAGTCCGTGGTACAGCACGCTAGAGACCTTAGATTCCATCTCAGTGCAGGAAAAAAAATAGATTTATTCATTCACGCATGCACTTATTCATTTCAATAATGTAACCATCCACCAAAAGTCATCAGCCTTGTAATTTGTCTAACACAAAGAGGTCACCTTATCTGTAAAGGCTACATCATGAGAAGCTCAGAGGTGAAGTGTTGTGCTTGGTTATTCTTTGGGTCATGATGGAAGCTGAACTCCTGACAAACCTTCATTAATCAGATGACATTTCAATTTTCTTTCCCTCAGCTTTGTATTCTCAACATAACTTACTTGGGAGAAAGAGGTTATCAGGCATGGCAGTGGACAGAAGGGTCCACCTTCTTGACCACACAACCAGACTGCAATTTAGTTTTCATTAACAATGATTCCACACATCTCCAGGTCTTCCTTGACTCTATGTGGTTCTTCCTGTAACATCTACTACTACTACTAGCACGACCAGAAAAAGGGGCCTTGACAGGAGGAGATTCTCAGCATCCCACCTACCCTAAGATCAAATCACCAGCTAGAGAGTACAGTAGTGGGAAACACAAGAAGCTTGAAAATACGGCCATCACAGAAACCAGGGAAACCAGAGGATTCATGTGAATCCAAAAGACAACTCCCAACTTTCTCCAAAAAGCCCTTCAACTCTCTTTCTCAGTATGTCTAGAGAAACACTTCGGAAAGACAAAGAAGTATCAGAAGGCCAGGATGTCACCAGAATATCACCAGTTCAGTTGCATTTAACAAACTCTCGAGGCCCTTGCTCCACATCAGGATCATACAGGATCATAATGAATAAAATTTATAAACATCAGTAGGATCATAAGGTATCATAATGAATAAAATTTATACACATAAGCAGGATCATACAGGATCATAATGAATAAAATTTAGACAACAGTAAAAGTGAAATAGAGACTACTTGTACATCTGAATAAAATACGAACAGAATCTCTGTCTCCTGCATCATTTGGAATTTGTCACCTGACATTTGCAACCTGCATTCTTCAAGGAGATCTGGATGGCTCTTCTGCCTAGGTCCACGTTGCCAAAGAACCTCTGCTTACTTTGAAGCATCGAACATAGGCCTGGCTTTCTCCCCATTCCTCATCCACCCATGCATGCATTCTTCTTCCAGTCCTACAATGAATGAGAACATCTGAAAAAAAAGAATCTGTTTAAGACGGAAAAGCTGGCTTCAAACCTCAGAGCCATTCGTTGACACCTGCTTTGTGGCTTTGAGCTGCTCCTTAACCTCTTTAAATCTGTTTCTTCCTCAGTGAGGCAAGCAGGATAATAAGCCTTGAAATACATGCATTTGGATTAGTAAGAAAATGGATCTGAAAAAGACCGTGGTTATTTTTTTTGAAGGTTTGAAGAATCGAACCCAAAACTTCACGTGCGTTATGTAAGAACTTAAACATTTAACTACCCATCTATCCTAAACTTTAGAAATTCATTTATTTCATGCTAAGAAAGAATGTCTTCCCTGATGACAATTGCAAGGTTACTCTCCGATGCCTTCTCTTGAAATGAGTCACTGCATCATTTAGGATCCCCTAATCCTTGGCAGAAGTACCTGCATAGAGAGACATTTCCTTACCCAACAAGCATGTGGGGGATACAACCAGGAAATGGTTGGACACTATTAGGCACAGTTAGGGGCTCACATGAATGCTCAAAGAGTGTTTCTTTCCTCAGACTCTCAACTGGAAGTTCTCAGTCATGCCCCAGTGTGTAAGGAAATTTTTTTTAAAGATTCCCTTATCAGTTATTTGTAATATTCTACATATATCTCCCAGCTTGCTTGCCTCATCATTTTAATCTGTATATGTATCTAGGGAGAAATTGAAGCAATCAACCAGAAAATGGACACCTAATGTTTGTTAATGAGGAACCCGAAATTAGCCAGGAAGCTACTGACATTAGGAAAAAAATGGGGAAACAGCTCATCTCTCCACCTCATTTTGCTAGAATTACACACGTAAGTATATATACTTTTACCTCATTATAAGATAGAAGTTTGCTTTGCAAATTAAACATGAGAATGAGGAGTCTGTAGGCCTCTAAGGTTGGAAGTGGAACCAGTGAGCTCAAAGACATGATAAGTGAACTGAGATATTTATACATACACCTCAGTGTACATAAAAAGTCTCAACCTCCCTTGTGCCAATCTAAGCATTTATCTATAAACTCAGGAAATCAGAATTTAAAAATTCATTGGCATAAAAGTTGGATGTGTATATACACACATATGCATGTGTGTTTTCCTCCAAGGTGAAATCAAGTTCAAAAACACGACTCTTCTTGGGAAGCAAAGAAGAAAGCAGGCCTAAAAGCTCCTCTCTGAGTGCTTGTCTGGGGAGAAGATAATTAGACTTTTCTCTCTGATAAGATATGCAAATCATTAGGAGCAATTATCCAATGTCGAGGCAGTGCAGCTGTAGGTCCCCTTTCGCTCAGAGCCTGCACCTTAGGGAGGGCAGGGTTCTCGAGGACTGATGAAACAGGAGGAGGTGGAGATATAAACATCCGAGGGCAAATTTAATACAGAAAATGTTGGCAAATTCTATGACAGTGGGAGGTCTTCTTAACTGACATTTTCTTAATTTTGAAGATGGGAAACTAGAAGCTCATTGAGTTCAAACAACATCTTCAAAGTTGCTTTGTGAGTACATGGCACTGAGGAACTTTATTTAACTTTATTTTTTACTTTTTGATTGGGTACAATTAAATCAGAGCAGTGTGTGGTGTAATTGGCCCCCATAATCCCATCGGGAGTGGTACAAGTAGGAGGTGTGGCTTTGTTGGATAGGATATGGCCTTGTTAGAGGAAGTGTGCCACTGTGGGCGTGGGCTCTGAGTGGGCTTCCTGTGTTCAGGATACTGATGAGTGTGCCAGTCGACTTCCAGTTGCCTGTGAGATGTAAGACTCTCAGCTATTTCTACAGCACCATGTCTGCCTGCACGCTGCCATGCTCCCTGCCATGCCAATAATGGACTGAAGCTCTGAAACCGTAAGGGAGCCACCCCAATTAATGTTTTCCTTTATGAGAGTTGCCGTGGGCATGTTATCTCTTCACAGCAATAGAAACTCTAATGAAGACACAGTGTAATAGGTATTTATTGGGTAGTTTCCCACTGCTTCACTGGCCCATTCCATGGATAAGATTTAGTCTCTGGAGTTAATTTTATGTAGTTTCCAGGGTTAACAAGATGGCTCAGTGGATAAAGGTGCTACCACATAATCTTGGTGACCTGAGTTCAAGTCCAGGAATCCAGGAAAAACATGGAAAAAGGAAAACATTCCACAAAAGATGTTCCATGACCTCCACACGTCTGTGCGTGTGCGCATGTGCGCGCGCGCACACACACACACACACACACACAATCATGCTAAGAAATACACACACATACTGATTAATTTCAATTGTATGCATAATGTACCCTAAATGTTTTATTTATTATGTAATACAGGAAAATAGAATTTGATATTCTTGCCCGCCTTCCATATTCAAATATAACATACAATGTAAAGATGTTCTTGTTTCATTGACAAATGTGTATTGGAGAGATTTCCATTGGACAGCTACGTGGTATCTCATTCTGCCATTGGCCACACCTCCATAAAGGTGAGCAGAAGTTCATGTACTCAACCGCTAATGAAGAAAGTGTAAGTCATTTCCAGGTCTTTGCTAATACAATGGGCATCCTTACTGATAAACAAAGAGTTATGTGGAATTCAGTCTTCACTTAAATGCTGCACATTTGGGAAAAGTGGACAAGCTTTTAAATTCTCTAGGCCTTTATGATATCAATTCCAGAGGGAAAAGGTGAGATATTCCCAGCTTTCCTAGTCTTTGTGTGAGTTAAGTTACTTACAGTCTTCAATAGTCCAACCAGATATAAAACTACCTCACGTGAACACACCTCTCACAACAACGCTGAGAGGTAGATTTTTTTTCTCATTTTGTGGGTGAGGAATGTGAGACACAAAGCTTTCAGGGGTCACCCAACCCAAGAGAAGCATGACAATGCAAGAAGGGAGAGTCATCATGGTGGGTTATGACAGAAGTATCTTTCAAAATTCACAAAAGCACAGTCATTTGAACATATTGCTGGAACCCCTCCTGGTTCCTCAGAAGAGCTTGTAAGCAAGTTCTTTCTGAAGGAAGGACTTTGGGATGTTGTTTCTGTCTGAAGATGTTGATGATGAGAAAACAGTAAATCATGCAAAATAGGAAAAGACAGACATGTAGAAGACTGGACCACTAGTGAGAGGCTCAAGGCAAGAACAGATCTGAGCTGCTTGACTGAAGAACAAGCTAGTAAAGAATGAAGCTTCTTTCTGGTTTGGGTACCTCACTCAATATGATGTTTTCTAGATCCATCCATTTGCCTACAAATTCCAGGATGTCATCATTTTTTTCTACTGTGTACTCCTCCATTGTATAAATGTACCACATTTTCCTTATCCATTCTTTGGTCGAGGGGCATTTAGGTTGTTTCCAGGTTCTGGCTATGACAAACAATGCTGCTATGAACATAGATGAGCACACATCTTTATGGTACAATTGAGCATCCTTTGGATATATACCCAAAATATACTCATTCATAAGTGGCTTTTAGACATAAATCAAAGAAATCTAGCCTACAATTCTCAATCCCAGAGAACCTAAACAACAATGAGGACCCTAAGAAAGACATACATATATCTAATCTACATGGGAAGTAGAAAAAGACAAGATCTCCTGAGTAAATTGGGAGCATGAGGACCATGGGAAAGGGCTGAAAGGGAGGGAAGAAGAAGGGACGAGAGCAGAGAAAAATGTATAGCTCAATAAAATCAATAAAAAATAGATAAATAAAAGAATGAAGCTTCTCCATCTTCCTACCAGAGATGGTAAGGAACCCGGTGTATCGTTTTTGCTGGAGAAACTCTTCCTACTTTAAAGGAGCATCTGATACTATCTCATAGCTTGCAATGTTCACTGGACTTCTGATGATGTCCCACAATGCTCTCAGAGATTCCCCTAATAATCTACTTAAACCAAAATTCTAACACTGAGAAAAATTGAAAACCACTGAACCCAAATCATACCATTTGATAGTGGAAGGCACTGAAGGTTCAGAAGAGTTAATGGCTTTCCCAGAACCATAGTTAGATGCAAATAGAACCATTACAAGAACTGTCAGGATGCCCTGGAATGTCCCATGATGCTCTTTCATGTGCTAGCCATTCCTTTTTTTAAAAGACTGATCAAAAAACTGTTCTTAACTATGGATATTTTCTTCCTGTCTCATGAGACAAAGACAGATGTCCATAAGACTTGCTCTGCATTAAAATCAGAAGCCAGAGAGGGGAAAGTGTGGGTTTCACATCTGTAGTTCTACCCATTTCAATTTCTGTAAGGAGTGTTATTTCCTGGTATCTCTGGAAAGGATTATAGGATAAAGTGTGTGGTTGGAATACACACTAGGTACTGTTGTAACCTTTCCTCTCCATTCTCACCACCTCCTACAGTCTTCAAGTAATATTACCTCTCACCTTCAACCATTGCACAAGTCTCCTACTGAGGAGATTAGATTGTTCTCTGATGCCTCTACGATCTTGCCCAATCTATAAGTCTTCATCTCTTGTAGACATTTTCTCTTTCAAACACCTGAAGGCTCTCCCATCAAATAAAATGATTTAATTACTTAAACTTGGCATTTAATGCCTTTTGCAACCCATTGCTCACATTATGATTCTTGTTTTATAGTTAAATATTACAATCTTTCTCATTCCTGCTGGAAGCTCTATTTTGTGACTAATGTAGGCCTTTGTTCATCTTTTCCTTCAGCCAGGATGTTTTCTTTTGACCATTCCTTTTGGAAAGTACTCCACCCTTCATTATCCAACTCAGTGTGTCTTCTCCTAGATACAGTGTGTCTTCTCCTAGATACAATGTATCTTCTCCTAGATACAGTGTGTCTTCTCCTATGTCTTCTCCTAGATACAGTGTGTCTTCTCCTAGATACAATGTATCTTCTCCTAGATACAGTGTGTCTTCTCCTAGATACAGTGTATCTTCTCCTAGATACAGTGTGTCTTCTCCCAGATCCAGTCTGACTTCTCCTAGATACAATGTATCTTTTCCTTCACTATGTTGAGCAAATGAGACGTCTTCCAAATTTGATTCTATACTGGTTGATTATACTCTTTAATGCAGATTTAAGGTGCTGGCTTGTATTATCATTATTTTACTTCAGTTATAGACTGTGAGCTCTCTGAGGACAGAGCTAGAGAGATCTTTATATCTGCTTAATAGGATGCTAAGGTACAATGAGTGCTCAGTATCATATCTGATGAAGGAACATGACTGAAAGAAGCTAGTATTTACTCCTCTGCTACCTAGAGAAAAGTTCAAGAATTGAGGAGAAAGTCTTTTATGAACTATCCCTATTTTCTGTCCAAACAGAAGAATGGGATATGGAGGCTAATTGGGATGCAATTATAGAGTCAATAAAACTCATCATAGCTAAATGACATTGTTAAAACACGAAGAGCATCAGTCAGAAAGCCAGCCAGGGATAGGTGAGAATAAGTCATGTCCACCTTGTTAGTTTTAAGGTCCCTCTCTGTTCTGGGTCTTCCCTGTGAAACTAGGTTACCAACCCTCTTTACAGCCTGCTTCCAAAATTGCTGTTGACATTTTAGAGCATTGCAGTTATACAGATAAAAAATAAAGGAGCAAGAGAGGCATGGTGGTGCACATCTTTCATCTCAGCACCCTGGAGGCAAAGACAGGTGAATCTCTGAGTTTGCAATTACCCTGGCCTCTGGAGCAAGCTCCAGGACAGCCAGTGTTATACAGAAAAACCCTCTCTCTAAAAACCAAACAACTGCACATCATGCAAACAAACAAAAGTAAAAGAAGTAAGCAAACCAAAGGTAACTTTAGCTCCTACTCTGTGTTGCCGTGCATCACCTGGCAGAGACAGGAAGCATTTTAACCCCTCTTGGGAAATGGGATTTAAGGGACTGGAAAGAGGGCTCTGTGTTTGTAAACTGCTTGCTGCACAAGCAAGAGAACCTAATTTCAGATCCCCAGAACATACATGAAAATGCTGAACATGGAAGATCACACCTGTAACCCTAGCCTTGGAAGAAAGAGAGAGGAGAAGCCTAGGGGATTCAGTTCCAAGTCCATCTGGCTGTCTAGGTGCGTTCCAGGTTCAGTGAGAAACCCTATCTCAAAAAATAAAGTGGAGAGTATCTGAGGATGTTAACTTCTGGCTTCCATACATGCCTACATGAGTGAAAACACACACACATGTATACAAACACACACATGTATACACACACACACACAACCCCTACTTGCACATGCACATAAAGACACAATCATATTTGAGTCTTTAACTAGTCACTTGAAGGATTTATTAAGTCTTTCCCCCTCTGTAAGAATCCATTTTGTATACTCTGCAATTATCATCAGATCTAAATAACCAATATAAAGAGCTGGAAAGTAACCAGCTTCAGGAATACCATTTCCTGAAGGGGGGAAAGGCACATCTGAAATTACAGACTTAAGGGTACTGCTAATTAGGAAAGGAACTGAATACTCACAGAGGAGACTGGAAGGAGATGTGGCGTTGCTCTGGTGAGAAGGGTGAGGAGAGGCCTGGGGGTTTGTAACACTAATTTATCACTCTTTCCCAAGTCCCTCTATGTCAGAGGAGGAAAAGATTACACCCCTCTGTAATCAAGTGCTGAGAGTTATTTAACACAGAGTTTGAGAAATGAAGAATCAAAGAAGGCAGGTCCCGTGCCATCTCATAATTCATATTCTAATATGCAAGAAAATGCAAATGAAAGATGCATAATCACACCCTGCTCGGGGCAATAGGAACAGAAAGGTGTTCCAGTCTTATCTGGGAAGATCATGATGCCCTCACCTATATCTAATTGACCTCCTGTATCTGATTGACCTCACCTACACCTGCAAACTAAAAGTTGAAAGTAGAAGGTGATTACTCCAGACTGGACAGAGAAGAAAAGAAGAGAGAATGCATTAGGCTGACCACCTGATTATAAGCTACGAGCCCATAACTGCACAGTAGTGTAGTTGGAGTAACAAAAAAGGAGTTCGTGCTTTTCACATTTGAAGAATTTTTTTGAATATTTACCACAGAAGTGTGATAAATGTTTGAGGACAAAGATATGTTTAAACTGACTTAAACACTGTATAATGTATAAACAAATCAGAACATTCAATGCCTGGTGGCTGTAGAGATGGCTCAGTCGTGAAGAGCATCTGCTGCTCTTGCTCTTCCAGGAGACCTGAGATCAGTTCCCAGCATTCATGTGAGAAAGCTCATCTGCCTGTAACTGTGCCTCCAGGAGATCCCATGTCCTTCTGGCTTTCTGCACGCACACATGCACACACACACGCATGGATGCACACACACAAAAAAATAAAAATACATTAAAAACATCATTTAAATTAAAAACACCACACTAGTATGTACAATTTAAGTTTTTTAATATATGAGTAAAACTAATTTAGTTTACATTTTTAAATGAGTGACAAAATTCAAAATAATGTTCATTGTAAAATGAAAACATTGTTTAAACTAAGTTTTGAACACTGAACAAGGAGTTGCCTAAGAATACAGGTAGATGGTGAGGAACACTGTAGTCAAAAGGGTCCACTGAAGAAAGGTAAGTTCTCTATTCACTGAAGGGCAGATAGCACACTATCTCATTTCCCCCCAGTTTCCCAAGAATTCCTAGTCAGGATATTTGGCATATAATATTTTTCCAGATAAGTGCATAGTATTCAACTTGATGTTATTTGTATATTTATCCTATAGGGCAGATTCAGAAGTCGGCCTTATCTACAGCTAAAACTGGAGTACAGATTGACCATTGCATGTCCCTAAAGGTCTAGTATATCAATAAAGTATTTCTTAGCATAATTTCCTCAACCAGTCTACAAAACATTTTCATTCTAATTGTAGAAACAGTTTGCATGTTAGGATAGCCACCTAATTATCAACACCCACTGTGAAATCTGGGTAATTTTAACACTCACGTGTTGTCTCTGTAGTTTTGCAAGTCTTGACACCAAATGATAGACTAAATTGACATTTGGTTTTCTAATTCAATAGTCTTTGGGATCTCTACAATGGAAAAGGAAGCCATAAAGATCCAGAAAGAAGCTGGTGTGCAGGTATTCAGAAATATGAGCAAGAACACAAGTTTCCCAGATGGATGCTTTTGTACTACAGTTCAACAGACACCCCTTTGAGCAGGGAGACATCCATGCTCCAGTCCCTACACACAGAACCCAAGCCCGGTGTTCATCTTGCATCTCACAAAGGTGCAATTTAGCTTTGTGGTCAGAGTTTCAGTTTCTGGTTTATCTTGGATTAGTTTTGTGCCACACCCCTCCGAGAACAGGCAGAGCAACAAGTCAGAATAATTTATTCCAATTAGGATAATAAAAATAGATTTGGACTTTGTGGTTTCATACTTACAGAAGAGACTTTAGTTACACTGTAAGAGATGGAACCATAACTTCTCACCTTAAACAAAGTATTACTTTTTTTTAATTAACTGGAAGGAGATAGGAATTTTGTTCCTGCTAGGAACACTTAAAAGTCAAGCAAGCAGGTACTCTACACTGTGCTTCATACACTTTTGAAGGCAGTTACTTCTTGAATTGATGTGGCCAGAATATAAAGTTAATGCATTAACTAATTTAGAGACACAGAAGGAGTCAACTATGGGGTGTGTAGATTTATGGAACCCTTCAAGCTTGAAAGCTTAGCAGAATTAGCTGGGAACTTTCTGGGAAGTACAGGACTCCTTAAACCCCACCCCAAACTAATTGAATCAGAATCCCCAGAGGCTTCAACACAGAATGTAACATTTATAAATGTTCTCAAATAACTCTAATGCTTATCCAGTCCATCCAAATAAGCTCATTAGGTTCTCAAAGCAGATACTTCTTAGTTAAAATGATAAACTCAAGCCTGGCAGTCACTTATGATCCTGAATGAAATTCAAAACTTTCCAAAGTCTAGACAGTTGGGATGTTTTTCCTCAGCCAATTCTTCCCCATGCTCAAGTCACTCCATCTGCATTCACTGGACAAAACAATTATTAAGTTTGGTATGTAACAGTGAACACTATGTAAATGATCTTTCTTCTAATGGATCTCCATCACTACAGCACTAGAAGAGGTCCCAACTGTCAAATTTTTTGGAACTTATAAACCTAATTTTGTCCTCTGACAACCCTTCACTTTTCACACTTGAAATGAATAAGCCTCTTTGGCTTGCTGATCAAAACATCAGAAAGTAACTACTATCAACAATTGTTGGGTTCATGCATACTCCAGTCAAAATACTTATACCTTCCAAACTCAGCTTTATTTTGGGATTGAGAGATTATTCTGGAGTCATCACTGTGGCCAGGAAAATTTGAATGAAATTCAAAACTTTCCAAAGTGTAGACAGTTGGGATGTTTTTCCTCAGCCAATTCTTCCCCAATACTCAAGTCACTCCGTCTGCATTCACTGGACAAAACAATTATTAAGTTTGGTATGTAACAGTGAACACTATGTAAATGATCTTTCTTCTAATGGACTCACTAGATTTCCATCACTACAGCACTAGAAGAGGTAACATTATAAGGGCAGGACTGCTCCAATGGGACCATGACTTTGGAGAGAAGTTGCAGCAATACCATTAGAAAATGGTGATGGAGAGATGATTTGATATATTTAACCTATGATTCTCGGAAGTGCTTCAGAGTATGTTGGTATATCACCCATTCAGACTGCTCAGGATTTTGTTCTGCCTGCTGATTTCACTCTGTTCAGACAATTCCATCTCACTCTTCATGCATAGACATTTGCTTGGCATTGAACTGCACTATGAAGAAACAAAGTTTAATGAGAAAGGTCACCATATGGGCACACACTGATAATTTAATATGATAGTTATGTGGCGACTACCAAGAAGAAAGGAGACATTATATAAGCTTACAGAAGTCTTTAGTGGGTCTAAATGGATTGTAAAGAGTTTTTAGGTTAGATAGAATGAGGAAGCTGTCATATAATGTATATTACAAAATTAAAGTTAAGGGAACCAGAGAGATGGCTCAATGGTTAAAGGCTTTGGTTACTTTTCCAAAGGACCCAGGTTCAATTCCCAGCACTCATCTCATAATCATTCATCATTTATGTTCTGGCAATGCTTAAGCATGTACGGGCAGCTCATGTATGGCGGTTCTCCAATTGTTCTTATCCCTGGCAGTCCTAGATGCTTCTGTGATTGTAATACCCAAGGTTCCACAGTCTTCCTTTATGCTGTCTATCCAGCGTTTTGTGGGTCTTCCTCTTCGCTTATCCTGCCACTCCTCTGAGCAGTGCTACCTTCGGGTATCTGCCGTCATTCATTCACATAACGTGACTGAAGTATTTCAAGTGCCGTTGCCAAATGCTGTTGTTTATCCTGTTCTTCCTTCTGTAGATGGAGATGTTTCTTAAGGTCATCGTTGCACAGCCTATCTCTTCATGGGGTGCCCAGAATCCTCCTGAGACACGCCATCTCAAATGCATTCAGCCACTGTTCTGAATTTCATTGTCCAGGTTTCTGAGTTGCAAAGAAGCTGGCTCAAGACAAGTTGTCTTACCTTTCCCAGAAGCTGACTTCTCAATGATGAGACTGGAAACGACCAGCTAGGTCTTCTGGAAATCTGGGGAATTTAGTGGGTGGATGGAAAGAGCTCCAGCTGGTCGGCTAAAGGCTACCACACAAAGAAGAGACCAGGTCTGTCGTCCTCAATGCAAACCATGAAACCCAATAAGGACACAAATCAACACTCAACTGATAGCTCACCGCTGTCTCTAACTCTAATTCCAGGGGATCCAATATCCTCTCATATCTTCCATAGGCACTATATACACATGGTACACATGCATACAAACAGGCAAAACGTGTACACATAAAGTAGAAGTAAATAAACCTACAAAAAAAAGTAATGTCAAGGGATGCCTAGCATAAAAGATTTCATTATCAAGAGGTAAATTACTAGACATAAGAGAAGGGAAGGTAGTTTCTCCATTCTTACCACTCTGAGATGTGTAAACATGGGCAAGCCCCTGAATTTTTCTCTCTTCGGCTGTAGGGTTATTGTACAGATTTAACATTCCTGATGCATTTGAAGTGTTTGGAGTCATTCTGGCACATCTGGAGACATAGGAAATGATGTTATTGCTACCTTGTTCGGCACCATTATTATCATTATTTCAAATATATGTACAAGACCTAAATGTGTTTATACAATCTTACTTTTGAAAGGGAAGTCAAGGTATGCATCATGATTTGGATTCAGCTCAGATAACATGCTCCAGGTGACTGGAGAGGTTACTATGGATCTCATAGGATGAATAAAGGAAACATTGTAATCTCACTTCCCTCAAACCCTGTCCCACAGAGCAACAGGCCCAGGTGATGGTCACGAGGTAGCCATTTGCTTCATTTGGCAAAACATTCTTGTCAAATTCACTGATCACTCACTGTGAAAGCAGACAGTTTTGTTTGCCCAGAATCCATGTAACAGATTGAACCCTGGCCTTATGACCTTCTTTTCCAATCTGCCTGCCTGACCTCTGCTCCATTTCAATCTCTGTTTCTGATGTCTACAAAGTTGCCTAGATAATAAGACTCCTAAGCATCACATCTCCCTTGGCTGTTACAATATCTCTATGTAAATAAATATGTATGGAAAACAAGTGGCTGGTTCAGCTCCAAACCATTTGTGTGTGGCCTATTAGGTTTCCTGAGGAATAAAATGTCTTCACTGTAAGATTTTTTTATTAGATTTTAAAAAATACCTATGCAAAATTCACACTCCCTCCTCTCCTCCCATTCCCTCCACACACCCTCCCATCCCACCCCCTCCAATCCTAAGAGAGGATAAGGCACTTTGCTTTGTGGAAGTTTCAAGGCCCTCCCTACTGCATCTAGGCTGATCAAGGTATACATCCAAAGAGAATAGGATCCCAAATAGCCAGTACAAGCAGTAGGGATAAATCCTGGTGCCACTGCCAGTGGCCCCTCAGTCTGCCCCAGTCATGCAGCTGTCAACCACATTCAGAGACACTAGTTTGGTCCTATGCTTGTTCCTTCCCAGTCCAGCTGGTGTTGGTGAGCTCCTATTAGCTCAGGCAAACTGTTTCAGTAGATGAACTCCTCATGGTCTTGACTTCTTTGTTCATATTCTCATTCCTTCTACTCTTCAACTGGACCTTGGGAGCTCAGTCTAGTGCTCTGATGTGGGTCTCTGCCCCTGTTTCCTTCTGTTGTTGGATGAAGATTTTATGGTGATATTTAAGATAATCGTCAGTCTGATTACAGGGCAAGTCAAGATTGAGCCCTGTCTCTTGATTGCTTAGGGTCTTAGCTGGAGTCATCCTTGTGGATTCCTGGGAATTTCTCTAGAGCCAGGTTTTTTGCTAACCCCATAATGGCTCCCTCAATCAAGATATCTCTTTCCTTGCTCTTACATCTGTCCTTCTTCCATCTCAACTATTCCATTCCCTCAAAAGCTTTGCCAAGGACGATGGCACTGGGTTTTGTTCCTATTGCATGTACTGGCTTTGTGGGAGCCTAGTCTGTTTGGATGCTCACCTTCCTAGACCTGGATGGAGGAGGGAGGACCTTGGACTTCCCACAGGGCAGGGAACCCTGACTCCTCTTTGGACTGGAGAAGAAGGGGGAGGGGGGGAGGAGGGAAATGGGAGGAAGGGAGGAGGTAGAAATTTTTAATAATAATAATAATAAAATCTAAAAATAAATAAAATAAAATTAATTAAGTAGAAAAAAAGAAATAAACAAATTCTGTAACACACACAAAAAAATTTAACCTAATGTGCTACTAAGAGAGGAAAATAAACACACAACAAACAACAAAATTGCCTTGAAAGAAGTATTTATTCAACACACACTCCTTGCAAAGCCATGGATTAGAAATGAAGATAAAAAGTGTTAGTGGGGAGGCTGGAAGTCTATGAGGAGAAGCACAAAGGTATGTTTTAGATGTATGCTACTTTTCATACTAACAGGATGTGTGGATTTAGACAAGTGTCTACACTTCTTTGAAACTGTTACCACATCTATTAAATTCCAGGAACACCTGCTTCAAAAAGCCACCTGTTGGTTGAGATTAAATGCACATAAAAGAATTTTCCAAACTCCAAAACACTGGTTGTGATGACTATGAGGTGGCAATGAGGATGGTCATGAGTTTGCAGTGGGGCAAGAACTGTCCTAAGCATTTCAAACACAATGTCTCAATCATCCTCACCAATACACCTGTTAGATTCTGTCAGAGATGGGAGAATTTCAACATGGGATTAAAATTTGAATTTGATTCTGGATGCGTTGTTAATAATCATATCTCTACTACTGTATGATCAATAAAACACCCTTTTATTAAGAGGATTATCTGAGTCTACAACTTACTCCCAAAAAGCTTGCCCTCTGCTTAGATTAGGTGCACCTGCTCTTCCAAGTGTTGTAGTTGATGGGGGCAGGATCAGCTCTCTCATTTGCTTCAGGCATTGAGGGCAGAGGCAGGAATCTCTCCCCTGATCATGCCACCACAAGACGGATGAGTAATGAGGACATCTCTCCCATGCTCACAACACTGGGACAGGTTCACCCACACCTCTGCCTACAAGATGAGCTCTACAGTGCTCACCAGGTGAGGTGCAGGGCTTACTCGTGCTACAGCTGGTGGGATACAAGGACAGTTCTCTCATTGGCCTCAGGCACTGAAGTAGGAAGGACATCTCTCCTGGCCCACACCACTAGAGAGATGAGTAGTGGGGACAGCTCCATGCACACAACCTCAGAACTGGCTTACCCACACGTCTGCCTACAGGGTTGGTCCCTAGAGGAGCCTTTTTATTCATACCATTCTCTCCTCCACACCCTATCATTGTACACATGAGCACAGGCTAAAATTACTAGTGATTTCTCCCCCTCCCTCTCCAGTCCAAAGAGCAGTCAGGGTTCCCTGCCCTGTGGTAAGTCCTAGGTCCTCCCCCCTCCGTCCATATCTAGGAAGGTGAACATCCAAACTGGCTAGGCTCCCACCAAGCCAGTACATTGCGTTGGATCAAAACCGCGTGCCATTGTCCTTGGCGTCTCATCAGCCCTCATTGTTCGTCATGTTCGGAGAGTCCAGTTTTATCCCAAGCTTTTTTTGGTAACAGTCCAGCTGGCCTTGGTGAGCTCCCAGTAGATCAGCTCCACTGTCTCAGTGGGTGGGTGCACCCCTCGTGGTCCCGACTTCTTTGCTCATGTTCTCCCTCCTTCTGCTCCTCCTTGGGACCTTGGGAGCTCTATCCAGTGTTCCAGTGTGGGTCTCTGTCTCTATCTCCATCCATCGCCAGATGAAAGTTCTAGGATGATATGCATGATATTCGTCAGTATTGCTCTAGGATAGGGTCATTTCAGGTTCCCTATCCTCAGCTGCCCAAGGAACTAACTGGGGGCCTCAGCTTGGGCACCTGGGAGCCCCTCTAGGGTCAAGTCTCCTGCCTATCCTAAAGTGGGTCCTTTAATTAAGAAATGGGGTTCCGTGCTCCCCTATCCAACCTTCCTTTATCCCGATCCTCCTGTTTCCCCACGTTCCCCCTCCTTTCCTTCTACCTTTTCTCTCCCCATCTCCCCTTAAAGGGAGAGGGGTGGGAGGAGGGGGAAAAGAATGGGAGGAGGGGGAGGGAAATGGGAGGCTGGGAGGAGGTGAAAATTTTTTTTCTTTCTTTTTTTTATTCTCCTTTTATCAATAAAAAAAATAAAAAAAAATAAAAAAAATAAAAAAAATAAAATTACTAGTGATGCTCCTTTTTTTGAGACATAGTCTCTTTATGTAGCCTTGGATGACTTAGAACTGGCTATGTAGTCCAAGCTGGCCTTGATCTTACAGAGATCCACCTGTCTCTCAAGTATTGGATTAAAGGTGTGCACCACCACACCCTGCAAAGCTTAAACTTCTTTATTGGCTTTTATGTACTGTTATGTAACTGAATAATAGTTCATTCTATAAACTAGAGTGGGCACTCTGATAAGTGAGTCAAGGAAACTAATTTAGAAGGACGTGGGTTAAGGAGATCGGAATCTGTACAAAATTGGATTGTTCATTTCCAAGTTAAATTCTTTTAAAGTGTTATAGGGAGGTGACCACTCAGACATAGTTTACAGCCTGTTGAAATCTTCATTCCAGCAGACTAGGACTTTACTCAAGTTTTTGGGTCCTAAGTGTAACCCAAGCATTTAGACAATGGACTTCAAAGGCACAAATCACATCCCAGTATCTAGCTCTGCAGCTTGTGTACAGGGTACACAAGAATACAGTTTGACAGAAACTAAGATAAGCAGGTAGTTGACAAGGGTTCTACACAGGAAACTAAGATAAATTAGTTGGGTCATCTTGACCTTGAGTTGCTAGAATGGAGTTGGAAATTTTTCCATGGTATTCCCCAAAGAGATCAAATTCTAGCTAAATCTGAAATAACCTCAGCAAGAATACAAGGCAGAAGAACCTCTTCATTCTCTTGCCTTGTCACAAAAGGGCAAAGTAGATGAGACACTGCTTTCACGTTGAGTAAAATAAGCCCTTTTTCGAGATTGACAGATATCAGTCTCTCCCCTAATTTCTCAGAAAGACAGAGAAATAGTTCAGTTCTGGCTTGCTATCTGAAAATTTCAGCATGAATGCTTCCTCTTTCGTATGTTGGGCTTCTCACAGGAGCACAATTAAATTGATGGCCTCCTTTATGTTTTCTGTAACATGTGTAAGGTATTGATTCTCAATTATGGATGTATGCACTTAAATGAACAATTGCAAATGCCTAGAAACAGGTTAAATGTTGTCATTTGGCTGTAGGTGAAGGCAGAATTTTCTATCAAGGTCCAGTGAGTAGGAACCATAGTATCTAGGAGCATATGCTTGCTGTCCATGTCTAAGCAGGAAGGAATGATCTTATTCAAATAAGATCAGTTGTGCTCAGGATGAGACACCCTGATGGAGGGAATAGCAATTACAACAAAGAAAATGGCAGTCACCTCACCAGGAGTAGCTATTAAAACAAACATGATAAGATTATGCCTTCTCCTCTCTGCTCCAAAACCACTACAACAGAAATGAAAGTATTTAATCCCAGGATCGAATGTTGGGTGGATAGGAGGAGCTCGAAACTGAGTACAAGGTTGATTTCTAACATTGCCTTTTATTTAAAATAGTTTAAGACTTGAAAATAAGGAACCCATGTAATTGTCATCAAACCTCTCCTTACAATGATAACTTCTCATTACAATAATGCTATATAATCATAGCCGAGGTTTCAAATTAAAACAAAGTATCAATACCATTAACTCAGGTGTTGACAGCATTTGGATTTCATCAGTATTGATACGCACTATCTTTCTCCATCATGAATCTGTTTTTTATGTACAGTTTTATGACATTTTATCTTATCATAGAGTCAATTAATCACCGCAATCAAGAAACAGAATGGTTTCCAATCACAAAGAAACTCTCACGTCTCCCTTACTAATTATGCCCTTCCTCAGCCTTCATAAGTGAACGTTGATCTGTTTGTTCTGTTGTAATGCTGCCATTTCGGTAATGTTTTGTAATTGCATCACAGAGTAGAGAAACTTTTGATGATTTTTTTGTTTTGTTTTCATTCAGCATGATGTACTTAAGAATAATCCAAAACTTGGCAGATAGTGGTGAATGCCTACAATCCAGAACTCAGAAAGTTGAGGCAGAAGGAAAGTGAGTTCCAGGTTGGGCTGGACATAAAAGTTGATATTTGTTACTTCCTAACAATAAACAGTATTCCTTATATGACTGTCCTCCCCTCCAATCACTTTCTTTGTGGAAGATATCTCGGTGGTTTCTAGTTTAGGACTTTTATAAATAAGCTTCCTGTAAGCTTTGGTGTAGAGATTTTTATAGGGACATAATTTTATTTTTTCCAGAACAAAATGTAGGATCATAACCATGGAGTCACTCTTGTGGTAAGTGCATACCTACACGCATAAGAAATAGACAAATTCTTTTCCAGCGGGTCTATGCCATTTTATGTGTGTAACAATAGTACAAGAGTGATCCTTAAAGTAGGAGGCACTAGTGAGCTAGAGAGAGAGGCCAGTGGTTAAGAATAAACCCTTCCTACCCTGAGCTGCTTTTTGTCCAGCTATTTTATCAAAACCACAAGATGAAACTAGGGCAAGGACTCTCTACTTTATTTTGAGAAAGTCTTTCACCAAACCTAGAACTCATCAGCTGGCTACACTGGCTAAGAACTGCTGTTTCTGACACCCTCCATCCTGGGGCTGGAGTTACAGATGTGCACCCAAGCATCAGGCTTTTGGGGTGACTGCTGGGGAATCATATTCAAGTCCTCTTGCTTACTCATGCACAAGCACTTTGTGCACTGAGCCATCTGCCCAGGGCCCTGTTATTGGTTCCTTGAATTGTTCTATTGGAAATACCACTCAGAGGCAGCTTCCAGGCTAACAAACATTGAAGCTTTCATGATTTATTTCATTCAGCCTAGTCTGGGCAACTTACAAGGTATCAACAGACACAATCCCACAAGTATCTCATGAGGACATACAATAAATGTGGAAGAGGTATGGTAATAGGACAGAAAATTCTAGAAATAGCATAGTGGCCATGAGTTAAGACACTGTTTAGAAAGGTTCCATCCTTCGTTTTTTTTTAACTATTATACTTTATTAAAAGGATTAAAGATAGCATAATCTCTTGAATTTGCTAATAGGCACCAATAACTCCAACAGTCAGACCCACTTAGCATTTTCTGTCCAACACATTTTTCCTACAGAAAAAAATATAAATATGTATTTACTTAAAATGATTCAATTGCTGAATTATGACTAATAGAAACAACTTATGTATATTTGTGAGAATATGAGTGTGTGGTATATGCATATGCATTGTGCACTCATGGAAGCCAGAGAATAGCAGGTGTCCAAATCTATCACTTTGCCTAATTACTTTTAGACATAGTCTCTCAGAGGAACCACACTGGAATTTAGCAAACACCATGAATTACCCCATCTCTGACTCCCACACAGAATACGGTGGTGCACATGCTCATCCCCCTGAAAATTAATAAATGATAGAAAAATAAGTCCAATTTAAAGAGTTTTGGAATGGGAATATATTCATGTAGCCATCTCTTCAACCAAGATACTGGATAGTGTCTTGAACTAGTCAACCCAGGTCCTGAGTTTACACTACTGGAAGAGAGAATAGCTCTGTACGAATTAAAGTTCAAACCCCTAACATTTATCAGGGGAGTACTAAAATGTCTGAGAATAAAGTAAACATGGAAAAAACTTAAACTGAATGTTGAGAAAGAGAATGACAGAGTCTGGAGGTACATTTTCATTCCTAAGATTATGATGACATGTGTAGTCCTAGACATTCCTGTTTTAGTAAGCAATTAAAATATTTTTCTTCTTTAATTTTGCAAAAATTTGAATTTCATTCCCCCCCCAAATTGCTATGTGGTTTATCTTTCAACTCTTAGAGTCATTATTGTCACATACAACACTCAAAGGCCAAGCTGATGAATAAGGAGGCAAAGAGGTCATTTTCAAACTCTTAAAGAAACAGAAACTTGAACTGAGCTTTGGAAGAATGAGAAAGTGAGATGACACACTAGAAAAAGGCGTTTCCCATGGGCATAGTATAGGCAATCAGAAGGTAGTACAGTGTGGATCGAATCATTTTATTCCCATGCTAATAGGCTTAGAAATCTCACTATAAGCATTGAAAAGACCACTGAAGTTTTTTTTTTTTAAATAAGTTTGTGCACTGGAAGCTTAAGTGGTGTGTACTCCTTTTATCTCTGCTTGTCTGGATGTTTAATATCCAGTGTGGATGTCAGTGTGCAGTGTAGGGGGGGAGGTGAGAGAGACTTACTGGGTGAATACAGCCATGGTGATGGAAAGGTCTGATATTGAGCAGCTCTTAGTAAAGCTAACCTGTGTCCTCCATGCTCCCAATGAACCCCTTTTCTGTGGGGAGGAACAAATGAGATGAATTAGAAGCAATTGCGGTTTCATTGCTTGCTTTCACTTAGAGTGGCACAGAGGGTCTTTCCTAAGAAAGCAAAATGCAAATTTACTGCTTCATACAGGTAAATATAGGCATTGACTTAAGAAAAAAGATCATTTAAGGTAGATCTGAGCTTGTGGTAGTATAAAAGGACTACACATTCACTAAAAAAAAAAAAACATGTTTTATATGTGTACTTTGAGCTTTGCAAGAATTGGCACTATATAATATAACAGAATCTCATGAGGCTGACCTTAAGTCCCAGCCAGCCACGTGATGGTGTTCTGTAAGTATTTTCCCCTCAAATAAATATCCCTTTTAATAATAATAAAAAAAATAAGTTTGTGTCCTGATGAAATCATCCTTCTAGGGAAATAATTTATTTTCTTACCCTTCAGATATAACAATTTCCAACCCCTCAACTATTGCCTTGCTCTTTTATCTTAAAAATTTCCTTAGAATTTCAGCCACCATCCCAACTGAATACACTCTGTAAACATCAAATGTGGGAAAGAATGTCCCAAATTGGATGTCTCTAGGATTGTCCCCGAGAGTGGTTCAGAACCTCTGGTGTCTGGGGAATTGAGAGCGTGGTGTGTGCCTTGTCTTCCCTCCATTGCCATCACTCTTGTTAGTGTTGATCATTCTTCAATAAGCAAGTGAAATGCGAAAGTCAAGTACTGCTAGATTTTAACCATTTTTGGCACAGAGAATAAGTATATACTACAGGTTGAGTGGCTTTTATTAGAAATAGTTAGTGCTATCTGTGTATCTGATAGAAGGAGGTTTGTATTGGGGAACATGCACATACATACATGTAACAACAGATATGTTGGAGTGAGACTTAAGTCTGCACATAGAACTAATTTGTGTTTTATGCACACCTTACAGGCTTAGTCGGGTTGTAGATTCATGACTACATCGTATCATGTGAGGTCATATATGGATTTTTCCCATTTCTGGCACCATGCTGGAGCATAAAGTGTTGCAGGTTTTGTGTGTGGGGGATAATATATTTTTAGATTAAGAATGACCTGTAATCCTTTCTCTGTTCTTATAGCATTACTCTCTTAGGTATGAAATTTCAAAAAATGAAATCTAGAGAAAAGCAAATCCTACTACTTATTTTTAATTGCCCGTGGATTGTGGATTTCACAAACTCTCTAGAAATGAAAACAGTTCATCTCCTTTTAAAACGATGAGCTACAACGATCACACACCTCTGAAGCTTTCAGCTTGATATTTTATTGTTTTTTACCTAGTGAACTCTTTGAAATGGACAACTTTTATGTCCCATTTATCATTGTTAATTTTGTCACAAATAATTCCTATATAAAGTAAATTTCTTTTACCTGATAATTATAAATTTTATAATACTTAGCTTTTATTTACAGTTTTTGATTAGAATCCAAGACCCTGTGCATTCCAGGCAAGGACTCTACCTCTCTACCACTAAATTAGATCTTAAAAATTCTAAAAGTTAAAATAACCCAATAAATGCAAACACTTTACTTTTAAAGCCATATGAATAATGACAGTGGATTTTTTTCTACACACAAATATCCACCTAGAATCTACCAAAAGAGCCAGTTTATACGTACAAGTTAAATGTCCCTCACAAGCCACTACACATGAATATGCAAAGACAGAAAAACTCCTATACATGAGTTGAATGTGGCTTCTAGATCTTGAAAAAAATGCATTTTCTCATTCATCTGAAGAAACCTAGGGATAAGGGAGACTTTATTATTATCTTGAAGGCTCACAAAAAATAATAAAAATAAAGAGAAAGAAGAGATGAGAGAAAGGAAAAAGATGAGACTGGGGAAAGCTCAGAGAGAAGGCAGATCAATACAGCAGTGTGGAGTGGACTCTGCCTTAACAAATCACGTTTTAACCATACTTACTTACAAATGATCTTATGTGGCCACAGAGGATGAGAGGAAATGCTTTATAAATACTTTCAAAGGTAACTTTGAAATTATGGAAGACAAATCACATCACATAAATCCCATCTGACCTGAGATTCTGAAACAAGGGTTTCTTATAATAAGGAAGAATAAGAGTGGGGGTGGAGGACAATGAGCACAGAGAGCTTGAATCACTCTCTGAATGGTTAAGCACAAGCATGGGTGTCCATAGGATTAAGCCTCCAAAACTTCTCTCCTGTGTGAGATAAGGCAGTAGCTCTGACCATGACAGGAAAGGATAGTGTTTCCTCATTGGATTCCTGCCTTGGCAGTTGCAGGGCTCACCAATCCAATCACAGGATGAGAGGGGACTAGCTAAAGTGGTCCATCCTGAAAGTCAGCCTCAAAACAAAGAGGTTGTTTTAACCCTAGGCACTAGCAGATAATTGCAATGTTTTTCAAACAAATTTCGTTGGAATGACAAAGCAGGGCTTCAGAAAAACTGGCCAGGGAGAATGGGTGTGCCTTTTGTACAGTGGCTTACTCACAGACATAGGGTGTGCTCTGGTGAAAGGAAGCCATGTGGAAAGCAGATTGGCCAGTTATGATGATAGTGGCACTTACATGGACAGGACAGGCTTCAGAGCACTGAAAACACAGCTCTGAACAGGAAGGTGGGCAGATTGCAAGTCAACAGAGAGACAATCTCCTTACCCTGGGTCCAACTTTCTTTATGGTTCTGTGGTTAAGAAGAATAGTTATATTTTTTCTCTGCGTGACATGGTGCATCCTATCGAAATAACTTTCACTGAGTGTTAAGTTGGGAGCGTAGTCCCAGTCCCTAGCATCCATTCCAGCCTCCCTGACCTAGGAGTTGCTTTGGTCTGGACTCCAAATCCCAGTATGCCAGGTCCTGGTCAGGACCACTCCCACAGAGTATTTATGTATTTATGTGTGCTCCAAAAGGAGAAGTGTGTGGTCTCTTTCCTCCCCCCACCCATGATCATATTTTTAATTTGGCTTGTTGTGATTTGACTTGATAGTGATTTTTGCTTTGGCAGAGAGCTTGTATTAGGAAATATTCCTAACACTGAGATCCAGGGAAATTGTGTATCCATTATACCCATTATAAAATGACCATAACCGTGTTTCAGCCTTGTTTGTGCCCCCATGATCTCTTGTGGGCTTAAGTGATGGCATTATGATGTCTTATGCTCTATAAGCAGGAGATAACCGAGCTTCAGAGACTGTACAAGGCACCTATTCAAAGGGAAGTAGTGTGAAAAAAGCTGAGGACAATTTTACTAGTGCCAAGACCAGAGATTTTACAAGCTCAAAGATTGGCCTCTTGTAACCTTCAATTTCGGTCTTATACCTTAAAGGCAGCGTTTGTTGGTACCTGACTATGCTATAGGATACTATGACTTCCATGTTCACCCCAAAGAATGATGATCTCATCTGCAGAGTACCACTGCAAGACTGTCTTGAGTTTCACCTCTTTGTTGCCTTAAGACTTTTCAGAGCTACAGATAGTCAGATTGATGTGACATATGTCTGAAATGTCAAAATAAAATAAAATAGATATATAAACAGGACTATCAGGGGAAACGATGAAGCCAGGAATGGGGAAATGAAAACGTGGTTATAGCCAAAATTGCATTTTATATGTATGTTTGAAAATGCCACAATGAGAGGATGAGGGTGATGGATGGCTCAGCTGGTAAAAGACTTGCCATACAAGTACGTGGGCCTGAGCTTAAGCCACAGAATCTACAAAAGAAGTCGGGTGTGGCGGTACCCACGTGTAATTACAGTACTGAGCTGGGACAGGTAGCTACCCATTGCTTTCTTCCCAGCTATTCTACAGTAGTGAGAGAGCTCCTAGTCACTATGAGCATTGACTCAGAAAACAAGGTGAACTGGCCTGGGAATAATATCTGATTTTGTCCTTTGATCTGTCTGGCCAACACACACACATACACACACACATACACACACACACATAAGTGTTATATTATAATCCATAATTTTTTACAACTAACATGTGCTAGAGGAAAAAGGGAGAACAATGAGAGGGAGGCTGAAAAAGATTCATAATGAAGCTGTTGAGACTCAACACACCAACCCTGTCAGTGTCTTTGATTTATGATTTATACTTTTCCCATCAATTTATTTACTAAACTTGTGCACGTTTTTCTTTTGTCCTACCCATTTGGCTGTCTGTCCTCCCATTGCCTGTAAGAAATCAAATTACTATAAAGACCCAGTATCTGACAAGAGCAATTATTCTTTGAGTATATGCTGTCACAAGATACCATGATAACTCAGAGGTAAATGCAACCCACAGCTTGGGGGAAGAGGATGGCTCATACAGCCACTGTAGAAGGCAGCACTGGATGTTCCTCAAAGAGGAAAGACATCGAGTTACCCTATGATCTTGCATCCAGAGGAAAGGGAATCAGTAGGTCAAAGAGACAGTTGCACTCTTGTGTTCATTTGAACTCTACTTGAAGAGAGGGAGGAGCAATAATATGAGGAAAGGGGTCAAGACCATGATGGGGAAACCAACAGGAACTGACCTGAACTAGTGGGAGCTCACTGACTCTGGACTGCCAGCTGGGGAACCTGCATAGGATCAAACTCTGAATGTGGGTGACAGATGTGTGTCTGTGGAGCCACTGACAGGGAGACCAGGATTCATCCCTCCTGCTTGTACTGGCTTTTTAGAGCCCATTCATTTGGGAGGGAAACCTTGCTCAGCCTTGGTTCTGCCTCAAAGTGAGGTGTTAGACTTTTGTGACTCCCCATGGGAAGCCTTATTCTCTTTTAGAAGTGGATGGGGTGTGGGGTGGGTAGAAGTTGGGAAGAGCAAGAGGAGGGAAAGGAGTGGGAACTGGGATAGGTATGTAAAATGAGGAAAAATTCTTTTAAAAAACAAATTAATAAATTTTTTTAAAACAAACTCCATTCACAATAGCACAGAAGTGGAGACAAACAAGATACACGTTGAGATTAGTATATAAGGAAAATGAGACTCATATTGTATGTGCATCACACACACACACACACACACACACACACACACACACACACACACACGGAAACTGTTTTTTGTTTCCTGGCTGCCCAGATCCGAATAATCACACAGAAGCTATATTAATTACAGCACTGTTTGGTCAATGTCCCAGGTGTATTTCTAGCTAGCATTTACATCTTAAATTAACCCATTTCTATTAAGCTGTATATCACCATGAGGCTGTGGTTCTGGCATTCTGGAGTCTTTCCTTTGGCAGCTACATGGCGTCCTTTGACTTCGCTTACTCTCTCTCTCTCTCTCTCTCTCTCTCTCTATATATATATATATATATATCACTTACAGCTTGATTTTATCTGCTAAACCATTGCCCCAAACAGCGTTATTCATCAACCAATAAAAACAAAACATATACAGAAGGACATTCTACATCATCTCCCCTTTTCTATTTAAGTAAAGGAAGATTTTAACTTTAACATAGTGAAATTACTTATACAAAACAGGCATCAAGCAAGAATTAGATTTACAATAGTTAGTCTATTTGTATCTGGAAAGTTTCATACCTAATTTATCTTTTATCATAACTAAGGAAAACTATAACAACTATTTGTCTTCAACTCTTTAAAGACCCCAGAAGGATATACTATTACCCAACATAACAGGAAGTGCATTGTAAGCAACTTCCAAAACTCTAGAATTAACAGAGACATCTTGCTGCCTAGACAGTCACCCAAAGTTCTTCTGTAATGTTGGGGCATCAACTTCACCTTGAGGCCCAAAGTATTTGGCAAACTTTTCCATGAAACTGGGAATTTGAAGATCTGTGGGAATTTAAAGATCTGTTCTATCCTGTACTAGTAAAGTTCAGAAGTTGCTTTTTTCTGAGTCCTGCAGAATATTTGGCAATATCTTCTGTGAAGCAGAAAGCCTGAAGAACCATCCCATCTTTTGTAAAGTTTCTATCTCTTTTTAAGACATTTTGTTTTGTATATTGATACAATTTTAGGATATATTTATCATATTGTATTATACATTTTCACCTCTGATCAAGATACTTGTACATTGTTTACATATTGAGGTCATTGTCCTCAATTGCTGTACAGTAGTTTAAAGATCATTTAATATCCTAACATGAAGTCTCAGTCTTTAAGTTATAAAGGTATTAAGTATTATAGGTCAATAGTCATTCGTGTTTGTCATACTTATAGTTAGACTAATAAGATTCTTTAGATACATAAAGATTGTATTCTTCATAGATAGGTATTCTTCAGCCACTTCAAAAAGCTGTAGAAAATGGCATCTAAATAACTTAGGTTTGTGTTGATGTGAGACATGATCGCTCCTGGCAGCACCATTCTATTCCTAAGAATGTTGAGCACCAAAGACACCCCACTTTGTTTTCTTCTTGGCAAAGCTGGTCTTTGGGCAAGGAACTGCCCATACCTCATCCACTGACAAAATGCATGGTGTCTGGACTGGACAAACAAGATACAAGAAAAAGACTGCCAAACCTTGCCAAGACAGGGTTTATTTTAAAATATTGGGTATGAATTATGCCAATCTAAGAGCAGTTGGCTGTCGGGGTCTGGTGCTAGCTCAGACCATAAATTATTTCTTTGGACCGGACCCCAACATAAACTATCTTTCTCTAGACTGGCGTGGAGACACATGAATAAAAAGACAACTTCATCAGGAGGGAGATTCTCAGAGATCCCTCATGAAATCCTGAATTCACATCCTGAAGAATTCCCCTCATTTATTCTCCAAACAGCCTTATATATCAAAACATAAACTGAAGGGGAAATTCATTAGCATTCTGTTTTCTCGGTAACCAGGTAAATGGATTTTAGTCATGTCCACATGTACTTGTGTCTCTTCTGTCACATCTTTCTGGTCTATATGCTGTCTCAATCACATATGCTTGAATTAGCATCTCTATTCAGGCATCCTCCAAATTACAGAGAAGGAGCAAAACAACATCCTGACACTTTGTTAGGTTAGCGACAGCCTGTCTGGAAGGTTACATAACTGCTTCAGCTGTGGCCTATGGCTTTAGAGCCTGGCTGCCATACCATATAGAAATATGGGCCTACACTCCACTCTCTCTTATTAATTTAAATAAAACCTGTGCTTCTGCAACAGGACAGAAGATTACACCTGGCTGAGGCAAAGACCTCTTCATTTACCCAAATTTTTCTGTCTCTTGAACAAGTATTCATATCTGCAAGCTCCTGTGTTAGGCATCTGGGGAGAAGAAGCTTCAAACCTGTCACTGACTGCTGATCTCTGTGAAGAAAAGAGATTAATGGACAGAGATAACTATGGGCTCTGTGTTTTGGAGCCATACTTTCTTATCAGGATAAAATAATCATGTCTTATGAATAATCATGCTCCTAAAGGCTGTAGTCTTCTATTTAAAGGAGAAGAGGATCACCTGAGTTGAGAATGCTTCTTCAGCTAGTTTAGAGCAACTCTTAAATTTTTTACGTTGTATCAAAATCTAAAATTCTTAATATATGCATTAAACCCAAACATATATAGGGTATGTCAAACCTTTCTCAATATCTATAAGCAGTTACAAACATTATCAGGTCAATACCATAATTCTCAGCATTATTGGTCAATACCAACTTTTTTCAACATCTTATATGCAGTTACAAAGATCATCAGGTAAGTATTCTCAGCATTATTGGTCAACACCAACTTTTACAGATATTAACAGGTCATAATCATAATTCTCAGCATTATTGGTCAACACCAACTTTTACAGATATTAACAGGTCATAATCATAATTCTCAGCATTATTGGTCAACACCAACTTTTACAGATATTATCAGGTCAGTACCATAATTCTCAGCATTATTTGTCAAACCAACTTTTCTCAGTGTCTTTTATGCAGTTAGAAGTATCATCAGGTCAGTACCATGATTTTTAGCATTATTGGTCAATACCAACTTTTCTGAACACCTTATATGCAGTTGCAAATATCAGGTCAATACTGTTAAGAATACAATGACATTGCTGCTATCAACTTGCTAGTTCCAGTCTCTGAATAGCAGGTAAACCCTTAGTCTGCCTTCTTTTTAAGTGAAGAGAGGTTTTAGTCATTTCTTATTTTGAGTCTTTCTTTCCCTAGGTGGAAAACTTAGATCTTAGTTCTTACGTTCAATATTTTAATCAAAATCAGTTCTGTGTCCCAAAGATTGAAACAGTCAGATGTTCAGTCTGCATTTTAGCTACAAAGCAAACAGGATTCAAACTGCAGAAAATTGTGTTCATTGTAGTCACCTTAGGAGGGTCTCTGGGTCTGTGTGTGTCCCAAGTGTCTAGAAGCAGCTCAGCATCTGTCCCTCAGCGCACCATGGCAAACCTAAAGTGTAGAGTGGAGGCAACAGGTCCTGTGATCAGGCATTCCTCTCTGTGGGGGTAGGGAAGACTAGACCAAGGACTCCTCTCTAACTTCTTTTTCCAACTCCTCTATGGGGGCGTTTGCAGCTACGATGTCATCAGGTCTGCCATTCCTTTACTGTATAAGCAGGCATCTCATCCAGCTTTATTTTCTTTTTGTGAAAAAAAAGCATAAACATATCCTTGACCCCAAATTAATATAGGTAGGGTCCTTTTATAATTCATTGTAAGGGTTTTTCCACCTTGCCTTAGCAAAGTAAACTTGGTGTCACCATGCCAGATCTGTTTGCAGCAAATTTATCTGCAAATTTTATCCTGTTAAGTTGGTTTCAAAGAGCTATATCATTATCCACAATTTCCTTTTATTATTAACCATATATGCAGTTTTTCCATTGGAAGAGCCATTTGTAAAATTTTTGCATAACATCCTTTAAGGTAACTTTAGCTATAACATTGGCAAAATATAATTCTGTGAATTTCAGCAGCGATCATCTGGGGAAAAGATTATTACTCTAGCTTTTGAATTGAGGAAATACAATTGTCCAAGAATCACCATCTTAAAATTATTAATTAATCTATTGCGTAGTATAAGAAACATTGATCATAGTCAATTTTCTGCTAAACTATCTCCTAGATTCTATCCTGCTCTTTTGTATTAGACAAGCCCCTGCTTTAAATTAAAACTTTAATATCTTAACTGGCAAAAATGGGAACATGTAGCCATAAAAAGCATTCTGTTTTTTTTAAACTGCTGTAAAATAGTTTTGTACTTAATACGCACACTGGCTATAGCTAAATCATAACTAATGTACTGTAATTATTGATTATTGTATATTCTACCTGTTGATCTATACTCTACCTGCTTGAGTACCTGTTTGGCAGCTTCTAAAAGCTCTCTATTGGAGATTGGCTTATTGCTCCCTTTAAAAATTTTACTTTGTATCTCAAGATCTCCCATAAGACTGTTATAAATAAGGCTTTAACCATTGTATATCTAATTAAAAGTTTGTAAACTATCCTCCTCTCAAGTTGCGAGTCTGCCTAGCTAATAAGAAAATGGAAAAAGGAAAGCTGGCCTAACTAGATACCAACATGCAGAAGAATGAAAAGAGATCCATATTCATCTCTATGCACAAAACTCAAGTTTAAATGAATCAAGGACCTCAACATAAAACTAGCAATATTGAACCTCATAGAAGAAAAAGTTAGAAGCACATTTGAATGCATTGGTACATCTCAAACACAGACTCAGTGGACCAGACATTGAAAGAAACAAAAATAAATCGGATCTCCTGAACTGAGAAGCTTCTGTATAGCAAAGGACATAGTCAATGACAGAATATCAGCCTATAGAATGGAAAAATATCTTTACAACCACTAATCCACTCCAAAAACATAGGAAGAACTCAGGAAATTAGTCATCAAAAGAACAATTAATCCACCAAAACTGAAAACTCTCAACAGATGAACTTAAAATGACTGAAAGACACTTTAAAAAAATGCTCAAGCATAACATCATAACCATTAGAGAAATGCAAATAAAAATGCATCTGAGATTCCATCTTATCCCTGTAAGAATTACCAAGATTAAAAATACTGTTAACAACTTATGCTTCAGAGAATGAGGGGTAAAGAGAAAAACCCCTCCATAGCTGGTGGAAGTGCAAACTGGCACAGCCACTTTGGATCCTCATATGGCAATTTTTCAGAAAATTAGGCAACAAACTACTTTATAACTCAGCAATACCTCTTTGGGGCCTATATACAAAAGATGCTCAACCATACCATAAGGACATGTGCTCAACCGTGTTCACAGCAGAATTACTTTCTCATAGAGAGAATCTGAAAACAACCCAAAATGCACCTCTCCTACACATATGATGAGAGACATCGTCCTTTACAATAGCCATAAATATCATAAAATATCTTGGAGTAACTAACTACACAAATGGAAAAACCTGCATAAGAACTTTAAATCTTTGAAGAAAGAAATTTAAGACATAAGAAAAGGAAAAGATCTCTTATTCGCTTGGGAAAGTAGAACCAACATAACGAAAAAGATAATCTCACTGAAATCAACCTACATATTCAATGCAAATGCCCATTAAAATTATAACAAAATTCTTTACAGACCTCGAAAGAACAATCCTCAACTTTATAAGAAAAAATAAAAACTCAGAATAGCCTAAACAATGTTAAAATCCTGTACAATCAAAGAGCTTTTAATCTATTACAATCTCTGACTTTAAAACTTCATTACACAGCCTTAGTACTGCAATCGGAATAAAAATGGATATAGTTCCCCCCTTCTTCCCTTCTACCTTTTCTCTCCCCATCTCCCCTTACCCCCATCCCACCCCACCCCCAAGATCCCAATTTTCTCCCCGGCAATTTTGTCTACTTCCCTTAGCCAAGAGGATAACTATATGTTTTTCCTTGGGTTCACCTTCTTACTTAGCTTCTTTAGGTTCACCTATTGTAGACTCCGTGACCCCTATTTATGGCTAGAAACCAATTATGAGTGAGTACATCCCATGTTCCTCTTTTTGGGTCTGGGATACCTCACTCAGGATAGTGTTTTCTATTTCCATCCATTTGCATGCAAAATTCGAGAAGTCATTGTTTTTTACTGCAGCGTAGTACTCTAGTGTGTATATATTCCATACTTTCTTCATCCACTCTTCCATTAAAGGGCATCTAGGTTGTTTCCAGGTTCTGGCTATTACAAATAATACTGCTATGAACATAGTTGAACAAATGCTTTTGGGGAAACAGGAGGATTGGGATAAAGGGAGGTTGGATAGGGGAGCACGGAACCACAATTCTTAGTTAAGGGAGCCACTTTAGGGTGGGCAAGACACTTGACCCTAGAGGGGCTCCCAGGTGCCCAAGCTGAGGTCCCCAGTTAGTTCCTTGGGCAGCTGAGAATAGGGAACCTGAAATGACCCTTATCCTAGAGCAATACTGACAAATATCTTGCATATTATCATAGAACCTTCATCTCGTGATGGATGGAGATAGAGACAGAGACCCACACTGGAGCACTGGACTTAGCTCCCAAGGTCCCAATGAGGAGCAGAAGGAGGGAGAACATGAGCAAAGAAGTCGGGACCACGAGGGGTGCACCCACCCACTGAGACAGTGGAGTTGATCTACTGGGAGCTCACCAAGGCCAGCTGGACTGTTACCAAAAAAAGCATGGGATAAAACTGGACTCTCTGAACATGGCGAACAATGAGGGCTGATGAGACGCCAAGGACAATGGCACGGGGTTTTGATCCTACTTAATGTGCTGGCTTGGTGGGAGCCTAGCCAGTTTGGATGTTCACCTTCCTAGATATGGACGGAGGGGGGAGGACCTAGGACTTACCACAGGGCAGGGAACCCTGACTGCTCTTTGGACTGGAGAGGGAGGGGGAGAGGAGTGGGGGGAGGGGGAGAAGAGTGGGAGGAGGGGGAGGGAAATGGGAGGCTGGGAGGAGGTGGAAATTTGTTTTTTTTTTATTCTCCTTTTATCAGTAAAAAACAAAAACAAAAACAACAAAAAATGGATATAGTTATCAACGGAACTGATATCAATCCACACACCTGGAAACTAAAGATTTTTGACAAGGAAGCAAAATTTATGAAATGGAAAAGAAGCATATTTAACCTGCTTATTTATTTTTAATTGTCCTGAAGCTGCAGTTTCCTGAGGCCACCTTTCTGCAAGCCTGCCTTTCAGCTTCTGTGCTGAAGCTGTGCTGCATGGCAGGGGGTAGGACACAGGCTCTCTGTCTGCCAGACTGCCTTCACAAGCTTTGGCGGTCTTAGCTGCAGTGATTTTTAACTTTCTTTTTTATTTTAACTTGTAATCATAAAATTAAGAGAATTCCTGAATACTCTCCTTTGTTTTACTGGCTAATTTTGGGCTGACTGTGTGGGGTTAAATTTGTTCTCTAAACTTACTCTGTCTCCTGCTTGCCTTTCCCTGCAGGTGGGTTAGATTTAGCTGGCTACTGTGTGCATGTGGTGCCTCAAATTTTGTGGTAACCTAGGTGATTTTTTGGGCCAAATGCTGTATTTTTTTAACCATTTAGCAAGCGATAAAAATTGCAACTCTGTGACTATTATACTTATAGATTTTAAATATCTCTGTCATTGTTTTTGCTCCACTCACTTTCTTTATCATATATATATATATACACACATATAACTTATATTTACAAATTTTTATTCCCAATTTAAATTTTGTCCAACTTATCTACATTTTTAAAAATTTGTTCTGTATTTCTGAGCACTAATTACTCATGTATCCACCTGTGGTAAAATTTTTTCTTGTAGGTTCCTCACGTTCTTCTCCATACTTTTACAAGTTTTGGGGGGTTTGCAGATCAACCCCATGTTGGGCGCCATTTTGTCAGGGTCCGGTTGCAGGCCAGACCATATATTATCTTTCTGAAACAGACCCGAATATAAACTATCTGTCTCTGGACCAGCATGGAGGTGCAGGAATAAAGACACTACTCACATGGTTTTATTGGGAGGGAGATTCTCCATAATCCCTCATAAAATCCTGAGTTCACATCCTGCAGAATTCCTCGTTTATTTTCCAAACAGCCTTATGTATCAAAACGTAAACTAAGGGGGAAATTCATTAGCATTCTGTTTCCTAGGTAACCAGGTGAATGGCTTTTAGTCACATCCACATCTACCTGTGTCTCCTCTGTCATGTCTTCCTGGTCTGTATGTTAAATCTGTCACGTAGGTTTTATTAGCATCTCTGTTCAGGCATCCTCTAAATTACAGAGAAAGAGCAAAACAACATCCTGACCTTTTGTAAGTGTAGCAATAGCTTGTCTGGAAGGTTACATAACTACCTCAGATGTGGTCTATGGATTGAGAGCCTGGCTGTCACACCATGTAGAAATATGAGCTTACACTAGTCAAATTGGTGAGACCTGAGTTCAGCAAAAGACCTGTTTCCCTACATAAAGTGGAAGCAATTGAGAAAATGCCCAGAACCAGTCTTTGACCTCCCCATGCACAGACAGACAGACAAGACAAACACACACACACACACACACACATGCACACATGACATGCATGCACATGCACTCACACACCTGCACATGTATGCACCTTCACACTCATTAACAGGTACATGTACACATACACATGCAAAAACCATCATTTCTAGCCTTGTCTTAACCACTGAACTTGAATTCATGTGTTTAACTGTCACAAAGAAAAAGCTCTGAAACCTTATTACTAGTAGTCTCATCTTGGTTTCTTTTCTAAAACTTTTTTCTCTAGAATTATGTGTGTGTGCATGCATGAGTACTGTTGCCTAGGGAAGTTAGAGGCATTGGACATCCTGAAGCTTGAGCTTTAGAGTAGAACCATGACATATGGGTGCTAAGAGCTCAGATTGGGGTCCTCTGCCAGAATAGGGTGCTCTTAAGCATTGAGCAATGTCTGCAGCCCCATCCTCTGTGTCTCATCCTCTGAGGAAATTAAACTGGATGTGGTGAGACTCCTGTCATTCTACCACTTTGAAGTCTGATGCATTAAAATGTTGAGATCATGACCAGCCTGGGCTTCATAATAACTTGAAGTACAGATTCAATGCCCATCTCAAAATTAATTCATTAATTGACTAATTAAAATGAAGCATGGTGAAGTTAAAGATTTTTTTCAGATTTATTTCATTAGAAGTTCTTGATTTTGCTCCTGGGTTGCCTACCTCTATAAAAAAAGTTGAAGTACAGGAAATAAAATTTTATTTTAATTTTTCTTTTTAAATAATTTTCTGTACAAAAAAAATGAAAGTGTGGCTCACCTGTCAACTCTAGGATGATAACAAGAAAATAAGTTCTCAGAGAGTCTGCAATAAATTATAGAATTTTCTTAAGGGCTGGAAACTTTTTCTGATGTCTCTAAAGAGTTCTGAGCTTAGGAAAGAGAATGTGTCTCATTTAGTAGAGTGATTATGTAAAACACTGAGGCCTTAGGCTCAATCCCCATCACTTGTACTAGGAGGCTGGTTGTAGTAATAGGAGCGGCGGGGCTGTGTCCCCGGCACCTGGCTGCCCACATGGCTAGCTCTAGCTTATGCCCTGAAATAATTACACGGAAACTGTATTCTTTTAAAAACCGCTTGGCCCATTAGTTCCAACCTTTTCTCTGCTAACTCTAGCACCTGGACTAGCCCATTTCTAATAATCTATGTAGCCCACAAGCTGGCTTACCAGGAATGATCTTAACCTGCATCTGCCTGGAGTGGGAGAATCATGGCGACTCCTCGACTCAGCTTCTTTCTCCCAGCATTCTGTTCTGTTTACTCCACTCACCTATGTTTTAACCTATGAGGGCCAAGCAGTTTCTTTATTGCTTAACCAATGAAATCAACAGATAGAAAGATGACCCTCCTCCATCAGCTGGTGCATATACAGTCCTGTTACTATAGCTCTCAGGAGGTAGAAGCACTCTGATCACAAACTAAAGATCGTCCTTGGCTATCCAGGGAGTCTGAAGCCAGCCTGAGATACATGAGACCCTGTCTCCAAATAAACAAACAAAAAAATGTAAATAAAACTAAAAAATGACTCCTGAGCTGGGAGGGGTACAGGTGTTCTGATGGTTGAACCCAAATGGCTCAGAGATACTGCCTGGTCCTTTCAGTACCTGGCATTGCTCAGTCTTGTCCTGTTGAGTGATGATATCAGGGTCAGCTGATTTTCAAGATTAGCACAATGCCACCCCACAGAAGCTACTCAATATAGGCTTGATGAATGGATTTGTAAATAAACCATTGACTCACCCTTCCTTGGCAACAGATGGCAGCTTTCAAAAAGCTCTTTGTAAGGTTAATATCTTATGATCTTATCCTTGCAAGAAACTTTGGGTTATACCCATCTTTTTGTAATCATAATCAATCTGAGGATTACCTTTAAGATGAAGGTTATACTTAACTGTCCCCCTAAGGAAGAGTCAGAATATTGTGAGAAAATCAAGAGCAGTAACTGAAAAGGGGACAGCTCTTTACCCCTCTGGGTCAAGCCCCTCCAAGTTTCAGAAGGATTCAAGCAGTCCAAAGATCGCCATATACTGACAGACTTACATCCACTCTGAAAAAGAACATTTCTTTGGGGACAATTGTCCTGAGGACTCTTCCTTGCAAACACCCCAATATCAGTGCCTTCTGAAACTTCCGGACAGTTGAGAAGGTGGATATGACAGTTGAAGGGTGGATATGAGGGTTCTGGATGGATTTAGGTACCATACTTTGTGGTATGTCTGCATGGCATGATATGGTAAAAACAATGCTTTGTCCAGCTCATGGAATGTGCCAACCTACTTCCCTGCACAGCTGACCTGCCTCACCCTATGCCCTAAGCTGACTGTTGTTCCCCACTTCCCTAATACTAACCTTCTCGAGTTTTCCTGAATTTATACATATGATCTACGAACGTCCACGCAGGTACATTTGCTGTGTTTAGGAAACCTCCACTCAGAGATCATGGAAACTATGAGAATTTATGGTGTTAGTTAAATGGAGTCATGAGAAATATCCTTTTCCTTTCATTTATAGGTGGAAAATGCAAAGATGTAATTTAAGGAATGTCCCATAACTAGTAAATCGTTGAGATGAAATATGATCTATTTAGTGTCCAAGCCTATACATTATTTTTTGGTTCCATTAATTTTTTTTAATTTTAAAGTTATAAAAAAGCCATCTGTTAATTTGTCAAAATTTGGAAAGTACCATAACATTGTAAAGCATAATAGCACATGACTGTACAACCCAAAGATAAAGGCCAACACTTTGATCTACCTCCTTCCCATCAGAAATTATCCAGTAAATACAACTTACTTAGTGCCTTTTTTTCTGTAGAAAATTTCTTTAAAGTACAGTTTGTTGAATACCTTTCCTTCTGTATTAATAATACTGCAGTCAGGAGTGCCTATCAAAAAAAATCTGTGAAGTTTTATTTTAAAATATTAGCATCTTATTCAACTTGTAAAACAGATGCATACTTCTTCCTTAGAGCTGAGCATTGAGACCACTTCTAGCAGCTGCTAATATCAGTACAAAAAACTCCTTTTGTAGCAATTTTGAATTGTGTTGAAGATTCAGTTCAGTTTTGCTGTGGTTCTGTGCAGCCTGTTTTCTCAAGACTTAGAAGCTTCCCACCATGACGTGGGAATCTGTTCTTCTGCTTTGTTTCCAAACCATCTCATTTTGCTGTTGCAAATCTGAAATTCCAATGTGGCAGAAGAGGAAAAGACAGGTGACATCTCATGGGTTGGCTATGACATGATGATAGGTTACCTGGACTGTCTGCCCTTTGTTTTCTAAGCTGGAAGATGGGGCACTAACAGGCCTCGCAGGACAAGCACGGATGAGAGGATTAAGGGATGGATCAGGTGACATGGACTCCAAATCACCATGTGTCACTCATGCTACCTTGAGAGGTGTTTGCAGATTCAGAAAAAAAGTTAATGAAGTGAAATCGAGTGGGGGAGTCATTTACATCGTTCACTTAGGTTTTCCCCCCTTTTGAAAATGACACTTAAAAAAAGGGAGTGGGTGGGATTTAAACGTATTTGAAAGCCCTTGGGTGAGATGACAGCTGTCCAAAGAAAATTCCTCTAATCCAAGCAACAGCTATTCTAGCCATCCAGGAAATTCTGAAAGCTTTTGTTCACATGTTGAATTACTAAAGGTCGTTAGTTGGAGGTATTCCAGAGAACAAGTAAACCCAACCCATGATGATGTCACTAGAAAATCAAAGACCAGATCTGAGCCCCTCCTCCCACTGGGTGTGGCCTCTAACCATCCAGACTGCGATTGGCTCCGGCTCTGTACTCTGGGATATTTAATGATGAAGGAGGATGCACTTAAAGCCAGCAGGAGAGAGGTGACTAGGGGAATGTGATTTAGCTGTCCTCTTGCAGCAAAGATTAACTACAGACGAAAACAGGACCAGGCAGGGCAGGTGCTCGCTGTTAGACTCTAAAGAGACAATTTAGCCAGAAGGCTTTCTGTGTAGGCATCAGGACCGCAGAGGAATAAAAGGGGAGGCAAGGAGTCATTTTATGGCCCAATTACAGAACTAGGAAACTCTCAGGGATTCAGGGACAATGAAGTTGGAGGAGAAACTTGAGCACACCGAGAGCCCTGTTAGAAGTTGTCAGCCATGTCTAAATGACGCGCATCAGGCGAATGGAAAACCGAGAGCAAATGTGAAAGCGGAGGTCTATGAAAAGCAGGAAGCAAATGGCAAGGGGAAATGTCTCAACCTGTACACCTGGGAGGAGATCCAGAGACACAATAAGGAGACCGACCAGTGGCTGGTGATTGATCGCAAGGTTTACAATGTGACTGACTGGGCAGGCAAGCATCCAGGTGGGCATCGGGTCCTCAACCACTATGCTGGGGAAGATGCTACGGTAAGGACGTCCTCATGACTCTCTCTCTCTCTCTCTCTCTCTCTCTCTCTCTCTCTCTCTCTCTCTCTCTCTCTCCCTCCCTCCCTCCCTCCCTCCCTCCCTCCCTCCCTTTCTTTCCTCCTTTCTTCCCTCTTTCTCTCTCTCCGTCTCCCTGCCACTCAATAGCTGAGATCTTGGCTCTCATCCCCAAAACACTGAAGTACATGCCGTGCCTGGGCTCCACAGTCAGTATCTCCTCCCAAACCACTTTTTCAGGATTCCTACCTATCTAACAAGAATCTAGAAGCAAAATGGGACTTCAGAGTCTAACTGTTGCTCAATATAGTATACATTCATATGTCAATGATGGAAATTATTGTGTTTTTGCATTCTGAATTTTGTCCCCCCCCCCGTGTGTGTGTGTGTGTTCTTTTGCTTCTTCTTCTTGAAGTAGAATAACTGTCTTATAAATAGCAAGTTATAAATAGGTGATTAAAAACTGGGGTGGGAGAGAATGATGTTGACTTAAATGGGAGTTGACAGAAAGCAATTCATCTCATGGGCATCAAACATTTTTAATAAAAGTGAAAACCAAGAACTGCCTGGACTTGGAGAGTTTACAGTTCTCTTTTGCATAGCGTAGCACAAGCAGTTTGACAAGAGTGATGCAATTCCCACTGACAGATGCATTCAAATGAGCCACCTTAGGTACTCTTGCCAGGGGCGTGCATGTTATTCCGTGTCACAGATGGTGTGCTTGATATGCAGAGGTAAAGCCGTTTACACAGCAGGTACTGAGAGTGACAATGCTAAGCTTCAAGTTGTTTTGTTTTGCCTCAAAAGCCCTGTACATCTTGTTCCTTTAAAAAAAATGAATACAAAAATTAGAGCCAGCAAATAGCTCAACAGGTAAAGACACTTGCCGTCAAGTCTGACACTGAGTTCAGCGTTAAGGAACTACCTGGTAGAAGGTGAAGACCAACTCCAACGAGTGTTTCTTGACCTCCACATGCATGAGTTTACACACACACACACACACACACACACACACACACACACACACACACACACACACATAATACATAAGTAATACTAATAAGAAAATATTTTAAATTTTATTCAATATTTGATAAAGAAGTCTGCCAGATTCTCTCAGTTTATTCAATGATCTTTTTAATCTGGGTGTGGTAGTACACATAGTCAAGAGGCAGAAGCAGGCACAGCTATCTATGAGTTCAAGGTCAATGAGACCTAAACAAAGAGGGCCAGGCCAGCCAAAGTTATATAAGATCCTGTTTTTAAAAATCCCTTCTTATATATTCTCTGCATGATATGAAAGTGTTATTTTCTATCACAGTACAGATAAACACAGAGTTTGAGGCCCTAATAAGCTCAAGGTCAGCCAATCAGTATAAGGCAGAACAGGAATGTAAGCTGAGACTTGATATTTTTGCATTCATTCATTTCATGCACAAGCAAAGAAGTTCTCTGACTGGTTTCTAGACATAGGACTGGACACACCTATATGCAGATGGGATGTTCTAGAAACAGGACTTATTAGCTACCCAATGGATTTGTAAAGTCAGATTGTGATGCCATCAACATCTTTCCCCGTAAGTCTCAGTTTTCCTGAGTTTCCATTCCTCTTTACTGTTTAGCGTTTTTTCTTCTGTCATCTATGGCTTCATGTTCAGCCAGATGAATGGATGTCCAATCAAGCCCCGTCATATCTACGCTAATTCAGTTCTGATATGGTTTGTAAACCATGTTCCATCTTTCCTTGGGAGCAAAGGAGAGGGGCATGCTAGGTGTCAGAAAAGCACACTCAGGCAGAGTTCTAGAGACGGGAGGGAAGGAGAAGCAAAGCAGGGCAGTATGAATGAGAATCAGAGACTGACAACGATTTCAAATGACAAGAAAATAAGAATAAATAAAAATAAATAGCCACAGTTCCTTAGCTAGTCCATCCCCTCATTCCTATAGCTCAGAGAAAGTAGACAACCTAGTTTGTTTGAAACAAGACCTTGTATGTCTCAAGCTGGCCTTGAACTCTTGACCTCCACCTTCTCTTATTTACATAGAAGCTCATTTCTAGGCCTCCTAAAAGGTGGATTAAAAGAACCTAAGTAGTGAGTACAGTAGTGTGGGGTCATTAAACCACCACTCGTTCATTTTTCCAAATCTTTGGTAGGAATGTGGCCTGATCTTTAGAACTATAGGTTTCAGAATGGAATAGGCTCAGTAGGCATTGGGAATCCACACTAGTTAGGGAGCTCCTAGGGAGAGTGTTTAAGTTCTCCAAGTCTCAGTTTCTTACACAAGGAGGTAATAATACCTTAATCTTGGTTTTATTATAAAAACTAATGGAGTCAAATAAAATGCCCCTTATGGTGCTCAGCAGAGATTACATATTCAACAAGTGATGACTTTTGCAGTTAATCATCACTTTATTCTTCCAAGATGGATTTTAATGCTCTCCACGACAGTTAAATAAACCTATAAAACAAAGTCTGCACATAAGCCTCTACTATTGCATGCGTGAATTATCTGGTTGTTTACAAGCTCTATAAATTTAAGCTTATGTTACAGGGCCAGTTTTCAGAGTTTGTGGCTCGAGAGTTTTCATCCATGTGAGTTTACTGAGAAAATGTCAGTGACAGAAATTTCAGCAGGAAGAACTGATTATACAGAGTCTCATTTAATTTCACCATGATAGGTTATTTTGCAGTCTCTAGAACAAAGATTGCTAAGTGTTTTGATGACAAGATATATGTATGAATAAATATTTGTCTGCATATTTTATACTAGACGCTGATAAGTTCCAAGGGAATGAAGTGAAATCGTGGTGGTAGATATACAGAGGTTGCAACATTTGAAATAAAGAAAGCAAGCACAGGTCGATCTGTTCATCTCTCAACATCACACCTTAGAAGAGGCAATGTCAGGGCTGGAGCGATGGCTCTTGCCATCCAAACACGAGGGCTTCAGTTTGGATCGCCAGCACTCACTTAAAACGTTGGGCACTGAAACAGGCGTCTGTAGTCCCAGAACTGGAGAGAGAGAAGCGGGCAGATTTCTGAACTCTGCCTCTGAGTAAATGAGCTCCAGGCCAGGGAGAGGTACTATCCAGGGAGAGGTGCCATCCAGGGAGAGGCGCCATCTAGGGAGAGGTACTATCCAGGGAGAGGTACTATCCAGGGAGAGGCGCCATCCAGGGAGAGGCACTATCCAGAGAGAGGCACTATCCAGAGAGAGGCGCCATCTCCAAGGATAAGGTGGAGAATAACTGAAGAAGTTACCTGACTTCAGTCTCCAGTCTCCATACACACTTGCATACACACTCAGAAGGATGCTTCACACATACACACACACACACACACACACACACACACACACACACACACACACCATACAGTCAAGTCATTTCTCATATAAGGGAGAGATGACAGAAGCTTACAGAAAATATGGTAAAGCGTTCTTCCACTATTTGGAGGGCTCTTACAGAGGAAAGGAATTATGTACAGCTACAAAAGGAAGAATCCATGTGGTTTGGGATGAGCTGAGCTGACAAAGGTAAAGCTTGGCTGAAGGGAAGAAAGAGTGTGAACAGACAGGTTGCATACATGGGACTAGTCATGAGTAAGTTACCCAAGTAGCTTAGGCATCCACTTCCTCTGTTTAGCATAAGGCCGGCCAAATGTGCACGCGTGATTGATGTCTGAGAAAGGCAGATGGGAGAGAGTCCAGGTTCTGGGAGATGAAAATGGACCGTGACAGCTAAGAGGAAGGGGTACATGAGGTCTCACGCTTCCTGACTATCTTTAGGCAGTTAATGGTCCCAGGGGTAGATGGGGATATTTTCTTGGGTTGTGCAGTCATGGATAAGGAATTTAAGGAATCCATGCTGCTGTAAATAATCCCTCACTCAGGGTCCTGTAAGCAATCCTAATGAAATTCATTAGGTCATCAAATGAAAGAGATAAAAGTGAGAAGGAGAGAGAGGATGTGAGGGGGGGCATCAGGAGTAGGAGGGAAACAAGGGATGAATGCAGTAAAATTGTATGTTAGTAATAACATAAATGGAAAATGTATGTACATGAAAATGCCTAATTAAACCAATTAGTATGTATAATTAACATCTGCTAGTAAAAACATAATTACAAAAACATGAAGAAAGAGAATGGACCATGTAAAGGTAAATGTTGTCACTCTGAAAGGTCAGCCTAGCAATCAAGTAAAGAACTAAGAAAAAATAGTTAAAAGGAAGGAGAACAAGATGGAGTCCAGCGAATAAGCTGAAAGTCCAAACAGAACATGAACAACAAGACTGGAAAGAGAAGATGAGTAGGAGGAACACTGAAGAGAGATAATTTAATAATTGAAGGGTAACCAAATAAGCAAGGAGGATGCAAGTCTAAATTGATGTGGGTACCTCACTCAGGCACCTGGCTGCCCATTACAGAGTGAGACCATCAGAAGAATACATAGGTCTAGGGGGTAGATGAAGAACGAAAGGATGGAAGCAGAGCAAGGAAGGGAGGAGAAGGGCGAGGGAGACAGAGAGAAAAGACTGGAGTTCAGAAGAAAGCAAAGTATAAAGGAAGACCTTCTGGTGGCGATAGGAACACCTGTGGAGGCACAGCCACCTCAGCCTCCCAGGTTGCAGCTCTTTCCCAAGGCAAAGATGCATTCTCCCCAAAATTCAGTCTGTTTCCATCTCATCCTCCTCTCGCATACCAGGACTCTTGTGTAACAGCCTTGAAGGGCACAGGTTCTGAAAAGGAAGCAGAAGAGGGGAAAGAATTGCCCAAGGGAAAGTAAGCTTGAGATTTGTTTTTCTTTTTTAAGGCTGTATGAAACTCACTAGGTAGCCAACAATAAGCTCTTGCCTCCACTTCCGGAGTGCCTTGTTTTGTGACATTGAAACTCTCTCTGCTGGTCTTTTATGAGTTTATATTTGTCTCTTAATCCACAGCTTTTGGGAAATTTCAGGCCTTATCAAACAGGTCTTGGCCATTTGTTTCAAGTTTGAGATCTGACACTAAGTATATAACTAATAATAATAAAAGTAATTTATAGATATCTGATTGCAAAGAATAAGCTCAGAGACACTAGGTTAGGTCCTGTGTAGATTGCATAACACCTGACTAAACAAAGAAATAATGAGCACACGGGGAGGAGTAGGTTATTTGTGTGTATTTACATAAAGACTGAGGCTTGAGTAGGAAGGGCCAGGTCAGCAAAGGCACTTGCCACCAAGTCTGATCCTGCAGGGAAAAAGCATTGACTTGCAAAAGTTGTGCTGTAGCTTTTACACACACACCACCACCACCACCACCAACAACAACAACAACAAAACAATACCAACGACAAAATGATTAGATAAAATTAAGTGCCGAACATGAAGAAGCCTACTCCTCTGCTGCCCTTCATTTAGAGGTTTTAAGAAGCAGGCTGTCTCTGAGTGGTTGCAGTTCCCTAAATTGCAGATTTAGCAAATGGAGTCCTTGGTATATTTCAAGCTTCCCATTTCACCTTGTTGCTTTGTGCAGGTCACAATCTATACATCAGTATTTAAACTTAAAAAACAATCAGAATTTTGTCTGAGGCTTTCTGATTTTACTGTTCTATTTCCGTGGGGAATTTTGTTGCTTTTCTGATAAAGCAGTAAGCAATCAGCCCTCAGGAAAGAGTATCCATAGATCTGCATCTTTCAGAGTACTTGGAAACATAAAGCCATGTTCAATACCACAACTTGTTGATATGATTTTTGGAAATAATCAGTTCCAAGATGAGCTGCAATATTATGCAATTTATGGTGAACTTGAAGAGCAGAGTGATGACTGAAAAGGGAGTAAAAGGTAGTATAGGGAAAATGGGAGCAGCCTATTATTCACACTTCAATCATCCCGACTCCTCACGCAGAACCGTTCTGCCTACCTGCTTCTCATCTTTCCCTTACTCATCAGGGTGTGTTCACGGAGTGTTTTATTCTAGGTGCAGTGGTAGACGTTAGGACTGCATCCATCGATGCCTAGTACACAGTCTCAGTTTCAAACACTCTCTAAAGAAACGGCAAGTATACAGTTTCTTTACAATGTAAGGAAAAGCTGTGCAGTCAGTGAGACAGACAGCTTCATAGGTAAAGCTGCTGCTGCCAACTCTGATCTCATGAGTTTGATCCCTGTGAGAACTGATTCCCTCAAGTTTTCCTCTAACAATGAATAAATAGATAAATATGTATTTTATTTACAAATGAACCAACTGTGATGAGCTTTCAGGGGTACTTGTGAACAAGTTGCCTGAATATGAAGGAGTGGCCATATCTAATATTGGGATAAAATTGTAAGAAAAACTTTTGTGTGGAGAAAAATGGAAGAAGTGAAGGGAAGGGTATAAAATCTAAACATTCAGAGCTCTAAAAGGGAACAGAATCTTATTTGATGCAAGGCTCTGATAAAGAATATGATCTATGAAGCCTGAAGAGCCCAGATAGAACCAGAGGCAAAGTATTTCATGAGACTAACACCTAAGAGACTCTGTCGCCGTCTGTCCAGAAGATGTAGACTGATTTTAGTACCATCGCAAGGTCATCTAGCAGCATGTCTCTCAGGAAAAGGATTATAGACGCTGAAGTCTGGGGTGGATCTTTAGAGTGTTACTGCTCTTTTTAGCCCCAAATTTGAACACTAGCTCTGCTGCTCAATGTGGTATGTGGAGGAAAGAGTTCCATCCCATATTCCTAAAAAAGTCTGATGTCTCCCTGTACAAGAAGCAATAAACCTCACAGCAGTAAGTCCGTAACTACAGACTGGCATGCTCCTTGTACACAGGGTGCATTCTGAAAATCCTGGCCCTTCCCCTTCTCCTTCCACCTCTCCACATCCTTCAGCAAGAACACACTTGCCCAAGAATGTGGGGAACAGAACCTGTTTTTGTGGGCTTCCATGTAATGATTTCACAACTTAGTATATGGTTTCTGTTAGAAAAGCTCTGAGTTTTTTAAGATTAAACAAACTCTTCTTCATTGTACTTCCTCAGTAATCCAATGGGAAGGGCTCTGCAAACCCTTGGCTACTGTTCTACAAAACTCTGGGGCTCCTCAGAACCTGTCCCCAGAGCACAGACTTCTGATTACCCCTTGGGTTCAAAAGGAACATAGTACTCAGAAAAATTGATTATCAACACAGTTCGAAACTGTGCTGGGTTACATCTTTATAATATGTGCTACATATTCTGAAATTATATTATTTTCTTCTGTACTCCGAAAACTGACCCACCAATATGTTTCCCCATTCTAACCTACTCAGAAACAGCAGATGATGATTTAATCAGTATAAATAACCATAAGATACAAAATTCACCCCTTAACCACTGACTAATTCTTTGACTAGTTAATAAATCTAAGCTTTAGTATTTTCACAGAAGGTGAAAATTTTAAAACATCAGCTGGGTGGTGGTGGCGCACACCTTTAATCCTAACACTCAGGAGGCAGAGACATGTGGATCTCAGTGAGTTTGAGGTCAGCCTGGTCTATGAGACCTAGTTCCAGTTAAAACAAATTAAAGCATCTTTGAAACAGTGCAGCCCATTGTTGTCCAAAGATTCTGCGAGAAGTGTGTACAGTAGAATAAAGTTCTAAAGGATCCTAGAATCCTATCTATGGACCTGTTGGTGAAATCAGTCTACAATGTTGATATTGTAATGCTTCTGATACCATATTCACCATATACACACGTTCTCAGACGTAGGCTTATGCAAAGTCCTATGACATTGGAGATGTAGGATTCAATATATTCACTCGTATAATCAGAGTCGACTCCACAGTGATTGTTAGAGTATATCATAAAAGCCTGAATTTCTACGTTAAAGAGAAGGTAGGTAGTGAGTTCCCCCCACTAGTGGAACATATAATAAAGATGGTTAACAAGAACTGTAAAGTGAGACCTGCCTGGAAAAACGGTCTTTGGTTAAAAGTAAATGTTGCTTTTGTAGAACTCAGTTCCTAGCATCCATATCCAGCAGTTTACAATAGCCTCTAACTCCAGCCCCTGCAGAGCTGAATCCAGTCACTCACACCCTGGAGGCCCATATTTCTATATGGTATGGCAGCCAGGCTCTAAAGCCATAGTCAGTATCCGAAATGGTCACGTAACCTTCCAGACAGGTGGTCTCTAACCTAACAAAAGGTCAGGATGTGGTTTTGCTCCTTTCTTTGTAATTTGGAGAATGCCTGATAGAGATGCTAATCAAGCCTACCTCACAGCTAGCTTACAGAGCCAGATAAGTAGATGTGGATGTAACTAAAAGCATTCACCTGGTTACCTAGGAAACAGAGTACTAATGATTCTACCCCTTAGTTTATGTTTTGATACATAAGGCTGTTTGGAGAATAAAGCAGGAGGAATTCTCCAGGATGTGAGCTCAGGACTTCATGAGGGATCACCGAGAATCTCCCTCCCAATAAAACCATGTGAGTTGTCTTTATTCCTGTGCCTCCACGCCAGTCCAGAGAGAGATAGTTTATGTAGGGGTCTGGTCAAGAGAAATAATTTATGGTCCGGGCTAGCACCGGACCCAGACAACACCCCTATGCACATACCCAGACATATGCATAACTGATAATGAGATAAATCTTCTTTTAAAATTACTATTTAAGTCAAGTGGGTGGAGGCACATGCCTTAAGCCAGACACTCAGAAGGCAGAGACAGGTGAATCTGCGTGAGTTTGATGCCAGTCTGGTTCCAGGACAGCCAGGGTTACCCAGAAAAGGTGCCATAGAGTTAATATATGCCAGTCAACATCCTAATCAATTCATTCAAGCTTCATAATAACTTAGGAATTGAGTGGCAACTGTTACTACCATTTAGGGAAGAAACTATAAAATATATATAAGGCAAAAATACGTAAGGCCCAAGTTTCACAGCCTGTAAGCAGCAAAACCCGAACTGAGAAGTAGGAAGGTTGGCTCCAGGGTCTGCTTTTTGCTACCTGTACTGTGCAACAGTCACTGTTCCAGAGTGTTTGTATCCCATTTATATACTCAAGGTACAGCTTTGGTTTTATTTCTTCAGTTGTAAACACAATGTCATTAGCAAGAAACTAATCATCTGTATCATAAAATTTTTTTACCTCCCCCCCCAGAAAAAAACTATAAAAATACTTGGAAGGACTCTTTTACTTCCAAACATACATAAGATATGCTCCTCTGCTTCCCGCAGTAATGTGGAATTGCTACTTAGCAACACTGTTTCTATGGAGTGATGAGAGTCCTTCAATGCAGAATACAGCTGGAAGGATATTACTTTAGACAGCCCAGGGCTCAAGGACTGCGCTCCCCCAATCATTTGTGTCTTTGTTCCAAGGTGTTGCTATCAAATCTAGTCTGCCGTTGTCTGGAATAACTAATTGAAGAGGCCTCATTCTTCTGAACCTTAGTCAAGAGCCAAGAGGGAGCCCTTGATAGAAAATGTAATTTGTGTAGAGAGCTTGTTTACTGCATGCCTTGGACAGCTTAAGAAACTGTCACATAAATCTTGATACTGGACTTTGAAGACTCACCCTGGCTAATTAACTTAAGCAACTCTTCCTTCCAGTGTTTAGGAAAAGAAGCAGTGATGCAATCAATGTTCTAGGAATTGTCTGTCTTTAGACAAACAGAGCCTGCCCTGGGTGGGTCACCATCCTCATCCTCTTCTAGAAGAGTCTCAAGGATAAAGTTGATGAATCACCTTGAAGCACCAAATGAGATTAGAAGCAAATGCTCTGTAGTCCGGTCTGTACTGTTGCTACTTTGGGTCCGGGATGGGCAAGGAAGGAGCAGATCTGAGGATAAACACTTCTTCTGGAAGCTTCTAACAAACATCTCTGCTTTACAGGATGCATTCCGGGCCATGCACCTCAATCTCAGCACTGTGCGGCTGTACCTCCAGCCACTGCTCATTGGAGAACTTTCTCCTGAAGAACCCAGCCAGGAGAAAAACAAAAATGTAAGTACAGCTGCAGGATCCACGGGCATATAACAACTGAGGATAAGGTATATTTCAAGGCCTAGTTATTATTTTCTGTGAGAGTATGAATCCGTAGTGAAGTATGATAGTTCCCTATTATTTTCAGGGTGTACAGCCTAAGACTTTCCCTGAAATAATGGATGATATGAGCAGCATCTTCAAGCAGTATGAAGCTAGGAGAGTAGTTTTGACTACCAGGATGTCTGTTAAGTAAGTGGACAGAAGGTGGTGGGCTCATGAGGCTGTGGATGAAGGGGTAATTGAAGTTAAAGACAGAGTGGAGCAGATGGCAGGATATTCCATCATTATGCTCAAAACAAGGCATAACTTGCAAACTCTGGAATTTTCTTTTTAATATATTTTGACCAGGGATAACTAAAAGTAAATGAACCCACAGGAAAGAAAGAGGGCACTTTTCCCCTTGTATTGAAGTTAGATTCATTTCTCATATGATATTACCTGGTTATAGTTTCCCCATCTCTCTACTCCTCCTGGTTCTGTTTGTCCTTACCTTTCCATCAGAATACACTCCCTTTCTGTCTCTCATTAGAAAAGATCAGGTTTCTAAACGATAATGATAAAATATAAAAACTAAAATATGAGATAAAATTAAAACCACCACAAGGACCATTAGTTTGTACAAGACAAACTAACAGAAGGAAAAGAACCCGAGGAAAGGCACATAAATCAGAGACCCATGCATTTACACACTTGAAAACCCCAGAAAAACATGAAACTGGAAGACATAATGTATATGTAGAGTACCTGGGGCAGATCTGCACAAGATTTGTGAATGCTTTTGTCTCTGTGAGTTCAAAAGAGCTTTGCTCAGATTGATTTAGAGGGCCTTGTTTGCTTGGTGTCCTCCATCTCCTCTGGTTCTTACACACTTTCTGCCTCCTCTTCTGTGAGGTTCCCTGAGCTCTGAGGGAAGAAATATGATAGAAAAATCCCATTTAGGACTGAGCGTTCCAAGGTCTCCCTCACTTTCTGTGTAATGTCCGGCTGTAAGTTTCTACATTTGTTCCCATATGAAGGTAGAAGCTTTTCTAATGATGTCTGAATCAGAGTATAGCAGAATATCAACAGGAATCATTTTAACACTATGTTTCATGGTTTTGCTATTGTATTATATCAGTATTATTTGGTTTCACCAAAGTTCTCTGGGCTGTCTAGTCTCTGGTTCTTGGCCAACCAGCCCTTGTTGAGTTGAGTTACATCTCATGGATTTAGCCTTAATTCAAATCAGACATTGATTGGGTTACTTTACACAAACTTTGTGACATCCTTTCTTAGCATATCTTTCAGGCAGAACAACACTGTAGATCAAAGGGTTTGTGGTTGGCTGGGTGTTTACATTTCTCTTTTGGTAGCATGCAGAGTACTTTCTGTACTAAAGATACTGGAGTGTAGAAGTGAAGGCACCAGCTCAGCTTTTCCATGTCCAATGAGCTGTATAATGTTTTCTTCTGCAATGAGGTCTTGTTACCAGTTTGAAGAGAGCAATCTATTGTCTCAGCAAGAGCCTGAGATATCTGGGGATTCCCATTGGACCTTGTTGGTCAAAAACTCAATGCATGTAACCTAATCCTGATACTGGAAACTTCATTTGGTGACAGGAGATGGTCATTTGGGGCTCCTTCTTCCCCATTATTTGGCAATTTCTTTTAGATAATCTTCATATATGGTAATCTTTTAGGAAATTTCTATTGTATTAGTTTTCTATATTGCCTCTCAAATGTCACTCAGTTCTAGCTGTCATTCCCCATCTTCCCTCCCTCAACCCCATTTCCCCTCATCTCTTGATCCTTCCACTCCAGACCCTCACCCATTCATTCATAATTATCTACTGTAGTTCCCTTTTCTAACAAGAGCTATATGTTCCCTTACTCTATATTGTAGCTTTCTTATCATTGACTGATATCCATATCTAAGTGAGTACATACCATTTTTATCTTCCTTGTTCTGGATTAACTCCCTGAAGATAATTTTTTCTAGTTCTATCCATTTCCTTGCAAATTTCATAATGTTATTTATTAAGTTGCTAAGTAATACTCTGTTGTGTAAATGCACCACATTTTCTTTATCCATTCTTCTTTTGAGAGACATCTAGGATGTTTCCAATGTCTGGATATTATGAATAGAGCAGCAATGAACATGACTGACAAAGTGTCTCTGTGGTAGTAATGAAGCATCCTTTGGGTATATGCCGGCAAGAGTGGTATAGCTGGATCTTGAAACAGATGACACCTATCTTCCTGAAGAACCACCACCCTGAATTCCATAGTGGATGTCCAAGTTTGCACTCCCACCAGCAATGGAGGAGTGAGTTCCCCTTACTCCACATCTCCTCCAGCATGAGCTACCACTTGTTTTATTGATCGCTAAATAAGTAGACTCTGCATATTTCAAGTATCATATTTTTCCTTGGAAGATTTTCTCTTTATTTTTATAATTTCAAACATGTATCTAATGAAATATGATCATACTTTATTATCATAGCAAAGCAATGGAATTTATAGTACTTCATCCTATACAAGGTCTATGTCTCTAAGCATTAATTCATGCCAGGCAACTTAGACCTGGTTTTATTTCTGTGGCTGTTTTTAATTATGTATTTGAAGCCTAACTAACCTCTGTTGCTTGGGAACAGAGACTATCATCTCATTTATTCTTGTGTCCTCCAAACTGCCTACACAGGATCAGACATGCAGCGAGACCTCTACAATTAGCTGTTGAATGAAAGATGTAAATAAATCTTAACCATGGCCCTTTTTATGCTTAGGGAAATTATCATTCAGAAATAAAAAATTGTGTTTTCAGAAACACAGCTACTTTATCAAAGAACTGGGCCTCAAAACCACTTCTCTTTGGCCCAGTTTACTAACTGATCCCCAAGATGATTGTTTTTTTTTTTTTACTAGTTTGAGTGTTTTAAATACTATCTTCTAATGCTTCTACATGACTAGAACATTGTTGGGATGATTTTGCCTAAAACGTAAAAGGATTTTACTTAATAACAAACAATTAGCTTGCTTGAAATTTATCTCTGTAGAAACTTAAATGTGTCCAGTATGTAACTGGAAATCATCTATACAGAGAACTGGCCCATACAGTACCATGAAGTTGACAGTAAAAGCACCCAACAGCACAGTTCTGTCTAGAAGACTGGACTCTGAGGCTCACCCTAACCTGCTCATTTCAAACTCTCAAATTTCTCTGTGTCCTATTTTTTAAATGTAAAATAGTGACACTACCACTACCTTTTTGAATTATTGGGACCGTAATTCAAAAGAAAACATCTAAGATAATAAAATTGTATTTAAAACATAGTAAATTCTCCATAATAAAGATATTATCATACACAGATATTATGATACACACTGGTGGTATCAGAAGTTACAAACCTCCATACATGTCCCCGTGGCTTGTAGCAGGTGACGACCCTGTGTTTAAAAGTAATAGCAAAGTTTAATTGCTACTTCTAAAAAGTTTACGAAAGGCAAAACAAATTCAGCTAGCCTTTGAGGGATGGTCATTTTTTAAACTATTGTTCTTCTCTGAGAACTCAGGTTGATTGAATTTTGAATTTTCTGTTTCACATCTGTGTAGCTACTGAAGCTACAACTGTAGACAACTGGCAAAACTGAGTGTCAGAAGGTGTACGCTTAAGTCCAACATCTGACGTTGGCTTGATAATTATTTTGAGGCAATTGCTCTTCTGAATTTTGGTAACCTCCTATTCTGTATAATTTTACTGGAAAAGAAAAAGCCAGGAGAAACCCTAGAGACAAATTAATATCAGAAGCTAATTAAAAGTGCATATGGCCAGCAGAATTCCAATTTGATGGTTGTTGGACATAAGCTTATGGACATTTTGGGCTGACAATGGGACCCTTAAAAGTTTCATCAATCACAAATACACCCACATGCATAAAAGAATGTGAAATACACAAACAGCTAGGGGATATGTTTAAACTAATTTGGCCTAAATAAAGCACCATAAGCTCCTTCTGTAATTTCACAGTTTGGTGATTGTGTAACCCAGGACCTAGGTTCTGTGATACTTCTTATTCATCTATCCATCTCCCAGAAGAATAAGCTTCTAGATATCTAGATGAAATACTCTCACCAGTAAAATGGATACATAGCGTATGTTGCTGAAAACAACACAAGTCGGTCTCCTTTAACTGAGGTTCATTTTCAATAGTTTCAGTGAGCAACCAAAGCTCCATAACATCCCATACAAAATTCTAGAAAAAGCCGATGTATTCATCTTCAATTATTCTGAGTGGTACGACAAAATTTTTATCATCCTCCTTTGTTCTTTCTAGGATATGAATCATCTCTTTATGCAGTATAGTCAAAGTGTGTAATCACCTACCCATTTATCTTTTTAGTCATCCTGGTTATGAGGTGGGACTCTCTTCGGTTTCAAACATACACTGATAATTTTGATGCGTTTTCTCTGTGGGTAAGGAATCTACTGTTCAGGGTTTTACGCATTACAGAGTTCTTCAAAAACTCCTTCCATCTTTCTCCTGTTTGCCTCTCCTCTGTCCCTCCACACCTTCCAGGTCTTCTTCTTTCTCCTGCTATAAGGGAGAAAGAGTTTCTAATGCGAACCTATGTGACATGACAGTGCTTTCTCTATGGATGAATGTGTTGATTTCTATGTTTCAGTCAGAGATGGTCATGCATGAGCATGTCATTCTTGAGCACATAAAGAAACTCGGGCCAACTCTGAACCTTCATAAGAAAAATTAGGGGCATGATATCACTCATAAAATTCCATATTCTAAACACCTAACTTCTCAGAAGTAGAAATCTATTATTGGAAAGTTGTCCCTGAAAATGAAGATTTAAGATGTGTATTAAAATGTAATTAAAATGTTAGACAAGCATCATTTCTTCTCATTTTAACTCTTTGCTTCTAAATGAATTACTTTGAATTTTCCATAAACAACTGTAAATGTTAACATGTCGCATCCATTTATCTTCCCAGCCCCCTGAAGGAACTAATCCTAACCTTAAATATTTGTTTCACAGCCACAGTTGGTGGAAGATTTTCGGCAACTGCGCAAAACATTAGAGACCATGAATATGTTCAGTGCCAACCTGGGGTTCTTCTTTCTCCACCTTGCCCAGATCTTGGTTTTGGAAGTCTTAGCATGGCTAATACTACGTCATTTTGGCAGTGGCTGGACTGTTACAATACTCATTTCTTTTCTCCTTACAGTTTCTCAGGTAAGCAGGTGTCCTAAGCTTGGGCAGCAGCCTCAGACAGAAGCTTGGGGTGTTTTCATCCTTTTGTTTTTCATTTGAAAGCATCATGCATGCACTCAATATATTTTGATCATATTCAGTGCTCACTATCCCCTCCTAGCCCACTCAGGACACCACTCATTGTATCTCCCTGCCAACATCATGCCCATCTTTATAAATGATATTTTTATCCCACTGAGTACAGTTAGCACTGCCCATATGCACAAGGAACTTTGCAACTTCTCTAACCTCCTTTTCTTTCATAGGCTCAAAGTTCGTTTTTACAACATGACATAGGACACAATTCCATGTTTAAGAAGTCCAAGTGGAACCGCCTGATGCACAAATTTGTAATGTGTCACCTCAAGGTACAGGATGTGAGGGATTATGATGGAGATTGGGAATGTTACCCTTAAGGCAGGGGTTGTTCTGTCCTGTATGTTCACTTGAAGCAGCAAAAAGCATTAAGTAAAAATATCTTTATAATATAGGTTTTATAATCATTATACTTAATATAACATTGCAAAATACAAAGCAAGATCAAGTTTAAGTTTTAAGAAGAATGTGTTTAGTGTTTATTTTTTTATGACTGATAAACTCTTTGGCTCAATTCACATTGTCCTCAGGAATATTCACAGAAGAATGTTTGTATCCTTAAAATCTTGATATGTTCTGGAAAATCATGAATGAAGATCTTCTTAGAAAGGACGTGAAGATTTTCCTTAGGGGAATTCATCAGATCTAATCAATCCTGGAAAGTTGAGACTGAGTACTTACAGGAAAAATGCTATCCCAGAAGACATACAAAAACTAAGATGAAGAATAGTTGAGGAAGGCTAGGTGATTCTATTGAAGAGGAGGATCGCAAGACTTCTGCTCGAGTTGAAAATAAAAACAGGCATTATTCTCTGAGAATGAAATGTGCTATCCTACACAGCAATAGTGAGTTCACATAGCTCCTCACTAAGCTTCTTGTGTGAATGAGTGAAAGCACAGATGAACAGAGATGGCAGAACTGCACTGTTAAGGGCTTTGTCTCTGGCAATGCTCAGTATGCCATCATACTACCATGTGCGTCTCTGACCTTTTCTAACATCAGGAGATGAGTTGAATCTCAGCTTTTCTCTAAATGTTTACAGTTTAAATCAAGTATTCTGACTCAGAAATATGTACTCCCCTCCCCAAACAAACAAAAACCATCTCAAACAAATCCTTTCCTTCAATCCCTTCAAGATAGAACCTCCCAGGGAAAGTCCTCAGGCACTGAGTCACCCTGCTTTTTCTTCTTTAGCGCAGTCTCTTTATATTACTTCTCAAAGACATTCACTTGGTTTTCCAGCCTGGAAACAGGCAATGGTTACTTCTCAAGGATATTCACCTGGTTTACCAGCCTGGAAATAGGCAACTAATTAACAGAGCAAAGAGAACTGAAGAGGATGCTAGAGCCAAAACCCTGGAGAGCAGTGAGTCGCACGCAGCCATGTATAACAAATGATAAGGAATGGTTGAGCTCAAAGGAGATAAAGCCAAGTGCGGAGCTGTCTCCTTTGAGTCTCATTTTTGAGTCTTACACATAAGACTCACGAGATTGATAGTACAGAATCCTACTTTTCACATAAGAGGAATCTTTAAGGGGGTTGACTATCTAAGCCAATGTCTGCAAGCTGGCTATTTAGAGAAATTCATACCAGACTATTAAATAATACAGGCCAGAGTGGAGCTCCTCAATTTGAACTATCATTTGGAGGAAACTGAAGATCTTGGTAAATGTAGGTATGCCTAGACTACTAAAGATGGTCTGATTTAATTTATTTTCAGCAAGGCCTAGGTGTCAGCGCTGGTGAAGCTCTTTGGAAGCTTTGTGAATAATTCTAACCTAGAGCCAGCACTGAGAACTACTACTCCAACAATAGAACTAGGTCACTTTGAACAAGTTATTTAATGTTTTTGAACTTCAGTTTCTTTGTTGAAAAGAAAATGAAAACAGATGGATAAAAGCTTCAACCTGTGAAATTATTGGCAGTTATATGTGATATTTGGGTAGCAGGTGTAACAGTGTTTAGAAATAATCATGGAAGCTATTGATAATATAAGGAACAATATGTTCACAACCAGAATGAGGATCTAGAATCAATAAGAAAAATGTTTGATCATTATAGTACTAAGAAGTAGCCTATACGTCCAACTTCCATTGGGTTACAGAAATCATTTGTTCTTAGCCACTGTCTCTCTCATTCAGCTGATGGACCCATGGTTAGACTAAGCAACAGAGCTGAACTTGCATTCCCATTAGAGACATGTCTGTCCCTCAAAAAGCAATTGCCACATTATATGACAAGATTTTTTTAATCAGAAAATTCCTAGAGTCATGTTCTTCTGTACCTATATCCACCTTTGCTAAGTAGATACATTTTCTGGATTCACTCTGAAATATCACAAAATAAAAACATAGGCTTTGTTTTTTCTGTCACTATGAGATCCAGGTAGTAAAGCTGCATGTGTTCCCTCCCCTAAGCTGAAGAGACAGAGGAATTAAAAGTCACTTGCCCTCAAGCTAATTAGAAGTTGGTTTGGTACCAACTATGTGGAATTTTCCGGTGAGTGCTACCCTTACTGGCTCTTTTTAGAGCCAGTGTTTTCCCACTAATCCCAATTTACACATAGGTCTTCCCATGCTATGTCTCTAAAAAGCAGTTTTCATAGTTTGAAATGTATGTATCTTTGACGACTCCTGACTTGAATGAGAAAATGGGAAGTGGCTCTAAAAGCAGATCCAGCATACTTTGCCTTTTAGCAGGCAAAGCCAGTGATTTATGAACAAAATAAACATAGGCTTCAACATGTATGGAAGAGAAAATTGCTTGTGGGGTGCTGAAGTGGGCGGGAAGGAGATGACAAAGAAAATTATATGCAGCAACATCCCCGCCTCTTATGATCATTACAACTTTAAATTTCAACACTAGGCCTAATATCTTTCCCCTCATAACTCAGAAAAGCATGGGTATTATTCAGTATCTTTCCAGTATGTGTGTGTGTGTGTATGTGTGTGTGCATGATGTTTATAGTACACAAATAGTCAAATATCCTTTCTGAAAATGAACCATGAAATGTGAAATGTCTACATACATTTTGTATTTTGTGTATTACAGATCCAACATTCTTAATTAAAAACTTAAATGTGAAATGTTTCTAAATCTAAGTATTTTTAACATCAAAATGATACCAGGAATGGAAAATTCCATATCATCGAACTTTGATTCATGCCAAAATATTCTTTAAAATGCTAAATAAATTTATCTCCAGGACAAGGTATATGGGAAACAAATGAGTTTTAGATTTAGATTTAATTCTCATCTCCATATCTCACACTATATATGTACAAATATCCCAAAGGGTCTTTTTTTAAATGAAATTAAAGATATTATTGACCCCTGAGATAGACATTAGGTAACATTTTTTTCAAGATCTCCCTATATGAAAATTTTACAAATAGTAAGAATCCTGTATCATTATAGAGATAATGGAGCAGACTATTCAAGGTTTAAGACCTGACCTGACATCTGTGACTATATTCTAAAGATATGGTGGAAAGGAAGAGGAAGAGCTGCATCCATATCCTGGTTAAGGATATTTCCTAAGTCACACACCTAGTAGATGTCCGAACAAGAATTTAAATTCCATTTGACATCAGTCTAAAGCCTAGATTCCTTCTCCTGCACCAAATTAAGGACATAATTTAGAAATAAGGAATGACCTAAGTAAGACTCACATAGAACTGTCTCGGGTAGCCAGGCACATGGCTGAAAGTCCTCTCCTGCCCATGAAGAACTCCCCTTTGTCTCTGGTAAGAATGTTTTCCAGACACGGGGTTCAGGTAGAACTGGTTGTTTAGTTCACACCCAACATTATGTTGGCCACTGTTCTAACCTCTAGGGCTTTTTGCTATTAAGATCTGTTCCCAGATCTACTGTGCATCAAAACCTGTCTTCCATGTTACCAGTTACCACAGGTAGTCATTGCCTAAAAGGGCAGTCAGCTGGTGGAAGTAGCCAAAATATCAGCTGTGGGAAGAGATAATTTAAAAAGAGAATCATTTCTTATCATGCAGCATTTTGCTGTCAACAGTTCCCATTAGATTGTATATTGCTAGTGTGGGAACCTCTTAAATCACACCTTTCTTAGTATCGTAAGTGCCTGCCTAGCTCAGAATCTGATATACTTCAAGATGATGAACCAATGAGTAAAAAGAGGAATGACTGTGTAGCTTGACAGGAATAGGACTGAGTGTAATGAGACCCCACAGGCGAGTGATAAATACAACTTGGGACAAAAGTATGAGCAACCATAAGGTATCTGGGAAGTGACTCCCCAGGCAGTCAGGAAACAGATATTAAGTGGAGTTTGAAATCCCACTGTAAGAGTGTTAGGAAGTGTTGGAGGGTAAAGGGAACACACATCCATTCTTTTTGTTTGTGAGTAGGTAGATAACTGCAGGGTCTCAGAGTAGAACTTCCAGAAAGAAGATGGAAAGGCAGGGCTAATGCTCACGGGCTTTCAAAGCATACTCATCACCTTTGAGGTGTGAGGTTTATACACCATGTTTCTCCAGTAGGAACAGTATATAAGCTGTATTAAAATGACATTGTAAGACCAAGGTGCCTGCTGTTAGATCATGTCCCCTGGGCATAACAATGAAAATGCATTCACAGACCCTCAACAATAAGATTCCCTAAACAAAGCTAGCATAATGACAACAGCAACAGTCATACCAACATGGACATGGGCAATACTACAAAGTCCTACCCATAGACCAAGAGCTAGAGGTGATCAGCAGCTATTGAGAGAGGGAGAATCTCCTCAAGAGACTAACTCCTCATAGAGTCTACTCCCAAGAAGTCAGCATCGACACATGTACATATGAGTAAGACCAAATGGACTCAATGGCTGTATATGTAGGCATATGCGTGTATAAATGTATATAGGTACATATATGTACATATGCATATGTAACAATAGCAATTAAAGAAGAGGTCATGACCTTGGGTGGGAGTGTAGGGTACACAAAAGTAGTCGGAGGGGTGAAGATGTAGATAGACACAGTATTGTATGAATTCTCAAAATGAAAAACTTTTGAAAGGACATCCTTCTTCAATTTTATATAGCCATATTTAAACTGCTTGTTTATATCTATAATATAGTATCCAAAATACTATGACTTAAATCTGTGATCAACCTAGAAATTAGTGAAATATTTTGCATCTATTTTGTGTACTGATTCTGCAAAATAAATCTTGAGACTTAGTTTATCTAGCCACAAATAGTAGCTTCTATAACGGACAGCGATGATCTATAATATGTAAACATGGATTATTAATAGATGGAAAATGTGGTAATAAAAATATTACTGCTGTTCATTCTTCTGTAAACAGCACAAATAAGAAGCCACTGGGTCTCTCAAAAAGCCAGCTCTGTTGCTTCAGCATCTCACATCTTTCTGAGCCGTCCATGGAACTAAATGTTACCATGCAGAGATGGAATTAATTGAGCTTCAAAGAAGATGAATGATTTGCCAAAAGCTACACATCAGATTTTAAACAGCTAGTATATGAAAGAAGATTGAGAGACCTCAAATCTTTTGCTTTATCAAAACTCTCAAACTTAGAGTGAGAAAGAAAATCATGAGCAGAATAATCAAAGATGATTCTACCTTGGCACCAGCTAGAAAGTTTTTATTCTCATTTGTTTTCATAGAAGAGCAGTAAGCTGGGACCTGCAATGATCTGAGCAGAGGCCTCCAAGGAGAGAGAACACAGATTCTTGACTCTTTGAAATATTCATTGAAGTCAGATTCCTAGGGTCACTTTTTCCCCCATAGCTAATTAGAAGTCTTAACTGTGAGGCTCCTTTATATGTAAAATAGGAATACAACTCTCTGCTCCATCTACCTTCAGAATCATTTTTTAGATTTGGCTCCTATAAAAGAAGGCTAGAAAACCATTTCATATGAGTACATTATGTTTCCCTTCTCAGGAGATCTTCTTAGCCTGAAGTCATGTTCTTGAATTAGAAAAATATTTCTTCCTAGCTCTGAGCACCTTTGCCTAATCATCCTGTGGCCCAGCATCAGGGTCAGCTAAAGAAACCAATCTCTTATTTTTCACTTTGAAGATTCAGAACACTCCAACAATGAGGGGTGCCTGGGGAGAAAATTCTATTAGTTAATTAATTCTCTCTTCTCCTCAGGGCCTCTCCGCTGACTGGTGGAATTATCGACACTTCCAGCATCATGTGAAACCAAACATCTACCCCAAGGATCCAGACATTGATTTGGGCCCACTTTTCCTGGTTGGAGATACTCAGCCTGTCAAGGTGCATTTAGCAACCATGTTAGGAAAATGTTCCTGGAAGTGATCCTTCTCATGGAAAGGTCAATTTTGATTGTTCTAACTACACAGAGGATCTCAGAGCTTCTCTCCCTTTTAAGGTCCAGATAAAGACCTGAATAGGAAAGTCTACGGTTATAAGTATAAAAGAAGTTTAAGAGTTCTAAATTTTTGACCATAAACGTCACTCAGTCCAGACTCCCACAGCAGAAGATATAATAACCTGTATCACCCTGCTTGAGCAATCCCAATGACAGGTTTACTTCTAGCCTTATCACTACCTCTGAGGTAACATAAACTATTTTCAGGGAGTAGAATCAGATTACAAGGGCCAACATTAGTTTTCAAAGCAAGGATATGAAGAAAGGTCATCGAGAGAAAATAAACTTAGTGCATTTGGTTAGCACTAGACTGCAAATATCTAAACAACTGGTTGACTCAACTCATTCTAGTCTAGTTAAAAGAGATATTCATTTTTGGTATGTTTGATTTATATGAGCCACATTGCTCAATGACTTATGTAACAGGTGTAGATCCAACTCATAATTTGGACTTTTAAACAGAAACTGGTATGTTAAAGTAATATGCTGAATTTTTCAGTCATTGCTTCTTCTTTAAAATCTCAAATTTAGTCTGTTATATAAGACTATTTAAATTACTGAGTTTTATAGGAAAAAGAGTGTTCCTTAAACAAAGGAAGCATCCTGACTGAAGTTTACCCTTTATCTAGGAGAATGATCTCTCCCAACAACCACATACTTTCACACAGATCTCTATCTTCTAGAAGAACTTAAGAGTATTAGGAAATTTATTTCATCTTTGTTGCTTGTTGCCTGAACCTGTTTAACACAGCATGCAAAAACAGTGCAACTTTTAGAAGTTTTTTTTCCATCTTTGAGGAATTTATCATCTGCCCCAAATAAGGGAGAACATAAAGGTTCTTGCTTAAGTATGTGCCAAAGATGTTACCTACTATTACGAACGAATTGCTTTTGACAACTGTTTGATTCCCCTGGTGCTTGTGGACTTCCATGCTCCACACTAGAATAGTGATGGGTTTGTGTCTTTGACATACCTCCCCAGAGCACAGGTAAGGAAGTAACTTGACTCCCTCCAAATCACCTTCTAGAGAGCTGCGCTTAGCATAAATGCTGCCACTTCACAAATATGGAAACCATCTCAATAGATTCTGAAAGATGCCTGTGGGCCCACTCACAGAATGTTTGTTCGAGGTCTAGATGCTACAGCCTACAGCATGAACTGCAGTTATTCCACCTCTGAAACTCAATATTTTATTTCCACAGAGTGATGTCTGAGTTACGAGTTTTTCCTATCATATATCCTCCCTGAAAGCCTTTCAAACCCTAGCCCATTATTCAAACAGGACTTTCTTAGCCCACTTTGACTGTCCAGAAAGACTTAATGTCTTTATTCAGAGTGGTACTCAACTAGTCCGTCTAGGTTTATCAGGTCCCAAGCATATTCCATCTCACCCCTTTCCAGTGTTTCTCACTACTTACGTGTCTGGAAACTTGAGAGCAACCACAAATAGATACTAGTATTTCATCCCCATAATATTTCTTTGTATTTATGGTAATAAAAGCAGGTGCTAGATGCATTATCTATATAAAGGAAGATTTCTATACATAGAAGGGCAAGGGACAACTAAATAAAATGAGTCCAGCAGGTCCTCTAATATTGTGACTTACTTACCAGAGGGAAACAAAGAGAGTGTATGAATTAACATTCACTCATTTAATCCCTTAATGAATGTCAGCTAGATATTATAGATATACAATCATTAATCCTATGCCTCAAAGTAATTGCTACCATTGCATCCTGAGCATGGATCAGACTCATCAAGAAATCCAGGAAATGAATCAGATTCTAATTTCTGAGTGGAATCATATAGTTGCACATGATGAGAAACTGCATATAATGTTTATAAAAAATATTATATACACTATAGTGATGTTTCAGTATAGTAAGTTAATTGAGACTCATGACAAGAATGTAAAAGAAAAGAGAGGAGAGAAAGGGGAGGTAGCCTGTATATCTCTTTTGTCACAAAGCCTCTTAGTGAGCTTCCGTTAGATGGGGACAGTAGAGACAGAGACAGAAGTTCAAGCTAAAGTATAAGCACCACAGTTAACGAGAGCGTAAAAGAACTCACAAAAACGTTTATTCTGAAGTTAACATTGCGTGAGAAGAGAATGAATTTCAAAGTGTTTTAAATATAAAAAATATTAAATTTTTATTTAGTTGAGAATTATTTTAAAATGATAGTAAACTCTGAGCAAGAGTTACCCTCAGTTAAAGTGGCTATTTACTCCCAAGCCTGCTCTGGTTCTTCTAGTGTCTCAAGTTTGATAGGCAGTGAGTCCTAAATTCACATCTCCCCTCTCTCATCCCTTCCCACTCCATCTCTGTCTCTCTCTTCCTCTCTGTGTCTGCCTCCTCTCTCTCTCTCTCTCTCTCTCTCTCTCTCTCTCTCTCTCTCTCTCTCTCTCTTTCTCATACACACATACACACACACACACACATGTGCTAGAGAATAATGACTTTTTCTTTTATCCTCTGCCCTTGTAGTATGGCAAGAAGAAAATCAAATACATTGACTATGAGAAGCAACACCTGTACTTCTACATGGGTGAGTCTCCTGCAGCCACTTTTCTTGTCAGTGAGCCATGCTGAAGGCATGATTGGAACTGTCTCACAGAAACCAACCCGTATCTGATTTGTTCATGAGAAAATAAACAGATCTTATTTCAGACTCACTGGTGGGAAAGTATGAAATGAAAATAGAAAAGTAAACAGGCATTTCTAACAGGTGCCTCATCATACTAGGTATTTGGCAAGAAATAAAAGATATACTTAAAGAGGGTCAGAATGCTAAAAAGGGAGTCAACACCCTTGTATGAGAAAATTTTAACGACATTGAAATAAAAGAAAAATAACCCTTTGTAATGAAAAAAAGAGGTAGAAAAACAACACTGAAAAAATTGCGGTGTGGTACCAGAAAAAGTAGACCCTCAAGATAAAGAGCATCGAGAAAGTTTCTACATGGAAGAAACCTTGCAGCTGCTGAGATCAGCAAGCAGCTATAACACATGCACGTAAATCAGACACTTAGATGACAGGTAAGTGGGTAGACAAACAGACATACAGACAGACAGATGTAGGTAGGTAGGTAGGAAGGTAGAAAGGTAGGTAGACAGACAGATAGATGACAGAAAAAGAGATCTTACACTATAATGCCAAGCTTGAAAGCAAAACCATTTAGTTTACTAATTCTGATAGCAATATTAATATTCTTATTAAATAAAATCAAACTCCTCGTAACTTATGAACAAGTTTTCAAGTAACTCCAAAGTCCATCAATCTAAAACATACTTGCACATCTAGAAACACACTAACATCAGGGAAGGAAACAAACACCACCTGAACACCACAGGTTGTCTACCGAGGATATGTTCTCTCAGGGGACATTTGAACAAGGTCTAGAGACATTCTTGCTTCTCAGTATGGAAGGGAAGGGGTATAATTTCAAAAATCCTATAATACACAGGAAAAGTCCATCATAATAAATGATTGCCCAGCCATATAATTCAATACTTCTGAGACTGAGAAACCCTCACAGTGGCCTATTTGCCCACGTAGGCAACTAGTGGTCACTTGTAACATGCCTATGGAAGATGGCCACTAGATGAATTATTTGTCAAGTAGGCTTGCATCTCTCTTCCACACTGGGATTTGGTGTCTCCACCTGGTACCCATCACTGCACCCTTTTTATGCCAATTTCCAAATCGCAGCTGCCACTGGACATGTAGTTTCACAAAAAAGCATTTATTCTCTGAACTTTGCTAAGTACTATGTCTTCACATCACATTTCTGTAACTGTTAAATATCCCCTTAGCTTATAAACAGTGAGGACAGAGTATAAACTCACTCCAGCATGCCTACGCCACAAACCCTCCATGGTTTCTTGGTGCCACTTCTCTTTGAAATGCCAGTTGAGCCTCTTTTGTATAAATAAGTCCAGTTGTCACAGAGAAACACGGCCATGAACTTGTTAAAGATGACTAGGAAAATTTTGTTCAGACTAATGCAAAAGGAGAGAGGAGCTTCAGTACCACTTGAGCTAAACTCTGCAGAAACAAATGGCGAGGAGGGAAAGTTTTCCAAATACTAAAGAAATGCATTGAAAGATACTGACCTCCCGGTCGAAAGGAGTGTGATACAGTTAGACCATCTCTGCAACTGGCATTCACTGGTGCTGGGCTTTGTTCCCACTGGAAAAGAGGCTTTGTTTATAATATTTCAAGAGGAAGTCCCCCTGGTCCTTGAGTTCTAGCAAATAAATCTCAAAGGAAGAGAGAAATGATTTGCAGTTAGACATAGCCTAAATAATTCTCTATGGAAAATGATGCCAGGTTCCTCTTATCAAGGGGGATGGGACAAAGTAAATTGTTCTGGCAGCATTTGGTTTTCCCAAGTGGGAACTTTAAGGAAGCTGAGTGTCCTGGCTTTGAGCTGCTACAGTGAATATGTGTGAAATCGATTGTGCTGACAATTAGCGATCCTCATGGATCAAGCTTGGATCTAGTTGAGAATGAAGCTCAAAGGAAGCTAGCTAAAGTTTGACCAGGGAAAAAATATTGGTCCACAGTCTAAGAGTCTCTTGGAGATTGTTTTGTGCTCTTGGAAGCCTTACTGATGTGATGAGAAAATCAGGTAGATAGCTCTCTGTCCAGAAAACGAGTACACGACTTCATTCCTGTCATACTGAAGTATTGTGACAGAATCAATCTCTGAGGACTTAGAGGGCCTAAAAGACTCCAGAACCTAAGAAAAGCTTGAAAGATCACAACAGAAGAGTGGGGAAGTGTCTATCAGAATGACTCTTACTTACACGATTTCATTAGCTACTTCGGGAAACTTGCACCTGCAATTGTTGGCCAAATTATCCCCCCCGCCCCCCCCCCCCCCGTCCCTGACGTGTGAAAGTCCAATGGAGTTTAGAATGTGGTTCTGGGTATCAACCCTTCTCAAAGCCAACCCTCTAGGAAGGGCATGTGGAATAGACAAACACCTACTGACTTGCACCAGGGTTCACATTGATCATTTATCCATCAACTTTCTTTCGGATCTCTTTCAGTTGCTCTTCCCCTCCTCATGCCTGTCTACTTCAATCTCCAATCCATGCAAGTGATGTACCTTCGAAAGTACTGGGTGGTGAGTTGAGTTACTTATCTCATCTTCAAAACCTAGACCAGATAGAAAATGAGTTGAAAGTGCTGCTTGTTCTCCAGGTGTAACAGGACATCTAATTGAGAAAGTATCCAAAGAACGGGATCTGTAACCATGTTTAAGACTTCTCACCAAAATGTTTATCTCTGCAGGACATTGCTTGGGTCAGCAGCTTTTACCTTCGGTATTTCATCACATTTGGACCTTTCTATGGCATTTTTGGAACGGTGTTGCTCATATATTTGGTCAAGTAAGAATATTTTTTTTATTTCTATAACCTTGTTTTTTACCAGAAACATTTGTAGTTAGTAAAATATGATAACAGCATGGTCCACTGCCATGAGAAGTTTGAAAGCAAGCTGAAAGGTGGTAGTTTAAAGGATTGAACAACACAAGCTCTCTCTAAGAATTTGTCCCAGTTGAATCTCCCCTTCTTCCTTAGATTTCCAACTAAGCCATGCCAGTTGTTCTTTGAAGGCATTGTAGCTTAAGTGGTTTGACACCAGAAACTCTGTCAAGAATCATCATGAAGCAAGGAAAGTTTTAACTTCTATCATGACGAGAAATTTTTCTACAAACCAAAAGGGCTTCAAACCACTATTTTGCATACATAGCCCTTCCCAAACTTCTAATTTGTTTCTTTCTCATTCAGCTGCATTGTTACACTAAACTCCTACTAGTTTTAAGGATAATGAGAGCAACTGTGCATCAGACAGCCAGTTAAAGGCTTGACAGTTGTCGCTTTGTTTGATGTAATCCCCACACAGTCTTATGATGTAGATAGTATCATCTTTCTTTCTTTCCGCTCAGGGAACTGAAGCTTGGAGAGATTAAATCACTTGCCTAAGGTAACAGAACAAGTAAGGGCCAAGAAAGGTGCCAAGACAGAACTTGAACCCAGCTCTATCTGATGGCAAACTGTCAATTGCTTTACAAATGCCCTTAGCGAACCTGGTAATTTTCTTTTCTTGTGCTGGGAATTGAACTGGGCTTCACACATGCCAGGCAAGTACTCAGCCACTGGTATATTTCATCCTTGCACCAAAGCTAGAGTAGACTGCTTACAGGTCGTGCTCCTGTGAGTTAGGAAGTAGAACAAAGCATATTGTCAAATACTTGTGTGTCAACCCTAGTGAGAATTGGCATTAAAAGAGGAAATGGGACCGCCGTTAGAACCTTAGAACCTTGTTCATTGTCTCCAGTGTTTAGCCAGTTCAGCCAGAGGTCATGCAAGCTCAGTGATTTCAACTAAAACACACCAAAGGAGTCACCAAGACTACTTTGTATTCCTCCAAAGGTTTATTGAGAGCCCCTGGATTGCCTATGTTACCCAGATGAGTCACATACCAATGAAAATGAGCAAGGATGAGAATCACGACTGGCTCAGCACTCAGGTGATGGTGGCATTCCCAAGGGACAATCCTTCTAGCCAGACGGTCTTATAATCTGTTTGCCTTAAACAATAATGGTAACTTGTCTTCATAAAGCACTTCCCTGAGGACAGGCACTCTGCAATGGTTTGCATTTAACTACACAAGGAGGACATAATGATGATTCTCACCTTACAAAATGATAAAGTTGACTTGTAAAAAAGGTTGGTAACTTGTATGTGGGCACACAACTAATAAGGATTGCAGCAGTTTTTATTTTTTTATTTTTTTCGAGACAGGGTTTCTCTGTAGCTTTGGTGCAGGTCACGGAACTAGCTCTTGTAGACCAGGCTGGCCTCGAACTCACAGAGGTCCGCCTGCCTCTGCCTCCCAAGTGCTGGGATTAAAGGCGTGCGCCACCACCGCCCGGCTTGCAGCAGCTTTTAAACCTAAGCAGTTTAATTATAGAATCTTGCATGCAAAGTACAAGTCAGTCACCTGTAATCCAACAGCCAAATCTGACCCACTGATTGTTTGTACATATAAAGTTTGACTGAGGCATTATCATGTTCAGTTATTTATATATTATCCATGGCCACTTCCTTGCTATGAAAAAATTACTGATGATAAAATTAAGAAATTTAGTATTGAAACTCTAAACTACTCCCTATTCAATACAACATGACTAGCCCTGAAATTGTATACACACAAACAATAATGCATATATTTGTGCATACATGAACATATATATGTAACAACAGTAATCAAAGGAAAAGGCTATAACTTTGAAAATAGAATGTGGCATTGAAGGAATTGGGGGAGAGTATTTGGGAAGGACTGTAAAATGAAAATGAAGGGAGGAAGTGTTATAATTCTATTTTGGTAAGAAATAGGTGTTTAAAAAAATCTAAAGATAAGATTAATTACCTGGGAATTCATAGAAAATTGTGCTGACTTCCTATTCTAATCACTCATGTAACAAAGCCTTTCAAGTAAATATAAGACTCAAAATTCTAGGATGAGTTGTACACCAGGAGGGACCCTAGAAATGATGATTTTACTATATGGGCCACACATTTCAGAGAGGGAGCATGGTGTGCTCACCACACATGCAGCTAATGCTTAGCAAAGTGATGGCCAACCCAAAACATTCCTGCCTCCTAACTCATGGTCCTTTCCACTGGCTCTGTTACGGTAATGGGGAATTTGGTCATTATCTCGTTTATTTCCAGGCTCATACGCAAACTCAGAAAACCTCACCCTTTACAGTCGAAGAATGGTTCTCAGGCATTCAGCCAAAAAACTACTTCTGTATCTTCTAGTTTTTACTCATTTCTTTAGTCATTAGTTAGACTAGGTGCTTCCCACATTCATGTTAGATTTACATACCGTTTATATTAATTGTTTCCCAGAATACTTGACCTTTCATTTATGTGAGCATTAATACTTTTTTGATGATATATTATAAAGTAGGGCTTTTAAAACATTCCCATGTTGTAAACATGTTTCTACCTGGTACTTAACCCTGTAATTTTATTGTAGACTTTATTAATATTTTATTATTTTATATCACTCAGAATACCTCAAGTCCTAACCATATATTTTCCACAACATTTCTTAAAAAAAAAAACTCATCTCAACCAAACTCCTCATTCATGACTGCTTACTCTTCTGTGTCTAAGGAATGGCTGTGACATTTTCTCCTTCAATCCTATATATTCCTTCATATGTACTTCTTAGCAAAATATTCTAGTGTGTTTTAAATGGTAAGCTTCATGAAGGGTGGGACTTTGTTGTGTATCACTCATAGTTACTAAAAATAAACAAATAACAACCCTGGGTTAATAGGTGATTCCATGAAATAAGTAGCATTTTCAACACTTGCGCTCACTTACAGCTAATGAAAGCTCTTTCTTGACAGATTGTGGCCACCTGCAATATTGAGCAGTCGTTTTTCAATGATTGGTTCACTGGGCACTTGAACTTCCAAATTGAACATCAGTAAGTGAAGCGTATGATCCATTATGGAGCCAGGGCTGACCCAATATAGCAGAGTCGGCAACCATTCAGTGAAGAGCCTCAGAGAATTAAGAAGTTTAACCAAGGTTTTCTAAAAACTGCTTGCCATCAGTGCCAGTGGTTGGGTTGGGAAGGGAAGAAGTGGAAATCTAAAGGTTGTGGAAAGCAAACTGGAATTACAGAAATGGACCAGTAGCTTTGCTTCCATATATTATGAGTATTGAGAACTGGTGACGTCTATAGATCAGGGAGGAGGGAGGTATGTAGATGGATGAGTGCATGTGCCCACTCATATTTTATTTGCTAATGAAACCTAAGAAAAAGTATAGCACCAAGTAACCACGATTTATTGAAATTTAAGTATATTAATGTAACTATCATTAAATAATCATCAATGAAATCCAGTCACTTTTGCAATTCTCAGGTGAATCTGAAGATACTTTCCCAATCAATCAGTTAAGTGGAGATGCAATAAAGAAATGGAAAGTGATAATACTTGGATACCTCATCGTCCCCTGAATATGCAGCAAGATGCTTCTCATGATTCCTTCTGTGAAGCTGCATCTAGGAGTCAGAGAAAGAAACTCTTATGTTCTTAATGCTGTTTTCTCATTTTTTATTCTTAGTCAATCCTTGAACACCCTAGAAAACGAAGAACCACAATCCATATATTATTAAAGAAAGTGTTCAGATCCAGGAAGATTACTTGCCTAATTTATGGCCAAACCTTAGATAAAAGTCATACCTTCTTGCTACAAATTCCAATCTGAGAACTTTTTTGCATTCCTTTTTTTTCAATTTAAAACAATCTTATTTTACATAAAAATACCAGTTTCCTCTCTCTCCCCACCTCCCACTTTCCCCACCTTCCTTCCACCCCACTCCCATCCAGTCCTTAAAGAGGGATAAAGTATGTACTATCACTTGAGGCAGGACCAACTTACTTTTAAATATCACAGCTAGACCCAAGTGAGTGACTATTTGACTGTTCAACAGATAGGTTTTACATAGGAAGAATGAAAGAGAGTCAAGAATGGGAAAGATGTAATCTTTTGCTCTCCCAGGTAATTCAAAATACTAGCTTATCCATATTCTCATTGACCTGACCAAAACTAAGCATATTAAATGGAGTTAATATTATTTTCTTAGCACTTCCCAAATGCTTGTCATCCACATGACTTACAGAGATGTTGAAAGATAGAAGTTTGGGGAATAGGCACTCTGGCTTTCTAGAAAGCTTGTGTGAGGTCAAGGTTGGGTCTGCATTATTAGTGAGAGTTTATTTAGAAATAAATAAAACTTCTTTGTGTTTCTCTTCAGGTGTAAGTTTCACATCTCCTGTTTGTTTTCTTAGCCTCTTCCCAACAATGCCACGCCATAATTATCACAAAGTAGCACCTCTGGTAAAGTCACTGTGTGCCAAGCATGGATTGCAGTATATAAATAAGCCCATATTGAAGGCATTTGGAGATATTGTCAGGTAATAACATCATTTATCTTTGCTCATAGCTCTAATTTCCCTTTCTTCCAAGCTTTTCAGAAACTTTTGAATCTTTCATCCAACAACCATTCATTCATGAAGAGACACCAGTATTGACAATAATAATGACATATAAATATCTACTATTTATCTGCTAGACTCTAGGTATTTCTTAGTGGAAATACCTCCGTGTCCTACATAGTTCAAATGTCTTGAAATCGTGGTTATGTAGGATTTGTCTTTTTATTCCATATAGATCCCTGGACATGCTTTAGACTTTAACATGATAGGAATGACCATCAAATCTGTTGATCCACTGGAGAAATTGTTACCACCTAGAGTGATTTGATTGCATGAATCAGTCTGGGTAACCGGCCATGTCTAGTGAGTCTAGCAGCAAATCCATGTGCATATGTATGCATTTCCCTGCAGGACATGGTACTGGACAAATTTACAACCACTGGTCTGAGTTTAATAAAGTTCTCTTTTTTAAAAATACCAGAGGAATATTGTAAAGGCCATCATGGTTACATCTGATCTCATCTGCCTCTGTCAGTTTCTCCACATCCTTCTTCCTCTTTGTCATGCAGATATCTGGTCTACCTTCAGTTGCTCCAAAACTCCCTATGCCTGAGTATCTCATCCCTTTGCCATGTTTCTTCTGCCTGCAACATGCTTCAAAACTACTTCTCATTTCACCTTCTCAGTTCCCTACCACTCTCTAAGGCTCATTGCAATATTTCCCTTATGTCAGCCTTCACTGGTCTCAAGACTAAATAAATCTATCCTTATCACAGTCTTTGTCATAGCCTTGATTAAAGAGCTTGCTGAGTAAACAATTATTTAATGCTTATCTTTCAATTAAGGCCAAAAGTGTATATGAAAAGGATTTGTTTCTGTCTCTGTTGATATTACCTATGAAGATCCTAGAAATACATCTTCTATTATAAAATAGATAGGTAGGTGAATATGGTATGAGTTAATATATAAGTATATTGTATAAAAATAGTAAAATAAAAACAAAACTCAAACTTTGCTGGAAGAAAGCCAAACTCATCTGCTGAAGGGAATTCAGTGCATTTGATGTCCTTCTCTGATGAACAGACAGTGACACTTACCAAAAGCGGCTAGAAACTACATTTTCTTAAAACAAGCAAAGCACCCAAAAATTTCATGGGAAATTCCTTTGCATTGAGTTTTATTTTCTGACTATTTTGTTTACTCCTCTAGGTCCTTAAAGAAGTCTGCTGCACTCTGGATGGAAGCTTACTATGAATGATGGAGAGTTGTGCACTTATTGGTATCTCTAGAGGGGGAGGTGCCCATGCAAGAGCTTTTCTCTGATTAACTGAGAATTAACTGGCAGTGTTGGCACAGCTGGGAGTGCCAGGAATGTGAATCCCAAAGGCACATGTAAACTTTGAAGATCTCCTCTGTAACTGAGAGGGGGGAGAAACACAGGTGACTTTGGTCAGACTAATCAAAGGGAAATGGTAGCTCACCGTTTCAACGTTTTCAGTAGGATTTTGGACCTAGCAAAACTGTTATCACATGGAGTATAAGATGATGTGGACATAAATGGAATGGAGAAAAGTAATAAAGATCTCTGACAAAGTCCACTGGAAATCAGTGTAATGGTTCTTAGAAGAGAATTTTTTTTATTTAAGACATTCCTTCTGAAATACAAATTTTTGCTTACTTCCTTTCAAATAAGTAAACTTCTTTAAAAATTTGTCATAACTAACATTAAAATATCTTCATATGTTCATCTTCACCTTGGATTTTCTGTATTGTGGTTAACATGTGTGTAGTTAGTGTACACATGCATGTGTTTTTCTATGTGGAGAAATTAGAATTTCTCTAAAGTCTCCTTAAAGAATTAACAAACTCCAATCCCAGTAACAGTTGATAAAGAATATCTGTTTAAAGGTGCTTCTGTTTGGCTAAAGAATATAGTGTTTCTTGAATATAGGACTAGGTTTCTTATTCCCCACCCAACAAAACAAAACTCCCCAAATGGGAATCACTTACTGGATCACTTGGGTGAAGGGAAGAACTATGGGCTATATTAAGCCATTTTCTCAAGCAGCAAATTCAGCCTACTCGTAACCATTTTCTCTCTCATGAGTGAATTTCACAAGTGATCACTATTTCTATTTTTTTTTTGTTCAGTCTTGGTTTCAGCCCATATTTCTAGGAACTTGCCCTCCTTTTACAGATTTTCTAAATCTTGATAATTGTTTGTAGTGATCTCTTGGGATCTTCTGTCTGTTGGTTACTAAAAGGCACACACTAATGAATGGACGTTTTCCGACCACACTGGTTTCTTTTGTTAAACTATTCATAAAGGATATAATAAAACTTGACTTTACTTGTAGGGAGAAAACATGTCAGGACAAGGCTTTCTTCTATAGCTCTAAGCAAACAAGTGTTGCTGGCTGATCTGTTGTCTGAAGTCTTCGGTAGGCTTTCATGTCATTCACTCTCCCAAAGGTCTTAAAAATACTCCAGACTTGTTTGCATCCTGATTGAATTCCCTGCAAAGAACAGCACATTCAATTCCTCACTATTTCTGCAGGTTCACAAACACACATACCAAAGGTAAGAAAATAGGAATCAACTCTCTGGAGAAGAAAGTTATGAATATGAAATGGTCATAATGTCCAATAAGAAATTTGAGCAAGAAGATGAGAAGAATTCAGAACTCTGTTGACTCAGTGATTCTTCCCAGTGTTAGTAGAGCCAATGGTAATTTCTCCTGCCTAGACTCAGACATGCATGTGGGGTGAAATTGCAATTTGGTGGGTGTCCCTAGGTGTACCTGGTTCAGTTCCTAGATGTTCTCAAGTATTGCTTTTTCTTGGGTATTTTTTGGGAGGGGGGAAGGGAGTCCTTAGAAAAAGCAAAGAGCTTTTGCTGTCTAAACCTAATTACCTCAAAGGAATTCCTAGTCAGTATTAAAACCTGGCTACCCTTGAAATTCTGCAAACCTTGTATTACTGTGAATTTTTAAAGAAATGTTAGGAAATGTAGAGAGACTATATTGGGGAAATGAAAATTAATTAAATAAATAAGAAATAGATCTAGTCAGCAAGTCCTGGGCTTTTCCTTCTTGGTAGGTTTGGGTTAACACCCTACTATGATACTTTACTCCTTATTAATCTTTTATATTTCCTATTTTACATGATTCAGTTTTGTTAATTTGTGTTGTTCTAAGAATTTATGTACACCTTCTAAGTTACACAGCTTGTCAGAGTGAAACTTTTGTAGTGTTCCAATATGATGTTCTATATTCCTGAGCATTGCCAAAAAAAATACACTAAGCCATATGCTATATCGCAATTCATAAGAGTAGTTAGAAAAGGAACCTAGGGAATTATAGAAACAAAATTCGGGATAGGGGATGTTGTGAAAAAAATGTGACAGCATGAAGGGAGATGAATGACAGCTCAGCTCTGTAAAATGTGAGGGGATAGAACAAGTCAGACACTGGGATCAAGGGAAAAGACCCTGTGGACGAAAGAAGATGAAGACTTGAAAAAGCAGCAGGATCAAGGGCCAGAGAGGTTCAGAGTGGAGGAGCTGATTATCTTTATTACAAGTTCATTGGGAATCCCCTAAAAAGTAGGCCTTTAATATAGCTCTCAAGGTCATTTCATTTAAAGACTCCAGAGCCAGGATAGTTAAGCCACTTTACTTTTTGACCCACACATCTGATTCCTGGAGTATGAAGGGAAGAAGTAAAGTTACCTACAGAACCAGTTCTCCCATTCTGTGATCATTCATCAGAGAAGTTGCAAAAACAGCATGTTTTGGCTCTCTACCTCTATGGAACAATTAAACAACAACAAAAAAATAAACACAGCCAACACCTCACCCAACACAAACACCAAACATCATCAGTGGGAAATAAAATTATTTGGTTGGGAATTCAGAAAGATGATAATTTTATTGATTGGCAACAACAAGACAAATTAAAATTACTCCGTAGCTAAAGTACCATTAACATTTTTCATGATGCACGGTTTTTCTGATTTCAAAAATATGTTAATGTAATCCCTTCCAATCAGATAGAAATAAGCTTTACTGAGTATTTAAGATGCATTTCTAGGGTCAGTAAGGTGGCTCAATGGGCAAAGGTACTTGCCGCTAAGACTGACACTCTGAATTCAGTCTCTGAGTCTCTCACGGTCAAGAGAACTCCAGCAAGCTGTTCCCTAATGCCACACAATGCTGGCACACATGTGTCATGGGCACACACAAGGGAACGAGCCAATAAATAAATATTTAAAAAATAAAATGGTGCTATATCTTTTATATTCTCATTTCATTTAGTGTGTTATCTTTGATATTAATTCACACTATTGCTTATTGCATGATTCTCTGCTCTCCTGAAGCTGGGTAACATTCTTTGTACATATGTTCCTAATTTTAATTCATTAATCTACTGATGAATATTCAGGTTAATTACACATCTTAACTATAATGAATATTTCTGCAATGAAGAGGAAAAACAAATATCTTTTGATATCCTAAATTTAATTATTTTAGACACTCACAAACTCCACAAACTTCTTACTGGTTCAAGGCATTGGGTAATGAGCTATAATATTTAATGGGCATTGTTCCATTTATTACCACAGCCCTATGTGGCAGATGCTACTGTTAAATTCCTTATAAAAATCAAAAATGTGACACCTAGAGATAATGAACGTTTTGTATGAATTCACAAATTGGTGGAGTAGATTTCAGACCTAGGAATATATGACTCTACCCTCAATGTCCACTCATTTTCATGCCAAGAAACCCCAGCGAAGAGGAGCTCAGTGAGGCATTCAAAGGTATGAGCATCTTTAGAATATTTCTGATAGCTTTCTGCAAGCTGATGGCATGCACAGAATACCACTTAGCCCTCTGCAACAGTGTGCTTCACCAGAATGCAGACCTACACAGGAGACATGAAAGGAGTGTACAGTAGGTACCAGGAACAGCACAGGGAAGGTCCATCTTGGCTGATTTCCGCACATCAGCTTTTAAATATCAGGATAGTTTCCCACGGAGTGACTCAAGCTGGGTCTTAACCTTTCAGAATGACGGATCCTGCATTAAATATAGAATAGCAGAATGGGAGACTAATCTAAGGATTTGTAACAAACATGAATCAACCCAGCTAAAATCCATACTCCTCACGTACGGAGGCTTATGTCGGGGATAAACCACTAAACCTCTCAGGGTTCAGATAGTTTTACTATAGCCGGCAAAAACTTACTGATTAGGTCTGAGAAATAAATTAACCCGCTTAAGTCCTTTTTATCATTGTCTCATTATTCTTTCTATGCCTTCTCCAACGCTCTCTCGATGTTTTTTGTTGTTCTCTCGCTGTTCTACCCATCCCACACAGTTTCCAGTTTGTATATAGACAGCTAACAAGAATGCATTTCACAGAATCACAGAAACCTGTGCATCTGACAAGGAGGCGCCTTACCTTTCAAAGGGGGCATGGCTGTGAAGCTCACCTGCAGATACCTGGAGGATTAGTTAAGAATCAGTAAAAACTCTAAGAAGTTTCTGTGCACTAACCACATTTTTAAAGTGTAACTAGAAGTTTGTGATTAATAATTGCAGAAAAACACAACAGGGCTGTTGCACTCTGAACACTTTTGCATCATTCACCAGTGATTGGGACACAGCATTGGTAACCATAGCAATTTGTTGGCTCAGGAGGAAGGTAAGGTGCTCGATTTGCATCAGTGTCTAGCTGTCTGGGTTAAAGGAATCTAAAGGCATAAACAGTTACATTCCCAGGCTATGACCTTATGTTAATTGAAACCAAGGTGAAGAAGAAATACAGAATATTAGTAGCTTGTTAGGTTAGAGCAAAAGTCCAGTAGACTACACCTTCCTGAGTCTGCTGCTAGAGAATTCAGGGGCCACCCAGATGTACTCTATCTGCTCAGTTCCTCCTGCCTAGGGCTCCTTTCTTTGTGGAAGTCTTGTCAATAGGATAGCTGGCAGGAGAGGAGCTAGTGTTATGTAGATTTGACTATGAGAGCAAAGATTTGGGTGAGTGAATGCTTTCACATCAGGCCTTCAAGGTGTGGCAAAGGTACACAGTTGCCCATACAGGTAGAATTTTTTAACAAATGATTTATATACTGCTGGAATATTTGGGGAATGGATCCCATTTTGAAGGTGAGAAGAGTCATGGCTTCACAAGGTTTTCACAGAATTGACAGTGACTGTCCAAAAACAAGCGTTCCTGCAGCTCTGCAATACGGGTTCTCCACCAGATCACATTCCTATGGATTTGTCTATTGGTCCAGCAGCTCTGCTTCGGCTGCATAGTCTTGTGGGCTCACCGTACCCATGCTGTTTGGATGGCTTTCCCACATAGCTTGGCTCCTCATTATTTTTGCTTAAAATAATTAAGCAATGACAATTTGACAAGTTTTTTTTTTTTTTGGCTAGGTAAATGAATTAGCTCCAGGAATTTGCATTCTAATCCTAAACCATTAGTTTTATATTCTACAGTGAAATTATCAAGATCACTTACCTCAATCTCCATGTCTGTAAATTATGTATGGTGCATAATAGTATGTGCCTATACACACTACTAGCATGACTGTAATAATCAAAAGTCAGGCAAGTGGAATGGTTGCTTAGTGGGAACACCCTTAGATTCATATTGTAATTATTATAATCAGGGGTTTCCCCATAGTACAACTACGAATATTGAAAGAGGACCTAAGTACACAGACCCACAGGATAGAAAGCCACTGACTCATCTTTACAAGGATGAGGATACTTTCTTTAAATGAGAGGATTATGAGTCACAAATAAGAACATGAATTTTCCAGTTGCAACAAGTATCAATTATGAGCCACCTACAGTTTCTGACTGTACTCAGTTCCCTGGAACCCAAATGCAGATCTTAGTTTGAAAGGATAGAAGAAATCAATGTTCTAGCTACCCAACTCCTGATTAACAATATAAGTGCCAGTTGTTATTCTAACAAATCTTACCAAACATAAAAATACTGTTTGTTGATTAATATACAATAAAGATTTGTCTTGAATGCCTCCATGATAGCCAACTACTCTCTGCGTTCAATTTTAGGAGTGCAGAAATTATAGAATCTTGGATTTAAATTCTGTTGAAAGTGTGAATATGCTTGGGTATTTTTTTCTTTCCCAGGGTTGCTTATAAAAGCTTGGAACCAGAAAAAATTGAATTTTCCACTGAACATTCCTGTAGCTATCAAATGATTTCAAGATCAATATTTTAGCAAACTTGTTTCATCCTGTACCTTTCTACCTAACCACATCTCAATCTATCTACTAACACATTCTATTTTATGCATTTCAAAGTAAATTTCCAGGGGTTACTTAAAAAAATAAGTTTCAGGTAATTCAAATGGAATGGTGTATTTTCTCATTTTTAGTAAAAAAAAATGGCATAAAAACGCGTTGCAGTTTTATTTCTAAAGAATTATAATGTAGTTACCTTCTCTGCAAGACCAATTAACTCAATGCAGAACAAACTTTCACACAGATTTACATGTGTGTGTGTTAGTTTGCGTGTGCTTATATATCTTTCATGTATTTTAATTATTCTCTTTCATTGGATGATATTTCTTGAACACCTGCATGGTCAGGTATTGACTTGGATTAAAAAGAAAGCAGCAGGAAACTACGAATTCTGGGAGACCATTAATCAACATGTTAGTGGAAGAAAATAAAAATAATCAAATATAAAGAAAACAAAGAACAGTGTCAAGATGTTCATAATCAGGATGCTGGTCAGGCCTGGTGGCAAAAGTCTTTAATCCTAGAACTTGAAAGGAGAGGAAGGTGGGTCTCTAAGAGTTAGAGACCAGCATGGTCTGCATAGTAAATTCCAAGCAGTTAAGGTCTGCATAGTAAGCCTTGTCTCAAAAGATCCAATACTAATAGTCCATCATCATCATTATCATCTCCACCATCATCAGGAGAGGAGCTAAGGAGGAAAACACCAGGTGAGTCTGACATCATCAGAGGCTAGTGCTAAGTGCCCGAGATAGAAACAAGCTCCAGTTCAAAGGATTGAATAGGCATATGCGTCCTTGTCTCCTGTTTAGTTTTTTGTCCACTTGACACAAACTAGAGTCATCTTTCCTCCCCCCAGACCCCGCCATGTACCACACACCCACTTTCCTCTACTTAAAAATTTGTGCCCTCTTTTTTCAGTTTTACACAAATATACACTACACACACAGAGAGAGAGATGCAACCTGCCCAGTTCCTATAATGTTGCCTATTTAAGTGTGCATGTAGTACGTGCATCTATGAGCAGGTGTGTGTGTGTGTGTGTGTGTGTGTGTGTGTGTGTGTGTGTGTGTGTGTGTGAATACGGAGGGGGACAAAAGTCAATAATTTCTTAGGCTCCATCCACCTTATTTTGGGGGACAAGGTTTCTCATTGGCCTAGATCTCACCAAATAGGCTAGGCTTTCTGGTCATTGAACCCAAATCAAATCAAATCTCTATTTCTTTTTTCCTATCTGTCTCTCTGTCTCTCTCTCTCTCTGTCTCTCTCTCGCTGTCTTTCTCTCTGTGTGTCTGTGCTTTCTCTGTCTCTCTCTGTGTGTGCATGTCTATGTCTATGTGTATGTGTCATTGTGCGTGTTTCTCTCATTCTCAGAATCTCAAGATCCCAAGAATGTGAATCAGAGCAGTAGCATTGAGCTTTATCCTCAGCCCTACAACCAGTTAGCTGTTAGATCTAGGGCAGCACCAGGATTAAGTGAAAGTCTTCATAAGTAGCTGTTGAATGATTGAATGGATAATTATCTTCCCACTTTGTGTAACAAAATCTCTTAACCAGGCAGGAATTGTGACAATAGAAAAGTCTAATAAAATTGTATCACTAAAAATATCTCAGATAAATGTCCAGTTAACTGCTTAAATATTCAGGAAGCAATTACTAGCTCAGGGAACAGCCTATCAATAGATATTTTAGGAATTGAGAGCTAAATTCCAGTGTTAGCTAACATAAAGAAGGTGAATAAAGAGTACAGAAGTCAGGAGACCAAGTCAGTTTCATATTCTCTGTATAGCAGGATGGTATAGCGGGCGACAAGTAGGCATTGGAGGTTAAAAGAATCAATACACCTTTTTATGCTGCCACAATACAAGTTTATAAACTGTCAGAAACGGAATAGTCTTGAGACCACATATGCCTCCCTGCTGCTCAAAGCATTAGAATTAATGTAAGACGCCTGCTCATGTCTGCAGGCCGCTGTCTATAGCTTAACTAACCTCATCCTTGTGGACTCCAGTTTAAGGAATGAGGAGACAAAATGGATAGGACCCTGGCCTTGGCAGCAGGTTGCCTAGATCAGTACCTACTCTGTCCTGCCAAGAGATGCGCCCAGCAAATGTCTACTGGGGAATTCCAGGAAAGGCCAATTAGACTCATTTATCTCCTTGGAGCTCTGTTAGAAGCTGTTTACCATTTTTTCAGTTTTTACCAAGTCCTTTAAAATCCTTTTGTGACATGCTTTGTTATATTTTAACTTCACTGAGAACTGAGGTTAGGGTTTTATTTGCTTGCTTGCTCGCTTGCTTGCTTTGTAAAATCATATCTGTTTTTTACTGCATTTTTCTTGTAAACCTTTCTTTGTGTCTTTTCCATCACAGTTAAACAGCACTGTAGCTCACATGAATGGTTACGATAAGAATCTAGGAGTCAAAGTTTACCTCACCTCGTTAATTCAGTCTGAATGTCATCAGTATAAACTCTGTCTTCTTGGAGTATATATTAAAGCATGTATATGTATGTGTATGTATGTGCACAAACATATATAAATACAACTGGCTGAGTCTGGTTTTGCTGCTTATGTGTTTATGGTTTCAGGGATGACCAGTCTGCATTGCACAACCAATAAGGAGCCTCATTCTTGGGAAGGTCAATTCTCCTTTTCCCAGCAGCCATGGGTTGCTTGTAGTACTTTGTCTCCAGTTATCAAATTTAACTATTGTTTAGCTTGCAAAGTCCCTAAATTCTAGCTTTGATAGGTGCTGTGTGAACATGGGCAAGTTGCTTCAAGCCTGAGTCTCAGATCCCTTATCTGTAAAATGCAGATATGAACAACACTTATGACACAGAGTGCTTTACATATTAAAGAAAGTACTAAAGTCACTCCTCCTAACTGAGCCTTCAAATGTCTCTAAGTCTCAGATCTCTAATCTGTAAAATGCAGATACCGACAGTTCTTAAGACACAGTATTACTTATTTATATATTGAACAAAACACTACACATAAATCTATTAGATTATAAGCTTTTGAAATGTTAAACTCAGTAAACTTTATCATTATTGGTGTTGGTTTTCAGTTCACAGCAGTTATTTTCAAAAAGTAAAAATTAGATTGTATTTCTCTTTCACAAATCATGTATTTTTATTCTCATTTATTCGATGAAGATTCTGGTTACAGACCATAAAACTCCACAGGCAGCCAGGTGGTGGTGGCGTAACTCCTTTAATCCCAGTACTTGGGAGGCAGAGACAGGTGGGTCTCTGTGAGTTCAAGGCCAGCCTGGTCTACAAAGTGAGTTCCAGGACAGGTACAAAAAAAAAGGAAGAGAAAAGAAAGAAAGGAAGAAATGGAGAAAGGAAGGAATAAAGGAAGGAAGGAAGGAAAGAAGGAAAGGAGGAAGGAAGGGAGGAAGGAAAGGAGGAAGGGAGGGAGAGAGGGAGGGAGAGAGGGAGGGAGGGAGGGAGAGAGAAAGGGAGGAAAAGAAATTCCACAGGGGCACACAGTTACACAAAACCACACTTGTCTTTAAAGTGCATAAAATATCCCATGCAAATAAATTGTTCACTTACTAATCATCACATAGGGACCGTGGATAGCTATGCCCATACTCTATGGGAACTAAATGGAAAGACAATGAAGAGTGAGGGGTGTACATTCCCCACAAAGACAAATCAATGGGACAAGTACTGATCATTCAGAAGGTGAATGGTGAGGAAGGAAAGGGAAGCAGGAAGGAGATTTCAGAGTGTGATGCAGGAAATGCTTTGGTTTCATGAGAAGCAACAGTGCAATCAGTAGTAAGAAAATTGTGAAAGTTCCTGCCTACCAAGCCAAACTCTCTAGTCTTATGTCGAAAGACCTTGGGAGTGATGAAAAGAATTGAGTCAGCAGAAACATCAATAACCGCACATTTAAGAGTCTATATTTGTAAAAAAGTGAGCCTGGTATGGAAGAGATTGACTGAGAAGCAGAAATAAGAAAGACATTAGCCTGGCCATAGTGGCTCACACCTTTAATCCCAGCACTCAGGAGGCAGAGGTCGGGAGAGGTAGGCAGATCTCTGTGAGTTAGGGGCCAACCTGGTCTATAGAGAGAGTTCCAGAACAGTCAGAAAAGGGCAGTTACACAGAGAAACCATATCTTGATAAAAAGAAAAAAGAAGACATGAACTGAAGCAGTTGTTAAAGGATAAAAAGTAGGAAAGATATGAAACATGGATTCCAAAATTACTTCAGGAAGTCCAGTAACTAAGGCCAGTGAGAAAGAACCAACAAACTCAACTGCAGAAGTGAGGACATTTAGAATGAACGCAAAGCCTTGAAACTGGGGATATCAACATGTCTGATAGTCTTATGTCTATCATTTTTAATCATCCTGAATCTGAAAACATGCTCAGCTATTTATGAATCAACACTATATATCAATATGTAATATCTTAGATTGTGAGAAATGTCCTAAAACCTGCTCCTAAAACTGATTTTTTTATGTAATGTCATTTATAAAGCATCTTTTATTCCTCAGGAGGAAGTCTTTATAGAAAAGAAAATTTAAGAAACATATATAAAACTTTAAAAATATTCCTTCAAATATTTTAATAGAAAATTATCTGATGCTGTATATTAATATTAATATTAAAATGTTCCTAAATCATCTACAATGAAGTCTATTGTGAACTTGGTTCTAATTTTTGCACAAATCTACACATAAATACATATATCACTTTAATATTACCTTATGGTTAAAGTAGTATTTCCTACCCAATACATCTCACATGTCTGACATTCTCAGCACTTCAGAGCAATTTGTCAGTAATTACCCTTGTTATTCCTACTCCGTCTCTTTCCTACCCAAGGAAGAACTTTTTAAAGTATTTTTTTAATATTATACATAAAATACTTATAGAAATAGATGTCTAAAATCAATTGCATTTATAAAGGGCACATATAAATGCACTAATGAGCGCTACAGAAACTCAGTGAGAGGCAAATGGGAGAATTTTGAAGAAGGAAAAGCAAACAGAAAATTATAAAATTATAATCATAGAAAGAAGTATTTTTTATAAAGGGCAAGTGGAAACATGTATTTGCCTACAACTGAATTAAAAGAACATAGAATTTTTAGGTTGAAATGAAAGAAGAAAGAAATACAGTTTTTAAAGTAAATACCAATAGTCAACGTGATGTTACAAAGCACTTTCCCACACAGTCACAATAGGGAGAAAATGCCCTTCCATTTAGCTTAGATTCTGATTTCTCTTCACTGATTCTATAGGCATCTATTTTTTCTACACCAATATCTTTATAAATATAGAACAATATGAAAAGATGCTGTACTTGATTCATAACAAGAGATAATAATTGTTGTGAAGACTAGGTAGCATGAGAAAGAAGCGTCCCTTCTGGAAATAAAGTAACATTAAATAAAAAGCTTTATACAGAACATTTAAATTGATTAGTCAGAAATCACTAGCTAGGGGCAAGAGAAGACTGGAGAGGTTCAGCAGTTAACGACACTTGCTCATAAGGACGAGAGTTCAGGTCCAAGCTCCTTCATTACAAGCTGGGAGTCCCACATCACCTGTAATAACTCCAGCTGCCAGGTATCCGATGCACCATCTGACCTCTACTCACTCCCAGGTACCTGTGCCTTCACACCACATATGTGTGCACATTCACACAGTCACATGAGCAAATAAATTTAAAATGACAAACTACTAAATGTAAAGATAAACCAAGGGAGTGGAAGGGGATAAGAGAGATTAATAAGAAACAAACATAATCAAAATATATGTGCATTCAAAATTATCATAATGACTTTATTATGATTAATATGTGCTAATTTTTAAAATCACTAATGATTCTTGTTTATCCAATTTCCAGTCAGCCCTGGAGACCTCAGATTGTCAAGAGAATATAAATCCCTTAGGCCCCAAGTATAAACTCTCTGATGAGGAAGAAACACAGAGGCTTTGGTCGGCAATCACCTCAACCAAGTGCAGAGAGAAAATCTGCAAGCTACTCAGTGTAAGTAAATGTCATTTTTCAGCATCAGCTGTAATCACTGCAGTGTGGACAGGAAGCAGCAGAACAAAAGGGTCAGAGATAGAGTCCCAGAATGTCACCTAGAGCCAAGAGGCTGCACTCCACCATGGGTGAGATAACAGTGTGATGAGGGTGTTTTCATATGTCTGAGGCTTCCTGGGAAAGATGGTAAAGAACAAATAATTGAAAGGGTCATCTAATTATTGGTTGGCATGCGTTATCACAGCTGTTTGGATGAGCTCAACTCAATGTCGGTTGCTCTGCTGAGAAGTATGCATAAATTTGCTTGTTTGATACTTGCATTACTGCACCGCAGACTATGCTTCTCTATGAACTCTGTTTTCAGGTTTTAAAGACTTACAAATTCACAGGAAATTTTAAAGATAATGCAGCAAATCCCACCCACACCTTTGGATGATTCTCTCTTTATGGTTTCATCTTGTATAATAACCCTAGGCATTAAGACCACAGCTTTGTTATTGGTAGTGTCTGTGTGACTAGATGACATTTTCTCCCTTTTTTAGATAGATTCCTGTAGCTGCCATATTAGTTAAAATGTCAAATACCCATCAGAGATCTGATTCCGTGTAAACTTCTCTCACCTTTGCCCCGCTGAACACACCACCCCAGCCACCTACTAGTTATAATTCAAGTCAATCACTAGTCCCTTCTTTATCTTAAAAATCTTGCCATCTTGGTAAGATTATATCCCAAATCATACACAACCCTTTGCAGATTAGGTGTTGTCATGGAGAGCCACCATTTGCCCAGGATTCAATCTCACAGATTGCAAGTGCTATTTCACGGTTTGGTAACGTTATGTGTTTAACCAACAGTTTGCTAAAGAACATTTTAGCTGTTGACGCTTAAATTATTGCCAGTGAAGCTTTTTTGAAATATTTTCCCATTTTGACATGAGCATAAGTTTTGTGTAAGCAAATCTGGCTAGCAGTGCAGGGGCTGGACTGTGTGTTTGGATTCCTTAAATACAACCAAATTGTTTTTGCAGAGTGATTTTGCCACTTTCTGTGCCCACAACAATCTATAAAAGATCCAGAGTTCTGAGTCTCTGCCAGCTTTAGTATTGTCACTGATTTTATGTCAGCAGTGATGATGGCCATGCAGCAATAGCTCATCGAGCTTCATGCGACAATATCCTATCATGTTGATAATTCCCATCTTCCTCATGGCTGATAAACCTGTCAGGTTTTCATATATTTGTACATATATCCCTCTGGTAAAATAGTCTTTTTATGTATTTTACCAATTTTCTATTTTCACTTTTTTTCAATAATTTTTTATCTTCATCAAAAACTAGTGCATACATCTGTGTGCAGTTTACTCTTCAGAACCCAACTGTGCTTCCCCTGTGTGTCTGTCCCTAATATTAGAGTGTTCATTAGCATAGAGGCACAAAAGCCCTGAAAACAAGTGGAATGCTGTATGTATCTTTTTCATTTTATATTCATTCTTTGAAAATTTTATGCAATATGTTTTTAACATATTCACCCCCAACTCCTCCACAATCCACACCCTCTTTCTTTGTAAACTCAACCTTGCTCCACACCCCTTACACACGTTTGTAAGCCCATTGACTCCAATTTGCACTACCCGAATACTTTTATATGTGAGATCACCCACTGAAGCATCGTCAACTGGCCAGGAGCCACACCTTAAAGGAAACTGACTGCCTCTTGCTCCACAGTTAGCAGTTACCAAGAGCTCTTCAACTAAGAGCTGGCTTCATGCCACTTCCTCTCTCCACCCTGGGATTTCGTCTGACTTGAGCTCACACAGGTCTCGTGCTTGTTGTCATAACTGCTGTGAGATAACCTGCACAACTGTCCTGCTGCACCCTGAAAACAGTGTCCTTATTGTCACCCACTGCCTCTGCCTCTCACACGCATTGTGCCCTCTTTTCCTTGATGATCCCTAAGCCATAGGAAAAGAGGATGTGGCATGAATGTGCTATTTAAGGCTGAGAACTCTGCAGACTCATTCTCCGACCTTGACAAGTTCATAGCCATCTACTGCATAAAGAAGCTTCTTTGGTAAGAACTTAGAGATGCATTAATCTAAGGGCACAATGGTAAGTCACTGGGAATTGCTTTAACACTATTTCAATTTTATAAAATAATAGTAGTAGAGTCGACTTTAATGCCTATTACCTACATAGCCACAAATTGGCAGTCTTTGCAAAGCAGCCACTGGGATTGGGCAACCCAAATGGTGGAGGTCTTGGACATGGAGAGGGGCCTGATTTGTGCACTTAATTTTTTCATCAATTTTTTTAGATATTCTAACCTTTCTTTTCAACATCAATTTTTAAAGAATGTCTGAAAATTAATAGGCACTGTCACATTTGTTTATCAGTTTGAGAAGACTCATATTTCAATATTTTGAGTGTTACAACTCATGAAAACAGTATTCCTTTTCTAATATTTTTCATTTCTCTTGTCAATATTTTCTAATATTCTGCTTACTAATTTTATGTGTATTTTATTACATTTATACTTAAACATTTCATTTTTCAGACACCAATAAAAATATATTTATTCCTCAATTCCCACTAGTCTATTGCTATATTGAAATACCATTGATGTCCATATGGCTATCTTTTATTCTGAAAGCTTCAGCTTCTCAGCATATAGACCATTGTGTCTTTTGCAAGAAGTGATGTTCCATGGTTCCTGAAATGTGCTGCTTTTATATATCTAGGCTCCGGGTAGAACTTTCAGAAGTATGATGAATATCATAACAGGGGTGAGGATATATTCATCTTGTTCTTGATCTTAGGAGGTAATTATTTCATCTCTAATCATCAATGGTGATTTCTGTAATTTTCTCCATCAAGTTCAGAACTAATATTAAGAAGTTTTCCTTGCAATAGTGAAGAAGTGTTGAATTTTTTCCAAACATCTTTGTCCATAAATATACTTAACTATTTTTCTTCTTTCTGATATGAATATATGTGATGATACCAACTGACTTCCCTATCTGAGACCAGAATAATCATGGGCTGAATCCCACTTGATCGTATATGCAATTCTACATGTGTGTCAAAATTAAACTGCTGATATTTTGTTTTCAAAGAATCTTGCTTCTGCACTGATGTGATATGCTGGGGAGTAGTTTTCTCTTTTCATACTCTCTATATCTGGCACTGTGAGTAATAGAGAGAAGTCACCCAAAAAAGTCACATATCTTTCCACATAGTATTTAATTCCCCCTTAATTTTGGTGAATTCTCCACAACATTTTTCAATTACACTCATTTATTTTGTGTGTTTGCCCCCATGTGTGTGTACTTGGAGTATTACTTGTTCATGAGGAATTTCTTTAATTATATACTGTTTTGCAGGTGCAAAGGTGTGTTTATAAGAATTATAATTATACAAACAATAATTCACCTCTGTTGAGCATACATCAGAATGGAAACAAAACCTAGTGTTTAGTACTAGCATTTGCCCTTCAGTAATTAAATTTCCACTTATTCTCTATGAAGGGTGTGTTATGGTTAATGAGTTCTCCGAGTCCCAAAGATGACGCTTTTTCATTTCAGTTTGTGCTTCCTCCAATTGGTGTCTGTTTCTATCTCTAGGCTTCAGGTACCAGGTAACCTGTGTTGGATATTTACATTGTAAGTCATAGAAACTCTGTTGTCTGTGGTGTACTGATAATGTTATAACTAGGGAATTGCTTTCCAGAGGACTCTGACCAGTGCTCATTGTTTTAATATTCCTTTCAGTCATCTCCCAGTAGACAAGTCAATACCAATCCCTGAACCAGCCAGGGATTTTGCAGGTAAATGTAGTTAATTATATGTTTTCCTTATATGCTTTTTATAAGCATATATACAATTACATGCTTTTTCCTTAGGATTGGTTCTTCCTGACTCTAATAAATCAGTAATTAGCAAACATGAATCCACCTTTTGAGGTACAAATGTGTAGTTATTAAAAATTCATAGATTTATGCCCTTTAATTAAAAAATCTTTATAATCTTTATTATCTTTTTAAAATGTGACAATCAGGAACTGGAGAGATGGCTCCACAGTTAAGAGCACCTGCTGCTCTTCCAGAGGGTACAAGAGTGGTTCCAGCACTCACACCATGTAACTCACAAGTGACTCACAAGTGCGTTGTAACCCAAACTCCAGAGGGTCTGTGTGAAGAACTACTTTAAACTCAATGGGTCCTCAGAGTTCACCTCTGGAAACATTACACAAGGCAACCATGTTGGGTCGTCTCCTAAGAGAAGGTGGTTAGATTGTAAAGGTTCTATTCCGGTTATTGAGTTAACGACATCGCTGTAGGACAGAGTTAGCTATATCAGGTAAAATATTTTTGCCATGCCCAAGATTTAGTCCCCCCATATTATCACCATCCACTTTCTGTCATGGAACAATGCAAATGAGACTCTAACTTGATAGAGCCTCTCCTCTTGAACACATCTGCCACCAGAACTGTGATCCAAATACACCTATTTTTTTTACACATAAATTACCAAGTTTCTTTATAAATTACCAAATGCTAGAGTAACACAAAGAATAGTAAGAGAAGATCCCTGCTCTGTAAATTCATTCCATGGCAGATAATGCTGGAATGACCCTCTTCATCCATACAGATTCCAGACTTCCAACTCCTATATATCCTAAAGCTTTTGTTGATATCTGTAACATATCTGAAGTAGGCTTTAATAAGCAACAGAAGTGGGGTATCAGAATTCATAAATAAAAATAAATGATACTGAATAAAATTTAATTGCCATATAAAAAGTAAATAATAAAGTCAGGCAGCAGTGGTGGGTCATGCCTTTAATCACAGCACTCAGGAGGCAGAGGCAGGTGGATCTCTGTGAGTTTGAGGCCACCCTGACAAGAGCTAGTTCTGGGACAGGCTCCAAAGCTACAGAGAAACCTTGTCTTGAAAAACCAAAAAATAAAAAAATAAAAAATCTAAAGGTTCATTATGATGAAAATTATGTTATTTGATAAAATTGAATTTTAACCTGATTTCCTTTCTGGTATCCAGTCACCTAACATATTGCTTACAAAACTTTATTAAATATTGATCCATGTAACAGATGAGAAATAAAAACAGTAGAGATTTGTGTAATTTCAGTTTCCATAGGAACAGGATTGAGAGCCTAGATGAGCCTGAGATGCCGCATGCTTTATCCTTGTCCGTATCCCATTGGACAGAGTCTAGTAGTGTGACCATGGGCTTTGAAATCATCTCAGTGCACAAGTGGGATTGGGACTGAAACTCATCCCTGTTCCCCGAGGAAAAGGCAGGTGCATCCGTGTGTCAGGAACCGGTTCCTACCATACTGAGGGTGATGATAGACACTTCCACCTGAGCAATGCTTTACAATCTGGAAGGAAATAACGGTAAAGACACAGAGTCATGGAGCTGAAAGCTCTCCACTGTGGGAAAGTGATGTGGGAGTGTCATTTATCAATCTTTTGATTTCATTGGTTAAGTAATAAACAAACTGCTTGGGCTCATAGCTTAGAACATAGGTGGGTGGAGTAAACAGAACAGAATGCTGGGAGGAAGAGGAAGTGAGGTAAGATGCCTCAGACAGAGACGCCAGCTCCGACCCAGGATGGACGTAGGCTAGAATCTTATTGGTAAGCGCACCTTGGGGTGCAACACAGATGATTAGAAATGGGCTAAATTAATATGTGAGAATTAGCCTAGAAGAGGCTAGAAAGAAATGGGCCAACCAGTGTTTAAAAGAATACAGTTTTCCGTGTAATTATTTTGGGTAAAGCTAGCTGTGCGGGCGACGGGTGCCGGGAGGAAGCCCCGCTGCTCCTATTACTACAGGAAAGACCACAAATGGATGCACCTTGACTCTACACCCAGTCAGGCGCAGAGATTCTATAACTCAGGAAAAAAAGATACGTGCGATTTTAAAATAAACTACCAGTGTATATAGATCGAAGTGTTTGCACATGGCTTCACCTTAACTTTGGTAATAGCTAAAAAGAAAACCATTCAACTCCATGGGATGCAAATCAGCCTCTTACATATATAAAATGAGAGGATTCTTTTAGAACAAATAGGGACAAAAACATCATGAAGCCAGCAAAATTGTGTAGACCTTACAAATGTCTCCATTAATTTCATTACTAGTTTCAAGAGTTTGAAGCACAGTTAAGAGGCTAAAATGATAAATGTGTAAAAATTATATAGCCTTTTGAGAAGGACAAAATTATGCTTGTATATTGCCATATGCAAATATAGATACATGTATAATACAATGGAAAAGTATGAGATTTTTGCATTTCTTAGAATTGTATGTTCAAAGTTGATTTTTCCATAAAGTATTCATTACCTATAAATTAATACATTGCTAAAATACACATGCAAAGCAACAAACCCATTTTTGAGTTTTTATTATGGATATCAAAGTATAGAATGGAGTGAAAAATAAAGACCTTTCTTAATCTAATAAAAGATTTTCTTTATTATTCAACTCCTTTTTTATCACCTACAGACTCTTGATAGCCATGACCCAAGGAAATGACACCAAAGTCACTGACTTCTATCTTCTAGGATTTGGGGTCCAACATGATATTCAGTGTGTTCTCTTCATTGTGTTTCTTGTCATCTATGGGACATCCATGTTGGGTAACACTGGGATGATCCTCCTCATCAACACAGACTCCAGACTTCAAACCCCCATGTATTTCTTCTTACAACATCTGGCTTTTGTTGATATCTGCTACACATCTGCCATCACGCCAAAGATGCTACAGATTTTCATAGCAGAAGATAAATCAATAACTTTTGAGGGATGTTTAATACAATTATTTATTTATGCAATATTTGCAACCAGTGACTGTTACCTCCTCGCTGTTATGGCAGTGGACCGTTATGTGGCGATCTGTAAGCCCCTTCGCTACCCCATAATCATGTCTCGACAAGTGTGCATCCAGCTGGTAGCTGGTTCTTATCTCATGGGGACAATAAACTCCTCAGTGCACACAGGATTTACATTTTCGCTGTCCTTCTGTAATTTAAAAATCAATCACTTTTTCTGTGATATTCCCCCAATTGTCACTCTTTCATGCTACAGCAAGGACACTAACTTCATGCTAATTTTAATTTTTGTTGGATTTAACCTGACATACACTGTGCTGGTCGTTATCCTCTCCTACATATACATCATGGCCGCCATTCTAAAGATGTCCTCCACTGCAGGAAGGAGGAAAACCTTCTCCACGTGTGCCTCCCATCTGACAGCAGTCACCATTTTCTACGGGACCCTTGCTTACATGTACTTACAGCCTCATTCTGACAAGGCTGAGGAGAATATGAAGGTGGCCTCTGTGTTTTATGGCATTGTGATTCCCATGTTGAACCCTCTGATCTACAGCTTGAGAAACAAGGAGGTCAAAGATGCTATAAAAGCCACAGGGAAAAGGTTCTTTAGATTGAATTTAAGTTATTAAAACTTAGTATATCATATCATACAGTAGATGATTGTTGCTGTGATGTGGGAGTGTCATATATCAATCTGTTGATTTCATTGGTTAAGCAATAAAGAAACTGCTTGGCATCTATGGGACATCCATGTTGAGTAACACATAGGTTAAAACATAGGTGGGAGGAAGAGGAAGTGAGCTTAGAGAGGCCATGCTCCCCTCTCCGGGGCAGACGCATGAAGCTCAGACCCAGGATGGACGTAGGCTAGAATCTTTCCCGGTAAGACTGATGCTACACAGATTATTAGAGATGGGTTGATCAGGATACGAAAATTAGCCTGTAAGGGCTAGAGTTAATGGGCCAAGCAGTGTTTAAAAGAATACAATTTGTGTGTTGTTATTTCGGGGCATAAGCTAGCCAGGCGGCCGGGGTGCTGGGGATGCAGCCCCGCTGCTCCTATTACAACATTGCTGTAGTTGAGATTCCTCTAGATTATCTACAAACCATCACTTAGCTTGTTTCATTCATAATTCTGATCTTTGAAATCATATCCAGAGTCTCTTTCATGCCTAGAGCAGCTTCGGAAAGCATCTCAGCTCCTGACGAAACACTTGTGGATATCATTCAAATATTAAGAAGTAAATGGACATTTGAAAAAGTGTTATTTCCAGCATATTTTAACTACTTAAAAATCCCTACTTTTATGCTGTCACTATCAAAATTAAGTCATTATAACTTAATCACTTAAACAGTTGTCTAAGTTATCTATAATGGGGTCCATTGCTAATTCTGCTCAAATTATTGCAAATAACAAGGATGTTAAATAAATTTTCCTATTTAAAAACATCCTTTTTACCCAAGCTGTCATCTCTACTCAATATTTACACAATTGCTACCTTCCCTGGTACTTGAAAGTACTTATTTATGTCATCAGTAATCCTCTTAATATAATTATCTCCACCTCTAGGAAAGGAAACTACTGGGAGCATATTCTATTTCTGTCTCCAACAGAGGTAATTTTAAGTGAATTAATCTAAAAACTTTCCGATAAATATCCATTTTAAAAATGCATATGAGTCTCTTTTTTTTTTTTCAGAAACTCAGTAGGAATCGGAATTCCAGTGGAACCAAGAAACACTTTAAGTCAAAGAGCTAGTTAGCAGGAAAGCTGTAGTACCATATTGTACCTCACATCAACAATCTGAAGGAATCTAGGAAAGATTCATTGGAGAACAGTAGACTGTCACTCCGAGTAAATTGTTTCTCAGGGTACACCTTGATCAGACTGTATGATATGCCTACCGCAGATGCATATACAAAAACTAGCCACTTGATCTCTGTTAAAACAAGATATTCATTATTATACCCTCCATGCTTATTAAATTTCAGGAATTTACTAGTTGTTTATTAATATAGTTTTTAAATTTTTATGCGTATGAGTATTTTTACCTGAATGTATGTCTGTGCATTATTTGCATGTTTGGTACCAGAAGAGAGCTTCAGACGCCCTGGCACTGGGGTTGTTGATGGTTGTGAACTGTCATGCCAGTGCTCAGAATAAAGTCGAGGGCCTCTGGAAGAGCAGCCAGTGGTCCAACCTGTTGAGTCTTCTTCTATATAAGTCTTCTTATATAGCTTCTTTTAAATGAATAAAAAAAAAGCATGAGCACAAATGAATTAACTATGGCCGTTGAGAGAGAATGTATAGTACCTACACCCCTGCTACAACAAACTCTTGATGGCAAATCATGGTTTATGAGGTGCAAACTCAGTAGTTCCTGATGACTACTGTACATCTTCAAGTCTTCATTCAGCTTGAGTGGCCATGCAATAAAGCGCATGTGTTGCAAGCAAAAGAACTTGATTTTTAATCTCGGCGCTCGCGTGAGAAAACCAGGCAGAGTGGAATGCATTTCTAATCACTGAAGCAGGGAGGCCAAGAGAGTGACTCTCTGGAACTTTATGCCAGCCAACCTAAGTTCTTCAGCCATGTGCAGATCAAGGAGAGACCCTGTATCAAAAACAAGGAAGAATATCTAATGTTGTCCTTTGGCAGGCACTTGTACATGCAACCACCCAGGCCCAGATTCAGGGCTTTGAGTTCTTGGAGGTGAGTTCTGATATTTTAAGTTGGGGAATAATCTCCTTTGACCCCATACACTGCTCCTGAATATGTAGGGGTGGCACTGCCTTTCAAACTTGCATTGAGAGATTTCCTCATGAACACTATATCCATCATGTTTCTACCAATATAGTATACATGGTTTCTTAATTACACTCCAAGAATAAACAAAAATTTCTCCATCCCCCCATCAGTCCTGGTGTGAATCATTTAACTTTTTCTGCAGCACCTCGAAATTCCTCCTGCCTCTACTCACGACCTACACCCAGAACTGCTTTCCTATTTTTAAACACTTGAAACAGATGTCCTTCTCTCTGTGTAAAAATTTCGGTCTTGGGAAGTCTGGGCTGCTATAACGAGTTACTATAGCCTCATTTGTTTCTAAGCAACAGAAATATATTCCTCACAGATCTGGAGAGTGATAGCGTGGAGTTAGGGCATCAACCTGATCAGGCTCTGGGAAGAATTCACTTTTGACTTTCAGACTGACATCTTCCAATGTCAACTTCAAACAGCTGAGGGAGAGAAAAGAGGGGAATAGAGCTTTCTTATGGAACATAGAGACCCAATTCTCATTCATTAGGGCCCCAGTCTTATGACCTTGTGGATACCCAACAACTTCACTTTCTAATACTGGCACATTCCATTTTGGGGTTTTCAGAACGAGTACTAACGTAAGTAATAAGACATAAACATTTGATCCATAACACTAAAGTTCTCTGATATATTCCAGTGAACTATTATGTAAGAGTAATTTTGGAGACTCCCAAATGAACTCGATGTGGGTGCCGGACAGCTAGCCCAGATGACTTGAGAGCCAGAGAGCCTGTCCTGCTCCTCGCTAGCTACCATAGGCGGTAGAACTGGTTTCGCCCCTCACTTGGACAAAGCAGCAAGAGATGGCTCAGGTGGTGTGGGTATAGGAGAGCTGGTATGCTCACCAACCTAGCAACCACCCAGGCCCAGATTCAGTGCTTTGAGTTGGTCCACCCTAACATCTACCCCATCTAAGAACCGCTGGAACATGTGAAATGCCGAGTCCTTTAGAACCAAAGGTGCAAGATCTCCACGACACAGGGAAGTAACAGGATATCCAAGAGGGGTCCGGATGACGATTCAGTACTGAGAGCTTAGCAGAAGAAGCCAGAGGCCTGGAACCAGGTCAATGACTCGTTGCAAGTAAAGCTGTTTGGGCAAAGGGCAGACTGGGCAGCACACCATAACACACCAATCTTCCACGGCAAGATTTTTTTGTGTGTGTTTCTTTTTATCATTTTTATTTTTTGTTTTCTTTGTGGAGGCTATAAGGGCAGGTGGCGGATATGGAGGGATGGGGAGATGAGTGGGATTGGGATGCATGATTCCCAAAGAATTAATAAAAAAGTCTTTTAAAATGTGACCATGGAAGCCACTACCTTTTGGGTGATGTACAAAGGAAAATGGCTTCTGTGGAAACTGTTTCTTCATAAAGTGTAGCTTTATCAATCTTTTAAAAGTGATTTTCCTAGCTAGCCAATAGAGTAAGCAAAAAGATACAAAATGAAAAAATGCTCACTTGGGTTATGATGAAGTCTACAAGGGATTCTGGAAAGCTATCAAGTCTACATTGAGTCTCATGTGGACAAGATTTTTAATCAACTCTCCTCTTCCATTGGATGGCAGTTTGTAGATGTTAATATCTCCACACATATATCATAACTGTGATGATTTCTCCTCCATATCTTAAGAGACAGAAACTCATAATGCTAGAGGGGAGGTTCCACAAGATATTAATGCGTAGAGGGATAAACAAAACTATCCGCAGCAAGTATTCTAAAAGCAAGTGCTGATGACACAAGTCGGAGATTTTGCTGCTGTCTTATGCAGCCCTAACCAATAGCACTAAGTGCAAGACCACCAAGTGATAAGGGAAGTTTCTGTCTCTTGGGCCAGCTCACAGGTGTGGCTGTCACTCTAGTCTCTTTGTCAGTTATTATCAAACCACGATGGGTAAGGTAAAGTTCAGAGCTACAACATATGCATTGGATTGTGAGGTAACCAGCACATAAGAAATATTAGGGGAAGCATAAACATCTTGACTCTCAAACATTTGTTTTCAAAGAAAAATAAATCCTTGCATTCAAGTCAATGTTTGCTCTTCTATGAGCAATTAAATTCCAAGTTGGGATTGTAGCCATCAGTGAGGACTGCTGAACGCCGATTCAGCAGCCTTTTTCTCTTCATTCCATTACCAACGAACCAAAGAACCACAAACTCACTCAGGCAAGAATTTTCTATATCTATTAAGTCAAAGGTTTAAAAGTTTGAGGTAAATGAAACTCACAGTCTCATTCCCCAGAAAGTGAAACGAAATATTCTAATTTAATAAAGTACAAGTAGAATAAATTACTCTGCATAGAAATGCTTTTTATGTTTGATTTCATTAGAAAAGCAAGAAAAAAATCAAGTATAAAACGGACAGTGACGAATGTTGTACTATAGAATTAATGTAACACTCTGTTTGTCAAACTGAATATGAATATCATATGCCTTTAGATTTCAGGTACACTCAGATTTTCTGTTTTACAAAAGACTGTCTTTTATTTACTGATTATATTGACATTGATTTTTATACATAACTGAACATGAGCTCTTTGGCATGGGAAAATATGTGCAAAAGTGTTCATAACAAAGAAAAAAATCATCAGTGTTGAAGAACAATTTCTTGCTCTCATTCTTTCCCTTATTGTTCATATTTAAATCTATGCTAAAAGCTTTTCCTTACAAAACTTCAGCTTTGAGCTGTCCTACCTCTAGTTTCTGGCCATCCAGACAGTGTCAGGTTTGGGCTCCCTCTTCAGGCGCAGGCCTCAAGCTGGGCTGGTCACTAGCTGGTCACTCCCACAAGTTCTGCACTACCATTACCGCAGCACATCTTGCATCTTTGCAGGCAGGACAGATAATACATCGAAGGTTTTGTGACTGGGAAAAAAAGAGAAAAAAGTCAATGAAATGATTCCTAATGATATTCTGCTATACTCATAGAACAGTGGGTAGTCTAACTGTCATCAGAGAGGCTTCCTCCAGCAGATACAGAGACCCACAGCTAAACACTAGGCAAAGACAGAGGAACCTTGCAGAAGAGGGGGATTGCGGGTTGTAGAACCCAGAGCAGTCAAGGATACCACAAGAACAAAGCCCACAGAATCAACTAAGCAGGGCTCACAGAGACTGAAGCAGCAAACATGGACCCTTTATGGGCCTGAGCTAGGTCCTCTGCATACATATTATGGTTGTTAGCTTGGTGTTCTTGTGTTTACAGTGGGTGGAGGGGTGGGTGTCTCTGACTCTTTTGCCTGCACTTGGGGCCCTTTCTCCTGCTGGGTTGCTTCATTTAACCATGATATGAGGGGTGGTGTCTAGTCTTACTGTAATTGTTAAGCCATGTTCAGTTGATATCCCTGGAAGGCCTGCCCTATTTTGAAAGGGAAATGAAGGAGGAGTGGATCTGGGGGAGAAGGGAGTTGGGGGAGGTACTTGGAGAAACTGAGGGAGGGAAAACTGCAGTCAAGATGTAATGTATAAGAGCGAATAAAAAAATCCTTCAATTTTGTTTCAAAAAGCAAGGATCAAATACTATTAAAGCTATTATCATCTCTAGAAAATTTAAATTCACTTCAGAGCCCAAAATCACTAGAGGATGTTATTTATCCAATGACATCTCAGGCACTGAAAACTCAGATTCTCAAGAGAGTCAATACTGATCCCTCAGGCCCCAGCAATATACTCCCTGAGAAGGAGAAAACACACAAGAGCATTGGGGGCAATCAGCCTGCTCCAGCTGCAGGCAGTGAATCGGAGCCACTCCGGGGTAAGTAAAGCAAAGCAACCTCTTGCTCACCAGCAGTTACACATCTCTGCAGTGTGTGCAGAAACTGGCAAAGCAAAGAAGCTGCAGCAGAGTCTAGCCTGGTTTACAAGACCAGAAGGGGGCTGGCTCTCCATCACCGGTGATATAATAAAATACTGAGGGGTTGGTATCTCAGTATTGTCTGGGAAACTATATAAATGAACATGAGAACGAATCCAGCAATCGCGTTACAAACCAATGGATACTATTTGCCTTTAATGTTTTCTGAGGGTTCCTTGTGTGCCTTTGGTATGATCTCTTTTTCAGATATGTGTTATGAACATATTTTCTCCCATGCACCATGCCTTTTCATACTCTTATCCATTCTTTAAGCAAAAATAAGTTTAAATTTTCATAAGGTTTGATTTCTTTATTTCTAAAGCTATTAGCCTACACTAGTTAATTTTTCTCAATTGTTACATCTTATGTAACATGATGAAACCTTTGAATATAATGCTTAAGAGAGCTCCACTCGGCTCTATGACTTTAAATTTTGTCTTGTTATTTTATTAAAAAGTCATGACTTTTATGTTAGCCTTAAATATATGATATATTTTGAATTAATTTTGATTTAAGATGTAAAATTTATATTGAGTTCATTTTTATCCTTAAATAGTAGCATTCTAGCATCCTACTGAAAGACTTTTACACTTTTATAAAATTCAGAGGGTTAGACCTGTGCCTATTGTTTTCTGGGCTCCTTCTGCTCTTCATCTGTGTGACCCTCCTCCATCCAACAACATCACAGTGTTTAATCATACAGTGTCAGGATAAATCCTGACAACAGGGTACTGGCTTGTTTCAATTTACTCTTTGAGAAGTCTTGCTTAAATAGTCAAACAACTTTTTCCTTCCACTTAAATTATAAAATAGACTAGTCTATATCTAGAGAAAAACCTTACAGATTGTTAATTATACACTATTGTGTGTCAATTTCAGGCAAATTAACATCATGTTATGCTGAGATTTTAAACCCATGTAGTTTGTGTCTACCTGTGTAGATCTTTGATTTCATTCATCAAAGTTTTCTGAGTTTTATCACATTAATCCTGTGCAGATATGATTAGAATTACACTTAAGTATTCCACTTAGTGATGATAAATGAGACTTTGATTTTGGCTCCTGCCTTTCATTTTTAATATACACAGCTGATTTCTCGACAGTCATCTTGCATTCTACAGCTTTGATGAAGTGAACTGTGAGCTCTACAAGATGACTGTAGATTCCTTGAGACCTTCTGTATTATTCATGTCACCTGCAAATGCAGACAGGTGTATTTCTTTCTCTCTAACATGTATGATTTTTATTCCTCTTCCATCTTCATCCCACTAACGAGTATTTCTGTAAGCATAAGGAATAGCAGTGATGATGACATGTTTATCTAAGGAGGCAGGCATTCATATTTATAGATATTCTTCATCAAACTAAGAAAGTTCCTTCTATTCATAGTTTGAACCTTCTCTTTTTTTTTAGTCTTCTGTCATACAACACATCCTGACTGAAGCCTCCCCTCCCTTCCCTCCTCTCAGTTCCCCAACACCTCCTCTCTCTCCTAGATTGCTCCTCCATTTTCCTTCAGAAATAAACAGGCCTACCAGAGATATCAACCAAACACAGCAAAAAAAAAAAATGCAGTAAAATTAAACACAAACCCTCATAGCAAGGCTGGACAAGGCAACCAGTAGGAGAAAAAGAGGCCCAAGAGCAGACAAAAGAGTCTGTAACTAATATTTTTTGATGGGAATTGCATTGAGTCTGTAGATAGCTTTTGGTAATAGACTTTTCGCAAATTAATTCTAGTGATCCAGGAGCATGAATGGTCTTCCTATTTCTATTTAGCATCTTCTTCAATTTCTTCCTATACTGTCTTAGTTTTCTTTTTAGAGATATTTCATTTCCATGATTGGGCTTATTTTAGGATGCATTTTAATCTATTGTGAATCTCTCCTAAGTTATTTTTAAGTAAGTTCATTGTTTGAGTACATAAAAAACTACTAATATTTGTACATTGATTTTGTATCCCACAACTTTACTGAAAGTGTTTACTAAATCTAAGGGTTCTCTAGTAGAGTCTGTATGGTCTTTTCAGTATAGAACACATCTGCAAATCGGGATAACTGGGCTTTTTCTGAGAAGTATTCTCAACTTTAAAATGAATCATGGATCAAATGCACTGATTTATAATGTGGCTTTTAAGAATTGATATGGAAAAATTACTTAGAAACTGATAGGTATTAGGAGTGTTTTTCATAAAGAGTCAACTCAAATAAAATGAATCAAAGCAGAACAAACTGTTAATATAAGGAAATCACTGAAATTTTCTCTTTTGTCCTCTCCTCTCATTCTTCTCTAGATTTTTAGTGGCAATGATACAAGAAAACGAGACTGAAGTCAAGGGTTTCTATCTTCTGGGATTTGGGGTCCAGCGTGATACTCAGTGTGTCCTCTTTATGGTGTTTCTTTTGATCTATGTGACATCCATGGTGGGAAACATTGGGATGATCCTCCTCATCAACACTGACTCCAGACTTCAGACCCCCATGTACTTTTTCTTACAACATCTGGCTTTTGTTGATATCTGCTACACATCTGCCATCACTCCCAAGATGCTGCAAAATTTTGTAGTAGAAGACGGATCCATATCATTTGGAGGGTGTGTTGTGCAATTGCTGATCTATGCCATCTTTGCCACTTCTGACTGCTACCTCCTGGCAGCTATGGCGGTGGACCGCTATGTTGCTATCTGCAAACCACTTCACTATCCCATAATTATGTCCCGAAAAGTCTGCATCCAGATGGTAGCTGGTTCCTACCTCGTCGGGTCAATAAACTCCTCAGTACACACGGGATTTACATTTTCATTGTCATACTGCAAATCAAATCGCATCAATCACTTTTTTTGTGATGTTCCCCCAATTATCAGCCTGTCATGCTCCAACACTGATACCAACATCAGGCTTCTTGTTGTCTTTGTTGGGTTTAACCTGACATTCACTGTGCTGGTCGTTATCCTCTCCTACATATACATCATGGTCGCCATCCTAAAGATGTCCTCCACAGCAGGAAGGAAGAAAACCTTCTCCACGTGTGCCTCCCATCTGACAGCAGTCACCATTTTCTACGGGACCCTCGCTTACATGTACTTACAGCCTCATTCTGACAAGGCTGAGGAGAATATGAAGGTGGCCTCTGTGTTTTATGGCATTGTGATTCCCATGTTGAACCCTCTGATCTATAGCTTGAGAAACAAGGAGGTCAAAGATGCTATAAAACTGACAAGGAAAAAGTTCTTTAGATTTGATACACAACAATAAAAAAATCACCATATCAAATAGTGAGAATAATTATGTAACTGTATTTAATAATTATGAAATTTAAAGCAGTGGGCTCTTGAATGATGATTGCTACCATTAACACATTTGATCTTATAATATACAGTATATTCAGTAACTTCTTCTGAAACTTACGTTTGAAACTCGTAGTTTAAAATTTCTGTTTCATACTACAATAGAGAGAACTTTATGAAGATTAATATAAATATCAACAAATGTACAAAAACTTTATGAAATACTTTTAAAAATATCGTTAAATACTTAAATGCTTCCAGTGGTAGGCCAGGGTTGCATATGGTCGAGTTGTCGGTCAAGAGATCAAGATCCCCAAACAACCCAGGCTGATGCAAGAGCAGAGAGTTGCTCTCCAAAACGTGAGTGTAGATAGGGCACACTGCAGAGGGCAACACCCACACAGCTCGGTAAATGCAGAGAGGTCAAGCTGGTGCCTTCATGAAGCCTTCGCTAGTCTGTTTGGTGCGAGAAGGTACTTTGGAGGCCATAGAAAGGGAAACCTGGAACCAACCCAGTCACAAAACCCTCCACCTACAGTCTATCCTGCCTGCAAGATGTGCTGGAGGAATTGAGGTGCAGAACTTGTGGGATGGCCAACCAGTATCTCCTTAAACTTGAGGCCTACACCACGAGAGAGAGTCCTTGCCCTACATTGCCTGTATGGCCAGGAACTAGAGACCAGATAGCCTGTAGAACTAGGGTAAAACCAAATACTACTGTGAAAAAAATAATCAATGAAATGATTCAAGATGAATCTCTATACTCACAGATTGATGCCTCATTTGGTCATCATCATCAAAGAGGCTTCCTCAGACAGCAGATGGGAGTAGGTGCAAAGACCCACAGCTACACATAATGGAGACAGAGAGTCTAAATTGGAGGGCTCCATTGGGTTCCTCCTGTAGCAGATCAGGGATCCTCTGTGGAAAAGGATGAGGGAAGACTTTATGAGTCAGAGGGGATGGAGGAAACCAGGAGAACATGGCCCACTGGATTACTTAAGCAGGGTTCACGTGGTCTCACAGAGACCGAGGCAGCAAGCAGGGAGTCTGTGTGGGTCTGCAGCATATCCTCTGAATATTAGTCTATGGCTCTTAGCTTGGCATTTTTGTGGGGTTCCCAACAGCAGAAACAGGCTTGCCTCTGACTCTTTTGGTTTTTCTTTAGATTATTTTCCTCCTATTGGGTTGCCTGTCTAGCCTCAATATGAGGGCTTTTGCCTTGTCTTGTTGTGTCTTGTTTTGTATGGTTGGCTGTTATCCCTTGGATCCCTGCTCTTTTCTGAAGAGAAGCAAAAGGAAATAACTTTGGGAGGAGAAGGAGGGGAACTAAAAGAAGTATAAGAAAAGGAAACTGTGGTCAGGATGTATTACAGGAGAGAAGAATCTATTTTCAATAAAAAATACTTCAATGGCTAAGAAAACCCTTATCTGTATATAATAAATAAAATAATAAAATTGGATTTTGTTATTATATTATACTTTGAGTTTCATAAATCTCTTACAATGAAATCTTTTGTAAATTCTATCCAAATTATTTTAAAAATCTGAATATGAAATAAATGTATTAATTTTTAAACTGTTTTGCTTTTCAAGCTATTCCTTCCATTCCCATCACTATTACATTCCATGGCACTTTATCCCTTATTTTTTCACTAACAACTTCATTATTTTCAATCTACACTAATCTTCCCTATGAACTTTAAATTCACAACCTCTTTTTATTTCTATCCCAAGTGAGATAAGTGAGAAAGAGATGGCCATAAAATTTGTTCTTGATCATTCATTTACAAAGGACATACAAATCACTTTTGTTCAGATGAACAGCTTTAGAACAGACAAAACAGAGACCTCCTGTTTTGGTAGTAGGCCGGGAAAATGGCTTCAATTACTTCAGTACGGTCATTACACCATCGCTGATGAAGTGCCATCCCGGCACTCATTGTCTCTGCTGAGAGTTCTCTTCCTCACTCAAAAAAAAATGCTCTTAGCATCCTTTGGAATCCCATTGATTTCCCTATTGGATACACATTATCAAGCCCCAGTACAATTCTGACCAAGACTGAGGTAAGACTTATGGATGGCATTGCTCAGCATAAACCCTGTGGTACTCTCTGACACCTCACCAGATGGGATTCATCTTGCTATATATTTGCACGTTAACACCGAAATTGAGTCTGTGTTAAAGGAGGAAAGACATTCATTTTTACCTAGCATAGAATTGTTGACACGTTTGTTAGGTATTCATTACAGGTATTTTGAAGTTTTCAAGTGACTGTACAAAGAATGCACAGACAGAATCGCTTGCTTCTCAGTAAATGATAAGGCACACTGTCAGTAATCTGACATCGGTAAGCCAGCATCCCATGTAGAGTTCAACAGAATGACGTTTTAGAGGAGTTTGGAATACACTGTGCTAGTTCAGGCTAGAGACTAAAAGTGTTTTCTGGCCCTCTTGGTGATCTGTACCTGTTTTGAGGCTGCAGTGCAATTCTGGACACAGAGACTGAGGTGAGCTTCCTAGGTTGAGAATACTGCAAACACACTGCCCTACCACAGAGAGGAACTTTCCCTGAGAAGCATGTAATTACTACAGCTGGATTCCTCTGGTGTTTTTACTAAACACTCCACTTGTTGACCCCTTGCTGTTTTATCCTTTTACTATGATAAAATCATATTTGCATGTACAATGCTATCCTAGCCATTTAGTTAACTTTCTCTGTAAACAAAATTTTGTAAATTTTGCTTATTGTTATTTTTATGGGCATGAGTGTTTTGCTTCCACATATCTATGTACCATGTGGGTATCTGGTGCCTGCAGAGGCCAGAAGAGGGCACTGGATTCCTAAGAACAGGAATTGCAGACAATTGTGAGTTTCTGTGCTGGCTGGTCTCATATCACCTTGTCATACAAACTAGAGTTATCTCAAAGGAGGGAACCTCAATTGAGAAGATGCCTCCATAAGATCCAGCTGTAAGGCTGTAAGGTATTCTCTCTCTCTCTCTCTCTCTCTCTCTCTCTCTCTCTCTCTCTCTCTCTCTCTCTCTCTCCTCTCTCTCTCCTGTTTTTGTGCCACCTGCAAAATTATTTCTTTTCTTGGTGCCATTGTATTCTGGCACAACATAAAATGGAGAAGGGAACCAATGTGTTTTGTGAAAAATAGATATAAATCTCATTCAGGTGACTTATGATATGACCTAATCATGATCATATCAAAATGATGTTACTTCTTAATGCCATTATATTGCTGGAGTTTAGCGTCATACCAATCCAAGGCTTTCCCAGAGACCCTGATGGAAGGACAAAAAAAACCCAAGCTGTGTGTCTTTGCCCAGGGGCAGACTTGGCAAGGCCCAGTCTGAGTCTAAGGTCAGAGCCTCAAAGGAGTTAAGGTTTTCGTTCCATGAATGTCATTCTTTCCTCTGAAGAGACTAGATTTATCAGGTCAAAGGCCATAGTATGGTCAGCCTGTGTTATAATGGGATACCTTGTGTTCCCTTTATATGACATAGCCAGCCTCCTGATGGCTTTCTCCCTTTGTATGATAGGCTTCTACTAGCATTGCCCTGTTTACCCCTGAAAATAATAAATAAGATGCTGTACTACTTAAACTTGCTGGTCATGAGATGTGGCTATGTAATACTTTCTGATCTCAAACTTTGTATCTTCATATCTTCTGATCTCCTGATCCTGTCTCTCAGGAGAGGATCTGTCACTCAAAAAAAATCTTCTGATCCAGGTCAATGAAGAACAGAGATTTCCACATTAAACTCAAAAGAGTTGTCTGATATATCAAATCTATGAAGGGCCTCAAGGTTTTTAGCCAATTAGTATAAGTGATATGTGGTTATAGAGATCGCTGAAATCTTGGATGTTGTCAAAATGGCACCACAGAGGGGAGGGGTGGATTCTGTGGGTGTGAACCATTCTTTCAAATTGGGTAGTTTATAGAATTTTTTGAAAGTTTTCATCCAAAACCACAGGAAGTAGCTGGAAGAAGTCTGAGACTTAGATAGGGAGAACACAAGCATTAGTAAATTGCTTGTCTTGTTACAAATAGTGATATATGGTGATATTTATTCTACCTTCCTCCAGGGGGCTGAAGGTTTTTGGGTATTGTTACTATCCATATATATATATATTCCCTCTGATAAGTCATCCTCTGTAGCTTAAAAGATGTTTCTGAGGCAAGACGTTGAGAGATGCCATGGAAGAAGGACCAATCTTAGAACCAAGGTAAAACAATCTCTACTTCACATGCAGTGAACCAAGTTCAGTGTGAGACAGTAGGAGAGACGGATCCCTCCCTCCATGCTCAAAGGCCAGCACCTTTAAGTGTAGGATTTCTCAGGGCAGGAAGCCTTTGCTTCCACGTTAAAGCGCGCCTATTTAGGTAGCTGACATTACACTTTTGCCATTATTGTTTTACCCTTAATTTGAAAGGACATGGGAGAGTTGGAGTGTGGCAGACATTTTCTGAAGGATAAACAGCCAGCATGTTTGACAACTCCATTTTCCAGAGTTGCTAGGTAAAATAAAAGCTACTAGCTCATTAGAGTTAGTTTGTTCCTTGAAGACCAATTAACTTGGATTTCATAACAGCACTATAAACAAATGCACTTCAGTTTCTTATCCCAAAGATTTCAAGTTGAAATATTTTCTGTAACGTGTAACATTCTCTTTACGTAGGGATATCTTTGGGAAATAAATTCCTAGTGAATAAAGGAAGAACAATTGTGGGTTTTGTTTAAGCAAAATTGTGGCCATTGTGATGCTATCTATCTCTCCAAAAAAGCTGCATCTCTAATGCCCTTAAATTTTGTCAAATTTTCCATATTTTCCAGAAAACGCCAGGTTTTTATGAGTTCAATAGCAAATCTTTATATCTAGAGCTAAGCACAATTCCTTATATCCATGTTTGAAAAACAGGTTCATCCTGACTTGTAGCAAGAAATAACAAATAACTGTTAAGTAATAAGGCAGCACAATAACAGAAAAAGAAGCTAATAGTTCGTAATAAAAATAACGAAAAAAAACTGATCTCTCTAAAAATTTTGAATTTAGTCAGCAACACATAACTTCTTAACATTGCTTACCCAATTTCATCTCAGCTCCTGTAACTTCATTTTCTCAAGGGAACAAATATTGATCCCTTATTCCCAACTATGAATTCCCTATTGGGTAGGAAACATTCAGGGAGGTCTTTATGATGGGCAATCAGCCTGTGCCTGCAGCACAGAGATGATTCAGGAAGCAACCATGGAGATTCTGGAAGCAATTTAAAGAAAGCAAAACCAGTGAGGATTCCAACATCTGTGCATTGTTGCAACAGGTAGGAAAATGAAAGGATTCAGCTTAAGTTCCAGAATGTTCCACTTCCTCTCTGGTGCCATCATGGAAATGATGTAAAATTCTATAAAATATATTTTGAATGTTTCACACTGTCCGTATCAAACTATAAGACCCTTTTCTCGGTGTGCAATATGATGTGGGCACGTTTCCATAAGTCTATATATTCGTATTAATTTGACAGTCCATATATCAGTCTGAAGATGACTCTACCACCGTCTCACTATCCTTGTTTCCAAACATGTGCTTCCATTAATCACAAGGTTGTACGTGTTACCTTAAGAAATTCCGTGACCCCGTCTTACAGGAGTCAAAACTGAGCCCGAGAGAGCGAAGTCTCCTGTCACTATGAAACTCTGGGTAAGAATCAAAAGCAAGTCCATCTGTGCCGGGATACCTGAACAATGTTGGCGTTAAATGAAGCTTTGGAAGGATATGGTTAACTCGCTCAGAAGACTCGGGTAGTCTGAATTCATTTGATTAGCAAATACCTTCATTTGTGCTCAGTGTGTGTATGTGTGTGTGTGTGTGTGTGCCCGCTTGTGCACATGTACGAGCACACATGTGTGGGTTCATATGTCTTATTTCTTGAGCTCTACAAAACTGTCACCTTATATATTACTTAAAGTCAAAATGATAATAGTAGCCCTGATTATATTTTTTTCTCCGATGTACCCTGCTCTGTTTATCTCGTGGTATTTCAAAAAGCCAATGAAGCAAACATGGAGTGCTATGTGCCCACCACTACAGACTTCCTTATACAAAACTCACCTTAGCACTATGGAGCTGCCCGTAGCTCTGCCTGCCATCCCTGACAGCTGAATAAAGGAGATTTGCTGAAACTAGATTAACTCAGGGTTACGTGGGAAAATTCACAAACGTAACAATTCACTTGCTGATTTTTCTTGAATCGTCTCTTTCTCCAATAAGTGAGACTATGGGTGTGTACATAAATGTACATGGGTATGAATGACCATTGTATGTGGTCATTAATTTATTTATAATATTTACCTTTGACTAGAGATTTTGCTAGTAGAAACATAGGTTTATGTTGATTGTTTGCAAAATATCCTCAACATAACAGCTAATTTGCTTTTCTAATTAAAAAAATACATTTATTCCTCTGTATCCACAATTCTCACTAAAACTTAGCACTTTAAATTGATGAACAAAATTACATCTTAATGAAGTTTTCACATTTAACTCTCTGATTAATGCTGTATATCTTTACATAATCCTGTTGAACATTTAGATTTTCTTTCTTCACAATTGTCTTGTTCATATCTTTCATAAAACTTTCTGTTAGATGAATTTATAGAAATTATATATATATATATACTGGACTTTTAATATTTATAAGTGTTTTGAAAAAAATTTGCATAGCTGAATTCCAATCTTATTTCTTTTGGTACTGTTTAGTGTTTTAATAGAGGTTTATTTTTTCAAATGTTGTGTGTAGATGGTAGAAGTCTATGTGTGAGTGGTGTGTATGGATATGGCTGAGTGGGTATGTGTATGCACCAGAGGACGATGCTGGCCATCTTGCTCCTTATTCCTTTGAAAAGAGGCCTCTAATTTAAGCTGGATCCAGGCTAGTGACCAATAAGCCCCAGCAATCCCTATATCTCTATGTAGATTATAGGAACCTGTGCATCAATGTTCAATTTTTTACATGGATGTTGGGATCTAACCTTGGCGGTTGCACAACAAATACTCCTACCCTGTGAACCCCATCTGTGGCCTCAGAATTTCCCAGAGTCATGACTTCTGTTGTATGATTTATCTAAATCTTTTCTGTATTGCTAAGTCACAAGTAGTCAAAATTTCTTTTCTCAAAAAATAGGTGTTGAAGACTATAATACATTAGAAAACAATTTTAGTAAGGCATAAAGTTGGAATTCAACATGATTTCTTTATTCGGAAGCATTTATAGCACCACAGTATATTTTAACATATTTAACATCACTTGTGACTCTGTACTTCCTTTCCTCCCTCCAACCCTTCCACAAACCCTTCCTTGTTCTTTCAAATCCATAGCCTCTTTCTTCATTATTTGTTGTTACATATGTATATTATAGGTATATATGTCTCTCTGTCACTTGTATGCATGTTTTTCCCGACTGACCACTGGTGCTAATGTGCAGCATTTCCTCGTTTACCATTGTTCCTTGAGTAGGTTTGAGACCTCATGGACTTTACCTGTCCACTCTGACTTACATATTGGTGTCATGTTTGGAAAGTCATGCTGGTGAGACTTTATGTATGGAGTTTCTGACACATCTAGGAGACAGAATCTCACAGAAAACTCCTGATCCTCCGGCTTTTATCTCCCTTCTTCGATAATGTCCCCAGGGCCTTCGGTACAGGCGTGTTTTATAGATGTGACCTCTGCCACAGAGCTCCACAACTCGGCATTTTTGTTGATCGTGGTTCTCTGTAGTGGTCTCCATCTGCTGCAAAGAGAAGTTTCCTTGATTAGGGGTAAAAACTGCACTTACCTGTGAGCAGATGGACAAATGTTTAGATTATCATTAGGGATTACACTGGTTTAGTAAAGTGGTGGTTGGAGATTCTCCTCCAATAACCATGGCTTCTCTAGCTCTGAGTAGTTGTCTAGGTTTCCAGTGCCAGGCATGGTTTCTCTCTTGTGGAGTGGGCCTTAAGTCCAATTATAGAGCTGTGGGTGCTGTCAAAGTATGCGTGCCATGCTGCCCATTGATGTGGTTTATAGGCATCATAGCTGGGTAGGAGTGCTGGTTGCCTCCTTTCTTTGGAAGCCTGCACAGTTTTTCTCAGCTTCACTGATGGGCTCTTCTACTCACAAGCCAGTTTCATGCTGTCTTCATAATTACCATTTCATAATAACTTCTTTTGTGTGGCAAAACAAGTGGTTCCTTCAACTTTTCCTTTCAAGTTCCACATAGAATTGTCAAGTTGAACATAAAATCTCCTCAAATATGTAACTGGAACTACAGAGAATTTATAGGTTAATATGATGAAAATATAATGGTACAATTCTGCAATTTCATACAAGAAATCGGTGGTTGTATCTTCAAGCATTAGGCAAAGCTATTCCCTTAATAAAGAACATAAATATACTCTGCTATATTTACATTTAGATTTTTAAATCTGGCTGAAATGTTCGTTTTCTTTGTTGTGGTTTTGTTGTTGTTTTGCTTTGGTTTAGTTTGGTTTTGTTGAGGTTTACAGTTTCTTACGCACACACCTCATTACCCACCACCCCTCATTACCTTCTGTCATTCCCTCCCACTCCTGCTAAAATTCTTTTTTTCCCAACTAGTCCTCCTCTTGCTTTCCTGTGTTTTGTGTGCAACAGGGGCCTTTTGCAAGTGATCCTAGCTATTGTGTGTTTATGACTGCAACAGCCACATCACATCCGGAAACCAGCCTTTCGGAGCACTCCTCCGGCTCCTGTGGTCTCTCCACTCATACAGTGCTCCCTGGGGCTCAGATGGGTGATGCAGATGCCCCATTTAGAGCTGAGCACTAGGAAGCCCCTCACTTTCCACACTTTAATGAGTAATGAGCCTTGGCTTTGACCACCACCCACCAAACACTAAAAGAGGCTTCTCTAACTAGGGCTCCATGCTACAGAAGTCTGTGGGTATAAACATAAGCATTTCCAAGGCAGTTTGACTAGATGTTTATTTAGCAAACCATCAATAGTAAATTCCCCTATAAGAACCACAATTCTCCCAGTCATAGGCTTTTGACCAGCTATACGGTAACACATTTGTATTCCTGCCCATAAATCTTTCTCAGATCCAACCAGAACGTGGTTGATTTCCTCCAGAATAGTCATCAAGTAGACATATTTTGACTAACAGACTGATATTATAGCACACGGAGTTCAGAGCTAAGTTATAGTACAAATCATTTTTTTTAGTATTGCCTTCTTTTTCCATAAAATAAATATTTATGTATTAGCCTAGTATCAAATGACTTTACTAGACCTACTAACAATTTATCAGATTATTACTTCAGGAAAATTGGATTACATAAAAATAAAAATAGTCATGATTCTTCCTATATATTTATGTTTAACTTCTTTTTATATCTTTTCCGCTAGCTTGAACCTCAAAAACCATTGAGTGTGTATGTGTGCATATATATATTTGATCACCTCAGGAATCTTGAATTAATCCTTTATTTATAGGCACTACTTCTCATGACTTTTTGGTAATGGTGATGCTCACTAAAGAAATTTTATGAAACCATTTACCAGGGTAACATCATTCATCCCCATTCATGTCCCCTAATGTTTCCCAAGAAAGATTGTCAGCCTTTGCCAAATAGTGTTTGATATCTTTGGACATGATATGGCTCCTGACCTTTACTATATTAACACAGAAAATTGTATCAACTAATTTTCTAATGTTAAAAATGTTCTCATTCCTTAAACAAATATAACTTGATATTGATAACTTAGAAAAAAATGACTTTCCTTTTATTCATTTTTTTCTTACAAATACATTTTACAAAAGGTTTTATTCTCTTAATTTTATTTACTCTATCCCTAGACAAGGGAAAAGGCGCATTTGTTTGTGACTCTGAAAACACCCCTGCAAGTTCTGTTCCTTCTCATCCAAAGAACACGCAGCCTGTTGAAGCCCATGACCTACAGTACCTAAAACATGACTTCTAATCTGTTCCTGAAACTAACTGAATCTATACAATCTACTCATTTTAGGTCTTCCACCAATGACTAAAAGTGATAGTTTAGTACCCACACAATACACTTTGTTTTTAATTTATCAGTTAAGTGCAAACCTAGAAGGAAAAGGAATGGATATTTATTGATGTCAGCTTTCATCTCTCTAATCACGGCTAGATTTAGGTGTTTGCATCTATAGTCCCAAATTAGTGAAATTTTAACTTTCTTTTCTCATATTGAATTTATCCTGGCATTTATGTTATCTTAGCCTCATGAAATGAGTTGGTTAATGTTCTTTTTAGTAAATCCTTAATAAGGGAGGAATTCTTAAAAGCACCATCCCTTGATGAGAAACTGTTCTTAGTTGATACCTGCCAATTTTCAGGTGATATTAAATTTCTGTTAACCATGGAACACAGCAATGACACCAAAGTGACTGAATTTATTCTCCTGGGATTTGCTGGACAGCACGAGTCTTGGCACATCCTCTTTGTGGTGTTCCTAGTGATTTACACAGCCACCTTAGTGGGAAACGTTGGCATGATCCTGCTCATCAAACTCCATTCTTCCCTGCACACCCCCATGTACTTTTTCCTGCAGCACTTGGCTTTTGTTGACCTCTGTTATTCCTCTGCCATCACTCCCAAGACATTGCAGAATTTTGTGAGCACAAAGCCATCCATTTCCTTCACTGGATGTATAGTTCAATTACTGGTGTACGGTACCTTTGTAACTAGTGACTGCTTCATCCTGGCTGCTATGGCTGTGGACCGCTATGTGGCCATCTGCTACCCACTGCGCTATCCTGTCATCATGTCCCAGAGACTCTGCACTCTACTGCTTCTTGGTTCATACTCTATGGGCTTCTTAAATGCCTCTGTAAATACAACTTTTACTTTCTTATCAAACTTTTGCAAATCCAATGCCATTAATCACTTTTTCTGTGATGTACCACCAATTCTTGCCCTATCATGCTCCAGTATTGACCTCAACATCATGGTATTGACAATTTTTGTGGGATTTAACTTGACATTCACTGTATCTGTTGTCATTTTTTCCTACGTATTTATCTTGGCTGCTATCCTAAAGATGTCTTCTGCTGCGGGAAGGAGAAAAGCCTTCTCCACATGTGCATCCCACATGACGGCTGTCACCATATTCTATGGAACGCTCTTATACATGTATGTACTTCATGGGACCAACAGATCTCAAGAGCAGGAGAAGGTAGCTTCTGTGTTCTACGGCATTATGATTCCCATGCTAAACCCCCTCATCTACAGCCTAAGAAACCAGGATGTAATAGAAGCCCTGAGGCACACAGGAAAAAAATGTTTCTAGAGGAAAACTTGGTCTGCATGTCAACGTGACTCAGCAGACGAGGCATCAGGACGCTGTCTCTGGTCAGCTTTGGAGATGTGGCAAATGTTCATGCTACACAGAGACATTGCTTAGTTACAATGACATCTAAAAGACTATAATAGAAAACAATTAAATTATCAAATAAATCAGCTTGATTTTCTTTGTGTGTGATGAGAATCAAATCTAAGATCTCTCATATTCTAATCAAGCACTCTACTAATGGTTTTATCCAGGTATCTGACTAAAGTATTGATGCTTTGTACATTTTATGAGCCTCTTTCGAGAAAGTAGTCATAAAAAGTTAAATTATAGTATTTCTGTCCATCTTATAAAGTTTAGTGGAATTTTATACATTGTATACAACTATGATATTATCAATTTTCATAAGTAAAATTTTTAAAAACTTCTGTAAGGGTCTAGAATGATGGCACACACCCTTAATCCCAGCAATCAGGAGAACAGGTAATACTGAGTGGAACATAAAACCCCTTTTGTGATTCTTTTTCATGTGTCTTTAGTCAGTTAAATGGTAAGAAAGAGTTGGTGGGAAGATTAATAGGACAGATTTCACCACCTTTCCCAAAACCAGGAATAAAACATAAATATAAAAGATGACTAAGAAACACTTGAAGCTGTTGAAAAGGTACAAAAATCATATTTGAATATTTTACTGTGTAAATATAGACATGTTAGAAAATAATATGAATCTATGTTTCTTTGAAATGTACATTAAGCATTAATATTCTTCTATGAAGAGTTCTTCATCTTCAAATAGATCCATAGCTCAAATGAACTGCTTATATGATCATGATCATTTCCTTTCAAAAATATTTAAAAATATCTTCAAACAGCGTAAAACCTCCTAGATAATGCTTGTCAGGAAATTTTAAGTTCCAAAATATTGTGAAAGGTAAGACTATCTTTATATCAAAAGAGGCCACCAAGATTTCTCTCTTGTCCTGCAACTTGTCTAGTTCTATCTACGGTGTGTGACTTGAGGAAAGGTCACTGAATCACTGACTCTCATTGGATTTAGGGTCCGGGGTGATATCCAGTGTGTCTTTCTCATTGTCATCTGCATGCTACCCATGGTGGGTAACAATGAAACATCCTCCTAATCAACACCAATGGTAGACTTCAGAGTCCAAGGCACTTCTTACAACATCTGGCTTTTGTTGATACCTCTTACACATCTGACATCACTCTGACAATGCTGCAAACCTTTGTGGTAGAAGACAGATCCATATCATATAGAAGATGGTAAAACAATTGTTGGGATATAGTACATTTACAACCAGTGACTGGCACCTCCTGGCAACTCTGGCCGTATAACATTATGTGGTCATCTATGATTGACTTTACTAACCCACAGTCATGCCCTAAAACGTTTATATCCAGAGAGTAGCCGGTTCCTACTTCAATGGGCAAACAATTTTTGCTGTACACATAATCCTTACACTTCTCAGTCATGCTGCAAGTCCACTATCAATTGCTCTCTTTGTGAACTTCCTCCAGTTGGTGCATTTTATGCTCCAGCTTTAATACCAACATCAGGCTTCTTGCTATCTTTGAAATTTGACTTGACATTCACTGTACTGGTCATTATTTTCTCTAAATAGGCATCATGGCCACCATTCTAAAGACTCCCTGTACTGTAGAGAGAAAGAAAACCTCCTCCACATGAGACTTTTACTTGGTAGCATTCTATATTATCCCAATTTATAGTTAGTTCTGAGGATTTGAAAGTGACTTCCATATTATTTAAATTTTTAATTTAATTTATTGTTTTTATTTTACATACCAACCACAGTTCCCCCTCCTCTCCTCCCACTCCTCTGTTTCCCCACTACTTCCCAACCCCCATCCACTCCTCAGAAAGGGTAAGGCCTCCCATGGGGAGTCTACAAAGCCTGGTATATCAAGTTGAGGCAGGACCAAGTCTCTCCCCACAACATAAAGGATGAGCAAAGTAACCCTCCATAGGAAATGGGCTCCAAAAAGCCAGTTCATGCACTGGGGATAAAACATGGTCCTACTGCCAGGGGCCCATAGACTGTCCAAGCCACAGAACTGTCACCAACTTCCAGTCCTATGCAAGTTCCCCAACTATCAGCCCAGAGTCAGTGAGCTCCCACTAGCTCAGAGTATCTGTTCCTGTAGGATTCCCTATCATGATCTTGACTCCTTTTCTCATATAATCCTCCTCCCTCTCTTTGATTGGACTCAACCCAGTGTTTAGCTGTGGATCTTTGCATCTGCCCCCATCAGTTAAAGTTAGATGAAAGTTCTATTAATTAGAGTGCCTCAATTTGAAAGCCAGTTCAGGCACCCTACCCACTATTATTGAGTCTTAGCTGGGGGTCATCCTTGTGGATCCCTGAAAATTTCCCTAGCACCAGGTCTCTCCCTAACCCCACAATGACTCCCTCTATCAAGATATCTCTTTCATTTCTATCCCTCTCTGTCCCTCCCCCAACTCAACCATCCTTTTCCTTCATGTTTTCCTCCCCTCTCCCTGTGTTGAAATCTCCAATCTACAGCGTAGGAAGAAATAAGGTAAAACATGCTATAAAAAGCCATAGGGAAAAGGATCCTTTAGATTGGATACACTTCAATAAAATCTGCAACATCAAATCATGGCTAAGACTGTTCGATTACATTTAATACTTATGAAATATAAAACACTGAGTTTTTAAATTATGTCTGATATCATTAATATACCAGATCTTATAAAGTAGGAATTGACCTCTTCTTAAACTCATTTGCTTTAGAATAGGGTTTCTGACCAGTATCTTGTACTACTCTAGAGAAGGACCTTGCAAAAACAACTGAAGACAACCAACATGCATATGTAAGCTTTAGAAAATATTACTTCAAATATTTCCAAATATACCTTATAGCTATAAAAATCTGTGAATATATATATATATATATATATATATATATATATATTCAATGTTAACATTGATTCTCATTCCTTTTCTCCTTTGATAAGTCCCCTAAAATCCAGGGGAGTTTATTTATAAATTTGATTCAAATTTTCACAAAAATCTGACAGTGGAATAAATTTATTTATTTTAAGGCCATCTTCTGATTCACATTATCCCTTCTATGCTTTTGGTCTCATGTTCATTACACTTCGTGGAATTTGAAGACACATTTCTTCATTATGTAGTCCTTTATTTTATTTCTAGCCTAAAATTACCTTTGAAAAACCACAGTATAACCACTTTCTGTTTTGTTTTGTTTATTTTTTGGTAGTGAGCCTAGTCTTTAACATCTGAGCCTTCGCTCCAGCCCAACACTTTCCATTTCTATCCCAGGAGAGAGAATATAGAAATAGGTGGTCTTAAAACTTTACCCGGCCTTATTCATTTACAAACAATTTACAGAACATTTCTGTTCAGACAAACCACTTTAGAATTGATGAAAAACGTTTTGCTCCAAATGGGAGCCCACTGCTTTGTAGTTGGTCAGGGAAATGGCTTCAGATCATTCTCCCACAGTCTTCATCACACTATCACTGTGTGGGTTGTTATCCCACCATTCACTCAGGTCTCTCTGCTGACTGTTCTGCTCTCAGAAATGTTCTCAGCTATAGAACTGTCACACATTAGAGGGTCAGCCCTATGCAGGTTCCTTAGCTGTTGGTCCAGAGTCTATGAACTCCTATCAGCCCAGATTTGTTGTTTCTGTTCTTGTACAATGCTTCCTCCCTCTGTTCAGCAAGACTCCCCAAGCTAGACACAGCCCTTGGCTGTGCAACCATTGTGTGACTTGATCTTCTCTGGGACTGCTAGTGGTGGAAGCAGGACCTGTCCCTAAGGCTTTGACTGGCTTCCAGGAACATATTTCTCATGCTGGTCTGCCTTGCCCAGCCTTAATACAAGGGGAGTCCTGCCCCTTTCTGAACAGAAACAGAGGAAGAGTAGATGGGGGACATGGGAAAAGAGTAGGGAGGGGAAACTGCAGTCAGGAAACTGCAAAATAAATGAATAAGTTTAATTAATAATAAAAATTAAAATAAATGTTTTTAAAATGCTCTTAGCATCCACTGGATCTTCACTCATTTCCCGAATGATTACATGTTTATCAAACTCCAATGCAAATCTGACCACCAAGGTACCCTTAATAGATGGCAATACTGTAGATTAACTCTCTGACAGCTATGTCAAAATTCTAATCAACAATGATTCATCCTACTGTTAATTTATTTATGAAAAACACTCAAGTTCAATCTCCCTTAAGACAAGAGTCCATCTGTTTCTTCCTAGCATGTACTAATTGACATGAATTTATGGGGTATCCAATAACATAGTCTTTAGTGAACAAAGACAACAAAGATGAGACCATTAAGTGAGAAGGTATACCACTAGTTATCCAATGAAGTGGCTGTCCTCCTGGAACCCTGTGTTTTCTAAGGACTGGTTGATAAATACAACATCTGCTTCTTATATAAAAACAGGCTTAAATCACCAACCTTATTTTACATCGGTAAGGAGAAGAAAGAGCTGACCATATAAAATATAAACTTACCCCTACAGAAAGAGGTATTACAGCATTAAACAGTTTGCAGTAGAAATGGCACAGAGAAAAGAATAGCTATATACAATGGGAAGACTGGGAATGTGTCACCTTTTCACAAGTGTCTTCATTGCTATGGCAAAACACACGCAACTCATTTCTTACACCCTTCTGAGAGAACTGTGGTTACATGGAAAAGTAATGTCGGCATAAGTGAACAGGATACATCCATTTCTGTCACGGTTAGGGTAGTATTCATCTTACTGTTCATCCCTGTAAGAATTACAGCTCAGATGGAGAGGTATCCTGGCAGCCAGTAGCCAAGAAATAACACAAAGTCACACCATACAACAAAACTCATACAAAAGATTTATTGGGAAGGAAGAAAACAGGAGGGTGACTGCCTCTGATTGGAGGAGAAATCCTTTTGTACACTGTGCATATGTACTGCTCTCCTTGGTTAAATAATAAAGCTGAATTGGCCTATAGCCAGGCAGAATAAATCTAGGTGAGAAAGCCAAATAGAGATACAGGGGGAAAAAAGGGTAGAGTCAGGGAGAGATATGAGCCCAGGAAGGAAGATGCCAGAGAAACAGTAAAGTTAAAGCTACATAGCAACACATAGATTAATTTAAAAAAATGGGTTAATTTAAATATAAGAGCTAGTTAGTAATAAGCTTAAACTATAGGCCAAACATTCTATAATTAATATTAAGCCTCTGAGTCATTTAGAAGCTGCTGCTGCAGGGCAAAGCAGGACAGAGAAACCTCTGCTTACAAGGACAAAATAGGTGGCCCCAGTGTCCAGAAGGAGAAAGATAGATCTCCCTGATACTGCATTTAAAACAGGGACCCTTTCTCCTAGAGCTTGGTTTCTATTCTCGCCTTCTCTCATGTAGCCTGGCTAAGTCTGTCGCCCCTAACGACCTGGTCCTTGTTTGATCCTCCCTGAGTCCTGGGAACACCCACAACTACAGACTGCAATGACATTTTCCTTTTCTGTCATCCATGGAATGTGTCTCTTAGTAAACCTCCAGCCTCTCCATCTGACACTGACCTGAAGGGATCTAAATTTATTTGCTTTTCAAATCAAATTTGACTTCAATACCCCTTAGATAATCAATCTAAATATTATTTGGGACCTTCACAAATGCTGTAAGCTATCTGGGAAATGAAAAGAGATTCCCCATTCCCTATTTCTCTGCTCCAAACCCTATATGTTTTTGTCTGATATCCCTCCTCCACAAGCTTTTAAGTTGTGGTAGATGGATATGTAAGTTTGTTGCAAAGAAGGAGCTGGGAGTGAGTCCTAGAAGGTGAGAAGGGAAAAGGAGTAGGCCAGCTGCAACATGGAGACACTCCTCACTGCTGGTGCTTCTCTCAGCTCCCTCCTGCAACAGCCTCTGTCTTTTTGCCAGGACCCAAAAAGTTCCTATCTCTAAGCCTTTTCTGTTTGCAGTTAGTAGATTCAGCTTTACAGGAATTCAGGTGTGTTTAATTAGATTGTTGTTTTAAGCCACCCCACTTGAGTTAAAACCTGGCTCTAGAGTTAGGGTATGGCTCCCCTTCCCCTAGACCCAAGCATGCTTGTTTAAAGGTTTCTTCCAAAATATCTCTCTGTTCCATATGAGAATAGCCATGTGCTGTATGACAGAGAAAGGAAAGCAAGACAAAAAAAGGGGGACAAACTATTACCAGTAGGGACGATTGCAACTCATCTAATTTTCTTTTGATTTTAGTTTAACTCTCTAAAACTTTTGCTAGGGTAAAAATCTTATCTCAAGATTTGTAAAACTATTCTGCAAACATCCTCAAGATTTGTAAGCATATTGGGTATGATTAAAAATCTGTAAAATTTTCAACAAAAAAGGTTGATTTAAAACTCAGAGCACCAGGGTCGATAGTTAAAAATCTATACACAATTTCCATCCATTTGCATGCAAAATCCGAGAAGTCATTGTTTTTTACCGCAGCGTAGTACTCTAATGTGTATATATTCCATACTTTCTTCATCCATTCTTCCATTGAAGGGCATCTAGGTTGTTTCCAGGTTCTGGCTATTACAAATAATACTGCTATGAACATAGTTGAACAAATGCTTTTGTCATATGATAGGGCATCTCTTGGGTATGTAAGGGGAGATGGGGAGAGAAAAGGGAGAAGGAAGGAGGAGGGGAACTTGGGGAAACAGGAGGATTGGGATAAAGGAAGGTTGGACAGGGGAGCACGGAACCACAATTCTTAGTTAAGGGATCCACCTTAGGGTTGGCAAGAGACTTGATCCTAGAGTGGCTCCCAGGAGCCCATGGTGATGTCCTCAGTTAGTCCCTTGGGCAGCTGAGGATAGGGAACCTGAAATGACGAATATATTGCATATCACCATAGAACCTTCATCTGGTGATGGGTGGAGATAGAGACAGAGACCCACACTGGAGCACTGGACTGAGCTCCCAAGGTCCCAATGAGGAGCGGAAGGAGGGAGAAGATGAGCAAGGAAGTCAGGACTGCAAGGGGTGCACCCACCCACTGAGACAATGGGGCTGATCTATTGAAAGCTCACCAAGGCCAGCTGGACTGTGACTGAAAAAGCATGGGATAAAACCGGACTCTCTGAACATGGTGAACAATGAGGGCTGATGAGAAGCCAAGGACAATGGCACAGGGTTTTGACCCTACTTCATGTTCTGGCTTTGTGGGAGCCTAGCCAGTTTGGATGTTCACCTTCCTAGACATGGACAGAGGGGGGCAGACCTTGGACTTTCTACAAGGCAGGGAACCCTGACTGCTCTTTGGACTGGAGAGGGAGGGGGAGAGGAGTTTGGGGGAGGGGGAGAAGGGTGGGAGGAGGGGGAGGGAAATGGGAGGCTGGGAGGAGGCGGATACTTTTTTTTCCTTTTCTCAATAAAAAAGAAAGAAAAAAATCTATACACAAGTAATCCTTTTTATTATTTCTATTGAACTATATATTACCTAGCAGTGACTTATATCTAAATTTTCAATCCCTAATACAATTCTGGCCTCCAGAGATCAAATTAAGCTCAGGAGTTCAACAATTCTCCCCATGTATTGTCCTAATTAAAGGAAGAACACATCCTAGAAGAAGATGGAATTTTCAAATATTTCTCCCTTTTGCTCTAAGAGGCTCATGGGATGGTTCAGATTTTATCATCTTGCTATAACCAAACTGTGCTTGTGTTATGGCACTTTCCTGGTGTCTTAGTTCCTTCGTAACAACCGATAATTATGCCTCATGAATCTGGAGGACAGAGGTCTGATATGCATTGCTGGTATGGAAGAGTTCTGGTGAAGGCTTTGAAGTGGTTGCAAATTGTCAACCTTTCCTTCCACTGCTTCAGCCACTGTGGAAATTGGTGCTGTTTCTCACAGAGCTGAGTCTCTAATGTCACACCAAGTCTACATTATGTCCTTATAATTAGGTTGTGTATACACATATTGTTTTTCAGAATTCCATGGTTTTTTAAAATAAATATATTGGCAAAGTTTTATGCCTGGCTCTAAACACAACTTCTTAGTCCTGTGTTTGGAATGATGCCCAACCTGACTTATAACAGGAAAAAAACAAAAGATTGTTAAGTAAAAGCAACAGACCAAAAGGCAAGCAAAAAATAATTCAATAATGAAAATAAAAGGGGAAAATGGCCTCTCCAGTAACTTAAAATTCATTCAGCAATACAATTTGTGAAAATTGTTTATGTAATTGCATCCCAGTCCTTGGAACCTCAGTTTCTCAAGAGAATATTGATCCCCTATGCCCTACCTATGAGCTCTCTCATGAGGGAAATGCACTCAGGGAGGTCTTGATGGGCAATCAGCCTGTACCTATCACAGAGAGAAACTGTGGAAGCAAAAGTAGTGAGGATAAAACAAAGCCAGTGAGGTTTCCAGCATCTTCTGAGTATCATTGCAGCAGGTAATGTGGTATGGCAAAGAGGGTCAGCTTAAGTTCCAGAATGTTCCACCTTCAAGACCAGGAGCCATTTCCTCCCTGGTGTCCTTGTACAAATGGAGAAAGGGAAGTGAGTTGCCCTGATTTGTCCAGGAACGGCGATGATTACGAAAGAATCAAGCAACTGAATGACAGAATGTAAGTGAACTCCATCAGTGCCTTGCTCACGTCTACATGAGTGAGTGCTGAGTTCCCTGTGGTGGGAACCTCACAGGAGAGAGCTTGTTTCAGCCTAGCATTGCTAGAAAGCAAGCTTTGGTGCTGCCTTCTTCCTCCTCAAAAATGTTAAAGCTATTTTAGAGTGCAAAAGGAATCTACAATCTCACCACTTGGAAGACAGAGACAGTAGGATTGTTATAAATTGAAGGTCAGCCTGGTCTGCATAGCTAGGTCCAAGACAATCAGGGCTACATAGAAAGACTCTATCTCAAACGTAAATAAATAAAATAGATTAGGTAGCTTAGAAGTTTAATTATCTCTATATATCTCAAAATAATCATCAAAAATTTGGCTTGTGTTTTTCCTGAACTTGTTTGTAGGGAAATAAAAACTATGAAGAAAAAAGTGAAATTCTATGAAACATTTTGAAATGCTATCTTTGTTATATATTATGATGTGGGTACCTTTCCATAAGTGTGCATGTTTATCTCACTCGGAGCCACGGTGGCTTAGTTAAACTTGTCTCTAAACATTACTCATCAGTGATGCTACAGTCAATGTATTTTCTTAAGTAGTTCCGTGATGCCTTCTTACTAGCACAGAAACTGAACTAGAGAGGGTAATGCTCTCTGTCTTTCCGAAGCAGTGGGAACTCAAGCGCAGGTCAGTGAGTCTCTGTACCTCTGTACAAGTCTGAGTTCAAATGAAGTTTCAGAAGCAACTGTTGTTCAGAACATGCAGGTAATTGGCCATTCTCTTCCCATCATTTATTTGATTAGCAGATAACCCATCGTACATGGAGGAATGTGGATACTGAGGAAAACCTCCAGATTAGATAGATCCCAGACGTGGCTATAGAGGTGTTTCTTCTTATTCCTTAGCGACTGCTACTCAAAAGGTCATATCATCTTATACGAACTTAAAATTATATTATTGAGTTACACATGCTATTTGCTCAAAAAACTGTCATATACCACAGACAATTTACTGAAAAGTCAAATACTGAAAAACTAAGAACATGATCAAATAACCACATTTTTATGCAGTGAAAAATACTAACAGGTACTTATTTTCCTGGACAAATTTGTAGGATAAATACCAAGTTCATGAGGAAGTGAGGGCATGAGAACCAGCACACCTGTCAGCAGCAATGGACAAGGTATCTGCTAGAGAATGTGTCCTAGCGATGTCTGATCATATGAAATGTGTGTAATGTAACCTCCAAACATGGCGATTCCGTTCCTAGGAGCAGGTCACAGAGAGATTCTCACAGTGGGTTATTGGACACGGAGACAAGCTGTGGCCAATCTTGGCATCACTCGCAAGGACGCAGGTGAGTGGTGTGGTGAGAGGCAGTGAGGTAAAGCTACCAAAGTGTGGTGTGTGGGGGACATCAGGCTCTGGACTCCACTAACCCATCTACACGGAGATGAGAACAGGAAATTATCTTGTTACATAGAACTGGTAAAGAATTTTGACGGAGCTGAAGTCTTCTCTTGGTTTTCATGAATTTTTGAAAATCATATGAAGAAGAAAATCAGTTTTTCATAGCTATCTCAATAGACACATTGGCGGGAGACTGGATATGATAGCCAGAGCATAGCTGGCAAGCAGGACACGTGAGTTGAACAAGGTCATATAGAACTGCACATGGAAGTTGAGATTCCTATATACAATAACTTACATGAGTGAACAGAATTTTAATCAAAATGTAAACCATAAGAGGAACGATTCATTAATGAAATAAGCATATTTTCATAAACCTCAATTGATATATTAATAGAAATGACAATTAGCCAAAAATGTAATGGCAATTTCCCCAAGATGTGAATGAAATCATTCAAGTACCAAAGATCAGTATTTAAATTCTAAGTTAAGCACATCATAAAGTGTCCCTGCAGGAGCTAAGGGTATAGCTGAGTCAGCAAAGTAAGCTCATTTTTCCCGGCACACTAATAAGAAAAAAAAGTCAAATATGGTGGTACACATTGGAAAGAAAACCCAGTATGATGGCGCTAGATTTCTGACTTACAAGTCAGTCCACCAGTGAATCCAATGAGTTCCAAGTAGAGTGTGAGATTCTGTTCCAAAAATAAGATGGATGGTATATGAAGAACAATAGCTAATGTTGACCTGTGGTATGCACACACATACATGCACACATGCATACACACTTCCGCCCACAAATATAGACATTCAAAAACTATTCTTTGAAGTCATTATGAAACCAAATATTATAACATCTCTAAAATCAAAATAAAATGGGCTTCTTTTCTCTATTTTTTTCTTTGCCGATTTTAAGCTGATATTGGATTTCTACTAACCATGGAACACAGCAATGACACCAAAGTGACTGAATTTATTCTCCTGGGATTTGCTGGACAGCACGAGTCTTGGCACATCCTCTTTGTGGTGTTCCTAGTGATTTACACAGCCACCTTAGTGGGAAACGTTGGCATGATCCTGCTCATCAAACTCCATTCTTCCCTGCACACCCCCATGTACTTTTTCCTGCAGCACCTGGCTTTTGTTGACCTCTGTTATTCCTCTGCTGTCACTCCCAAAACACTGCAGAATTTTGTGAGCACAAAGCCATCCATTTCCTTCACTGGATGCATAGTTCAATTACTGGTCTACGGTACCTTTGTAACTAGTGACTGCTTCATCCTGGCTGCTATGGCTGTGGACCGCTATGTGGCCATCTGCTACCCACTGCGCTATCCTGTCATCATGTCCCAGAGACTCTGCACTCTACTGCTTCTTGGTTCATACTCTATGGGCTTCTTAAATGCCTCTGTAAATACAACTTTTACTTTCTTATCAAACTTTTGCAAGTCCAGTGCCATTAATCACTTTTTCTGCGATGCACCACCAATTCTTGCCCTATCATGCTCCAGTATTGATCTTAATATCATGGTATTGACGATCTTTGTGGGATTTAACTTAGTCTTCTCTGTATCTGCTGTCATCTTTTCCTACACATATATCTTGGCTGCCATTATAAGGATGTCTTCTGCTTCAGGAAGGAAAAAGGCCTTCTCCACATGTGCATCCCATATGACCACAGTCACAATATTCTACGGAACAGTCTGCTACATGTATGTACTTCATGGGACCAACAGATCTCAAGAGCAGGAGAAGGTAGCTTCTGTGTTCTATGCTATTATGATTCCCATGTTAAACCCCCTCATCTACAGCCTAAGAAACCAGGATGTAATAGAAGCCCTGAGGCACACAAGAAACAAATGTTTCTAGTGGAAAACTTGGTCTGCATGTCAGCATGACTCAGCAGGCAAGGCATCAGGGCACTGTCCCTGGTCAGCTTAGGGAGATATGACCAACGTTCATGTAACACAAAGGCATTCCTTATCTATCAATGGCAGCTGAAAGAGTAGGAAAAGAATTAAACTGTGAAGTAAGTAGGCTTGCTTTCTCAGTGCTGAGAATCAAACCCAAGATCTCTTATATTCTAGCCAGGTAGTCCACCAACTGCAAAAATTAAAATTCTAATTTATGCATTTCTGGAAGAGAATCCATATGTATAGCTTTTATTTCTTTTGTACAGCTTTGAGCCTCTTTGAAAATATGTGTAATAAAAATCAATTATAGAGTAAAGAAAACTGAAAGGCATTGTCAGTACCTTACACTAGGAAGTCTTCTGTGGGAAAATTACATTTCATCTTCTTTAATGTTATTCTCTGAAAATAATAGCTCTTCTTATTTCCCCCACCTATCTACATTATTGCTGTGTAGAAAAATTCAGTATAGCTTTGTTCTAGATAATATATGCAGTAGAGTAGAGTGAGCCAGAAAAGACATAGAGAAAATCCTCATAGATAGATGTTGAGACATTAGGGACCAACATGCCTCCTTCCTAGACTATTTTCATAATAATTACTAAATTTCTGTGGTGTAGATGAGAGTGGCTGTCACATACCCATTTTATTACTGTAAACTTGAATATACATCTCTACCCCTGTGATGGTTTGAATAAGAAAGTGCCCATAGGTTCATATATTTAAACACTTGGTCAGCAGTTCATGGAGTTATTGGGAAAGGGTTAGAAGGTGTGGCCTTGTTGGGAGGAGGTGTGTTACTGGGGGTGGGATTTGAAGTTTCCAAATCCTATACTAGGCTCGTGTGTGTGTGTGTGTGTGTGTGTGTCTTTCTTCCTCCAACTTGTAGATAAGATGTGAATTCTCAGCTGCTTCTCTGGCACCATTGGTATTACTGTACACAACAACGAGCCACAAGATATACAACAAAACACACTTTAACAGTTTTCATTAATAAAGAGTGGGAAAGAGGGGGTGCAAGGCCTGTCTGAAAGAAACGGGGCAAGAGAGAGTGTGATGTGGGATTCCCTTCTATATGCTGTGATTGATAATTTCTTAAAATATGGAAAACATAGGAGGATCAAGTTCTGCAATAAAAAAGGGCTCTCTAGAAAATTACTGTTTCCTTTTGTGTGTCTGACTTCACCACATCAAACATAGTAGAGGCACACCCTGCCTAATGAGGTGGATACATAACTGAAGAGATGCCTAATTATACAGCAAATGTTATTGCATCCTCTTTAGTTAATGGTCAATTTCCTCCTTTGCTGACTCTTTAATGATGGTGTGATTCATCGTGCCATTAAGAGACACAAATGTTCCCACCAACACATCCATACAAAGGTAAGGAAAACATCTTGCACAACATCCACAACATTCTAAGCACATTAACATTGCTCAATAAATACTTGTTGAATAGAGAAATGGACAAATGAAAACAGAAAAGAGATCAGGAATCTAGATGAGCCTTCTGATAAGAGTGGGAACAATAATCTTTAGTCCAGCACAGTGGTTTATGGTGCAGAGAAGTGGGTGGACCTGAAGAAGAGGAAGTCGCATGTACTCTGTGGTCAAAGAAATAGGAACTGACTAAAGAAGCTTGAAAAGCTGCATCGTGTACCATATGCAATAAAGTCTATGGCCTACATGCATGTGTTAGAAAAACCTAGAAATCATCACACATCCGTTGGCAGAGGGCATTAATAGGTCTTTATTGATGCCGTCACTACGTGGGGTCAAATGTGAGAGCATTTTATTATAAATTCTTATATGAAAGGAAATATGATGGAGGTTAAGAAAGACACAAGTCTGACTCACCCACCCCCAAAAAGAGAGAGAGATGAGAGAGAGAGAGAGAGAGAGAGAGAGAGAGAGAGAGAGAGAGAGAGAGGGAGGGAGGGAGGGAGGGAGGGAGGGAGGGAGGGAGGGAGGGAGAGGGAGAGGGAGAGGGAGAGGGAGAGAGGGAGAGGGAGAGGAGAGAGGAAGAAAGATTGGGTAGAAGCATTTTTACTTGATCATAAAGTAGGAGGAAGACTTGATCAAACCCTAGAGTCAAAATGGATTAACAGAGGAGCCCTGTATCTCTCAGGAATGAGGAATGGGATTATCTCAGAACCCCTTTCCCATACAACCACTGGCAGGAAACAGTTACACTCTTAGAAGTCTATTAACTTAGCCACAAAGCTACAACACACAGGAATGAGTAAAGCCATTTGATTTGATTCTAATCACACGGTAAAATATTATACAGTAGTGGTGTGTGTGTGTGTGTGTGTGTGTGTGTGTGTGTGTGTGTGTGTGTGACAGAGAGAGAGAGAGATGTTCCAAAGACCTATACACAAAACAAGATATGAAAAGGAGGGGGAACCATCTTGAAAGAAGTGAGTCCCAAGTAAGAAGGGGAAAAAAAAGGGGGGGGAGTAATAGGTCAAATATGGGAGTAACAAATCAAAATACATTGCATATGTTTAAGTAGTTGTCAAAAATTATCATTTTAAAATTGGTACACAAGTTTAAGTCACTTTAGAAACAATAGAAATATTTTATTAATCTTCCTTTAAAAAATCTAATGGAATATTGTTACATCCATCCACAATGTCCATTGTATTGTTATTGATAAAATACAAACATCTTTTTAAAATGGGTATATGGGGCAGGGGGAGTACATTGTACGTAATTCAAGTCCCTGGGTTGGATGGCATATTTAACATCAAATACTATTTACGGAGCAATTGTGACAAATTGTTAGAAATCAGAACTCCATCCATTCTGATTTATGGACCTTCAGTTTTATAATGCTATTAAAATAAATTCTTAATATTAGGAAACAATATTTTCTAAGGCTTGTTTTTTCACAAAATATGACAGAACTTTATAGAGATCCTCAGGACCAAAAGCGAATTTGAAAGGAAAGGGTTTGTTCAACTTGCTCTCACTCCGTATCACAGTCCATCATCCAAGATACTCAGCACAGGAACTCAAACAGGGCAAGAACCTAGAGGCAGGAGCTGATGAAGAGGCTATAGAGGAGTGCTACTTAAGGACTTGCTCATCATGGTTTTCTCAGACTGCTTTCTTATAGAACCCAGGACCAGCAGCCCCAGGATGGCAGTACCCACAGGCCTTCCCTCATCAATCACTAATTAAGAAAATTCCTTACAGCTGGATCTTATGGAAGCACGCTCAACTGAGGTTCCCTCCCTCAAATGATGCAGTGTGTGTCAAGTTGGTATAGAATTAGCCAGAATATCACCCATGAACAGTTCTGCTAGTCCAGGGATTGCACCACTGCTCCAGTTCTGCAAGCCTGGCCCACCTATGGTTTATCTGTGTTTTGGTCTTGCTCTTTGACAAGCACAGTCCCCAGACCCTAAGCATTCTGATCCCACAGTGAAAAAGGTAACCCAGCTGAATTCTGAATCGTCTGCGAGGTCTTTCTTTCCTTGCCTTGAAATGTATCCCATCTATACATGTAAATATTTTATAGTGTGGCTCTAAAGAGTTTAATAAATCTGATGCATCACCTTTTTATCTCATTTTCTCTGTCTTCTTTGGTCTTTCTGCTGAACAGTCTCATCTCTATTCCTGAAAAATCGGAAATTTCAGTTTCCCCGAGCATTTGATTCTGATTTCTATTTGTTTAACAACTCCATCTTTAAATCACTTCTCTTCTTGAATTTTGTCATAAGCCATCCTGAAAGAATAAAGTTGCTCCTTCATTGTTCTGCTTAGAAACCTCATCAGCAAAATTTCAGATCTCCTTGCTCAAAAGTCTATCTCCATGGAACCCTGTGCTTGTATAAAAATTCTGTACATGGTTACCTGAGTATCCTTTATGAGTATAGAAACCCTTATTATAGCTCTTTTCTTCTTTTCTCTCTGAGCTCTCACCAAAATTGTTTTTCTTGCATATGACTAGAAATTTTTTTAATATTTCTGCTTTGAACAGTTCCAAAGCAGATTCCACAAGGTTAGGTATAGGCAATATCAGCACCCTATTTCTTAACCATTTTCTGTCTTAGTACAGGCTGACTTAAGAAATTACCATAGACTGGCTGGCTTATAAAAAAGATGTTTTTAATTCTATTTATAGGAATCCAAGGCTTAGGTGATAGCACTGTTGCATCCCCATTAGAGCCCTCTTCTGGGTTTCAATGCAAAAAAACATGGGACTTGAGCAAAGGGTAGGGAGTTTTCTAGGTTATGTTTGTAGAACCTCATAGCTTATTCACCTCTCAAAGTCTTTGCCTCTTAACCGCCACTTTGGGGATGAAAAGTTAACAGATGAATTGCATATAGGTTCTTAGAGTTGTTCTTATAAATTAATAACTTGAGTGTAAATGCATAATAATATCTGTCCTCTGGCCAGTGCAAACCGCTCAGTATCTTGAGGAGATCTACGAGGAAGTGGAGGAAAGGGGTAAGATAGAGAAGGAGAAAGTGCAGGGGAGGGCAGGCATTACTAACTAATATGCACACCTGCAAACTAAAACACCATGCCCATGGGATTCTGATTAGCTATGTTTAATGCCATCGCAATGTATGTAATTTAGTCTCCATTGTTTAGCTTATTTCCTGACCGTTATCCATAACAACTTGTAAGCAACACACTAAACAAAGACAAAAATCCATAATCCATTCTTTGGGAGTGGGGCGTAGTTTTCTAGGCTACTCCCTGTTGACTGGCATCACTGATGATCTTATGGGAACCCAAAGAAAATTTAGGATTATGGTCAAGTCCTGACTGGAGTATTCTGTGAGCCTGGTGACAAGTATAAGGAAGAAGACACAAACACAGATTTTGGACAAGAAAATATTTACAGCCTTATTCTAGCAAGGGGGAAATTGTCTGTTATCTAACAAGGCACTGCTTTAAAAAGTCGAAGTCCCTAAAGAAATAAGCTTTCTCATCTAGAAAGTTTACGATGTTGTAAGCCCAAGAGAACTCATGAGCACTGTTTTTCCCAGTTGTATCCTAGTCCATGGAACCTGAGATCACAAGGGAGTGATTGCTGCTCCCTTAGTCCCGAACTATAAACTCCTGATGGGAAACAACAGAATAGAGACACCTTAGTGGGCAATTACCAGCTGCCAAAAGTGTACTAGGAAGCAACTCCAGTGTAAGTAAAACCAAACAAATGACATTTGCAACATCAGGTTTTTGTCATTGAGTGTTTGCAGGTGATAAGGAGCAAAGAGTGAGAGATCAAGTCCCAGACCAGGAATAATGGCTCTTTCCTTAGTGATACAATGGAAACTGAAGAAATAGATGGAGCTGGTGTTGCCGGGGAAACATGAATGGCATCAACAAATGAGCAGAAGAAGTTCTTCATGCCTTATCGTATGTCTAACAATGATAAATATTTTTATTTATTACTTTGTTTCATTTATGACTTTAGGATTTCAATTGAACAAGGATAAATTCAAGTTTATCATGTTTGAATTCTCCCCATTTGTTAGTTTTCAGTTTATTTTTGCTTTCATAGATGTGTACAATGAAATATGATCTATCTACCCCCATTCTCTCCTTCCAGTGCCTCCTAGAGCTGCCTGAACATATCCCCCTTTCTGTTATTGTTGCTGTTGTTGCTTTTAAATTGCCTGATAACTTTAATAGTTATTCTGGCACATTCTTTTTTTAATTTTTTTTTTACTGAAAATAGATATTTTATCTCACATAATATATTCTGATTGTGGTCTTCCCTCCCTCTATATCTCCCAGTTTCTCCCATCTTCCTCTCCCATCCAGATCCAGCCCCTTTCTTCTCTCATTAGAAAACAAACAGGCTTCTAAGGGCTAATAATAAAATAAAATAAAGCAAAAACTAACACATCACATAAGACAAAAACAAACATGCATGGCGATTTCTCAGAAAATTAAGAAACAACCTACCTCAAGACCCAGCAATACCACTTTTGCATATATAGCAGACCCCTGAAGTCTGCTACAACAGGTTCCCACCTTGTCTCCTTTTAAAATTATCTTAGCTATCCTTGACTCTTTTCCATATCAAATTTGGAATAGGCTTGTTGGAGTATACTTAAAATTCTTTATAGCATTTCATAAGAATTACATTGGATTAGTACATTAATGGGGGGTTGTTTACAATGCTAGTTTTTATCCACAACCCAATCTGAATTCAGTCTTCTTTATGCCCTCAAAATTTTCTCAAGAAGTATTATGAACATTTATGGATAGATTTGTACTTACATAGTTTATATTTGTTGTTATTAAAGTATTTGGGGTTTGTTTCATTTCTGCTTGTTTTTTTATTTCAGGAATAAGGATCAAACCTCAAACCAAGAGCTTCAAGGACACTAGGTAAGTGCTCTACTACTGATCCACACCCTCAGCTCTAAACATTTTAAATAAAAATAATCTGTCTTGATTAAGGGAAAGGGCAAGCTAGTATATTAGTTGTATATCTTAGTTGGTGAGTGTACACTTTCAAACCCAGCAGCCTACAGATGGGCCTACTGACCTCAGCAGGTGTCAAAACAGGAAGGCTTGAACGTGGAAAGGGGACTTGAAGGGAGGATCTGAGCAGGGGTGATGGGGTAGGAGGGAGATGACAGGTAAGGAGGGAGAGCAAACAGAATGCCTTATATACAAACATTAAATTGTGCACGTTTAATTAATATTGTCTGTTGTAAACATGAATGGAATTGGCCTTTGTATGCTAGACTGATGTCTAATGGCTTTACTAACCTCACCAAGAATTTATAGGATAATTCTGGGATTCTCCATGAAGACAAATACATCATTAAAAATAGTAACAACTGAGATCCCTCCATATACTCAAGGTTCCCATTGTTTCCTTTGCATGCCCTTCTGTCCTGGCTAAGACTTAAAACGAGTGTTGAGTAGATTCAGGAATCAAGTTATTACATCGTGTTACTTCAGTTATAAGTCAACAATGCTATTCAATATTCAGTATAATAATAAGCAAAAAAAAAACACTAAACCAAGTTAACACAGTCCCCCTTCTATTTCCACTTTTCTAGCACTCTGTCATGAAAATTTGCTAAATTTTGTCAATTACTTTTTTATATATGTTGAGAAGATCAAATGGCTGTCTTCATTTTAATATGTTAACATGGAATTCCTAGAAAATGCACTCACATCTCTGACTCCAAAGGTTTACTGTCCTGCAGTTGCAAAGGCATTGCTAATTACGGCTACCAAGACTGAAATGGTAAGTTTCTCTGCTTCCTGTGTTTGTTGCCAACAACTAACTTGCCTAATAAACTTAAAGGTTATCTCCAGGAATCCTGGGGGTTTGGGATCTAAAGTTAAGATATAAGTAAATTAGAGTATTTACATTAAAATATAAAGAACATGAGAAAAATGTAGTTAAATCAAAGCATTTTTAGGGCTGGAGATCTGACGAAAGTGCTTCCTGCATGAGCATAAGGACTTGAGTTCAGATCCCCAGTACTAACATTAAAGCCAGGCACAGTGATGCATCCAGGAACCTTGATGCTGGAGTGAAGCCTGGAAGATCCCAGGGCTTCCTAGCTAGTCAATCTAGCCCACCAAACAAGTTCTATATTCAGTGAGTGACCCTGAATCAAAAGATCAGGTGAATAGCAATAGAGGGGACACCTAACATTGGCCTCGGGCTTCCACATCTACACAGAGAAGCTAGCACACATGGATGGATGGACAGACATACACACACACACACACACACACACACACACACACACCATTAAAAATGTTTTTAATTTAAAAGAAACTTTAACCCAAGACTGCCAACATGCATCTGTAATCTCAACACCAGGGAGGTCAGAGTTAGACTGAGCCTAGGCGCTTTTTGGTACTTCAGTCTGTGTAAATGGGCAATATCCAAGTTCTATGAAAAATCATCTCAAATAATAAGGTGAACAGCAATGAAAGAAGACACCAGTTGTCAGGACTGGGCCCCCACACATGCCCACAGAAGTGAACATATTTGCACTACATGGATCTCTTCCATATTACTAAGTAAATAATTAAATAAGGTGTTTTTTATGTCTTTGTTAGTTGGTGTATGTATGGCATACTTGCTTGTCCCTGAGAATATGGATACTGCTAGAGGACAATTCTCCAAACTTTATGTGGAATTGTCTAAGCTGGGTGCCACATTTTAGCCATTTCGCTTTTTTTTTAGATTTATTTATTATGTATACAATGTTCTGTCTGTCTGTATGCTTGCTAGCCAGAAGACGGCACCGGATCTCATCACAGATGGTTGTGAGCTGGGAATTGAACTCAGGACCTCTGGAAGAGTAGTCAGTGCTCTTAACCTCTGAGCCATCTTTCCAGCCCCCGCCATTTTGCTTTGTTTGGCTCTTCTTGTTTTGTTTTGAAGACAGGGTCTCATATGCTCCAGCTGAGATTACAGGTGTAAGTCACTGTGCCTAACCCCTCATGTTAACCTTTAAAACCAACACAAGTCATATCACAGAAAGTATTCTTCGCCTTATTTTTAAACCAAACAGGGTGGAATATGTTCAAGGAAAACGCCCTCAGCCTCCTCTACTTTTCTTTCTTTGCAACCCTTCAGGTGGTTTTTAAACTTTCTTGTTAACCATGGAACAAAATAATGGCACCAAAGTGACTGAGTTTATTCTTCTGGGATTTGCTGGGCAGCATAAGTCATGGCACATCCTCTTCATAATATTTCTCATGATCTATGTTGCCACGCTCATGGGTAACATTGGTATGATACTACTCATCAAGATTGACTCTTCCCTGCACACTCCCATGTACTTTTTCCTCCAACACCTAGCCTTTGTTGATCTGTGTTACACTTCCGCTATCACTCCCAAGATGTTGAAAAACTTCACAGAGACGAAAGCATCCATCTCCTTCATGGGATGCATGCTACAATTGCTAGCCTATGGTACTTTTGCCACCATTGACTGTTACATCCTGGCTGCTATGGCTGTGGACCGCTATGTGGCCATCTGCAACCCATTACGTTATCCCATCATCATGTCCCAGAGACTCTGCATTCTGCTGCTGGTTGGTTCATATACCATGGGCTTCCTAAATGCCTCTGTAAACACAAGCTTTACATTTTCACTGAACTTTTGCAAATCCAATGCCATCAATCATTTCTTCTGTGATGAGCCTCCCATTCTTGCCCTGTCGTGCTCCAGTATTGACTTCAGTATCCTGCTACTGACAGTCTTTGTGGGGTTCAACCTGATGAGCACGGTGTTGGTTGTCACCTTCTCCTACATATACATCTTGGCTGCCATCCTACGGATGTCTTCAGCTGAGGGAAGGAAAAAGGCCTTCTCCACATGTGCCTCCCACCTGATGGCAGTCACCATTTTCTATGGGACTCTCTCCTATATGTATCTACACCCGCACACCAGTGAATCTCAGGAGCAAGAGAAGGCAGCTTCTGTATTCTATGGTATAATTATCCCCATGTTAAACCCCTTGATCTATAGCCTGAGAAACCAAGATGTGATAGAAGCCTTTAAAAAGCTAGGAAAGAAATGCTTATAATTTGAGAGCATCCATTTATAACTCAACATGGTTTGTCAAGTAAGCTACCAATGTCCTGTTATTTCTCAACTTCAAATACTGTGGTGTACCCTGAGCAGCAGCATATTTCCATTCCATATCAATGGTATTTGACAGGCAGAGCAAAACAACCCACATAGTTAAATAAAGTTTCATTCATGGTATCCAAAAAACAATGCATTCAGTGTTGTTTTTGTTCTTCATAAAAGGATTTGTTTAATTTTAATCACGGGAATGTGTGTGAGAAAGTGCATGCCACATGTATGCTGACGCTACAGACAGTCATGAGATATCCAATGTGGGTGCTAAAAACTGAACTTGGGTCCTTCACAAACTCTTGCTGAACTGCTGAGCCATCTCTCTGGCTCCACTTTTGTGCATTTTGATTAGTTTCCATTTTATAAATATCTGTCATAAAAAATAAAATGGAAGTAAATCTATGAGAAAAGAAAAAGAAAGAATAAGAACTACAGACAACTATCCACTGCTAGAAAGAGGAAATTAGCCTCTCCCAGGAATGAACACCCTTAGTGGTTGTCCAATGCAGACTGGTCAACCTTGAAACCAACCATATACACAAAAACAACAAAAACAAACCCACAATGGTCTATTTTTATATATTGGTACATACACATATATATCCATGTAACAAATTTTAATTTAAAAAAGAAACCATCAACTTGAGAAGGAATGCGGGAGGAGTTTGATAGATGGTAACTGGGAGAGGCTGGAGGGTGAAGAGAGAGAGAGGATGTGATATTCCAATTAAAAACACTTTTTAAATGAAATGAAAATAACTTTTAACATGGGCATTTGTAATTTTTAAGTGCAAGCAATCCTGAAAATCATCTCCAATAGATGTGGAAAGATAGAACTTTAAAAAAAAGAAAACACTATTTAAAGGATGTTTCACTTATTAAGCAAAATACAATATTTGTGCATAAATAACTAACATTCTGCTGAGTCATAACCATAAATACCTCAGTGACTTACAGAAGGATGTACAATGGAGTCTGTTGTGATTACTATGGATTAAAGCATCTTTGCTTCTTTCAAAAGATGATGACTAAGGCTAGCCATGTCACACAGTCTTCCCGTCCTTCAAAGCGGATATTAATTTTGTTATTTACTAAAATTTAGTGTGAGTCAACATTCCTCTATGCCTACAGGAAATGCCCTATAAACACTTTTTGGAGTCTCAGCTCGTTTGCCCAAAGCATAGAAGTAAATTCTAGATGTGGAACTCTAATTCCCAGAGCAGTCAGCACCCATGCCCTTTGAGAAATAACACCTATGACCTAAAAGAAAGCAAAGTGTTACATAGTGGTTAGTCATGAGTTTTCTTGAGGGTAAGGCCATATAAAGCACTACAAACCTGATGGTTTTAATATCAGAAATATGGGAGCTCTATCCAGTGTTCCAGTGTGGGTCTCTGTCTCTATCTCCATCCGTCGCCAGATGAAAGTTCTAGGATGATATGCATGATATTCGTCAGTATTGCTCTAGGATAGGGTTATTTCAGGTTCCCTATCCTCAGCTGCCCAAGGAACTAACTGGGGGCCTCAGCTTGGGCACCTGGGATCCCCTCTAGGGTCAAGTCTCCTGCCCATCCTAAAGTGGGTCCTTTAACTAAGAAATGGGGTTCCGTGCTCCCCTATCCAACCTTCCTTTATCCCGATCCTCCTGTTTCCCCAAGTCCCCCCTCCTTTCCTTCTACCTTTTCTCTCCCCATCTCCCCTTACCCCCATCCCACCCCACCCCCAACATCCCACTTTTCTCCCCGGCAATTTTGTATACTTCCCTTATCCAAGAGGATAACTATATGTTTTTCCTTGGGTTCACCTTCTTACTTAGCTTCTTTAGATTCGCCTATTGTAGACTCCGTGGTCCCTATTTATGGCTAGAGCAGAAGGAGGGAGAACATGAGCAAAGAAGTCGGGACCACGAGGGGTGCACCCACCCACTGAGACAGTGGAGCTGATCTACTGGGAGCTCACCAAGGCCAGCTGGACTGTTACCAAAAAAAGCATGGGATAAAACTGGACTCTCTGAACATGACGAACAATGAGGGCTGATGAGACGCCAAGGACAATGGCACGCGGTTTTGATCCAACGCAATGTGCTGGCTTGGTGGGAGCCTAGCCAGTTTGGATGTTCACCTTCCTAGATATGGACGGAGGGGGGAGGACCTAGGACTTACCACAGGGCAGGGAACCCTGACTGCTCTTTGGACTGGAGAGGGAGGGGGAGAAAAGTGGGGGGAAGGGGAGAGGGGTGGGAGGAGGGGGAGAAGAATGGGAGGAGGGGGAGGGAAATGGGAGGCTGGGAGGAGGTGGAAATTTGTTTTTTTTTCTTTCTTTTCTTTATTCTCCTTTTATCAATAAAAAAAATACATAAAAAAAATAAAAAAAAAAGACTTAAAAAAATATATCAGAAATATGTTGTTTCACAGTTACAGAAGACATACCCAGAAACCTGAAACCAAGGTGCTGGTTGGATGAGTTCTCTCTAAGCACCATGAGATCTGCCAGGTGTTTTCATGACATACATAGATGTCTCCAAATTTTCCTTTTTATAAGAGCATCCATCTTATAGAATTAGTTCCCATCCCAATACACTTACTCAGTTACATCCTGGAACACTGCAGGTTGAGGATTAAGTCTTTAGCCCTGGAATTTTTGTGAGAACAGAACTCAAATCAATGTAAATCTTACAACTGGTTAGGAATGTCCAACCTCCAGGCACATACAGTCTCAGACAACTATGAATGGCCCAACATAAAATCATAAGGTTACACTTCCCATAATGCAGGACAATTACCATGCTTGTATTGCCCTACACATTCTTACACAGGCAACACAAAGTGCAATCTGACAGGTTCAAGAAAAATTATGTGAAATGGGGAAAGAAAGGTGTTAGCATAGGTACAAAAAGAGTTTGAGAGAAAGAATGGGAGATAGACTTGACACACATTATATTAATGTATGAAATTCTCAATATTTTTCTAACCACAAGAATTTTTTATAACTTGATTGCATGGTATTTCAGTCCTGAAATCTGTAGATGGCAATATCTTGTCACACCATCAAAAGGCCGAAACTACCCGAACCCAGATAAAATCCATTGTCTTCCCCTTGTGTCAAATGAATCTGTAGGTTATGATTTGGACCTGCAGAGGCATGCCAGTTTTATTGAAATCATACTTCTTCTATGAGTGTTCTCTCAATAATGTGTCAGGACTGGAGAACTGGAAAGAACACAGAATTTCTAATAAATTCTCTGTGAACAACTTGTCAACGACAAAGCCTGTAAGTCGACAAGAGACTGTCATCATGGAAGCCTCCATTTCAAGCTCAACCACACCAATCAATGACACTGAATCTGAACTATAAAATTCTCTAATCATGATCACTCAAACAGCTAGTTTTGTAAGTGAAGACATCAAACCACAGAGATACTGGAACTGAGCTTGTAATGAGAGTCGGCATCTATCTTTAACCCTAGGTATTTTAGTCTTCAAAATTTATGATCTTCTCAACAGAACAGCACTGCAAGCCATTTTATCCTGTGCCGCAGGAGCCCAGGATTCTGTGACGCCTCAGGACTATCCATCCTCTGGCCATCTTGAGTCATTGAAGCCTTTCATGACTGCTCCTATTTAGCCTCTTTCTGAGATGAAATTAGGAATTCAAAAGTAGGCCTTGAGGCCATCCTTTTTTTCTAGGACTTCTCCCCAGATAGTTCCAGAAAGTCCATACAAGTCACCAAGAACCGTCGCACCCAACTTTCTTGAACTCTGCAAGCTTCCCTTGTCCTTCTTGCATCCCCAGAGTAAAGCGACTGGAAAAAGCAGGTCCTAAAGCACCCAAAAGCTAACCCTGTCCTTTCCCATTTCCATCAGCTGGCAGTCCAGGGAACCACAAACCCAGAGACTATTGATTCTGACGCTTTGCTTCCCATAAATGCTTTTTTTACCTGAATACGTAATCCCGTAGTAAGTGTGTTCTTTATCCTCAAAGCCAGCTTGTCAGGAGTACCTTCTGACTGATAGAGCTGCCTGGACCAGATTCCTCCAGTCAAGGAGCCCAGCCACCTTACCTCCCTACCATCACTGGCCTCTATAACTCCACCCAATCTTCCAGTAAATTAGAATCAAGCAATAGACCAAGGATCCCTACTTGGTGCTTTCCTCAGCTCCTGTATTGCAGATACATAATGCCCAAACAATGCAAAACACTTTCACTTATGTTACCTGATCCTGACAGTATTTCTCAGCCCCCTTTCCAGATGGTTAGCCCCTTTTCCAGAAGAATAAATGGTCTCAAATGTGATCAATTGGGTTTTTCTAGTTCCCCCAGGCAAGGACAAAATGAACATCCAACTTGCTTGTTTAGATTTTTTCTTCTTTCTACTATAACTCATCACACTCATGGATCCGAATATTCTTGCTCTACTCTCATGACTATGATCATAGTCTAAGAATCTTACTGGAAGCTACCTATTTAGTTTTCAATTTTTCATTTATTTAACAAATGTATTGAGGATGAATATTCTGTGCCAGGTTCTGAGCTAGCAGGGAATCCAAAACTGGAGAAGACAGAGATGACCTCTTTCTGTAGAACGCGGTCCTGCCTCGTTGCTTCAACCAGCTTAGAACTTCCGTAGAGATGCCAAAACCACTGTACCAAAGAAGACACTAAATGCAAGGGAATAAAAGTCCTTTCATAAGAAAAGTATAAAGAAAACTGTCTCATTCCTGGAAGTGCCATCAGGAAGATTTTTGGAGCTTGGAGGCCTGACTCAAGTGCTAAAGTTAGCCATTCAAAGAGAGGACACCAAGCCTTCTGTTTACAGTTGAATGCATGGTGATTAGCTCTGCTCATTAAGAGATCTTTCTCATCTTCCCTTTTAATTTGTGAAGTTCCCAGATTGAGCCAGACATAGTTGTTGCTGAGGTTATGTTTTATAGCAACTTCTGCACAGCTACAGTGAAAGCCAGAGTCTGGCTGTTGGAGTCAAACAGTCTGCACGGCATAATAGCCCTGAATCGGTATCTGGACTCCTTGTCAGTCAGTCCTATCTCTCAGTCTCAGGGCGCTACAACTCTGCTCTGTAAAATGAACTCTACAAAAACCTATCACGAACAGTTCTTAAGAGAATGCTTTGAGAACATAATTAACTATACTAGGAAACCCTACGCAGAGCCCATTCTGGAGACCTTCCTTAAGCTATCCTTATTCTAAAAGAGCTGTTGCTTTTAAAGCACAACAAAAGGGCTAGAGAGATCACTCAGCAATTAGGAACACCGGGTGCTCTTCCAGTGGACCCAGGTTCAATTCCCAGCGCCCAGATACCAGCTAACAAACACCTATAATTCCAGTTCCTTGTGGATTCAGTGCCTTCTTCTGGCCTCTGTAGCCACTGTGCACATGTGGTGCACAAATATATGCAGAGGCAAACATCTATACATGTACAATAAAAATAAAAACTCTTTAGAGTACTAAAAAGTGCCTATCTGATTTGGAATGTATGATTTTCTTTTTCAAACATCTACCGCTTAGTGGAAAATGTCTTTAATCAGCACATTAGGTTTTGGAGAAGTTAGGCAAACATCTTGTCCATTTGGTTATCTGCTTACTTCCTTGCAAGAAAAAAGACTTTCAAATCTTGCCAAGACAGGGTACTATGGTTTTGAAATTTTTTCTGCCTCTGGAAATGGTCTGTTAGTTACTCTAGGCATTAGCCAAAGTTGGTTGCTCCAATGTTGCAAATGAGACTTTGGGTGATTGCCCAGGTATCCAGTTGTCTCTGTCATTTATTACACATTTTGGAAGTTGCTTGATTGCATTTCCTGCTTACTCAAGTAATATTATTTCCCTTCTTAGGTATCCAATGGGATTGAAGACTAGATAGTTGTAGTTACTTTCCTTTCATGACTTAGCCAAGTTATTTATAATAAAGACTTAAACTCCTTAGGATAGGGTAATTATTGAAACATTTATCACATGTTTCTTGCTTGATATTGTTTGTGCTGATTGTAATTCTAATTTTTATGCCTGATATTTGTTCTTATTGTATATAATTTTGTATTAGGCTTAGAACTTTCTTATTTAAACAAAAGGGGGAGGTGCTGTAGAAAATCCTACAGCCTGTAGCCTTTAAGTTACCTGCCCACTTGGGCGTGGCCTCTTATTCTATAACTGCCCATGTAAAGCATGCATGCTCTCTCTCTTCTGGCTGCGGGATTCAGTTGCTGTTCCCTGCTTGAGCAGAGGACTGTGATCTGTGAGTCTACCCCTAAATAAATAACCCTTTATTATACTCAATTCTGAGCTAATGTGGGATTTCTTTTTAGTGTTCGTCTTCATTGTGTTTCCAAAATGATACCCTCTCCAATGTGCCTTAGAGAAAAATGTGAAGAAACAGTGGAAGAACTGTCACGGGACCCCGTACCAGAGCTCATTTTCACACCATTTCCCTCAATGTCAGGACTGATGTTCCAGTGAGTTACCTCTACACACGAGCTCTAGTCTCCCTCTGGAACTCTGTCCACATGCCCCTTCTCGTCAAAAGTCTTCCTTCCTCTCCCAGCTCTGTTGTCTCCGTTATCCCCTCTTTCTTTCAAATTCTACTTTGCATGTCTTCTCTTTTAGGGAATCGTTCCTAACCCACTCGGTTCCATGGCACTCTACGTCCACTAGGCAATAGTCAGAAGGTACCCAACTGAAATCACTGCTCAAATCATACATATTTACATAAAGGCTTAGATGCTGAGTGACTCTAAGCTTTATATTGGATCTTGCTGAAAACCAGGCTGGTCAATGCCAACCCAAATGATAAAACACTGTCATGATGTCCAAGTTCAACATGAATGTTTCAGTCCCTTTCTGTACATGTCATGGGAAACCAATGAGATGGTCTCTAGCAGATTCTGCCTCCTGGTGGTGTGCAGGCCCTCTGTACTTTTTCTCCTTGATCTTTTGAACATGAGCAGAACTTAATATCTCTCCTCATTTCTCCCTCTACGCCCACCCTTTTCTGTCTCCCACTGTCTTTCTTATGGAAGTCATGCCCTGTTATAAGTATTCCTTCATGACCAGGAACTAATGGTTACACCCAGCAGTCTTCAAAGAACAACGTGAGAGAGCCTGAAAGGGCGCCCCCTTCAGCACACCATGAAAGGCTTCACACCACTAGCTAAAACCTAAGCCTTGAGCTAGGATCGCTCAGCCAAGCTGCATCAGAATTCTTGCTTGTTCTTGCTTTAATGTCACTGTTTTATTTTTTCCATTGCTAGAGACTAAACACAGAGCCACAATCTATTAGGGAGGTATTCTATTACCGAGCCACATCCTCTGTCTCATATCCGAATCCCTAACCCACAAAGAGATACAAATTGTTCCTTATTTTACGCTCTAAGTACTGAATAATTTATTTCACAGCAGTATAGGACTAATATAGAAACAAATCAAAAATGTATTCTGAGATCCTATTTTTAGAAGATTATGTCCCTATTTCCCCAATAACTGTCCCCCAGGTCATTATAGACCACGTTGGGACATGTTATTCTTCAACAACCTAGTATTTTTAGCAAATACGTTGGTGTAGAATTAAGTTTAGAACTTGATGATTCTAAAGAAATCATGAGTTTCTTTTTTAAGAAATTGTTAGAGCCAGGGAATGAAGGAGTTTGCTGTGAGATTGTGTCTTCTGGTAATGTCAGAAGCTAAACCCATAAAATCTCACCAATACTATTACCCAAACATGAGATGAACAAGGACAACACCTACCAAAGTAGGTGCAGAAAAGCCCATAAGGTTTCAGTCCTAAAAAAAAAGAACTATAGCTGTCTTCCCCAGGGAAGAACACTCCAACTGATTGTTCAGTGCAAATGGTGAGCTTTGAAAACAAACTTACAAGTGACATTATGAGGACTGCTCTAGTTATATTTTGGAATGTATATGTACATATATTCCTAGAGTAACAATTAATGAAAAGAGAGGCCGTGAATTTGAAGGAGAGTGTGGAGGGTCTATGGGGAGAGGGTCAAAAAGGAAAGGTATAAAAAGTATAAAAGAGATTATATAGAAATTCATATTTCAAATAAGGTCTTCCTATTAAAATGTACCCCTTAAGCTGTGGTTATCACTTATATTCAGTATTCTCATGATTGTATTCCCTAAGCACAACTTCAGATAAAAGTATTTCATATTAATAAGATTATACAATGAGAAGAATAAATCTATTCAAGTCTATGCAAATACCCTGAGAGAGTTTGGGAATAAAGGCTGCTATAAAGCCGGGGAATTCCCCCGTAGAATCACTTGTAGGCATTTGAGGACATTTTTGGCATCCTTTTCACCTATGCATTGTGTTCTCCCACAAGTCCCAGCATGACCACCACCAGTGAGTGGCTCCGGTTGCTGGAAAGCAGGGGTCCAGCCCTGTAGGAATGGTCCCCATGGTGACTTTCAACTCTTAAAGGTCACAGCTGCGGCTGGAAGAAGTAATGCTTTGTTACTCACTGCGATGTTATCAATATTTCATCAAAGTCCTGCAAGGCTTCCCTCTGTGTCTGAGTCCCTGCTTAGTTTGGTTTGACATTGTGTCAGGTTACTTCGACACTCAAATTCTATAATTAACCGATGAATTGTCTCGATGCAATCAACACCAAAATTATGTACTATGTGCTGGGTGCAGTGGGTCTGGGGAGAAGGGAAGACACAAAGACAAGCAATACACAGAAACAGTCTTGTAAAATCAAAACCTCTACCGCCTTCAGAAGAGGTTCAGAAATGGTTTTCTTACACACATATCACACTCTTCCCCAAAAGGGGGATATGTTAAAGCAGTATTACTTACTTTTCCACTGGTTGAACAAAATCCTGATAATTTAAGGATACAAGGGCTCATTTGGCCCAAAGTTTAAGGGTACAGTCCATCATGATGAAGAGGCCATGATGTAAAGAAGTTGAGGCAGTTGATCTCATTGTACCCATAGCTAGAAAGCAAAAAGAAATGAATACAGTTCTCAGCTCACTCTCTCCTCTTTATCCAGCTGGAGTACCAGTACAGGAAATAGCATCACCTACATTTAGGATGAGTTTTCCCACTGCAAGTAACCTAACTTACAAAACTCCCTCCGGGGCACAGCCAGTCATTTGTCTCCTAGGTTCCACCAAGATTACAACATTAGCCATCACAGAAACCTAACTCCTACTATTCCTGGAGCTCATCAATTGGCTAGACTAGCTTTCCATCTACCACCTAGGGTCCTCTTGTCTCCAGCTCCTAAGGCTGAACATGAAAGGGGGATGATTCCTTCAGAAATCTCTGTATCTTTGTGTGTAAACCTCAAAATTGATGTTAAAAAAACAAATTCTGTTAAAAAATTAAAATAATAATAATAAGCATTCATTGCAGTGAAGGAAGGTAGAACAAGATCACACATCAGGTCTTTTTAAATTATACAGTCATATTGTAATTTTTCTATTTTATTGATTTGTAATCTAAATGAGTGTCTATCCAGTGTGAGAAACGAGACATGAAGAATCTCAAAATCAGAACATAAGATTTCTCAAGAACTTTCTTATTTACCACTTACATTATACCAAACACTGAAAACCTCCCTGATGCGATGGTCTGCATTCCATATTAGAATACTCATAGCCTTTTTGGTGGAGTGTGTATATAAACATTGGGAACCAGGCTCTGGGAAAGACATAAGCAATGAAAAGACTGTGGACAATATACTAGATCATGCGAAAACATTCCTATCATATCTAAGCCAGAAGAACTAGTTCCTTGCTGCCATCTACCCATAAGTATCCCCAAAATTTAATGACTCTGGCTACCATGATCTCAGATTCAGTTTGCTCTCTTTGGTCACCATGTGAAAAGAACATAGAAATTACTGTCATTAAGACCTGTATTCAGATATTGCTGTGCTACTAATTATGGATACATTAGATCCTTTTGCTAGGATAATGATGCCCACCAAACCTCCTCATGTGACTGAGGCAACACTATCCATGCCAACATACAAGAGGTACCAACATCCAAGAGGTACCAACATCTAAGACGTACTAACATCCAAGAGGCACCAACATCCAAGAGGTACCAACACCCAAGAGGTACCAACCTCCAAGAGGTACCAACATCCAAGAGGTACCAACACCCAAGAGGTACCAACATCCAAGAAGTACCAGCATCCAAGAGGTACCAACACCCAAGAAGTACCAACATGCAAGACTTAACAAAAGTAACTAACAGACATTGAGCCTGCCCTGTACTCCAAAAACAAATAAAGGTAAAGAATCCTAAGCACTGTCTACCAATTTTTCAAAAAGTAAAGGGGGCATCTGAGGCCCAAATACTGAAAATACTGTCTTGGTTAGAATCCCAATGCCATTGTTTACTAACTATATGAGTTATTTCATTTTTACATGTTATATACACTTTCCTATTATTTGTACATTGTCCTCTTGTACAATGACTATGGTAATTATAGGCCCCAGTCCATAGGATTGTTATGAAAATTGAGTTCAGTAGAGGGAAAACACTTGGAACAGTGCCTGACATAGTTTGCACACTATAAATATATGCTATTATTTTTTGTTTGTTCAGCACTGATTTATTGAGAATATGAACTCTAAACATATCTTAGGTTCCAGACTTGTGTAGATGTATGTAAGTCTTTTTCATAGAAAAGCTCAATGCACACAGACAAATGATTTTAATTGCTAAATGATGAGACTATAATTATAATAATGGGAGAATGAACAAATGCCAAGAAAGCCCAGAAGAGGGAGCCTAACATTGTAGAAAGACTTTACAGACAAGGAATAATTTCATGATACCTTAGATTGACAATCTATGGAAACAAGAAGAGCAAAGAAAAAACAGGCAAAGGAATATAGCATCACATCAGAGTTAAAGTAAGTATAGCCGATATCTGTGCCAACCAGAAAAAAAAATATAATGATATGACATTACGAAGTTTCTTTGCATACAGATCTGTACACAAAACAAAAGAAAACACCAAGGCCTGCACACTGGCCAACTCAGCTGCCTTCAGGCCCAGATCTGGCACTCTGAATCACTCTGTCAGGAGATCTCCATCTATGAGCTGCTGGGGTGAGGGGAGGAGCAAGTCCCTCAGGACCAGATGTCATTACTAATAGGGCTGGAGCCCACCTGCAGCCCCCAGCATGGAGCCCCTGTGACTGCAGCTTGAGCTGCTTGCCCTGCTGGGAAACAGCATGAGCAGCAGTGCTGCATGCAGCCTACAAGAACAAAGGTTGTGCCCAGTGAGCCTCAAGGAGTCGAATGTGGAGAGTGGGGAGAAGCGCAGCAGCCTGAAGCCCTGTCGAGCCACAAAATCACCCTGGTTCTGGGCAATAGCAGGATATCCAAGATGAGTCTCAGCAATGGTCCAGCACTTATAGGATGTCAGAAACCGAAAACCAAAAACCAGACCAATGACTCGTTGCCATGAATATTTGTGTGGAAATCTATTTGGATAAAAAAAATACTGTGTGACACATATGTTTGCAATGCAATTATGACAAACAAATATGAGAGATGGGGAGGTAGGAAAGATGGAGAAATGGTGCGGTGAGCGAGCGGTGGAGAGAAGTAGAACTGGAGACTCAGTGGTGGTGATAGTTGTCAGACAGGGCTGCAGCAGATGAGGGAGCTTGTGTCATTGCCACGGAGGGTCAGCAGGGTGGTGTGCAGCAGCCTGGAGCTGGCACCCCAACACAGCCCCAGAACACACTGCCTAACCACACAATCGCCCTGGTTCTGAGCCATGATAAGATGTCTAAAATGAAAAACAGTTCATTTTCTGGATTGAACCTCTACAAAAAAAAAAAAACCACTATGGTCCATGCAGCCCCTGGAGGCCACTTTGGTATCTATCGTCCTATGCCCCAGGCCATGTTGAAGCTGGAGGTTCGTGTGGATTCTGTGTCCTACAGCAGCCAGGAACTGTGTTGTCCCTGGCCTGAGTTACTATTGAAAGCCATAAGATGTCCTTGGTCTGGACCTCCTGCCTGAGGCCACCCTGATGGTCATGTTGATGTGATCAGTGAGCCTTGGTAACACCAAGGGCTATGTCTGTATTCATGATCCAAGTGCATCCCAGCGGGGACTATGTCAATGTTGGTGGCCCATGTTACCACCAAGAGTTTTAAGTTTTTATTTTTATTATCCTTTGATAGTTTTATACGTGTATATAATGTGTATTTCCACCTCCTCTTGCTACTCTCTTTCATGCTTTCCTCACCCCTACTCAATTTCTATTTTCTCTTCACAAGTCCCCCCTCCTATTCTGATAGCTCTTTGGCCTTTTTGCTTTCCTTTTCATTATGCTACATTTTTAATTCTACTGAGTTTGGTTAGCATTACTTGGATGAGCATAAACTGGGGATTATTTACTACAGCACAAGATATATATATATATATTCTCCTAGCAACCATTAACTGTATATAGATCCTCAGAGATGAGTGGGCCCTTGTGAGTTCTTCCCCCATTCATAAGTGAATATTGAGAGACTCACATCGTTTGGGGATTTTATTAATATTTATTTATTATGTATATAGTGGTCTTCCTGCAGGCCAGAAGAGGGTACCACATCTCATTACAGAGGGTTGTGAGCCACCATGTGGTTGCTGGGAACTGAACTTACAACCTCTGGAAAAGCAGCCAGTGCTCTTAACCTCTGAGCCATCTCTGCAGTCCCTGAGACCATGTCTTACAGAGATCATATCTGGATTATTGCAGCTGCTCTTAGTCAATGATTGTAATAGCCACTTCTCATTGAGGAAATGCGGTTTCACAGCACCCCTCTCCATCTTGTGGCTTTTGTGTTATTTCTTCTCCCTATTCTGCGATGCTCCCTGAGTTTTTGATGGTGGGGTACAGATGAACCATTTATGGCTGAGCACTTGACAGTCACTAATTCTTAGTACCTTAACCACTGGTGGATCTCTACATTGACCAGGGTCCACTCGGTACATAAATCTAACCTGAAATGCTTTTTCTATAACCCCAAACACTGTCTTTTCTTCCTTTCCACATGGTCTTTATGGGAAAGTAATGACATGTGTTCTCAATGTTGGGAAATTAACACATATTATCAATATACAACTGGGGGCAGACGATGATCTGTGAAGACGGGATAAAAGACAATCACAACTGAAGTAGTCTTTTGAGTTTTATATCTGACGCTTGTGCTGTAGTTCACAGATAGACTGCTCTCACATTCCTGAAATCACAGGAACTTCACACCAAACCCACAGAACTTTTATCATAAATACTGCTGGAAGAAAAGGGCAGAATGGAGCATCACCTGGCAAAGAAGAGAAAAGTTTAATAAAAGTTAACAATATTATGGACATCTACTTGCCAGGAGGAATTTTTTGTTAATATAGTTAATATATCAATTATGGTGAAATCTTCTCTGTATAAATAAAGCTTGTCTGAAGATCAGAGAGTGGAGCTAGCCACTAGATAATCTTAGAGGTCTGGAGATATGTACAGACAGACAGGAAGTGATATGGCTGGATGGAGAGAGGAAGTGATAAGGTGGGAGGAGACAGGAATTCAGCCTCTTTTCAGTTGGGAGGTTGAAAGGTAAGGTGACTGTGATTTTGCTCCTTCATCTCTCTGATCTCTCAGCATTTTCTCCAAAATCTGACTCTGGGCTTTTATTACTAAGACCTATTAAAAAACTTGTGTTGCATTTTATACCTGATGACTCTGTTGTAGGTAGACATACTGCTTTTATATTCCTGAAACCACAGGAACTTCACACCAAACCCACAGAACTCTTATTAAAGTCGTAAATAGTGCTGGAGGAGGAGGGGAAAATGGAGCATCACCTGGCAAAGAACAGAAGAGTTTAATTCAAGATAAGAATATTATGGGCATCTACTTGCCAGAAGGAATTCTTTGTTATTATAGATAATATATCAGGTATATAATTTAGCAAGAGCCACCAATTATGGCAGTCTATCCTCCGCTAACGACCCCTTACTCTTCTCTCCCTGGGACCCTTTTCCAATCCCTAAAAGCTCAAGATAAAACAGTTTCACACTGAAGAGGACAGCAGGCATTGTAATATGAGTGTCAAGGTCATAGACTTTGGAGACAGATAGAGCTAGATTCTAGCCAGCCAGAGGAAATTTGGCTAAATCCATTAGCCATTCTATTCTTGTTTCCTCATTTGTAAAATGAAATTTAATAATAGCCATGCTAAAATGTTATTATTAAGGGGAAGTATTTATACCAAATTGCCTGCCAAAAGTTAAGTGCTCAGTAATAGAAGCTATCATTCAGTCATGGGTTCAACAAATACTATTTTGAGTCAGGCACTGATCTATGAAGAAGGGTACAGTAGTCACCGAAATCAGACATGATGATGGTCCTCCTAAGCTTAGCATCCAGTGGAAGATATTGGCAATAATGAAACGTTGCCTAAAGAACTTTTAATTATGCATTACTCTCTGTGCAATGAAGTTACAAATATCGGAACCTAACATGCTGTTGTCAAGGATATTTGGCCTATGGAAACAATTGTGTATGAAAGGAAAATTTGAGTTAAAATCTGAAAAATGAATAGAAGCTAGCTATAAGACAGCATGGGAAAATGCCTTGCTATAGAGAAAATATGATGTATTGTGGGGACTGATGTAGCTGAAACACTGAATTACCATGATGAAGCTGAAACAGAGAATAAGGAGTAAGAGCAGTGCCTGCAAGGCTGTGGTGGGCATCAATAAAAAGTCACCAAGACACTTTCATTCTTTTGGAATTAGCTCATCAGGGCATGTGCACAGACAACTCAAAATAGAACTCTTGCTATTTGTATTGAGAACAAATGAGAAGGAAAACAAAAGGATTCGTGCTGATCTTGCAAATTAGAGATCCAGGATAGAGATAACAATGGCTTCGCCTGAAAAAGAAGGAAGCAGTACCTGGAGGAATCTGAGGGATGTTTAACAGAAACAATGAAACTTTAAAACACATTAGATTTGAGTGATAAAGGAAAGAAAAGAAACAAGGAAGCCTCACAGGGCAATTGAGGCTCTCTAAGTCTGAGGGCAATACTTTTGTAGCTAAATTGAAACTGAGATATCTTTGGGATGCCTAGATTGTCTTGTAATGTAAATATATGTTATTGAATCTCATAGAGAGACCAATGCTATAGAACTGTATTTAATAGTTATATACATGAAAGGAATGAGAACCTGTACATTGAGGAAAGAGAAATTAATTTGGGAGTTTCTTGTTGGTGAGTGGGACCATCTTTATTATGGTGATCACTTTGCTCTTTTGAAGGTTTTGGTTGGGTTGGGAAGGGTTGGGTTGGGTTGGCTTGGCTTGGGGTGGTGTGGCGTGGCTTTCTCAGCCACTTCTCACAGAACCCAGACTGGTGTTGAATTCACAATGTAGCAGAGGACAACCTTGAGCTCCTGAGTCACCTGTCTCTCCTTTCAAAGCTCTGGGATTTCAAACATTTTATTTTATTTTTAAGATATTTAAGGGCTTTAGGACCATAGTGATAAAGAAGTAGAGGTAAGCCATAAAGAAGAGGCAGAAAATCAATGATTTAAAATAAAAATAAAACTCAGAAAACATAAAACATGAGGTCAAGTAAAGAGCAAGTTTGAAAAAGTCAATGTTTTTAAAAAAAACTACAGAGAATTATGTAAAATGAGTGCCATACAACACTGGCCTATTTGTTATTCAACAGCTTAAAATCACACACCTTTTATCAAGACTAAAAAATTCAAAGGCTTAAATGTTTGGATAATTTGCCTAAGATTATGTAGCCTGAAGAAGGTGAATAGAATTTCAAACCCAAACCAAAGGCTTTGCTATGAAGATTTTCTTAGCCTAAGCTATCTTTCTCAGGTTAGACTTTGTACCCTAGCATGGCATCCACTCATAAAACAGATGTCACCTGATACTGAAAACTCTTCCACTCTTAAACTAGTGGACCTGGAGCTGGGGTAGATACCTCTGTTTCTGCTTTGGTCATGAAGCAAAGTATGTTCCTTCCTCTCTACATCATAAAATTACATGTCTCTTCGTGAGCAATCCTACCCCACTCAAGATGATGAGATATGGAGAACGGATGGTTCTCCAATAAAGCACAATTAACAGTATGGCAAGATATCTCGGAAGGTGCAATAATAGAATTCATATGTTGGCAGTAAGGCCTGCTCAACAGAAAAGAAGGCATGCCTGCTACAGGCAACCTAACCTAACCAGCTACTGAGGGCTAGTGAGGTCCTGTATCTCAGAGAAGAGCCTCCTACTGTCACTTCTCTCAACCAGAATAATTCCTAACCGCCTTAAAAATATTCATCCTTATACTCACAGGTAAGTGTGGCTCCTGACCCTCACCAAAGAATGTTCTCATGCACCAGACAGAGACCATTCCAGGAAAACATATGTGGTAAAATGCTGAAAACAACTGACCATGAGGTGCCCAACCCCACTGAATATATTCCCAACAGAATTCCTGCAGTTCAGACTTGGGGAACATCATAGAACATATGGTAGATAAGCTGCAAAAGCTGGGGAATGAGGAATTCTAAGGTGAGATTAATTCTCCAAGAAATGACAAAGAAGCCATGATATCTTAATAATATCACTACCTAAATAAGATGTGAACAAGGACAACACCAACAGATGTGTGAAAGTCAGAGGCCCACCCCTAGACAAAGAACTAAAGCTAACTAAATAGAGCTGAAAGTGGGAACTGGCAGCAACAGGCTTCTTCCAGGGGGGAGCGCCAGTTGGTTATCCAATATAAAGAGGTCAGGCCTGAAACTATGTGCATGCCATCATCACGGAAGAGACTCTGCAGGTTGTATGCATATATTTAAGACAAAGACGAGGAGGCCAGGGACATGGGGTGCAACTGGATTTTAATTTTTTAAGAAAGAGTTGGTAGCTTCTGGGAAAGGGAGAGTCAGTTTTCTTTAAGGGTGAGGCCCAGCGTGTTGACCACATTAAGTAGGAGGCCCCAAACCCATTATGTGGGCAGCATAAATTGTACTCTATGAGTCATTTTTAAAAAGAAAAAAGAATATCAGGAAAGCAGACACCAAGCTGGGAGGGGTAAAGGATGAGGAGATAGATCTAGCAGGGGTAGGGGTTTAACATAATAAAAATATGTTCTGTACATGTATTAAATTCTCAAGTGAATAAAAAAGAGTTTCACTTATTAGAAACAGCTGCATGTCCTATTAACTCTGCTTGTTATTGCCATTTATCCTTTCCCTGCAAAAGCTAAGTCACTATCCCTCAGTTCTGAAAGATGTCAGCTCCTGGGTCATGGTTTCCAATGCAACTTGTGTCATTGGTGTCCTGCAGTGTCTCCTTCACCAGTATTGACTTATTCTGGTGCTGCTCCGTCCCTTATCAGTATAAATAATTGCCATCATTACAAAGCCAGAAATTCAAATATCACACTCTAACCATCACCTCTGGACTCAGGCTTTTACCAGCTCCTATTCTGTCGTCTTGTCATTGTCTTTTTTATCTGGTCTTCTTTATTTAATTTTAACTGCAAGGTCAGTTGTCATTATGATCCCTCTGCATGTGTCCTCAGCTCCCTTGCCTCTCCTTTGCTCTGTCATCTTCTCTTCACTAAGCCATGGCTCTAACTCAGTACCTCCCACCAGCTTTGCTGCAGTGCCACTCATTCAGCCGAGAGAAAAACATGCACCACACTTCATCATCTCGTTATCCTCAGGGCCCCAAATGCTGTCAAGCAATTATATTTCTCCAATCTCTCTTCTCTCTTCGACACTATGCCATCCTGTCTCTTTTCTTCTCAAGCCTTCAACACTGCTGCTCCTGACTCGCCCATGTATAAGGGACTTGATTCTTATTTCACAAACAACACTGAAAAGAACATGTGCAACTTTCTACACCACAGCTACCCACCTACCTGACTCTGGTCCCTCTCTTCCTGACACCCTTCCCACACTCACGTTCCTGTCAAGGCTGAATCCTGTCTTTCTCCACTAGATTTCACACTACTTACCTACTCAGGAACATTTATCTCCTGACGATTTTCACCTCTCTTTCTTGCACCTTCAATTTTCCCTTTCCAGAAGATCAGTGTCATCTCTGTGTATGACTATGCCATTCTTTCTCTCAAAAAATAAAAGTTCTTTCTTGTCCATTTGCATATCTCTTAGAAAAACTCACCAGACACACTGAGCTCCCTGAATCTAAATTCTCTCCTAGCACTCTCTCTTAAATCCACATCCACCAGGCTTCAGTCTATGGGTTTTCCAACATCACCACTAGCAACTGTCTGACAAATTTCAGTGGTCATTCTCAGCCTTAATCTTACTTTACCTTTTACTAACATTTAACACAGGAAATTACTTTCATTTCCTTTGGCCATTTTCTTCATCTGGCTTCTAGGGCTTCATGCTCACCTGTGACATCTCTGACTATATTTCCTCAACTTGATTTTTGTTCCCTCAGATGTCCATAGGCCTAAACTACTGGGCTTCAGTCCTCAGGCCTTTCCACTTGTGCTCTATGCTCAGGACTTTAAAACTCGTTAGATGCCCATGAGTTTCAAGTTTATACACCTGGCTCAGCTCTTTCCACTTGGTGTAGATTTTTACATCGAATTCCACTCTAGAGTTCTGCTTGAATTTCTGATAGGCATCATAAATGTACCTATTATAAGTCCTCTGAAAAACCTAAACAACAAAGAGGACCTAAGACATACATGGATCGAATTTACATGGAAAGGAGAAAAAGACAAGACCTCCTGAGTAAATTGGGAGTGTAGGGATTATGGGAGAGGGAGGAAGGGAGGGGAATGGAGAAAAATATATAGCTCAATAAAAACAATTTAAAAAAATTTAAATCCTCTGATATTCCCCATCTCAACTAATGGTGACTCCATACCTCCTGATATTGAAGCCAAAAATAGATCATCCATAAGTCCTCTTCTCATTTCCAATCCATCATCAGATCCTCAGATCTATCTTCCTCATTCACTGTATCTTTGAGACAAATGGAGAATTCTATTTCTCCTTAATTTTTTGTTATGGGTCTTATGTGAGCCAGGCTTATCATCTCCCCTCTGAATTTATTGCAATACACACACAACTGGTTTTCCTGCTTCCATTCTTGACTTCCCACAGGCTATTTTTCAGCTAAACATTGCCATGTTAAACAAAGAATGGTGTTAAAGGCAGGATCATGTTGAAACAAAAGTCAGCTTTTGTCTCCCTCTGCTTAAAACCCCCCAGTGAGTACTAAGCTAAGGTCCTCATGACGTGGTCCAGGCTGCTTCCAAACTAAGCCATTCTCTCCCTAACCTTTCCTTCTCAGTAACTGCTCCAGGAATCCTGGCCTTCTGCCATTTATCTACAAGGCCACATTCACACAATTTTCCTCTAGGTCCTTGTCTTACCTGCATTTCCCCAGCCTGGAATTATCTTCATCCACAGTTAGCCCTTGTTAGTCCATGACTTCTCGAGAGCTTCATTCAAATGTTAACTTCTGATGAATCTGCCCCTAGCTGCCCAGTCTAAAAGTCCTCTTTTCCTCTTCCCTCTTCATAGGACACTGCTGTCGCTTTCTACATATTCTAATTGTATTAAAATCTTAACGTCATGACTGTCATCCCAGAAGTCAAAGGTAGACACAGAAAGAGTAATTCAAGTGCAGTATGTCCTACACAGTGAGAGCTATGAGTTTGATGAAGACAGGTATTTTGTTTTTGTTTGTATAATTATCATTTCTCTACTGCCGAGAGTAGAGTTTGGTGTACAATGAAAGCTTACGTGAATAAAGAGATAAGTGAAGAACGTACATCTATGACAAACTTAGAAATAGCCACTGAACTACACAGCGAGTCCTTTGTAAGGGTCCTAGACAGAGCTCACACCTCTTCTCCATGCTGACTCTTCCACGCTGGCCTGCCCACATCAGGAGGGAAAACAGTACACCTCTACTTGGAAGAAGAGTCCCAAGGCTCCGGCTCTTCTGACTCTTCATAAAACATTCATAATCCCCCATGAAATAAGACTTCCCAGTACCACTCACCTCTAATGCAGCCAGTCAGAATAAATTGAATGGAAAATGATCTACTACCCATGAATAAGCAGTGAGGACAGCCTCTAATCCCCAAGTAGAAATTAGCAATTCCAGACAGCAAAAGGATTTTAGGTAAATTAAGACAGCCCATCATGGGACCTAGTATGAAGATTCTGGCTACAAAGAAGGCCATATCTTTTTAATGAAATTTATTTATTTATTAAGGAAACACTTATTCCCCATTATATTGAAGAAAATACTATAGATTTGGGGGTTTTAAGTATGGAACAAAACCATTTTTAGCAATCAATATGGCTCTTTTACATATTGAATGTCACTTTAAGAAACGGGTTTATCAGAGAGTATGGAAGGGGCCAACCTAGGCCCTCTGAGTGTATGTCACAGCCATGTAACTTGGCCATCAGGTGGAACTCCTAAGAGTGATAGCAAAGGCCATATCTGACTCTGTTGCCTGATTTGGGGACCCCTTCCTCCTGCTGAATTGCCTCCTTCAACCTTGGTGGAGATGGGGGTGCCTGGTCTCACTGCAGCTTGATATACCACGGCTGATACCCATGGGATACTCACCTGTATCTGAAGAGAAACACTGGAGAAGGAGTGGACAGAGTCCAGGGGTTGGAATTTGGTGGTGGTGGGGTGATAAGGTGGGAGGGAAACTTTGGTTAGGATGTAAAACCAAAAAGACAAATAAAAAAAAAGAAATGTATTTATAATTCACAGTACATAGCTATAAAAATGAGAAGTTTTAAGCTAACGTCTCTAACTTGTTACCCGTTTCATATGAATTTTCAATCAGTCAAACATGTCAAATTCTAATGTACTGATAAAAGCAGGAGTGTACATGTTGATTGGTTTACCAATGACCTTACTATTTACTGAAGAGTTTTAACTCACTACGGTTTCTCTTGTGGGAAGGCTGGCTGGCATTTCATCCCTGTTTCTAATACTCAGTGAGAATACAAACCTAAAAATGGCTCTTCCTGACATTTCTGAAGCACACAGTATTATGAGTGTCATCACTATGAAATGAATCAGGATAAATTCTCCACAGGCAACACAGAGTTTTTCATTCAATTTTTTAAACATATCTTACCCCAAACATCAGTTTGAGGCAGTCTGTTCTTGCAGAACACAAAGTAGAGACATTTTAAATCAGGAAGTAGAGTTGTAATGACATCATACTTCCCATTCTCAACAAGGAAGTCAGTATTTAGTATTTTAAGCATATCACAGTTGAGCTCAATAATTCACTTACAGGATATAACATTGTCACAAGTATGATTTGCAAACCAATAAATGTTGCTATTCAACAACAAATCAGAAGTTCAGCTTTCAAAATTCCTGTTGGTGTGTTACTGTTTACTCTAACTACCAGAAGGCCATACCTTACCTCAACTCACAGAGCCATTGGGAAATAACATAGGCCCATTCATGGAGACTGCTCTTGCTATAACCTTCCTCTCTGGAGCAGAGTTACTTTAAAATTCAGTAATCTAGTTGGCTTTAATGTTTTTAATTCATATGAATAGACTTTACACATTTGTTAAACATTAAATTATATACAAGACAATCTCTGCTTTTAAGCAATAGTCAAAATATAAAGGTAATATGATTTTAACATTGAAATTGTTAAATTGTATAAAAATTGAAGAACTAGAATTAAAATCCTTACAATCCATGTATCCCTATTCCTATGATAACTTGGCAACATCATATAATATGTACATCATAACTGAGAATGCCTGATTGATTTGTGTTTTGATTATTCTAAAGTAATAAACATCACAATGGGAATTTCAGTTCAAGTTTTTTTATACCAAAGCTATTCAAATGTCAAATCTCCTTAAGTTAAGCTGACCCAGACTTACCTCTTGCCTCCTGGAGTTGAGAGCCCATGACAGAAAAGCAAACACCTTTAGAGCTCTCCTTGAGGGCTCCAGAGGGCTCAGTGGATAAAGAGCTTGTTGTACAAGCATGAGGATCCAAGTTCAGATCTTAAAACCCACATAAAATCTAGGCATGACTGAACCCTTGTGACCCAGAGAAAACAGTGACCCAGAGAGACACAGACTCCGGGACATAATGACCTGATAATCTCGTCAAAAGAGCAAGTTTCTAGTGCAGTGAGGAACTCTGTCTCAAAAAAAAAAAAAGTGTTGGAAAGCAGTTAAGGAAGATAGCTAGATAGCCAACATCAATCTCTGGCCTCTCACTGCATAAACTAACACTTTACATTACACACATGTAATGCACACATTCTAGAAAAAAAATCTTATCCTGGAACTGGGTAAAACAATATCAGCATTTAGGAGATGAAGACACGTGGATCGTGAGTTTGAGGTCAGCCTGATATGCATAGTGACTTCCAGGTAAGTCAGGGATACATAGAGATGTCCTATCTTAATAACAACAAACAAACTTGCTGTTGTAAAAGTAGATGGGAGAAATCCCTTTGGAAAGAGTTGACTGAGAGTCCTTTCTGTATACAGAACAGAGAGAGGTCCAGGGAGAAGGGGTTTTACTTGAAAAGGGACAACTTTAAGAATGAACAGACACATTACCTTCATTAGACAAGACTCTGAAGCTGTATTCTAAACCCCACTGTCCAGAAGGACTTTAACTGAACCCCATCAGGAAACTCAGTACGAACTCCCACACATCTTACCTGTTTGGAATCATCAAAGGAATGTGGAAAGGGAGCTCTTCCCTAAAGCTGTCCTCAACATGACTTAATGTCCTCCCTCTCACTATGTTAATACCTGAACTTCCTCCAAGCAGACAGTCCATGGGTTAATAACCTGTTTCCAAAAGGAAAAAAAAAACTAGGAAAATTACAATCTATAAATCGTGCTTCTCTCTGTATTGATTTACTTACTTGGCTCTTTCCTAACCTAGTTAAAAGCCAGCATCTGAGGCACAAAGAGTATCAGTGTGGAAAGAGGAGAATGCAGAGGAAAGGAGATGTAATACTAAAACCATCAGTAGACCCTGACCCGCCCCACTTTGGCTCACTGCACTGAGCTGGGGGTCAGTAAGTGCTTAGACATAGGAAAGAAGAAGCTAATGGTATGAGGGGTGAGTCATTTAAAAGACAGAAACCCAAGTCAATGCAACTAACCAAATTAGGGAATTGATTGGACCCTATCTCTGGGTGAAGTTTCTGCAGTTTCAGGAATGAAGCTTGAGCCTGCATCTTCACATTACACAAGCTCAGACCAGTGCTCAAACCCTTGCTTATGATAAGGCCTAGAAAAAATGATTCTTCTGGGTCTTACTTCTCTCATCTGGGAGAAGGTCTGATAATAATAATCAAGCCTACATCACAGTTTCATTGTGGAACTGAATTCTGTCCTACAAAAATGGTATATAGCATCCAGTACCTCCTATGGCATGCATGTGTATTTGGAAGTATGTATATTGGCAAGTATTGATTATAGTTAGCTTGGAGTGGAGGGCTCCTTTGGCCCCTAAGCCTACCTGAGATCCACATGGTGTGTCCGAGGTGGGTATGATGTGATGGCAGAAGTAAGCATACAACACAGATGTCACTATACGATGAAGAACTGGAGCTGTCAACGTCAGAAGCAGCAAGGAAGGATTCTGGACTCGTGGGTTCAACATGAGTAGATCAGTCCATTCCAGCTGACATAACAAAGTGCCTTGGACTAATTGGGCAGGTTAAATAATAGAAATGTGTTTTCTCGTGGTTCTGGAGGCTACAAGCCCTCATGAAGATCCAGCAGGGTTAGTCTCTGGGGACAATACTCTTGCTGGTATACAGGTGGATGAGAGGGAGAGTTCTCTGAGGTAAGAGTATCATATCTATCTGATAAGGACCTCACTTTCATAAGCTTGTTTAACCTTGATCAGTTCCTTATTGATTCTACTTACTAACACATTAATAGTTAGGGCTTCTCCTAGAAGACATCAGCTATCAATCAAATGAAAATCATAATACAACGTTTGGGATACCTCTAGGGTCAAGAAGACTCCGGAGGTCTCCAATACAATATAAGCTATTGCTGTTGCCCTTGGTTACCCCCATAACTACATGGTAAGCTGTAAGATATAGAGAAATAAAACTCAAAATAATGTGAAAACTTCCTCCCTGCTGGCTAGCTTCATAGTGTCAGAAGGTAACAAACAAACTATGAAGGCTGAAAAAATCAGTGGTCTTACTCAGCACTGGAACACTGCATGCTGCAATACCAACCTGCCAGGCAAGTCATGTCCGCTGACAACAGCAACGTGAGTGTTATAGGGTAACTAATCACTTTCTGATTGGATTTGAGACCTGATCTACAGGAGAGAAATCCATGTCTGCTATAGTGGTCATGATCAAAAGCGCTGGGCTGTAAGGGCATAGGCCTTAGGATAGAACCTACTATTGTTATTTTGCTAAATGATTATGCTGTCAAATTGCCTTCTAAGTATTTATGTGTATACCCATTGACCTGGTTGCCTTCTAGTATTTATATGTATACACATAGACCTGGTTGTCTTCTAAATGCTTATATGTATACACATAGGTCTGGTTTCCTTCTAAGTATTTATGTGTATACCATAGACTTGGTTGCTCTCAAGCTTGGTCAGAGAAGTTTTTTGTGCAGTGGAAAGCAGTCAATAGAGAGATGTGTAACAAACTCAAATTACTGAGGCTAAAACACAGAATGCTTGACTCCAAACAGGACATCTACATCAAACCACCATCACCAAAGCTCAGGAAGCATCAATGAAGAAAATATAACAAGACTGTAAGCAATAAAGGGTAGGCTAGGGTGCCAAGAGTGTTTGGTTTAATCTTAAGAAGAGTCACTCGGCCGACAAAAATAACTCCAATTAAACCAGATTAGACCAAATTAAAAATGCCTGGGTATAATAAATGCAGCACTCTCAGGTAGATCAAGACAGCATGGCAGGGAGAGGAGCCCATGCAAACACCAGAGACTACGTGTTCCTTTTTCCACCACGAGCCTGAATAGTCTGTGAGAGTGGTCCTGACCCTCCCCGAAGAGGGGTCAGCACTTGGAGTCCAGACCAACACAACTCCCAGGCCTGGGACTGGGGTGACGCTTCCAATCATTCATACTAGACTCCTTGGATTTAGGGGTGTTAAAGGGCTGGGGTCTCACTTTCAATCATAGCAGGTAATGGTACCTATTTCTCAAATGCCTTTACAGATCTGAGATTATGGTATTAATTAATTAATTGGTTAATTAAAGCTTCTAACAGAGACATGCAGCTCCGATAGCACCCTATAGCTCCTCCAAGAAGATGCATGGTTACAGAAGCACCTTCTGCCTCAGGCTTGCTCTTGGTCTTGGCAAAGCCACTCACATAGCAAAAAGTGGCCTTTTACCTCTTCAGCTTCCTGGATGCTTCTTTTCATCCTGCCAAGACAGGTAGACCAAATCTTCCCCCACAGAAAAAAAATCTTTGGACCTCTTGTACTCAGCAGCTAATGGCAAGCACTGCCTCTAAGACTGGTGTTCTCCAAGGACTAGCAGAAGATTTGGGATTGCCTACATAGCTAAAAAGCTGTCTCATTTTTGCTCATTTATTCCTCCCAAATCTGTCTAATGGCATTTGACAACTTAAAGTACTGTTAACTTATTATTTCATCCATGACATTTAATAAAGTTTCCTGCTAAAATACAGACAGGTGTGCCTCTTTCACAGGCTTCACAGTCCAGGACTAACAGGTTTCAGGTATGTCTTCAGAGTTCCCAGTTTCCTTTACCTCTTAACCTAAAGCAGTAGTCTTTTGCTACAACACCAAGAAGTAAACCTATGCTAGTTCTCTTACAGGTTCCTGGAAAACTTCTAGTGCTGTATCACAATCAGGTCTGGTAAAAAATAAAATTAACAGTCTCCAGAACCTTTTGCTAACCCCAGCCAGTTTCAAGCATACTTTACAGGTCACTCCTACTGCCCGGGCCAAGACCAACCTATAAAGCACTCCCCCAGACAACGCCAAAAGACCTGCACCAGCTCCTGGGACTTCACCATTGGTACCAACTCTCCTGGATTAAGGACACCTGCCAACTAAAATCTGGTTTTAAGAACCCAGGGTTATCTGCTATTGTGTCCCATCCCATGGCTAGCCCCATTTCACAGGGACAATAATTACACTATTTTTTCTCCTAGCCATCTGCCTTCTCATACTCCAGGATGACAGCAAACCGGATGCCGCTCCAGCCACACCTCTTGCTGTGCATGAGCCCAACTCCCAGTTCCCCTTCTTCCCATGTTCCCCCATGCCCGCAGGAAGTAGCCAGGCTGGAGCTGATGCCCCCAGGAAGTGGCCAGGCTGGAGCTAACGCCCCTATATCCAAGGACTCTGGGATGTTTGATTGAAAGTGAGACTCCAGCCCTAGGAGTCTGGGATGAATGTTTGGAAGCTTCGTCCCAGCCTCTGGCCTGGAGTTGTGTTGGTCCAACTCCAACTCCCCACCTGCCAAGCGCAGACGCCTCCTCAGGAAGGGTCAGGACCACTCCCACAGGCTATTTAGGCTCATGCTGGAAAAAGGAACATGTGGTCTCTGGGGTTTGCTGGGCTCCTCTCCCTGCCATGCTGTCTTGGTCCACCGGAGAGTGCTGCATTTATTAAAACAGGCATTTTTAATTTGGTCTAATCTGGTTTAATTAGAGTTATTTGCATGGGCGGAGCAGCTTTTTTTAAGATTAAACCAAACGAAGAGATGCTCTCTTCTCCACCTGAAATGGTTGCTGCACTCAGAAACTCACAAATCCTGAACAAGATCAAACCACCCACAATCCTGGCACAGATAGATGACATCCAGGCAGTGGATAGTTACAGGAAGAGGGAGAATCACTCTTTTCTAGGGTGTGGCTCCTGGTATATTGTTTATGTCCCCATGGATGGTCACACCTGTGCATATATTGGCATCACTAGACAGAAGTTGGGGAGGGCCCTGTTTAAAAGAGTAATTTGGGAGTAAATGTGATCCTATTTCAATGAAAGCATGCATGACATTTTCAAAAATAAAACATGCTTGAATTACTTTGCAACAACAATAACAAAAATAAGAGTTTGGACTTTGACGCATTAAAGGAGACATAGCTTGGTCCATAAAAGGAAAGTGGTCCATCCTATCTACAGCCCTGTCTCTGAATTGGGACACCTTACCTCTGGGTTATGAAGCAACAGTTTCTGTTATTTTAAGCCTCCCAGGTTGTATTAGTACTTGTGCTGACAGCCCTGCCAAACTAATACAACATGAGACACGCTCACAGCTATCCTGGTGCATGGTAACAATTTCATACGTGTCAGTAATTATGGTTACCACCGGGCACACTTCAAGCACGTTCTCAAGCCGTATCATCAGGGGTTTCTTTTCTTCCACTCTCAGCTTTACTTTCCTGTATACAACTGAATCCTCAGATCCTCTCTCCTTCCTGGTGGTCCATGGGAAATTCTCTTTATATGGTATCATATAGCAGTCCCGGCAAAAGTAACAAACTTTAGTTACATGGGACCATCTCCTTCCTCATAAGAACAAAACTCCCTAGGCTGAATCCCATTGGCCCAGAGGAAGTCATGTGCTCATCCCTAAACCAATCACTGTAGCTGGAAAGAAGCAGTATTTATGGCCTGAACACAGAATGGAAATGGGTGATTTAGATTGGAAAATCTGGCTCTGGTACCGAAACAGACTCCAAAGAGCTGAAGAGGCATAAATCAAGAAATTTCAAGAAACTGAAAGTCATAAACATTTCTGAAATTTTCACTGTGTTCATACTATACTAGGAAGAATTATGCCTTGTAGTGGAAAACAGCAGATTCAACTAAACAGGATTGGTTAACTTAACATAAAGTCAAATTTCTAATATAGCCCAGCTTGGTAAAAATAAAAAATCAGAAGGCCCCCTTATTCCTTGTAAGATGCAGGAAGAATGAGGTAGAGAAATTTAGCCAAGATTCTGTCTGAGTTCTACCAGGCAAAGAACAGATCTCCTCATTGCTTCTGTTTGCATGAGGGCAAGTGATAAAGCCCTGCCCTGCCACCCCCACTACCCGACTGCTGTCTTGGGGTCCCCCCCAAAGAAATGGAATGCCTAAACATTGACAAAGAGCAATTTTCATGGTCTTGCTTTTCTACTTAAGGACAATAGGAAAAGCTTGACTCATTCCAGAGCCCGAGGTCAAGGCGAGGAGTGGCTTCTTTCGAAATACCATCAGTCAGGTGTGTCAGAGTGAGGAAATCAAGCCCATTAAAATGCCATTCCCATTGTCAGAGGGAATCAAGGAAAGCTCCTGTGGGACAGAGAGGTGTCAGGAAGCCAGCAGAGTGGTTTCAATTGGTGCTGAAAGGCAAGAACGAAAGTCTGAAAAGGACAGCCTAAGTGCACATAGAAGAAATAAAGACAGGCAATAAATAAAAAAGGTTTTTTCTCCTTTTTTTTAATTCTAAAAATTTATTTCTTCAAGCCACATCTCAGTGCCTCAAAGATTATCTTTAAAACAGCTGTTACCCAACAACTACTTATGGCTTGAAATAAAGAAAAACATTCCCACGCCGACTTTGCACTCGAAATAGAAGCTAAAACGACACAAAAATACCCAGGCCGTTATGGCAGCCTGATTCCCAGCTTTTTATGGAACAAAAAACCATGTAGGCTCCCGAAGACCTCCCTCCTCCTTTCCCCCACTATTGTCCTGTCTCTCAAGCACATGCTGCTGCAGGGCTGGCAGCGAGGGAAGCGAAGAGAGCAGCCATCTGGAGACAGAGGCGGCCTCCCATTCCTCTGTACCCAGGCAAGCAGGCTCTTTCCAGGGACAGTGACGATCAAATAAATTGGATGGAACTAGAAAAAAAAAAACATCCTGAGTGAGTTAACTCAGACCCAGAAAGCTGAGCATGGTATGTACCCACTCATAGGTGAATACTAACTGTAAAGCAAAGGATAAGGAGTCCATGGCTCCAGAGAAGCTAAGTAACAAGGAGAACCCTAATAGAAACATGCATAGACGTCCCTGGGAAGGGGAAAGGGGGGGCAGAAGAGGAAGAGGGGAGAAAGAGAACGGGAGGAGAACTAAAGGGGACAGGATAGTCAAGATAGGGCAAGGACAGAGAGAAGAACAAGGAAAGAGTTATCTTGATTGAGGGAGCCGTTATCAGGCTAGCAAGAAATCTAACACTAAGAGAAATTCCCAGGAATCCACAAGGATGACCCCAGTTAAGACCCTAAGCCATAGTGGAGAGGTTGCCCGAACAGACCTTGCCCTGTAGTCAGATTGATGACTATCTCAAATGTCATCATAGAACCTACATCCAGCAACTGATGGAAGCAGATGCAGAGAAAACCACAGTGGAGCACTGGGTTGAGCTCCTAAAGTACAGTAGAAGAGAGGGAGGAGTGAGAATACAAGCAGAGAAGTCAAGACCATAAAGGGGACACTCACTGAAACAGCTTACCTGAGCTAATGGGAGCCTTCCAACTCCAACCTGACAGCGAGGGAAACAGCATAGGACCAAACTAGGCCCTGTGAATGTGGGTGACAGTTGTATGGCTGGACACACTGTAGGGTCACAGGCAGTGAGACCAGGATTTATCCCCACTGCTTGTACTAGCTTTTGGGAACCCATTCTCTTTGGAGGGATACCTTGCTCAGCCTAGATATAGTGGGGAGGGCCTTGGTCCTGCCTCAAAGCAATGTGATAGACTTCATTGACTCCCCATGGGAGGCCTTACCCTACTGAGAAGTGAATGGGAGATAGGGAGAAGGGGGAGGGAGGAAGAGGGAAGCAGCAGGAGGAGGGGAGGGAGTAGATAGTGGATTTGGCATGTAAAATGAGAAAAGATAGTTTTTTTTAAAAAAGAAAAGAATTAAGCATAGAGAGCTGGAGCGTTGACTGTGAAGGGCACTGACGGTTCTTCCAGAGGAATGGGTTTTGATCCCCAGAACCACATGGGGGCTCACAACTGTCTATAATTCCAGTCCCACCCAGGGGATTCAATGCCCTCTTTTGATCTCTGTGAGTATCAGGCATGCATGTGGTACACCGGCATACATGCAAGCAAGATACTAATACATATAAAATAAATTCAAATAATTAAAATTGAAAAAAATTCTCACTACTGTATGCTGAACAGTGAACGTGTTTAGAAGTACTCCAAAGCTTCACATGGGTCAAATCCTTTACAAAAACCCTATTAAGTAGGTAATCTGCTTGTCCCCCACCCCTTCTTAGATGAAGAAACTGAGGCAGAGAGATATCAACAAGGGTATTTCTTGATCTCCCTCTTAAATTGTAAAAAGAATAGTGATTGAAATCTCTGCCTACTCTTAGCTTGTGGAGGCTGGTGGAGGAGGAGGAGTGGATGGAAGTAAGGAAGGAATGTTATTAAATACACAATATCAAAGTCTGTGCTAAGTGAGCTACAAGAAATCAAAACAGCCTAAACTTCTCAAGTAAACACATGACATGTGTGTGTGCTTAATCATAGGAATTGTATACAGTTAAATAGTGATTAATATTTATCAGTGCTGTTATGTCTTCTCACAAGAAAAAAATCTGCCGTGTAGCACTATATGGCAGGTTAATGTTTGTTTAAATCTTCTTTCAACCCCATGACAGAGGGGTTATCATCCTCTATTGATAAAGAAGCACAGGTTCCCAACAGTTAAATGATTCACTTGGTGTTTAAGCTCAATCAGATCGTGCATGCCTTCAAATAATATACTTCCCATAATATTGACATTATTGCTAGTGCTAGTTAATATCACTAACTATTGTTAATGATACCAGAAATATAAGTGATTGTTCTTAGTCATATTGGCATAGGCTTTAGAGGCAGTCCCTGTGACTCTGGATTTCAGCTACACCATACAGCTGTGTTATCATAGACTGGTGAGTCACTCTCTCCATGCCTGTCCATTTATTCATAAAAGAGAGAGAATAATACTTTTCTTTCACAAGGTTGTTAAAAAATGTTGAAATGAGATCATCAACTATAAGTGTTTAAGCACTATCTGGGAAATAGATGTTAAATAAAATCCTAGTGCTACTGCTAATCTTTTTCAAGAAGAAAATGGAGTTACGAGATATATATTACTTACCCAAGGCTGCACAATGAGAGGAAGAGTAGAAAGAGGGTTTCATACCTGTGCTGACCAACAGAGGAGGTAAAGTCCAGAGGGGATCAAACCTTCAGAGGACCATTATAATAGATCAGGCATAGCTCTGAAAGCTTCCTCGGGGCCTCTGGTAAATCCTAGAGGGTAATGGCTGTTGACCCTGTCACCACAAGCATACACATGTGAAATGACAGGAGCTTACCTGAAAGGTTTCCTCAGCAGTTTCTACCTCTCCTTCCACTCTACCCAGAGAATCCCCAAAGTGATCAAGACCACACTCTCACTCCCATCTCTGACTGATTATATTTCATGGACAGTGCAAGTGTATAATTGTTTAATAAACTTTGGAGGACTTGTGGTGTGGCAGGGAGGGACTCATAAAACTCAAACATTTGGGGCAGCAGGCAGAGTCTGGTAGGGGACTCCTTACCTGGCATGTGTGAGACCCTAAATTCTGAAAATAAAAATCATTTGATGGGCCTTTGTCGGATTCATCTCCTATAAAAAGAAGACACCGAGACAGACTGGCCCATGGAAGTAATTTCCCTGAGAACACTGGCTACAGTGAGCTCTTATCTTCCATGCATCTTAAAAATATTTCAAATTGATTAAAATTTTAAACTGTTCAAAATAGCTACATGCAAAAAGCAATCCACACAGGGAAAACTGGAAGAGACTATGTCATGTATTAGTAATGGGAAGGATGCTGGAAGATTGATGTTTCTTCCTCTCTCTCATCTACATTTTGGATTTTCCAACTATCCTATAATGCATATTCTGTGTAGTGGTCCATCTTGGGAAGAAAGCCTTGTGCCTCATACATATAATTTTTATATTTTATCTCATAATATTAAATTTAGAACATTAAATTGTTTGAAGTTTTCCCGAACTTCTTATTTATCTTTATCTATTATTGTGTATGGTGAGGGCACACATGTGCTACAACATGCATGAATAGAGCAAAGAGATCAACTTTATGTAGTTGCTCCTGTTCCTCCACCTTTATATGGGTTCCAGGATCAAACTCAGGTCGTGAGGCTTCCACAGAGAGCATTTGCCCACTGAGCCATCTCACTGGTCCATCCCAGACTGCTTATTTTCAACAAAATAACAGATTAGCGGTCAAACAGAAATAAGTTTACTTAAAAGTTGACTGAAGTCAAAGCAGGGAACGTATGGTATTTGACTAGCATCTCTATGAAGAATTACAGATGCAGTCCCAAAATTTCCTGACTGACACCCTGGAAGTGGAAAAGAAGTAAAGGATGGACTTGGAGTGACTTTGTCCGGACTGTTTTCAGAGCTCAAATGCTTTTATCGGAACACCATTAGGAAGGAGACATCAGGAAGACAGAGCTCGCCTGCATCCTGGGAGTGCGATAACAAAGCAAGGATGGGCCAGCCTCACAGCTGTCTCCCTCCAGCCGGGCTTCAAAACCCATTTATAATAATTAGCAGTTGGAAAAAGCCCAAAATGGGCGACAATAGGAGAATGGCTAAACAAACAGTGGTGGATTAACTCAGATGGAATACTTCATAAAGAAAAACAATGGTGGACTTGCAGACTTGAGCTGGTTCTGGAAGTGTTTACATGACCTCATGTTAACAAAGAAAACGTGAGTTACAAATTACTGACTTGGGAATTCAACGGGGCCTTTTATAAACCTATCACATTCACATCTCAGAGAAGATGAAGAAATTAACCTCATTGTTCATTAAAGAAAAGAGCTGACGTAAATTTTGGCTCTTCTGGGAACCAACTGAGGAAATCTCCTGTTTGTGGAGATAACCGGCTTTCTGTCCTCAGGATCAAGGAAAGTTGGGAAATTAATATACTTGTTCTGAGGAGGACACTCTTATCAGATCCTATGAACACACGTAAAGCTTCTAGTTCCTCTCGTCTCTTAAGGCAATCCTTCTGTGTCTGCTAACACCCATCCTATAATCTGTATTTTTTTAATTAAATATTAAGCCTGAAAGCTTTAAATTCGAATGTGCTCATCAGCACTGGCGTTCCCAACCAGCTTCACTTTAGTCTCAGCTTGCATTGAGCATCATATGCTAACTTCACTATTGCTAGTGTTAAAATTCTAATGTTTTCTCCTTTCGGAAGAAATCTAATAAACTGAGAATCAGGCACTGCATTCAGAGGTTTCGCTCCAGCAGTCTTAACTTTGTTCTGTATTTAGTTCTTCCCTAGGCACACAGTAAAGGACAAGCGTCACTAGCATTTCCTGACACATCATACCCTCTCGCTAGGCATTGGCTAACCAGCTCTAGCATGCATGCAGCAGCGATAAAGCCTTGGTACAAAGGGAATACTGTTTAAAAAGTAGAGTGGAGTTTACCTAGATGGAGGACTGTGTTGTCCATGCACAGAAATCCTGGCTTTTCTTGCCATGACATTTGTAGTTCTGTCTTAAGTGATGCTATAGATGGCTACAGGGTTAAATTTCTAATTGTCCAAAGGCAAAGCATGGAACTAACTGCCTTGCATCGTAGAGCAAAAAGTTGTAATCATTTTGTCAAATTATAAAGTTGGACTGAGGAAGAAATCGGTATATATATTAAGAAATTGGTATATATGTTTGTATATATACTAACTAAAAAATAAAAGGCATGTATAATAAAAAATTATAAGATATTGAAAATAGAAATTAAAGATATCAGAAAATGGAAAGATCTCTCATTCTCATGGATCTGTAGGATTAATATAATAAAAATGACCTTCCTACCAAATACAGTCTACAAATTTAATGGAATCCCCATTAAAATTCTAACACAATTCTTCAAAGATAGTGAAAGAACCATTTTCAGTTCCATGAAGAAACATACAAATGTAAACACAGGGAAACACTGAAACTAAAAGTACTACTGGAGGTATCACCATCCTCAATCTGAAGTTGACTATAGAGCTACAGTAAACATCATGGGACCATCATGAATACAGACACTTTGATCAATGCCATCAAACTGAAGACCCAGTCAATAGCTCACACACCTAGGGACACCTGATTTGTGATAAAGAAACCAAAAAAAAATACACAGTAGAGAAAAAAAGACATTTTCAACAAACGATGCTAATCAAATGACTACAAGTAGAAGAATACATACAGACCTGTGTATTCATCACCCTGTGCAAGACTCAACTCCAAATGGTTTAAAGATCTCAACATTAGACCAAATACCCTGAGTCTGATAGAGGAGAAAGTAGAAGATGGCTTGAACTAATTGGCGAAGTGAAAGATGTCTAAATAAAGCACCATTAGCACAGGCACGAGGATCAACAATAAATGGGACCTTGTGAAATTTAACAGCGTTCATAAGGCAAAGATACCGTCATTTGGACAAAGCAGCAGAGTGGGGGGGAAAATCTTTATCAATCACACATTGATAGAGGGTTAGTATCTAAAATATATAAAAAATTTCAAAAACTGAACATCAAGAAAAATAAATAACCCAATTGTAAAACAGGGTACATATAGCTAAGCAAAGAGTTGTCAAAAGATGATATACAAATGCTTGAGAAAGACAAAGAAATGTTAGACATCAGGGATATGCAAATTAAAACTAATTTGAGGTTTCATCTTAGACCAGTCAGAATGGCCAAAATCATTACAACAAATGGTATAGTTCATGTGGGAAAGGGGGAAATTTACTCATTGTTTATGGGAGTGTAAAGTCATAAGCCACATGGATATCAGTGTGGTGGTTCCTCAGGAAGGTAGTGTTGATGACCCACTTTGGGGCATAATTTGTCATATCCAGCTTCGGGGTGACAACTGCTGGGTCCCACCTGGCTTATTTGTCCATGCTTGGAGTGAAGCATGAGGATTAAGAAAGAGATAGACAAGAGACAGCAGAGAGAGTCAGGAGGGCATCAGTAAATACTGAGATTCACCTCAGGTTTATTTCTCATAGCCTTTATATATCCTGTTCCAAAGAGGAGAAGGAAGGCAAAGGCTTCTTTATCATGATACAAGGAACAAAGTACTTAACTTCTTCGTACCCCCAAAGCACCAAGTAACCACATCCTAGGTCAAACATCCTGTTAGTGGTTACACCTTTGGTCAAACCTCTTGTCATTTAACTTTTAAGGAGCAAGGATAGGTCTGAGCTCTCTGACCCTTAATCAATGTGGAATGGTCACATCTGTGGGCACTCAGGTCAATTCCATCCAAGTGGTCTTTAGGTTCTGTTTCTGAAATATGTGGTTGTTGTGTTGTGTGACCAAACATTTCCTGGGGTAGATGCTACACATGTGTCTACTAACCATACATAGTGAGTCCACGGCATACTAAGGTTCAACTTGGTGAAACAATGAGTTTTGTCTGAGTTAGATACAAGAATATGGGTGAGGGGTTACTTACAGGGCCAGAATGATGCAAACATGGCTGCATCACCAAAGCCCACTACTTCAAGATGTAGCTATACCACTCTTGAGCATGTACCCAAAGAACTCCACATCTTACTCTGCTGACACCTGTTCAGCCACATTCATTGCTATTCTATTCATAATAGCTAGGAAATGGAAACAACCAAAATGTCCTTCAACTGATGAGTAAATCATGAAAATGTGGTACATATACACTGTGGAATACTCTTCATCTGTAAAGAAAAATGAAGTCATGAACTTTGCACGTAAATGGATGGAACTAGGAAATGTCATCTTGATTGAGGTAATTCCAACCCAGAAAGATAAATATCACCTGTTCCCTCTTATTGAAGGTTCCTAGGTCTAAGTCTTCAGATATGAGTCCATAGTCCTTAGTAACTACAAAAGGCAATATGCTACCATTGCCAGGACAAACAGTTTCAGAGCAATAGAGAGGGGACTAGCAGGATGTAAGCAGTCTGATAGAGGAAATAGGGAAGGGGGCTCTTTTTTTGAGACGGGGTTTTTTCTGTAGCTTTAGAGCCTATTCTGGAACAAGCTCTTGTAGACCAGGATGGCCTCAAACTCACAAAGATCTGTCTGCCTCTGCCTCCTAAGTGCTGGGATTAAAGGCATGTGCCACCACCGCCCAGCCTCTGAGTACCCTCTCTTGAGAATTAGCTTTATGAAGGCACCATTAAAGCTTCCAGAGGGAAGTCACCAATAGGCTTACCCAGCTATGATGCCTATGAACCATGTCAACAACCAGCATGAAATGATTACTCTAAGGGTGAAATAGTGGCATTGGAAGTAACCAATAGATCTCTAATTACACTTAAGACCCATTCAACAAGAGGCAAACTTTGCCTGGCACTGGAAACCTAACTAACTACTCAGATAAATACCATGACAGAAAACTAAGTCCAATCAAAATACAGAGCTGTGGAGCCCAGTCTCAATAGCTACATCTATAAAACATTCCCATACCATACCTAAGGCTCAGGGAACATTGTAGAAGACAGACCAGAAAGATTGTAGGAGCCGGAGAATCAGGGAGTTTGCTGTGTGATTGTATCAGAATACACTCCCATAAATCTCACTAACATGACTGTTGAAATGTGAGCTGATCAATGATGACACCAGTGGACATCCCAAAACAGGCAGGAAAAGCCCACAAGATCTCAATCTTACAAAAAACTATAGGGAATTGAGGAAATTTGGAAGCAGGAGAGATGTCTTCCTCAGGAAAGAGCACACCAATTGCTTGTCCAGTGCCTCACAGTCAACCCTGAAAACATCAAGTAACATTATATGGACTGAGCAGGTTATATTTCGGAATATATATGTAATATTTTTTTACTAAATTGCTGAGGATTGATCTCAGGGTCTTATACATATTAAACAAGCACCTTACCACCGTACACATGTGTATACAATGGATTTCATCAAATCTCTTTATTCCCATAGATTAATGCAACTCTCAACCCTCATCAGAGTGCTTCACTTTTAAATATTTTTGAGATTATAATTTAATTACGTCATTTCCTCCTTTCCTTTCCTCCCTCCAAAGCCTTCCATGTGCCACCCCCATTCTCTTATTCTAACTTACGCCTTCTTTTTCTTCGGTTGCTATTACCTGTATGTGTTCACTTGTGTGTGTTCATGTGTCTGTGTCTGCATGTGTGTGTGTGTTTCTAAACATATGAATACAACCTGCTCAATCCATGTAATGTTGTATATGTTTTCAGGGATAACCATTGGATAACCAGTTAGTATGTTCTTTCCTAGAGGAGACTCAGCATTAGTTGCCTGTAGTTTTTTTGTTTGTTTGTTTTGTTTTGTCTGAGAGTGAGACTTCCCAGGATTTCCCCCTTCCATGTTATCATGTCTGTTACTGTTGTTCTTGTTCAGTTCCTGTTTATCCAGCCATGTTGGTGAGAAATCCTGCATGTGGCTTCTGATAGTTCTAAGAGATACAGTCTCACAGCAAACTGCCTGCCCCCTTACATCTTTCCATCCCCTCTGCCACAATGACACACAACTAATCCAAATGCAGAGTTGTGGAATCTAGTTACAACAGTTACATCAACAACACAACTTCTATACCTAAGAGATGCTTTTTTTTCAAGTAGGCAGTAATTACTGGTTAGAATGCAGAGAATAAGAGATTGTCAAATTCTCAGTTCTAAATGAAACATCTATACTATTTCCTCTCCCCCTAAATCAGCAATTCTCAATTTGTGGTTCATGACCCCTTTGGCAATCAAGAGACCATTTCATGGGGGTCACATATCAGATATCCTACATACCAAATAACTATAGTATGACTCATAACAGTAGAAAAATTACAGTTATGAAGTAGCAATGAAATAATTTTTTGGTTGGGGGTCACCACAGCATGAAGAATTATATTAAAGGGTCACAGTATTAAGAAGATTCAGAACCACTGCTCTAAATTATATTTTTTAATTGAGGGGATGACCTGGGTTTCAGACATTCCTTTATAAATAAAAAATAACTATCTCTCTAAGGCAATTGGAGAGTTTGGGCTATTACTTTGAGATAAGGAGCCGGCCTTCCTTCAGCTGATAAGCCTTTGCTTTCTGCTTCAGCTTTTCTCCCCTTATTCATCAGGCCCATCTCTGCCTCCTGGGCCACCACCCTTCTCCTGCCTCTCAGCTACAATTCCTGACTCTACACACAGCTCCCTTTCCACTCTGTGACACTAAGCAGTTTGTGTGGCATGAAATCCTCCCACCGGGAACTAAATTAAGGCATCAAAATCTTGTCACATCAGGCACCTCATAATCACTGGTTGTTTGGTTGCACTGTTCATCTGGGACACATTCAAAAACGCTGATACGGAAAGAAAGCTGCAGGTTTCCATTGGCAGTCACAGCCTTTCAGACCTTGCTAAGCTTAGAAAGAGAAAGCACATGGCTTATTAGACATGATGTGATGCTTTAAGGATAGCTGATGCTCCCTTTAGTGTTCTGCTGGACCTCAGCACAACACAAGACCCAGATGGGCAAAGGAGTCATACGGTAAGAGCCTAGAAGTCCCCAGGAACCCTTGAACACAGTGAATGACCTTGTTCTAGTCTCTCACCGGCCTTCTTTGTGATATTGAGGTTACCTTACTTCAATTGGTTTATTTTGCCTCCTCTGAATTGAGGCTAAAACCCTCGAGTGTGATAGCCTTGTCTGTTTTGTTATCTCCTGGTCTGCAGCAACACATAGCATTCAGTAGACCACCACTGAGAGGCTGCTGGAGGAGCTAGAAGATAAACTAAATTACGCTGATAGTTATCAGCTGGCATGGTGATAGAGGAGAGTCATTTCGTTCTGTGGCCTTTTGTTTCTTCTCTGTTGGGGAGATATGCATGTTGACAAGGGTGTGCAGTTTGCACATATAGGTGCATATACACTGTGGAGGTGAGAGGGCAGAAGCTATCAATCATGGTTTATTGAGTTTCTGACTTGGCCTAGAACTCACCAATTAAGCTATGATGGATAATTAAGGAGCCCCAGGAACTCTCCTGTTTCCACCTCCACCAGCATTGGATTATAGACTCACACCTCCACCCTTAGCTTTTTCACGCGGGTGCTAGGACTGGTCCTTACACAAGCTCTTTGCAAACTGAGCTACCTCCACAGTCCCTACTTCTACTTTTTATGAAATGTGGGTGCATGTGGTACAGATTGGTAATTGTTTAATTTATATGTAATTGATGTGGGATTCCCCTCTGTATGCTGTGAATATGTTTTATTACCATTGGTTAAGAAAGAAGCTGTTTCGGCCAATGGTTTAGCAGAGGAAAGCCAGGTGGGAAATCAGAACAGAGATAGAGAGAGTAGGCAGAGTCAACGGGACACAATATAGCTGCCGAAGGAGACAGATGATGAGAACGTTTACTGATAAGCCACAGCCTCATGTCAATACACAGATTAATAGAAATCAGTTAATTCAAGATGTAAGAGCTAGCTAGGAATATGCCTGAGTGATTGGCCAAGCAGTGTTGTAATTAATATAGTTTCTGGTGATTATTCAGTTCTGGACAGCTGGGAAACAAACAAGTGGTCTCCACTTACACATATCTACTGTCCTTCTTCAGTGGGGGACACAAGGTTGCCATGGGTAGCTATGCATCCAAGTTTTCAGTCACGGTACCTGGTTCACAAACATCCTTTTTGTGCTGGAGTCATTGAAAGAATAGATTTGTCTTTTTCTGTTTTCTTGCTTCCCCTTTTCTACCAAGGTAATGCGGACATTCAGCAGTTTGCAAGGGTTCACCAGAGAGCTTCCTTGGTGGTATATGACAAGTCCATTCCTCACCCTGAAAGGAAAAGGTGAGGATTGCATTCTGGGATCTCTTTGTCACAGCAATTTAACTTTCAGCTAATGGAAATACATCATCTCTGAGGACCCACACATCTCAGAAGGGCTATATGGGTGCCATAAATATTCGTCTGTAATCACTTCATTAGAGAAACCTGTATTTTCAGGGAATGTCATCTTATTAAATGGATTCACTTAACCTTTAATTTTCTCTGAAGATTTTTCTCTGTGGATGGGGATGTGTGTTTCCTGGAGATAAAATTAAGTTTGCTCTTTTGAAACAACCACTTATACCAGCAGATGGAATAAGAGTTGCATGCCTAGCTTCTTTATTAATCACTGAAAAAAGCCCGGTAGCCATCATCCTATAAAATCATTGTCAATTCTCCATGCTCTGCCACAGTCCAGAGAATGTTAGTGACCAGATCGCCACAAGCATTGCATCATACCAGAAATGGCAGATGAGATTTTTAGACTGATACAGATATTTTTAAATTTAATAACTATAAATTATTTCATGTATTTAATTATTTTAGACATGATCTCATACAGTCAAAGCTAGTCTTGAATTCACTAACAAGCTAAAGATGCCCTTGAACTTCTTTCTCCTGCCTCTACCTCTAGAGTTCTGGCATTATAGGTATATACCATCGTGTCCAATTTATAGGCCACTAAAAACTGAATCTCCCAGAATAAATGCCTGCTAGGAAATATTCTACAAATGGACCCATGTCCTTAGCCCCTTAATATACTTTTAATTTATGGCTAATTACTCTGTTGCTTCCCAATTAATGAAATAATATAGTTTTCCCAAGAATAAATTTTAAAAATAGAAAATTATGAAAGTTATTTGCTAGTGACTCCTGGGTAGTTTGATAAGACAAGGATAATCACTTTGGATTAAAACTCAGAGTGGCAGTGGGCAACGTGATCAAAGCTCTTAGTGACAATCTCAGAGGACTGTGACAGTCCCAAGAACTAGCAGCTGTAGGCACTTTTTACTATTTTCAAAATACTTTTTCAAGGGAAACCAAGGAGATAATAGAACACTTGTTAATATCTGGGAGAAAGGCAATCAAGAGGGTGCAGTAGGCAAGGGGAGACTGTGGGTGCATGGAAGGAGTGAGAAGAATGACATGTGTGTACAAAAATGCTGTAAAGAAGCCCATTGCATTTAGTTCACACTTCATGTTTGCCATCTCTTCTCCTCTCACAGTTAAATTACTAAACTATCATATTAGGGAAGGCAAGATGGCTCAGTGGATAAAAGCCTGGCATCCTGAGTTGGTCGCTTGGACACACATGCTGGAAGATAACCAACTTCAGCAAGTTTTCCTCTGACCTCTGTATACACATGTAGCGAGTGTGTGTGTCCTCAACACACTAGATAAATAAGTAAATATAGTTTTTATGTGTGATGGCATATTTTAAAATAAAATGGTATATTAGAGCAATTAGAAAATATTATAGCTTTGTTTTATTTTATTTTAAACATAAAGCAAAGAAAATCAGCCCACAGATCACAATCCCAGAGAACTCAGACAACAATGAGGACCCTAAGAGAGACATACATGGATCTAATCTATATGGGAAGTAGAAAAAGACAAGATCTCCTGAGTAAATTGAAAACATGGAGACTTGGGGAAGAGTTGAAGGAGAGGGGAGAGGCAGGGAAGGGAGAAAAGAAAACTGTAGAGCTCAATAAAAATCAATAAAAAGAAAGATAGCTTTATTTTAAATGTTCCATATTACTGGCGAACTCAACACAGCACTGGCAAAGGAATGACCCTGTTGCGATTTATGAATCTCAGATCTGGACTCAGAATCCAGGTTGGTAGGTCACTCATAAGCTGTAAGCTGCCTGTTTCACACACAGCATGGACTTGCTGAGCAGATAAAACAGAACGGGCATCAGACCAGGCACTCGGGATGTGTCCGTGAGCAGAACAGCGAAGTGTTCGCTTCTTCATGACAGACTGCTAAGCTGTTCACAGCTATGTCTTCTCAGAACTCATCTGCATGGCCTAAACACAATCACTGAGGTGCTGGGGAATAAGACAAGTGATTGTTAAAGAGAACCCACAGATATCCCTAGCCCCTTCTCCAGGGTGTGTATTTCTGATTTACATGAAACCAGAAAATGATCCTGGCTAGCCACTAAGTCTGCTAGCACTTTGATCATGATGCTGGATGTTAAAAAGTTGGTTTTCTACTACTGAGTCTCCCTGGGACAACAAACCACCACAAAGGGCAGACCCATAGCCCCATACCCATCGATAGATGACTTCCAACATTTCTGGAGGTTCTTTGTGTCATAATGCTTCATCGGGGCTTTTTCTTTAACCTTACAGATCATCTGCAAATATATATTATGGTTTCCAGCTTTATGATTTTATGGGATTTCTATGTGTGTGAACACGTGTGTCTCTGCATCTATATCTGGGTTTTGTGCTTTTTCTTTGGTATTTTTCTTCTGTTTGTTCGTTTTGTCTTATTTTGTTTTGTTTTTTCTTATTTTATTTTTTTAGATGCCTGTTTTTTAATGAAAGAAAGAAAGGGTGTGGGATTGGATGGGAGGGGGACTGAGGAGAATCTGGGAGGAACTGGGGGAAGAAAACCATAATCATAATATATTGTATAAGATATCTATTTTAAATAAAAGAAAATAGAAAAAAAGTATAAACTACATTTTTAAACCTATTGCACAATAAAGGTCTAAAATGTTCTTCATGCAAAGGACATGGGTTAATAGGAAGAGCAACAACTTAAGAAGTCTCAGTGGGTACTGCAGGAGAGAGGGTGGAAAGATTTAAGAGCCAGACATTGGACAGAAGTAGAGCGAAACAATGTCTTCTGGACTGGGCAGGAACTCACGACAGACAGGCACAAGACCTACACAGGGTGGAGCCAATCAACCTTCCAGCACAGACGGGGGAGGGGCTCAGTTTTCCTTAATTCTCATTACAATGGTCGTTATTTATCATTCCTTACACCTAGTGCTACCTTTCCCCTGGAGAGTGAAAGCACTCTTTTTCTAAAGAGCATATAATGCATGAATACCTACCTTCAGAGAAAGCCAATGGAGACCCACACCAGTCCTGCACTAAGGAGCCTTCCCAGCCACTTCCTGAGAACGGCCTTCCCAGAGAAACTCAGCCTGAGCACCTTGGCCACTTACAATCAATCCGGGTGGTCCAGGAAAACAGAAATGGTTGCTCTTTTTCCTTTTCCAGTTTATGCACTGGAATGCAGATAATCCTTTTAAATAGGAATTTTTAGACCGCGTGGGAAGGCATGCCTCATACTCTGCTCCACTTTAAAACAAGCTCTGGGATTGGAGAGGAGCCAAAAACTTTAACATTAATGAAGAAAGAAATGAGCATATTGATTTGCCCATAGCAAAGGACAAAGGTAGTAGGTGGTCACAGTCACACACACAAACACATACACACACATATACACACACACACATACATACACATGCACACACACACTCAAACGGAGAGTATAATTCTGTCACATACACACACCAAAAAAAGAGATTTTTCTATTCATATCTACATGAGCAATTACCATAGTAAGATGGGTTCTGAGTCTTTTAAAAGTTCTTTAAAATAACTAAAGACGTATTTGTACTGTGAAAGTTTTTTTACTCAATTATCCTCAAAAATTCAACTGGAAACTTATGAGATTTAACGTCTGCATTGCACTATGATCTGGCCTAGATTTTCAGGGGAACATAAATCAAATCTCTTTAAAAGCCCTGAGTAACGATTTCTCTGCTACTGACTTTGTTTAAAAGTCACCTAGGCAACATTTTCTAAAGTTGCTAATGGTAGTTTGTTAAGAATTAGTTTCTGGGAAACCTATTTGGAAGTTGATTAATTTCTCAGATGCCCTGAATCAGTAGTTCAGCCAAAAGCAAGCCACCACATACTGTAGCCAAATCCCCTTACACAAAAGGAGCTCACCCAGGTGGCTTTGTTTTCTATTTTAAAATATAACTTATCCTATTGCTTGCTTGCTTGCTTGTTTGTTTCTTGGAGACAGTATCAAGTAATTCAGGATAGCTTCAAATTTGCTATGTAATTGAAGATGACCTTGAACAGATTCTCCTGCCTCTACTTCCTGAAAACTGGAATTACAGGTATGTGCTACCAGACCTAAGTCATGTGGTTCTGGAGATAAATATCAAAAATATATAAAGTTTTCAAAAAGAGTCCATTTTTTCTTCGTTTGAGAACTCTCTGCTCACATCCCAGGCCCATTTACAGAATGGCATTTGTTTCAATTGTTTTATTTGGGTTTTTTGTTTGTTTGCTTGCTTGCTTTTTGATTCTTTGTTTTTTGAACTCTTTAGTAACCTCAATATGAATCCTCTGTCGGATATACAGCTGACAATAACTCTCTCCCACTCTGTGGGCTTTCTCTCCACTCAGCTGATTGTTTCTTTAGCTGTGCTGAAGCTTTTTAGTTTTATGACATTCCATTTGTCAGTTCTTGGGCAAACAGAGCCTATTTCGGACGTCCCTTCCTACACCTGTATCGTTTAAGCTGCAGCGTACGCTTCTCTTCTAGTGGTTTCAGTGTTTCAGGTTTTAGGCTTAGGTCTCTGACCATTTGGAGTTAGTTTTTGTGCAAATTAATATATATGAGTCTGGTTTCATATATATGGACATCTATGTTTCTTAACACCACTTGTCAAAGTTGCTTTCTTTTTCCAGCTTAGACTTTTGACATCTTTGTCAAATATTAAATGGCTGAAGTTACATGTGTTCATGTATGGGTCTTCGATCCTGTTTCACTGGTCTACACGTTTCTTTTTGTGCCAGTGTCGTTTTCTTTTATTACTATACTATCTCTGAACCTTACCACACCCCCTGTTAGTACTTTGGACCAGCTTCTACTTTTCTTGCTGATGCCCCTTGAATAGCTGAAAAGGGAGACTCGAAATAAAATGTTTGAACCCCCAGAATAAGACAGTCTCAAAATAATTCTCGGCCTCATGGGCTTCCCACATCCCCTCATAGCATGGCTTCTCTGCACACCCCAGTCTTCTTTACTCCCTTTCCCCTTATTTCTAGCTATGGCTTTATCTTTCTCCTTTAAAGCCTTGGAACATGTTGTTCTCTCTGTCTAGGATGCTTCTCTTCTTCCTTTACCCACTGTCCAATACTCTTCCTTCAAGTCTCAGCCTTTCCTTCATCCTGAAAGACTCCCCTGGACCCTAGACTGGATAACCTAACCCCAAAATGTGTCCTCCACACACCCTGCATCTTTCAACTTAGAAAAACATCTTTTCTCTCTCTAATAACCAATAACTAATAAAGCTTATTGTATTTGATGAGACCATACTTCCTTTCCACTAGTAAAATCTAATGGGCTTCAGCAAGTCACCCAATGCTGTTGAAGCGTTCTGACATCATAAGAGGTTCTCCAGGCTCCCTCTCCCAGTGAAGTGCTGCTCCACTTGTTACTGAAATGTCTTGCCAGATGTCCATCAACTTCAGTGAAATGGAGGAGTTATTAGTGCACATGAAGAGGATGATATCAAAGTAAAGAACACATACCTCATTTGGGGGAGCACCCACAATTTTGGCTCAACTGTTGCTTAAAAACACACACACAAGAAAAAGAAATCTAGAATATAAGATAAACTATTCTTATTTTGTTCTTTTTATTAACAATGAAGTAATTTTTCTTAAAAAGTCAAACTCCAGTAAATCCATCTTTCCTTAATGGAAATATCCTATGTATACAGTTTATCTATTGCTATGCAGACCTTGCAACTTTGATATACTGAGAAACTATTTTGGAAATTATCCTTTTAATATTTTGCGTGGATTGGTTGATTGATGATAAGGGGTAGAAGTCATGCCACAGTGCTTATGCGGTCAGGGGACAACTTGTAGGAACAGCTTCTCTTCTCCCACCATGAGGGATACAGGAATCACATTCAGGCAAGGCTTAGCAGTGCCTGTGCCCACTGATCCATCTTAACACAAGGGAGGAGCTTAGCACTAGGCAACTTGACATGCTTGCTTTATTGACACCGATGGAGGCCTTCCCCTTTCTGAACAGAAACGGAGGAGGAGTGGGTTGGGAGTGACAGGGGCAAGGGGAAGGAAAGAATGGAAGGAAAGAAAGGAGGAGAAACTTCAGTCAAGATGTAAAGTAAATGAATAAATTTAATTAATAATAATAATAAATATAAATAATAAAATTCCCATTCTCCTATAAACTATTCTGATTTTTAATTGGGGAGAAATGTATACAATGCATACAAAATACTCGGCATAGTTCTTAGGCCAATTCTATTTTATGTTGAGATACATGGAGCTTCAACTTTCTACATAGCCTAGGTTTACCTCTGAACAGAACACGTACGTGGACAATTCCTCATTTGTTAACTGCAGGAAAATGATGTCTTGAGGCTCAAAAAATTCAATAACAGACAATTGTCTTTTCCCAGAAAGAGAAACTTGCGTTTTCAATTGGTTTAGAATTGATCAGCCCTACAACATTAAGTACAGCCCATCTAGACTGTGGTAACCCATGTATCACATAACAGAAATCAAAACCTCTGAGAAAGTCAGCTTCTCCCAGGAGATAACAAAGTAGAACTGATACTAGAATATTAGACTGGTTTCTATTTCTAGGAGGGAGTGCTCCAGAGTTTAACTATTCCTCCCCTCTCTGTATGCTCAGTGGATGGCAATAGAGATACTTCAGTACTGAGCTCAGAGGTTGGGTGCTGTTTAGTTCTTAGATTTGCAGCTAGATCCTGCAGCTGATCTGCTGGGAGCCTCAGCCCCCTGATGACTTAAATGCCCTCACATGAATACAATGAAGTAGGAATGAGGCAAACGGAGGGGCTTTGCCTCTTGCTGTAGACCACACCAAAGTTAAGAGCTGAAAGGCTGCTAGTGCTAACTAGACTTTCTTATTCTTATGAACTTAGTTTTGTTGAAATGCCTGGTCCTCAGACCCCTGCTGTGGACCTGGATATAGCTCAGAGGAACTGAGATGGTCCCAGTAAGAATTAAATCACACAACACTAACCTGTCAGCAAGATGCACCCACTGGCACGGTAGTGACAAGACTGTTACAGCACTAACAATTATTTTATGCTTGGATTTATGGCCTGACTCATGGGAGAAAATTCATGATTGGGGTCTTAGTTAGGGTTTCTATTGCTGTGAAGACAACAACTCTTAGAAAGGAAAACATTTAGTCGAGTGGCTTACAGTTCAGGGTTCAGTCCATTATCATCATGACAGGACACGGTAGCGTACAAGCAGACATGGTGCTGGAGAGGTAGCTGAGAGTTCTATATCTGTACAGGCAATGAAAAGTGGCCACGCCTATCAACGAAGCCACACCTTCTAACAGTGCCACTCACTTTGGAAAGTCATTGTCTTTCACATCACCACAATTGGTATTGTAAACTTAATTTAAAACAAAATAGGTCTTAAGAGTGATCTTAGGACAGTTATTTAGCTAAAGAGACATAACACTAAAATGCCTTCTCTGTGTTTGTTTTTTACATACCCACAAATTCTACACCCAACTTTCCCCCAAAGAAAGTTCCCTTTACAAAAGACTTTGACTGAGAATAAGTGAGAGCTGAGTGCTCAGACTTAAACAGGACAACGATGTCACCCTCTCTAAGACTCGGGGACCATTAGAGGAAAGGGGCAGAAAGAATTTAAGAGTCAGAGGATAAAGAGAAGGGCTGTGAAATGCTGTATTCTGGGCCTGACACAGAGCACGATGATTATGATCTCAAGAGCACTGAAATTTGCCTGGGCTGAGCCAGCACAAGATGGACCCGTTAGTCAGGCACAGATTGGGAGGGACTCACAGTACCATACCCCAACCCACTGAACTGACTACTGTCCTGGATTGGGATTGCTGGAGAGGGGCCGTGGGAGGCTGCAATTGTCTTCACTTGTGCACCCTCAAGTGAGCCCTCCAGGCTCTAATAGATAGAAACCAATGGCCACATAAGCAACTCTGGCTGAATTCAGTGGGTCACAGGACAAAGAATAATGAAACAGAGATAAGAAAGGAAAAATTAACAAGGGTTGGGGAAAAGTGGAGACAGCTCTATTCACATGTATGAAATTGTCAGAGAAGAAAATTGTTATAGAAAGAAAAAGCACACACAGAAAAAAAGGAACCCAAGCTTTATAGTGTTGTGCTAATTTAGGTAATTTTAGCCAGGCTCTGTCCTCTTCTCTTTTCAGATGTCAAGAAGACATGAATACTACCCATTACATCTTCTTCAACACCTTCCCTATAGTCTACTTTCTTAAGAGTAGTAATTGGTGACTCTAAGCACTCACAGACAAAATCCTCTGTGTTTATTGTATTTATTTGCTTGGCCTTCATATCCAAACAAGTGAATCCCAAAACAGCACAGCTAGAAACCATGGCGTTGGGATTTGGATTCAGCACCTGTGCCTCTTGATTCTGAGCTCTCTAGGTATGGCACACCACTTACCACTAAAATCTGGGTTTGCCCCTACAGTGTCTTCTTTTCTTTCCTCATCCACTCACTAAACAATTCTGTAGCTAGTGTCTGCAGACTGTCCGGAAGCCTGCATGCCGCAGGATAGTGAGAGATTATGACAAGACAAAAATAAACACTATGTCATAGGCAAGCTTCTAATGGTGCTCAGAAGAATAAGTAATAAATAAAGGAGGATAGGACAGCAAGAACAGAAAGACCAGTTTCAGCTGGAATAGGGTGTCTGCAGGCCATTGTTTCAGGGTATGCATATCCGGCAGGTAGAGGTGGAGTCACTGGAACATAATAAAAGGATTATAGGGAAGGAACCCATTAGTTACTAAGCTCCAGCTTTGGACCAAATACACTGCCCACTGCATCACTTCTCTGCCTCCTCTCCTCCCCACTTCATTTGTCTGAGGTAGCATATCCATCAATGAACCAGAATTTGAGCATTACTTATACTAGGTTATCCAAGACCACATTTCAAAGGCTTTGTATATGTTGTTTGTAGGTCTCTGAAGAAGTTACTGCTATACCCCCTTGCGGAGAAGAAAACCAAGATTGGGGGAAAGTTTACTTGGGTTGTGTTAGCTACTTTTGTAATTGCTGTGATGGAATACCTGATCAGAAATATTTAACAGGAAGGAACTACTTTGGCTCGTGGCTTCAGCTGTTTCAAGCAGGAAAGCCATGGCAAACAGAGCCCCATTCCTGGTGACGGGAGCTTGCAGTACAGCTTATGTCTTGGCCAATCAGGAAGCAGAGAGCTTGGGACAGAGATGGTGAAGCTGGGATGTGAGAGGAGAACACCCATTGATGCTGAGTGTCTGATCTAGGCCCCTTAGGTGTTTAGGCTGGGCACTGTGTTCTCAGGACCACCTGGCAAAGAATGGGGGTGCAAATACCCCTTGTGGTTAGGAAAGTCACAAAGTCGTTCTTCTGTTCCCAGACTAGGCAGACCCTCAAGTCTCTCTGCTAGATCACAGTTCTCTATTCAGTATGTTTTCCTGAAGAGACTTCCCATTCAAAAGGAAGCAGATATTCTAACTGGGTTCTGGTATTTCTGGGTATAGCTGTTATAGTTTGAATGCATCCTCCAGACAGCCCTGGGCTAAAAACTTAATACCCAAATTTACATGTTGATGTTAGCTCAGAATGAGGTTTTTGAGGGACAATTCAGATTAGATAAGATATTAGAGTAGAACCCCTGATGACATCATGGTTTTACAAGGAAGAGTCCAGGCCAGTCTTTCAGATACTGTGCCTTCCAGAGCCTCAACAGCCAGAGTCCCTAAAGTGAAGCGAAAGGTGGGAAGAAAGCTGTTCATACTTCCAGACCCAATGCCCGTTCTTCCTCTGTGGGAAGTGTTAATTCTCCTGCCAGGTGACACTGCCTAGAGCGGAGACATTCTCTCAGATCTGATGGCCATCTTCAAAGCCAAGCAACAACCTCTAAACAATCCAACCTCCAGTGTCCTCACCAGCCTAGTTTCTTGTGGAGCAAACTAACACATGCCTCCTACCAAGACTTTATGAGCTAGAAACTAAGTCATTAGAGCATGCGCAAATACAGCCTAATTCTTAAAGTTTAGAATCATAGTATAAAGGGCTAAAAAATGATTGTTGAAATTGTGGGAGGCTACACATGCCTGCTGTGTCTACAGAGTATGTGTGATTTAGCTCAGATTACAGTTCCCTTGGTAGGCATTAAGTTTCCCAATCTGTAAAAGGGAGGCATTCAGTGGTATGGTAGCTGGAATTGTGCTCTCAAAAAAAAATTACACATTAAAATCCTAGCCCCTAAGACCTAAAAATATGCTTGTATTTTTAGAGACAGGGCCTTTTAGAGGGTGTTAAGGTGAGTTTTCACCTCCAGCAACCTGTGACTCTGTGAAAATGATCAAACACGGAAGCTTTCGACTCAGTTGCAACTTGATTTTCCCGTTCTGTAACTAAATAACTAAATGCATGAGATGTTCAGCCGTATTCTCTCTCTCTCTCTCTCTCTCTCTCTCTCTCTCTCTCTCTCTCTCTCTCTCTCCCGCTCACTCACTCTGAGATAGTCTTTCTATGTAGTCCTTGCTGTCCTGGAACTCTGGAACTCACAATATAGACCAGGCAGACCTTAGACTTGCAGAGATCTGCTAGCCCCTGCCTCCCCAGTGCCAGGATTAAAACCATGTGCCACCATGCCCAGCCCAGCAATAGTCTTACCATCAAGTCATCAACAGCCTTACTCAGCTACAACCCTGAAAGTACAACAATGGCCTAGCAGGTAAGTTATAAACCCTAGTTCAATAGTTGTACTACTGTTTATAGAGGTAGCCGACTACTTTCTGATTGGATTGGGACCCACTTCTCAGGAGGGAATTTATGCCTAGTTCAGTAAACCTGGTCAGGAGTCCATGACTGGGGAAGTCATAGCACCCTATCCAGGTGCCTGCTAGTATCCTTCTGATAATTCACATTGTCAAACTGCTTTCCAAATACTCATTTTTATACCCATGGATTAGTGCTGCATGCAGTCTTCATCAGAGAAGCTTTTACTACAGCTAGCAATGTTTAGTCAAAAAACCCACATTTGGCTAAAGTGCAGAGACTAACTAATGGTTATGTGCTCATCCCAAAATGGGACAGCTATATCACACACTCCCAAGACTCCGGGAATAGTGCAGAAGAGAGTGGCAGAAAGAACGTAAGAGCAAGGCTGGGCATGGTGACACACATCTTCAATCCCAACACTCAGGAGACAGAGGCAGGTGGATATCTGTCAGTTTGAGGCCAGCCTGGTCTACAAGGAGTCCAGGACATCTGGAGCTCTGTTACACAGAGAAATCCTATCTGAAGAAAACAAAAGCAAAAATAAAATAGAATGTAAGAGCCAGAAGATATACCTCTGGACATGACATAGCTGTTATACTCATGAACTCACTGCGGCTATCTGCATAAGATTTACTCCCTCAACATTCATGAATGAGGTGGTGGCCCATGAGGTCCCACCCCTTTCTAAAGGACCACTTGCAATTAACTGTTGTTGGAGGAATGGCAATAAGTTGTCCTTGCTCCAGCAAATAACCTCCCATTCTTTCTAGGGCAAAAGCTCCAGATGAACTCTGGTGATACACAAGAAGGAGGTGGGAGTTCACCTGTTGGGAGGAAGGATTTTAGTACAAGGAAGGGGGATGAGAGGGAGAAATGAGGGTTCAAAGTCGCTAATACTTATGATATGGATGTTAGATTGTCAAACGATGCTAAAAACGTTCTCATAAAAGGCAATAAGGTTAACTGACCTCCTTGGGGGGCTGAATCCAAAGTGATTCACGCTGATTTGAAAAACTAATGAGGACACCCAAAATACAAGGTGTGGCCACGTGAGAAGGCAAGAAGGCAGCCATCTGCAAGCCAAGGAGCAGGGCCTCGGGAGAAACCAAACCCACCAAATACCTTCATCTTAGACTTTTGGCTTCCAAAATGGCAAAAGCATAAATCCGTGTTGTTTAAGTTATTGATCTCTGATGTTTTTGTATGGTTCCAGCAGAAAACTAATCCAGGTGAATAACCTCTACAAAGTGTCGGTTGCCAACTGAGCGGTCTATTCCCCTTTGCTTTCTTACTAATTTAGCTTACCTTCACATAAAAACCTATGTGTATGTGACAGAGAAAAGTGACCTTACCTGAGCTCACAGAATAGTGTAAATCATCTAAGTAGTGTGTACAGCCCATTCCCACTATCATGATTATCTACAGAGCACACCTGTGTCCAAACTCAGACCAGAAGGAACAAGGCAAACCTCCTGGTGGTTTCTGGGGTGTTCTCTCACACCTGGTGGAGAGGCACAGCAAATATGGTCTCTAATTCCCAAGGGAATTTCTGCCCTGATGGGACACCTGAAATGTCTACAGCTATTCTATGACCTGGCAGGAAGGCAGCTTGAAAGCTGACAGTTCCCTAAGGGTGGCAGAGAGGAAGATGAGAGATGACACCTCTCACTGCTATCTTGGGCAAATCTGCCGCACTTCCCACTTTAGGCCTTGCTGCGATGGCAGATAAAAAATTTCCTTTCTATTTAAGCCAGTAGGGGAGTCATCTGCTGCTGCAGCTAAAGACTTGCCACTAGGTGTGTTCCGAGATCCTTTGCAGCCCTGGGGCTTCCTGGAAGTCATGTTCTGAAGATGGCTGGCCACGGTCAACATGTGGGGAACAAGCTTCAGCGTCACCTACCACAACTGTGCAAGTGTATGATACTGTGAGAGACTAGCAGGTACTTCCTTCTCCATTCTCTACATAGAGGCACTGAAATCCTTTATAATCCCTTAAACAGTAGAGGCCCTAGAAGACTCTTCTGTTCTGATGTTTGACCATTAAACCAGGTTCCTGACTTAAAGCTCCCAGATTTCAAGGTTGATGGGAACATCTTTTGCTACAATACGCAGTTCTTGGTGAGTTTCTGGACAAGAGGAAGGCATTGGAAAGATCAAGTCACAACTAAGAACTTGGGCTTTTCAATCCCACATCTCAAACTCTAAGGAAGAGAAGAGTGGTTAGAGCTAACAGTTGACTCTCCCTATGAGGTGATGAATAATAGTAATAATAATAAATTTTATTATATATTGCATAATATATAATATTATTAATAGCTGAAATATGAAAGACTTCAAGGCTAGTGAGAGTATCTGCACACAGAGGGCAGCACAAGCCTACAGCAGCACAGTGCTACACTCAGATTCTCCAGACCTGGCAACATCTATCCCTTCGTCTGCCTGTTCACATGTATACTTGGCTGAATCCTTTACAATAAACAAAAACTAATAATAATAATAATGTGTATTCCTGAGCTCTAAAAACATGTCATAACAAATTTAGAAAGCCCTAGAAGGATTTTGTGAGGACCCTCATTGCATGGAACAGGGCAGGAGGCCCAGGCTCCTGGCCGCTGTCTGAAGTAGAGACAGTCTTCTTAGACTGAGTACCTCACCTGTGGTTCTAAACCCAGGTCCAAAGTATCAGAAATGAATATAGGATGTTCTGTTGGTATCTGGAGAGTGGGAAAATTGACTGGTGTGAGAATAAAGACTACACATATGGCATCAGAAGTGGGATGTTCTCTAAGTGAGGGAGCACAAAAGAAACATCATTTGTTTTCCCTACGCAGGTAGGAAATGCCTTCAGTCCCATTTAAAGAAAGAACAGAAGTTAAGAAACTAAGCCAAAGCCTTATAAGATGAGGCTAGTTTACAAAATCTCTTACTTCTTCCCTATCAGAGGAAACGTGGATTTTTGCAATCAGCGAGGAAGTCCTGGTGGTCATAAACTATCTCAATTTGAGCTAACCATCTTTTCAGAAACTCTAAAAAGTCCTTGAATGTCTATATACTGCAATGTTTATGGAAACATTAATAAGCCACAAGTCTTGGGCTGCACAATGGGTTCATTTACCTAGCTGGCAACCTCGGCTGCCCTCAGCCCCCATCGAAGAGGCTGCTGTGTTCTCAGCCAAAATGAAATTAGACGTCAGCACCCTTTCCACAGTCTGAAAGTGTATAGTCCCCTCTGCTCCGCCCCCCTCTCCCGGCCTATGCTTTTCTCCATGGTTCTCACTCTCTTTCATTATAAGATCATTTCATTTGTTCCTCACCCACTTTCTCTGCAAAGGAACTTTCCTCATCCTCTACGTGTTCTTTGAGCTTATTCACTGTGATCATGGAACCAAGATGACGTTCCTCGTCCCTGCTAAGACCTCAATTCTATCTTATCTACAGTACATGGATCAAAAATCCACAGCAAGCTACACAATTCTATTAGTTAACACTAAAACGTTTAGGAATATAGTTGGGCTGGTTTTCCTAAGCAAGGTGTTCACTCCTCTAATGGTCCATGACTAGAGAAGCAAAAGATAATAACAATAATAATAATAATAATAACAACAACAACAACAGTAAAAACATAGCTAGTGGAATCTAGATCCCCATGAGGGCATGAGAAGCACAAGGCAGAAATACTGCTCTCGGGGTGCTTGGTGGAGGTAGGGAAGGCCTCAGAAGCTGCCTTGCCTTCTCTGTGACTCCAGTAGATGTCGCTTCCACCATGAGATTCCCTGAAAAGCTTTACTACTGGCATTGCTCTTCCCTGCCCTGTCTGTTTCCTAAATGCAATGCAAACAGGCAGGTAAGAATAGATGAAGGGAGGCACCTGGCCCTGCTGCTTCGCCATAGAAGCTGGACTTTGTGAGATGTTTCTCCTCAGGAGAAGTTGAGGGAGGAGCGCTATATTATCTTCCACGGAGAGAGGAAGTGCAGTTCCAGGGGCAAGCATCCTCAGCTGATTAACATCTTCCCCCACCAGTCTCCACTTAACCTCAGAGTCAGCCAGTCCTTCATCTCAGTCCTGGGAATTAGATTCCTCTCTTGTATGTTTGTTTCTCTCTGCCTCTGTCTCTCTCTCTCTGTCTCTTTCTCTCACCCTCTCTCCCTTCTTTCTCTTTCTCTCTCTCCCCCCTCTCTCTCCCTTCTCTCTCTCTCTCTCTCTCTCTCTCTCTCTCTCTCTCTCTCTCTCTCTCTCTCTCACACACACACACACACACACAGACACACACGTGCACACACACACACATGTTACCTGGTGGTGAAGTGCTCAGGCCACCGACCTAATGAAGAGATTACTGTGGTACTCCCCAACTCCACACTATGCACTGAAACCCTCATGAGAACTTGACATGGCCGCAAAGACCCTGCACAACCAACCCTGGAAACCCTGTCACTTTACTGTAAACCCCGTCCACGTTGCTAAGGCATGGTGTGTTGCTTCCATTTCTGTACACTGCTACTTGGTGATCTGCACCTCTGTTCCTGGAGCGCCTGGAGCTCAGCTCCTGCCTCGGGTAACCCCTGGGGGAGTTATACGAATTTACAGGAAGGACCCGTGAAGGGTCTCACTGGTCCTAGCTCTGCCTCCAAAGGCAGAAACAGAACTTTGTAATTTCACAGAACAGGGAAACAAAGTAGAGGGCAATCAGTACAACTGACAGAGGAAGGAATACTGTTTGGGCCAGTGGTCTGATCGATTATTATCTCAGCTCTGGTCCTAGAGAAGATCTTATCGCTTTAAACACTTGAGGAGCGCAAACTGGTTCCCTGAGATGATTGCCAAGGTCCCAGCAGCAGCCCCGGTTCCCATCACAGGATAATAGCCCTCATCTCGGGTCATCTCATCGGAGATGCTGGGTCCTGGGACATTCACTATTACTTGGCAGTAGTTTGGGTCCTCTGTCATGAGATGTCACCAATCAATCCTGTCATTTCTAGAACCCAAAGGAAATGCAGAAGAGGCTGCCAAACAGAACCAGAGATGAACAGCACGCACTCAGCTAGGTCAATGATGAGCTCTACCCTCTGAATTTTCCTGGCCAGCAGACAGATCCCACGTAAACAACAATGGCAGGAGATTTTTTTAGACAGTAAACTTCTGTCATGGGCTTGGAGGCTTCCAACCCTGCTATAGAAAGTGTTTGATCCTCACACTATCCCTGTTAGGCAAACAGCATTTAACTCATTTTTAAAAGGAAGAAAGACAAAAACGGAATGAAATGAGTGGCTTGGAAAAATGCCCCTCAGCCTCTGCACCCATAGCACGGGAGATTCCTTCCTTCCAGCTGGACTGGCTCTGAGGCAGCAGAGAAGCGGTGTACCGGGGACTTGTGGGCTCTGAAGCCCCAGGCTGGAGGAGATCCCACAGTAAGCAGCCAGCCAGGAGCCGGAGCCTCCTCCACTCGCTGCGTGGTTCTGACCACTGTACAAACATCACTTTATTCTCCTGGGACCAGCAAGCTGACGCCAGCTCAGCTTCCTTCTGGCCCTAGTCTCTGCCCTACATCTGGGAAGACAGTGAATAATTCTTCCTTTCTTTCTGGAGTTTGTTTCCTTCGAGGTATTTATAGACTGCTCCTGGCCCTGCTGAGGCATCTTTTCTCTCCGGTTTAAATTTAGCTCCCTTTGTCTTCCTCCCTTGACTTATCTGCTGGTGTGCCTGCGTTTCCTCGGCTGCCTTTGTTCTCCCGTGTTTGTTCCTCACCTTCTTTCAAGTGCGGAGCAGGAACAATCTCTCCACACGGGTTTCTCTGAAGCCTTATGTAACTTTCTCCTCCACGCTCAGACCTCTCCAGCAGGTCCTCTGTCTGCCCACTTTTCACTTTCTCTTGCGAACGCCTCCACCTTTATCTTCTCTAGATCTGGTCCATTTTACAGAATGGGAAACCGAGAAAAGCGAATCTACGAACTGAAGCCGGTATCAAAGCCTTCCCCATCCTCTCTGGCCGAAGCCGCGTTGGCTTTGAAGAATTCCAGGTTTTGACTCAGATTCATGTTGTCTTATGTGCTACAAAGTGTATCAAAGGCTTACACATCTTTGTTCTTCTTGGGCCCTGAAACTGACTAGTACCTGAGAAAACAGTTACTATCAAAGTGATCCAGAATCACTGTAAAGTGAGCTGAGATGAGACAGCCCAGGTGCCAATCGTGAAGACGGCTCCAGTTCTTGGCCTTCCCCTGCAATCAGATTGATGACTACCTTAATTGTCATCATAAAACCTTCAGCTAGCAACTAATGGAAGCAGATGCAGAGATCCACGGCTAGCACTGGGCTGAGCTCCCAGAGTCCAGTCGAAAAGAAGAAGGAGCAAAGGGGTCAAACCATGATGGGGATACACACAGAAGCAACTGACCTGAGCTAGTGGGAGCTCACTGACTCCAGACTGACAGCAGGGAACCTGCATAGGCCCAAACTAGGCCCTCTGGCTGTGGGTGACAGTTGTGTGGCTGGGACAGTCTGTGGGGCCACTGGCAGTGGGACCAGGTTTTATCCCTAGATCATGAACTGGGTTTTTGGAACCAATTCTCATTGGAGGGACTCCTTGATCAGTCTAGATCCAGGTGTGAGTAGGGTGGAGAGGGCCTTGGTCCTACCTCAAAGTGATGTGCCAGACTTTGTTGACTCCCTTGGGAAGCCTCACCCTCTCTGAGGAGTGGATGGGAGGTGAGGTAGAGGAAAGTTGGGGGAGCAGGAAGAGGGGTGGGAGAGGGAACTGGGATTGATATGTAAAATGAGAAAAGATTGTTATAAAAAAAAATTTAAAAAACAAGTCTCCAATTTTGATAGCTTCAAGACTGAACAAAGAAGCAAACATGAAGAGGGACATACCGTGGCTGATAAGACCTGTAACTCATCTGCCATCTAAAGAAGAAATGTATTACATCACTTGGTCTTAAGATTGAAGCAGAAAAGTCAGAAATCCGGACCTGTGACCTGTTATGTAAGTGTGTGTGTGTGTGTGTGTGTGTGTGTGAAACACGCTCAATTGTGAAGGCCCAGAGCAACACTGGCTTTCTTCCTGGATCACTGTCCACTTGATTTATTGAAGGCAGAGTCTTACTTGAACTCAGAGCTCACCCATTCCTGCTAGTCGGGCTAGGCATCTTGTCCTAGGCATCTCTTGTCTCTGCCTTCCAAGAGCTAGGATTACAGATGGGCCACCATGTTCACCAGGTCCACCCACAGGTTCTGGGGATTCAAACTCAGGCCCACACACTTGTACAGTAAGTACTTTACCCATCTCCCCAGCTCCGGACTTTTAAATAATGGTAATTAGTGCCAATATTTTTAAATGTGTGAACATAAAGAAAAAACTGTGTGATCAGAATAGTCTGTTCTGCACATCACTCGCTTTCCCCTGCATCATCTCCTTCACCATAGTTTGCAGATCAAAAAGCCCTTCCAGTCTTCCTGTGTGCCTCCATGGTGCCCAACATTATACCGTTTTACACATCGGTCATTCCCAGCACCGGATCCCAACCTGAGCACGTCAGTCATTCCCAGCACCGGATCCCGACCTGAGCACATCAGTCATTCCCAGCACCAGATCCCGACCTGAACATTGCAGTCATTCCCAGCATCGGATCCCGACCTGAGCACATCAGTCATTCCCAGCACCAGATCCCGACCTGAACATTGCAGTCATTCCCAGCATCGGATCCCGACCTGAGCACATCAGTCATTCCCAGCATCGGATCCCGACCTGAACATTGCAGTCATTCCCAGCATCAGATCCCGACCTGAGCACATCAGTCATTCCCAGCACCGGATCCCAACCTGAGCACATCAGTCATTCCCAGCAGCAGATCCCGACCTGAACACATCAGTCATTCCCAGCACCAGATCCCGACCTGAACATTGCAGTCATTCCCAGCATCAGATCCCGACCTGAGCACATCAGTCATTCCCAGCACCAGATCCCGACCTGAGCACATCAGTCATTCCCAGCACCAGATCCCGACCTGAACATTGCAGTCATTCCCAGCACCAGATCCCGACCTGAACATTGCAGTCATTTCCAGCACTGGATCCCGACCTGAGCACATCAGTCATTCCCAGCATCGGATCCCGACCTGAGCACATCAGTCATTCCCAGCACCAGATCCCGACCTGAACATTGCAGTCATTCCCAGCATCGGATCCCGACCTGAACACATCAGTCATTCCCAGCACCAGATCCCGACCTGAGCACATCAGTCATACCCAGCACCAGATCCCGACCTGAACATTGCAGTCATTTCCAGCACTGGATCCCGACCTGAGCACATCAGTCATTCCCAGCATCGGATCCCGACCTGAGCACATCAGTCATTCCCAGCACCAGATCCCGACCTGAACATTGCAGTCATTCCCAGCACCGGATCCCAACCTGAGCACATCAGTCATTCCCAGCATCGGATCCCGACCTGAGCACATCAGTCATTTCTAGCATTGGATCCCGACCTGAGCACGTCAGTCATTCCCAGCACCGGATCCTGACCTGAACGCATCAGTCATTCCTATTATCTAGGTAACATCTTAGACCTATGTTCATATCTTAGGGTCCAACACAGGAAGCCCTGGAGGTGAGCAGAAATGATGAAGTGAACACAGCCATGAGGCTAACACAAAGAAGGTACCATCTGAGCAAATCCTTGAGAGGACACTGGCCAAGAGCAGTCCCCACATGCAAACAGACACCCTGTGCACACCGGGCTCAATCTCCCCATCCCGCAATGACGGCAACAGTCGACCAAAGTGATCAAAAAACATAGCTTCCTGAGTAGTACACAGGATACAGGCAAAAACAAATACATGTCACATCCAAAGGTAGCCTAACTATGGCCCCAAGCCCAGACGGAATCCTGTTTCTCTGATTCAAAGTTTACCTCCTCTGTTTACTTGCTAAATGACCTTTGGACAATTTATTGAACCATTCCTATTTCACCATGGATGAAACAGGGAAAACAATAACACCTACCCCAAGGGGTTAATGTGAGAAATGTACGTGCTGAGACAGTCAATGGAACGAGTAAAAGCAGGCTGGGCAAACAGTGTTCAGTGTCTAAGCTTAAGTTGCCTCCTCAGTCTGGTTGTTGTCTTGTGCTCCTAGGCATTGGCTGAGACAGCTTCTCACTGTTCTTAGAATGACATTTCATCTACATAAGAGTACTGAGCAGAGAGAAGAGGGCTGGATTCCCTCAACGCTAAGTCCATCTGATCACCAGTCTGCATTCCATCTCTGCCTCGTCACCAGTGAACGTGGCATTAATCTGTTTCCATGTATCTCCTGCCCCCTAAATAGTCCAGGAACTTAAAGCCATGCTCACAGTTTCATTGAATGGCCACAGAATACAAACCCTACAAGATGAACTGCAGGGAATAGAAGCCTTCTGTTTTACACTTACTACGCAAGCAAACCTCCCTCTTGAGATTAAGCAAAGCACTAGATAAAAATACTTCTTTTCTTAAAATTACTTATTTTATGTACGTTGGTGTTAGGCCTGCATCTATGCTGGTGTGAGGGTTCCAGATTCCCTTGAACTTGAGTTACAGGCAGCTGTGAGCTACCATGTAGATGCTGAGGATTGAAACTGGGTCCTCTGGAAAAATAACCAGTGCTCTTAGCCCCTGAGTCATCTCTCCAGCCCCCACAAAAATGCCTCTTTAGGGCTAGGTAGAGTGCTTGCTTATAATGCACAAAGCTTTGGGTTCAAGTCTCTGCACAACAACAACAAAAAAGTTTACCTCTCTATATTTTATTTCACCCAGGATTTTCTAGGTCAAATCTTAGTGATGATACCTTTAGTAGGCATCTGTTACACTTTGGAAAATCTCCTGCACAGGCAATAACTATTTCTCATTCACCCACTTATGCTCAGATATGTGAATAATGTTTGGGATATAATAAGCAGAAAAAATAGTCAATACGTTGAACTGAATTTGTTATGTAACCTTGAGAAAAATATTTCCTTCCCGTTTTCTGAAATGAACGGATTGGAGTGAGAGCTGCTAAGATCATTTCTGTCCTTGGCTACCAGCCAGTTTTTCATTAGACATATTATCTCGCTTTCCACCAGGTCATTACTTAGCCTCATTATCTTATTTGAAAGGGGAACAAAAGCAAAATAGCCAACCTTTACGAACAGGAAGCAAGAACAACTGATCAAAGCTGACATTTACTGTGCACCAGCCACTGTTCCGGGTGCCTCACAGAGGCCGCTGTGCGGAGTGGAGGCTCATTAGTTAAGCACCATGACTGTCATTGTTCCCATTCCACCAAACAACACTGAGGCACAAATAGGCTGTGCTGTTGCTGAAGAAGCTCTTCCTGGACTCTAAACATCACGCTTTTCCTTGTTCTTCTTCCATTTGTGTGTGCACACACGTGTGCACGTATGCATGTGTGAACTTATGTGTATGTGTGCATGCATAGGTCCCAATGTCCAGAATTGCCCCCAATTGCTTGCTCTTCCACCTTATTTGCTGAGGTGAGGTTTTTTAATCAAGCCCAGAACTGGCCAATATGGCTTGTCTGGCTACTCTCAATGGCCAGCTTGTTCTGGGATCCCTGTCCTCTTTCACAAGGGGGCCACCTCACCCTCTTAGTATTTTTTATGAGTTCTGGGGGAGCTGAATGCCGCTTCTCATGCTTGCATGTCAAGCACTTAAGACACTGAGTCATCTCTTGAGTCCCCGAACCTCAGAAGTTTAACTATTATACAGCCTTCAGTGTAACTGGGTATATAAGAACCCCATGAGTTCAGAAACTAGCCTGCACAGTTTTATTATTAAAAAGAATATGCAGTTTAGACGCCCTGACTAGCTTACTGTCTTCTGGTTGATTAAGCGCAATTAACAGATGTTATATTTCTCCAATCCCTTGAGTCTGTCTGCCTTTCTTTAAGCCCCAGCTTCCATGGAAGCGTGCAGAGAACAATAGCAAGACCTCACGCATTTGATGTTATCTGTTATCATGATAATGACAGTCATCTACAGCGTGGCCAAGAAGCTCTTTCCTGTTTCCTATCAGATGTGATTTTCACACAAGGGAACTGAGCACACATTTATAATCAAGAAAACTGAGGTTCCAAGAGGAGAATATGTTTATCTAAAACTTTGAACCAATCATATATGGTGGATCTTGGATTTGAACTTGAAGTGCTTGAACCTCAACAAGGTTAATACTCAGGGACTCAACATGATCAAGGATTCTTTGACTTCTAACATCAGCCCTAGACTGATGGTGAAGTATGGACATGAACTAAGGAAGAAACCCAGCACAGGAGGGAAAACCTGTTAATCAAAAGGAAGGAGTGGAGATCATCACCGTATTTCTTGATGTAGGCGGTGATGGAGAGGTGAATTCCAGCTTCAAGGTACTTCATACACCTGTTGATTGCCGATCCCTGTTCTCTAAAGTCCCACCGCTTCAACTCACATTGCAGCTGGCATCTTATCATAGACCTGGGACAGTTAGCATGTTCACCCACAAACAAGTCCCTGGGAGTCTACAGGACAGCAGGCTACTATGTCAGGCACTAGAGCAAGGTAAGCACAAATCATGGGAGCTGTGTCAGGCTTGGGGAAGACTTTCCGAGACAATGGCTGTGCTGTGAGCCTGGATGTGGAAATGGAAGCTCTCAAGAAAGATGGACATGCACCGGAACAAAGGAACAAAGAAGACTGGTTTTTCCAGGCAGGACTAGTTCATGTGTAGCTCTTCAGGTAAAAACACTCTCTGCCAGTCCTGACAACCCTGGGACCCACGTGGTAGAAGGAGAGAAGTGACTCCTGCAAATTGTCCTGTAGCCTCGCCACATACACAAGGCATGTGCCCCAACCTCTCCACACACACTAAGTAAATTAATAAATGTTTTAGAGGCAGAACAAGCATTTTCGGGGCACAGGGAACAAGTGCAGAGATTTGGAGTGTTTCCCGGCTGTATCGGGATGGATTTGGGGAAAAGGTCAAGAACAGAAGCTGGAAAACAAGTTATGGGCAAATCTAGATGGACCGTAAAGGACAAAGGGCATAGCTCAGGGGTACAGCATTTCCTAAGCGGGCTACTGGACTGCTACTCCATCATCCAGAGTTGTGAACATTAGAGACAGCATCTATAAGCTAGAGACAATATGGAGCTCATCTCCATGGGCCTGATCATCCTTGGCAAATTCTCCCAAGGACTGAGAAACTAAATCAAAACTCTCATTGAAGTTAGAAAGGAATACAGACATCTTTTCTTTTTAAAAGTACTTCCTTCAGTAAAAATAATAATCATAATCATAACTTAAGGAGTATGGAACCATGCATAGGGTCAGGGTACCCAAAGGAGTATGCAGAGGTCTCCATTCCTTGCCTGCAGCCCAGAAGGCTGGTGGAAACAGGTCTTCGGGGTATCTCTATGTGTTGAATTATGTAGAATGTCAGCCTGGCCACATGAAGAAAAGATCTAATAGGGACGTGAGCACCATGCTTCCAAGGCCAATTCTCTGAGCTCTCCTCCCCTCCACCGCTGGGGAAGCAGATATGCCAAGTGTTATGCACAAACTGAACACAAGGAGGCAGTGTGGGCCCACAATGTAATTCAGCCAAGCCACCTGAAACTAGAGATTAGGAACAAACGAATGAGGAAAACAGACCCAGATAACCAAAATGGAAGAGAAGAGTTCCCAACGTATTAGCAGAAACGTGTCTCATATTACGAACTGTCCTTAGAAAGTGACCTAATCCATCAATCCAGCCCTCTGATCTTATAAAAAATCCTGAGCAAGTAAACTCTATGAAAGTCCTTTGTCCTCGCTCATGTCCTTGGACTGGCTCTGATACCCACCTACTTCCCAGTTCCTGTTCTCTGCTGTCCTTTACACAGGGATGCTAGGCAGCCCTAGTCTCCACGATGGTACTATCCTACACCCAGAACAGTCTACTGTCCATGTGAATGGTCTGTATGTGTGGTCCAGACGCAACCTCACGGTCTTCCACCACCTACCTTCTGTGTGAACGGTCTGTAGGGCCCAAACGCAACCTCACGGCATTGTCAATCGTCCTACGCACAGGTGGACTAACCTCTGGTAGAGAGCAGGATTTCTAATGGAAGAATGAGGGGCCAATAAATCCTGTCCAAAAAGCAATCAGAAATACAAAAAACAAAAAAAACAAAAAACAGGGTTGTCAAAACAACCATTGAAGAGCTCTGGGAACCAACCAGATATACAGCAAACAGAGTAACAACTGCACTTCATCTGTGGACTGTGTGAGTTTGGGGTGTTTGAGCTTGGAACTAGGAACTGGTTTTCTCCACCCCTGGACTCCATTCAGCTTCCAGCAAAGTGGTTCTAACCCAGTGGAACTGGCCGCGAGAACCAACAGCTTTGCTACTGGAGGAGACTCGTGTAGCTTAGGGGTGGAAATTTTTTCTTCTTTTTTATTTTATTTGTGTGTGTGTGTGTGTGTTTGCGTGCGCGCGTGTGCACACACACACACACACGCACATGCATGCATGACTACAACATCTTCAATAACGAGAACAATCGTGGAGTCAAGTGAATCCCGGAAAGCAGTAGCTTTGCTAACCTGAGATTGAAATCCTAACTGCGGCAAGCAACAGACTGAAAGACTAATTATATTATTACCAATAATAAACCAAGAAATAATAGTGTCTTAAAGGGACTTGGCAAATTTTTCACATACTGTCTGCTAGACAGAACAGAGACCCACACAGAAAAGATGCAAGACCTGAAACTCCCTAAATGTGGATATAACACCCTCAGAGCTGACAGAGCTGTGTGGAGCCTGACTGGCCTGAAATAGGCAGTGGGCAGAAAAACATCCTCTCCACCTCCCCACTTCACAGAGAGGTCCAGACCTTAGCCCTAGAGCATGTGACTATGTTACCATGGCAAAAGGAACTTTGCAGATGTGATTAAAGTTAAGAGCCTTGAAATGGAGAGGAGATATCTCATCTAGGCAGGCTTGATCTAATTACATGATTCCCTAAATGCACAGAATGCTTTCAGCTGAGTTAAAGAGGTACGCTCTGAGGAGGATTTGACCTTCTCCGCTAGATGTGAAGATGGGTGAGCAGACCGGTGTTAGAGAGTGCTAGAACTCCCATATAAACTGGGAAGGCAAGGTCATGAATTCCTACCACACACATCCTTGGTGGTACCATGATTTTAGACACATGACATGTGCCTTCTAGAATACTGTAGATAATACACTTCTATCCTTTAGACATGTAATAATAAAACATGCCAGCAGGCAACAACAACACTCATGACTACACGTTGACTGAACTAGGAAGAAGAAAAGGAGTCACACTTAAATAAAACGAGGCTTTTGAAGATGAGAGAGAATGTTAGCAGCCATACACCACCAGGAAACAGTACCCACAGGCTGAGTCCTGATCAGGGGTTAAATAAACAAACAGCAGCAACAAAACTCACAAGAGATCAAGATCCAGCATTGCTACCGTATATGACCTGAATTATCCAAGTCTCAAACGTAAGAAATTATGAAATACGTAAAAACAGGAAAGCCTAGGCTAGAGATGGGGCTCAGTACAGCGCTTGTCTAGTATGCGTGAAGCCCTAGGTCCACTTCCTAGCACTGTGCAAACCACACATCAGGCTAGGTGATGCTTGTCTGTATTACCAGAACTTGGGAGGTAGAAGCAGGAAGATCGGGAAGCTGAGGTCAAACTCGACTATATAGAGATTTCAAGGCTAGTCTGTGATTAATAAGACCCTGTCTCAAAAGAAAATATAAACAAAGAGGTAGAAAGAAGGAAGGGAGAGAAGGAGGGGAGAAGAAAAAAATATCTGTATCCAGGACATAAATAATTCCATAGGCATGGTCTCTGAATGGGTACAAGTATTATATTTAATAGCCAAAGTTACTCAAAAAAGGAAGTCTATTCAAAGACCTACAAGAAGCAATGTTTAAAGAATTAAGAAAAAATATGACGGCAGTGACTCAACAAATAGAGAAGCCTGATAAGAGCTAGAAATTGTTTCAAAGGACCACATAGTGTAGAGTTTAAAAGTTCAGAGACTGTGTGATGCTGCATCCATTTTCTGTAGCTGCCATATGCTGTATGTACAAAGTGCCATACACTGACGGGTCTAAAATTAGAGGTGTATTGTTCCATCATTCTATCAGCGTTACAAAAGACCACGGATGGTCTACTACATCACAAGACCTCCAAAGGGGAGATTCCTTCCTGGCCTCTTAGCTTCTCTGGCTGCGGGCAATCCTGGCAAGGCTTTGTAGGTTCATCACCTCCATCCCATACTATCTCCTTCACCCTGGGTCCTCAGTCATCTTCCCTCTGTGCTCTGGCCAAACTTCCCCTCTTCTTGTGAAAACACTGACCCTTAGCCTAGAGTCCAAACAGACCCAGCACAACCTCATCTTAATTGGCTTTGGAAAGCATTATATCCAAAAAAGATGGTGTTCTTCGAGGAATGCTGTTTAGCCCAGCAGAGGCATCATCAAGCATTCCCACCTTCCATCAATCAGCACAGTAATGAGAGGAGCCTCTCCTGCAGTTGCATAATCTCCTAAATCAGACCTGTGGGCAGGCAGCAATGACACACAAAAGCGAGGTTAGCCAATGATGTTAGCACCCTGTGTCCGCAGCTCCAACACTAACCAATCAGGAGGCCAAATCACCATATGCTCGAGCCCTGGGTAACTGCAGTCATTGAAGAGCATTCTTTAAGAGACAGTCAGCAACTCAGGGGATACACACCTAAGTCAGACATTCTGTCCTAGGAGGATCGAGGTCAAAAACCTACGACATACATCAGGGAGGCGGATAAGACTGAGCCCACGGCCTTCTGAAAGTCAACAAATGTGTAAGAATCTTTGTCCTGGATCTCTCAGCAAAGACTGCTGATCTCTCTCATTACAACTGAGGTAACAGAGAAATAGTTAACCAGGATTTGGCTCAAACTAGTTAAACTTTGCTTGTGTGACCTGTATTAGTCACGTCACTTATTTCTATACTTACAGAGTTTACTGTTGCTCACAGTTTGAGGCTAAAAGAAAAAGAATTCAATCATGGCAGAAAGGCATGGCAGTAAGCTATACGCATCCATAGTCAGGAAGCAGAGAGAGATGAGTGCTGATGTTCAACACATATTCCCCTTTTTATTCACTTCAGAATACCAGCCCATAGAATGGGTAGGGTGTGTCTCCCCACTTCAATTAGCCAATATGCAAAATTTCCTCAGACATGCCCAAAAGCTTTTCTTATAGCGGATTCTGGTTTCTGCCAAGTTGCCAGTGTTAACCAGCCCATGGTCTGTCAGGGCACGTAGTAAGACAGCAGGGAACAGCAGGACTCTCCTCTATACAAAGGTGAAGGGGAAGTGTGTACGGAAATAGAGAAACAAGAAGAATTGTTCCCAAAGAAGTGAGAGGTTAAAAATCTCTCAACAGGTGCCAAGTATGATAAACAAGGAAATCCACACCTAGACACACCATAGGCAAAGGACTGAATTCAAAGACAGCAAAATCTTGAAAGAAGCGAGAAAAGTGATTTTATCCGTCACAAGCATAGGAACAAATAGTGGCAAACATCACACCAAGAACAAGAAACAGACATTGAGAAGGCTCCATAAACCAGACAGAGCCCTCTGCATGACATTCTTTATGACAGGAGACCATTGAAGGATCTTAATTTAGTTTGTGATGTCATATGACATACATTTTAAAAGAACCTTCTTGCCTTAGATGGGAGGCTAAGAGCAATGGTAACAGAGGCGAGGAGGCTTCTTGGGAGTCAGGAAGCTAACTTGGTGATGGATTGGGCTGTACTGGGAAATAAAAAGGAATAAAGGATGATTCCTGGCCTTTTGGGCCATCAGGATCATTGGGTCTCATTAATCTGACACAAAAATAACAGTGGCTGAAGCCCAGAGAAGAGCGCTGACTAACTCAAGATCAGAACGAATTACCAGAACAATCAGAGTGGTCTTACCACTGAACTCTACCGTCTGGGTCTTGAGCAACTGGGTGGATGAAGATGGTTTACCAAGGAGGGAGGGTGCAAAGGGGAAATGCGCAGTATGCAACAAGGAACAAGATGTAAGTGGATGTGGAACCAGGGATTGTTTCAGTTCTATGGGGTTCGCAAGGCTCACAGCTTAGACATCTGAAGCTATTTAATAAGTATGATCAACAATAAAAAAGATGTTCAAGACTTAGCCCACATCCTCCAGGGATCAATAAATATATCCAGAAAGAAGAATGATATGTGGAAATTGAAGAAGACTTGCTGATGTCCTCTATAAAAGTCAATAAGCACAGGGTGATATGTAAGTGGGATCTATCACATTGGCAGGGCAGAAACATCTGGAGTTGCAGCATGGAGCAGTGCAGCTTGAGGCTCACATTCTTGTTTAGATGAACTTGGATTTGCTCTAGGCCTATGGGAAATTTTAAAACTAATTTCTCTAGAAAAGAGGCACACTCGGGAAGTTTGAGAAGACAAGTGTTATTAAAGTTCATGATAGGAAGATAGAAGACCCTAGAACAGTAGGTAGAATCAAATTTTGAAAGTCTTTGAAAGTAACCTGGGGGTGGTGGGCTTGATCTGGTGGCCTAGAGTATGGGTGAGGAGAGAGAGGAGACATTTAAACAGAAAAGTGACCCTGCTGGAGATGTGTGTTATGGCAACAGTGTCTGAGAAGAGGCGATAAGGTATGGCAGAGATGAGGAGAGGAAGGAAGAAATAGCCCAGGAACCAGGTCAGAGATTAACCTACGTGAGGGGCAAGAAAGAGCTGAAAGGAAAGGGGGCAAAGATGAGGGATGGATGAGACCGTGGTACTTTAGTGATTGGGTTTGATGAGTGATGTGGAAAGAAGTTCAAGATAATCCTGAGATTGGCCATGCAGGTCTGAGAATATCAGTCCCATGAACTGAGATAAGGATCCCGAAAGGAAGGACAGAAGGGGGTAGGAAACAGGGAGTGGATTTGGGTTTATGTTTATTTGTGGGTCCATCAGGAGGACATTAGTTCTGAAGCAGAAGTGATCAGTCACTGGGTAGATACTGTCACCCACGCTCTGGTAACAGATCTAACCGTATAGCAAATATTTAGGACCCGTATTAGTAGCTAATTGTGAGTAGGAGTCGTGTTAAATCCTTTACATAATTAGCTCATTTCCTTCCTCATAATAGCCTCATGAGGTAAATGCTATTATTGACATTTTACAAATGAGGAAGTCGAAATTCAAAAAACTTAAGACAGGTGTGGTGGTACATACCTTTGATCCCAGCACTGGAGAGACAGAGGCAGGCAGACCTCAGAGAGAGAATTTGAGGTCAGCCTGGTATGGTCTACAAAGCAAGTTCCAGGACAGCCAGAGCTACACAGGGAGAAGCCCTGTCTTGAAAAACAAAAATAAAACAAAAAAAAAAAAAAACCCAGAGAATTTAAGTCCCTCATTCAAGGGTATGCATCAATTGAGTGTAGTAATCTGAGCTGTTGCTACCTAAACAAGGAAACCACCAGGAAAGAAAGATGAAGTCTAGAAGCTTATGAAATAGCCCTTGTTGACTCTATTCAAATGTCCATCGAACTTCATGGTGAAATGGACCTCCAAGATCACTGAATCTCATTATTCCAGCTCATAAATAACTATTATGGAAACTCGGAGAGTGGAATTAACAATGCAAGGGTCAGAATGCATCAGACAATTGGAGGTTAAGTGTGTTTCCTGGCCAGCCCAGCATTCTTTCTTCTAGACTCTGCAGCCTCCCCCTGATAAGATTCACTCTACACCTCAGATGCTCCAACAAACTGCCTCTTCATTCTTATTGTATTCAAAATCTGAATTTCAAGGACCTGCGAGCTTTGGCCCCTCCACCTCTCCAATCTCATTGTCACAGTGCAACCCCACAAACCGCACTCACACCCACTCCTCAAATCTTCTGAGGACTCAAGTCTTTCCACTTACAGGAGTCTCCCTGAGGAAGCGCCATGGCCACTTCCGGCCTATCAGTAGGAACCATGCCAGATGGTCGCATCCTTGCAAAAGCATGCTTTCACTGGTCAGCTTGAGAGAACACCACCATCATGACCTGACATGGTACACATATTTTCTTTATGCAAGTAGTGTCCACGTCAAAGCACTTACTGACTGTGACTGTGAACCTTTAGTCTCACCTACTAAACATGCAGTAACCTTACTGTATCTGCAAACTGGAAAGCAACTTTTTAAAACTGGAATGTATGCATTGTACAGCATGCCAGATTTCATGTAATTTCTCTCAGGTACACCATGCACTTTGACTATATCCACCTACTCCCTTTAATCCTGTTCACCCCCACTTGCTAGTCTCCTCCCTTCCCCTGGTTTCCCTTATGTTTGAAACAAAATTTTTCAATGCAACTGTTGAAGAATAAAGTGAGAAAGGAGAGAAGCAAGGATGGGGAGAAGTCAAATCCTTCCTGTGGACAGAGCAGGGCATGAGACTAGCCCCCTTAATCACTGGGTACCACGGTCATGCCAGGCTGTCCTACCAGAGCCACAGCCTGGAGAAAAGAGATAAAGATGGTATCACATCCTCAGGTGTTAGAAAGGCTCACTCATCTGGAAACAGTGATTCTAACCAAACTCCTCTCCCTCTCCCTCTCCTCCTTCCCCCCCTCTTGTGTGTGTCCCTCCTCTCTGTCTCTCATGTGTCCTTCTCTGTCACTCTCTCACCACTGTCTTCTTATCTGTTTCTCTGTTTAATGCCCAAGTCTCCTCCCTTATCTATCCTCTGTTCCTCCCCTCCATTGCCCAGTTCCCAAAAGCCTTTTCATCTTCCTGACCCCTTATCTCACCCTTGCCCCCATCACCAGCTTACCCATGTCTGCTTCCTTTTGGCTCTCTAGCTTCTGATCAGATGTCTTCCCTCTCTATCACTGTCTCCCAGCTCGTCACACACACACACACACACACACACACACACACGCTATATTTTCCCTCCCACTTCTGGGAGAAACATACAAAAGCTAGAGGCTATACAAGATGGCAAAATCTCAGAGCTTGCATTCCAGGGTCTGATAGACAGCCTGGTGGACAGAGTGACAGATCTCAAATCAGTGGAGAAGGACTTTTTGGAACCAAACCCCTAACTTCACATACAAGTCAGGAAACATGTTTTGGGATCTACTCCTATCCTCCATCTAGATTTTGAGAATTTTTCTGCCCCTAATAAACAAACATCATCAGGCAAATGGCTTTGCTCACCTTAATCCTCATCTTAAGAGTACCTCCCTGTAAGGACAATGTATGACAGCTGCGGTTCCTAGGAACTCCCATTCAGTCTCCATCCCTCTCTGAGATTCTAATTCTTTTTTCCACGGTAGCAAAGTCTACCCCAGCGGGTCCTCTTTTCCCACAAAGCACAGTAGCAGCAATGCTGGAGGCTTTTGGCACCTCACCATTGTCTATCCTGATCCTAAATTCATCGCCAAAGGCCTCCCCAACAATTGCTCCCTTGCCTGGAACATTTGCTTCATCCCAGGACAAAGGGAGAGGGACCTGAGTCCTCGAAGGAAATGGAAAGGCCAAACTTTCCACTAGGACCTCAGGAAATGACTTCAGCGGCTCCACTTGGCCCAAATCCTGGTGTTAATCGCTTTCTCACACCCAAGAACTGCTCGTTGCCACCTCCTGAGCCTGGCTCTCTTTGACTATAATTAAAGATGTCACCTAGGTGTTGCTGTGGAAAGTAACACCAAGCGCCCTTCACACACCTGCTCTGGAAGACAGTAGATTAGCCCTGGGCTCAGCACAGAGCCAGCTGCTGCCAGTTTACCCAGCATGGGGTATGGGTGTCACTGCACTGAATAATGCAGGGGCAACAGGCAGCAGGAGCCGCTGGCCACACTTCTGAGGCCACTGCTGACAGCCTAAGTTTAAAAGGGTCCTTAGGGAACTTCAACCAACCAAAAGCAGTCAGGCTTTTATTTTTTAAAAGATAATGTTCCACTATATAGCATGACTAGCCTTAAACTCATAATCCTTCTGCCTTGCTTCCTGAGTGAACCAACAACCATATCCAGCCTCTGGCTACCTCTGATTTTTAGTAAGCAACCCCAGGATTGGAGACAAGAAATATTTTGACAAAACTCACTTCAACGCTAACCCCAGAGCATGAGAAGTTGGGTTTTCCTACCTCTCCAGTCTGTTCATCAGCAGGGCTGGTGTGGCCCCACTCAGGGATAATCTAGCAATGTCAGGAGACATTTCCCATCATCTTCCCGGGGGGTATAAAGAAAGCAGGCATGCTACTAAGCACTCACGGCAAGTGATGAGCAAGTCAGCCTTCCAAGCCGACTCATCCTGTCCGGAAAACCCACAGTCCCAACACTGACAGAGCCCAGAAGCGGAGGGCTATGGCAGGAACCTGTTGCTAGCAGTGATTGCAATGTCCATTGACAACCATCCATCAGGCCTCACTAGTAATCGTGACAGCTGTACCACAGCTAGGGCACAGTTTATTTTGCTGTGACCCTGCGACTCTACGGAAGATCATTGCTGGCATTTCCTAATTTTGTGCCTTCTCTCAACCTGTCACCTCCCCCATCCATCTCCCTCTGTCACATCTTACCCTCCCCCGTGTCCCTTCCTTATTTCCTTCTCCTCCGGGATCTGAGTTCCAGTAACACAACAATACTACCGCTGCTGCTTGCTCTAATCAACGGGGACATTTTGTTTTAAATTGGATTGGATTTTTATTATGTAGAATCATGATGGCATGCGTGTGGAAGTCAGTAACTATTCTGTGGAGTTGGTTCCCTCCTTCCATCTTTACATGAGTTGCCAGGCTTTTACGGCGAGTATCTTCCCCTGCTGGGCCATCTTGCTAGACCTTAAGCTTTTCAAATTAGTGTTCACAGTGCACAGAGATTTCACTACAGCATTTTCAAACAAAATTTGGTGGTCCTTCTCCTCGCTCTCTCTTGTCTCTCATCCTCCTGACCCCTACTTATGCCCCCCATCCATAACTATCTCTGTTTTCATGTCACTTGTATTCCACTGCCTTCCCCCACTTCCCAGCCCCATTTTCTACTCTCCTTCTGACTCATGGCCTATAACTGTACTCACCCAAACTTATATCCACACACATGAACAACACAAGCCGGGGTCTGCATATGAGAAATAATGTGTAATTAATGGGTTGCCTTGCTTAATATTATACTTTCCAGGTCCATCCATTTTCCTATAAATTTCGTGATGTCGTTTTTCTTTACAGATGAATAAAGTCCCATTGCTTGTGTATCACTACTCACTCATGTGTTGGTGAAAATCTAGACTGCTGCCACAGCCCCAGTAGTGGGGAGAGAGCAGCAATAAACATGGACATCACAATATCTGTGTTAGGATACTAGGCTCTTTGGGTATATTCTCAGGAGTGGAATAGCTGGGTGGTACGATAGTTCTATTGTTCTGACGTTTAAATGAGCCTGTCTTGGGTTAGAGTTAGGAGGCAGGCTAACTCAGTGTGTGTCTGGATTCCTGAGCTCCCACGCCAAGTGGTGTACACTACCTCTACAACTGTAAAGCGATTGTCACCTGAGCACCCTAAGCCACACTTGGTCCTTGTCTCTACAGCAGAGGTGAGTGGGGTAGAAGTGCTGCCTCTTGGGATTGCAATGTAAACACTGTTCGTTAGTCCATGACAAGTCCTGACCACAATACACAGTGGCTGTGAAAGAAATGCTCGTGGCCATCACTAACGTATACGGACGAGCCTTGTTCCTAACTGGAACGTGATTTCCTTCCAAAAAAGAAGTTCCGTCATTTCCAAGTCCAACTAATATTACCTGAAACATGATCCTGAAAATACAGTACTTCTTTTTTGAAAACATTAAACTTTTTATTTTTATTTTCATTTATTCTTTGAGAATTTCTTAAGTTTTGATCATGTTCTTGCCCTTCCCACAATACCTCTCAGATCTACCCACCCACCCAACTTCAAGATCTTTCTTGTTAATGAATAGATATATAGATTTTTTTAAACAAGCCCCCCAAAAATGAAGTCAGAGTTGTATTAGCCAACTAAAGAGTACAGGCAGATAGGACACAGGCAGAACAATGGTCCATGGCAGTTCACAGACAGAGACCGTGAGGTCTAAAACTGCCTTTGATGAGACCTGAGTTAAACTCAATACAGCTATGAAAACGCAAAGCCAGGAGTTTTGTGTTTACTCAATGGTAACCCCAAGTTTGTCATCACTGGTTGTCATAGGCAATGAATTACATAGCATTTCCCAGACAGCCCCAAGCCTGTTCACTTACTGATGCCCAGGCCTTGCTTGGGTTTGCACCAGAGTTATCTCTGAGAATAATGGCTGGTAATTGTTGGCCGATTCAATTTCTCTGAACAAGGCATCTGCACTGCTTCATGTGTTCCTAGCAACCCTCCAATGTAGATGTTCCCATGGGTAGAGCTACCTGCCCAAGGTCATTCTCTAGCAAGGCCATGAGCTTCCCTGTCATCCTGATGCCCCAACATAGGAACCGGAGATCCAAAACACCTCAGGATTCCTGCCAATATCAATGTGCTGTGCTTCCAGACTCTGGTGATAGACATCCTATATGCCTACTACATCCTGATTTGGAAGGCACTGGAATAAGAACGTACAAAGGAAATGTGGAAAAAAGGAAATGGGGGCAATGAGACGGGGGAATAAAGAGAACAAATGGAAGAAACAGACAGAGACAGAGAGATACAGGGAAGGAGCATATATAGAGGTAAGGAACAAGAAGGAAAAAGAAAGGGCATGGGGATACAGCAGTTCTGATTCTGGAGAGAGGGGAGAAGGGAAACGCTGAGCTATTTTTATGGACCTGAGAGCTGTTGATTTGCATGTTTCCAGTCTCTTTGCATTTTGAGGTCAGAAGTTTCCAACTCCTCACGTGAGAAGGAATAGGAACTCACTAATGCAGCCTTCTGGAAAGCTCTTCATGCTCCTTGTGTCAGATCTTCCCAGATTGGAAGAAGGAAAGTGGAGGGGGAGACCTGACCCTCCTGGAGTGTGTGCTAGATGGGAGATCCCTGGACTCAGCACCTGCAGGACACCAGCACCATTTCCTCCCTATTGCATGTCCCTAGAAACTACACCACTAGGTCTACCTCATCTTCTCAGGAAGTATTAGAAGAGATGCATGGTAAGCCAGTGAAAAGCTCCAACGCCAAGATAATGTCCTTCCCCACAGAGACTAGGGTCATTATGAGATTTCCAGTAAGGCCTGTGAGTCACTGAGCAATGGGTGACACCCTTGAGAGCAGAGTCCATGAGGTGATATCATCAGGAGGTGACCTCTTTTCTAGCCTCTGAAGGACAAGCTTTGGGAGTAAAAGATGATGCTAGACTTCCAGGTGTGGAGGCTAGGAAACAACACCTCTTACCATGGTCTGGTTTTACTGTCCTCACTGATCTCACATCCTCTGGCAAGAATTTACCATGCTCTCCTTCCCTTTGAATCACATATGAAGTCTCCAGAAGTGTATTTTATCAGCATTGTTTGTAATAGCCAGAACCTGGAAACAACCTAGATATCCTTCAATGGAAGAATGGATGAAGAAAGTATGGAATATATACATATTAGAGTATTACTCAGCAGTAAAAAACAAGGACTTCTTGAATTTTGCATACAAATGGATGGAAATAGAAAACACTATCCTGAGTGAGGTAAGCCAGACCCAAAAAGAGGAACATGGGATGTACTCACTCATATTTGGTTTCTAGCCATAAATAAAGGACATTGAGCTTATAATTCACATTCCTAGAGAAGCTAAATAAGAAGGTGAATCCAAAGACAAACATATAGTCATCCTCCTGAATATTAACCTTCATCAGGCGATGAAATGAAACAGAGACCCACATTAGAGCACCGGACAGAAATCTCAAGATCCAAATCAGGAGCAGAAGGAGAGGGAGCACGAGCAAGGAACTCAGGACCGCGAGGGGTACACCCACACACTGAGACAATGGGGATGTTCTATCGGGAACTCACCAAGGCCAGCTGGCCTGGGTCTGAAAAAGCCTGGGATAAAACCGGACTCGCTGAACATAGTGGACAATGAGGACTACTGAGAACTCAAGAACAATGGCAATGGGTTTTTGATCCTACTGCATGTACTGGCTTTGGGGGAGCCTAGGCAGTCTGGATGCTCACCTTACTAGACCTGGATAGAGGTGGGCGGTCCTTGGGCTTCCCACAGGTCAGGGAACCCTGATTGCTCTTTGAACTGATGAGGGAGGGGGACTTGATCGGGGGAGGGGGAGGGAAATGGGAGGCGGTGGCGGGGAGGAGGCAGAAATCTTTAAATAAATAAATAATTTTTTTTAAGAAAGTGTATTTTATCTGATTAGACACCAGAATCCCACTCAGTTGTTCTTGTAGACAGAAGGAACCTTGTTTTCAATCATTATCACCTGGCCACCTGCTATGTCTCTCAGTAATGCTTCCTAAACATACCCTTCTCCAGAATTTCCTGCAAATATACCAAAATGCAGAGAAAAAATCAGTTCATCTTTCCAGGCTTTGCATCAAGAGAATACTTGACGATACACAGTGGGGTGGAAATAAGAAGCTTCAGTGGCAGATTTGGGTTACAATAATGATAACTGTCTTTGTTATTATACCTAAAATGCTGGCTAATGCTCTTTCCAGGCTATGAGGATTGCTTCATTTAATCTTCTTGATCCTCTGAATTCAGTTATTTTATTATCCCCAGTTTACAGATAAGAAAACTGAGACATGAGTAATTCGGCCAATATCACTTATCAGGAAACAGCAGAGTACATCTGACTACAGGCAAAGCCTGCAATTCCTCTGCAAAATTGTTTCTGAATAAATGTGCGTGCCTTTCCCGTCTCTCATGTCCTGGGTTCATATAGACCCAGGAACGAGGCAGAGAAGGGAAGGAAGACACAGCTTGAGAGTGTGAGAAATAAGTAAAGCCTGGCTGTCTTGAGACCAGACAGACGGCACGGGCACACGGACAGAAGAGGCTGTCAGGCAGACGCTTGAGTTCAGAGAAAGCCTGTGAGGTAGCAGACACCCCACTAAATCTGACAATGGCCAGGCAAGGCAGGCAGGCTTCTTGGATTTGAGAGTGTCACTAACCCAACACATGCATTAAATATGCATTAAATATATATATGGATAAATAAGGGAAAGAGAACCAGCATGCCAACCATTGCCATCTCTGATGAGATGGGAACAGATGTTGGTGAGAATGGTCTCTTAACTTATTCTAGACTGAACTTCCTGAGAGGAGCATAGAGGACTCCAGGTGTATTGGTGTCAAACGTCCCTTCTTGCCCCTTCTCACTTCTGGGCACCTGCCTGTCACCCCTAAGGCCTTCCAGAGCATCCTTACTGTTACCATGACTGTGTACTCAGCGCTGACTTCATGGCAGGCTTTCTATTCCCATTGGAATAACACAGTAGGCATGTGAGCCCTTGCTCCACCCAAGACCTTGTCCCCTTGTCTTTTTCATGACCATAACGTCCTTACAGGCCACATTTTTTAGGCAGGAAGGGTTAGAAAATTAAACCAACCCTTTTGCACTTTAAAAAAGAAAGAAAAGAAACAAGTTTGGCTGTGTTAGTCTACTGAGGACTCAGGTTACTTTGTCCTCTTTTCTTTACCTGACTCATATACTATGATCACGCAGCTTTATTAGAATTGAGCTTACGTGTGCCCAGAATTTACGGGCCTGGCTGGTATATTGTAATCACTCCATAAATACCAGTGGTGGTTAAAACAAATCCTAGATGGTTGAACAGTGATACTAATCCCCAGAGGGCTTCAGGCCTTATTGACGTTGGCATTCACTGCAACAGCATGAACATCCTCTCAACTGCTTTTACTAAGAGGAGAGCACTAGGGCTGGGCTGCTGCATATTTGCAAAGGCTTCATTGGTTTCTCTAAGGTTTATAAAGCAACCTAGACTGTTACACTTGAAAGGCAACTTAAAGGCCGCCTTGCTTTGCTCCACTTGAGCCTTAGCCCCCTCTCCAACGTTCAGATCAAGTTCTTCTCTGACCACATACAAATGTCCAAGCAGCTAAATCAAGAGTTCTTACTGATAAGAGTCTTCCTCACTGCTTGTCTGAATCTCTTCCCAGGAGTCCCTGCTCTGGCCCCTGCATCTTGCCAGCACATCTGTCTCCAATCTACCCACTAGATTCCCCAAATACAAAGGACACATTTGGCCTGGTGACAAACTTCTAGTACCCAGGAGACAGAAACAGGAGGATCGCGAGTTTCAAGAAGTTCTGTGCTAAATAGTGACACCCTACCTCAAAAAGGAAAAGGGGGTATGAACGGAGCATTCACCTCTATATCCAGTCCATTTGGTAACAGAGATCCAACCCCAGCCTTCTACCTGTCCCCAATCCTTACTGTCTCTTACCCTGATCTTCCAATGTCTCACCTATAAAGCCAAAGTAATGATAACACCTAAATCATAGATTCTCAATTCAATAGGGTGTACAGAACCTAGAACACACTGTGAGAACAGAAGATCCCAGTTCTCATTGCTAGTCCCACGGTGATTTCAGAGGACTGGTAAAAATAAGAATTGAGGCTATCGCTCGGTGGAAGAATGCTTGCCTCACATACATAAGGCCATAGATTCAATCCCAGTACTGCCAAAAAGAAAAACGCAAAATATTAGGAATAGACAGTATCAAGTCCGCATTTACAAGACTAACAAGTACTGCAAGAGAAAAAGTGCAAGATGCTATGGAACAGAATGCGTTTGTAGGTTTAATGGTTCCCCAAAAAGAGACCTCCGCTCTGATACAGAGAAATGCTGTTGTTGGTTAATAAGAGCTATTCAGAAGGTCTGGGAAGCCAGGCTGAGGAAACCACGGGCCAAGAAGTTACCAGCTCACCCCTTTAAAACCTCTAAACATTTACGGTAGAGAGCTGATCTGGGGCAGGCATCAGAGCAAGGTCAACAGCCTCAGAACAGGAGCTGAGGAGCAGCTCGCTCAGCTGGAGAGCAAAGGAGGATCCAGGAGGAGGCCACGGGCGCTCTGGGCCTGGTTTTCTGTGGTGCAGAGCAGTCATAGTAGCTTACAGGAACTGGACAGTGAGAGCAGAGGAGACAGCAATGTCTGGCATCACTGTCGGACCTCCCCACGAGCAAGGAGCAAGTAAGCCCAGCCAAGGGATGCAGGCCAGCAGGTGTGATGAAAACCAGACTCCTGGGTGCAAACTGGGTTCCTGCTAGCGAACCAGGGCTTCCTCTTCCTCACAGGGAAGGGGGAGGATATGGGACAGAAGGGACTGAATAGGACTCTAAGGCACCTCCCCATCAGAACCCAGCCTCGCTATGACGTCAGACTAGCCGGATGGAGCTCAGGGAGTGGGAGGTGATGGGCCCAGCTTCATCCACTGCAGTCCTCAGCTTCCTCAGACTGTTTCATGTGGTCTAGTTGCATTTTCTCTCAGAAAAGAGCCGGGGAGGGAGGCTTTCATCTGCTCCCTATTCATGCTGTTCGCCTGCTGCTTCATTGATTGCCCTTCAGCTGCCCTGGCAGGGACTGGAATGTGACTAGGGAGAGCAGGCAGCCCTGGGGTGAATACCAGAAATCCCTCAACCTAGTCACAGAGGATACCCCACCCCCGCGCATGCCCCTGCTTAATGTTCAATAAAGCACAAAAACGTTCTCGCCGGAAAATGACAAAGAACCCTGCTAAACCCTGTTTAAAACACTGTTTTCTCCACCTGGCTTGAATTTCGTTTTAATATTCACTAGAGAAACACTTTCTTTTTCCTTCAAGAAACTAAGCCATTGAGTGGAAGTTCCTTGACCCCACCAGCAACCCTGAGCTGCATTAACGCTAAACTGGCACTTCCCCCTCCCCCATCTGTCTCTCTCCTGCACTGAAGTACAGGACTGGAGATTCAGCGACAAAGTCCCCATCAGGTGCCCTGGGTGGCTCAGTCCTTCCACCAACCCAAGGGGGTCATGAAGAAAGCTCTGCCTGAGGTTCATCCCCAACTCCATGTTGACTATTCCACGATCACTTCAGGAAGCCATCCTGCCTCTCGGTTGTCCCACCTGTAAGATGAAGCCAATAATAAAAACATGATGGGATTCAAAGGAGGATTCAATTAAACTACCACGTATAAAAGCTACAGCATGCCGATCTCATGCAAGCGCTCGAAACCAGGAACCGTTACAGGCCCGAGCTGCCACGTCCAGCGTTCACGTTGGGCACGGGGTCCAAACTCAGTTCCTCATGTTTGCATGTGGAGCACTTCCCCCTCTGGGCCATCTCCACAGTCCCCAACCCAGCGACTATTCTGAAGACTTGGTGTGGAGAAAGCGTGAGACATCTGCCATTTGCAAACCCTGCTAAAATGAGAGGTGCCACCTTCACCAGCAAGGTCAGAGGACTTGTGCCTGCTAACCTGAAGAGGTGAGAATTACAGACAGAAAACAGAAATCACACTGCCACTTGGAAACCTGCCAACCGCTACAATCGGCGTATAAATAATTGGAAAAGTAACCGAGGCGTGAATCAGGTGTACCGCACAGAGGTACAGAAAAACAGTGTGGGCCCCCCTTCTCCATGAGCCCCATTCTGTACTGGCTCCTATGCGGCTCTCTTCCCGTTTCCAGCCATCCCTCTGACTCCCACCTTGTCTTCTACTTCTATCGCTAAGCCCATGGTTTTGGTACTTGGCATTCTGGTTCTTCTGTTCCTGAAAATGACCATTGCTTCTCAGAATTAATCTCCCTCCATCCAACCCATCCTTCGTTCAGAAAGCCAACAAGCTAAGCTCTCCAAGTCTGATTTTCCCTAAATCCCCCACGGTCCACTGGACACCTTTTCTAAGATATCCTGGGATAAGCCACACTTTCAGCCATCTACTCAACTGACAAATATTTATAGAGAACACATCAAGCGTTGAATTGGGTGTCAGGGATACAAAAATGAGGCTTGCATACTTATAAACATTTAATGATAAAGAGCATTTTAAGCAAATTTTTAGTTGTGGAAAATGTGAAAAATAGAACACAGGCAAATTGAGGATAAGAGAGGGCAAAAACTATCCCTCAGGAAGGGCAACTATTCCGCATCAATGTTGTTGAAACCAAGACCCCAACAGTGGGCAGGACATAGGTGCAATGAGAAAATCATTCCAAAAATATGGAATGGCATGAGGGAGAGCTTGCTTTATTTTTTACTTACTTTGTGTATTGTGTGAGCATGCACTTGCGTGTGCGCACATACAGGTTTGTGCACACTGCAGTGCATATGTGGAGATCAGAGAACATTTTGGAATTGTTCTCACTCCCCACCATGCTGAGACAAGGTCTCTCTTGTCTCGTCTGCTGGTACACTCAGTACTTCAGGTTAGCTGGACTGAGAGCTTTCAGGCTATTCTCCTGTCTGTGCTGCTCATCCTTACTGGGATTATAGACGCATGCCTCTGTATCTTAGGGGTTTATTTTTTATAGATTTCTATGATCAAACCCAGTCTTCCAAGCTTGTCAGCAAGCACTTTTACCCACGGAGCCATCTCTCTGACTTTATCTCGATAATTTCTTTACTAACAAATTTGACATGTGTGGGGACATGAAATGGACAGTCTCTATTTTTGCTAATTGTCAAGCAATAACTAAAAGCAGTCAGGTTGTAGTAACTCTGAGAAAACGTATCCATTAGCCAGATATCCAAATAATTATCTAAATTATCCCAACTCCGACATCTGCCGCCATGTCTTCCCTTGGAGGTATGAAAGCTGGGAAATAATGAGAAGAAAGTTATTTTGTAATTACCCAGCATGAATTATGACTCCAAGAGTCTATTTCCAGGGGTACTTTAGAGTCATTTAGTTCAACATTATTGAAGTTTAATTTAGTACATTATTGGCGCAGAGAAACTCTGGAACCAGACTCAAAAGGAAAGGATTTTATTCTGACACTGAATCCATCTTCCTGTGGACACCAACCTCATTAAGCCCTCAGTGCCTTCCCTGTGTGAGGGAATAAGAGCATCTGCTTTACCACCTTCACAGAAGAGCTGAAAAATCAGGGGAACTAGCATAGAGATGCTTTGCCAATTAAGTGTTCATTGGAGGAAGCATTTCTCATGCCTTCCTTGACATGGAGAGACTCCCTCTGATCACAATTAATTTAAAAAAAATAAACCAGTTTAAGGAAGATAAACTACATAACAAAAACTTTAACTAGGTCTAACTAGCTGTAGGCACCTGAACCCTTACATCTCCAGCTCTGACACTTTTGACTCCTTTGAGAAGCCATTGTGATAGTTGCCAGCTGCTCTAGATTTAGACCCTTCCAGGTTCAAACCCTTGCAAAAAGACTCTCTCTCCTTCTCTCTCTCTCTCTCTCTCTCTCTCTCTCTCTCTCTCTCTCTCTCTCTCTCTGTGTGTGTGTGTGTGTGTGTGTGTGTGTGAGAGAGAGAGAGAGAGAGAGAGACAGAAAGAGAAAGAAAGAGAGAGAGAGTCATGTATCCATCACATGCTCAACTCTTCAACAAGAAACACTCATAGACCTTGGACCAAAAGTTGAAAAAGAATGGATGGATTTCTAGGGAAACCAAGAAATGGATTAAAGGAAATTAAAACAGCAAAAATAGTGGCTATCCACCACCTCTTTATCCTAAATTTCTTTACAGAGAACCCCAGGTTGGCATTCAGCATATCAATAAGAGCTCAAAATAGATATAGTTACAGATCCAAGATAATCCACTTCTCAAGTGAGAGCCAAGTCATGTGAAAACTCAGTATTGAGCCCCCTTTTTTTTTTTTGAGTGTCACCTTCCATGCAGATCCAGTCTACTTCTCCCCATCCGCAGGTCATTGCTGTCATGCAGCAGCTCCAGATCCCGAGAAGCTGAACTGTGACTCTCACTCACTTCTCCTGTTACGTCCATACCAACAGCACCATGGTCTTTCTGGGCCTGACTTTTCTCCTGCTGTTCTACAGATTTGCTTTCTGTTTATTCCCAGATAGCAATATCTGTAAATGATGCAACACACACACACACACACACACACACACACACACACACACACACGATGACTTCTTTGGAAAAACAGAGAAGGGTGAGGGGCAGGATAATGGAGAAAAATGTCCCAGAGAATTACACAGACCCTTAAGCAATGATTAGAATTTTGCTTACAGAAGGGTAACAGAAGGCCATTCCATGAGACCTAAAACCACTTTGTTCTATCTTTTGAAGAAATTAGAAAGAAAGAAAGAAAGAAAGAAAGAAAGAAAGAAAGAAAGAAAGAAACCTCTTTCCTCAACTCAGAAGTTACAAACCAGTAGCCTACAAGCAGCTTAGCCTGGTAGATGTGTTACACTTGGCCCACATAGCATTTTGTAGAATTTAAATTACTTGCCAACATTTAAAAATGGTGAGATTTTTACATAAGGACCTGGATTTCCAGCTGCTCTTGAAAACTCAGGGGCTGTGGTAGCAGCCCTACACCCAAGCTCCCACTGGGACAGCAGTTTCCTGGGTGAAGTAGCCCTTGCCCTCTGTAGTGTAAAGACATAGCAAGACCTAAGACCTTGTCTCCTGCTCTCCTGTGGCACCTATAGCTGAGTGTGTAACTCTGTGTCAATCAAGCATCTAACCATTCATTCTTGAGGTCAGTCCCTGTTATTATCACCTTATTTACATTTGGTTAGATTATATTTTACTATATATTATAAAAGTTTAATCTGTTTTATTACTCTCTGACTCAGACATTCCCCAGTGATTCTTGAAATCAACAGAGCAAAGTCAAACACCAAACACCAAATGCTTTCTAGGTTGCCTCGATTACCCTCCTCTGTCTTATCAACCAACTTAGAAGCTAAAAACCCTTCACAGACATGTCCAACCTGTCAACATTATGATATGGCTCTGTCATCTACGAAGTTCTCACTACTGAACTGCACAGCTGAGTTAATATATATATATATACATTAATGGATCTAGAGTGAAGGCTCAGCTGGGTACAGTGCTTGCCTTGCAAAAAAAAGGGGAGGTATTGGATCCTCAAAATATAAAAGAATCAGATTGGATTGTGGCACATGTTTGTGATCCCAGCACTGGGAAAGTGGACGCAAACAGATCTTTGGTATCTAATAACCACCTAGCTAAGCCTCTTTGGTGAGTTCCAGACTATTGAAAGAGCCTGTCTCAAAACAAAAGAACAGTACCTGATGGATGACAATTGAGGTTCTCTGATCTACACACACACACACACACACGAGACTTTCCTACATAAAACACACACACACACATACATACATACGTTTCATAATGTTTTAAATAAGTCTGCAGTTTTGAATTGAATATTCGTTGTTACCCTGGGGCAGCCCAGAAGCCACAAGTTGGTCCTGCAGCCTGGGACTAGTCACAACTTCCTTTCTGGTGATGGCATATTCTTAACATACATCATTTCCCATGAATAGTTCCCACTATCAGACGACCCTGTGTCTTCAGTGTCCAACTTGGAGGGCATGTCCTCTGTCTAGACCACCCTGGTTCTTGGTGAAACCAGCCCCACCTCGGGGATCCCGCAGTAGCACTGAGCTCCTACTTCATTTAGCTCAGTACCTGTCATGTTTTTCTCTAATTGTCTATTTACATGGCTGCTTCCTCCACACTCACCAGAGGCTGAGAGCCTTGAAAACAGAAACTGTGACTGATTCATCTTTGTAGATTCAGTGCCTTTCTGTATACCTTGGCAGATATCAGACACTCAATAAATTCTTGTTAAATGAATGAAGAAAGGAACAAACACAGAGAGAACAAATTGGCATGTGTTCATGGAATGTCACACCTCGGCAATTGTAATGAAAGAAATCCATTCCATTGAAGCTTTTCTGCCTGCAAAGAATTGTTTTGTCCTCTGGAGCCCTTCAGAAGTAGTTTTGACAGATTCTAGGGAGTTATCCGAGGAAGCTTGTTGAAGAGAAGTCATATCTCTTGGGAAGGATCACAGAGAGAGAGTTAGTTATAGGATGAGCCTCAGAGTTGGTCTCTGTCATTTCTGAACCGTCAAGTTATTGCTAACAAACACTAGAGAACTGTAGCTCAGTTACGACTTCTCCTCTGGTACAGGAAAAAAGGAACCCCACAGTTTGGACAACCAAAAGAGACGTTCCAAGTCATCATCTGACTTTCCATCCACACAGGATATATTTACCATTCTTTAAGGATGTCAGATCCCTCTGACCCAAAGACTTTTCCATTCTTACAGCCCTTCTTCTGGGTCTTTGCTCAGATCACCTTGCTTTATCCAAGCCTAAGCTTACACTAAAACTAAAAGAGCTTCCCCTGACCACCAAAGCAAAACTGTGAAGCATGTCCCTCATCTTGTGACCCTTTACTCTTCGTTCTGCTTGAAGGTGGAGCTATAAGAAGAGGACTGGGTATCACTGAGAGACAGGATTTAAGATCATCAAAGTTCATCACCTCTGGTCTTTGTCTCTGCCCTTTGTTTCTGCCTCATTCAGCTCCATTCTATCAAGACAATGGCATCTGTTATTTTCATGACTCAATGGAGAACATGTCCCACCCTTCGCCATGAGAATAGTGTCAGAAAAATAATCCAGCTGGTACATGTGAAGCTTCTCCACCGTAAGAGGACCTGTGTTTTCAGTGGTTCTGCCTTGGGGTTGCCTCTGCTAAGTCCTTTGGGATTTGGTTTAGCCTCCAGCTGATTTCTATAAACAATGCAAAGACTTGCGCACCTTCACAAGCCCAGCTGGACCTGAGGTGGAGTAAACTCCATCTCAACTGTGTGGCCAGAATGGGTAGAGAGTTAAGATCTAATTTGTCTCCATAATAGAAAAAAATAGCAGAATAACAGCTCAACTGCACTTTAATTTGGGGATGATGATATCAAAGTCAAGAGAGATGCACAGACTTGTGCCTAGAGAGTAATCTGTCAAAAGACCTTGCAACCCTTTACACTAACTCTGAGCCCCTTACCACTGTCTCAAACTACTATTCTGTCCTCAACCACCATAGAGGTGAAGTGAGGGAAGCAGACAGGAGCTGCTATTACAGTCCACGGCACTTGGAGAAAGAAGCTAACAGGCATGCTATAACGCACACAGAACTGCTTAGCCAGTACCACAGAAACCTGGAAAGCAGCACCTGGCAGATGGCAGGGAGAGGGAGCAGCCAATGGGATGAGATTTTGCAGTCAGTATGGCAGATGCCAGGAGGCTGCAGCTATTCTGGGATGCAGGCTGTGGCTGCTCCATCACACCAGCCCTGCAAGTCCCTTCTTCTCTAGGGCAGTATGGATGTCTCCAACCTCTTTCTAGGTCCTAACCAATGTTAAGTCTGCTGCTAAAGACTAAGCCAAGCAGTCAGTCCAAAGATAACCGTCCTATTACAGAAAAGAAAATTTCTAAATAGCATCGCCAATCTTGGCAAATGCTTAGTCATCATCCTTACTGGAGCTTGACACCTACTCAACCCTCGTCTGGTCCAAATGCCCATGTTATTAGATAGAGAAATTGAAGGCAAAGAGAAGATATGGTCCATCCCAGGGTTCCATAGAAAACTTGAAAGAGAGAGCTGGGGGTTACCTGATATCTTAGTTCAAAATCCTTCCCCTGAGCTACTGAGCACTAGAATGTGGTTTGATTCTCATTCTTGGTCTTGTAGTTGTCCACTGGCTCTACATGTACCAAACCGATCAGTTAGGCTTCATCCCTGCCATTGGTGATAACCTTGACACACCTGCTTCCATTTCTCTGTTTCCTGTCAGGGAGAAATAAAGTACGGTGATGTCAGCCTCAAGGGGTTAGGATGGATGATGAATTTGGCTCCCTGTCCCAGATAGATACAGTAGGCTCCCAGCGTCTTTGAGTACCAAGATGATAAGAATGTCACACTTCATGATGAAAAGTGTCTCCACGGATTCCACTGCATCCCCGGATGCTCTCAGCCCCGTTAGCCCACTTCAGTCAGGAGACCTTCCCGGCTCAGCTCACTCTCATCTCTCCATCACTTCCTGTTTTGCAAAACTCAAGAGACTTGACTCTAGAGTGGCTCGCAGGTGTCCAGGGAGATGTCCCCAGCTAGTACCTTGAGCAACTGAGGAGAGGGAACCTGAAATGACCCTAGCCTATAGCCATACTGATGAATATCTTGCATATCACCTTAGAACCTTCATCTGGCAATGGATTGAGACAGAGACAGAGACCCAAATTGGAGCACCGGACTGAGCTCTTAAGATCCAAATGAGGAGCAGAAGAAGGGAGGGGACGATGTGTGCGAGGAGGGGGAGGGAAATGGGAAACGGGGAGGAGGCGAAAATTTTTTTTTGCAACAACTAAAAAAGAATAAAATAAACAAACAAACAAACAAAAACTCTACACCTCCACTTCCTAGCTAGCTAGTGCTAAGTTGAGTTGCACGTCTAATAGTTCTGAGTTGTCATTAGTCTTGTCTTCTCACCTAAAACCACAAACTCCTAGCAAGGAAAACCAATAGTATTTCTCCTCCCAGCAATGCAGAACCCAGGGAAAGGAGCTTCTGGAAAAATTAGCAACTGAGCAAACAGTTGGACCAAGGTCATCTCAGAGCTTTCAACATCTACCTTCTCTTGCTCCTTCAATCCTTTGAGCTTTTGGCATTATAACCAGACCTAAATTCCTTCGATTGAGGGAGCTCAACATGTCTTTTTTGTGATCCAAAAGGGGAAATTAGTAAGGTACGTAAATTGTTGTTAGAAACTTGTAGAGGAAGGAAATGCTTTCTTCTATTTCCACATGAGGATATCAAGGCTCAGAGAGGTTAAGGGACTGACCCATGTTCACAGCAGAATAGAGAACAGCTAGGACTTTCTGTGGTGCTCCCTCTGTACCAGCTACTGCAAGGAGAAGCCATATTAAATCTCTGTTCTCAGCCACTGTAAGCTCAGAAGCCTTTCCCTTTACCCAAGCAGGAGAGAGAGAGATTTAAGGGCTAGAGCTCAGGAGGTGAGAGTACTTACTTCTCTTACAGAGGTTGGAAATTCTATCCCTCACACTCCAATCAGGTAACTCACAACCTCTTGTAACTCCCTCTCCAAAGGACCAATGCCCTCTTCTGGCTTCAGTGTGCATGTGCACCTGAATATCCTGTGTACAAGCCCCACAGAGACACACACAGATCCACAGACATAAAAATAATTTTAAAGTAAATAAACAAACATTTTAAACTTACAATCTGAAAAACAGGAGATAGAAACACTTCCCCTTATATGAGTGCTCTAAGAATTAAATAAAATAGTCCCTAGTCCCTGAATAACAATCACATGCTTGGCATGAAAAGTGTTCAACAATGTTAGCTGAGCATTAGTGTCTGCTCCCCAAGGGAAATGTCACGAGAGGCTGTGCACACACAGGTGGGAAGGAGTTGGGCTGCACCATAGCTTATAAGGTTTGGTACAAAAATGGTCTTGGAAGCTAGCTTGGGTGTTCTTAAATATCCAATGGAGTTCCCATTAGAAAAACTTTTGGCTACAAATTTTGTCTTCTTGTGACAAAATACCTGACAGAAGTCACTTAAAAGAGAAAAATCGTTTCAGTTCTTGGGTTTTGGAAGATACAGTCCATCATGGTAGAGCGGCATGGACCATGATAACGGGAACTTGGGGTGCTGCTTCTCATCGCACCTTGGTGGATCAGGACTCAAAAATCAAGACCAGAACTGGTGCCAGGCCTGTTTCAAAGACCTGTCCCCAGTGCCCCACCTCTGCTAGCTACAGGCCCAACTCAGATCTTGTAATTCCAATCCAGCAAGGCCTGGGTGAGAGCAATAACTGTGACAAAAGGAAGAACTTGGTGGCAGTGCCCTCGCAGAAGCCGTCAGGAATAAGTGGCCCAAGTCATCAGAGCTTTCTACACCCTATCCAAAAAGGGACAGCAGACCTTTCTCCACCTGAGCAGGTCAGAGACAACAGAGGGCGTAGGTACTAGAGGTAGGAATGCCATTCTGGTTATCTAGGCATCTTAGACACTGACCAATCTAGACAGAGATGCACACAGCTCCCAGGTTAATCTTGGCTGTACTCCAGAATGTGAGATGGTTACGTGTCTAGTGCCTAATAGGGGCTCAACAAGTAGATGAAGCTAAGCCACCCTTTTTGAACCATCTGGGACTGATTTTGTACATTACAGTGGCTATGCATGTATTGATTCCTTTCCATACCCATAGCGGTCTTGTATGGGCAGCTAAGGAATAGTCAGTCTTTTTCCTTCGGCCCCACCCTGTCTCCTCCAGAGCAAAGATGACTTCCTTCCACAGGACACAGACTGATAGTCTCTGTCATTTCTAATTCCTACTATCCTACTATGTATCTTATTGTTCATCTCTTCAATCCATTTCTTTCTTCTAGAAGCAAGAGAATATGTCTATTTTGTCCACCAATGGACAACAGTAGTATTACTACATACACTTTGGGCCACTAGATATACTGGGGACTTGCTAAGCTCTCCGTGAAGAGGAGGCACAGGCAGATACAGCTGACCTGGTGCTCAAAATCTGGTGCTCAGAATTCATCCATTACTTCAGTGAATGCCTGAGACAGTTCTATGGTTGCTCTGTGCTAAACCAGGGAGAGAGGAAAATAGAAAACCACTATACCTGCCCACAGATTACTCATCGTCTAGAACAGATAAACAGGCATTCAGATGAAGAGTAGTGTTTTTCTTCTGCGGTAGTAAAATTAATTTCTCAGAGAAACACATACCAACCCTGTTGTGTGCCCCTGGGAACACTTAAGTCTCCAAGCTGCCTGGGATTTGCAAGATAATGAAAGTGACTCCAGGAAAGACTTGGCCAAAAGAATACATGGCAATGTAAGAATCTACCCTCCAGCTACTTCTCATTTCCCATCTAGCTAGCTACCACGGTGTGTATAAATGTCCCTTTCCTTGAGACAGGCAATCATGAAATGTATTGTGTATGACTTCAGAGCAGCCACATCCACCTTCCCTGTTGTGTACACGTCCATAGCGGGTACTGAGCACATATATGCACACTGATTTACAATTACACATGCACATACACTGTACATATGTATTACACACATACACACATGAACACACACCTACACTCAAGTGGTCAGAAATTGTATAGAATGCCGAATCTGATGTCAAAGAGATAATTTAGAAGATCGCCAAAACAGGAAGAGAAAGAAAAAGATCAAGAGCTGTACCTGGGAAGGCGGTTAGTATTTCCCACAAACGTACAACCTCACTTCACATCTTCAACACACAGCAGTGCGAGCCCATAATCCCACGGCTGGTGAGACAGAGACCAAAGGATCTATGGGGCTTGCTGGCCAGCCAGTCTAGCCACGTTGCTGAATTCCAGGTTTAGTGAATGACTGTGTCTCCAAAAACAAGATGGGGAGTGTTAGAGTAAGGTACCTCTGCTTCCAAACATCTACGCATGTGCGTGTATTCATACATATACCACACATGCACATACACACAACAACATAACCAGCTGGCAAACTAGAGAATGGATCCTGGAGCCAAAGAAAAGAAAGAAATTGGAAATTAGTCATAGACAAAGAAGAACAAAGGCCTCATTTGGGTTGTAGTGTCCTGCTCACCTCTACAATTTCCTCTCCAAATAATAGTAACAACGGTAGTAATAATAATTGCAAAAAGTCTGTTGAGAGCTGCTTATGTGACACACCATGATAAGGGTTTATGTCTAATTGATAACCTGAGTCAGGCATTAGTGTTATTCCAAAGTACTTACTCGTAAGGTGAAGCAAGAGGTTTCAGCAAACCAGCAACAAAAGCTCCTAGTTCAATTTCATAAAATGATACTCACAATAATGGTGAGAGGGCTTTATTCATTCAGTGTTTCTGAAGGACAGAAAACCGTACCTAGTGTTTCCGCTCCAGATTCTCCCAGCAAGCAAAAATGAAATACATACCAAGATTATCCTTATTTCATCCCCGCAAGCAAAAATGAAATACATACCAAGATTATCCTTATTTCATAAATGGAAAAAAAACAGAATAAGGACATGTCAGAATTTCAGAGCACAGAGCCAGTGAGTGTCGAAGTAAGTTGCTGATTATTGATTGGTGCTGTTCCATCAACGCAATTCTCCACACTTTAGCTCTGGATTGCTCACTAGATACAACTAATGTCCTACTGGTGTTTCTCTCAAGTAACCAAGGTGTTTGTTCGCAGAAGAGAGAGCAGGAGTAACTGAGGAGAGCAGGCTGAGGAGGAGTGTCCTGACATTCTGCCATACAAACGGGACAAGGGCTTTGCAACCAAGTGCACGCAGCGACACTGGATACCTGCTCAGACTGATGCTCCACTTTCTAGCACACACTGGGGAGATGCCACAAAGGCCACACCTCTTCCCAAAGAGCTAAGACTGTGATTGGTGGCCAAAGGAAATGTCATTGTCTCTAATGGTGTAGCCACAGGGAAACTAGCTGAGAAGGATGAGGATGTGTGTGTGTCTGTGTGTGTGTGTGTGTAGGATGAAGATCAATGTTGGGTTGCTCTCCTTGATCTCTCTACACTCTGTTTTGGGTGATGGGGTCTCTCACTGACCCTGAAGCTCTCCAATTAGGCAGAACAAGCCGGTCATTGAGTTTAATAGATTGGCTGTCTCCACCTTCCCAGTACCTGACTTTTTACATGGGTAAAGGGAATCTGAGTTTCAATTCTCATGCTTGTGTGGCAAGTACTTTACAGACTAAGCCATTTCCCCAGTCTCTACCATTCCCCTCTGATTAGTATGAAGTCTACTAACTAGTAACTTAATCACAGGAAGGACACCCAACCCTATTCCCATATCCCGCCCAGAAGGTGGGCATGTTGAAGACTATGTTAGTTTTCTATGGCTATTGTAACAAATTACCACAACATTTGTAGCTTTGAAAAGTAAATTTATTTTTTCACCGTTCTAGAAACTGGAGCCTGGTGGGTCACCAAGGCTATATTCCTTCTGGAATGCTTGAAGGGAGTCTATTTCATGGTTCTCTCCAGACTCTAGAGACGACTTTTGACTTTGGGTTCGTGGCCCCTTCAAATCAAGGAGTGGGATATTTCCAACCTCTACTTCCATCTTTGTCTTTCCTCCTTTGGCCCTTATGTCTCTTTCTTTTCTTTGTAAGGACCCTTGGGCTTACATCAGAACAAGAACAACCTTCCCACCTCCATTTAAACACATCTACAAAGTCCCCTGTGCCCTAAAAGGTTACATATACGCAGGTATTATCCTCTCTGCCATAAGGATAGAAAATAATACCACGTGTGCTTTGTTCTGTCTTTGTATCAAAGCAAAGTGCATATTGCATCCATTTATTAAAAAATACATTTGTGGCATTCCTCAATATATTTTGTATTATTCTAAATATTTGTACCTAAAATCTATTTTTCATTGAGTTTCTCTCCATTCTCTGTGTTTTTTATCTCTTTTTTTTATTGAGAAAAGGAAAAAAAACAAGTTTCCGCCTCCTCCCAGACTCCCATTTCCCTCCCCCTCCTCCCACCCTTCTCCCCCTCCCCCCACCTCTCTCCCCCTCCCTCTCCAGTCCAAAGAGCAGTCAGGGTTCCCTGCCCTGTGGTAAGTCCAAGGTCCTCCCCCCTCCATCCATATATAGGAAGGTGAACATCCAAACTGGCTAGGCTCCCACAAAGCCAGCACATTAAGTAGGATCAAAACCCGTGCCATTGTTCTTGGCTTCTCATCAGCCTTCATTGTTCGCCATGTTCAGAGAGTCCGGTTTTATCCCATGCTTTTTCAGTCACAGTCCAGCTGGCCTGGTGAGCTCCCAATAGATCAGCTCCACTGTCTCAGTGGGTGGGTGCACCCCTCGTGGTCCCGACTTCTTTGCTCATGTTCTCCCTCCTTCTGCTCCTCATTGGGACCTTGGGAGCTCAGTCCAGTGCTCCAGTGTGGGTCTCTGTCTCTATCTCCATCCATCACCAGATGAAGGTTCTATGGTGATATGCAAGATATTCGTCAGTATTGCTCTAGGATAGGGTCATTTCAGGTTCCCTATCCTCAGCTGCCCAAGGTTCTCTGTGGTTTTTATTGCATTTCTTTCTATAAAACCTTGTCTTTCAATGCTGTGTTTTTGACAAATGCAATCTTATTCCTAATGGCATTGTCTACTTCCTTACACAAGAAGATACCTCCTCTCACAGTGGAGATTAATGTGTTACTCTCCTCCTGCCTTGTGTTTTTGTTTTATATTTGCTGTGTAGGGAAAAAAATGAAGCATGGACCTGGTATCTTAATAGCATTCCTTACTGTGAGATTGTGTACAACATTGTTGGCTTGTTTCCCATTTTTCATACTGTGTCTGCTGGTAGTGAGAACCCCTTGTTAAAAGGGTGATCATCTGTGGTCATTTTTTTCAAAGCATTTCCATTGAATAACGCCACTGAGTGTCTTCCAGTGTGCAGTCTGTACTTTAACCTTTCAGTTAAGCCAATCTCCTGTCATTACTCTAAGTGTGGCCCAATATTATCATCGTCACCATTGTCTTAACAGCATCATCTGTGCGTTCTTGCCCAGGGTTTTCCCCAGATGGCTTTCATTTCCAATTCCCCAGTTCCTGCTAAATGCTTCATTAAGTTATGGTAATCTAGCAAAAGCCATCTTTCCTATTTTTAAACTTTCCCAGCAATATGAGAAATCGGCTTCCCATTTTCTCCTTCCTCATTATTCTCTATCGTGTCATAATTTTCCCTGAACAAATTTGTACGTGGTATATTAAATTAATCCTCATCTGCTTAAAAGTTTTCTGTCATTGTTACAACTAATTTGTCATGCATTCAAGAGATCATAATAATGAAAATGATTTTTCAACTCATTTCATTTTCTGTAGCTCCCTTACTGATTTCTATGTATCTTCACAATAGAATAAGTTTTGTTTTTCTTTCCCAGAAAAGGTCTAATATAGTATAGACTGGTCTCAAATTAACTGAGCACCACCTTTAAATTCTAATCCTCCTGCCTTCACCTCCTGGATGCTGAGATTACAGACATTTACCTCCATGCCCAGTTTACAGGAGTCTGGGAAACAAATCCAGGGCTTCATACGTGCTCACCAAACATTATATCAGCTGAGCTACAGCCCATCAATAGAGTGATGGCAACCCAGAGTCTCTACAACTTGCAAGAAATTCTGAAAAGATAAGATATGCCATGACTCAATATTGCTAATTGAACCCCCACTGTCTGCTCTGCGAGAGACTGTCCTTTTGCAAGGAGCAGCACATAACCACCCAGGACAGCACCTCCACATGGATTTGTTACTTATACATGGAGGACTCTCATTTCAGTCCATACGGATGGGGAAAGGGCTCATGGTGTCCTTCAGCCATTAATAAGCACGTGGCGAGGGGGCCACTGAACTCAGCAGGCTCTGGCAAGTAGTTTCACACTCATGCTCATGAAAATAGCCCTAGTTAAACTCTGTGAGTCCCCACACAAAACAGTAAAACTTGTGTGTTGGAAGGGGACTTGTAGAAAAGAGAGAGGAATTGATGAGATGAGGGACAGATTAGAGAGGAGGGGATGAAAGTAACCAAAATGCTATATGCCCATATAAAAATAAATACATTTATATATGCAAAATAAGTAAATGGAATTGGTTTCCTATAACCATATAGGAAAAGAAATCATGGTAGATAAAACAATGTTAATGAATAAATAAATGTCATTAATATAAAATAATCAGATAAAATAATGAGGTTCATATAAGCCTTTATTAGACCTAGATTGAAAACAAGAAAAAACTTTAATAAATTACAATTCAAAAGTTATAGTTCAGTATTCCTAAAGCTATTTTCCACTTAAAACTTTTTCCATGATTGGCAGTACTAGAAGAAGAAAAAAGAAAGGAAAAGGGGAAGGAAGAAAGGAAGGAAAGAGGGAAAGAAGAAAAGGAAGGAAGGAAATAAGGAAGGAGAGAAGACAAGGAAGAAAGGGGATGAAAGAAGGAGAGAAAGAGCAGAAAGAGGAAGAAGGGAAGAAAAGAGATAGAGAAGGAAGGAAGGAGAAAAGAAGAAAGAAATCTCAAATAAATACAGGAAATGGTAGGCATCACATTGCTATGAATCCTTCTCCCTGCTGCCCTGCAGACTGCTTTCATGTTCAGCTCCAGATATATCCTCCAATAAATAAATTTGCTTCATTTTGTTGAAGGCACTAAACTTACTTGTGAGCATTTTTTCCACAGTACATTGTATGCCACAAAACACCAATTCAGGATTCACAAAATCCCTTAATGAGTCAAAAGTGATTAAAAGTAAAAAGATACTTAAGATATTTCTACTTCACTGAACTCCACATTTACAGAAGATACGTTGCAGGCTGCCATCGTTTCCTCTAAACTATTCCTGTAAACCTTGAGACTTACCTTGCATAAGGATACATTCAGATTGTCAGCAAACATGATAGTTTTCCTTTGTCTCCTATCTTCACACAAATTAATGTTTTCCTTTATGCATAGCTATTCAGCAGTGTCTCCCTGATCTTTTTACCTGCTCCCTTGACAAGCCTATGTGTGGTTCTGTGTGTTGGGTTGGTGCTTTATTGAGACAGCACGCCTGCATGATGCCCGGAGCTCAGGGGTCGCTATCCTGCTCCACAAGTAGAAAAATGAAGTTCCCAATGATGAGAAAGAAGCCTAGCCTAGGCCGTGTGTGTGTGTGTGTGTGTGTGTGTGTGTGTGTGTGTGTGTGTGCACGCTCCCTTGAGTGTGAATATGCTCCCCGTGTGTTTTCATGAGGAAGCCAGGCATCAAGCTCAAGAGTTCTCCTCTATCACTCTTCACATTAAATTTTCTCTTTTTTAAATTAAGTTTCTTCATTTATTTTACAAACCAACCACAGTTTCCCCTCCCTCCTCTCTTCCTGATCCTTTGCCCCACCTCTCGTCTAGCCCTCCCCCACCCCATCCGCTCCTCTGTTCAGAAAGAGGCTGGCCTCCCATGGGGGTCAACAAAGCATGGCACTTCAAGTCAAGGTAGGATCAAGCTCTGCCCACTGAATTAAGGCTGGGCAAGGCATCCCAGCTTGGGGAATGGGTTCCAAAAAGCCAGCTCAGGCACCAGGGACAGGTCCTGATCCCACTGTTTAAAACCCCACAAACAGAGCAATCTACACAATTGTCACACATGCAGAGGGATCTAGGTGGGTCCCACATAGGCTTCCTAGCCATCGGTCCAGAGTCAGTGAGATCCCTCTAGCTCAGGTCAGCTGTCGATGGGTTCTCCATCATGACCTTGAGCCCCCTGGCGTAAGTTGGTGTCTTAATATCAGAGCATAAGCATGTGTAAATTGGTTGTCATACTGCTGTGCACTAGATGCTGTAAAAGGTAAAAGGTGAACTTGAATCCTGATAGACAGGATGTAGTCAGGTGACCTAGAGAACTTCTTAAGTGCCCAGAACCTATATAAATCCACACTTCTCTAGAATGTCATTTTGTTTCCACCCTAAGGCATGATATCATTTAGATGCAGGAAGCTCCAGGTGAGCACACTGAATGCATAGAGTCATTGAATGTCTATATCCATCTGCGTGTGTGTGTGTCTGTGTCTGTTTGTGTCTCTCTGTGTGTGTAGAGGCCAGAGGTCAACCTTGGATGTCATTCATTACTTAGGAGTTTTTTGAGACAGCACTGGGATTCCAAGCTTTTCACTTGGACACTAAGGATAGAACTCAGGCCCCAAGCTCTCATGAAAAGCATGTCACCGACCGAGCCATCTCCCCAGTCCTACCTCTATCTCCTAAGGTAGAAACTACCATCTTGTCGATTATTTAGCATACAGTAAATATTCAAGCTAATTTTTTAAGGAAAAGAATTCAAATGTGGTGATTGTTAGCCAACAGCATTTGGGAGGCAGGAAGATTGAGAATTCAAAGCCAATCTGGACCACATAGCAAGACCCTCCTGACGCCAGGGTGGGGGGCAGAGAAGAGAAGAGGAGAGGAAGAAGGGAAAGGGAAGAGGGAAGGGAGAGGGAGGGGGAAAGCCAGCTAGTTATTTAAACCAACTAGTCAAGCCAATTTGTAAACGCTGAACAAGACACTTGCTCAAGGAAAGAGGTGTTGAGATACTTCACCTTCATGTGAACTCCAAGTAGAAGGTGGGAGGATGATCTCAAAGGGAACAAACAACAAAAGAGATTCCTGGGGATCTCAGAAAGAAGAAAGAAGTATAATATTCTTTCCTCATGTGCAATATGTGCAGTAAACATACATGTGTGTGTCCACGTTCATCTGTGTAGGGGCACATGTATGAGCGTGTGCATGTGGAGGCCAGTGGTGTTAACTTGTACATTGAGGCAAGGACTCTTGTTTGAACCAGAGCTCCCAGTTTATCTAGTCTCCCTAGCTAGTTTGACATGGGGATCCCAACTCCACCTTCCATGCACTGGGATGAAAGGGAGACAACCACAAACGCGGGGCATCTACACAGGTACTGAGAGTGGAAACCCCAGTCTTTGTGTTTGTACTACAAGGTTTTTACCTCCTGAGCCACTGCCCTCACCCAGGATGGTAATACTCTCCTGGCTATTTCTATTCCTAATGATGTGTCCAAGCTTCTGTGAGGCCCAGCTACCCTCACCTGAGATAGTCAGCTGTTGCTTTGCTTCCCAAGTGCTCTCAGATCAGCTGGCACTCCAGCCAAATCTCCTGGACCCAGAGAGTTCATGGAGCGAGGACTTAGATAGAAGGAGCACAGAAAGAATTTACCCATAATCTTCCCAATAAGCTTGCATCTAGTCACATGGTGCTGGGAACCAGATGACACTCAGACCTGGAAATAAGGCAGAAATAATACAGCTAACAGAAAGTGTTTGCCCATCAGGTGAGCAAACACTGAGAATCAACCGGGTTCCTTTCTTCTTTTCATCCTTATTCTTGGCTTCATTGTTCTCGTCCATTTTGCTTTTTTCCATCCCATTAAATCCCTTTCTCTTTAAATTTAAATTATGCTCTTCTAACTCTTTGGGGTCTGATGCACTTAAAGTCTCTCCTTGCTCCATCTAAGATTCCACGGCAATGCTCTGCCCACTCCATCCTTTGCCGATGAATCCCCATGCCTTCTCTCCCCCTGCTGTCTCCTCTCTCTTAACCCCATCCTAGGACTGCCTGCCCTCCTCTCCTTTCTTTGCTTTGCCCTGTGACTAGGACCCTGAGGGTGGCTGTGAATTCACCAGGAATACTTCATTCTCTCCTCTCATCTTGATGGGGTCTACAGCCAGTTCTCCTGTTGCTCAGAGATGTGGAGGCAGTTGCTAAGAGACAGAGAAACGTCATTACCTGGCCCTCGAGGAAAAAAGGGGAAGCGATAAAGAGAGAGAGGAGGGAAGAGAGATGGCGGGAGGGGGAAAGAGGGAGAGAGGGAGGAGGGAGGGGACGATCTGGCTCTGGCGGAAGCCACACACCAAGGCAGCCTCAGCACCAGCTGAGTTTCCCAAGAGGCATTCAGATTCTGTGAACTTTCTAAGCATCCTCTCTCAAATTTCCCTTCAGCATAAAAGAAGGGGCACAGGGACCACAGGACAGGAAAACGCAGAAGATGCTGGCCTGGGATCCAGGAGACGTGGAAGAGGAAAGTCGGGGGAGGGGAAGAGCCCAGTAGGCAATCTGTTCGGAAGCTAGCAAGCAAAGGAGCGGGGATTCCAGGATGAGGGAGGCAGAGCCGTTTGTCTGCTGCAGATTGATGTCTGTGTCCTTGGAACAGAGTGAGTAGTCTCCCGAGGGCCTGTGGGAGTATAGCAGGAGACCCTGAGGCTGAGAAAAAATAAGTCTATATGAGGGGGCACCGGGGTGATTTCCCGGTGGTGAGACTGATGCTCCGAAGCAGTGGAGAACAGGGTGGGAGAGGACTGAGGGAAATAAAGGGATGGGGGTTGGAGGGGCAAGTGAGGACAGCAGGTGGGTAAAAGAGAAGCTGGGGCCACGGAGGGTGAGGGATGAGCAGTGGGGTGGGGCCCTGGCGGGATGTGGGTCTCCATCCCTTTGCCAGACCAAGTATGTGTGTGGGCTTAAGAGGGAGACGGGGAGCTGAAAACTGGAACATGAAAGGATGCTGAGGTAGGGGCTGTGCTGCGCTGTGAAAGATGCTGGGGGCACACTGGGGAGGGGGCTCTGCAGGAGTGTGTGCAGAAAGAAGCTGGAGGGAAAACTACAAACACGTGAGAGCGTGTGTGTGTGTGTGTGTGTGTGTGTGTGTGTGTGTGTGTGTGTGTAAGAGAGAGGTTGAAAGTGTTTGAGAAGGGTATACAAACCACCAGAGCTTGGATGTATGTTTTTTCTTAGGGAGTTGTTCAGGGTGGGGTGTTTGGTGCTCACCAGGGTGGAGCTATGAGCAAAAGAAAAGGAAAAAAAAATGCATCCAGCTCAGGACAGAAAGCTGGGAGGATTTCAGGTCAGGTGGATACGGATAGTAGGTGATTGGAGGCGAGGCTCTGCATTCCCCGTAGTCCTCGTCTGAAAGACAGCCAGCAAAGAACTTTGTGGTTGGGGACAGATAGGTTCAAAGAAGAAAGAAGTGAGAAAGAAAGGCGGGAGGTAAGACAAAGGACCTAGGTAAGGGGACAGGGATGTAGGGACGCTCGGTTTCTTTGCCTGAATGCTTTTCTTGTCGACAGAGCGGTTCTGCCTCTGCCTGCTGAGTACACAGCAATGGTGACAGATTGAAGACACAGAGAATGCTTTCCTAACTGACCCCTACCTAAGCCTCCGGAACTCATGGCTTTTTCCAGATTCAGTGGCCCAGACAGTGGCTGTCACTTGGGACTTAGCCCTCTCTGGGCAGCAAATAGCAGCCCTTGAAATTCCAGAGGCCAATGAGACTAAACAGCCAGGCTTTCAGGAGGCCATGGGAACACACTTCTCCAAGGCTCCTTCTAAAACCGCTGGCCCCAGGTCTTTTCTGAACTCATGCCCACTGGACCCCCAGGAGAAGCAGCCTCTGGAGATCCAGGTGCAATCCTGACCTCTTAATCAGTCCCAGACCTAGGGCAGAGCTTAAGCTCTCTTAGAAGAGGTGCCAGGACCTTTAAAGGCCGTCTTTCATCTCTCTCCACATCCTCCCTCCCACCTCTCAGACACAGCACCAAGAGGAAGCATCCAGCAGTCATGGGTGACCAGGCCACAAAAGATCTGCAGGGATGCTCGCAGGACCTGCTGACAGCTTCATCTTTGCCCCCCTTATCCCCTCAGACCCTGGGGTGTCTCAACTGAGTCCTTGTTCCCCAGACCGCACAAAGGGACGTCCTGTGGATCTTAGGAAGTCCTTGGGTGCTTAGAGGCTCCCAAAGAAGTCTTAAGCCATGATGGCACGCTCTCAGAAGCCCCACCTTCCCGACTCAGGCCTCTAATGTAGCAGCCTTTCTGGACCTTGACTGTTGAACAGAGGGACACAGCCCTCATGGGCTCCCTACAGCATTGCTGCTGCCAGCTGCCAAAGATGGGCGACACCTGGGCCCAACTTCCCTGGCCGGGGCCTCCCCACCCAGCCTTGCTGCTGGTCTTCTTCCTCTTGGCAGCTGGGGTGATACACTCTGATGCTGGTACCAGCTGCCCAGTCCTTTGTACCTGTCATAACCAAGTCGTGGACTGCAGCAGTCAGCGGCTGTTCTCCGTACCCCCGGACCTGCCAATGGACACCCGCAACCTCAGCCTGGCCCACAACCGCATTGCGGCCGTGCCGCCGGGCTATCTCACATGCTACATGGAACTCCGAGTGCTGGATTTGCGCAACAACTCCTTGGTGGAGCTTCCCCAGGGCCTCTTTCTCCATGCCAAGCGCTTGGCACACCTGGATCTGAGCTACAACAACCTCAGCCATGTGCCAGCTGACATGTTCCGGGAGGCTCACGGACTGGTGCATATCGACCTGAGCCACAACCCCTGGCTGCGGAGGGTGCACCCCCAGGCCTTCCAGGGCCTCGTGCATCTCCGAGACCTGGATCTCAGCTATGGTGGCCTGGCTTTCCTAAGCCTTGAAGCCCTGGAGGGCCTCCCGGGGCTGGTGACACTGCAGATCGGGGGTAACCCGTGGGTGTGCGGTTGCACCATGGAACCCTTGCTGAAGTGGCTGCGGAATCGGATACAGCGCTGTACGGCGGGTAAGGGAGGTGACTGGACTGGTCATGGGAGGGAGGGTTTGCAGAAGTAATGTCTCCCCACCCCAGCCAAAAATTGGTAGTGATAGTGTGCACCCTTACCTTTGTATGCCCCTCTTTTGTTCAGCAAGTATTTGTTGACTATATGGGACACACGCTGAATGCTAGAGAAATTCATTTGCTAAAGAATTAGATTCCCCTTGCCTGTATGGTACCTATGATCCCAAAGAAGACACACAGCAAGCAAAAAAAGGGAGAAGTTGGTCATTGGTGACATTTGCTGAACTTCTGCAGAGTGAGCTGAGACCCTGGCTTATACTGTCTCAGAGAACCCCCTTTTTTATTGTCCCCATTCTACGGGCAAAGAAGCTGAGCTGTAGAACCCTCAGAAGGCTTGCCCACAGCCACTCGCTGAGAAATTGGCAGAGCCGTAGATAAAAACACATTCATCTGACTTCTACTCTACCTCTCGTCAGTGCCAAGAAAACCCTGAAAGAAACAATCATGACTAATCCTATTTATTTTAGTACTTACTATGTGCCAGGCCTTATTCTAAGCATATTTCATGTGTTGGCTCCTCTTATCCTCATAAGAACCCTAATGAGGAGGAAACAGGAGTACAGAAACATTTCGTAGCTTGGTCAGAATCACACAACTACCATGCGTGGAGTAAGGACTCAAATCCTAGCAGTCTGGGTGTTCTCTGGCCGTACTGTCAGGAATCAGGTACTGGACTAAGTAACCTGCTCTGGGCAGGCCAAGCGGCCTTAGCGGAGTCTTCAAGGTTTACGCATGGGGTGGGCATCAGGGGAGAGGGACCGGAGACAGTGTAACTGTAGAGTCCCAACCAGAGAGTGGGCTGAACCCTAAGTGGCTAGCGTCATGGAGGGTTGGGTCCTGGTCCCATCCAGTGGTATGGAGACCTGTCCCAGAGGCAATCAAGTTTAGCCGTGGCCTCAGTCACCAAATGCACTTATGGTATAGCACCCAGCCTTGGCCTAAGTACTGGGAATCAGAACAGGAGGAGCTGCTGGAGCCCCATCCCAGGAATTCCCTAGAGCCTAACTTCAGCATACTTGGGGGGAACAATGCTGAGTGAGGCAAGAGAGAGAGGACTGAGTGGGGAGCCTGAGACTAAAATAACTTAGGGGGGCTGTGGGTCACGATTCCAGTGTTTCCACAGAGCTGTGGGAGGAAGTTCTCCAGTACCAAAATAGCTGGAGACTGAGAAGGGATGATGGTGGGGACCAGGATGGGGAAGCTGCCTGGAGCCATCTCCCTACCAGCCCAACCTCTCCACAAGCTGTGCCTCCCTCTCCCTCATCACTATTGGCAGAAAGAGCCTTCTGGGGCACGCAGCTCTCTCATCACAGTAGGGATTCCTCTTCTGCTGAGATCTCTGGGGGCCCGGCTGCCCTGCAGAAAGCCTGGCTGCCTCAGAGAGGAGATGAGACCAGCCCCAGTCATTGTAGACTTATACATCAATTCGGGCAAGAGACCTGAGCTCTCAGCAGGAGTGGAAGGCGCAGTTCCCATATGCCGAGGCTTATGTATAAATGCAGGCCAGGAACTCAAACCTCCAGGAGACCAGGAGACTGGAGAACCTCAAGTCCCAGCAATGTAGCCTCAGACATCAATGCAGGTTGGACAGCTGAGCTCTGGAGAAGAACACTGCTTGTCCTTAGGCCCCTCCTTCTCCACAGAGGACCGGTTACATTTCCTCTTAGAGGCCAAATCTTGCCAGAGTACATAGACCTGGGTGATGCCATCCCTTTAGACATTTTTCATCACTTCCTCTCTTTTCTCCTAGTGAGATTCTCCTGTTACCTATGCTGGGAGACAGAATTCAAACATAGACTTGAGAGAGCTACTGGGGTACAATCTGATTTCGAGACTGATCTCTTGATTTCCAGAGAAGTTTGTCAGCCCGCAGCCTCCCACCCTGTGTGCCCTTAGCCTCCCTTACCTGGCCTGTATTGTCTACTGCAGGTTTACATACATACACAATCAACTCTGCAAGTTGATATTGTCTGGTTTCCAGCAGAGAGCTTCTCGTGAGTCAACTCTAGACATGACCAGGACCTGATCAGAGTCTAGGGTCCTGTGAAAACAGCCTACGGGGATTGACTCAACCCAGGACTTGGGGGAAATTGCATTCTTATTCAAATAATGAACACACACACACACATTTCTAAGACTAACAATATGGATGTATACCCATCTGTCTAAAGGATCAATCCAGGCCATCACTTTGTTCTTTGCCCTCAAAACCTCTGTAATGACTAGGTAGCGCTGACACAGCCTGTATTTTAAAAACTGTAATTTTTTAAAGCCTCACCTTGACTCACTTGGAAAATTTAGATCGGATTATTCCCTGCTTATAACGGTGACACATGAGGGACAGAAGGGAAAAGATAAACAAGATTTGAACAAGGTTAGAGCTCAATTAGTATTTTCATCCTGACTCGGGATTTAGCTCTGAAGCTGCTGCCCAGAGCTGAGGTGAAAATGCTTTGGAAGACCACACTTACTTCCAAAACAGACTGAGGTTAGACCACTGACAACCATCGTGCATTTGTTGAAGTGACCCTAAGTGACGGTTCCACAACGCTGGAGGGAAAGGCTATCGCATCAAAAGAGCAGCTTCAGCCCTCAGATGTCTGAGTATGACACCTGAGAGATCCATCTGTGGTCATTATAAAAAGCAACCCTTTTCCTAGTGCTTAGTATGCCCCAGAAGCTTTTGTGCGCTGTAACTCTCTGGACCCTGAGTCCAATTGCAGAAGGCAGATATCACGATGATTGTCACTTGGCAGATAAAGAGGGACTAAGTATGCAGAGTCACACAACTGATGAGAGGTGGAGAGAGTCACACTCAGGTGATAACGCCAGTGGCCTCGCTCTTGACTGGATTATCCGGAGAAAGCTCATGAGTTAGTTTTCATACAGACAAGACATGAGGCTTTTACATTAAAGTCCCACATCTGTTCAAGAAAGACCCGCTGAGTGCTTACTACAAAGGGTTGTTGTTCTGAGGCTGCTGTGGGAGAAGCATAGCTTCAAGGGAGAAGAGACAATGGTAAAACCATCAGGTAATGACACCATAGGGGACAGCAAAGCAGAGCAGGCATGCTAAGGAATGCAGGGGATGCAGGTGTGCGGTACTCCCAAGGGAAGGCATCGCTAAGCAGGTTGCATTGAACAAAATCACAAAGGAAGTGAGAGAGGGATCTCCACATAGGCTTAGAGGAGAATCTTCATCACAAGGGGCAAATACAGAGGTCCCCCTTCCTAACTAAGGGGAGACATGCTTGGGGCCGTGGAAGAGTGATAGAGACATACGCATTGGGAGCAGAAAAAGCTAGGCAAAATAAAGGGCTGGGGAAGAATCCTCGGCACCCTAAAGGGGCTGTTGGCTTCCTCTCTGTGTGAGAATGAGAAGCCAAAAGAATGTATAGAGAAGTAAGTGATGTGTCCAGATTTCAGGCTCCATGTGTAACAAAAGTCCCAGATCCACCATTGGAAATAATTACAAGACTTCCCACAGATAACCCTATGAGCAGCCTTTTTCCACATCTATAAAAATAAGCAAAAATGCTTTGTGGATTATTGAGGTGATGAGTGTATTTGAGGCACATGGAAGAAACCCAGTGATACTCTGGAAGGGGCAGGAGACTCTCTCATCCCTTCTCGCCCACAGGAGCCTTACCCTGCCTGGGTTCTGTATTGCAGATTCTCAGCTGGCTGAGTGTCGGGGCCCCCCTGAAGTTGAGGGTGCCCCCCTCTTTTCACTCACTGAAGAGAGCTTCAAGGCCTGCCACCTGACTCTGACCCTGGATGATTACCTCTTCATCGCCTTTGTGGGCTTTGTGGTCTCCATCGCTTCCGTGGCCACCAACTTCCTCCTGGGCATCACGGCCAACTGCTGTCACCGCTGGAGCAAGGCCAGTGAGGAAGAGGAGATTTGACACTGGTGCCTCTCATCCCTCCATGCTGCCCCACTGCTGCTGACCACTGCACACCTTGGATCACGGTGTCCTGGCCGCTTCCATCACAGCTCAAACAATGTTGGGAAACCAACTTTGTATGAGCATCTTATCCACCTTGGGCCCGGCACTGTGCTAGCACCTGGGAATGAAAGACAAATCCAACCCAGTCCCTGCCCTTGAGGTACTTACTTTTAGTAAAAGAAAGCAGTTCCAAAACACCCTTTTATGGCAAAATGTCAGTGCTCTGAGCACAGTGTTAGGGAAGCCTAGAGGAGTCCATCGTCTGTGCCTCAAAAAGCCCAAGAAGAATTGCAAGAATGATCTGCTAAGTAGCTAGAGAAAGGTTGGCACAGCAAATGGCAGAACACACGATGCAGGGAATGTTGAGAGCCGCTCACTATTCCTTGTGGCCTAAGGGTATAGAGGAGGTGTAGACAAAAGCAAAACTTTCCCTCTGACAGCCAGTTTTTCAGTCCCCACGGCTGCCTGCCATTGCCCTCCAGGAGTGCGATGCCTCCTGTGCCAGCTCCTTGACCTCCTCCTGCTAGCAGCTTTGGGGTGAAAGGACCTCCCAGTGACTTCCCTGATGGTGAGATCCCAGAAAACAGGCTGAAGGTAATGACCCTCAGCACCCTTCCTTCTTTCTCTCCCTGTCTTTGCCTCCGACTTAAGGCTTGTCTTCAAGGAGAAGGCAGAAGTCCCTACAACAGGGGCAGCAAAAGTCTTGGCACCCTGGGATCCCAACTGTGTAACTGTTCTTTCCATGGTGCTTACACCAAAGGAACTCACCAGGAAATTGCACTGTAAGGCTCAGATCCTAGCATGTTGATACCCAGGGCAGGAGGACAAAGCCACCATATTCACAACCATGGGACTGTATGTCTTTTCTTCTAAGCAGCTCACTCATTTGAGCATAAAGGAAGGAGTGCTATTAATTGCTGATTCTTGCTAGTGTCTGCAGTGTGCTAAGTTCCCTCAATAGTTTCCTTTCACACACACAACAGCTCTCTCGGGGATTTAGTGTTCCCATTTTGCAGATGAGGTCACCAAGCTCAGAATAAGGATAAGGTAACATGCTATGTCATGATCAAAATACAATCAGTCTTCTCCACCACAATTCTTTCTAAAGCTCCATAAATTCCTATTCAAACCATGCTAATGAAGTTGCTGATAGGGACCAGGTAACTCCTCTGGGCATGCTTATGTTTTCTGATTCATCTCTTTCCATTCTCACTGACAGAGTTTTTACTGTTCCCACTTTGTAGTTGAATTTATTGTAGAAAGCTGGGCGACTTATTCAGCTTATCTGTGCAAACAAAGAATATGGTCATTGTCTCCACAGAGGAAATCTGTATCTAATCGTAGAAGCCAAGGACTCTGTGGAAACGCAATCCCCACCATCTTTGCTGTCATTTTCATCTTCCTCATTCTGTGTCATCAGTTTTCACCATGGTCTTCCCTGTCTCCTTGGACACTGGAAAGGCCAGGGAGCTTCTTTTGCACTCCTCTCCTTGACTTCTCGCACTGCGGTATGGGAAACTAATCCAAACACTGGCTTACAGATAGGAAAGGAGAAGGGTGGGATTGAGTCTAAATCCTTCCTAACGCTGGACTCGGTTCTGCCGTGCTTCTCTTTCCAGTGTTTCCTTGAGCATTTGTGGGGGAAAGAATGTCCTGGAAGCCTGCACAACAGAAGTAACAGAACCCTAAAATTCAACAGTCATTAGCACAATAATCACAAAACCCAATAAAAGGCAGTAAAGCCCAGCTGTGTCCAGATTGTGTTCACAGTCAGGCTGTGCCATCCTCTAAAACAGAGGCAGCACCAGGGACAGCTAAACAGAAGACACCACCTTAACCATGTATGAGTACATCGCTAGAACTGCTGACTGTGTTGACAGTCACTTCTTCAAACAGATCTATGGAAAGCAAGAGCTGTAGCTCCTACTGTGGGTTGTGTTACAAGAGAAACAAGGGATCTGAGAAAATGATAGGTGAGATCCTCAGTAGAAGATGGGGAGACTTAAGGCCCGGTCTTGTTGGCAAGGCTGGCTTGAATGAGAATAAAAACAAGAGCTTTCTATCTTACTCCAGACCCAGCAAGCATCCATCAACCACCTGCCAGGTAGCTCTAAAATGCTTGGGGGAGGAGATTATGCTTCTGTCTCATTTGCATTGATCTAATCAACCAAAATAGGCCCCCAGCAACTTCCCGCCTCACTCTTGCTTATACCATCTAGGCCAGAGCTCTGCTCCTATGAAAAATAACAGAACTGTGTCCTGTTCTCTCTTGTGGCCCAACTGTGGCCAACAATGGTGGACTTCAGCTCCCATCCACCAGTTAAGTTTATCACCTACAGTATTTTTAAAAGGAACTTTTAGAAATAGTATTCCTGATTTAAAACAAAATCATTTATCTTTCCATAGAGGAACACCATGCTCACTTACAGTAATCTCCTGAGCACTACTGTTTGCTGAATTATAGTTAACATATTTTAAGATATACTACTCTGTTTTGCATAGAATTAGAACAAGACGAGACACCAAATGCCTCCTGAGATCAAGTGTCCTTTCGAGTGGCACAATTTGATCTCCATTAAGGGCAAAGACTTCTAAGCAAGATATAGGTGTAGAAAATGTCTCTCCAACTTCTAGAAAATCCCCAGTTAACTAAGGCACAAGAAGGGAGACATCCAGCCTCCATACCAACATGGAGTTCCACTCCTCCCACATTCCTGTTCAGGCTGCTGTCAGCACTAAGTGTCTAGAGAAAATAAAACAATTCTTGTTGCAAGTGTTTGCATATCCTGGTAACCACAAACCTATTATTATGTTCCCATGACGTTTCATTTAGTTTTTTCCACACTGGCTAGGATGCGTATGATGGGTGTTTGTTTGTCTCTCTGTGTATCTGTGGTCCACTTGTGTTGGTTATCTGCTGACTTGAAGAATATTCCTTTGGAACTTGAGTTCAATTTTTGGACACAATTCACTCTGCTATCAGGTTAATACACAAATATGGACCCTACCCAGTTGTCTGGCTGCACAGGAAATATGAAAAGAACCAATGTTGTAACTGAAGCAATGTAGTGAACACCTGGCTCCTTCCAACTTCCCTCTGTCCTCCTCTATCCCCTAGACACTTTGCAGAAGTTTCCTTTATGCTGTGTCTGAAGATATTAGGTCATAACTAACCAACAAGATTATGTTTGTCAGGGTCCAGACAAGAAAACTGTTCCATAGAAAAGACCCCAGGTCCACATCACACCATTCTGAACCACGTATCCTCAAGAAACCACTTCCTTTTTTCATTCTTACTAGGATTCCCATGGAAACTTGAGGAACTAGGTTGCCCAGAGATGCTGTAGAGTTTCATGGTCTCAGTTAAGGACTTGTTGTAATGGAGTTGGAGAGTTTAGTACATGCATTTCATCCCAACCTTTGGGAAAAGCCAACAGCTGCATTTCTCCATAGACATATTCTCTCCCATTCTTTTCAGTTGTAGAAGAGCACAAAAAGATACCTTTGTTCATTCCTCAAAGCTAGGAAACCTTGTCTGCTTTCGTGTACCCAGAAGGAGGCAAAAGGAAGTAAGGGAGACAAGACCCAAGGGCCTTTTATAAATGACAGTGCTGGCCAGGAGCTGGGTCCATAAACCTCTCAGTTCTCCTAAGCCTTGGTGGTTGGTGGTGGGAGGGTTGGGGAGGAATAGGGAAGATGCCAACCTTTGTATGGAAATTATTTTATAACCATGCACTTTTGTAACTGGAAAGAATTTTCATAAATGTACATTAATAATAAAAAGTGTATAGTTTAACTAATTTTTCTAAAGAGTTGTGAAGAGGAGGGAGGGTGGAGGCAGAAAAAAGAAAGATAGAAAGGAGCTAGGCAGAACCAAAAGAATGTGTGCCAAAATATACACACAAAAGGTCTATGGGGGGGGTAATAGATGAGAATAATTAGGAGATGTGCCAGCCATGGAGGGGCATGTGTGGGAGGAGTAAAGACACATCACAGAAGCCTATTTCTACCAGGCAAAAGAAAAAAGAGTACATGCATTTCTTTATGCACATACCCCCTGTGTGTAGGCATATTTTGGTATCTGAAATTAAACAAAGCAGAGAACATATGTTCTAGACATGTTGGTGTTTGCAGTTTGGGTCATCCATAAAACATGCCAAGGCAAGTGGGAGTGCTCGCCTAATTAGCAACACTGAGGAGCATGTGCTAGGGAGATGGCCCATGCCAACCACATGGATAAAAAGACAGCAACGGATATGCAGGTAAACATACTGTGCTGTTGCTGCTGTGCTAAGCACTATGTGTGGGTTCATTCACCTAATTCTCAAGAACCCAAGATAAAATCTAAGTATAGTGGTCCATGCCTGTAATCCCAGCACTCAGAATCATGACAGCCTAAGCTATATAACAAGACCTGATCTCAAAACAACATAAAGGAAAAAGCTAAATCCTATTATCATAGCCACATGGTATATAGAGAAACTTAAACCTGAGATGTATCAGATTAATTTTAGGGAACTGCAGTCTCAATCAGAAGCAAGCCTTCAATCACAGAAGCCTTCTACTGTGACTGTCTCCTTGGTATGCATGGAGGACTGATTCCAAGATGCCCCCTCTTGCATATCAAACCCCACGGTTGCTGAATCCCTTGGATGCATGCTTTCTTCACATCTTAACCCACCTCTGAATTATCTATGATGCCTAATACAGAATAAACACTACATAGTCACTGTAAAGTACTGCAAACAGGATGGAAGGAAGCCATCTATTCAGTATTCAGTACAGAAGTAACTGACTTTTAATAGTTTTGACCCTTAGTTGGTTGAGTCTAGAGATGGGGAACCTGCAGATGGAGAACACCAGCTCTACCGGGTGACAGAAAATTGAAGAGCATGGACTGGCAAGATGGCTCAGCAGGTAGAGGTGCCTGCCGTCAAGGCTCAAGACCTGAATATCTGATCCACAGGACCCACATGACGGTGGAAGGAGAGAACCAACTTCCACAGATTGTCCTTGGACCTCCTCATGCATGAGTTGCACATGCACACACACACAAATGAATAAATAAACATATATAAATCAATGTGATATAAGAAGAACATTGAAGTATGCTGAGTAAAGCAACTAAGTTGCTCTTTGCTTTAATAATTGCATTTCTCCAGTCAGCTTACTGTATGTAAGGTATATAACAGGTAACCCCAAAATGTCAACAGAATAAACATTTGTTCACTAGAACATTTAGCACAGTAAATACTTATTTATTACTCATGTCATTCCAATGCCTGTCAAAGGCTCTGCTCCACAGTCATTCAGAGACCCAAGATCCTTCCCTCTTGTGGATCTCCCATTTTTGATGCCTCTTCTGAATCCTCTGCATTGCGGAAGAGCTCCAGAGAGATTTGAAAAGTCAGAGCTGAAAGTATTGAACAACAATTCCAGCTCCTTACTTCAAGGATATGGACTTTCTATGCATCTAAAAGGCAAAGAGCAGACTTTGGTTACCATCGCCAGTTTGTAAAATGGTCTACAGTTATGTAGACAGAAGTTTCTGTCCCACCTGGTCCCACAGCTGTTCAGTCCCAAAAAAATACACAGTCACCAAATACCTGTTTCTGTTTCGTCTACACAGCACAGACAGCTCAAAAGTAGATCACCTCTCTCACCATAAGGCCTCCTGGCAACCCAGTGACCTAGGAACAACAAAAGAAGGTTATTCACCTACCAAACCCTCTCACCCTACATACGCCCAACACACTCTGGCAGCATAGGATCAGAATAACAGCTCGTTAAAACTGTAGTTTGGAACAAAGAAGTCATGCAGAATCTTTTAGAGCCAGCCTCCTGCTGGTGCAAGTGACCCAGCCAGAGATCTGTTTTAGGTCTCCAGAGTTAGAGTATTTTTGAAACCAGGTTTGTGCCTCCTAGGCAATTTACTTCCTTTAAAATGCTAGTAAATTTTGCTCTACTAATTTTCTCTAAGTTTTCCACTTCAACATATGTATAAAACACCCTTCCAAAAGGTGTTTTCAGGCCCACCTTGGTGTTCTGTTTTCCTCCTCCATCCGTCTCTCTCCTCTGCCTCTCAACACTGCAATCATTTGAAGCACTAGTTAAGAAGGAGCATCCCTGTTCTTAATCCTCTCCAGCTGACTAAATGACTTTTAGCTGGCTACCTTGTAGTTTTAGCTCCTTTAGTTCCAGAAATACCCAGCTTTTCAGCATTTTCAATGCCTTGTTTTGTTTTTTTTTAACTTCTCTCACACTTTTCATCTCTTCTCTTTTTATTCAGTAAATGTTACTTGAGTATTTTAAGCTCTTGCAAACTAGTTAAACTATTTAGAAAGCCATTTTAGATCAATTTGATATGAATCCACATCAAGTTATACAACATGGGACTCCATGAAGATAATAAAACATCTAGTTGAATACAGTCATGACAAGAAATAAGGGGCAAGGCCAGTTCAAGCTCCCTCTCTGAAGAGTGGAAGGAGTGAGAGTATGAGCAAGGAAGGCAAGACCAAGAGGGATTCACCCACTGAGACAGTTTGCCTGAGCTAATGGGAGCTCACCAACCCCAACAAGACTGGGAGTGAACAAGCATGGGAACAAACTAGTCCCTCTGAATGTGGTTGACAGTTGGGATAGACGGAGGGGCCATTGGCAGTGGCACTGGGATTTGTCTCTACTGCATGTACTGGCTTTTTGGAATCTTATTCTTTTTAGATGTATAGCTTGCGCAACCTAGATGTAGTAGGGATGGTCTTGGACTTTCCACGGGGCAGGGTACATTGTCCTCTCTTAGAATTGGAAGGGGTGGGGTGGGAGAGTGTGTGGAGGGAATGGGAGTAGGAATTTGGATTAGTATTTTTTTAAGTGATAAAATAAAATAAATAAAATTAAAAAGTGGAAAAAAGAAAGAAAGAAAGAAAGAAAGAAAGAAAGAAAGAAAGAAAGAAAGAAAGAAAGAAAGAAAGAAAGAAGGGAAGTAAAAAGGAACGGACTACTGAGCTACAGAGTGAACCTGTGGCATTGAAAGGGTAGAAGGTCTACCAAATGGCTGAAGGGATGTCTCAGAGGGTCAGGATGTTTGTCGCCAAGTCTGACAACCTGATAACTCACATGGTGGAGGGAGGACACTCACACCACACACACACACACACACACACATGTACACACACACAATAAATTAATATGAAAGAGAATGGGAGAGAGAGAAGAAGAGAGAAAGAAAAAAAGTAATGAAGGAAAGAGAAAGGCTACCACAGGGAGGGTCTACACTGACGTAACTCACAACTGGGTGGAGAGGCCAGGCGGTGGTGGCGCACGCCTGTAATCCCAGCACTCGGGAGGCAGAGGCAGGTGGATCTCTGTGAGTTCGAGGCCAGCCTGGTCTACAAAGGGAGTTCCAGGACAGGCTCCAAAGCTACAGAGAAACCCTGTCTCGAAAAAACAAAAAAAAAAAACCCAACTGGGTGGAGAGTAAGATTTGGCTTGCAGGGAAAGCATTGCTGACCTCCATTTCCAACTTATTGAACCTGGACAGCAAAGTTCATGGCTTAGAATTTGCTATGAAGAGCAATCTGGCATGAAGCTTTCAATGATCCTCCTGCTTCTGCCTCCCAAATGCTGGAATTACAGGTGTGTGTCACTATGTCAGGAAATAAAACCGATTTTCTTTTTATAGATGCCAGTGTGACAAGGTTGCAAGAAAAAGAATATCAGCAGGTGTCTCTCCCTCTTTACGTTTAGTTCATGAAAACCTTCAAGAGGACACGGCATGAGTCCTACAAATATACTAATGTGGCTAACATTTGCAATATTAAGGGATCATGTTTCTATAGCTAAGCCAATATTACCCTATGTGTACATTAAAACCCAAAGATCCCTGTATATAAAAACTAAAACCCACAGCAATTAAAAGGCTTGACACAACAAAACTATCTGGCCAGGGGTTTGCTTCCCCTATAAAAGGTAATATGTACCTTCATTGAATCAATAACATTGACAAACCTTCTGTGTGAATGCAAGGGAAACGGGTTCTGAAGGGGTGCTGGGATTATGAATGGAGGACTTCGGGAACATGTTTTGATGGGGGTATGTGATTTTGAGACACTAGATATTGAGAGAGAGCACAACAGAATAATTAAAAATACCTCCCAATGTTTCTTTGTTTTTCCTTCAGATACACTCAGAAAGAACCAAATGTGGAAAAGATAGCTTAATTCTATTTTTAAGAATAGGACCAGCAGATAGTCAACAATCAGTAAATTGGGAAATTCCAGCAAGTCGTTGGAAGTGGGGCAAAGGAAGCAGATATACAAACAAATGCACAATGCCAAGGAACAGCCCAAATCTGAGCACTCAGAGACGGGGGTGGAGAACATGGAACAGAGAGCCGTGCTTCAGACAGAGGACAGTGTCACTCCAGCTGTCCCTGTGGGCTCTCGCCTGAGCGCGCAGCTCCAGGGGTGGGAGTTTGTAACAAACACAGCGGTGATGTGCCAGAGGCAGAACATGATCCCGAAGCTGATCACGGAAGAAAAGTACAGCATCCCTCAGCTGTAAACAAGGAAGAAAACTCAAGAAACACATGATAGCTGAGACAGGTTCAATGGTGTTTGAAGTAGAAATATTATGTTATATAAAGAAAGATGAGAACAAACTTCTTGTCTCAACCAAGGAATGATAGTTACTTGGGTGATTTGGTCCTCTCAGCGTGACAACTGTGTAAGAACAAAAAACCACTATAATTTCTGTACCACACACAACTCAAATACCTACAATATCTTGTTGATAATTTATCACCATTGTGGGAGGCAACCACTAATGAGAAATACAGAGCATACACTAAGGAGCCATACTGCCTGGGTTCAAGTCCCAGCACTGCCCCTTGCCAGACATGTGACTTTAAGCAGGTGATGTCATCTCTACGTGCCTGAGTTTGGCTGCTTGTAAATGTAATAGGATTTGGTACCAACTTCCTAGGTCCTCCTGGAAGTGTAAAGGAAGCCCCAAATGGAAAGAACAACGCCTAGGCAGAGTGATACTCAGTCAGCAGCAGTAGCTGTTACCATCATCCCTCTGGGAAACAACTAGAAAGCTGAGAGATGTCTAATTTGCCTAACATCTGTAATGTATGAAATCCAGGATTTTAAGCCACATCTGTCTTTCACATCCACTGTCCTAAACTCCTTCCCTGTCCCAGACAGGTCATATTAGCAACCTATGCCCATGGGACCTATAGTTGCACCTTTAAGTACTTGTGTGTCTAAATACTCTACTGCCCAACTGTATTGGGCTGGTCCTCTGGATCAACTTAAACTCAAGGAAAGGATAGGAGAGAAGCTGAGACAGTTCTTCACCTGGTCCAAAGTAGGACTGGCAGCTTCTACTGTGTGCTCTTGGGAGCCCTGATCTACCACATAGCTCTTTCTGTCCCTCTGTCTGTCTCTCTTTTTTTCTCTGTCCAAGTATGTGTGTGTGCACACATGTATATGCATGTCTGCATGTTCACGCACTCAGGTGAACCTGTGTGTGTATGTATGTGCAGACCTGTAACGGCGTAAACGAATGCAGACAGATTGTAAATATATATAGCTTTAATGGAGAAATAGACTTACAGACCACCATTCCTGTGGAGACCAGGAAAGCAGAAGTAAGCACAGCATGCTCGCCAGATTTATAGGTAAGCAATAGCCCGAGGCGAATACGCCCCCTAAGGGGCGGGACTTATCCCTACACAGACCAGGTCAAGGGGGGGGTTATTCTTTAGGAACTGTCCTCCTTTATTTTGGAGGTAAGGTCTCTCTTTTTTTTTAATTAAATTTATTCATTTATGCTACATCCCCACCACAGTTTCCCTCCCCCCTCTCCTCCCATGCCCTCCCCCACTTGCCTTGGACCTCTCCCAATCCCCTCTTCCTCTGTTTTTGCTCAGAAAGGAGCAGGCCTCCGACAGGTATCAACAAAGCATGGCATACCAAACTGAGGGAGGACTAAGCTCCTTTCCTTGTTTTAACGCTTGGTAAGGCACCCAGTATGAGGCACACATTCCCAAAGCCTGCCAAAGCACCAGAGACAGGTCCCACAGTAGACCAAGCTATACAACTGCCATACATATGTAGAGGGCACAGGCTGGTCCCATGCAGATTCCATAACTGTCGGTCCAGTGTCTGTGAGCTCCTATGAAACCTGGTTAGTTGTCTCTGTGGGCTCCCCTTTGATGACCTTGACCCCCTGGCTTGTACAGTCTGTCCTCCCTCTCTTCCACAGGATTCCCGGAGTTCGGCCCAGTGCTTGGCTGTGAATCTCTTCATCTTCTTCCATCAGTTACTGGACAATGGCTCTTTGATGACACTTAGGGTAGTCACCAATCTGATTACAGGAAGTGGCCAGTTCAGGCCACCTAGTCACTATTGTGAGGAGTCTTAGCTGGGGTCATCCTTGTAGACTCATGGAAATTTCCTTTGCACCAGGTTTCTCCCTGACCCTGAAATGCCTCCCCATCAAGACATTTCATTCAGTACTCTCCCCATCTCTCCTACCCACAACCCAACCCCTCATGCTCCCATTCCCACCTTCCCCCAGTTTACCCAGGAGAACTCATCTATTTCCCCTTCCCAGGGAAATGCATGCATCCCTCTTTGGGGCCTTCTTGTTATTTAGCCTCTCTGGAACTGTGGATTATAGCCTGGTTATCCTTTACTTTACATCTAATATCCACTTATGAGTACATACCGTGTTTGTCTTTCTGGGTCTGCATTACCTTATCAGGTAACCCATCCATTTGCCTTCAGCTTTCCTGGTGTCATTGTTTCTAACAGCTGAGTAATATTCCATTGTGTAAATGGAGATAAGATCTCTCACAGATCAAGAGCCAATTAGGTAAGGCTGACTGGCCAGTGAGCCCAGAAGATCCCCTCAATGCTGTGATCTTAAGTGTGCCATTACACTCTAGTTTTTTAAGTGGGTTCTGGGGTCCAAACCCATGTCCACATGCTCAGACAGCAAGCAAGCATTTTGCAGACTGAGCCCTCTCCCCAGCCCACCCTCGATACAGTAAGTTTCATTCACATGAAAGTCTACATAGAGAATCCACACAGAGAGGAAAAAGTCCCAGTCATTCAAATGATTGGGTCAGCTAAGACCAACTTTCTTATCATCACCAGACACCAGAAACATTAACAGATACAGCTAGAACAGTCTACACCCAGCCAGCCTCTGGCTTCATCCATGAACAGCCTAAGAACTGTCCACCCAAGCTAGTGACAATCATTTATCCATTGCTTAAGCCTCTGTGTTTAGGGCTGTTTGTGGAGCCACAATATAAAATTTAAATTCACGTGGACAAAAAAAGAATATCAGCAACATAAGATTAAAACCCAGAGTAGCTATCACAATCTAGACAAAAGCCACGTAGGGGGTAACTGCCCTTGCTCTAGAATATAACCACACAGATTTAAGTCCATGTCCTACCACTTATGAGTTAAGTTACTCAATACCACAATTCCAGGAAGACATGGCCTACCTGATAGCATCGTGGCAGTGATGCAAGAAATAATCCATATTAATAAACTCAGAATAGCACCTGACACTTGGTAAAAATTCAATGTAAGGCTGGCTTCCGCCTTCGTTATGATTCAGAAGATGCTGATTGTAAATGAGTCAAGCTGGCCCGTGCAGGGAACGGGTGCAGTCCTATGTCCTGCCTTCCTAAGGCGGCTGCTGGGAAGCTCTTATTTTCCTTTGCCTAAGGAAATTCCTGTGCAAAACATTAAGAGACCTTGACAAGGACAACAAAATTAACAGAGAGGAGGAGATGACAGCCCTTCTCACAGTGATCATGAAGAGCACTGGCATCTCCAGCAACTGCGCAAAATAGCGTTATAACAGAAATGGATCATGCAGGCAATCTTGTCCCCCAGAGGAAAAGTGATTTTCAATTTGGGCTCAGAGTAATAGGTGACTTCTTCCATGAAATGAAGTCTAAAACTCTCACACACCCTCACAACGGTGGAAGCTATTGAGCTACCAGAGAACGTGAACTCCAGAAACAAGGCAGCAGCCTCGGGAGGCATAAGTACAAAACTGAGCCAAAGAGAGCACTACCCAACCATAGCTTTGATGGACAGAGAAGAGAAAAGCCATCCTTAGAATAAAGGGAATGGCTAAAGTTTCCTTTAAACTGATGCTAAATGGGCAATAAAGACTTTCAAGGAAGAAAAGGACACGGACAAAATCAGATCTCAGAATGTAAGAGCAACATGAAACCCATCTGGGCAGAATGGAATCACTAGCCACCGCCATGAAAATTCTTGCTAGACTTTTGGTGGGAGAGAAGTGGGGACTGTTTCTTTTGGACCTGTTGTATACCCTGTTCGGTTACATCCAAGATGTGCAGTCCATCACGGGCTGGAGGTACAACTCAGCTGGCACATGCTGAAGCCTTGGGTTCAGTCCCCAGGACTGTGTAAGACTAGGCCTGACAAGAGCAAGCTATGGATCTGGTAAAAAGCCATTTGATGTATGCAGTTAGAGAGGAAGTGAGGGTTCTGAAGGGGGGGATCAAAGAACTAACAGAGAAAAGCTCCCAGCTGGAGCAGGGGAGCAATCTGCTGGAGAACTGGTCAGTCCAGAGCAGCTCACCCACACTCAGGCCCAGCAGCAAACTGGCTTCCCTCCAGCCACAGGGGCCACACAGCCCACTGCACAGCCAGCACCCTGGGGCTCAGGATGAACCCCACAGCCTGCTATGACCCCCACAGAACTGGCTGCTGCTGTCTGAACTGAACAGACTGAAGAGATGTGCTAGCAAGAAGCCGCCTCCTCTCTCACCTGTTTCATTGCTGTCTACGAAAGAGACGTGAAACGCATGCGCTGTTCGTGCTTTTTCCCCGGTACTAAGCACTCATATGCTTTTTGTCTTAAAGAAATGTACCAGTCGAGTGTATTAAAGGTTTGTCAGAGAATGAGCATGGATGTGTCATGTGCACTTGGCAGATGTCTGAGGAATGGTTTGATTGATGCCGAGGAGTTGTGTGCCTTTTCAGCCCTGCCCTGTCACCCACCCTGCTTCCAAGAGCTCTGGGGTTTGCCAGTATGGGACTCAGAGGTGGGCTGCTCCTGGATTTTGTATTCTCCTCTCTTTCCCTTCAAGAAACCTGACAGGCCATAAATAAGACTGCCATGAGGGAGGAGACAGACAATCCACAAACTCACAGCTGTCACCAGAGTTTATAAAATGCAATAATACTGTCCCTCTTTCCTGAAACATCAGAAGACACAGATTATTAGCAACAAAATGGTAGCAGGTAGCTGGTAGCTGAGACCTAGGTGTTGTCATTATGAAGGTTGTTTTGCTTATTGTATGTTTGTGTATGTGGTGTAATGAAATTGTGCCATAAAGGACCGTAACTACTGTTTAGGTTGTACAGATTGAAATTCAGATGTTACATCGGTTGTCTGAAAATGAATGGATTGTCCTTTCTAGAGAGAGCTACACAAGAACTGCTTGATGACAAAAACCATACCTTAAGAAATATTGAGAATTTGGCACCATTCGTCACTTTATCTGATATGAAATCTGGCTTCTTAATCTTGCGATGTAAATCCCTATTCACTGACATCTTTTCAACTGAGCTGGTTGAATGCTTGGAGAAATGGCTAGTTACTAGGGAAATGGACTTCCCGGTAGGGTTTCTCCAGATCATGTATGGTAATTCCATGCATACATTTCTATGCATGTTATTTACACAATTACTATTGTATTTAACTGTTGTACTTGTCAACTTTCAAAAGCATATAAAATTGGGGGTGGGTGGATAAAAACACTAGGTATAGCAGCACATGGTTATAATCCTAGCGCTCAGGAGGTAGACAGGAGCCCAGAAGTTCAAACTCATCCTTAGCTACATGGAGAATTTGAAGCCAGAAAAGTTCCTCTTATACCATGCATGACACACAAATTACAATTTATGAGCCCTACTTCATTGAGTCTTGGGATTCTGCTGCCAAGGATGAGCACAAAATGGGAATGCAGACCACTCTCTGAAAGTATTTTCTGTTAATCGAGGATGCTGGGAGTTATGGGAGCCAGCAAGAGTGGTGTAGAAAAAGCCCTAGGTCGGAACTCAAAAGGTTTATCCATTCAACAAATTGTTGCTGAGAGACTGGTTGTAAAGCAGCCCCATATTTAGTCACATGAATGACTGACAACCAAAGAAACTAGAAATGCCCGCTTTAAATTGCATCCACAGCGCCACATATCATAGACTAATATGTGTCTTTCTACAACTGTCTAGCAAACAGCATGTGTCTTGTGACTAGTTCTCTGGCGTTTTTGTATATACACTCTCATATTGTATGTTCAGTCACTCCTTGAGGATCTTGTTACAGTGTGTGTTCTGAGGCAGTAGCCAGGAAACACCTGGAAGTTGTACTCTTGACAAACCTCCAGTATCAGGGGTGCATGGAGCATGCTCTGAGGAGAGATTAGATATCTTTCAAGAAAAAAAAGTTTGGACACAACCAATGGATCCTCCGATTCTTAAGTCTTACGATATAGGTGATGGTAGAGACTCTGAAAAAAGAAGAAAATCTGAGAATGGGGTGGGTGTGGTACCCGGTGTGAATCCAGAAGGTCAATAGAGGCGTCTCCCTGTGGCCAGCAGGAAGAGCCGACTTCTTTGTCACAATGTGTAAACAAAGCTTTTGGTGTCTGTAAAAGGAATCAGCAATAATTTCTGCTGGCTCTGAAGACTCTTGTCTCTTAATGATTCTTCCTGTTTTTCTCAGCCTGATCCAAGAGAATGGGAAAACAGACCTAGTGAGGGTCAGCTGAGGTCATAACACATCCCTGGAGAAGGATGCTGTCAGCCCACAGTGAAATAAGGAGGGCAGATGAAGATCCACGCTCCCACCCCTGCTTCTTCTAGACAGACTTCTTAAAGAAATCAGCTCAGTACCAGCCTTTTATTTCCCACACCAAGTTCACAGCATCCAATTCCAGTAATGTGCCTCAGAATTGCAGGTGCTGATCTGCCAGGTGCCCCCGATGATGAAAGGATGAAATAAAGTGAGGGTCGTCTTAATTGCTCATGATCTATTCTCAAAGGAAACCTGTTCACAGAAGGTCATGATAAAGAAGCAATATGGAGAATAAGAAAGAGATTAGGGTGTCTTGAAAAACTTACAAAAATTATGGCATTTAATTTCTTAATGGTATCAAGAAAAACTTCATGGAGATGGAAATAACTGAAGACAGGTGTAGGCTTCTTAAAGAGAATGGAAATGGAGCCATTCCAAGTAGGGGAAAAGTCAAAGAGAAGGCTTACACAGGGAGGAATACTGGCTGTTCAGAGCGGAGTCCAGGTAACTAGAGCAAAGATAGTTGAAGAGAATAGCCTGTTGTGGAGGGCCTAAGATAGAAGGAGAGGGCTGCACCTATACAGGCTTAGTCCTTCCTTTCCCATTTTTAGTATCAGATAGAAACTCTCCAACACACACGTACACACGTACACACACACACACACACACATACACTTGCACACATGCATGCACTTCTCAGGCCCTTCTTTAAATCATACCTTCAAAAATGGTACCATGATTATCCACAGCAATTCATTTGTTCAACATGTTTATACAGAGGTGCAGCTACACCAGGCATTAGAGCAGGGAGTAACACTGAAAAGCTCCAGAGACACAATGTCTCAGTTCATTTGTGCTGTTGATATAGAAGACCTAAGACTGGGTGGTTCTTTTATTTTTTAATTGTTTTTATTGAACTATATATTTTTCTCCACTCCCCTCCCTTCCTCCCCCTTCCCATGATCCCCATACTCCAATTTACTCAGGAGATCTTGTCTTTTTCTACTTTCCATGTAGATTAGATCCAATAATGTCTCTCTTAGGGTCCTCTTTGTTGTCTCTGAGATTGTGAATTATAGACTTGTTTTCCTTGGCTTTATGTCTAAAAGCCACTTATGAGTGAGTACATGTGATAATTGTTTTTCTGTGTCTGGGTTACCTCACTCAATAAGATGTTTTCTAGATCCACCCATTTGCCCGAAAATTTCAAGAGGTCATTATTTTTTTCCACTGTGTTGTACTTCAATGTGTAAATGTACCACATTTTCCTTATCTGTTCTTCAGTGGAGGGGCATTTAGGTTGTTTCCAAGTTCTGGCTATAACAAACAATGCTGCTATGAACATAGTTGAGCACATGTCCTTGTGGTATGATTGAGCATCCTTTGGGTATATACCCAAAAGTGGTATTGCTGGGTCTTGAGGAAGGTTGTTTTCTAATTTTCTGAGAAATCACCTTACTGATTTCCAAAGTGGTTTACCAGTTTGCATTCCCACCAGTAGTGGAGGAACGTTCCCTTTACCCCACATCCTCTCCAGCATAAGTTGTCATCAATGTTTTTGACCTTGGCCATTCTTACAGGTGTAAGATGGAATCTCAGAGTTGTTTTGATTTGCATTTCTCTGATGGGTAAGGATGTTGAGCATTTCTTTAAGTGTCTTTCAGCCATTTCAAATTCCTCTGTTGAGAGCTCTCTGTTTAGGTCTGTACTCCATTTTTTATTGGATTATTTGTTCTTTTGTTGACCAATTCCTTGAGTTCTTTGTATATTTTGGAGATCAGACCTCTGTCTAATGTGGGGTTAGTGAAGATCTTTTCCCATTCCGTAGGCCATTTTGTCTTATTCACCGTGTCCTTTGCTTTACAGAAGCTTTTTCAGTTTCAGGAGGTCCCATTTATTAATTGTTTCTCTCAGGGTCTGTGCTACTAGGGTTATATTTAGGAAGTGGTCTCCTGTACCAACGCATTCAAGTGTACTTCCCACTTTCTCTTCTATGAGATTCAGTGTGGCTGGCTTTACGTTGAGATCTTTGATCTATTTGGACTTGAGTTTTGTGCATGGTGATAGATATGGATCTATTTTCATTCTTCTACATGTTGATATAGACTGGGTGTTTCTTAATAAACAGAAAAATATTTCTTATACATTTAAAAGCAAGGAAGTCCAAGAGCCAGAGCCTAAGTTCTGGTAAGGGATTTCTCACTGAGCCGCCCTGTGAAGAGATGCCAGGGTGAGGGACTGAGCCATCCTGTGCAGAGATGCCAAGGTGAGGGCAAAGAGAAGCATGTGAAAGAGAGAACAAGGAGAGAAACTTATCATTTTATTGATTTGTTCCTTGACAATTTTGTTATATATAGTGCATTCTTCACGCTCTCACCCCCTATTACCACCTTTCTAGACATTTTATCCATTCCACATCCATGCTTTTTTTTTTTAGAATTTCCTTTATAAGTGCAAGGCATATTGATCCTATCCATCAGTCTTCTCCTCCTTCATGTCCTTCCTTGTTCCTCACACATCTTGCTCTCCAATTCACATGATCTTCTTTTTCTCATAAGAAAGATAGAGTAAAACCTGTAGCTCCTGAACTAGACACGAAGCCTTGAGAGCTTTTGCCCTATCTATGCCTGAATATTGCTTGGTGTGGTTTTGTGCAGGTCCTACACAGGCAGCCATAGTTGCAGAGAGTGGTAGGTATAACATCTTCATTTTGTGCAGAAGACATGAGTTCACTGCAGTTTCCTAGTCCTCTGGCTCTTATAATCTTTCTGCTCCTCTTCAATGGGGTTCCCTGAGCCTTGTGTCAAGGGGAGTGTATTATAAATGCTCCATACGAGAAGGAGCTTTCTACTGTAACGTATTCCCTACACTTTGACCTGTAGTGGCTCTCTGGAACAAAAGTCCCTCCCTCACTTGAAGATTCTTTAGTGAGGGGTGAGCGCTGCACTAATCTATTGTGTAAGGATGAATATTTAGAAGGCATTGGACACTTCGTCATTCTAGCAGCATGGTCTTAACAGATTCTCTCTAGAGTCTAGGACCTCTCCAACCACAGGTTTGCTTTGTTTGTGACCATATGATTCCAGTAGTTCTTCCTGGACAGCCACAAGTTTGGAACTCACGGACTCACCAGTTGGTACAGGACTAAAAGCAGTGACTATGTCTCTCCCATAATCCTTCAGTTGCCAACAGTTCAACAGGGAAGAGCTGGGTCCTGTGAGCTCCTATCCATCTGTGATTGACAGTGATGAGCTTAGACTTGTGAAGGCTGGGTGCTGGCAACTGCACCTGCTGTGAGATCATGCTTGTAGTGACTGCACCCAGAGACTGTATCTCTCCTCTTGATCATGTTCTTCTTTGTTTTCTTAATCTCTCTTTCACTAAGTTTCCTGAGCTTTAGAAGAAGTGGTATAAACGTCCTGTCTAGGGTTGATTAGCAAAGAATCATTTATTCTAAACATCTTAGACAGCCAGGAGTCTCTGCTTTCACCGCCATTCACTGCAAAGAGAAACTACTCTTATTAAGGCAGAGAGTAGCATTTATCTATGATTATAGGAACAAAAATAGATTGCAGTTTGGTTCTCATCACTTTAGCTAAACTGCTGTAGTCAAGTCCCCCTCAGGGTCTATAACCTCTCCAGCCATTTTTTTTACATGATTTATAACAACAGCATGTATTCCTCTTGTGAAATAGACCTCAAAACCAACCTGAGGAGCTGGTTCCACTCTAACAGTATGCCACTATTTCACCAGTGGGCACATCTTGCCCAGCAAGTTAGCCCTGAAGTCCATGGGATCCACATATGAGTAAGGTCACTGATGCCTTGTCTCCCAGAGCAGCCTCCACAACTCTGCCAGCACAGGGGGAGCTACCCCTACCCAGCAGGAAGGAAACCTCTAGCTCAGGTGCAGTTCGGTTTCTCTATATCTTGCAACCAGGCTATGTAGCATCTTCAGCAATAAGGTTTAACAAGAGGAACGGTGATCATCTATATTAACTTGTAGACCCTGCCCCATCAGCAGGTATCCCATATTTGGCACTGGGATTTTTTTTTGTTTGCTAAACAATGGCTTCTAAGAGTAGTGCCATCTGACCATACAGGGTATCTCCCATCTAGCTAGTCTTTAGTTTACATTTTTTAAAATTGGACAGAGGATTTCATGCCTCTTTCCACCCCACCCCCAGGCTCTACCTCCTTTGTGAGGATAATTATACCTGCTCCATGGGAATGGTGTAGGAATTAGCCTCTGTTGAAAGATTTTCATACTTTGTTGGGCACGCTATAGACACTTATTACCATTTTTCTTTATTCATCCATAAAGAGAAGGTACTAGAATAACCAAGCTACAGGGTCCCTTTTAGCTCTGTTCTCCTTGGCACCTGTAACCGTGCCCACTGACCAGGGTTCTGGCTCATCCCCATGAGTGAGGCTGCATCTGTCCTGAGCAAGAATCTTCTCCAAGGTGACCTGAAATGAAGCCAGTGGGGTCAGGCAGGCATTAATCAGACAGCTGCCCATTCTGGCTGTGGCGCCAGCAGGACCAGGCAGTGTTCTGGCTGTCTAGTTACCCCTATTAATGTCCACACTGTTCCACCAAGCTGTTGCCATGACAGTGAACCCCAAGAGGGACCTAGAAGTAGCCAGAGCTGAAGAGGAAAGTTCCGTTGATCTCAATCAATTTGACTCAGTCTTGGTTGATTTGAGAGTCCTAGGGTAAGAGATAATACCATATTAAATTCACTGAACACTTTTTTGTTTCTGTGCTAGACAGTGTGTTAAGTGTTTTGTATCCATTGCCTCATTTCACATGTACAATGGCGCTATAAAACTGAAATCCTCACTCCCACTCAACAAAACAATACACTGAGTTTCAGAGAGGTGAACACCAATGTCACACAGACATGAAGTGGTAAAGTCAGGACACAGCCCTGAGAGAGCATGATTTCAAAGACTTCATACCCTTCCCTGAAGCCACCTGAGCCACCCCAAAAGCCAGTTCCTTTTCCCCTTTTCCTGGATATTCCTGAGAGAGGTTAAAAGGGATAGCACTTCGGAGATCTGAGTCTCCGAACGGACAAAGCCAGATCATCAAAAAAATAATTTTTTTTATTTTTCTAATTTTAACTCTAAATTTAATTCTAATGCAATCCTAATTTCAAGTATTCTGCATGGTTTTTTTCTCAAAAGAAAGGGAGAAAGAAAGAGAGAATGACACTTCTAGCATATTGGCCTGCAAACCATCTCATCCCCCAGGGATCTTTCGCATCTGCAAACAGTACAATATTTGATATCATCTGCCATGCCCTGTCACAGCACGGAATTCTAAAGAATACTGTCCCTGTATATAACACAAGATAGCAACTGGTAAGTAGTGGCTTTAGCTGTAGGGCTATCCAAGTGAGAGAGGTACTGAAAAGAAATCAACTCTTCCAGTAGTCAACTCAAGTGGCCAGAGAACGCACAGAGAGCAGGCTGACATTCCTTCCCAGCCACCCACATGCCTTGCAACATCCCTGTTGATCTATTGAGCCCAAGCACTGGGAACCCATGGTCTGGGAAAATCCATCTGGCTTTTGTGGCCCCAGACATCTGGATTCCCTAACCCCAGGCAACAGGCCCAGAAAGAAGCCAGCCAGTGTATGGATGCTTGGGAAACCATTTGGAGGGAGTCTGCCAAGTTATCTCCCTCCTGAGCAAACAACTGTGCCTCGCTATCTAAGGGTCAACACAGCCGTGTTTATATATGCTTAAACTATTTCACTCATTAATTAATTAACTCTCTGGGTGGCCTTTGGCCAGACTGCTTAAGCTTTTCCCCTCGGTTTCCTTATCTATAAAATAATGTAGGAGTTGAGCTGGGTGCTTTCTAAGGGTGCTTCCTTCTCTTGCTCTGCAAAGGAAAAGGATGGACATGATATGACTTGGCTTAAACACTGGCCTTGCTCTGCCAGCATGGGAAAGTCCCTCTTTATTTCTGAGTCTCGGTCTCCTTGTGTAGTTAGATGTGGAGGTGGGGGAGGAGGCTAGATGATCTCTGAGATCCACAGAAATCAGGAAATATCCTTGGCATGCTCTCTGCCTCTATCACCAGTATGTGCTCCATGACCAAATCCTGTCCTTTAAAACACGGCCCTGTTTCAGCATCTACATCACCACCTGTTAGTTAAATCCATGTTGCTCTCCTTCCAGAATGATAATAGCTGCCTCCTAATATGCCTGGCTGAGTTATCTCCTGCCCCATTCATTATTCCACAGGCACTCGGGGCATTGGTTGCTTGGGGTTTTGTTTTGTTTCAAAATTTATTCTGGGGCTGGGAGATGGTTCAGTCAATAAAGGACTTACCCCACAAGCACGAGGGCCTGAGTCCAATCCCCCAGAAGCTACTATTTTTAAAAAAAATCAGAAGCCAGCAAGCTAGTTCTGAGATAGTTCTGGTGTAAAGACACTTGCTGCCCAGCCTGGGTCCCAAAGTCCAATCCCTGGGACCACACAGTAGAAAGAACTGACTCCCTGAAGTTGATCCCTGATCTCAGCACTTACCCTGAGATACGATTACATATGCATATCAAAAAATAATTATTAGATTTTTTTAAAAATAAGACGTGTCCTTTAAAAATTAAAACAAGCCATAGCACGTGTGCTTTTAACCTCATTGCTAGACACGCAGAGACAGGAAGATCGCCAGGACTCCCTGTTCAAGCAACCTAACCTAATCACGGTCAGTTCCCAGCCAGTGAGAGTCCCCGTCTCTAAACATGGAGAGGAATGGAGAGACTGTCTCAATAAACAGATGTATAACACCTATAGAATGACACTTCAGGCTGTCTTCTGGCTCCATACTGTGCTCACACACAAGCTCATGCACACTTTTACATGTATGTGTACCTGCACACATACACATCCATACACACACGCACACCTATATGTACGTATAAGTCACAGTAGCCTGCTGCTACTGAAGGTTCTCATGTCACATGGCATACAGAATCCTGCCCTGTGTTGACTGCCCTTTCTGCATACAGCCACTTGGCTTTCTTTTCGTGTTGTTCCCTTTGTCTGGAACACCAATCTGCTCCTTGTCTGCCCCATCCTATTCTTTATTTTATCTTTGTGTATGTCTGTGTGAGGGTGCCAGATCACCAGGAAGAGGAGTGACAGACCATGGTGAGCTGCCATGTGAGTACTGGGAATTAAACCCAGGTCCTCTGGAAGAGCAGCTAGTGCTCTTAACTGCTGAGCCATCTCGACAGTCCCCCAGCTATCTTCCCACTCCCACCCTCACTCCCCTCCCGGCTCCATCCTATTCTTAAAGTAGTGCATTTCTTCCTGTCCCTGGATCTCACCTCCAGCATCCCTGCTCAGGAATCCTCCCTGGAATGTGCCCAGCTAGCTGCTCGTGTTCAATATGCGACTTGTAGTGAGAGGACCAGTTTTCTCTTACTCCTCCCTACCCTGCCATCTACCGTCCATCAGTGCTGCCCTGATAAGCCGGAAGTAGATGCTCTGCCCTTAGGAATCTCCTAGGGTAAGGACAGCATCTCCTAAAACGGATTCTGGCAGACACGGAGGCTTGAAACACTCTAATCCATGCCTTTGAGGCTACCCATCAGAAATGCCGCTGAATGCTGGAGAACTCTGCCAGGGGCAAGCGTGTAACGTGAAATCGGCTGTGGGCTGCCCTAGAGGTTCATTGCAGCAGAGGATACACACAAGTTCACCCTGATACCTCTGGGAGCTGACTGTCCTCCCAGCTAGTGGGGTGCATGGAGCAATGGCTCCAGAGCATCAGACCGGAGACTGAGACGGGCCTGCATTCATACATGGAGAGTCAAGATGATCAGATAGATCCAACGTGCCTGCTCTCCCACCCCTACCACTCAATGCACTGATGACTGAAGTGAGATAGCGGCCTCGCGCTCCAGGCTGCTCACTAGCCATACTTCAGGCTCTCTCTGTGCCTCTATACCCCTACCCCAGAGCACTGAGCATAACCTCAGCACTGTGCTCTGTACAGAACACTAAGTGTTTATGTTTCTGCATCTGTCTCCCAAACCAGGCTGCAGGTTTCCCAGCCAAAGTGGCCTAGTCTTACATCTCAGGCCACGTGAGTGTGTGTGCATACGCGTGCGTGCATGCACACGTGTGCACAATCATGCACGTGCATTGATGAGGCAGCGGTCAAGGCTCAGATGTCTTCCTCAATTGCTCTCCATCTTATTTTCTGAGACAAGTCTCTCAGTGAACCTACAGCTCATCATTTCAGCTAACCTGGCCGGCAGTCTTCCTGTCTCCAGCTCGCCAGCACTGGAACCCCAGGTCTGAGCCTCCACACCCAGTTTCTTTGGTTGATTGTTTGTTTTGTTTTGTGTTTGTTTGCATGACTGGGTTGAATCTTTGTTCTCATGCTTGCATAGTAAGTGGCTTCCTGCCTAAGCTGTCTCCCCAGGCCCTTGCCTTCCATCCTTGGAACCCAGCGCTTCAGAAACAACTGTCCTTTGGGAAAACTCATTTTATACATGAGAAGACGAAATCCCACAGAGGAGAAACTACATATCCCCTCCCCCCAAGGTCATAGACATGTCATTCATTGGCAGAGCCAGAAATTTAATCCAGTTGACATCTTTCCCTCTGACTCCCTGGCTTGAGCAGATGGGCCTCATTATGACTCTCTGGGCCAGGACCTCCAAAGGCCTATGGGAATGTTTATCATTTCTTTTAGAAGAATCCGCTAAATACGGTTCCTGGATGCTCCCAGAGAAGAGGAAATGTAGCTTGTTATGGTGTTATCCGTGTGCCTATCATCCAGCAGTAAAATTAATGAGATATTCATTATGGTTCTTCTCCAGATCCCTCATCCCACCTAAGTCCTAAGTGCTTGCTGAGAGCGATCATCTTATCACCTGTGCTATCATTCACTCAATTCCAGGCCATAAGCTTTTTGCAGGTATGGAAAGGGTCTTTTAGAGTCATCTGCTTCCCGGTAGAGATCCACAGACAAGAACTACACTGAGCTCCGAGAGTCTTCTGGAAGAAAGGGAGGAGGGATTGTAGGAGCCAGAGTATCAGGATGGGGGAACCCACACAGACAACTGACCTGAGCTCACGGGAGCTCGTGGATGCTGGACTAACAGTAAAGGAGCCTGTATGGGACCAACCTAGGCCTTCTGCATGTGTGCAACAATCGTGTAGCTTAGTCTCTTAGTAAGGCCTCTAACAGTGAGAGCAGGACTTCTCCCTGGTACTTAGTTGGGTCTTGGTAACCTGTTCCTCACTCGACATAAGGGGAGGAGCTTGGTCCTGCCTCAACTTGACGTACCATGCTTTGTGCAAGCCCATGGGAGGCCTGTCCCTTTCTGAGTGGAGATGGAGGAATGGATGAGAGCGGAGTAGATGAAAAAGGGGAGGGGATAAGCAACAGGGAAGGGAAATGGTATGTAAAACAAATAAAAATGTTATTTAAATCAAAAATTTTTAAAAAGATTCATCTGCTTCCATATTTTCTGAAAATCTTATTTCCAAAGGGCAAAAGTGACCTTAGCAGATAATTATATGATCCTTTTTGGCTAAGACATAGAGTAAACTGACAGACCATTTTCAGAGGCAGGAAGTTTTTCAAAACCATCTTACTCTGTCTTGGCAGGATTTGACAGTCTTTTTTCTTGTATCCTGCTTGTCTTATCCGGATATCATGCATTTTGTCAGTGGTCGGGCGCCAATTTGTTGTATGAGGCTGCTTGTTTGTTTCCTGGCTGTCCAGACACTCAAAATAACTACACAGAAACTGTATTATTTAAATCACTGCTTGGCCAATATCTTATACATATTTCTAGCTAACTAATATTTTAAACTAGCCCATCTTTATTAATCTGTATATCACCATGAGGCTGTGGCTTGCCAGATAAAGTTCCCGTGTCTTCTCTTTGACTCCACCTTCTTTCCCCCAGCATTCAGTTCAGTTTTCCATGCCTACCTCTCTTTCCTGCGCAGGCCCAAGACAGTTTCTTTACTCATTAATGGTATTCACAAGCATACAGAAGGGAATCCCACATCACTTCCCCTTTTCTGTCTAAATAAAAAGGGAGGATTCAACTTTAACATAGTAAAATTACATATAACAAAACAGGTATCAAGCAAGAATTACAGTTACAATATTGTTGTCTACTTTATCTTTTGTCATAACTAAGGAAAATTATAACTATATATTCTTCAATTCCATCAATTCCATTTAGAAGAATATAATATTACTTGAGTAAACAGGAAGTGCATTTTAAGCAACTTCCAAAACTCTACAATTGACAAAGACATCTTGCTGCCTGGACAGTCACCCAAAGTTCTTTTGTGTCATTGGGGCATCCATCTTTAGCCCACAGGCCCATAGTATCCAGCAGACTTTTCTTCTGTGTCCGTGGAGAAATGCAGTGGACTAAGGAGGAATGACTTCCCGGGAGCCAGAATTTCCCTAAAAGGAATCTGGAGGTCACAGGATCTTCCCTCAACCCTGGGAAAGAGTTAGCACAAGATGAGAGGTGAACTCCCATATTGAGTTTGCTCAGGCCTTAACCAAATCCCAGGACTTCCACGCATGGAGAAAGAGGTTCCACCCCTTGTCACAGGATGAGGCAGATGAAGGATGAGGACAATCAAAGCTAGAGATCACAAGCTTAAGATCGTGCAAGACTTTGTGCCAGGCAGAGAAGAACTGTGAGGCTCAAACAATGATGGCTCGGGGCTGGAGTGATAGCTCAGTACCTAATGGTACTTACTGCTCTTGCAGAAAACCCAAGTTTAGCTCCCAACACCCACATGGTAGCTCCCAACTATCTATAACTCCAGTTCCAAAGCATCTAATGCTTTCTTCTGGTCTCTACAGGTACTAGGGCACTTACACCCATGCGGACAAAATGTGAATAAACATAAAATAAAAACAAATAAAAATGTTTAAAATACCATAGCTTCTCCAATATCTTGCTCACTTCCTACAGCTTGGTCATCCTGATATCCTTCCAGGGACCAATACCATAGTTTCTCCAACATCTCGCTCTCTTCCCACAGCTTGGTCATCCAGATATCCTTCCAGGGACCTGAAATCTAATTATTTTCCTACATAACAAAGTGCCTTATATACTGAACCGTACAAGGAATCCTGTTTCTATTACACAGCTAGTTTGCTTGCTTGCTTTGTTTGGCTTGGTTGGCAGCCATGGGTCCTGAACCTGGGGTTACTGCTTATAAGACCACAAGTGAGCATGTATTTTAACAATCCTATTAGTGTGTATTTCTTGGTGGAGAGAGACTGCCTCATTAGTGAGCTGAGATGATTAAGGAAAGTGGAACGCAAAGCCCTTGGCACACTGTGTGTCAGAACACACTCTCAGAACAACAGATGACTATTATCACGTTACTTGTGTCCTTTGACACTTTTCCTGGAGCTGTATGTACAGCCCTAGACACAGTAGACCAGAGACAAGGGGGTGGCTGGGTCCACCTGGACCACAGACCCTCATGCAGCCAGCATCTAGACCCACACTGAATGAAGAAACAGAAAGCAAAGGCAGAGAGACACAATAAGTGTCTCAGCAGAAAGGTGTGGCAGAAGGCAGATCTGCCAGGGGTGGTTCTGTCTTTGCAAACTTACCACATACCTACCTGATGCGTACAGAACCACACAGAATCCTTTACCTACGTTAACCCAACTGATCACCACAGTGTACCTCAGAGGTAAATACTATCTTACAAATAGTAAAACCTTGTAATTCCTATTTTACACATGAGCTCAACTGTAAGAGGCTGTAGTGAGATGACTCGGAAGGTAAAGGCATAGCCACCAAGCCTGATGACCTGAGTTCAATCCTCAGAGCCCACGCAGCAGGAGAAAATTGACTCCCACAAGTTGTGCTCTTGTGTCCACACGCATGCGCCTGCACACATGCTCACATGGTACATAGATAGATTGAGCTGATATTTTTAGATGAAGTTTAGTGACTTGCCCAAGCTCACACGCTTAGCAGTGTGAGGTGAATGCAGCACCTTCTGTTCTTTAGACCAGGTCCAAAGACCAACGTCATCACCTATACTCAAGTAGATGGGGCTAGGCAAGCACTCTGCTTTTCTTGACTTTCTGTGTCCTATGTTACAACACAAGATAACGTGTACCTCCTAAGAATGTTATAGTCACTGTGGCCTTGCAACCACAGCCCTAACACAACATCTGAGCGATTAGGCTGGCTCTCTTCTCTGTAGTGTACCTCTATTTTCCCCAAACTTAATTGACCATAAGGGTTCTATGTATAATGCTTTAAAAAACTGTACTAACATCTGCCCCAGACTTGCTGAGTTCTAATTCTCAGAGAAAGCTAGTGGCAATCAATTCTTCAGAAGTGCCATATGATGTAATGAGATAAACTGCATCTCAGTAGGACACTGGCAACTCTTGGGAGTCTCCTGGCTGAGTTTTAAATAATCTTAATGTCAATCTCTACCATCAGACCCATGCATTTAGAGTCTTATAGATGAGCCCAGACAGCTACCAGAATTTTACTTAAGTACCCAGGTGACTCCATTGTGCAGCCAGGGTAGAGAACCTCTTCTCTCCACCCAAATCTATACAAAAAGAATGTTCTAGAATCCTTATGATAGAGTAGGCTCAGGGAAAACAGATTTAGGAAATGTCATATATCAGCTCTGTCAGTGTGGTGGGGCTGATCTACATATAGCCAGTGCAAGTGAAGGACTGGAATTCTTACTTATTTCCATCAAGGTAATACAAAAGCCACTGTGATCAGTAGCTACCCTAGTGGACCACCAAACATCCTACTTCAGAGTATATATTGCTAACAAGAAGAAGAACCAAAACAAAAGAGTCAGATGGCTCAGTGGGCAAAGAGCTTTCTACACAAACATGAGAAACTGAGTTCAGATCTCCAGCCCCCACATAAAAGCCAGCTATGAAGCACACATCTATAATCTCAGCACTCCAGGGACAAGGTGAGAGGCAGGTATGACAAGAGAATCTGCAGAAGCTCACGGGCCAGCTAACCTGTGGTGAACAACAAAGACCCTGATTCAAACAAGATCAAAGACGATGGGCAGCATCAAGGATGTCCTCCAAACTGTTTCAGTGGCACACACTCACACGTGTGCATACACTCAAGCACACACACACACATACACAGAAAAAAATAAGCATACAAGAGAGACCTTCACTCATAAAAGGGGATAATCTCTCTGGACCATTTCCTAGGACATCAGAATGTTTTCGCAGGATCTAAGACTACTGGTCCCAGTGGTATACTCCTTTTGGTAATCTCCCACCTGGCCCCTTTCTTAGCTCAGATGAAGAAGGAAAACACATATCTCCAGGCTTCCAACAAGAGCCTTGAAGTGACAGGAAAAGCCAGGGGGCAGGCCAAGGTGGCCAGTTTCTATTTAAAATATGATTTCCTCTTCAAAATAAGCTCTATCCTCCAACGGCACAGACAGGGCAAAGGTTGTGACTGACATTGTGTTGCTGGACATCTAACTGCCTCAGAGGTCACCAGGCACCTGGTAGGCATGTCCTGACAGAAGATTCTTAATCAGACTCACCCCTGCCCCCTGAGAACCTTACAGCCCTGGGGGAGAGGCCAGGGAGGCCAGCTGTCCCAGTAGCTAGGGGTTTTCCCCTCCCCCTCCATACTCCTGGCTTCTCCGTTGTCCTTCTGGTGAAGGATGTTTGTTAGTTAAACATACAGGCAGTCTTGCCTGGAACAGACCACCCGGACAATAACACAGGAAGTGTTATCTATTGGGTTTCATTTCCCTGGTGGGAGAACACTTGTTGATGACAAGTGTGATATTCCACCAAATGTTTCCTTATAGCCACCACACCTATGGCTGTCCTCTCCCCCAGGACCACTCAGCAGGCCTGTCAAGGGTCACCTTACTTTAGCTCCTTTAGGATAATGGGACCTCCTCAGAAGTTGGACCAAGAGGAGAAAGGAAAAACAGAGACACAGAGACGGTCCTGGGTCTAGGCAAGGCAAATCTCTAAGCCTCTTGGCTCTTTAAGATGTGGTACCCGTCTGATAGGATGGGTGTGAAGACAAAACCAGAGAACAACTACTGAGTAAAAGCATCCAACAGGCAACAGATAACCAAGTTGGAGCTTCCCCTATGTTCACTCCTTAGTGTGTGTGTGGGTGTGGGTGTGGGTGTGGGTAAAAACATGTATATGTATGTACAGATGTGTTTGCATGAAGAAGGCCAGAGGCTGACATTAGGTGCATTCCTCAGACACTCTCCATCTTATCTTTCTGGGTCTCTCGCTGAATCAGGAGCTCATGGGTTCCATGAGTCTGGCCAGCCAATGAGCTTCTGAGATTAGAGGTGTAGGCACCCAGATTCTATATCAGTACTGGTAATCCAAACTCAAGCTCTCATGCTGGTGTGGTAAGCACTTTACCCACTGATCCATCCCCCTAGCAAGTTTCTTAAGCTTCCCCAGATCCTTTTTGTAGACTTTTCTTCATAACAACATCTGTGACAACTGACCTCTGGATTTGTTGCCTAAGAAAATCCCCACAAATACCATGAAGACCCTTTCCGGCCTTACACCTCTATCTGGACTCAAATCATGCGGGTGTGTTTCTGGCTGCATGAATTGGGACCCACGAGTATGTCTGTGTGACACAAAACGAAAGGACAAAACCCCTTTGTGAGGCCAAGGACCTCTTACCTGTGACAATAACTGCCATTACTCTCATCCAGGTTTCAAAGCGTTCTTCTGACAACGTTAACAGTATGGCCACGGTCTACAAAACAAGCAGCTGAGCAGTCTTGTTTCTGTAAGACTGGCCATGGAGATGTTTTCTTTCTCTTATTTCATTGTGAGGAAACTGGATTTCAGAGAACTGAGAAGTCTTGATCAAGTTCACAAGTAATAGACCCACAGAGCCAAGACGCAGAACCAGACTGTATTTTACTTCAAATGATACCTTCCCTGCAAACAGTCATAATAGGGTCTGAATTACTGATAAGGCTTTTTGTTTACCAAAGCTGTGTGTTCTTTTCAAGAGGATGGGAAAAGCCTGCATTTTACAAACAAAAAGGCTGTGAGTAACTGCAGACACAGGTGTTCAGAGAAACCAGATATATTAATATGCACTTGCAAACCAGGGAACTATATTCATCCTTTGAAGATCTTAGCGTGGGCTGGGTAAACATCATAGTATCTTCAGTCAATAGCTGGAAGAGGATACAGCCCATCTGGGAAGTGCAGTCGCTGGGCTTTGAGGACTGCCTGTGCAGTCAGGGCTGAGCTGGATGTGCTGGAGTCAGGACACACACTTGACTAAGTGTAGAGCTCAGCTCAGGGCTATTGGAGATGGTTGCTGCCCTGGAGGAACTTACAGAAACAAGACTGGCATTCCCCTGCAGAACTGTCAGGGAGAAAACCCAGAATCAGAGACTGTTTGGGTACCTTGAGTCCTGGGTGGCTCCTTCCTTTAATCCTGTTGGGACCCCAGGACCACAGTCTCAAGTTATTACCCCTTCATCCCTCTCCTCCATTCCCTAAGGCTCCACTATTCAGTAATCAATTCAGGGAGCCAGGGAAAAGGACAGTAAATCTCTTCCTTGCTGTCACCTCTCTGGCCCTCCCCTGAGACTTTGTTCTGCCTCTTTGTGGGAGATGAAGACTCCTACCCCCCTCCCACAAAGTCTGGAGCTTCCCAGCTCTCTCTCCTGACCTCTCCTCCCTCCCTACTTCAAGTGGGCTTTATGGTTTCCATGGGAACTATGAGATTTAGCAGCCAGAGGTCTCTCAAACGACATTGTGCTATTCTACGAGATGGAAGAGACTGTATGAAAGTTTGAAAATGGCTTAAGAATGTCTTGACCCTGATGCCTGTATCTGTTTTAAAGGAAGGATGAACTGAGCTTTCTGATTTCCACTTCAAAGGGGTTTTGCTGAATTAAGTCACATATGGCCTAGCAGCCCTAAAGGAATGAACACACAACACACACAAAAAAACCTATGCTTACATACACACTCATATAACCACATATTCAAGCATTCATGCATACATATTCATGCACATACATAAATATACATATATACATATTCTTTCCTATGTGATAGAGATGCCCCCACGCAAACATGTGCATATCTAGTACACACGTGCAGTTATACATACTTATACAGATACACATGCGTGCAAGCACAAGCTCCCCAGCCCCATCTTCCCAGGTGCAGCTGGGATCCATCCATTAAGAAAGCAATTCTTCTGTGACAAACATGGTCCTGCACTTAGAGCAGCCCCTGACATTTCTCAGAGTATAAATACCCTTCTGGTGACCTCCGGGAGCTGATGCCCCTCAACAGCCTGATTCCCCAACACCTTAACCCTCCAAACCCTTGTCTCAAGAATAACATTTAAAAAAAAAAAAAAGCCTGCCTCTCACCTCTGTAAGCACTTGGTGACAGCAGAGTTACAAATTCAGCAGGCTAGAAGGCCACTGGAGGCTTCCCCAGGAGACCTCAACAGAAGCCATCAATCCTGTTTGAAGCTAGGGGGCAGGTGGTAAGAGGTAAACACCTCATCTGGGCGCTCTGAGGAGTCCCAGCCTGAAGTGGTACTAAACCCCTAGCACCAGCACTCTGAGGAGTCCCAGCCTGGAGGGGTACTAAACTCTAGCACCAGCACTCTGAGGAGTCCCAGCTTGGAGAGGTACTAAACCCTAGCACCAGCACTCTGAGGAGTCCCAGCCTGGAGGGGTACTAAACCCTAGCACCAGCACTCTGAGTCCCAGCCTGGAGGGGTACTAAACCCTAGCACCAGCACTCTGAGGAGTCCCAGCCTGGAGGGGTACTAAACCCTAGCATCAACACTCTGAGGAGTCCCAGCCTGGAGGGGTACTAAATCCTAGCACCAGCACTCTAAGGAGTCCCAGCTTGGAGGGGTGCTAAACCCCTAGCAGTGAATTCAGTTTGGAGAAAAGTCCTCCGAGTTCTAGTAATCCTTCACAAAGTTCCCACAGGTGAACCTAAGAACGCAGCCTTTGCCTTGCAGAGCAAGGCATGAGCATTCCAGGTGGCTCTCATCCACGCTGCAGGGAGCCTAGACTATTGGTGGTACACCCTGATGTTTCAGCCTAACGTTGCAGCAAATGAGATAAGCTAGGGGTCGGTTCACAGTCAGCACCTATCTGCTTGAGAGACCAGATATTTCCGAGGTCCTCGCTGGGCAAATATTGAGGCTCGTGGACTCAAGTCCATTGACTCCGTGTCTTCCATCAGACTCCTACAAAGTTGTTTACCTCTAACAAGAAGTAGACCATCCTCTTCCACCTAATCTCACCCCGGCATGCAGAATGCTATGTAAATCCGCTTCTCGCTTTATTTAACTCATCCAGCATTAATGGTCCCTTCGTGTTGTGGTCTCAGGTTCCAACTCTCTGAGTGCCTAATCACTCTAATGTGATCATCATAATATGTAATATACTATGATACAGCACCTCCCCCTCCCCCGAGGTAGTTGCAGTGACTGTGAGTCTAGGAATACTGAACTGCCTGACACAAATTGGTTCAATCCTTGCAGCTTTCTTCAGTGCTCTAGGTAGAGGTAAGACAATCTGTCTTACCATATCTAGACCACAGTCTCTCTTGCCATGTTTTGTAGAACAAGGAAGGTACAGAGGGTATGTGTACATTCATGCCTGTTAAGTCTGTAAGCAATTTTTCTATATTCATCCAAATTCATTTTGAACCAACCAATTGAATACTGGTGCATACATATTCACAGCTCTAAGACCCAAGCAGAGCTGACAACAGAAAAAGCAAACATTCTGAGGATAGGGAGATAACTCAGGGGAGGTGACTCATTTAGTAAACTACATGCCACCCAAGCTCGAGGACCAGAGTTTGGATTCCCAGCATGGATATACAAAGCCAGATGTCATCTGTACCTGTGATCCTGGGTCTGAAAAGGCAGAGACTAGAGGCTCCTAGGGCTTGCTAGTCAGATAGGCAACTTACAGGTTCAACGAGAGACCTTGTCTCAAAACATAGGTGGAAAAAGATTAAGGAAGACACTCAACATTCATCTCTAGCCTCTGCAAATCTGCTCACATACACAGACATGCACGCAAGCACACACACGCACATGCGCACACATGTACACACAAAATCCCACAGTTGTATAAAAATTATTTGCTAAGGAATTTGACCCTTGGATACCCATCTCATGAACAACAGAGACAGGAGAGAAGAGATTACTCCCAACCAGTTGTGAAGAACTTGTTAGATCATGGGTTCTATCTCCACACATTAAATTCCTAACTACTCATTTCGGGCAATTGCTTAATGTGAAATTAATTTTTCTGAGCCTCCGTCTTCTCATCTGTGAAATGGAGCGGATCACAACAATTCCTGCCTAGGTGAAGTCCATGAAATATTCTGGGTTGAGAAGTATATATCTTAAACAACATTAAAATAACTTGAGCTGCTGCTGTTGGTTTTGTTGCGGTTAACAAATATTGTTGTTAGGAGCAATCCCATCTGAGTCTGAGATAAATGAACCATAAAAGAACATCAGAGAACAGAGTGAGGAGATAAAACCCGCAACTGGTCCTAAGAAGCAAATCTGCCCTGTCTGAGGGTTTGAAGGAAAATGGGGTGAAAGACACAAAGGTCCCCCATTACTCAATGACTTCAAGATAGACACAGGACAGACGGACAACAGCCAAGAATAGCACTAAGGAGCCCAAGAACCCTTGCAATCTCCTTGGGGTATTTCTGCTCACCTTGGTTCCCTGAATGCTGGTGAGTTTGCTTCTTTTCTTTCTTTCTTTCTTTCTTCCTTCCTTCCTTCCTTTCTTCCTTCCTTTCTTTCTTTCTTTCTTTCTTTTTTTTTTTTTTGGTTTTCTGGAAAGTTCAAATTGCCCCTCCTCTCCTCTTACCCTCCCTCCACCTTCCTCCTCCCAGGGAAACAGAAGTTCCTGAAGACCAGAGGAAAGGTCAGAGGGCTGCACCGGTCTGGCCAGGAGCCACCAAGAGCTTCCTGCCAGGAGGTCTCTGTGAGCTGACTCCTACCCCAAGAAACCCAAATAAAGTCACCACTCCTATGGAGAGCATTTTTCCCTTTATGGGAAGGTTGTGTTCAGGGCCCAGATGTGTTAGGAAAGATTTCATCCAACCTTTTCTAGACTAGCATTTAGGGCCAACCCTCACCTATTGTAGGTGTTCTGATGGGTAGACTCAAATCTGCATCCCCTGAAATTTACAAAGTCACTGAACTTTACTCTTGATAAGCCCTGTTTGTTCTTTTCCCCTTCTATGCCTTCTCCTGCAATGTTTTCGGCTATAGACAAGTGTCATTATGATCTAAGCCCTTGTAGCTTTTCAAAATAACTACCGTGGCTTAATTCATTTTCAGCCCAGAAAATAGAAGTTTAAAAGAAGCATCTGTGTGACCGGGTTTTACAGATAACTTCATCTTATCCTCACACAAGTTTGGAAGTGTGATTACCATGACCAATGGGAGAAGCTCAGAGACATTCTACAGCTCACAGAAGGTTCCAGGCACTGGAGAGAACAGGCTAACATCTCAACTGAGTTTATCTGAATCCAGATAAACTGTTTGTATCCCAGCACACCGCAGTACAATAGAGCAGAAACACGGGGGTTTCTGGCATAGCTGGAGGATTGAGATCTGCCTAAGAGACCAGGGTCTGAAGATTATCTTTCACACCCAGCTCCCAGCTTCCTTCTGGAAGGCGTCTGTCTTCTGAGTCCTGAGCTGAGCAGGCATCTGCTCTTCTCTGTGCCTGGCTGGGGCTGCAGGCAGAACCTCTCACCCCAAACCACTCTCGATGACAAAAATCAGGCACCTTTCAGCTTCCCATTCAGAAAGAATGACCTGGGTCTGACAGAGGTTTGGAGAAAGGAAGGCAAGAGGTTTTCAGATACTAAAACCATTTTGGCACAACATTATATAGGTGTTTGGACACACAAACACATCGAGTGGCGGTTGGCTGTTGTCAGCAGGATCTAGAATAACCTAGAAGACATGTCTTTGAGGAAGTTTATAAATTGGGTTAAGTAAGGTGAGGTCATCGATTCTATAAAGTTGGTATGATTCCAAGGGTTAGAATTCCAGACTGAATTTTTTATTCATTTTTAATTATTTATTTTTAAGTTAGCAGAACAGGAGCATTCATTACTCTCTGCCTCCTGACTGCAGGCACAACATAGCCAGCTACTTTGTGTCCTTGCCACATTGGTTTCCCCTCCTTGAAGGGCTGATTGACCTTCAAAGCCTGAGCCAAAATAAACCCTTCCAACCTTCGAGGTTTTTTGTTAGGAATTTTATCACAACAACAACGAGGAAATTTGCTAAAGGATCTATGCAGTAATGCGTTGATATAGAAGATAGATAGATAGATAGATGATAGATAGATAGATAGATAGATAGATAGATAGATAGATAGATAGATAAAAGATAATACATATGTACATACATACATACTCATATGTATGTATACATACATTCATACATACATAGGCAGATCAAGAGTCAGAGGAAGGTACACAGAGATATATAGACAGAGTCAATTAGAAATCTCCCCCTAATGTGGCATGGTGCAATAAGCATAGATTTTAAAATCAGGACAAAATGTCTTCATATCCTGGCAAGGCCAGATAGTGGCTGCATGACGCCAAACAAATTTTCTAACATTTGGGGATCCCCTTATTTGCCTTATACAAAATGGTCTTTAACATTACTCAAAGGGCTTGGGACTGAGGGTACGTAAGAAAAGCAGATGATCAGCCGGGCAGTGGTGGCGCACGCCTTTAATCCCAGCACTTGGGAGGCAGAGGCAGGCGGATCTCTGTGAGTTCGAGACCAGCCTGGTCTGCAAGAGCTAGTTCCAGGACAGGCTCCAAAACCACAGAGAAACCCTGTCTCGAAAAACCAAAAAAAAAAAAAAAAGAAGAAAAGAAAAGCAGATGATCAACAGATGGAATTACTACGGTTTGATTTAAAATGGTGAAGGTGTTATCTAACCAGGCTGAATGTGGGAGAAGAAACAGCCCATCCTTCCATCCTTTCTCTCAAAGTACATTATTTGTGAGGAATTCCAAAGTCCAGCAGTTCCAGATCAGAAACCTTTCCTTCCATCGAAAGGCAACTGCTCCAGCATTTCCAGAATATCCCTACTCTAAATCACCTCACTAGTCACCCGGGGTGGACTTACAGGCGATGTCAAGCCCAGAGCTTGGGGTGTAGCTCATGAAGTCCGTCAGTCCTTCTCCAACATTGCCTCCTCCCAGCCTGCTCTCATCATGTTCCCATTGCCACACAGAAGCCAACACAGCAAGCGCCAAACTCCATAGCTTTGACCTTCTGTCCTTGATCTCCAGAGCAGAACTGACCACCCCCACTGTACCCCGAGAGCAGAACAAGAAGCATGTGGTACAGGGAGCACAGCTCCTGAGGAATGGAGGGCCACTAATGCCACTAATGCTCTAGACACAGCTTCTTCAAACCATCGCGTGAACTTTCTTATTCTCCCCGCTTTGCTCATGAGAATCCAGTTCACAAAGCCTAAGACACCATCATGGGACTTAAAATTCTAAGGTCTTTCTCCCCTGCTCCCTGACCCCTACTGGCAAAACCTGAGCTTGTATCTCTCACACTAGACTGGGATTCTTGTGGGCAGAGTTTATATTTTAGTTATCTCTTAAATCTCATTGCCCGCTAAGCTGAGGCCCAAATTTGGTCCTCACCACCTGACAAGCCCTCAAAACCTTCCTCTTCACACACAGAGGACCACTGGAGCATCTTTCTGTGTATTGCATAGACCAGGAGGAAAGGATTCTGGATGATAGATGACCCATGTCTTCACTTTTATAAAGTGCACCCGTGCTTTGGGAGGAGCTTTGACCTTGAAAGCCATCCCCGCCCCCTCATCTAGGTACTCAGAAACAACTTCCTGTTCCACCTTTAAGCCGGTCCGCGGTCCACGTGTAATAGTACGTAAAGCCTACACGTGCTGAGATCTCTGACCTGGAGATAATGCTTTAAGAAAGTATGTCACAGCACTGGAAAAGGTTGTGATCCATTCACAACTGTACATCAAGAAGCTGCTTCCTCCCAACTGTAGGCATAAGAGTCTGAGGAAAGGTCAGAGAGATGGCTTAGAGGGTCAAGGATCTGCTGCGAAGCCTGGAACCTGAGTTTGAGCCCCAGGACCCACATGAGGGTGGAGAAAACTGACTCCTGCAACTTGTTCTTTGACCTCCATGTTTGTGCTGTGGTGCTTGAGTGTTGTAAATAGGAGTGAGTGTGTGCGTGTGTGTAAGTGTGTTGTAAATGTGACTGTGTGAGTGAATGTGTTTGTTGTAAACGTGAGTGTGTGTGTGTGTGTTGTAAATGTGAGTGAGTATGTGAGTGTGTGTGTTGTAGATATGTGTGTTGTAAATGTGAGTGAGTATGTGAGTGTGTGTGTTGTAGATGTGTGTGTAAATGTGAGTGTGTGAAAGTGTGTGTTGTAAATGTGAGTGAGTATGTGTGTGTGTGTAAGAGAGAGAGCACGAGAGAGAGAGAGGATGCTCTGCACACACAAATGCCACACAATAAATAAATAAATAAATTGTGAATTATTTTATTTAATTTTTAAAGGGTTTTGACTGACCTGGAACTTGCTGTGGAGGCTAAGGAGGCTTAGAACTCACAGAGATCCATCTGCCTCTCTCTCTGGAGTCCTGGGACTAAAGGCCTGGGCCACTTCCCACAATCTAAGCACTACCTCTCAAGTTTCACGCTGGGATCCCCTTGACCATCCTCCCATTTTGAGATGCAGCTCTGCGGTTCGTGCACACATGAGAATTCACTTTGAAAGAGAACAACCACAGCTGGAGGACAGAGGAACTCCATGGGACCTTCTTTCCGGCAGAGAGAGGAAAGAACACCCAATCTCTGAAATGTCTCAGTGAGAGCAGTGGTGGAAGTTCTGGGGAGCCCATTCTGGACTTCCAGACACAAGTGGAGATGCCCCTATTTCAGCTAAGATCATCCAAGAATGTCTTCTTCCTGAAGCCGATCCTCTAGAGAGTCTGTAAGCTACCTAATATCCTTTATCAAATTCATTTTCTGCACAAATAGCTCGGGGAGGTTCTGTTGATTGCATTTAAAATGCCAGAAGGATGTAAATCTCCTGCTTTCTAGCCTAGCAAAACAAACTTGATCAGATTAACCCCCAGGAACATCTCAACACCCCCACACACACTTCCAGTGACTAAGTCTTTGTGGGTCTAGGACACACTGAGCAGAGAATAATACGTGCTGAAAAGCATGAAGCTAGACCTGGTGTCCCTGTCTCCTGGTTGCATTCTGTGCTCTGTGACCTAGTGGTTCCCACCCCTGCATTCGATAAGTCTTGACAGTGCAGTGGGCTGTCTTTGTGACTCAGGAGCTGGCTCCAAAGATCATTTCTCTGAAGGAGTTTCCAGAAATGGCTGGAACAATGGCAGCCTCACTAGAAAGAAGTCTGTCACCTCCCACAGAAGTGACTTTGAGGGACAACATATTTTTGAATTTGTAATTTTGGAAACTTTGCCAGAATGCCACTTCCATTATAGGGTGCAGCAGGATGCCCTGAGTCGGGAAAGTGGGGTTCAGTTGCGATCCTCCACCAGCCTCCTATGTTTTGAGTTATTTCCGTTCTCTGGGCCTCAGTTTCCCTGTCTGTGAAACTAGAGTTGCCTATTTAAAATTCCCCTTGGCCTCTTTCATGATATTTCTCCTATGCCTCAGCAAATCATACACACCTAGAGAGTAAGTCAAACCCAGTCCAAGACATGGCAGACTGGGAGGACCTGTTTCTGCCATGGAGAAGGCAGTTGCATCCTGATTTACAATAGAACAGTTACATCCCTGGTCACAGCTATCATCTGCCCACCTTGCTGGTATCATTTGATCCACCTCATTGCTCCTACTGCTCAGAAGACTTGAGAGTGGTCCTCACTGCCCACTTCCAACAGTAACCCAAAATGTCGTCATCTCTGTGTGTCTCAATCCTTGATGTCTCCCACCCAGAAACCTCTCTTCTCAGACCAGGTGGTCACCCTCCTGACCAGAAATCTCTACCTCTGTGTCCTTGTCTTTGACCTCCACTTCGAGTCCCTCCCCTTCCCACATCTCTTTCTCTTATCTTGACCACCCACTGATCCTACCACGTGTTCACCTTCTGTCTTCCCCTTCCTTCCTGACACAAATTGTCCTCTGCTTTTAATTACTCCAGCAAGCTGCCTCAACACCCTCTAATCTCTTCTTCTGCCGGCATCACCTTGAAAAACTCCAACATTTGCTCAGCACCATCTCTGGGCCTATCACACTGCAGCGAAAGACTGCCAGAGAAAAATCACACAGCCTGGCTAAGTGATTTTGTTTTCAGTTCATGGACACAAATCTCATTTGGAGAATCAGCACTTGGGAATTTTGTTTTGTCGTTGCCCGAAATAAAAACTGTTCCCACAAAGCTTCCTATAAGCCTCTCACTACACCCAGCTCAGCGCTGAGATCATAATATAACTCATTTAAGAACTAAAAATCACAAAGGTAGAACCCATCACGGTCCCACCACCGAAGTTTACCAATGTATTTTCTCCTTTGTGTTGATCTTCTTCTAGCTTTTCATACACATTAATTATATCTGATAATGGGTTTCATTAGAACACTTTCATATGTGTATGTAATATATATTTATCACATCCACCCCATAACCTTTCTTGGTTCCCCCAACTCCTAATGACCTCTTCTTCCCAGCAAGCCCCCCACCACCGCCACCATTGCCTATCTTTTAACCAGCAACAGTTAACTGCATCTATATCCTCACAGAAGCCCCTGGAGCCATGGTTATTGGTAGGAATGTCTTCGGCTTACATTCTCCTCCAATCATCTCTTTTCCATGGAAGTATCACCCTCAATAATCTCCTATTCATCACATCCTACCTTGTAGTAGGGGGCTCTCCCAGGCCACTATTAGCACAGAGTCTGCCCTGGTATGTCTAGTGTTTATGTTTTCCTTTCAGCGTGCATTCTTCTCTAGCTACTGCTGATTTCTCTGTTTGTCCGTCCCCCTACCCCCAGTCGTTGAAGTTTCTGCAAGCAAGCATTTTCCCATGCTCCTCTCTAGGCTCCAGCAGCATTCAATTTGCTTCTAACAACACAGCTCATGTAACGACGCTGATTCAGATCACCAAGGGCATCTGTGGTCCCAGTCCACAGAAAAGCTTTCCAACCTCATTTCGGATGACGAATCAGTACCTCTTTTCACTGCACCATCTCCACAATGTTCGGATTTTTATTAGCAGTCAGACCATTTCAGAATGTCCTCTCTCTCTCTCTCTCTCTCTCTCTCTCTCTCTCTCTCTCTCTCTCTCTCTCTCTCTCTCTCAGACCATTTTAGAATGTTCACGGTCTCTGTCTCTCTGTCTCTCTCTCTCCCCCTTCTCCCTTCTCTTTCCCTAGTCCCTCACACCTCCCTCTCACCCTCCCTCTCCCTCTCCTAGCCTTCCTCTGTACTGCCTCTCACTACTGGATACCCTCCTCTCCCAAGCTACTCAAGCCCAAAACCTTGAAAAGTCCCACGTGTGCCTGCCTCCCAGCCATCAGAAGTACTACGTGTTCTGCATCAAAAACTATGACTCAAATCTGCCTCTCCTCTCAGTCTCTATGGATACCCCATTCTATGACCCGCCTTCAAGCTCCTCCTGGCCTCTAAAGTAGCATCCATCTGGTGCTTCTGAGTTCCTCCTGCTTCTGTCCTATTCCATCTCTTTACAAACGCCTGTAAGATTGCTTCTCGTTGCCCCTAGCATAAACTTACCCTCTTGCCCTGGCCTTCAAAGCCCCATGGGGTCCTGCCCTTACCTGTCTCTCTAAATTTGTTTCATGCTACCTCCCCCTGGCTTCCTGTCCATTAACTTTCCAGTTGCCCTAACCTTAGAACCTACTAGTATCTTTTCCACTGCAATGCCTGCCTTGCTGATCCCTGGGCCTAGAACTCTCTTAGACAGCATGTCAAACAGCAGGCCCGCTCTGATCTTTAAGGGTCTACTGAGAGGTCGCATTTCAAGATGCATTTCTAGACCACCTTAATGTCATTTTTCACCTTGGATATCATTTCTTTCATAGCATTTCAAAACAGGATGTCTAGTAGCTTCATTTATGAATATGCTTATTATCTATCCCTATGAAAATGCTAGATTTCATACAAAGGAAGGTGTATTCTCCATTATGGTCTCAATAACTAGTTGAATGGCATAAAGAGATTTCTCAGTATAAATTTGTAGACTAACGAATGAACCGTCATGACTGTCTACAACCTAATGTTCTTACGTGTGTACCTTAAGCATAAGCTACCCTATTTCTTACATTCCCCGAGTCCTTTCTTACTCTCTTGCCTTCCTTTGCCATATCTCCTCTGTCTGGATGCCTCAAGCCACCCAAGTCTACATTCAACTCGCCAAAAACCTAGTCATCATTCCAGAGACATCATCAGCTCTGATGCCTGAGAGTCCACCATTAATGATATGTATGCCATAGACCATCAGAATTACATTTGCCATTTCAGTTGCCTGAAGTGCTGCTCCGCAGAGGATGCTCATGTCTAGAGCTTTCTATCTTCCAACCACCTACTGTGGGCTGAAATGTGAATATCTCCCATGTGCTACAACCTTGATCACTGAGGTGGCCCATTGGGGGAAGTGTAACACTTAGGAAGGGAGGATTTAAACCACTGGAGGGATGTCCTTGAAGGGGACCAGGGGTCTTTAATTCATGGCCATAATTTGGGTGCTTTTTTTTCTGTCATATGTTCTCACCACCATGCCCTAACTCTCCAGAAACACAGAAAAGTCAGGCCAATCAGTCACAGACTGGAACCTCCAAAACTCCAGCTAAGGAGACCAGGGTAGCACTCCATTCTTGTTTGTCTGTCCTCATGTTATACCTGGGGAGCTGAGGCAGATCCCATGACTTTCTGGGTGACAGTGAGACAAGGCTGAAAAAAGTATGTCACTCTAGTCCTTCACTTTGGAAATATTTCAAGCATTTTTCTCTACCCTTCCTCCCTGAATCAGTGAAACTGAGGCCCACACAAATCTGAAAGGCTACAGAGACTGTGAATTTTTAAAATCTAAAACTATTTATGTAGTATACTGTTCTGGATCTTTCTTTCCCAACAAACTTCTGACCAGATTAACTTATATGCAAACTTCTGTCGAATGTTCCTAGCTTTATTTTGTTGTTACCACCACAATAATAAAAAAATTAATGCAAGAAGTAATAAAAGCCAATGGCACATTCCCCAAGTTCAGCACTCCTTTCTTCCGACTGCCCTTCATTCAGAGGCAGAGGTGCTCCAAGCCCTGTGCAGTGCAAAGGAGGTCATCAAGTCGCTTTCCCTTGTAACAAGAAAGGCAAAGGGGGGGATGACGGAAGACAGATAATAATAATGAGTGTTGTGCTCTAATTTGCTGATCTTTTGAGCACGGTCCAAGGACTATAGCTTCTACCATGGATAAAAAACTCCTTTAGAAACAAGATGTCCAAGGGCTAAGGAGATGGATCTGTGGTTTAAGAGTTTGTCGTGTAAGCATGAGACCAGAACTTTGGATCTCCAGAGTCACAATTAATGCAGGCTGAGTGTGGAAACTCACCGGCAATTCCAGCCTTGGAAGGTGAAACAAGGGGTTCCCGGAGAAAGCTGGCTAGCAAGACTCGTCATATTGTCGATCAAGCTCTGGGTTTGAATAAGAGATCCAGCCTCAATAAATATGGTTGAAAAGTGATCCAGAATGATTCTTGGCATCAATGTCTGACCTCCAAATATATGAGTACCCACTTATATGCAGATCTATATATCATACCAAAAGAAAATGAAAGGGGGGATGTTCTGGTTACTTCCTACACCTATTGAGTCATGTTCTGTATTTTAATAACATCGTCTATTAATTCTTCTACATACACAGAACTTTGGAAATCAATGATCTAGATGGCACACCCAATACAAGCTAAGCTGAGATTCAAATTAAATCTCTCTTAATACAATAAACAAGAGACATACAAACTTCTTTTTTTTTTAAGAAAACAACTTAACTTGTCCCACCATAAACCATAAGTACCAAGACTATTTAGACCACCTATCTTGGAGTATTTCCTCCAAAGCAGTCTATTACACAGAAAAGAGGCACTTGGTGTTATGAAAAGCATTCAAGTAAATTTCGGAATCAAGAGAAGCTAATCAACCAACCAGCCGTAATTAGCAATGTCGTTCAAGAAGTTGTTCATTATGCCAGAGACTCTCTGTTTCCTCCAGTGAGAGGGGAGGCTTGGAGCAATCCCTTCCAGCCCCCATGATGCTGTGGTCTCAGGCCAGTCAGTCATTGTTCTGCCAAGACTCCTGAAACAGTTGTAACTGAAATAACCTCCTCCCTGGACTGTACTATCCCTTTGGTAATTGCTATGTGGTTTTCCTCAAGCATAGAAATAGCTTGTTGTTATCACAGCAAACAACCACCATCTTCCAGGGTCTCTGAAAGCCTGACAGCACCCCCAGTAGAGAAACCACTCCCAGCTGGATCCCAGCACTGCTTGAGGGCTTCCAGGTCTCCAGCTGGAAACCAACTAGCCACCATATTGGTGTGTCTATCTTCCAAAGAACAAAGGTTATGTCCGTGTTCTTCAATCCTAGGACCTTAGGATGTCAATCTCCAGAATCTAGGTTGCTGAGTCCTCCTCCTAAAGTCCTTAGTCCACTAGAGACCATATTAACACCAACTAGGGCAAATCCTCAATCCCTGCCATCATCAGGCATTGTCCATCCCATCATACAGGAAGACCTTTTGAACTTATAGCTATATTTTAGAGTAAGAAGAAAGATTGCCAAATCTTCCTGCATGACCTTAACCCTGATGCAGATTTTTCAGAGACAGGAAGGGGAGGTTTTCCTTGAGTGTTTTTGTAGAGAAGGAAGTTCGGGATTTTCTTTTCCATTCAGTCAGTACATCCCCTCCATCGGAGCCATTCTTCCTCCACGAACAGTAGATGGTTAGACATGGATTCCCAGCAGCTGAATGACTCAGTACCGGCTCCATCTGGCACTGATACCTTTCCCAGGAAACCAACCAGCCTTGCACTCACTCATCCAACAAAATAGGCTTGAAAATTAATCTCCAGCATTAATGGTGGTCACTGTGAAGCCATGATGTGTAGAGTTCAGAAAAAATGTGCAAAGATGTTCAGCTTCACCAGGCATCTTAAGAAATGCAAGTCAACACAATATTGAAATTCCATCCCACTTAGAATGGCAGTCATTAAGAGAAGTAATAACAAATGTCATCGAGAACATAGACAAAAATGAGCACTTATATACTGCTGAGAATGTAAACTAGTCCAGCCACTACTGAAGTCAGAATGCAGGTTCCTCTAAAAACTACTTGTCTTGTGTGTAACAGAGACACTTCAACATCAAGGTTGCTGCAGCAGTACACACAATAGCTAAACTACAGAGCCAGCAACCAAAGAATGGATAAGGAAAGTGTGGTGTATATACACAAGGGGAGGAAGTTACGTTGTTTGAAAAATGGTCACTCACTGGGATAATCATACTCCGGGAATTAAACCAGAAAAACAAAAAAAAGATCATAGTTCCCCTCATCCATGTATCCTCGATTTTATATAGAAACATTAAAACATGTTTGTATACAAGACACAAAAGTAAAACTGTCTAGGGGAACAAAGAAGACCAGAGGGGGCATAAAGGGAAGAATGGAAGGATGGAGGATGGAGGGGGAATTGCTCAGCACACAGTATATATGTGTGCATATTTATATATGTGTAGGTGTGTATGCATGCTTATATGTGTAAAATCCATAAATAATCAAGAGAAAATTACCAGAAGCGTCCACACCCCATGACCCAACTTGTTCTTTATTCCAACTGCATGTTCCACGGGAGCAGCTGTGAGAGACAAGAGCCGTTGGGTTTAATTAGGTCAGTACTTTCTAATTCCCCTGCTTCTCTCCTGGCTCATGATTTACCTCATTTCCCTTGCTTCTTTGAAAAGAAATTGACTTGTTTGCTGTAAATAAAAAACAATTTTTCTCACCTCTCACTCCTGAATTTTCATCACCCAGTGTTCCACTTGTTTAATTGCCTGTGTGTGCCTACTGCATCCCGGACGCCGGGAATACAAACATCAGTCAACACAACCCTGCTCTAGAGCTGCCCATGGGGTAGATGGCACGGGCAATAATGGAGAACGTTTATAAAAGCAGGGCTATCCTGGAGATTTCTTCCTAGTACCAGGGAATGTGGGCTGAGGAATAGCAGGGTGCTGGCTGGGTGGTGCCTATCACCCAGGTTTAAGAAATCCATCCATAACACATCTAAAAGCAACTTCAGACAGACACACAATTAAGAGGTGTGCCACATGATTGAGTGATGTCATATATGACGACAACATGGTATGAGGTGCCCATCAAACACAAACATTCTTTTGTCTCATACACTCCAGGCTCCACTTACACAGGCAAGAAAATGTGTCTTAAGGTGACTTGGAAGAGAAAGAATGCCAGACGCTCAAACCTCATAGAAACTGTGTCTGGACCCAGCCAGTATGTTAGCTCTAATTTGTGACTCCTCCGTGGTAGAAACAAAAGACGTTTGCCTCTACAGCATCCTGTGTGTCTGCAGTGGCATGCATTACCTTTAGTATTTATTGTTAAACAACAGAGGAACATGCATGACTTCAATGTTATTTTCTGGGGTTTTTTTTCTCATCACCTAGCACATACCGAGCAAATGAAGATTTTAAAAGGATGTTTGCTTTTGAAATATGAAACAAAATACCTGACCAGTATTTCTCAAAGGCATCAAATACAAAGTCTGAGAAGCTTCCAGAGCTACAAGAAGCCTAAGACATAGGATGACTGAATTGTAGCATCAGATTCTGGAACAAAAAGTATATTCGGGTTGGGTTTGGTTTTTTGTTTTTTTAAGTAAGGAAACCTGAGCAAGGAATAGGCATTAATTAATAGTAATGTACCAGCATGGTTCATTAACTGTGACACGTTATCATGCTAATATAAGATGTTAATTATAAAGGAAATTGGGTGTGAAATGCACAGGAGCTCTCTGTACTGAATCAGCAAGAAGATTCCGAATCTGAAGCTCTTCTCAAACAAAAGGTTTAACAAATGTTTAGATAACCGGCAAGCATCTCTCCCTTCCCTGGCAGGGCTCATCTTCAGTCTGACTCCATTTGCCTATGTATTGTCAATCATAGCTCTCCTCCACCAGCCTGATATGCTCTTGCCTAACAGAGAAAAGCCTGAGTTCTAGGCCCCAGCCATGCCTCTTTCCCACTGTGTGACCATAAGCAAATTATTCTCCTCTTCCTCTCTTTAGGCCTCGGATGAACTATCTAGTCAATGAAGAAAATAAGGCTAGAAAGCTTTTCAAATCGTTCCACAAACCAGGTGATGGCTGGTTGGCCATGGTTATCCCTAGCTTCTAAGATAGTTCTGCATTACGAGCTAAGATAGTTCTGCATTACGAGTAGAGATTCTTGGATGAGCAAGCTATGGTAGGACTTAGACATGCTTGTTACCTGGCAAAGCTCGAATTGGGGCTTAATCACTCAATATGGCAGCAATAGGAGATGGGATCGTTGGAAAATTCATAGGAATATTCCCATCAAGAATGGGCTAATATCTTTTTCAAGAGACTAGGCAAGACCCCTTGAGACTGGATTAAGTCTCCTGGAAGCAGCTTTGATCTTATAGGATTGGATTAGTGACTGGGAGAGGGGCTTGTTATAAAGCAAACCTGCTCCTTGTACTTTGACCATATCCCCACCGTGAACTGATGAAGCAGTTCACAAAGAGACAAACAATTGTTAGCATCATGCTCTTGGGCTTCCAGAACTGTGATCTATCTGTATAAACTATTTCTTTTATGAATCAATCAGTTTAGAGTATTTTGCTATAGCTACACAGAATGGTCTGGAACTATATACATATATGTATATATATTCACACACACACTCTCTCAAAACTATTTTCTTCTTAAGACAGGGCTTAAATTTTTTTTGTTTTAGTGACTTGAGGCTTTGTCTGTCCTTACTAACATAAACTGTTCTTCTTCCAGCCATCTACTAGGGGACACTAATCAAGGACTGGGGAATACAACCCTGGGCTGGCCTCAAACTCACAGTGTAGACCAGAATGGCCTTGAGTTCACAAGGATCCACCTGCTTTTGCCTCCCAGGTGCTGGAATAAAAGGCCTGCACCACCACACCTAGCTAGGTTCTAACATTTTAGCATTCTAACTTTACGTGGAAAGCACAGGAGTCTGCCCAGCATTTCAAATGCTTTTTTGAAAAGCTATGCCCTCTGGATCATGCGCTGCAAGCTGCCGACTCAACAGAGCTGAAGACGGAACAGAAGCTGGATGGTGGGTGGCCTCTTCGAGATCACCCTGGCTGCTGGAGGGGAGGATTTTGCTAAGTAATCTGTCCACCTCTTCTTAGAATCTCTTTCCAATAAGCCCAGAGTAAGAGGGTCTAAAAGTCCCCAGTCCCTGGCAGATGATTGGAACAAGATAGCTTATGTCAACAAGGACAGACAAAACCTCAAGTCACTAAAACAAAGATTTTTAAGCATCCATCCCCATCCTCAATTCATATAAAGACTCGGATTTCAGTCTTAGCTCCCAGTCTTCCTTGTGTCCACGCTTTGAAATTCAGACAAGTTTTTCTCTGGCTGACCAGCCCATCTCCCAGACTTGGAGTGCTCATGTATGACGCCAGAACGCAGCTCTTCCCAGCTCCCCAGGACAGCTGTGCTCTGCGTTATCCCTGGGAATTTCTTCTGCCCAAACATTCCACCATTAAAGCTCACCAGCCACACTCCAAAAAGCAGGTTCCTGGGGGGCTCTGACATCTCCTCTGCTACCCTGCCGAGACTCACTCTGAAGCCTCCGTGATAAGCTCTCGGGAGCCTTCCATCTTAGAGCTGACCCTCCCTCTTGCTGTCAACACTCAGCACTCAGTCTCAACCAGCAACCAGTGAGCCCCAGCGGTCTGCTCGCTGATCCTAACCAGCACAGTGCCTGGTGTGTAAGCAAAGGAAGGCGTGCGTGAACAACTGAACTACTGACTGCTCTGTAATTGTATAATGTTCTGGACAACTTGACTCAATTTCACAGGCGGCTTTAAACAGCACCCATATTAAAAGAAAAGAAAAACTCAGCTCCTTGGTATAGTCATACATTCCTGATGGATTTTCCTTTTTAAGAAAAGTGGGTGCCTTGTCCTCATTATGCCGCTACTTTCTCATGGCCCCCCTCTTTCTGTGTTCTCTCTGTCCCTCTGTCTCTCTGTGTCCCTCTGTCTCTCTCTGTCTCTCTGTGTCCCTCTGTCTCTCTCTCTCTGTCTCTCTGTGTCCCTCTGTCTCTCTCTGTCTCTCTCCCTCCCTCTCTTTTTCTTTCTCTCTCTCCCTCTTTCTCTCTCCCTTCCTCTCTCTTTCTCTCTGTCTCTCTGTGTCCCTCTGTCTCTCTCTGTCTCTCTCCCTCCCTTTCTTTTTCTTTCTCTCTCTCCCTCTTTCTCTCTCTCTTTCTCTCTGTCTCTCTCTGTCTCTCTCCCTCTCTGTGTGTGTCTCTTTCTGCCTCTGTCTCTCTGTCTCTCTCTCCCTCCCTCTCTTTCTCTCTCTCTTTGTCTCTCTCCCTCTCTCTCTCTGTCTTTCTCTGTCTCTCTGTCTCTCTCTCTCTCTCTCTCTCTCTCTCTCTCTCTCTCTCTCTCTCATAGTGTGTTCGCTCCTTGTTCTGTCTCTGCTGCCATCTCTTTCACATGTCCTCTCTCATCTGCTTCTCTCTCCCCCATCTGTCTGTCTCTCCTGCATCTTCACCATTCCCTGGCAGTCCCTATTCTGCCCGGTCTCCATGTGCCATGTGCGCCTGGCATCTTGCAGATGGGATTACATTTTCCTTCCCAACCATCTGGTGCTGTCTCCTCTGTACTTGGGGAAGCAGCAGTATTCCATGGTCAAGACTGTGGGCTTTGGAGTTAGATTCATGCCTCTAGGCCTGGCTCATCCTCATAGAAGTCACGTGACTAAGGTCAGGAGATACCACTAATCTCTGTATCTCAGATCTCTTAACACCAAAGTCAGGCACAAAAGCCCCTCTCAGAGGAAGGTTGCAAGTATTAAATGAGATAAATGCCTGGAAAATTCTTAACACACTTGTAAAACTATATAAACACTAGCTCCTTGTTAATACAGTCTCTCTCTCTCTCTCTCTCTCTCTCTCTCTCTCTCTCTCTCTCTCTCTCGACTGCTTTTGCACCACCTGTAAAATCATTGACCTCAGGGACGCGTTCTTTGAAGGACATCTAAACCTAATATTTTCCCCACAAAGATCACTCCAGTCTTTCCCCCTTCGAACAGATGGCAATGCAGAGCCCAGTTTTCATGGCCTCAACTGTCTTGCTTGTGTGCTGCCTTAATTCAGGTAGACTTTATCTGGATGAGGTATCCCTGACCTGACCTTCCCGCAGAAAGCACCTGGGCTGTTTTCAGTGCCTGCAAACACCTTGCAGACGATTCTGACTCCGTAGGTCAGGAATAGCATCCAGGAACAGGCATTGATCAGATCAATGCTTCCGATTAGAGAACAGAGCTTCAGATGTCTGACTTAAATGGGTGGCAGTGAATGAATCAATCAGCAAGTGATAACGGATTAGTAGAGATGAATGACGGAGTCAGGAGAAGAGAGGGAGGGAGGGCGGGAGGGAGGGCGGGAGGGAGGGGGAAGGAGGGAGGAAGGGAGGGAAGGAGGGATGGAGGGACAGAGGGAGGGATGAGCAGATGGATGGAGAGTAGACAGTTGCTGTCATTTCCCCCAGATATACCTGTGCTCTCTAAAATGTGTGGCTGTTTGTTCTGTGACTTTTAGAGCATGAGGCTTAGCTCTGCCCTTACCTTTCCCAGCCCCCCTCTTTTCACTTTCCTGGCGCCTGTTTCTCCACCTCCTTTCAGCCCCATTTTTTCCTCCATCTTTGGCTTCCACTGATCCACCCTCCCCACCATGTGCCCCCTCTCACGGCTACTGATCATTTACAAATGAGGAGCCTTTGGACACACCAGCGACACAACACAGTTTTATTTGATGAACCACAGTGACTAACAAGATCAAAACAGAGCACATTCTGAAGACGGGTGGAGGTAGGGGAAAGAGGCAGCCTCCGCTGCTATCTGTCCCGTGCCATGGTTGCGTTTCCTGCCTGCCCTGCGCCTGTCCTGGCTGCTCTGAGGGTGGCCCTGGCCAGAGAAAGTGGCTGTGTGAAAGTTTCTGGCCTGAGGCATGCAGATACTCCGCTGAGAGGAGCTGTTTTCTCCCCCACCCCAACCCCCAGCCTCCTGCTCCAGGAGTAGGATCTGTGCCAGAGATGGTCCACCTGCATCAAGCCAGGCTCTTCCTGTTTCCGTGGCACATGTCTTCTCCTTCGTTTCCAGAGCCCTCCAAGAACAAAACCCGGAATACACACACCCACTTCCAGTGCACAAAGGCCCCACTAGGAATCTTGTCCTTGAGACATGGGGGTCTGCTGCTCCACTCAATCTTCACCTACCTCCCCCATTCCACAGGATAAGCCAAGAGGCTCGGTCCTGTTAGGAAGGAGAACAAAAGCTCACCCTGTATCTTTCATCCTGTGGCAAGAAAGTGTCCTCCTTAGAAAGAGGACCACATACCCTGAAGAAAGTGAGAGTAGCAAGGAATAACTCGAAAGCTGTGCTCTAGTCTCTAAGTCTCTTCTTCCCACTGTGGAACTGGGGAGGAACTGGGGCCAAGCTCTGGGCTTCTCCAGCCTTAGCACCAGATGCGACTGAGGAAATAGCTCCCTACCGAAGAAAGCCTAGCACAAACACAGACTTCTTTCCTAAATACGGACCAGCCGTCAGAGTTCCCCAAATCCAGTGGGGGTAGACTCATACCTAGTCTACATTTCCTCCCTATGTCCATTCTTCCCCAAGTGGACTGCAAGACCTGCAGAGATGCAGGGGAAAGTGGGTGAGAGTTCATCTAAGTTTATATGATATGTGTGTGTGTGTATGTGTGTGTGTGCACGCACACTCATTTATATATGCCCACATAGACAAAAAGCAAACAGCCTTACTCAACCAAATGATTCTTGGGGCCAAGTAGCACCAACACCTATGGAAAACCAAGAGATGATGGCATGAGGAAGGAGCCAGGAGAAAGATCTCCTCTACTGTTCACAGTTCTGTAGGAGATGGGTGGGTGAGGATGGGGGAGGGGAGCCAAGCAGCAAACAGACTAAATACAGATTCCCCTCCAACTCTCCTTTCTCTGTGTTTCCCCTTCCCAGCTCCCGTTCACGGGGACGGGATGGTCCACAGCTTCCTAGGTGCTGTGGCCTTGTGATTCTCGCAGTCAGTTATAAACAAGCAGGAAAGGACACTGGCTTGTTGGTAGGATACATTATCTACTAAGCAACACAGAGATTCTGCCAAAGAGAAATCTCTATTCAAAAGTCAGTCTAGCCCCAGTGTCTGGACCAAGAGCGAACTCATCCAACTTTTGGAACAATCCAGAACTCCTGGCTCTGGGGACTGAAGCATTAATTCTTTGCCTACCCACAACCCGCCCTGCCCTGCTGGCTCTCAAAACAAAACAAAAAACAAACAAAAAAAAAACATAAGAACTCAAAGGGTTATACTTCATGCTTCAGCGTTTTTAACCCTTAGGAGTCCAGCAGGAGAAGAGGTGTGGGGGTATAGGCAGGTGAAGGACAGACTGAGGGAGGAGGAATCCGCTAGAGAGAGCGGGTAATTAAACAGTGAAAGTTTCTGCAGCACAGAAAACAAAAAGGGAAGAGAGGGGAAAGGGGGGCTACAGGGCTGAGGAAAGAGCAGAAACACGTTTAGTCAAAATTCATACTTCAACGTTTTAGGGTCCATATAACTTTCCCCCATTTAATACAAACAAACAAAATAACTGAGTCTTAGAGAGGACGGAAGACTTGTGCGAGCCTTGGGAATACTGATCAGCTGAGCAAGAGTCTGTTTGCAAGGCTCCATCTCTTCCTTCTAAACCACAAACATCTGAGGAAAAAGTCGGCAAGACCAAGAGCTTGGAGCCGGGAAGCAGGGAATGGAGCCAGGGGTCAGTCAGGGAGAAGGTGCAACCATGCTACCTGGTTCTCAGAGCGTGAGGGTAACGTTTGGGTCAGACCCAAGGCAGCAGACTTCTCTCTGGCCCCAGCCCTAGTCCACCAGGGTCTCTTGACTATAGGGAATGGATTTCTCATGCATCTGCTCTCCTCCCTTTCCCATGTTGGGGCCAGGGCCCTGGCTGTGCCCGGAAGAATAACTGGCTGACTTCTCCCCGCTGCTGCTGTGAGGGCTGCCTTTGCACCTGCTCTGGTCGCAGCAGAGCATAGACGTGCAGGCTTGGCGGAACCGAGGGTCAAAAAAGGCGTAGAGAAAGGGGTTGAGGCAGCTGTTGACGTAGCTGATGCAGGTGCAATAGGGAAAGACGTTCATGAGGAAGCTGTCAAAGTCACAGGGCCAGTGCAGCAAATTCCCCAGCATGTAGAGCGTCTTCACCAGGTGGTAAGGCATCCAGCACAGGGCAAAGGTCACCACCAACACCACGATGATGGTGAGCAGCCGGCGTCGCTTCCGCAGGCCCTCAATGCGCTCCTTCCGGAAATGGCCCGCAATGGTTTGGGCAATGAAGAAGTAACATGTCAGCATGATGGTAAAGGGTACCACAAAGCCGACAGCAGTAGAGGACACCCCCAGGCCCACCTCCCAGGCCCACTCTGAGCTTGAGGTAGCCACCATGGAGTAGTCCATGTAGCACTGGACCTTGGTGCCGTTTTCTGTATTAGCAGTGGAACGGAACACCATTACAGGCACAGCCAGAAGGGCAGCCAGCACCCACAGGACGGCTGTGGCCACAGCCCCGCTGACCCTCAGCCTAAGCCGAGCGTTGGCCACTGGTCTGACTATAGCCAGGTATCGGTCAAAGCTGAGGCCGGTGAGGCAGAAGACACTGGCGTACATGTTGACGAAGATGAGGTAGCTGCTGAGCTTGCAAGAGAAGGTTCCAAAGGGCCAATCAAACTCCCGGTAGGTATAGGTGGCCCACAGGGGCAAAGTCACCACGAAGGTCAGATCGGCCACTGCCAGGCTGGCAATGAAGATGTCAGCTGAGCGTCTCTTTTCCCGGCTGCTCCGAAACACGGTCCAGAGCACCAGGCCGTTGCCCGTGGTGCCTAGAAGGAAGACCAGAAGGTAGATGGCAGGGATGAGGGCCCCAGAGGACTTCCAGTCTTCGTACTCACATTCCGACTGGTTGTCGGCCGCATAGTAGTAATTATCATCTTCCATATTGATGAATGCGGCGAAGGTAGGCGTGAGTCCCAGGGGCACCAGCTCCGGAGCTACAGCACCCACTCAGCTAGTGCCCTCAAGGTAAGAGAAGATCTGAGGGTGCCCTTGCCGGCATGCAAACCGAGCTCCTCTGAAAGCTCAGACCCAGCAGGATGTGCTCCTCAGCAGCCTCTCTCTACCTTTCCCGTCCCACCCCAGCTCAGCTAAGACACTTCCTTGCACCCTCCTGAGTCTCTGCCTCCTCCTAAACTCAGAACTCCCTCCTCCCACCCCCAGGCCAAGCCCTCCCTCTCTAGAGAGTCTTAAGATCTTTAAGTTACAGCCCACTTTTTTTTTCTTCTTGTCACTGGATAAGTAGACTAAATTGACCCCTACTGTGCTGGGCTGACAATTATCTGAGCTTTGCAAGCCTGTTGCTCCTCCTGGCCCCACCTCCTCTCTTGCTGCCACCAGCCTGCACCCCAGACTCTTTCCTCTCCTTTTCTCTGGCCCCCACCTCATGCCTGCTTCCAGGGTCTCTATCCCCAGCTCAGTCTTCACCCTCCTATTCGCACCCTCTCCCAACTCTCCTAACTGGGACAAATTATGCAGATTGAAACCCAGTTTGACCTGAATCCGGGGCAAGCATGGGGCAGAGAGGGTGTGATATTTCACAAGGCTGTCCCAGCATCTGGACAGTCCCTGCAGACCCTGCTGACTCCCACCCCACCCCCACCCCCACTGGAACTCAGCACGCCTTTGCTCCAGCCCTCTTTTTCAGAACTTTGGTATTTTGCAAGCAAAATCATAGTGAAATTTCTCCACAGTTCATAAATGGCTGGTGGACCGCAGATTGCAGTTTGCAAATAGGAGGTGATAGAAAGTTGGTGACAGGGTCACAGGTGGAAAGAAACAGGGACAAAGTGACGGCTAGTCAAGCCCTTAAAGTCTATGGGGAAGCCCAGGCTTAAGGTGAGTGTCTTACCACAAGTCACGGGATAAACTGTGTTGTGGTTGGTTGTTTACTTCTTCTTCTTCTTTTTCTCTAAGCACATAGGGAACACAGTTCTGGCAAGTCATCAGGAATCTCTGATTGTTGGCTGACTAAGCAAATGGATTCATGAGGAAAGGAGTAAGAAGAAGAGAAGAGTAAATATCAGGATTACTACGTGTTAAGATCGCGAACTCAGCTCAGTGCTCAGGTTCTCACCAATATCCATGGGCCAGGAGGTTTCGTAAGATCACAGAGGGTCAGGAAGTTGAGTTAGAGGAGGACGCAGAAAAAGAAAACAGCCCCTGAGCAGATGTTGTAGTGCTCACCCCCCCCCCCCAATCTGGCTTTTTCTCCAGGATCTTCAGGAAGAGGAAGGATGCACAAGATAAGATGTTTTTCAAAAAGCATCCTTTTCACCTCAACCCCCAAGAGTGAGGGAAGCTACCTGAATGTGGCCAGGAAGATTACAGGCTTAGCTTAATAAGGAGAGTGTGAGGCCCTGGGTTCCCTTCCTCCCCATACTGGCAAGGAGAAGAGGGGAGGGAGAGAGAAGATATAGGAGAGAGGGAGGGGAAAGTTGAGCTAGAATGAAATGGGCCCAAACTTGGTAAGTCTTAGCCATCCATGGCGAAGGACTTACAAAGCTGACAGTTGCTTTCTGGAAGGAGGGTTTGTCAGTAAACGTCCCACAAGGATCTTCAAGTTGAGACCCCAAATTCAGACACCCGCGTGAACAAGCTAAGCATGTACTTGGACAAAGTCTGTGATAACCGGAGTTAGACTATGACAAACTGGAGTTTATCCATCAGAGGAAACTGGCCAGGCAATGTGCATGCCTGCTGCAGTTTCAGCCACTTTAGAGGCTGAGGCAGGTGGATCACCTGTATCCAAAGTTCAGGGACAACCTGGGGAACACAATGAGACTTTGTCTCGAATAAAATAATAAGACAAGAGATCTCAGTTCTGGTCTCTGGTCTCTGGTCCCTGCAGGAATATGAACAGTGTCAACCAAACCTCAAGATTTTTCAAGACCAAATCTTATTCTAAATGTTTATCAGAAATTTCCAGACTTATTATCAAAGGAAATTAATTCCATTTTTTAAAAAAGGTAGACTAGGTGTTGGGCATGGTGTTACATGCCTCTAATCCCAGCACTTGAGAAGCAGAAACTGAAGATGCATTAGTTCAAGTCCATTAACATCCATCTCAAACATAAAAAAGCTATAAAGCAGATCCTAGCATCTCCAGTTGGTAAGTTTGGAGGAGCTTCCTGAGATTGGAAGGTAGAAGAAACACTGAAGATCCACAGACAGGAAGCCAGAACAAACAATGCAAAGAAAGAAACAAATAAAAACAACCATGGTCTTAGAATGCAATGGGGAAACAGGAAAGATGAACGGAGAGAAAGATAAGAAAAGTTCTAGGGGCCTCCCCTGACCTTTAGTTATGAGCAGCTGTAATTACAGCCCTGTCTGGCTCTCGTGAGCACTATACATTGTTCACATTCTGAGTGCCGGGCATTCTTCTAGGTTTTATTGTCTCTTTCAGTCATCAAAACAGTGTGAGGAGTAGGCTGGGGAGACTGCCTGGAGGGCTGAGTTCATAACCCCAGCAATCCCCAGCATACCCATAAAAACAGGAAAGACAGCAGGCATCTGTGATTTAGTGCTAGGTGGAACAGAGACAGAGATTCTGGGACCTCGCTAGTCAACCAGTCTAGCCAAAGCAGTTGGGTCTAAGTTCAATAACAGACTGTAATCAAAAAACAAAGTGGAGAAACTATTGGGAGAACCAACCCAACATCAAACTCTGGCCTCCGTATGCACAGATGAGCACACAGGCACACACACACATATGCACATGCGCACACACCACCGCACACGTGCAAACACACACTCACACAAACCTTAGGAAATATATGCTCTTAACTTGTTCGCTCAACCACTACAGCAAGGCCTTCAACCCTTTTAGAACTGGAATTGTTGCATGGTAAGCATCATGGAGACACGGAGGATGCTAGGGTGACTGTAATTTACGTATTGGCCATGGCCAGAGAGAACACCTGGTTGGCTGTGCTAACTGAAGAGCTAACAGGACTCTGCCTCTCGAGCCTTGACTCCCACAGAATACGATCATCTCACTCAGTTTTACCTGGCTCTGGGGATTCATCAACCTCACAGTACGCAAGCCCACTCACTTCTAAACAGGTGGCAGAACGGCTGTGCAGTGGCATAGAAATAGTTAACCTTCAGCCACTTCAGATTCATTCGCCTGTAGGGAAGGACCTAAGGGTGGTGCAGGGTCTTCTCGGGTCAGATCAGGATAGAAAGTAGACTCCTGATGTAGCCATTCTAGGATAAAGACCGAATCTGACAGCACTATCAGCCACACACATATTTTCTTTTTGGTTCCAGAAAGATCCAGAAGCAGTCCTGGGCAACTGAGGACACAGAGGGAGGGAAGCAGAGAGGCATGTGATACCCTTGAAATCAACTCCTTGTCTATCTCTCCCAGCTGTCCCCACTTGGATCCCAAGCCAGATGCAAACCCAGAGTTCTTCATGGAGAGAAATGGATGCATTTCTTTAATTCTCTGACTTAGCTGAAAAAGAAGGGAATTGGGAGCCAGAAAGGACGGGGCAGAGACTAATGATCTGTGCCTGGAGTGGCGGGGTGCTGATAAAACACAGCCTACAGCCTACAGCCAGCTGGAGCCAGGTGGCCTAAGTGATCCCAACACTGATGGTCAGGCTCACTCCTCACCCAGCTTGGAGCTGATCCATGCCTGTGTCCCCCTACACTAGGCATTTTAGAAGATGCAAGACTAGTACTCAGAACTGAGGGTGAAGGCTAGTCTTGTGTGCTCCAGGACTCAGAGGCTCCCCATAAATTGCACATACCCCAGGCCTGGGATGGTTAGCTGTCTGTCATCCGACTTCTCTGCCTAGCCGCTAATTAGTGTCTGCTGCATGAAAGCACTAGGGATGTGTTAGAGGGTTGATAAGAAGTAGTCATTCTACCAGAACAGCAAGGGCAACTTTTTGCAAAGCTGCTCCCAAATAATCTATTGGCAGCCAGAAACTAAGACAGGGTTGTTGGCCAGAGGCCCCAGAACTTACTATCCCGGGAGAGAAAGGAGCAGGTATCCTAGAAGATTCCTCTCTCCTGGGTGATTTTTGCCAGGCACTGTGACAAGCCAGAGAGAAATACCTCCTGGCACAAAAGCACCTTGGACCTGTTCCACGCTCTTTAAGAAGAGCAAACTCTGCTGGGAGGGTGAGAATTCTAGAGTCAGGGGTTCAGAAGTCCTCCCCAACCTGGCCCACAGGCTGGCCCCTGACATAGGAGAGAGACAGCCTTGCACTGTGATGAACAGTGTCATGTGAATGGTAAGGCGCGAGTTTTATACATGATGAGGCCACGTAGACTTGAAGTCTGGGGTGCGAGAAAACAGAATGCAGATATGAACGGCACTCAGTGTATACATTCACATGTCCACAGGCTTCCTTGCATGTGCAGTAGGCACATACATCACCATATGTAGGGGAATGTGATTTCGTGTATATGGTGGGGTAGGAATGTGCACCGGGCACACGCTTCTGGGTACAGAAGTTGCTTGTGTGTATGCAGCGGGTTTGTGTGTGCACTGGACTCACACACAAGCTTGTCATCGGATCAGGAATCTAGATAAACATCCTGGCTACAAGACAGGAAAGGGTGCTTAATTGGCTCTCTCTAGCACTTTGAGCTGAGGAGGAAACCTGAAGCCATCTGCTGGGACCCCACCCAGACCTGGCTCGGGTTCTGTGCTGGGACATCAAAGTGGAAGCCTAGCCCTTCTCTGCCCCTTGCTGACTTCTCACCCCCTCCCTCCCAGCTCTCTGCTCCAGTCTCTGACTTCACAGGTCTGCTTTGAACTCCACAGCTTGGGAACTCACCCAGGGCAACAGGGCCCTTTCTCTCTCTCTCTCTCCTCCCCAAGAGGCAGCCACAGCTGTGTCCCTAACAGCTGGCTTGTTGTCAGAAGGGAGCAGGGGGTCAGACCTAGCTTAAACTTGACTACCCACCTCAGTTCAGTATTGTACCGTTATTGCCTTCAGCAGCACTACAGTCCCACCCTGACCTGCCTTATCTGGCCAAAGCCAAATGGTCAACTGCAGCAATTAAAGCCAATCTCCCCACCTCCCCACCCCACCCCCACCGACAACAGCCCTTGCCTCCATTCACTCCACCATTTGGTACTATTTCCAACTTCTCGGCCCTATTCCAGACTCTGCAGGCTCCCTGGGCTCCGGGACAGTGAAGGCAGAAACAGTGGGCTAGACTGAGACCCAGGAACGAAAGTTCCAATGCCCTCCTGCTTCAGTCACTCAGCAAGTGTTTGCTGAGCAGCTAGCCTGTGGCGGGCTGTGTTTGTGGCTCTGAGAACACGCGAATAATTCAGACCATGCCTCTGATTGCCTGCACTTGCTAGAGGTGAGGGAGTGAGGGTGATGGGGGAGTAAAGGCCGTGCAGTGGGGTCCTGATGAGCACCACAGAAGCTGGGCAAGGCTGAGGAGATGAATGACAGCTGGCAGCTTAAGAAAGCACAGCCTGTGGAGACCTCTTGGGGGTCTCTGACATCCTAGCTTGAATGATCAATCAGCTTGCTTTATGGCCTGAACCAGTTCCTCCATCTACCCATGAAGACGCAGGACCAGTCAGACCTAGTTCACTAGGATTCTGGTGATTGTGGCAGCATCTCCAACAGCGTTGGTCAAGTGGGTTTCTTGCCAACAATGTCAAATCGGGACCGTGAACCCATCTTGCAGTCCCTGAACGGCGATCATGTCACCAAGCCCTGTCTGATGGATCTGGAAGTCTTTCCTGATCTCTCTGCCCACCCGCTTGTGCTCTTACTCACCGATACCCACCTTTGCCCCACACACAGAACCCCATATATGACAACTCTAATAAACCCAGTGGGTCATAGTGCCATCATGTGTATAAACCTCAGAAGGGATCAGGGTGGCCATGTGTAAGGACTGAGCTCCTAGAACCTGTAACAGGGAAGACTCCTGAATTTGCTGAAGTTCAGCTCATAGGCCATAGAAGACAGTAAAGGCGGAGAGGGCAGTATCGTGAACCCAGCATCAGCACTGCATAAAACCTTTCAGAAATGGCACAGCCCCTGTTCCCTTCACAAGATAAACCTCTAAATGCCAAGCACCAGCAGCTCAAGCCTGGGTTTTAGCGAGTCCATGTGGTGGCTCTCGTTCATCTCACGCTGCTCAGCGGGCCTTTGTTGAATAAAAACTGAGACGACAGAATCATTATTATTTAATAAACTGTGTGGGTTATGCAAACAGAATCTTTCCCCCAAGAGCACTCACTGGGGGAGAACAGGAAAGCAAGCAAAGTGGCCTTTGATGGTGAAAGGTTGTGGTAACTAAGCTATTCCACACATTGGGTTCTACCGGGGAGGAAGGCGAGGTCCCGGGAGGGAAAGGGCTTTGCCCAGTTGTCCCTGGGCCGCCTAGTCTGCCCATCCCAACCCAAGAAGCCCTGGAGAGGAAGCCTTTCTCCCCACAGCCCCCTGGCCTTTGTCTGGCTGTGGTGAGGGATTTGGGCAAGAAGCAGAGGACAGGAAACAACAGAAGCAGGAAGGAGGTCAGGAAGAGGCGGATGAGACCCCAGCCAGCTCACACTCAGCCCTACCACCCTTCAGGACAGCAAAGCAACGTTTCCAAAAATATTTACATGAGTCTAAATTAATGAGGCACTATATCAGCTCTGACAATGGGAGGATGTGGGGCTGGGTCCTCCAGGGGGAGAAGATCAACGCAATGAGCACCAGGGGCTGCTTGAGGGGACTGAGGCTGGGGAAGGCTAGCCTTGCACAGCTAAAGGAGGAAATCCCAGCCCGCCAGCACTGCAGACAACAGTGCATGTCCCTTCTCTCCGAGGAAAGGCGAGCCTGCTGCATTTTCAGAGCTGCACAAAGTGTCTTCAGCCTGCCCTTCCCACCTCCATCCAGTGTGACAATCTCCTCTACTGAACCCTGAAGGCCACCCTGGAACCTCTTGTGTTCCCCAGTTGACCCTGACAGTCCATTCTCATTCCAGTCTGGACAGCCCTACCCCTCCTACAGTATCCTGCCACTAAAGCAGGGTTCAAGCAGGGGCTGGGGCTGGTGCTGCTACTTGAAGTCTTGAAAGCTCAATCCTTACAAGACTCATTTTCCTCATCTGTAAGACAGAAATCATTTTAGAGACTGCTCTACTTCCTGGGACTAGAGCTAGAAGTCAGTGAAGAGCAAGAATATTCGAGAGGAAATGAGGGTAAAGAGGGCAGAATGAGAGGGTGAAGCGGTACTACACTCAGGAAAGGCTAAGGGTGTACGGACTAAGCTATGGGGACACAGAGAAAAGAGCATAGCATGTCCCCAGGCTGCGGCCAGTCAAGGCCCTGCTGCAGCACTCAAAATTGTCAAGGTGCGGGGTCAGACAGATGCCCATCACAGATAAATAGACTAAGAAATATGGTATATGTTCGCAATCGAGTTTTGCTCAACCATAAAGAATTAAATTGTGTCTTTTGCAGCTAAATGGATGGAACTTGATATCATCATGTCAAGAATAATAAGCCAGTCTCATGAAGACAAACACAGTGTGAGATTTAGGCAAGGAGAAGGGCTTGGAAGTGAGAGGAAAACCACTAGGGATGGGGAAGGGGAATGGAAGAGGAATATACGTTGTGCACATGTGGAAAGACCAGTGGGAAATTCTTTGCTTTATACAATTACATATGCTAATAAACACATATAAAGTCAGATAAGGTCAGAAAATCAGCCATTTTATCTTAGATAATGTACTTCTGAGGACCCATCCCAGCACATAGTCATGAGCCACGGATATGTGACCACAGACACGTGACCTAGAAGACAGGGCGTCGGTGAGGATAAAACACAGGCTGAGTGTCAGGGATACAAACTATGAAAAATTGTGATCAGAACTCATTTGAAATTTGTATACAGGTTGCCTCTTGGGAGCTGCAGCCTGGTCTCGGACCAGCATATGGGTACCTGTCGGACGGGTTTCCACGGGGCAAGACACCTGTGGAAACACTCTCACTCGGAAGGACCAGTAATCCATGAGACAGTGTAGGAATCTGCAAAATTTGTGCAGCTTCCGGGCTCTTTTCTCTTTCGTGATATTGGTGATTCTTTGGGCAGTTTTTAGTTTTACTTTGTCAATCACATGTGCAACAGCTAAAATTTTTCCATAGCAATTCTGTTCTTTTGCAAATATTTCCCCTAAAATTTAGCAGAGGGTTAATCCTTCTTACATTTCTTACCTGGAATTACTAACTACAACTCCCAACGCTGGGAACTTTTCTGACTCAATGGCGTTAGTTAGGTACATATGAGAAAACAACACTTGGAACATTAACCACGTCTTACAGTTCCAAGAAGGAGAACAGGACATACATACACAGACTATGAAGAAGGTCTCAAGAATACACGTACTGCTAACTATTTAGAGTAAGTTCGCTGGGCAGCAAGCATAGAATCATTGGTAGGATCTGGTATGCTCCAAGAGGAAAAAGTACGATGCAAAATATGGGATGGAGAGACCCATCTTTACCACATACAGAAGCCTATATTGGTGGAAGAAGTGTGGCATAGGGGATGGGAAAAGAGTGCCTTATCAAAGTCTGCCTTTTACAGAAAGGTGGAGACAGGGGACCCTCTTGTGGAAAAGGGAACTGTATACAAGCATATCTTGCAGACATGGAAGAATTATCTGGGATTGAGTATTGTTGCCCTTATACCTTTGTGCCCATGTCTATTATTTTTTAACTTGATAACCGCACGTGATTGACAGCTGACATCAGAGCAGGGTGTGTCTGGCTCCATATTTGGTTAACCCTCCAAAAATGCTGATCTCTACATCCAGAATAAGGTTATGCAAGAGTGGGAAAATGTATTTGGGGAAGCATAAAGGGGAACAACGGGGGCTTTCGTAATGATCATGATGGCCTCCATAAGTTGTGATGTATTTCTTAAAGCAAAAATAGAAGCCAATAATAAAGCCATTGGTAAGAAAAACATCTCCCATGTTCTTGGATAAGTATGATCAACATAGTAAAAATGGCAATCTTACCAAAAACAATCTACAGATTCAATGCAATCCCCATCAAAATTTCAACACAATTCTTCACAGACCTCAAAGGAGCAATACTCAAATTCATATGAGAAATATAAAAAAAACCAGGATAGCCAAAATAATCCTGTACAATAAAAGAACCTCTGGAGGCATCACCATCCCTGACTTCAACCTCTGCTATAGAGCTGTAGTAATAAATAAAAACCTTGGTATTAGCATAAAAACCAGCATATAAACAAACAGAAAGAAAAAAACACATGATCATCTCATTGAATGCTGAAAAAATCCTTTGACAAAATCCAACATCCCTTCATGATAAAGGTTTTAGAGAACGAAAAGTCTTTGAAGAACGAAATTGAAGAAGATATCAGAAAAATGGAAAGATCTCCCATGTTCTTGGATAAGTATGATCAACATAGTAAAAATGGCAATTGAAAAAATGGGGAATTGAAGACACTGACATTTATCCACACACCTATGAACATCTAATTTCTGACAAAGAAGCCAAAAATGAACAATGGAAAAGAGAAAGCATCTTCAACAAATGTTGCTGGCATAACTGGATGGCTGCATGTAGAAGAATGCAAATAAATCCATATCTATTGCCCTGCACAAAAGTCAAGTCCAAGTGGATCAAAGACCTCAACATAAATCCAGTTACACTAAACCTGATAGAAGAGAAACTGGGAAGTAGCCTTGAACACATTGGCACAGGAGACTACTTGCTAAATATAACTCCAGTAGCACAGACACTGAGAGGAACAATTAATAAATGGAACCTCCTGAAACTGAGAAGCTTCAGTGAAGCAAAGGACATGGTAAATAAGATAAAGAGGCAGCCTACTGAATGGGAAAAGATCTTCACCAACTCAGACAGAGGGCTGATCTCCAAAATATATAAAGAACTCAAGAAACTAGATATCAAAATGCCAAATAGTCCAATTTTAAAATGGGATACAGATCTAAACAGAGAATTCTCAACAGAAGAATCTCAAATGGCCAAAAGACACTTTAAAAAAATTTTCTCAACATCTTTAGCTATCAGGGAAACGGAAAACAAAAAGACTCTGAGATAAAAAAAAAAAAAAACCTATCAGAATGACTAAGCTCAAAAACACTGTTGACAGCTTATGCCACAGAGGATGTGGGGTAAGGGAAACACTTCTGCATTGCTGGTAAGAGTGCAAACTTGTCCAGCTACTTTGGAAATCAGTACAGCCGTTTCTCAGAAATTTGGGAATCAACCTACCTCATGATACAGGAAACAACTTAGATGCACCTCAACTGAAGAATGGATAAAGAAAATTTGGTACATTTACACAATGGAATATTGCTCAGCAGTAAAAAAAACAATGACATCTTAGAATATGCAGGCAAATACATAGAGCTAAAGAAAAAACATCCTGAGTGAGGTAACCCAGGTAAGACAAACCCAGTATGTACTCACTAATAAGTGAATATTAGATGTAAAGCAAAGGATAACCAGACTACAATCCACAATCCCAGAGAAGCTAGGTAACAAGGAAGAGCCTAAGAACATACATGGATTGCCCTGGGAAGAGGAAATAAGTAATATCTCCTAAGTAAAGTGGGAGTGTGGGGGAGAGGGGGAGGAGGAAATGGAAGGGGGAGGAGGAAATTGAGGGAATGGGATGAATGAGTGAAGCAGGGGGCACAGAGAGGGAGAGCAAGGAAAGAGATACCTTGATAAAGGGAGCCATCATGGGGTTAGGGAGAAACCTGGTGCTAGGGAAACTTCCATGAATCCACAAGGACTCCAAGAAATAGCAGATAGGGTGCCTGAACTGGCCTTATCCTGTAATCAAACTGATGATTACCCTAACTGTCATTATAGAACCTTCATCCAGTGTCTGAAGGAAGCAGATGCCGTGATCTACAGCTAAGCACTGGGCCAAGCTCCTCAAGTCCAGTGGAAGAGAGGGAGAAGGGATCATATGAACAAAAGGTTCAAGACCATGATGGAAAAATCCACAGAGACAGCTGGCTCGAGCTAGTGGGAGCTCAGAGACTCTGGACTGACAGGTGATGAGCCTGCATAGAACTGAACTAGGCCCTCTGAATGTGGGGGACAATTGTGTGGCTTGGGCAATTTGTGGAGCCACTGCCAGTATGACCGAGATTTATCCCTAGGGCATGAACTGGATATTTGGAGTCCATTCCCTATGGTGGGATACCTTGCTCAGCCTTGATACAAGCCTCAACTTGATTTGCCAGACTTGGTTGACTCCCCATGGGAGGCCTTACTCTCTCTGAGGAATGGATGTTGGGTGGGGTGGGGGGAAAGTTGAGGGGAGTGGGAGGAAGGGAAGGAGGAGAAACTGTGGTTGGTATATAAAATGAAAAAAATAATAAAAAATACCTGGTACTCAGAACACGAGGAAACTGAAATTCCTATTACTACATTTACTTTGTGGAATTTAGTTCACGGTTCCCATACTCCAGTGCATGGGAAAGGGACTTTGGTGCCCAAATATTACATTGAGAGTAAAAAGAGGAAGTTTGACGGAGTTCCCTAAAAGCTCCTCGACTCAAACTGTTCCGTTTACAAGACAGCAAACTCAAGGAAGAAGAGGAAGATGGTCTGGAGGAGAATGATCTACCCTTTAGATCCTGGGGATGCCTTGAAAAGGAAGCTACAAAGTATCATAATCCAGTTGGGCTGTGGTGGCACACACCTTTAATTTCAGCACTCGGGAGGCAGAGGCAGGCAAATCTCTGTGAGTTCGAGGCCAACCTGGTCTACAAGACTTAGTTCCAGGGCAGGCACCAAAGCTACAGAGAAACCTTGTCTCAAAAAAACCAAAACAACAACAACAACAAAGTATCCAAATTGGCCTTCTTTGAGGGCCTCTTTAACTAAATTTACTCTGGCTCCCAGAAGATTTAAGCTCTCTCCTTCTCTAGTTTGATTTGGGGTGCTCTCCAGGAGACTCACAAGTTAGGTGAACAGTTGTCCTATTCCCCTGTGATATTTGATAGTGAATAGAAAGACAGTCCATCTTGGGAATTTATTCCTTATAAACTCTTGGATGAAATAAAACAGGCAGGCTATGGTACCACCACCCCCACTTACAAGGTTACTTTGGTAGAGGGGCTCACTGGCAGATGAAAAACACCTTATGACTGGTTTGAAGGGGCGAGAGCTTGCTTAACAGGAGGGGACTTTCTCTTATGAGAAGTAGACTATGAAGAATTGGCTAAACCGGAGGCTGTTTGGGTATGCTGGAGGAGACGGGAATGCACATGGCAGTATCAAGATAGTTAAAGCTAGACACGGAGGTGTTAACAGTAATGTCTGCAATTGGCTTGGGAGCACGAAAATGCCTTAAACAGTTCCCTGAGAGGGTCAATGTGAAACAGAAGGCAGGTGAACCTTATAAGAATTGTGTTGCATGGCTCCCAACAGTTACCTGTTTATACTAGGTCAAATGACACATTATTAGAATGGGATTCGCTTGTTTCTCCTACTTTTCTCTGACTGCTTACAAAACTAGAATTACATATATAGCCTGTGTAATACTACTGGGCAATGCCTGAGACAAGGAATCAGACATCAGCGTCAGGTTGTTTGCTCTGGAGACATCGCTGGTGGTAGCTGAGAATGGGAGGGAGGGGTTCATAAGAAACAGGTGCAGTTTTCCAGCTCACAACCAGTACAAAGGAGATGCGGTTTGTATCTTAGAATCAGGGGTAATTTGTCATGAAGCAATTTCCTCCCTCTAAGCCAGAGTTGTCAGTACTTGCAATAGCCGAATCTCACATCTGGGTAGGCTAAGTTCATTATCAGACACTTATTTCTTTATTTTAATTTTTTTTCATGTTACATACCAACTACTGTTTCCCCTCTTCCCCTCCTTCCACTTCCCCACACCTCCCCTCCACCCCACCCAACATCCACTCTTCAGAAAGGGTAAGGCCTCCCATAGGGAATCAACAAAGCCTGGCAAATGAAGTTGAAGCAGGACCAAGCCCTTCCCAGCAAGTTCAAGGCTAAGCAAGGTATCCCACCTTAGGGAATTGTTTACAGAGATTTCTGTCCTGCCCGGTCCCACAGCCATTCAGTACCAAAGAAATACACAGAGGTTTACATTAATTATAAACTGGTTAGTCTATTAGCTCAGGCTTCTTATTAACTCTTACATCTTTCATTAACCCATAATTCTTGTCTCTATCAGCCACGTGGCTTGGTGCCTTTTATCAGTGAGGCATTTTCGTCTTACTTCCTCTGCATCTGGGTGACGGCTGCAGACTGAGCCTTTCCTCTTCCCAGAATTCTCCTGTTCTGATTGTCCTGCCTATACTTCCTTCCTGGCTACTGGCCAATCAGCATTGTATTAAACCATTACAAGTGACAAATCTTTACAGAGTACAAGACCATTGTCCCACAGCAGAGAATGGGCTCCAAAAAGTCAGTTCCTGCACCAGGTCAGTTCCTGGTCCCACTGCTAGGGGCCCCACAAACTGCCCAAGTCACACAACTGTCACCCACATTCAGAGGACCTAGGACAGCCCCATGTAGACTCCCTAGCTGTCCCTCCAGAGTCCATGAGCTCCCACTAGCTCAGGTCAGCTCTCTCTGTGGGTTTCCCAATCATGATCTTGACCCCCACTTTCTCATATAATCCTCTCTCCCTCTCTTTGACCAGACTCAGACCAGTGCTTAGCTATGGATCTCTGCATCTGCTTCCATCAGTTACTAGATGAAGGTTCTATGACGACAATTAGGGTAGTCACCAATCTGATTACAGGAGAAGACCGGTTCAGGCACCTTTTCCACTATTGTTAGGAGTCTTAGCTGGGGGCATCCTTGTGGATTCCTGGGAATTTCCCTAGCACCAAGTTTCTCCCTAACCCCATAATGGCTTCCTCTATCAAGATATCTCTTTCCTTGCTCTTCTTCTCTGTCCCTCCCACAACTCAACCATCCCATTCCCTCATGTTCTCATCCTTGATCCTCTCCCCCTCTTTCCTCCCAACACCCAGTTTACTCAGGAGACCTTATCTATTTTCCCTTCCTAGGGCAACCTATGTGTGTCCCTCTTAGGGTCCTTCTTGTTACCTAGCTTCTCTGGGGCTGTGGGTTGTAGTCCAGTAATCCTTTGCTTTACATCTAAAATCCACTTATGAGTGAGTCCATATTGTGTTTGTCTTTCTGGGTCTGGGTTATCTCTCTCAGAATGATTTTTTTCTAGTTTTATGCATTTACCTTCAAATTTCCTGACGTCATTGTTTTTAACAGCTGAGTAATACTCCATTGTGTAAATGTACCACATTTTCTTTATCCATTCTTCGGTTGAGGGCATCTATGTTGTTTTCAGGTTCTGGCTATTACAAATAGTGTTGCTATGAACATAGCTGAGCAAATGTCATTGTGATATGATTGAGCAACCGTTGGGTATATACCCAAAAGTGGTATTGCTGGGTCTTGAGGTATATTGATTCCCAATTTTCTGAGAAACTGTCATAATCAGTTACTTGTTTTGTTTGTCTAATTTAGTTTTGTGTTATGTGTGAGTATGTAAGTGTATGTATGTGTGCATGTAGTTGCATATGTGGGTTCAAGTTAATGGATGTGCGTGTACATGGAGGCTAGAGGTTGCCTTGAGGGTTGTCACTCAAGATCCCATTCACCTTGTTGTTGCTTTTTTTGTTCATTAATAGTATCTGTCATTTGAAGTAGGATGTCCTTCTACATATGTGTTGCTTTTATTGGTTAAGGAATGAAGTTGTTTTGACCAATGGCTTAGCAGAGTAAAGACAGGTGGGAAATCCCATTTGTAGTCAGAGTCTGCACATTCATTTCCCAGCCACCCAGACCTGAATAATTACACAGAAACTATATTAATTACAACACTGTTTGGCCAATGGCTCAGGCATATTTCTATATAGCTCTTACATCTTAAATTAATACAGTTTTCTTAATCTATGTATTGCCACAAGGCTGCAGCTTACTGGTAATGTTCTGACATCTTTCTCCTCTGGCAGCTATATGGCATCTCTCTGCCTGCTCTCTGTCTCTGTTCGGATTTCCCACAAGGCTTTACTCTGCTAAGCCATTGGCTAAAAGAGCTGTATTCATTAGCCAATAAAAACAACACATATATAGAAGGCCATTCCACTTCGGTCACTAGCCTGGACCTTACTTACTCAGCTAAGCTGACTGACTCAGGACCCCCAAAGATCCCCCTGTCTCCAGCTCCCTGTTACTGTGCACCACCACGCCTGGAATGTTTTACACATACTCTCTGATCAAGCTCAGGCTTACACAAAAAGCATGTTACCAACTAAACTAGATCCCAACCAGATCTGTCTTTTAAATGACATTAAGTGGAGCTTGGGCAATGGCTAGGCTGTAAAGAGTACTAGCTGCTCTTCCAGCTCAATTTAATTTAATTTAATTTAATTTAATTCTGCTCAATTGCCAGAATCCACATGGTTGCTCACAAGTATCTAAAACTCCAGTCCTGAGGTGCTGCTTCCCTTCTCTGGCTCCATGAGTACTGCATACCCATGGTGTACACATATGTATGCAGGCAAAACATACATACATACACATACATACATAAAATACAATAAGAATAAATAAATATTAAATGTTGTGAAGTTACACGTACTTTACAGATTGGTAAACTGAGGCACAGAGGGCTCCATCACTAGTTTAGGATCATGTGACTTCTGAGTAGTGGTAAGACCTTGACTTCAGGGGCCTGGAAAGATGGTTCAGTAGCCAAGAGTACTTACTGCCCTTGCAGAGGCGATGACTTCAGTTCCCAGCATCACGTACTTCTAGCTCCATGAGAATTTAACATGGCCTCCATGGGCATCTGCACTCACACACACATACCCACATGCAGACACATAATGTTTTTCCTTAAAGATAAAGATCTTGACTTTGACTCCAGCCTCCTGAGAACTACACTTCCTGGAAATATTTTTCGTGCACAGCACCCAGTTTGTGCACCCAGAGGCGAGCGAGCGGCTAATGCCTCACTGAAGAAGACCTACAAAGGAGACAGCAGAGGAGTCTCAGAGACAGAGCCGACTTTCCCCTACCTGTTGGAAAGAAAAGGCTGGATGAAAGCAAACTCACATGAGTTGACAGCAAAATTCTAGCAGGATAGCTAAGCCAGAGAGAGGGCTCAGGGATCAAAAACACTTGCTGTTCTTGCAGAGGATCCGGATTTGGTTCTTGGTTGCTCACATGATGGTTCAGAAACAACTGTAATTTAACTCCAGGAAACCTAATTCCTCTTCTGGCCTCCACAGATGCCTGCATGCTTAGAGTGCACATCATATATTCAAGCACACATACAAACACATAAAATAAAAATATCAAACTCTGCAAGGTCAATATAGTCTGTGATTACATAGTACAGACATGAAGATCAGGTCATGGATCACTCCATTACAATAATAGTTGATAATCGTAGTAACAATAAATGGTGTGTGGGCGTGTCTGTAAGCACCAGAAGATGGTGTTGCAATGTCTTCCTTGACTGCTTCTCCAATTTATTCCTCTTCGTTTTTATTTTTAATTAGCATAAGATACATTAGACATCGTCATGCATTTTTAAGATAGCCTACAGGATGAGAGAAAATCTTTGCCAACTATGCCTCAAACAGAGGGCTAATGTCTAGAGTCTACACAGAAGTACAAAAATTAAATGCCAGTAAAATCAAAACTGCCAATCAACAAATAGGCTAGTTAAATGTACGGGCAGTTCTCAAAAGAAGAAACACAGCCAGTAAGTATTTTTGGAAAGTGTTCAACAGCCCTTATCCTCAGGGAAATGCAAATTAAAACTACTGTGATATACCACTTCACCCCAGGCATAATAAGTATCATCTAGAAAGCTAACAATAAATGTCCAAGAGGCTGTAGAGAACGAAGAACACTTATTCACTGCTGGTGGGAGTAGACACTGGGGTAAGCCATTGTGGGTATTCGTGTAGCAGTTCCTCAGAATGCAGATATCCCATTCCTGAGCATAAACCCTATCCATATTCCACCGCAGCGACACTCGCTCGCCCATCCATGTTTTTTATTGTCTATTTGCTACAGCTAAGGAACCGGGTCGGCTTTGATGTCCATCCACAGATGACTGGATCAGGAAAGCGTGGGACAGACACACAGCAAAATCTAACTCAGCTATAAAGAAAATAAGATTTGTAAGACAATGAGTGGATACGGGAAGTATACTATTAAGTGAGATGCTTCTCCATATTTTTTGAGACTGGGTTTCCTGCTGAGCCTGGAGCTTGCTATTTTGGCTGAACTGTCTGGCTTGCAAGATGGGTCCACCCACACACATGCCTCTGCGCCCACGGGCACTGGAGTTTCAGGCAGGTGCCCTCAAGTCTGACTTTTACATGGGTGCTGGGGATTGGGACTCAAGTCCTCAGGCGGGCACAGCAAGTGCTTTACCTTCTGGGCCATCTCATTGGCCCCGCGGCTGTTTATTCCCTGAGCAGGCTGAAAAGGAAAGCGGCAAACCTGGAGAGGGAAATGTCTGGTTTACGTTCTGGGTGTGCTGATGTAGCCAAGCCTCCGTGAAAACAACTGTAAAGGAGAACACACTGGTCATCAGAATAATGAGGCACTAAAAATGCGGGCGCGAGGGAGCACGAAGTGAGGATTCAGTAAATGCACCAGGTTACAGAGATTTTCCTTAGCATTACCTCCGCATTACCCGTAAATCCTCTCGGGGACCCTACCGGTAGAAAGAGTCAGCAATGATAACTGAAGTAATGATCTTCCCTAGTTATGATTTCAGAAACTTGGGGACTGAGATTCAGAAACTTGCCTAAGTCTCTCCACTTCTAACTGCTAAAGCTGGGATTCTAACTGGAGACCGCTGGTCCCGAGGTCTGAAGTCAGAACCATCTTGCCGTACAGTTTGTGGTCTTAAGCAATTCACAGAACCATGATTTTTTTTTACTTGTTCTTCTAATGATACCTTATATCCTCGTCTCTTGCTATACAAGAGCTTGGTCAGGCAAGATGACATATGCCTACAATCCCAACACTTGAGAGGTTGAGACAAAAAAATCAAGAGTTCAAATCCAGCCTGGGCTACACAATATCATATCTCAAAAAATAAATAACTAAATAATAAAAACTAACAAAGGTATCATTCTGTCTATCCATGGCTGTTCTGTTGTTGTTGCTTCTTGGTTAGTTGGTTTGAAAAAAAAAATGTCATTATATAGCCCAGGCTAGCCTTGACTCTAAAGCATTGCTCTTGCCTCAACCTCCAGAGTACTGGGATTACAAGCATGCACTACACTACCTAGCTCCAGCCACAGATTTATTAGCAACAAGCAGGCTGACCCATGGTTTTGTATGAACAGCCCCTACGTATACCAAAGGCTCTGCTTGTGAGCTGCCCATTAGTTTTCAGACACAGCCAAGATCACAGATGCCCAATAACAATATATCTTGCCAAAAAGACAAAATACTAATGCTACATTGTGTCCATACTCGAAACTGCTCGGGGCTGCTGTGGTTGTTCAGATAGAATAAGGCTCTGGACATAGGTGAACTCCGCTAGAATACCCAGGCTTGGGAGGTTTCTTCAGGGCCTCTAACTGCTTGGTGATGCTGACCCCTGCTGGCCATGTCCTGGTACTCCGCCTGTTCTCTCCCCACCTCCCGGGTTTGCCGCACTGGCTCCTAAACGGGCCTCAGGGATTCAGACCTACCAAGGAAAGGCCCAGAAGATCCAACTGTGACTGACCTCTTCACTTGTTGAAGGACCCCCAGGCCTCTGGAACTGATAACTCCAGAATCTTGTGTCTTTTGAACTGAGTGAACCATTAAAGAAGGAGATTTACCCCAAGCAAATCAGCTGATGGTTTTGAGGGTGAACCCAGAACCCAGCACAGGTCCCCGTGACCCCCAAAACCAAGCTAACACCCCTCCACCTTGTTCAGGGTTTTAAGGTACATGTTCTTTCTTGAAATGTTGTTAGAGCACGCTGTCACGGCACACTATTATGCTATGACTCTGGCAGAGAGGAAAGGAATGATCTTGTGTTACTATTTTCTCTTTGGGCGTTGCAGGCATAAACACAGCATTGCCCATGACTCTTCCTTAAGCATGTCATTCTGCAAAGGTTATTCAACAAAGGCGGAATGAAAATGTTTGACTGAGGAAAATTATGGGCTAGAAAGCGGCTGCGAAATTGCTTTTATAAATTGATAATTGGTGAGAAAAGGATGACAGTGAGGTGCGTAGCAAAGAGAAGCTCATTGCTGAGCACACAGCACCACCTGGTGGTTACTTCTAGAACTACCATTCCGACTTCACACTTCTTCAAAGTCTGGTCAGAAATGCACATATGTGTGAGAGATTAGGAAAAAATTAAATGATTTTTTTTAAATGCATCTTCTACAAAACCTCTTCTATGCACTTTGCCTTGGTTTCTTCACTAACCCCTTTTCTTTGCCTTATGCGTCTTCATGGACTTTACTCTGGAGTCTATTGTGCTATCCCTACTAAGTTTAGCTTTTAAAAAGTGTGTACGCATCAAATTAGCCCAAGTAACAGATGCAGGGAGGCAGTGTCTATTTATAATCCTGCAAAGAGATTTCATTCTTTGCTCTGGGTAAAATAAACACTGTACAGAAATTTAACAGGAGCGGAGAGGAGAGGGGGCTGATTGAGATTGTACTGTCCTGTGTCTTTGGCTCTGGCCACTGAAAAGAATACGAACTTCAGCACAGACAGGCAGAGATAATCAGCTGTCAAAGGGAGCTAGAGTTCTAGGCCCCTGCCATTCACTTAACACTGCCACCTGTTTCTCCTCTTCAAAGGACCCCAGGTTAAGTCCAGCAATGTCAAAACACCACCTCAGCCTCTGCCTTCATGGGACCTAGAGTCTTGTGGGGGAGAGAGTTGGGAAGAAAAGTGCATTTCAGATACTAATGCAGTTCCAGTACAGGAAGAGTTCTGAAAGTCCAACTTTGAGCCTTTTGATGCTGGCCACAGTCTCTGTGACCTATCAGGATGAAAGAAAACAGAAAATGCTATGTGTGCTGGCATGTGTTAGACCCTCCATCCAATCCTCAGTGTTTCCAAAAAGAGTATAAAGAAATCCTTGGCAAGGTCCTATTTCTCCTTTAATGATTTCTTTGAAATGAATTTCATAGCTTTAAAAAATTCGATGTGATCAAGGATGAGGGAAAAGGGGACACTTACACACTGTTGGTAGGAACACAAATTGTTACAACCACTATGGAAAACAATACAGAGGGGCTTCGCTAAACAAAGAAGAGGGCTACTTTGTGGCCCAGTGTATCCATCACTGGGCACATCCAAAGGAAGGGAGATTGGTCTTGCACTGAAGAGACATCTGTGCTCCCATATTAACTACAGGGATTTTTATACTAGTCAAGATCTGGCCTCAGCCTAGATGTCTGTTAAAAGATGAGTTCAGGGTTGGGAAGATGGATCGGTGGTAAAGCACTTACCACACGGTCTGAGGACCTGAGTTCGAAAACCAGGAGCCTATATAGAGCCAGACAACATCAGTTTGGGATTTGGAGGATGCCTGGAATCTGGTGAGCTAGCAAGCTTGGCCTCCAGCAGCAAGATGTCCCTCTTCAAAGTAGGTAGAAGTCAAGGACTGACATCTGAGCTGTCCTCTGTACACCACAGGTGCGGTGTGGCGCATACAATCACGAGAATACAATTCAGCAGAGATGACAGCAGCCTGGATTAATAACGCACTGTTCAGAGCCGAGAGACGTGAGCAGACTGGAGTTAGATGCAGACATAAGGAAAAGGGGGATGACAGGGTAGCACCAAGATTGCCTGTTCTCTGGACCCAAATGAAGAGGGTCACACTTGGAAAGGGGTGTAATACACCCTTTGATTATTTAAGTATAACCAAATGGAAACAGCAAACACCTGTGCCCTGTCCTCCTCCCTCTGACAATCACAGTTTCCCACAACCTCCCAGTCTCTCCATTCTCCAGTATCAGCTCTGCAAGGGCTCTGATAAGCCCGCAGGCAGCAGGCAAAAGGTCCTCGCGCCTGGGCGCTGCCGCGCATCCTCTTGCTTTCAGCCATTGTACACCACAACTAAGATGATCACCCATCTAATATTTTTGATGATTAACAGAATAAAAAAATGGCGAAGCCCTGTTGCTCTGACCCACACTTTAACGTTTACCATAATTAACACATGAGGATCAAGGGAACGGGACCAGGTCTGAAACTAAGTGGTATTTCAGGAACCTTAGTGGGGGTGGGTGGACATGGGAACTTGAGGGATCGGGCTGGGAAATGGGCAGTGGGGGAGGGGGAGGTCTTCTGCATTGGCAGCATGAGGACTTTTCCCAGGGAAAGTCTTTTCCCTTACGGAGCAGAGTGTGCCTAGTACAGCTGACTGTAAGTGTGGGATGTTGAACTATTCTCACCTGGTTCATTTCTAAGACAGAGGCTCATGTTGGGTCAAGACAAGCAGAGGTAGCCACCCCTGCCAGATGAATTAGGATTGTCACTCTGAGAAAACTGGGCCACTGCCTCTTCCAAGCTCTGAAGAAGAAAGAGTTTGAGATGTTGGTGAGAGGGAAAGACAGTCTATTAGCACGGAAGGTTTCAGAGCTCACGGCAAAGAGACTGGCTTTGTCTGAAACAGAAAATAGGCAAAATCAAGTTCAAGGTCATTCTCAATGGCAGCAGAAATGTCAGAGCTCATCAGGAAGAAAGCAATTAGATGGTCTGTCAGAGTCAAAGAAATGAGTCTTCTAGAATACCAGTGAGACTCAGGATGAGAGACAGCTAAGAACCCTGAAGGTCAGAGCAAACCAACCTTGCTCTTAATCTGAATTAGGCTGCAGAGCAATTGATATCCAGGATATCCAGTCAGGCATTGTGGAAATTGTAAATGATAATAATAATTTAAGTTATATTAATCGAATTTACTCCAAGACACCTTTAAAATGGGCATTCTCCATTTTTCATGGAGGCTAGAGCGACAGCTCAGCAGTTGGCTACTCTTGCAGAGAACTGTAATCAATTCCCTGGAACTACATGACAGTTAACAACTGTCTGTAACTCCAGTTTTAGGGTCTTCAATGACCTCTCTGGGCTCCTAAGGTACCAGGTATTACAACAAAACACCCATACACACAAAATAAATTTTTTTAAAAGGTGTCCTCCATTTTCCACACAAAGAAACACGTCTCCACGTTTAAAAAAAAATGTTATACTATGGTCGTTCATCAGCTAGGACCAGTATCTCCTTGACTGTGGTCTCCATGGAGACCCTCTCATCACTACTGTCTGGGAGCATTTGATAGTGTTACAAAACCTCCGAGAGACATCCCCACCCCCGCCCTAAGCATGTTGCCTTTGAAAAAAGAGATCTGTGTCCTTGAAGAGATGCAGAGCTAAGCCCCAAATGCTACTTGCCTCTTCCATCACCTGGAGAGCCAATGGCAGGACAGAGCTTCGGTAAGAGCAGCTGAAGCCGCACACACAGTCTGGCAGCCTCATTGGCATGGCTGAGCTGGCAACGGGAAGCTCATGCGGGGCAGTTGAATAATCAGCACTGAGGCCTGGGCTTTAACCACTATTATTTGAAAGATGATTGTGTGCAGTTATTTCAGCCAATTAAACCCTGATCATCAGCCAGCCTGGCTTCCAGCTCACAGCAGTTGGTACAGTTTCTGCCTCAGCTTCTCTCTGTCTGTGTGGGGAAGTAGAACTGGAGGCTAATCGGCATGGTCTTCATGCCAAGAAGGTGGGGAGGGGAGAGTAGAACAGGGTGCTTAACCTCTCACCAGGAAAGTAAGAGGTCCATCTACTGCTGCAGGAAGACTCGCTCTTTGGCACCTCTCAGGAAAGGGCTATCCTTTGTCTGTTTATCAGGGGAGAGGCAGAACTGGGACAAAAGCTGGGGCTGCCACTGAAGCATTGATGGGGCTGCCAGTTTTATGGCTGGAAGCTGTGATGGTTTGAGGATTGTCTTGTCTCCTCATCCTTGATGATGTAAGGCATGCAACCTTACGGAGGCAGCAATGCAGCTCAGTACTGTTTCTATCCAACGTGGTAGACGCTGAGAGACATTCTGATTTCCATTAACTCACAGCTGAGGATGTTGCTCAGGGTGCACCGTGTGCTTTAGCATGCTCCAGGTCCTGAGATAAACTCCCAACTCCAAAAACAAAGTTAGATTTTAATCAAAGTTAGATCGGGTGGCTGGGAAGAAGTCTCTGTCACTAAAGTCCTTGCCACGTAAACATGATCCGTGTTTGGATCACCAACACTCACGAAAAAAGCCAAGTGTGTTGAGGAACCTCCTTCAGCTGATGTCCTTTGAGAGTCTGGATCAGGTTGCACGTGCTGGGTTTGGTTGCTGTTCCCCATTCATGCAGAGGACTGTAATCTGTGAGCTTCCCTAAATAAAAAATAAATAAATAAAAATAAACCTTTCTTATGCTCAATTCTGAGCTAGTGTGGAATTACTTTATTCATGTTCTTCTACACAAGTGTGCTGGTGTACACTTGTGATCTCCGTGCTGGGGAGGCAGAGAGTGATGTCTCCAGCCAGCTGGTGAGCTCCAGGCTCAATTAGCAACCTTGACTCAAAAAATAGGTGGAAGCATGAAAAGGGATGATACCTTATAAAATTAACCTCTGACCCCTACTTACATGTGCACACACATAGGAACCTTTATAGACTCATACACCTCTCTCTCTCTCTCTCTCTCTCTCCAAATAAAACTGGGTTCAATCTCCAATACACACACATGGCAGCTAACAACCATCTCTGACTCCAGCTCCAGGGGATCCAGTGTCCTCTTCTGACCTTTGTGGGCACCAGGCATACATGTGATGTACAGACATACATGCATACAAAACACTTATACACACAAAATAAAAACAGATAAATCCCAAGACTAATTTTACAAAAACACTCAGTGTTTCAGGCATAGAGCCACACTTCAAGCGCTCAGTAGGGCTGTGCTATGGTTTGTATGTGGAATGTTCCCCCAAAGGTGCCCATGTTTGAACACTTGATCCCAGTGCCTAGCTGGCTGCCCTGTTTGGGAAGGCTATGGAATCCAATCTGGCAGACATAGACCACTGCGGGAAAACTTAAAGTTTTCAAGCTCTCTCAAGTTTTTATGTGGATGAGTCCACGTTGGCACCAATTCTATGTGTGTGTGTGTGTGCGCGTGCATGTGTGTGTGCGTTTGTGTTTGTGTGTGTGCATATGTGTATGCACAGTTACTTTTCAAGCTCCCCCAGGTTTTTATGTGGATGAGTCCACATTGGCACCAATTCTGTGTGTGTGCACGCATGTGTGTGTGCGTATGTGCATGTGTGCATGTGTAGAGTTACTTTTCAAGCTTTCTCAGATTTTTATGTGAATGAGTCCACGTTGGCACCAGTTCTGTTGGCCAAGGCTGCTTGTTCGTCCCCGGCTGCTCAGACCCAAAATAATTACACAGAATCTGTATTAATTAACTCACTGCTTGGCTAATAGCTTAGGAATCTTTGTAGCTACCTCTGATATTATAAATTGACCCATTTCTTTTTTTTCTTTTTTTTTTTTGGTTTTTTGAGACACAGTTTCTCTGTGGTTTTGGAGCCTGTCCTGGAACTAGCTCTTGTAGACCAGGCTGGTCTCGAACTCACAGAGATTCGCCTGCCTCTGCCTCCCGAGTGCTGGGATTAAAGGCGTGCGCCACCACCACCCAGCTAAATTGACCCATTTCTATTCACCTGTGCATCACCACAAGGTCGTAGCCTACCGGCAAGATTCAAACATCCGTCTCCTCTGGTGGTTACATGGTGTCTCACTGATTCCACCTACTCTCTATATATTTTCCAGCCTGGCTATATCCTGTTAAGCCATTGACTGAAAGCAGCTTCTTTATTAACCAATGACAATAAAACATATTCATAGCATCAGAGGGAAATCCCACATCATATGGGTGTTTTGCATACATATATATGTATGAATACAAACATACATATATATATGCATGGCATCCATGTGCTACATATATACGTATATGCAGGTAAAACACTCATATGTATAGCACATGTGTGCCTTGAAGGTCAGAAAAGGGCATCAAATCCCTTTTTCCCCACATAGAAAAACCTCTCTCTCTCTCTCTCTCTCTCTCTCTCTCTCGCTCGCTCTCTCTCTCTCTCTCTCTCTCTCTCTCTCTCTCTCTCTCTCTTAGCTACCATGACTTGAACACACACCCCAACTCCCATGGTACTAAGTAACTTCTGAGTTTGTAAGGGGGGAAAATCCTTCTTCCTTTAAATAATTTATGTCCGGTGTTCCAGTCACAACTATGCAAAAGTAACCACTACACTATGGAGGCAGTGGCCTCAGGACCCACAGGGTGCTGCTCCTCCCGTTTACCTCTCACAGACCCCTCCCTCCTTCCTTGTGTTTCAGCCACAGGGTTCTCCCTCCACTGCTCTTCTCCCATCCCCAGAAAAGCCTCCTTTGACCCCAGAACCAAGCCTGGCTCCCCATCATTTGATCCGTACCGTCCTATGCCTGTCTTTCCTTGCACCGGTCATCCTGAGAAAGCCGATGCTCCTGGCATCACTAGACCTCACCGTTTGTGGGAACTTCTACATCCCTGGTGCCTCTGCATTATACGGCCGGTGGCCAATGCTCAGTAAATACCCAATGGGCAAGTGAATATTACATTCTCAAAATGTCTTCGATTGACAGCCCTTTCCCTCTGACGTTCAGGCTTCTTCTATTATTCTTCATAACGCTTAGCTTTTATTTTCCCACTAAACGTTTTTAATTTTTCTAGAGTTACTTATTTTATGTTGTGTGTGGGCGCTTTGCCCGCATGTATATACACACATCATGAGTGCCTGATGCCCTTGGAGGTCAGAAGAGAGTGCCAGGTCCCCCGGAATGGGAGCTACAAACAGCTGTAAGCCGCTATGTGTGTGCTGGGAACAAAACCAAGTCCTCTGCAAGAGCAGGACGCACTCGCGATTGCTGAGCCACCTCTCCAGACTCCTGTAGTTGCATTTCCTTTTCTATTGTTAATTATTAACAGTGTGTGTGATGTGTGAGTACACAAAAGTGTGCATAGGGAGCCAGAGGACAGCTCTCCGGAGTCAGCAATCTCCTTCCAGCTAATCGCCTCTGCCTCTCTGAGTCCTCCAGGCTAACTGACCGACTTCTGAGCATCCAGGAAATCCTCCTCTTTCCATCACCCATCTCACTCCAGGAGAGGTACAAGGAGCTGTACCCCGCCCTTCCCTCTGTACAGCCAAACAAAGGGAAATACACCTGGTGGGGTAATCCCAGGCTACGCTTGGCACAAACCAACTCTCCTCTCAGTACCTTCAGCTCGCACAGACTGGTGTGAGCCTAGCAATTCCATCATCCTCCAGGTGGCTCTAAGAGAAACACAGGGAATGGAAGAGTAGCAAGCACTGAGCCCTATGTGGCTCCCCCTAGAGGACATGCATGCCATCGCGGCTCACACATCATGGTCCCAACCAGGGCATTGGTGAGCGTTTGATGAATATGTCTTATCTTAGTCCCAAGCAACCATCCTGCACCTGTTAAGATCAAGGAAAGGTGAGGCTTGGACATTTCAGCCCACAGGTTACCAAGGTATCAACAGAGGAGGAACAAAAGCCAAGATCCAAACTTGTAGTTGAGGAGTCAGGAAGAAGTGACAAGATTCAGCTGGGCAGTGGTAACACATGCCTTTAATCCCAACACTTGGGAGGCAGAAGCGGGCAAATCGCTGTGAATTTGAGGTCAGCCTGGTTTACAAGACAAGCTCCAGGACAGGCTCCAAAGCCACAGAGAAACCCTGTCTCGAATAACAAAACCAAAGCAAAGGAAGGAAGGAAGGAAGGAAGGAAGGAAGGAAGGAAGGAAGGAAGGAAGGAAGAAATAAGAAAGAAAGAAAAAGATTCTAGAATTAAAAGCTCCAGGACCTGGAGCTGAGAAGATCTCTCAATCAGTAAAGTGTTGCCACACAAGCCTGAGGACCTGAGTTCAGATCCCCAGTACCCACCCAAAAAAAGTCAGGTATGGCAGTGTGCACCCGCAACCCTGGCATGTAGGTGAGTGGGGGCAGGGACAGCAATATGGCAGCGGATGGCAGGCCAGCTGGCCGGGTGGAAACAAGGAGCTTCAGGGTCAGTAAGAGACCCTGTTTTAGAATAATATGGCAGAGACACACCTGAGAAAGGCAGCCGATATCCAGTCTCCCCAGGCACCAGCATATACAGGCATTCACATCCGTATACACGCATGCTCACACATGCATATAGATACACAAAGAAATAAATGCATGAAAGGAATGCGTTACTTTTAAAGTAGACTCTAAAGCCAGTGCCTGGGCGGCACCATGATCATTGTTTTGAGTATCGCCCAGGAGACGCAGCCAACACTGAACTCCCTGGCTGAGACTCACAACTCCTATCATCAAGACTCGGGACTGCTAATGACAGGATGTGACCTGAACTAAGTGAACAATGTAAGAAGAATAACAACCCCTAACTTCTCAAACCGCTGGGGTGGACAAATCGTACTCCCAGCCACAATCTCATCTGACCTTGCAGCAACCCTGTTGACTTAGGCACGTTGTCTCCATATGGGACAAAAACCTTGAGAAGGGTGATTAATGGACTAACGTCACACAAAACCTTCACGGGCCAGGCACTCCTCTGTCCCTGTTGTGTGTTTGTTGGTTTAATTTCTATCATGTTGTGTCAGCATTTGCTCTCATGTAGGTGACCACAGGCATTCCCACGGCACGACACACATGTGGAAGTCAGAAGACAGCCTCAGAGGTTCCACCTTGTTGGAGGAAGGGTCTCTTGTTATTGGCCACTGCCTACCTTAGACTCGCTGGCCCATGGGCTTCAGGGATTTTCCTGTCTCCCCCACCCATCACCCCGTATGAGTGCTGGGATTACAAACACTCTACCGTGCCTGGTTTTTTTGGTGGGTTGTTCTGCACAAAGCCTTCCATCCACCGACTGTCTCCCCAACCCTCAGCTCCAGGTTTCTAATCCACGCTTAGGCCTCTTGCTTCCTCGGGTAGCTACCTTCCATGACAGCATGAAATGAGCATATGTCGGCTGTGGGTTCCAGAGCATGGGTGCTCTGAGCATCAAAAGGAGTTTACAAGTGCAGATATTCCAATCAGACCGCTCTGCCACCTGCTTGCTGGGTGGCGGCTGGTAAGTTTACCCACTCCGATGACATACAGACACACTGCCTAGCCCTTAGGGTTACGGTTGGGATTTAAATGGATAAGGAATACAAACTGCTTAGCGCTGTGCCTGGCCCAACATTAGAACTTAATAAACACCGAGTGCTGTTGCCAAGATCCTTCTCGGAGACAGAAAGGGGCCACTGTCCCTTCCTTCCTCCCTGGGGTGTGATCTGCCTCACAGGGCTACACTCTGCCTTTAGTCAGGGAACAGCCTCACCACTTCACCGGCTTCACTGCCTGTGAGAAGTGAATGTCCCTTCCTTTGTCTAAGAACCAGCACTGGCCACACTGCCCATCCCCCAGGCCTCCCTCTCAGTTTCCTGGCCACTGGGTGGCCCTATGGTGCCACACCTGAGTTACTCTCAAAAGTGTTTGTTTCAGGATAGTTTTCAGAGGAAACAAGAGAAGGGGAGGGGAGAGACAGGAAAGACATCCAGCTCTTGGGGGTAGCTGAGGCTTGGGAGGGAGGAAAGAATCTCACAGGTGACACTAACAGTCCCCTGTACTCTGCACCCTGAGATCACCCTTCTGACACAGAGAAAACTGGCGAGCAGTGGGGTGGGGGAAGGGAACGGGAGGGACCTCTCAGTTCCACTACCACCAGGCCTGCCTCCAAAAAGGCTGTGCCCACGGACGACGAGCCAATGTTTATTTTCTGTCAGTTCTCCAGTCAGTAAACACAGGAACCAGGAAGTTAGGAAATGGCCTTTTCTAAATAGCCTTAGAAGTAATCCAACATGAAGGACGTGTGGGGGAAGGATATAAAGAATTTACACTCACAATGGAAGGAAGAACCAGCAAAGACTATGAATCGTTCCTTCTCCAGTGACGTAGCAGGAGGCCAGGGACATGACACTTGCCACTGTCTGCAGAGGTGCTCTTGCACACTTCTCGTCCAGGGACACAGGCAAAGAAATCTCTGTGAATTTAAGGCCTGCCTGGTCCACATAGTGAGTTCTAGGACTGCCAAGACTATGTCATAGACTATGGGGGTTTAAATGAGAGTAGCGCCCACACATAGGTTTATATATTTTAATACCCAATTCCAAGATGGTGGAACTGCTTGGGAAGGATGAGGAGGTGTGGCCTTATTGTGGAGATGTTGTTAGTAGCTCTCTTCTCGGTGTTTATGGATCTAGATGTAAGCTCTGAGCTACTGCTCCCTTATCCATACCCACCTGCCTGCTGCCATGGTTCCTGACATAATGGCCAACGATTCTAAGCCCCAGAAACCATAAGTCTCCAAATTAAATACTTTGCTTTATAAGTCATGTTGGTTGCGGTGTTTTATCATAGCATTAGAAAAGTAACTAAGACATAGAACCTACTTTAGACACACAAACACACAAAATTACTTGCTGCTCTTGCAGATGACCTGGGTTCAAGTCCCAGCACCCACCAGACAGCTAACAACCATTTCTAATTCCGGAGGAACCCACTGCCCTCTTTTAACCTTTGGGGGTATTGCATGAACACGGTAGCCATACCTACATGCAGGCAAAACACCCATAAACATAAAATAAAAATAAATACATCTTCTAATAAAATTTTAAAGAAGGCACATGAAAGGCCTATCAGCAAATTAGAAGGTTATTTGCATCTTTAACCTCTGGTGAAACATGAACCCATAGATAAGCCAGATGTGGGGAATCTGGACACTATACTACCAGTGGGAACAGAAAGGCAATTCAATCGTTGAAAACGAGCCTGGCTCTAGGGACTAAACAGAGAGTTCTTATATGGTCCAGCAATTCTATCCCCAGGTATATGCCTGTACTACATATATGTCCAGAGAATGATACATACAACGTTTGCATTACCCTTTTTGTTTGTTTGGTTGGTTGGTTGATTTTGAGACAGGGTCTCTCTAAGTAGCCCTGGCTGTCCTGGAACTTGCTACATCTATCAGGCTGGCCTGGAGTTCACAATGAACTTGCCTCTGCCTCATGAGAGTAAGATTAAAAGTAGACACCAACAGAAGAAAAACATTCTTCTTTTTTCTTTTTAATTGATTTTTATTGAGCTCTACATTTTTCTCTGTTCCCCTCCATTTCTCTCCCCTCCCCTTCAATTCTCCCCCAAGGTCCCCATGTTCCCAATTTACTCAGGAAATCTTGACTTTTTCTAAGCAGCTCAATCCCCCATGAAGCAGATTCCGGGGTAGTCACACTGGGGACCGCTGATGGTAATATAAAGGAATGAAGCTGTCAAGTGTGGCCGCACATGCTGTCCAGGAGCTGAAAGCAAAAGTTTTGTACATGAAGTCCTGCCTGGGACACTAAGCAAGACCATCTCAAAATAACATATTTTAATGGTTGGCGGTGTAGCTCAGAGGCCTTGCTGCCTACCCTGAGCAAGTCCTTCAGTAGCCTTTTACCTTCACCCTGGGAAAAGCACTGAAACTCTAACACATACGGTAATGTGCATGAAGCTGAGGACCAGGGCTGGGGAGGTTGCTCCCTGGGTAAAGACACTTGCTGCCAAGCCTGGAAACCTGAGTTCATTGTCAGGGAACTTCATGCTGGAAAAGAAGAAGCTCCTGAAAGTTGGCCTCTGACCTCCACGTGTGGCATGTGTAAGAGTTAGATTTGAAGAAGAAAGAGAACAGGAAAAATACAGAGGCCAAAGGGTAGACTGGATAATTAGTTAAGAAAAGCAGGCAAGAAACAAGCCTAACTAAGGCCAAACATTCATGAATAAGAATAAGACTCTGTGTGTGATTCATCTGGGAGCTGGGTGGTGGGCCCCCGAGAGGAGTTCAGAGAGCATAACATCGTATTACAACAGAGGGACAAGACCAGAGACTGACCTCTGGCCTCCACACACACAATACACATACACACAGCATTTTAAAAGTCCGTAATAAATGCCAAACACTCTGCTTTTATTTTTCTTGGTCAACACATTGATAAAGGCTGCAAATGAGTGATTTTCTCTGAGTGTCTTCGCTACAGTCCTAGACGCACTCAGGACTGCTTATTGTTTTTACGACAGAGACAACTGAAGCTCATTGTGACAATATCCATTGTCACACAGCAATCAAGAAGCCACTATACCAGCCATCATCTAAATGCCATATTGGTCCGTATGACCACGATATCGGTCACACCTATATAGTGAAGGGAGCATCTCATAATGTGGGAAAAGAGATAAACACAAAATTAAGCACTCAGCAAAGAATTCTGAAAGTCAAGGCACCAAAGCCCTTCTCCCTGAGTGATATTCCTGTCATCTCTGTGGGCCAACCTTCCCAGCACCGAGTCCCCAGCTCTGGTCAGTCCCCAGCTCTGCTCTACCAGCATCCTACGAGCCCTCCCTTCCGGAGCTCTGTTAAGGAGACAAAGACTTGTGAATGAGACCTTCTGTTTCCAGAGCCATGCGCTCAGAGGTATTCCAGATCTCTCTCCTTCTCTGAAAAAACACTGACCAAGACCAGCTGGAGAGGACAGTCATACATCAAGATAGAAACCTTAGCAGAGACTATAGAGGAATGCTGATTTCTGGGTTACTACCCGTGGCTTATATACAAAACCTGCCCAGGGGTGGCACCATGGACATTGAGCAGGGCCCTTCCACATCAATCATTAGTCAAGAAAATACTCCCTTAGACATGCCCAAGGGCCAATCTGATAGAGGCAATTCCTCAACTGAGGTGCCCTCTTCTCAAAAAAAAAAAAGAAAAGAAACAAAAAAAAAAAACTCTAGTTGTGCCAAGTTGACAAAACTAACCACAACAAGAAGATTGAGTTAAAAGTGATAAGAAACTCTTAGGAGAGGCCAGAGGGTGCAACAAGCAGAAAGAAGACTCAGAAGATCAACTGTGTTGGTTTGGTTTGGGGTTTTTCCATTTTCTACCCAGTAAGAAGACTCTGGCTCTTCTAGAAGACATCCTCTTCCTATCTTATTTTATGCGCATCAAATGCTACCCAAAAGTTCAGCTACTTAAGAAGCCATTGTATTATGTGCCTGTATGCTGTGGACCAGAGGTTTGGACAGACCACAGATGGCATGGGCAGAGGAATGACATGTCTCTGCTTCCTCATGTCACAGACCAAGAGGATGGCTTGATTCTGGGGTCGGGATCGTCTGGAGCTCATCCCCGAATATTCTAGGAGTCCCCAAACACTGGTATCTTCAAAGCTTCTATGCATGATTGACATGTCCATCCAGTTGCTCTCACAGTATTGCAACCTTAAGACACTAAGACTTCTGAGGTGGCAGCTATCTTACTCTGTCGTCTATATTAAAAGATAAGGTATGTTTTGTGCTGCCGCTCGCATGGCTTGAGTCCTGAAACCCTGTCTGGGGTTACTGAGGAAATGAAGAATGATTGAATGCATGAACAAAAAGCTGGGGTCAAGAAGGCTGTGTGCATTCTGATGGATGGTAAGGGGTCTTCGAAGGTGAGCAGTCTCAGGCTGCCAACACCCTGGAGGAAGAAGCTAAAGCTGATACACACTGGTCGCTTGCTTGCACTCAGACCCCTAGGAAGGCTCTCAATATCCCTCTTAGCCTGGCCCATATGGGGAGTGGTTTTGCCAACATCCGTGTGTTTGAGGCTTCGGTCTTTGTCATGGCTGTGCCCCTGTCAGCAATACATACTCATTCAGGACTCCAGATACTCGGGGCTTCTGCTTCCTACAGCTTAGGTCCTAGTTCAGGGGCCTGAGAAATCCAAGGGTGGGGCTCCAGCTTTTGGTGAGGGCCAAATAAGGTATCTTCCTTCCTTCCTTCCTTCCTTCCTTCCTTCCTTCCTTCCTTCCTTCCTTTCTTCCTTCCTTCCTTCTTTCTTTCTTTTTGTTTTTTGTTTGTTTGTTTGGCATCTTTTTTTTTCTTTTTTGTTTATTTTTCAAGACAGGGTTTCTATGTAGCTTTGGAGCCTGTCCTGGAACTAGGTCTTGTAGACCAGGCTGGCCTTGAACTCACAGAGATCCACCTGTCTTTGCACCCCAAGAGCTGGGATTAAAGGCGTGTACCACCACTACCCAGCTTCTTGGTGCATCTTTACTTGGCGGTGAGACAAAGGAAGCATGATGGCTTGGGTCTCCCTCTTCCTTCAAATGCATTGCTATCTTTGGTGCCCCTTCATGTCGTCGTCTAATCTAACCACCTCCCAAAGGCCCCACATCCAAGACTCCCAGCGCCTTAAAACCAAACTGAGAAGTGAAGGAGTACCCACTAAATGATCCCTTTATTCAGCCTCCAATGAAAGACAGAAGCTCTCCCCGAGGTACAAAGGAGGCAGCTTGCTGAGCTGCTGGTCTGTTCTAAGCCATCCTGCAGCGGTAGCTACACTACTGTATTTGTGTGTGAGGGATTGGCCAGGCTCTGAACTGAAATACATACAGCATCCACTGTTCTTTATTCTGTAAATACCAGTGCTTTAGACAGGGTTGGGGACAGAGCTCAGTAACAGAGCACATGCCCAGTGTTCAAGGCCCTAGGTTCACTCTCCTTCAGAGAAAACAAAAGTGTATATGTTAGGGAGTAGATACAAGACAGTCCTGGAAGGAAAGGTGTGATCAAGGTATATTATACTGCTATGTGCAAAACTGTGCAAGAATAAATAAAGAACCAAGGAAAATGGAGGATAAATAAGATCAAAGCACATTGTACAAAGTTCACAAAGAACTAAGAAAAATATTTTTTGCTTAAAAAAAAAAAGTACAGGCAACACACATCTCTGTCCATCCTAACCCCCAGCCAGCCTTACACACCTTAGGAAAGCAGATTCCCAAGCCTCCCCACTTTGGCTGGAATATAGAATTTGGGGTACCTCCACCCAGAGTGGAAAAGTCTTCCCTCACCACCTCTTCCTCTGGGTTTCAGAGTCTAAACACGCCTGAAGTTCCAGGCCCTTAGTTGTGTTAGCCTGACCCTCATTTTATGGAGAAAGAAAACAGTAGTCAGTGAGGCAGCAGGAGGTAAATGGGCCCAAGGGCAGCGGTGTGGGGCCTTGGACCTTCTGAGATGTGGGGAGTTTACAGAAGGCAGAAGTCTGGTTCCTGGTTTTTCTCTTCCTCTCTACACCCATAAAACTGCTCAGCACGGGTGCTGTGCAGTCACGTCTGCAAAGTGGGAGTTTCCAGAAAGTTTCTGATAAGCTTCCAGGGCCCACCCATCTGGGCAAGGATCCCATACTGCCCAGGCAGAGAGCCAAAACTGACGCTTCCTTGGGGCGTGGCTCCTGTGATCAGCGCTAGGGGCCATATGCTTGAAAGATCCTGTGCCGACCAGAACCGCCAGAGTATGGCGGACAGGAAGCTGGGATTGTTTGCTTTCCAATGAGGTTTCCCAGGCCAAAGCAGCAGCAGGCATCTTTAAGTCCTAAAGTATGAAACCCAACCCAGAGAGCCAAGGCATTCCCTCACGGAACTCTGCTCTGTGACTACCGCCTAGGCCCACCTCTCCCTCTTCCATAGCCACCCTGATGGAGGCTCTGTTAGCTTCTCCAAAACATATGTTGCAACCCCTAGTCCTTGAACATGTGACTAGATTTGGAGACGATACCTTTAAAGCCATGACTCCACTAATGAGGCTACTAAAACGGGCCTCCTCCGGATTCAACAAGGAAATTTGGACACACAGACATGAAGAATATGAACACACATTCATGGAAGAGACCTCACAAGGCACAGAGAGAAACCAGCTTTTTAAAAGTGGAGAGGCTTCAAAGAAAGTTCAGCTTAGGGACACCTTGCTCTTATACTCCAAACCTCCAGAGTCACGGGGAAGTAGTTTCTATCAAGTTTGGAGCCTTTTGTTATAGCATCCCTGACAACCTAATGCTGTTGCTGCCTTCTGAGAATTACACATCTTCACACCCAACCTTGGTATAAGCTGGATCAATCCTCTCAGGGAGCTATTCCCTCCCTCCTCCTCTGACTTAATGACTAACTCCACAGTCCAGACCGCCTTGCTACAGCCATCCTCTCAGGCCCTTATCCATGGGGATATATTCCCATGCCCCTCATGGATGCCTAAAACGACAAGCACTCCCGAACTCTGCATTTTCATATGTGTACATTAAAATTTACCCTAAGAGATTAATATCCATAATAATGGAATGATGATAGCATCCAATGATAAAGTTACATTTTTCCTCTCTCAAAATACTTTACTCTCCCACTGACTTATGATGTCAAAGATTAAAGGAAGCATTTCATAGCGCGTCTCTTTGGCACATCTAAACGACCAGCATCCCTAGTCTTGCACTTTGAGCTAGTAAGTAAAATGAAAGATTGCTTGAACACAATGAGCTGGTGGGTAGTACCTGCAGCGTGGATATGTTGAACAAAGAGAGGATGCCCGTTCCAGGCAAGATGGAACAGGACTACACAAGACTTCACACTGTTACTCAGACTGGGATGCAATTTAAAGCTTATGAACTATCTATTTCTAGAATCTCCCATTTGCTATTTTCAGACCACAATCCACTGCAGACAGACAAACGTACGGAAAGTGAAACTGTGAGCAAGGAGATGGCAATACATTTGCTGCCATTCTAAGCTCTATGACATCATATCTTAGTTTATCTCCCGTCAGCACCTCCCTTACAAGAAATTGACCTTTGAGACATGACTGTATTTGGCTCCTCGCCATCTCCCAAGGATGAATAATTGATGAACTAACAAAACAAAGAGTAGGTTGAATTGAACTTGGACGTCTGATAAGTAGCTCAGCTTCTCCTGGCAGGCTTTCCCACCTTAGACCCCATAGCATACTTTTTGGTGTGTTCATCTTCTTCCTATGCAAATTCTAAAGCCACGCTAGGGTCAGAAGAATTAGCGCTGCTCTACAGATTGCAGATCACAAAATAGAAGCCCGAGGAAGAGTGGTACTTAAACAGAGATACTGGTTGTCTACGATAGCAGTGCAGGGTGTCCAGGCATTGAACACAGCAGACTTCGGGGAGGCCCTTACCACTGTTCTACCATTCCCTAAAGCTTGAGTCAACGGCTCCCTCTCAGTCTGGGTAAAGTTGTCCCTAAACACTACAAATCTGTAGGACTGTGCTCGTGCCTTAATGTGACATGCCTGTGACATCAGTAAGAAGCTGGAGCAGAAGGATCATTCGTTTGAGACCAACCTGGGCAATACAACAGTGTCTCAAAGGGGAGGAAGTGATGGAGGAAGGAAAGATGGAAAAGATGAAGGGAAGGAGGAAGGAAGGGAGGGGAAAAAAGAAGATAGAAAGGTAGAAAGGAGGGAGGGAGGAAAGGGGGAGGAAGAGAGAAAAAAGCAGGAAAGAAGAAAAGAACAGGAAAAGAGGTGTGTATGTGTGTGTGTGTGTGTGTTCACTCAAGATTGACAGATGCATATTGCCCTCAGGCACTAGAGGAGAATTGGGAAGAGGGAATGTTGAATCTTGAGGTAAGGGTGGAAATCCTACCCTCACCTGTGTGCAGAGGAACGGCTAGAATCCTCTGGGACCCTAGAAAGTAAGAGGAACAGGAATACTGGAGACCAGAAAGGCCTAGTTAACAGCTCAGTGCTTTAATGGATGAAATCAGCCTGGCATTCCAGTGGAAGAGTCTGGGATTGATGGCTCCTGGTCTTTGGTGAGTGCTCCTCTTAGTTCGGAGGCTACCCCTCTCTTACTCACCTCACCCTCACACCGAGCCCAAATCACAGAAATCATTTTGTCTGGGGCCAGGCTGACTGGGATTTAACGAGAGAAAGATGTTTGTTTCCCCGAAAACAAAGACCTGGGTCAACAGATCTCCCATGGCCGCTATTGATTAGGAGAGCAAAGGCTCTCGACCTGGGAACCCAGTGGCCCTGAAGGAAAGATAGGCCATGACTGGAGAGGCCTTTTATAAGCGTGCCTGTGGGCTACAATCCTAAGAACAGAGTTCCTCTCCTCACACCTGGGATGCCTCAGAGTCAGACTCAGAATCGTAGAGTTGGAAAGGACCCCAAGAATTCCCCCAATTCGGTTCTTTATCTGGAGTCCACAACATTAAGAATTCGGCGCATGTGAGCTAAGAAAGGGGCTATAAAAGTTTCACTCATCTCTTTCTGAAATTTAGCATTTCTTTTCAACATAAACATAGCCAACAAGACACCTATGAATTAGGAGTGACCAACCCCTTCTCATTAAGAATAACAAGCTGGGCACCACGGTACGGACAGGCCTGGACCACCAGCATTTGCCCTGCTGAGACAGGAAGAGTGTGAGTTTCAAGTCAATCTGGGCTATTTAGTAAAACCCTGTTTCAAAAGACAAGTCTCCCACCCCTGTGGAACGGTGGCATGTACCTCAGAGGAAGGTGGATCTCTGTGAGTTTGAAGCTAGCCTGGTCTATATATCGAGTTCCAGGACAGTCAGGGCTACACAGACAGACCCTATCTCAAAACAAACAAATAAAAAACCAAAGCAAAAATATGGAGTTTATCAGGAGTGGGAGGAGGAGAGAGAGAGCAATGGGGGTAAAAATGGCCTGAATAATTCATATGCATATATGCAATAGCAAAAACATTATAACTTTCAAAAATTTTAAAAAGAGCCTGGAGAGAAGACTCAGCAGTCAAGAGTGTTTGCTGCTCTTGCAAAGAACCCAGGTTCGCTTCTTAGCACCTACAGAGCAGTTTACAGCTGTCCAAGTTCCAGTTCCACAGGTCCAGCATCCTCTTCTGACCTCTGGGTACCAGGCATGCATGTGCTGCACACAAAAACATGGGTGCAAAGCCCTCACACATATAAAATAAATAAATCTCAACAAGCAATGAACAAAAGGGCAATGGCAGGTATTTGATAGTGCATTACAGTCATTGTGCCAGTCTCAAAACATTAGGATTGCGCAAACCTCAAAGCTGTAACTCCAGATCCTTGTTTTGTTTTGTTCATTCTTGTTATTGTGTACATGTGTGCGCTTGCAGGTGCCTCATGGAGGGGGGCGCACGTGCCATTGCACATGTGAGGGGGCTAGACAACAGCTTGTGGAGTGCTCTCTGCTCACCTCCGTGTGAACTCAGGGTGCGAACTCAGGTCACCAGGCTCGCACTTCTGAGCCTTCTCGCTGATCCTAGATCTCATTGTTTAATACATTCATAAGCTCACATATCATTGTGGGCACTGTGGTACGCTGTCACCAGGAAGAAATGCTACGCCATACAACACACACTACTATATCCCAAACATACGTTTTAATATTTTGGAAGCTTTCAGTACAATCAATGTTTTATTAAAGTTTTATTAGCATGTGTTTGTTGCATATGATAATGGGCTTCACTATGATATTTACATGCAGACATGTAATGAATCTTGATCATGCTCTCACCCCCGTTTCTCTTCCTAGTCCTGCTCTCACGCCCACTGAACACCTTCCTCTTCCCAGAGAGCCCTTCTTCTTATTTTTTTTTAAAAGATTTATTTATTTATTATGTATACAACATTCCTTCCATATATGCTTGCATGCCAGAAGAGGGCACCAGATCTCACTATAGATGGCTGTGAGCCACCATGTGGTTACTGGGAATTGAACTCAGGACCTCTGGAAGAGCAGTCAGTGCTCTTAACCTCTGAGCCATCTCTCCAGCCCCCTTATGCTACCTTATCTTACCATCTTTTCAGATGAGCTTACGACACACACATACACACAGGCGAGAAAAAGGCTAAAACCTTCTACAGCTTGAAAACAGGTGGTACTGTGGCTGAATGGGTGGAGTGTACACAGACAGTGGATAGATTACTATGTAGAACTGCAAAAGAAAAAAGTATCTTAATAATAGCAATCCTCCTCATTGCTTACACTGAGCCAATAACCCTCACAACAGCCCTACACGGAAGGAGAGCCATTGTCCCCATTGAACAGGGCAGAAAAACAAGGCACAAAGACTTGACCTGGTTTACCCAAAGCTGTGTCCACACTTGGAATTGTTCTTCTCTGAACCTGTCTGCTGCAGCATGTTTTGGTGCTGGCCTCTCGGGTTACAGACCAAGGGCTGAAGACTAGCCTAACCAGTAGACTGTACTACTGACTTCACCACATATCACAGTCCAGCCCCACTGAAGGCAGAAGCATTACGTCCAACCTGGGGTCAGACGTAAGTAAATAAGGGGGGCGTGGGAAAGAAGGAAGCACTTAGCACAGAGCCTGGCACCTCGAAACTGCTGGATAATTTTGGTTTTGATGAGGAAACTAAGCCTAGACCCATTTAGAATGACTGTAGGTGTCTCCATGAAGTAACCACCAGAAATAAGAAGATTAAACGATTAAGACTGGAACCCAGGTCCAAGCAATCAGCGAAATAGATGGGGGTGAACAGATGTCTGGTGGAATTTTGTTCCTTTGGAAAATAGTGTGGGTGGGGAGTGTAGTTCAGACCCAAAGTAAATGCATGGAAATATTAACCCTTTATAACTTCTTCCTAAAGAGGACAGTGTGGGGTCAGCAGGATGGCTCAGTGGTTGATACAGCACCTACCTAATACCCATGGAGCTGGGCTAGATCCCCAGAGCCACCCAACCAGGCAAGAAGACACCTGCAATCCCAGCACTTGGAGGGTGGAAGCTGGAGGATCAGAAGTTCATCATCTGTTATATCACAAGTTCGAGACCAACCTCGGTTATATGAGATCTTATTATATGCACACATACACATGCACATACACACACACACACGCATGCATACACATATATGAATTAATGGGACAAGAAGAACAACTTCATGGGGGAAATATTATCAAGCACTCCACAGGTCAGCTGGTCCAGGTAAAGTCAACTGATAAATCGCTGTGACAGCAGGTGCCTTTGATGTGGAAGATAGGATGGTACTTTACCTTCGACTCCAACCACTCACAACCCCAGCCTAATCAGGAGAAAATCTGGCAAACTCATATATAAGAATATTCTACTAATGTGTCCAGGTCATCAAAAACAAGGAAGAGCTGAGAACTGTCTCAGTCAAATCTAAGGAGTCACAGCATCTAAATTTAATGTGCTATCTTAGATAGGATTCTGAAACATTTTTTAAGGACGTTTGGTAGGGCTGGAGAGAGGTCTCAGAAGTTAAGAGCTCTTCTAGAGGACTGGAGTTCAGCTCCAACCCCCTCATGATGGCTCAGTAATTCCAGCCCCAGGGAAATCTGATGCCCTCTTCTGACTTCCGGGGTCACTGCATGCATGTGTTACACATACAACCATGCAAGCAAAACACGCATGCACATAAAATATAAATAAATAAGTCTTTGTTTTTAAAAGGACAGTGTGTAGAAAGTAAGAAAATGTAAATGAATTATACACTTCAATTAGCAATGATGTGTTGATATTGTTTTATTTGTTGTAATGGATATACTATAATAGTATAAGATAGTGATATGAGGGAAAACTGGGGCTAGAACTCTCCACTATCATTTTAACTTTTCTATAAATCTATTCCAAAATAAAAGTATCTCTTTAAAAAAATACTGTCAGTATAACTGGTGGTGAGATTACAGCCAATTTATTTATGCATCTAATTATTTACTTTGTTTTCTTGTGACACTATTTCATGAAGCTTAGGCTGGCCTCGACTTGCTATGCAGCCAAGAAAGACCTTCAAATCTAGATTTTTCTGCCTCCACCTTCCCAGGTCTGGGCTTGGAGATGTATACACCTTCACCCTGTTTTGGGGGTACTGGAAATGGGGTCCAGGGTTTCATGTTGGGTAAGCACTCTGCCAGCTGAGCTGCCTCTCCTGCTCGAGCAGTATCTCTTCTTAGTTCTCCTTCCGAGTGCTTCCTCCATTGTCGACAATGAATAGAGTCTGTGCTAGTTACCAGAAAAATAGTCAATAAATACTGCTTTAAAAAATTAATGAATGGAGGTTAGGACATCGGAGACAGAGTGCAGTATAAATAAAAGTATTATTAGAGTCATTCCTTGGGCTGCGATCAAAACTTACTCTGCATCCAGGCAGCTCTGATCACCAGGGCTTGGCACCCACAGCAGGGTAGGATGCAGCACCTATGAAACTTACCAGCATTTTTCCTCCCTGTGATGGGCACTGAATGACAGGGGACAGACAGGAGTCAGAGCAGCTGCTGTAAGGGTTTTTCAGGTGAGCCAACCTTCTGGCTCAGAAGGACCAGACACTGAATCAGCTCCCAACAGCATCACATCCCCAGCCTCCAGGGAAAGATCAGCATCATAGAACTCAGAGATGGGAGGACTCCCCCTGCTCCCCAGCCCTCACAATGGTCAGGCGAGAACAGAGCCAATGCTCCGTCTCGGGGACTGGGTTTGCCGTCTTTCAGATCTCAGTCAGTCCTGTCAATCTAACACTCTCTCCACCCCTTTCTTATTTAGCCATTTTTACTTTATATTGGGAATTCCGTGTATGCATGTGATGACCACCACTTTCCCCTCCCAGCTTCATGTGCTCTTTTTAAAAAATCCACTGAGCCCACCTAATGCTGCCGTTAGGTACACGGCCTTAGAGCTGTCTGCTGGAGCATGGGTAGACTATCTGGGCCTGCATCCCTGAGGCGAACTGATTCTCACTCCTGCAAAAGCCATCAATTGCCAACAGCACCTCAGCTAGCCCTGCCTCATCAAAGTTGGGGTTTTCATCCGACTTGGTCTTTTTTGCCTGCATGTATACATGTGTACCACATGTGTGCAGTGCCCATAGAGCCCAGAAGAGGTCAATGGATCCCCAGGTCTGAAACTGCAGACTGTTGTAAGCCACCATGGGTATTGAACTCAAGACCTCTGGAAGAGCAGCCAGTGCTCTTAACCACTGAGAAATCTCTCCATCTCTCGCATTTTGTTTCTTTTCTTTAAAGAACTGTTTTTTGGACCAGGTATTGTGAGGTACACCTTTGAGCCCAATGCTCAGGAGGTCAGAGGCAGAAAGATCTTTGTGAGTTCAAAACCAGACTGGTCCACACAGTAAATTCCAGGACAGCTAGAGCTAAAAAGACAAACAAACAAACAAACAAAAGATTTACTTTATTGGACCGGAAAGATGGCTCAGCATTTAAGAGCGCTTGTTACTCTCACAAGGGACTCAGGTATGGTTCCCAGCACCCATGTGGCAGCTCCCAACCATCTGTAACTCTGGTTTCAGCACCCTCCTATCTCTCCCACAGGCACTGGGTGTGCACTTAGTACACATACATTCACACCAGCAAAACTGTCATATACATAAAATAAAAATCAATCAATTTCGCCAAAACTTTTATTTGACTTATTGATGTGTGAATGGGTGGGTGGGTGGGTGGGTGGATGCCCACACCTGTGCCCATGCAGAAGCAAAGGCTAAGGGAGGGTGTCAGGAAGCCCAGTTTGTTACATGGATGCTACATGGGGTTATAGGTGGCCACGTAGGTCTGAACAATGGTCCTCAGGACTGAGCAGCAAACACTCCTAACCAGTGTCGCTACTTTCTTTTGTCTTTTGAGACAGAGTGTCAAATAGCCCAGACTGGCCTCGAAATCTCCATTGACTGTGACTGGCCTTGAACATCTGTTCCTTCAGCCTCTACCTCCAAAATGCTTCGTGTGCAGGCTTGCCCCACCACACCCAGTACGTACCCATTTCAAAGTTGAGCTCCAGGAGTGTGAGTTTTGATCGGTTCACAACTCCTTCTGAACCGTCTGGGGTGGGGGCATGTTTTTCTACACTAACTCTCAAGGAACAAAGTATGACCACAGTACAGAGCTGGACCACAACTCAGAGGCATGATGCTAGAGGAAGGAAGGGGCGCACAGCGTGCAGCAATCCTTCAGACGTTCACAGTACCGCTGCCCCCACAAAGGACCCACAGGGCCAGCTTCCTCAGACGCAGTGTCCTGGAATCATGGGGACGTGGAAGGGCAGCAGAGACTCCTGTCGGTCGGTTCTGAGAGCATCTTCCACCATCCCAGAGCGCAGTTCGCACATGCGCATTCTCTTTGACAAGGGCAGAAGAAGCAGAGGAGCCGGAGGAGAGGTTTGAGGCATTTCTAATTGTAATGAGATTAGGGCCAGATTCCCTTTCTGCATTATCAGCAGGAGCCCAGGGGAAGAACAGCCCAGCTTTCTAGCTGGTAAGAGACCCGGTGATTGTTTTTAGAAACACGCTGAGCGACTGCCTTCAAAGTAGTACAGTGACTTCCGGAGCTCATTCATCTCTCTAGAAATGTCTCCAGAGCCACCCTTGACCCTGATTGGTCAGCTTGCTTGATGGTCTAAAGTCTTCCCCAAGATGAGTCTATAAGGCCCTCTGAAGCCACTCGTGAGAACCCCGGGGCAGTGTTTGAGAAAGAGCTGCACGAAACGGTACCATTATTTTCTTGGGAGCATTGCAGACACCTCCCTTTACGCCACAGCACTGTGGGTACTCATCTCCTCTCCCTGACAAAGGCCCTAAATTATTCCCTGATACAGAAAGAAAGTTTGAGCCTCTGCTCCAGGGGCTCCTGCCTCGCCTTTCTCCCAGCACCCACTCTGGCTCTGGGATCGACCCAGGCTCCATTTGTTTCCCCTAATGAGTCTTAAGTGTTTGGCTTGGGTGCCTGCCAGTCCCGCTCCTACAGGGAGGAGGGGTGGGAGAGAATGGGACAGAGCTCACGCGGGCTCAGCCATGCTAGGCCCTGGGAGGACTGGCATAGCCGCTGCCTGATTCAAACCAATCAGGAACGCTGCCAGGCAGCCCCTTTAGGGCCCACTTTCTCCTCCACTTCGGAGACTTCCCCAAACGCACAATTCCTTAAACATGCTTCCCAGGTTGGAACCTGGGGGTGGGCCCAGAAAGGTGCATCGTTCTTTCCCCGCTGTCTTGTGTATGTTTGTACGGTGTGGATGCATGTTCATGTGTATACAGCCAGCTTGCTCACAGATTCTGTCTCCACCTTGCCAGACTAGAATTACAGGTGAGATATCAAACTCACCAGGCATTTAAGGAGTTCTGAGGATCTGAGCTCCAGTTCTCAAGCTTGCTTGGCGAGCCGTTTTAACCACTAATCATTTCCCCAGTTCTGGAATGTGCATTTTTAATCGGTGATATGCAGTGAAGATTAAGAATTAATTCTTTAAGGATTGGGGAGATAGTTCAGGGGTTAAAGTGGCTTGCCACCAAGAGGACAAACAGGAGTTTGGAGCCCCAGAGCCCAGGTAAATGTAGGGTGGCCATGTTTGCAATTCCAGCCCTGTAAAGGAGAGACAGGGGATCCCCAGGGCAAGCCGGCTACCAAGACCAGCCTGTGAGCCCAAGAACTGATTGAGAGACCAAAGCATATGGCGGAAGAGCAATAAGGAAGATTCTTGACTTTGGCTTCAGAACTCCACACATGCATGTGCACACACACACACACACACATGCAAGTGCACACACACATGTATGCGCACACACATGCATGTGCACACACATGCATGCACAGACATGCATGTACACACACATGCACACACGTGTGTGCACGTGTCCTCATATATGCGCACATGAAAACAAACATGAAAAGAAGAAAAGAAAGAATTAGGCTTTAGAAAAATGTGGTACATAGCAAGACAAGATAATTTCATGCAGGCGCAAAGAAAAACTGAAGCATGACTTTTGCAAAGAAATGGATTGTCACTGAAAATCGTTGCACTCTGTGAAATAAGCCAGATTCAGAAATGCAAAGGCCACATCTTTTCTCTCGTATGCAGAACCTAAATTTGAAATTGTCTACATATGTGTGCTGAGGAGATGACGCTCAGTAAAAGAACTTGCAACACAGCATGAGAACCTGAGTTCTGATCTCATGTAGTGTGTCTCTGTAATCTTAGTGCTGGGAGACAAAGATGGGGGGGACCCCTGGAGCTGTTGACCAGCGGTTCTCCCTGAATCAGCTCCAAGTCTAGCTAGAGAGCCAGTCTCAAAACACAAGGAGGGGTCTACAGAAATAGTTCAGCAGTGTAGAACACTTGCTGTTCTTGCAGAGGACTTGGGTTTAATTCCCAGCACCCACTTAGTGGCTTGTAACCACCTGTGCCTACAGTTTCAGGAGGGCTGATGTCCTCTCCTCCAGCACCAGGCACACAGGTGGTGCACAGAAATACATGCAGGCAAAACACTCATATGCATAAAGTTAACTAATATTTAAACCAGGGTGGAGAGCAACTGACGGAGTCACTAATGTTAATTGCTGGCTTCCGTATGCATATACACACACACATCCGCACACACATGAACAGATACACATATCAACACTTCCTATGTGAGTGTAGCCCACACACGAACACATACATATCAACACTTCATGCGTGAGTGTAGCACACACATGAACACATACATATCAACACTTCCTATGTGAGTGTAGCACACACATGAACACATACACATATCAACACTTTGTGTGTGAGTGTAGCACACTCATGAACACATACATATCAACACTTCCTATGTGAGTGTAGCACACTCATGAACACATACACATATCAACACTTCCCATGTGAGTGTAGGTCATGAAGCTCCAATAAGGATGATAGGAGAGGAAGAAGAGATGGGAAACGGATAATGGATTATACGACACAGGCAAACAGAAAGGAGCACTAACTGGAGGGAGACAAAATCCAGCTGGAGCAAGGAAAGAGGCTCGGAGACAGGGAAGGGCAATGCAGAGAGCAAAGGACACAGACACACGCATGAAGGTGCCATGATGAAATGCATTCTAAACTTTTTCAGAAAAAAAAAACTCTACTTTAGGAAGTTGAAAGCAGGGATTCTGGGAACGTTGAGACGTTTTATGAATGTCTTAGTTTGCTTTCTAGGGCTGTGATGAAACACTGACCAAAATGAACTTGGAGGGAAAAGGGTTCTTCTGGTTTGCAAGTCATAGTTCATCAGCAAGGGACGTCCAGGCAGGAACTCAAGGTACGGAACTCAAAGTACCAAACTGGAGTAAAGGTGTCTCTAAAAAGATAGTGTGGAGATGTAGATGACAGAGAACTGTCTGTGTGACAGCTCGGTGTCAGAGGTAGGGGCTTAGGTGAGAGCAAACCACGCCTGTCATTCCAGAATGCCCGAAAAAACCTGAAAGGGCCTCAGGAACCAGTCCTCTAGATGATGGTTTTTCAATACCCGTCCAGCTTCCAGCCACATGATGAAACTACATTTCCCAACTGGCCTTGCGGTTTCTAAGAGCCATGAGTTGAATCCTGCCCAATACAGTCTATTTTAGGTCTCAACTAAGTTCCAAATGTTTGTACCCCAGACCCAAGATTCATATGTGAAATTCAGATTTCCAGTGTGATGCTAAATAGGCGGAGAAGCCTCGTGACAGGTGATTAGCTCACAAGGGTAGACCTCTCCTGAAGGGTGTCTGGGCTCTATCAGAAGCAACACGCTTGCCTTGCTCCCTCCACGTGAGCAAGAAGTGAACCAGAAAACGGGTCCTCACCAGATCCTGAATCATCTTATGCATTTTAGCCTCCTGAACTCTGAGCGCTATTGTATATATGCTATCTGTTAACAGTATTTTCTATAGCAGGTTTGTGATATAAGACATACATATTTTGGCTTTCAGCCACAGTTTCTGGTTTGTTGCTTTTTCCCCAAGACAGAAATTCTAACCTTCCCCAGCTTTTCAGTGGCCATAAAAAGTATTATCTGGCCTGCTTTGTCTGATTGGAAGTCGAAAAACCTGCTTCACTCCAGAGGTCCTGTGCTTTACCCTTCAAGACAGGAATGCTGAAGAATCTGAGAGGTGCCTATACAATGAAGTCTCAAAAAAAAAAATAGAGTCGGGCGGTGGGAAAGTATGCTTTTAATCCCAGCACTCAGAAGGCAGAGGCAGGCAAATCTCTGTGAGTTCAAAGCCAGCCTGGTCTACAAGAGCTAATTCCAGGACAGCTAGAGCTGTTGCACAGAGAAACCCTGTCTCAAAACCCGAAAACAAACAAACAAAACAAAAACAAAAATAGGGATTAGAGATTCTCGGCAGCAGAACTCACAGAGGTTCTTAGAGGGTAACTGTGTGGTTTGGATCTGATGGACCTACAAAAGCTCACAACATCAAAGTACTGGTCCCAAGTTGTAATGGCGTAAATGAATGCAGACAGATTGTAAAAATATATATATATATGTTTAATGGAGAAATAGACTTACAGAACCACCGTTCCTGCGGAGACCAGGAAAGCAGAAGCAAGCACTGTGAGCACACTCGCCAGATTTATAGGTAAACATTAGCCCGAGGTGAATACACCCCCTAAGGGGCGGGACTTATCCCTACACCAAGTACCACAGTATTTGTAGGTAGGACCTTTGGAGGTGATTATATCATGAAGGCTATAAGCTCATCGGTAGATTAAGTCATGGATGTGTACGTGGCTCAGTGGGTTATTAGAGGACAATGGCAACTTTAGGAGGTGAGGTCTATTCGGAAATAGGTCAATTAGGGGCAAGCCTTTGAAGTGTTTCAAGTGCATTCTCCACCCCACCTAACCCACCCGTGTGTGTGTGCATCTGTCTGTATCTCTCTCCCCTCTTCCCTCTTCTTCCTGTTCACTGTGAGACAGGCTGCTATCCTCTGCCACCCCCCATGATGTATTTAATACTGGCCTCAGGCACAACAAGCCAAGTGACCATGGGCTTAAGTCTCCTGAACTATGGACCAAAATAAACCCTTTTTGTTGTTGTTTCAATCTCAGACATCTGGCTTGGCTATGCAACGCTGGCCAGCATGGCCATGCAGCCGGAGCAAGCGGCCGAGCCCCTCTTTATTGATAGTCTTTGTAATATCCCTCATCATAACACAGAAGAGCTTCCCTCATTCTGGGAGCCATTCAAGCCAATTAATTACCCCTGAGCAGAGTTGTAGGAATCCCTCTGACAGACAGCTGCTTCATTAGGGGCACAAGTGAAAAGACAGGGCGTTTGGCTGAAGAAGTCCTAAGCAGAGTGTTGAAGATACAACTTGGCTTTTGCTTAATAGATATAGTAAATACAGAAAGGGTTGAAGGATAAATTTTTAAGATAGATGTTGTAGTTTTTAATCTGAAATGTATCACACACACCACACACATGCACACAGGTTCAAGTACTCTCTTCCCAGATTAAGGGGTTATTCTGAAGGCTTGGAGCTTCTGCAATTGGAGCCTGCACCCGGTTCTGGTTCAGCTGTCCTTGCTTCCAAGTCTGTTCTGTGTGACAAATCTGACACCGTGGGCCCCGCTGCTCTGCTCCGCCTTCCCCAGCATGATAGCTCTGACCATCGGAAACTCGGTCACAGGCCATGAAGGAAGGTGTGGTACGTTTAGGAAACACCACCAGAGTGTGATGCAGATGTTAGCATGGACCGTACGAGATATCCATACAGTGTGTAGGATGCCGTGTCTAGATGCCGCTCATCTAGACATGCTGGGAATGATTTATTCCTGCCTTCTTGTCAATGGCTCCCTTTAGACTGGGAATGTCTAGCCCATGACTGTCCTGTGGTGTATCTGGGAAGCGTAATAAATGTCTGAGTTCACGGACTCACAGCTGGAGAGCCATGTGCCTCAGGATAATGCGCACCTTGAACTGTCATGCTATCTGATTAAGTGATGTTGAGAAAAGACCTTGGGTGGCTGAAATGCAAGCCTGGAATGTCTGCCGCTGAAATGACGCAATTCTAACCTACAAGCTGATGGTGTGAGGAAAAAAAGGGGCCTTCTGGGAAGTGACCAAGAGAAGAGGCTTCATAAATGAGATCCGTAGATCGTAAAGGAGCCCTGGAGCCACTTGGTCACTTCCACTGTGTCTGCACACTACGGAAGGGGACTGATTAGACACCGTGAATTAACTTCTCACTAGTCATGGCATCTGACGGCACCCTGATTTGACTTCCCAGTCTGCAAAGCCATCAGAAATAAATTCATTTAGAGGTCGTTCAACCTGCTGCTGTTATAGCTGCTACAACAAAATACAGTAGGTTGCGCGGCCTCCACGGTGACTAAGACTGACTCCCTGCCGCTGCCTCTGGAAGCTTGGCAGGATTCCAAGGCCCTACGAACAGTCAGCCTTCCAGAGGAAGGACTTTGAACTCCAATGGCTGAAACACAGTCACCACATTGACTGACTGGACCATAAGAAATAAACATTTCTGTGTCAAGCTACTGAGACAGGGTGGTGGTGTTTGAATCAGCACCCAAACCACGACACCATCCTGTACAGACGGAAGTCCAGAGAGTGGAAGGAGGCGACGTGTCCAGTGTCTGGGTGAGCTCACAGAGTACATGGTTGATCCCACTGACTAGAGAAGAGCCTAGATCAGCAGCACACACCTGTGTCTGGGGAGGCATTTCCAGAAAGGGAAGGAGGTTTACCCTGAATGACCATGGAGTACCCGACAGGTTGGAACCAGCTAGGACAGAAACAAGAGGGACACGCTAGCACAAAAATAAAGGGGTTTCTCTCTGCTTCCTAGACACCATAATGTCCCTGCTGTTCTATCCTGCCCACCCTGCCACAACAGAACAAAACCGTAAGACAAAGTAAGTTTTCCTCCCTGGAGGTGCTTGTTTAACTATTTTGTCATAGGAATGACAGGCTGTACCAACACAGGGGAGAAGCAGCGTTTTCCAAACGCTGCACCAGAATGGGGGTACGAGCACCGCCACATACCACGGTCCTGCACAACACCAATTCCCAAAAAACTTTATTCATTGTTTCAAGTGGTAAAATGTCATTGGTCTCCTTGGGGCACCTGGCAGGAAAGGTAGGATGGGGCTTGGGGCGGGGCTTGAGGTGGGGCCCACCCATTACAAAAATCAAAGGCTTTTATAAAAAATGCTATAAATTGGTATCAAAAGAAAACCCAAGGGGAGCTGAAGAAGGAAGCGAAGAGGGTAAAGGGAAGAGAGGGAAGGTCAGAGAATCCGGGCTGGAAGAAGTTGGGACGGTGATACAAAGTGCATAAATGTGCCTCCCAGACTCTCCTCAGAAGGGGAGGGGAGAGGGGCTGCAGTCTGAGCCTTAGTGGGGCTCCAGCTGTCTCCTCACTTGGGTACCCCACAGGAATGGCACTGCCTGAGACTGCCAGATGGAAAGACCTGCAATTGGGAGAGGGGGCAAAGGTCAGAGAAGAGGCAAGGCTTCTGCTTCGTAGGCCCCATGGCCATCCTGATTCCCTCATGTGAGCCCCGTACTTGGGAGCTCTGAACTGTGTAGGCTGGATGACCGGAAGATGACCGGCCTAGGCTAAGCACAGGAGCTGGAGGACTGTCCCAGCTCACAGGAAGATGACCGGCCTAGGCTAAGCACAGGAGCTGGAGGACTGTCCCAGCTCACAGGAAGATGACTGGCCTAGGCTAAGTGCAGGAGCTGGAGGACCGTCCCAGCTCACAGGAGCACAGCCTAGGCTAAGTGTAGGAGCTGCAGGACCGTCCCAGCTCACAGGGACACAGGCTAGGATGGAAGTGCTTCCCACTCTTCAATCCCAGGATCTACTCCAGCCCGAGGAACAAACCTGGAGGGGCCAAGAGACCCAACCAAGTCTTCGTTTAGTTTCTCCGGCTTCCTTCCAACCTCTCACAGAAAGAGGAGAGCCTCAAGGGCTAGGTGAGAGGACAGTTCAGGGCCTCCCAAGCTCTCCACACAGGGCCCTACTCTCACTCAGGCCCAGGAGCCCAGCCTTACCTTGGCCCTCGATCAGATCTTTTTCTTCTTTAGCTTCAGGGCTTGTAGCCAGTTGGGTGATGATCCTTCTGACCTGGAAGACAGAGTGCAAAGGTCACAAGGTGAGAAGATCTACCCTCTGACCAGGAGAGGCAGCCTGGGGTTCAGTTGCAGGCCTGGGACCCCTACTTAATGTGAGGCAGCTCAATGTCCTCCCCACCTCAGTTTTCTATTTCTGCAAAGTGGGTTTCCTCTTCTCAAGATAACACCTGAAGCTCAAGAGATACCCAGATAGAACGCAGTGACTTACTTACCCTGAGGATTTTTCTGGCTTGGGGGGCAATGTGAGGGGCTTCCCTAGCCCTGGGACCTTGCAGGACTTCGATCGCTGGACGGAGGACTCCTTCTGGCTTGATTTGCTCTCTGTCGCCTCCCCCTCCTCGGCTGAGCGGTTCCGAGAGCGCAGCTTAGCCTGGGCGACACAGACAAGACTCAGAAGGCCAGGCCTTTACAAAGAGGGTACAGCGCCCAGAACCAGGCCTGAACTCCTCCATAGACAGAAAGTCAAAGATCTGCCTCCCACAGAGCTGATCCTCTCACACTTGAACATCAGAAAGATATCAGATGGACAAAATTCGATAAATTAGGCTGAACAAAGAGCGGTAACTTCCTGCACCTATGCCTTTGCGTGTCTACCCTTTCTGCAGGCAATGTCCTTTCTACCTCAGAGCCAATTCCTGCACCAACCTCAAGGCTAAGAGAAACTGCTTAGAAGAAACCATGCCTGAGCCACCTCCCATGCCCAGTTACAGTCAGGAAATAACTCCTTCTACCTAACGGTCCTGCCCATGGTTGAACTCCCCATTTGCAGTTACGCATCTCCCTTCACAGGAGATACTCACGTGCGTGGACCATGCCCACCCCCCAACCCCCACAACACCCTGGAGGCGCTGAGATTAAAGAATATCCCATTCCTTCTTCCATCAAACTTGGCATACTGAACCAAGTTGAGCAAGTAACAAAGGGAACCTTCTGGGATCCTCTTTAGCACAGTAAGAGAAGAGATGGGAGAAGGGCTGGACGGATGAAGGGACGGATGTGGGTAGATGGGTTGATGGATGGACAGACGGATTGGTGGATGGATAAATGGGTGGATGGACGGAGGGATTGGTGGGTGAATGGATGGACGGACAGCCTAACAGACGGACGGGTGGGTGTGGATGGATGGATGGATGGATGGATGGATGGAAGGAAGGAAATGCTGGGTTCAAGGCTGGCAGGCCAGATGGCCGGGTGTGTGTGCTGAATGATTCGATGGTACCTTCAAGGCTGATGGGCTCAGGCCAGGAAAGAGGTTAACTTTCAGCCCTTTGGTACCCAAGGACATGCGTGTCCGGCGGCTCTGAGGCTCCTCCACTACCTCCTCATCTGAAGATGGCACCCGGGAAACCCTTGGCTCTGCAGATGTCAAGGGAAAGGCATCACAACCTGAGCAACAAGGCAGACACCATGCTTCCCCAAAACCTGACATCGACACAGACCCCACTCAATACACTGATCATACCTGTTGAATCTTGGAACAACCGAGCATCCGAGTCTGCTGTCTCTGACAGGCCCAGGGTACCCCCAGGCCGTATGGCTGGGGCCCGGTGTCCCCGCTTACGCCCTAGGTTGGCACGACTCCGATACATGGCACTGTCAAGGATCTCAGTGTCCTGCTCAAAACAATACCAACATCATCGCTATCGCTGACCCACGTCCTGCGTCACCACACCCCAGGAGGGGAGCCCCTCAACATGACCCCAGGAGGGGTTCTCATTGTCACAAGGCACCCCAGACTGTGTCCGTCTCCCATCGACCACTCAGAAAATTCTGAGAATGAGGCTTTGACTCCATCACCCACTTACCCTGAGCCCCCAACAACCCAACTACCACTGTAAGCTCACCCTCCACTGACCTCTATGAAGGAGAAGTCCTCACTGGGGCAGCTAGGCAGAGGTCCTCTGGGAGGCCGCCGGGGGGGCAGGGCTGACCCCTGCTCATCTTGCCTCGCCCCCCCTGTAAGGTTCCAGGTGCCGTCCACCTCTTGCACCTGGCTGGCTTCACCATCAGGCTGAGGCCTCGAGGGAGGCAAAGGGTCTCTGCTAGACTCTTCAGGCTCCCCTTGGCCAGCACCTGCCATGGCTCCTTCTTCCTCCAGCAGAACCCTGGGGCCTGAAGAGGCTGACTCCCTCTGAGCAGCTGCCTTTGAGGAGCTGGCTGTCATCATCTCCTCCGAAAGGCTCTGGGAGCCAGAAGGTGGAGAGCGAGCGAGGCACCTGCTGGGGCTGCAAAAGGGACAGGCCAGAAACCAGGGTCAGTCACCAGCCAGTGAGACCACAGTTCTCTTCCCTGCTCAGAAGGCCCCGGACAAGGCTTTACATCACACGACAGGCTGGGCATCCGTTATCAAAATGCTTGGCTCCAGTTTTAGAATTTAGGCTTTTCCAAGTTTTGAAATATTTGCACATGCATAAAACGAGATCTCTTTGTGGGTCAATGTATGTGTGGTGAGGCCAAAGAACCATCTCAGACATCATTCCTGGCCCACGCAAGCACACATGCATGCATGTGTCTCCAAGGATAACTTTTGGGAGTCAGTTCTCTTCTTCTACAATGTAGGCTCCAGAGATCAAACTTGGCTCGCCAAGCATTGACTTAAGACACATTTACCTGCCCTGCTCCCTTTCACCGACCTAGACCTTTCTTCAAGTAGGCTAAGGCGGCAGGCCCGGAAGTCCCAGAAACCTTCCTGCCTCTGCCTCCCCACCACTGCCGTCACAGGTACCACATCAAGTTCTCCTACTGGGTTCCAGGGACCAAACTCTGTTAGCACTTTACTGGCTGAGCTGTCTTCCCAGCCCTGTAAGGAGCTATGTGGATAACAAAACCTAAACAAAAATTCCTTTGTGTCTCATATTTACCTCACAGGTGTAGACGTGAGGTAATTTTGAGGCAATTTTGGTTTATCTGTACCTTGTGACCCGTCACTGGGGCCAGGTATGCGTTTCTATGTGATGACATGCTCAGACTTTAGGGCGCTGGAGAGGTGACTTGGTGGCTAAGAGCATTGAAAGTTCTTTCAAAGAACTTTCAATTCCCAGAACCTACACAACAACCAATTCTAGTTCCAGGGGTCCAACGCCCTCTTCTGGCTTCCACAGACACTGCATGCACATGGGTACCCAGCTATACATGCAAATGAACCACCCATACACATAAAATTAAAAAATAAGCAAATGCCTTTAATCCCAGCACTTAGCAGGCTGAGGCAAGCGGATCTCTGTGAGTTCAGGACAGTGAGGGCTACACAGAGCAAACCTGTCTTGAAAGGAAAAAAAAACAACAAAACATTTAAAAATAAATAAAAATAAATAATTAGAATCTAAAGAAAATTTTTTTCAAGTTTCAGATTTTGGGCTTTAGATCTTTGGGTTAGGACAGGCACCTGTACCTAAGCCCTTTGCCTGTAAATACTCTGCGTTCCTCTACAGAGTCCAGGCGAGGGAGAAAACAAACCAATGCCTGTCCACACAGCATCCAGTACTCAGGATATTCCCAGAAATCCCACGTATCACTGCATTGTGCCCGGATGGGACGAGCCAGGAGTCGGCCCATGTGCCTTCACCCTCATCTCATCCTCGGCCCCTGCACACCTTCACCCTGTATCCCCAGTCTCACTGAACCTGGGCAGAACACGGCCATCTCGGACACGTAGCGCCCTCCCCTCCCCCGGGATGTTCCTCCAGGGCTGCACTCCAGTAGCCTCTGCAGAGCCCATGTCATGCTCAGAAGCCGTCTTGCTAACACAGCTCTTCAACTCTGAGAGCTACAGACTCCAGCCTACGCCAGCTCTAACCTACAGCCCAATCACCTTCAATCTTGAGTATCTGCCTCCACTGCCTGTCCGGGAGATCCTTTTCATCTTTGTGGCCCCGGAAATGTACCTCTGTTCCAGAGATGAGACCACACAAACATCAGGCAGGGTCGGTCACCTTAGACTACAGCACAGCATTGTCTTCAGCTGCTACTCCCTAAAACATGTTCACGCATCACACACCTAGGGCAGGCTGGGTGTGTGCTGGAACCCACCACACCCACACAAACACAAAGCCACACTCTGACACACGCAGGGGCAGTGAAGGCTCACGGGCAATGCCTGAGAGCCAGACTGCTGGGTAACTATGATACTGTAGAAGGCCGGTGAGTCAAGCCTGAGCAAGAAGATGAGACAGGGCAGGGGGAAATGTGTCAGTCTGTCCTTCCATAAGCTGCTGACAGATGGAAATTAAAGCAGCATGGGAGGGAGAGGCAGGGAAAAGGTGGCAGAGGCGACAGTGCAGCCGCACAGAGGACTCAAGAGCCTGGATGGCAGCCAAACCCAGCTGACCCTGAAGCCAGCTTAGAGACAGGGAGGAGGCAAGAGAGGAGCAACGGGACCCCACCCAGCCTGGACAACAAGGCAGCTGAAGAGATGTGGACCAACTGAGAAGGGACAGAAAGATCTATGCTCCGTCCACGGAGGGCAGAGGTCGTCAGGACCCTGCGGAGTGGGCTCTATGGGAGGAATGGAGAGTACACCTACCCAAGAGCCTCTGCCTTCTGCATCTGAGAAGCTGTCCTTACTGAGATCCCAGGGTATCCACAACCTAGGGGCAGCCTTGGAAGGACAGGATGGGGAGGAACCTGGGAGCTGAGCCTGCTAGGCCTACAGAATTGGGTTCCACCACACCCATGCCAGCCTTGGCCTCAAGTTGCATGGCCCACCAAAGCCCCAGTTTTTCTGTTAAATGGGAATCAAAAGAAATCCCAGAACTTCACTGGGCTTCCTGGCAGAAACAGGTGCCCACAATGTGGCTGATACATGATAAACACACATTGCTCCGATGGTCCTTGTCATTCTGATCAGAGGCTCCTGGCCCGAGACAATGCCTCACCTACACCTTTCCCATATGCTGCCCAATTTAAGGATGACCTATTCTGCCCAACGCTGCCCTCCACTGCTGCTTCACATGCAAATACAGGGGACAATCTGCAACATGTCCTCGTGTCGAAGGTTCTAAGACAGAACACCAGGGTCAGAGTTGGGATGACACAGTTGACAGGACAAAGTTGGCTTTGATACCAGAGAGAAACTGGGAAGGAACTCAGAGAGGACAATGAAGTTAGGGCCCACAGGGACAGAAAGAAACTCACAATACTCGCCCTCTGGGCCTCAGTTTCTCCATCCCTGAAATGAGGTAGCTGGATTTGATCTTTGAGTCTTCATGAATCCTACAAAGAGTTCAAACTGGCTGGGAAGGTTTTGTATTGTTGAGTCCAAAGGACAGGAGCCAGGGATGACCCAAAGGCCAGAAAACAGAGGACCTTGGACCAGCTCTGTCAGACAAAAGCAGCACTCTCGCTGGGGTGAGAGGGCCCTGATCCAGAACAACTCAGGCCACCCACTTCCACTAGCTTGTCATAGTTACTCCTACCAGCTGTCCAACCAATGATTGCCATCAGGGGTGTGTTTGTTCAATATGAGGACCGCAACAGAAATGTCTCCAGCATTCAAATTTGCAAAGCAGATGCAAATGCAGGTGACTAGTATTTTTTTAAAAGTAATTACCACAGGAGAGGGGGATTTGTATTGATCACTTTACATGTGTTAAGCTTCTTCATAAAAAACCCCAAGAGAGCCTGGAGTAAATTCTCAATTTACGTCTGAGTATGTGGATTCTAAGGAAAGGCCAAAGACATCTGAGGAGAAAAGGCCATTGCTTCAGGTCACTTGCCTGAGGTCACAGAGATGGGTATAACATCGGGATCAGCACACAGACCCCAACCCAGATTACCCTCACCCATTCTTAAGGACTTCCTGATACAGAGACAATCTCCAAATCTTTCTTGGAAGATAAGCATCTCACAGTGCATCAGCTGCCCCATGTCAGATGCACACAGCACCAACTTGCTGGGCATTAGTCAGGGAAGTCTGGAAAACTTGGTTCAAGTTCTAGATACGCTACCCCATGCATGGTCACAGAGTGCACAGCTCCTTCCAAAAACAGGACTGGCTTTCCTCAGGCCACGCATCAGAAAACACGGCATCCACAAGGGCCAGCAAACAAAGCTTCCCTTCCCTTCCCTTCCCTTCCCTTCCCTTCCCTTCCCTTCCCTTCCCTTCCCTTCCCTTCCCTTCCCTTCCAGCTGTGCAAGAAACATGGGCTTTTTGGTTTGGTTGTTTTTGCTTTTTTTTGTTTGTTTTGTTTTTGTTTTTTTTTTTTTTTACATACAATGAGGCTCAGCTGCCTGTGTTCCAGCTAAACTCTAAGCTTGGGTGACAACACCAGATGGATCATGGTGTCCAGAAAGGCACAGGTGCTTTGGGGTGTGGAGATTCAGGCAGCCTCCATCAAAGTCATCCTCACGCACCGTCCGGTCAGTCTTCAGGGAGCATCGCCCCTCCATGCTAAACAGCAGAAGAAAAGGCCACTCGCCCTCCTCAGGAGCCAACCCCAGTGGGGCAGGGCAGACCCCCACTCCTGAGGAATCTGTTTTGAATACAGTGGCCATGCCTGAAAGCAGCTGACGAAGGAAGTCAGGATGCCTCTGTGACCTTAGGCAGGTCACACCATCTCACTCTAACAAGAGAAGAGGACCCAAATCCCTCTCCTGATGCATAGGGCAGTTGTGAAGATCAATGCATCGCTGAACACTCAAACAGAGGGCTGAGTCCCAAGAAGAAAAATGAGAACAGGCGCACAGAACCCATAATCCCTGTGTCAGGACTGGACCGCTCCTAGACACCAGGACCTCCCGGGCTCAACGGCAGAAACAGGAGCTCAGAGCCCAACACCAGACCAGGCTCACAGGGCCCTCCCACCAACATCGAATTCGCACATTTCCACCCCATAGACTCCACTGCAACCTACGCCGTTCCTTGTACCCTGCCCCCCAATCCTCAGCCCAGTCACCTGAGAACACCCTTCCTCGGCTTCCCTTCCTAACCTTATGCTTTCTCCCGCTTCCACCTCCAAGCCACATGTCTCTCTCACCCCCACCCGGAGCCTCCCTAGCCCCTTCCTGGTCCCTCCAGCTCTCCTCCCACCTCCATCTGCCCTTCCAACGAGAACAACCCCCACCCAACACCTCCCTCAGCTCCCACTCGGGAACTGGAAAAGGTAAAGAGTTCCACACGCTGGAGACAAGAAAGCCACATCTCGGTGGGTGAAAGCATCAACGAGAGACACGCCATGCCTTTCTCATGCCCTCCCCTCCAGGTGTGAAACCACCTCTGCTGGCTTTAGAACATCTATCTTACCAGCCTGCCCCCCAAGAAAAGTCCTCTTCCCCAGGCAGCACCCCTTTGAGAAACAGAAGCAAGCTGATCTCTCTGAATTAGAGGTCAGCCTGGCCCTCACACAGAGAGTCTGAGGTCACCCAAGCCTACACAGAGAGACCCTGTCTCAAAAAATAAAGAGGGAGGAAGGGAAGGAGGGGTTGGGGTCAACACCTTCAGATTCCTTGACCACTGCTCTTCTGGGCTCCATGACAAGCAGGTTAGGTCACTTAGTCCCAGCCCCTTGGCCAGACAACCAGAGTCACCACCCACGGATCGCCTTCCGCTACCTACGCAAGCTCATTTGGCATCAGAGCTTGAGGGCTACAGAGCTCACCAGAAACTAGACCAGGAAGATAGATTACTTAGTAACGCTTGCCATCCCAGCACTGGGGAAGCAGAGACAAGACAGGGTGATCCCCTGGGGCTGACTGGTGACTAGCCCTGCCAGCGTAGCCTACTTGGCAAGTTTCAGAGCAGCAAGTGAACCTGTCCCAAAAATACAGTGAAAGAAATACTAGCAGAGGTAGTCATGCCATAAGCACAGAAGCGTGCATGTGTGTGCTCCCACACACACGTGCACTTGCACACGCACGCACACGCACAGTCACACACACACAACTTACCAGAAACCACCAAAGATGTGGTAGATTCCACTTCCCCTAGACAGTCATAACTCAGCCCAAAACATGAGTTGCAAAATAGTACCTCAAGTTTTACATTCATCCCCCAAGAAAGAACGTATCCAAGTTTAACGTAAAACGTAAAATGTGAAGCTGACATTCACAGACCTAGAGGACTCCCCTTCCCACCATCGTCCACAGGGAAAACTGCCTTTCCCTCCTAAAAGGGGTCCCTCATTTAAGGAGCAATTGCGCATTCCCTTCCGGTCCCCAGATGGAGTACCTTACCTGGCTAAGCCTGGGGTTTCTCCTGTATCCATTCCAGTGTCTTCAGGATGGGTCTCCAAGGAAGGTGATGAGCTGCCTTCACCCTGCGTGTCTGGACCACTTGTTTCTCCGACCCCCAGCTCCCTGGTCTCCAAGGGGTCTTCATTCTCCAAACCAGGGGACAAACTGCCACTATTCTTAGGATCTAGCTCTAGGCCAGGGCCCACTCTCCCCACCCCACACTCCCTAACTTCACTTGGGGCCCCACAGAGATTGAGGCTCCGGAGTCCCAAGTCCTGGGTCCAGTCCATTTGGCCAACTCCACAGCCCCGAGAACCTCCCGACTCTAGGTCACAGGACACCTCCAAATTCCTGAGACCTAGGTTGTCACTCCAGTCTACCTGACCCACTCCAAGTTCCCTGGGCTCTCCAGGGCTGCAGCCTGCCCCCGGGGCCATGTTTCTCAATCCGAGATCAGGTGTCCAATCTGCCTGTCCAACTCCTCGCTCTCTTGACTTAAGGAACTCTCCAGCCTCCACACCTGACCAGTCGGGCTGCCCCACACCACTCTCTCTGGCCTGGCTGTGCCCTCCTCTCTCTCCCTGTCCTGACAAATCCCTGCTCCTCACCTCACTGTCAGAAGTCCAGTCCTTCTCCCCAACCCCCATTCCCCTGGGCTCTTCAGAACCTCCAGTGTCCAAATGACGGGTCAGATTCCCATTGTTCAAGCCCAGGCTGGCTGACCAGCCCATCTGTCCCACAACATTCTCTCCAGCCTCGCTTGGGCGCCCGGAGCTCACACAGCTAGACACCTCCAAGTTCCTGAGACCTAGCTGGTCAGTCCAGTCCAGGGCCCCCGCGGCCTTTGTCTCTCCAGGAGGCACAAAGTGGCCACCTCCCATCTTCTCGGAAGGGCTGAGGCCAGCTCCACTCACTCTGTCATCGCCAATGATGCCAAACTTATAGCTGCTCCCGGGAGCCTCCATGCACAAGTCCCTGCTCCAATCCTGATGCCCGGGACTAAATGCTGCCTCCGATTGGTCTGCAACACCAAGGCCAAACTCTCCAGCCCAGCCTCGCTGCCCTCTCTCTTTGTCTTCTGAGTCCACATTGCCAGGGCTCTGACTTCCTCCTGCCTGAATTCTCCCCTGCAGCCCTGTGATCTCCTGGCTGGAACCACCATCTTGCCAGTTGCCCTGATCTTTCTGCCTGATGGCTCCATCTTGCAACTTCGGTGTGCTAGGGCTCAGCAGGTCCCCAGATTCTCCTCCCTCCAGGTGGCTCGTGTCCCTGCTGGCCGCGTGGAACCTGTCTTCGCCACTTGGGGTCTTCTTCTCAAACTCCTCATCCTGCTGCTGAGCTTCCTCGGGACTGAACCCAGAGCTCAGGGTGCGTGCCCCGAATCCTCTGTCCTGTAAGCTGAGGGCCCTTGAGCCACCACTGTAATCCTGCAGCCAAGAACTCTTCCCGAACTCCTGGTCTTGCTGGGCTGTGGCCGCGCTGCCACGGATGTCAAGTACAGAATCTCGCTTCTCAAACTCCCGGTCCTGCTTCTCAGCATCGTGGCTGCTGTAGCCACCGGAGAGGTCCTTCATCCCCAGTTCTTGACGCTTCTCATCTGCATCTCTCTTCCCAAACTCCCAGTCTTGAAGGCTCACATCTCGGGCGCTGAAGGATCCCAAGGAATCTCTCTTCCCGAACTCCTGGTCCTGCAGCTCTTTGTCATGGCTGGAGTAAGTGCCCTGTGAGTCCCTCTTCCTGAACTCCCATTCCTGTGCATCAGACTCTGGGCCCTGATTGCTAAGCTGGGCTGGCTTTCCCACTGCCCATTCATGGGCAGACACTTCACTCTCATCCTGGCCACCACTGGCTCCTATCACCTCTTGGCCAAGGCTGCATCTACTGGCCCACTCCCTGGTGCCCCCTTGCCCACACTCGCTGCTCCAGTCTCTATTCCCCAGGCCTGGGTCTCCACCAGGGCTCCGGGCTCCTAGGCTGTAGTTCTGAGAAGCATCCTGAGACCAGCTAGCAGGGCCGAAACTGCTGGGGTGTGAGTCGGCTGCAACCCCGAATTCACTCTGCAGGTCTTTCTGGGCCCAGCCAAGGAGGCCCTGGAAAACAGGAGGGGGAAGGGGAGAGAGAAAGAAGGCTTAGAGTTAATTGAGGAGCCAACCCAATTTGAGAAAGATGGCTACCAAGTGCCTCCGAGCCCCATTGTGGCAGAAGAAAGCTGCCCAGATTTCAGCTGTGCGACCTTGAGTAAATCACTTAACTCCTCTGGGCCTAAGGATCCTCAACTTTAAACAGGTAATTCCTACTCCATGTGACTTGCGTGAAGGGACCAGTCGGGAGCATTTGAACAGCCTGGCACACATGGACACTCAGTTAGACAGTCCTGTGATCATGTTTACAGCCCTTGGGCAAGACCTGGCTAGCTGCCAGGAGAAACCCAGCCTGAAGGAGAGGCCTAAATGCGTGACTGGGAGGAGGGGGCACACTGTCGGTGAAGGACAACGAATCTGCAACTTACCTTGCAAAGCACCACACAGAGCTCTTCCAGCCCCCAGGAGCACCCAGGCCCTTTTTTCCCTCTGCACAGCCTTCCCCAGGAAGACTCCGCCCTCAGCCAGCCCAGAAAACTCAGGGCACAAGGCTCCCAGCACCCCCACCCAACTTTCCCTGACTCACCCCAGAGGGCGGGCGGGCTCGGGGCTCCGGGCTCCGGAGCCTGCCAGCCTCGTCCCGCAGTGCCGCGTTGGCCAGTAGCCGTTCCAGGACAGACATACTGGCTTCCCTCTCCTCGGGCCAGGCCATGCCCCACACCTCCCTACTGACCACCCAGGGGCTGCTGGGTGAGCCAGGTACCAGGACAGGGCTAGGCTGCACCCCTAGCCAGGACCTGTCCGACGGCTCTGGCTCCCGCCAGCCCTGGCCCTGCTCCTGCCCCGGGAGCAGCTGCAGTTCTGGCAGCCCCGCCCAGAAGCCAATTGAGTCACTCACATCCTGGGACAGACACACCTACTGCAGGAGTCAGAGTGCTGTTAACCCCTTCCTCCTCCCTCCTCCTCCAAAACTCCAGAGGGCCTCCGGGGGCTCCTCCCTGCCTCCAGCTCCACCCGAACCAGTCCAGTCCAGGATTGAAAAATCTGTCTCAAAAGCCACCTGGATCCCTAGCCCTTCAATGCAGAGGCAGCCTGGCATGAGAAAAGGCACAGAGCCGACAACTGGGCTGGTCCTGGCTCAGGCCCAGCTACCAACTTGCTGGGTAACTTTGTATGGGACACCACTTCCTCCGGGCTTCAGTGGCTGGTCTACAAAACAGATCTTGAACTCAACGGTAATTCCAGTTGTAAAGCCAACGCTCATAAACTATTTATAATGAGCCCAACACTAACACTAGCCCCAGTACTTTTACATGTCCCAACTCATTGAGTCTTCTGGCTCTCTGCGGTCCAGCCAATCACAGGCATTACCACTTTACATACACAGACTCTGAGGCAGAGGAGAGAGAGGTCTCTGACTCACGGTTACACCTGGGCAAGGAATTGGTAAAGCCGCTGAGCCCAGGAAACACAGCTCTGCTGTCAGAAGAACCCAGGCACCCCCAGTCTATACGGTGTTCCCTTGTATAATACTCCCAGGATTCGCAAAGGCTATGCAGGGCCTGAGCTCTTTCTCCACTTCATTATAGGCAAACACAGCAGGGGTGATGGCGACATTGGAAAAGTGTTGGCAGCACAAGCATTGGCACCCAAATTTAGATCCCCCAGTACCCAAAAGAGTTGGGCACAGGGCGTGTGTCTACGATCCCTGCAGCGCGGAGGCAGGGACACGAGGATGCAGGGAGTTCACTGGCCGGCTGGCTGGCCTAGGTAAATGGGTGAACAGTGAGACCCTGTCTTAAAAAAAATATGGTAAACAGGGCTGAAGAGACGGCTCAGTGGTCAAGAGCACTGACTGCTCTTCCAGAAGTCCTGAGTTCAATTCCCAGCAACCACATGGTGGCTCACAACCATCTGTAATGAGATCTGGCGCCCTCTTCTGGCGTGCAGGCATATATGAAGGTAGAATGTTAAAAAAAAAAAAAAGTGGACAGAGATGCCCACCACACACACACACACACACACACACACACACACACACACACACACACACGCAGGTGTGAACATGCATGCACGCACACGCATCTCTATAAAAGGACAAAGCTTACAATTAAGGCTCACTCCTAGGACGGCTAGGTTAGTGCATGCTGGTGTCAGGACCAGAACGCAAACAGCTATAAGCACTACCCTATACGGCTCTGATATCAACTGCAGAAATATGGGACTTGGGTCCACAGCTACCTTCTACTCTGGAGTACCAATGTTAAGAGAACCCTCCCTACGTCCTCCGTACCTCCGAGCAGGTGCTTGGTGACTGAATATCCTTTGGCTCAGATCCAGCTGCCCGCCTGGCACTGCCGGAGTTGGGCGGTGGTGACGCCAGGAGATCATCCAGCCAGCGAGAACTGCTTTCGGGGCCTGTCGGTTCTGGGGACACCCTACATGGGTCCTGAGCCTCCGTCCTGGGTTGGGTGGTCTCTGCCCAGCCTAGGGTCAACACCTCCTCCTCCGAAGGCAGTGCCTGCTCATGATCAGGTACATCAGGTACAAAGAGGATGCAGGGTTGGTCAGGGGGTGTCGGCTGCTGCTGTCCCAGGACTGGCTCAAGAACAGGCAGGGCTGCTTCCCTGGTGGCCAAAGTGATGGGAGACTCCCGCCCTGCCAGTGACTCCTGGTCCTCATAGCTCTCCTCGGCCTGCAGTAAGGGTGTTCCAGCTGGGCCCTCAACTGTAGAGGAAAGAACAGCCGGGGACGGAGGCTGACTCTCTACATCATCTCTCTGGGGTAGGGAGACTCCTGGATCACTTCCCTGAACCCCAGAAATAGGTCTCCCTGGACTCTCTGGAGACGACAGGGCTCCTGGTCCCAGCTGGGACACTCCTTCTTCCCTGGCAGAGACAGGCCAACTGCCGGCTTCAGCAGCCTCTGCGGCTTCGCTGGCTTCGGTAATGGGAGATGGGGGTGGGGAATCCAGCCGCCACACACCCAGACCTGAGGGCTTCGTGGGGAAGGTCCACTCAAATGACCGTGACAAGCTCCAGTTAGACTCCGTGCCACTTCCAAAGGGACGATCTAAGGCTGACTGGCTCCCCTGGTCTTGCGGCAGAGCAACCAGCGAGCCCCCCAGCTTCTCTTGGTCCCGGTTAGGTGGCCGAAGCACCCCTTCTGAGAATCGGCGCTGAGCCAGGCTGCTGGGACAGGGCTCTGTGCGACTCCTGGCTACTGCCTCCTCCCCACATGGGAACGTTCGTGTAAGGTCTGGCAGTTCAGCCCCCTCCATCAGGGGTTGAGGCAGGACAGCTGGGGGCTGCTCTGGGCTGGGGTGTCCTGAGACTGTCTCCACAGGAGAGCTACTGGGTCTGAGGGTTGCTGGGGCTGCCTCAGTAGGCAGCTCTGAGCTGGGGGAATGGCGGGGATGCTCATCGGGCAAGGTTGCACTGGAGGATGCTGGAGTCACATGGGGGCAAACGGCAGCCTCAGAAGCTGCAAGACTCGGGGGTTCTGAAAATTGAGAATGGTGGGGAGAGCTCTGGTGGCTTGAAAGCCGGGGAGACTCGGAGGCCGGGACAGAGGCGTCAGCAGGGAGGACGGTGCTGGTACAGCCTCTGTGCTCTGAAATGGGGTCTGAATTGGGGGTGGTCCAGGTCTTGGGAACCTACAAGAGAAAGATCAAGAGTTGTCAGTCACTCCTCAGTTGGGTCCAAGCTCACACACACACCTCGGGTCAGCTGGGAAAGGCCCAGGAGGTGAACTCACGCAGGGCTCCTCCACCGGGTCATCCGCCCGGAAAAGGTACCCAGCTCTGTTCACCTGGCATCGTTCTTATATTTCAGGGGTCCAAACCCCACCCCAAGGTGCACCTGAGCACCTTCTCCAAGAGGCTGCATGTTTTATAAATGGGAGAAGAAAAGGGGGACTCTGACCACCTAGATACGCATGAATGGAAGGGAATCAGCTTGCCTCAGAACAAAAGGGACTGCCAGTCCACTTCAGGCCCAGAGCATCCATCTCCCGGAGCACCACCACAGAGAGCAATGAAGTCTCAGCCTCTGCTCTGTGCGCCCACGGGTCTCAGCACTACCCGAGGAAGCCCCAACGCCAGGGATTCAAGCAAAGAATGACGGAAGCCTCCTTCCTACAGAGTCTTGTCCACTTCAGAGTTAGAGAAGGAGTAAACAAGACCTGTGCATCTGGGCCCGGGGTATTTTAAACATAAAAAGTCAGCTGTGGTTACTATGAGCAGAGAAAGGAGGCAGAGGCGACGCTAAGCCCCCCGTTCTCCCGCACTGTGACACTCTGCTTGTGCCCAGGCAGTTTAAGTGAACCCAGATATGCTGACATTGGCCCCAACTTCTGTGCCCACCACTGGAGGCCGTGACCTCGAGCCTCCAATGTCACTGTCCGCTGCATCTGGGTGACAGGACGAATTCTATTTCTTCTCAAGCCCCGCCCCCACTCTCCTTCTCTGCAATAATCTAGTTCCCACACTGGTGCCTTTGGACTGTACCCTGAGGCCCCACCCCTTTGCCACTCTTCTGACAGCCACTTTACTTCTTGAAAATGGCAGCCCCTGGACTAGCGAAAGCCTCTGGGCATCACTTTTACCATCCCTGTGTTCAAGGGTAGCGTCAAGTCTTCCAGCATCCTGATTCCCTACACTCTGATTCGGTCCCTGCATTCTTCTGGGGTCAAACCTTTAGCGCCAATCCTTCCCAATAACCACATCACCACTGCCTCTAGTCTCAACTCTAAGTCTGCTACCAGTCCGTCCCATTTCCTATCTGTCCTGCCGGTTCTTTTTACGTTCCCAGCTCTCTGGCATTCCTCAACCCCCTGGGGAAGCAAGGGTCAGTCACCCTACTTCCTCCTCACAGCCCGTCCCTCCTCCCAGGCCTCAACTCTCTGGCACTCCCACCAACAGTTGCCGTTTGTACAACACAATCCTCAGTACCCTCACTGCTCCCTTCACCTTACTGTCTGAAAATGTGTAAATGTTCTCTGCCAACCCTGGCACTTGGGGAGTTAGCTGTGGTTGGAGAAAAACACACAGCAATGACCGAGGAGGTCACTGACCTCCAACTGCTTCCCGGGTGCCCACCAACCCTACCGAACTTACTTTCCATTTACCCCAACAAACAACATATTTACAAGTCTATCCTCAAACCTCCAACACCTCTTTCCTATGGCCTCTCAGCTGATGGCCTTGCTTCCGGTTCCCTCAGAACAGAAGAGAACTCCCACATTCTGTACCCTTTCCTGTCCACCACCAGGAGGGCTTGGTTCCCCTTCGGTGACCAGGCAGTGTCCTTGCTCCAGGCTAAGGCCAACCCCTCTTCTCTCTCCAACATCGATTTTTCCCTCCCCCTCAATCCTACCCACAGCACACCAACTGCTCTATTTTCTTCTGTCTGAGCAGAAACAGGAGAGAGACAGAGATGGAAAAAGAGAGAGATGGCTCTTGGCCCCACATCTCTCTCTAGCTACCATCTGTTTTCCGGAAAGTATTGCTACCTGAAGGTATGCACAGCTCCTCTAGCCCACCTCTCCTGACTCACTCCAAAGTGGCTTTCTCCTCCATGTCTTACTCCTAACTATTTGCCAAGGTCACTGAGGACCTCCCTGTAGCTAAACCCAACTGATGCTAACCAGAGGCAACCCCACAGAGGGACTGGCAGCTGCTGGCGCCCCCTGCAGTCCAGGCCCTGGAGCTGTCCTCCCTGTCTCCACCTGTGCCCTTGGTGACCCGAGCCAGTCTTAGCCACCATCTCTACACTGGTCACTTCCGAGACTTCCTTCAAACACATTCCCTTCCCCTAAACGTCATCACACTCTATCCAGTCACCCAGCTGACATTTCCGTCTGGACGTCTAAAGAGCATCGTGATCTCAACAAACGCAAAAGCCAACTCCTCATATATCTCCCAGTTACGCTTTGCCTTTAAAAGTCCCCATCTTAGTACGTGAGACCCTCATCCTTCCCATGCTAAGGCCACAGCCATGGGGTATTCTTGGATGCTGCGAGCTCCCTCCGCAAGAGACTCTGGATATCCCCTCTTTATCACCTGCAGATTTCAATCCAGATTTGACTACTTCTCGCCAGCTCCAACAGCTGCCTCTAGGATCCAAGCCATTAACATCATCTCACTGATCTCTGCTGCTGTTTGGAGAAAGCAAGACGTCTTCCCAACTAAGGCAGTTTTCTCTGACTTCAGACTGCTTGGCGGTAGCTTCTCCTTGCTCAAGTCAAAGTCCTCAAAGGCCTGCAAGCCTCTGACATCTAGTACTATTGCTTCTTGGTCTCACTACTACTCAGTCCTCCTCTCCTGCACCCCCAGACCTCTGGCTTCTTTGCTGCTGTGTTTGCCGAGTCTTCTGCCAAGAATGCTGTTCCTCAGACTTCACAGGCTCACTCCCTGACCTATGCAGTGAGGACTTCCTGCTATCCTCACCGGCATGTGACCTTCCCAGTTCTCCGAGCATGTATGCAACACCTTGTGTGCCTGCCAGTTTCCAGGACGTCTAGCCTAGTCTCTGACTGGCTCCCTTTGGAAGGTGAGGGCCTTACAGCAGCACAATGCACAGTTTGTTCCCTGATGTCCTAACATATAGCATACAATTACACAGACCCAGAGCTCCATTCCCCGGGCACATGAGACAGCCTCTGGCTGACAACGGCTCTCAATGCAAGGGTTGTTTTAACACAGTTTGCTCAGGAAATTAGGCTTCATCGGAGAGAAGGAATTAACAGAAAGCCCAGTCTTTCCTCTTTCTGAATCCAGGAGTAGCAGTACGACCAGGTGGGATTCTAGAGTCAGACACTTCAGGTCCTGCCTCAGGTCACGTGAGTTACTTAGCCCAAGTCCTGGCGTTCTCAGAAGGGGCTTACAAGGCCTGCTAGCTAGAGGTGCCAAAAGGACTAAATTAATTAATGTTCCTAGGACATGCTCGGCACATGGTAGGGGCTTGGTCAATGCTATGGGTATCACAGGTATCATGAGTACTGCCCTAACCATCCTGATCAACCATGCATAAACACCTTGATGACCAGGAACACTGGCTGGGAGTTTAAAAAAAGATCTGAGTCTTGGAGGCCAGTCCCTGGGCAAGCCCATGGGCCTCAGTTTCCCCATCTAAACTCTGAAAGCATAAGAGGTGATGTCAGACAACTTGTCCGCTCTACTTTACCACAACTGTGGTCACGACACGAAGACAACTCACATCAGTAGGTGGCTCAGAGCTGGTCAGCTTAGCCAGGTCCCCGTTCACTGCCGGGCTAGAAGTGATGCTCCTGAGAGGAAGGGAGACAGAGGGGAGATAAGGAATGTTGAAGTCTGTCACAAAACAGAAAAGGGGAGAAGCAATTTTAACAGTACCCAAAGGTTAAACACCCCAGGGTTTATTATTCCTGAGGTTGGCCTGGAACCTGGGATAAGGAAGCTAGGTGGTGTCCAGAGAGAAAATGCCAAGACATAACTTCCTTCCCTTCCTGCATACAAAGGTTAAAATCCCCCTCCCTTTTAGGAACATCACGTGGCTCCAGACCACTCAGGGGTTCCTAAGGAGACAATGTCTCCCTCTCCTAGTCCCTAAGGGGTTAAGTTTCTTCTGTGGCTAGAATGTAGCGAGTCCTGGCAGCCCTACTGATATTTCTTGAATGACTGTAAGGGGGGTGGGGGTGGGGTGGGGGTTTCCAAGACTGAATCCGTCATGGATGGAAGGAGGAATCCAGGCTGGGAGTCCCAGCAGCCCTGGTCCTGGACGTGCAAAGGTTAATGTCCCAGCCCAACCACCAGGTGTTTTCAGGTGAGAGAAGGAAAAGCTGGAGGGTAGGGTAGGGCAGGGCAGGGCAGGGCAGGGCAGGGCAGGGCAGGGCCTGGCCGGGCCTTCCTTCAGCTACTGGCTCAGCCCAGACCACAACAAGTCTGGCCTCCAAAGTGAGAGAGAAAAGGCAACCTTTGGGACTAACTATGCAGGCTTCACGCTGGTGCTCTCTCCGGCCTCGGGTAGTCAAATCCCTCGCCTCCCACCCCATGCCGTGGCTACTAACCCAAGAAGCACCTCCCAGTCAGGTTTCCCTTACATGCAGGGCAGCTATGGGTAAGCAGTACACCATGGGGAAAAAGTCTCTAAATGGAAGACATCTCTAGGCAGAAATTAGCTGAAAGTACATTAAGATCTGTTGCTGTCCACTCTCTCCCATCACAGTCCTCACAGGCTAGGGCTGTGCCCTACAGATCGTGAGAGTGAGCAGGTAAGATCAATCACGGGTTTTAGAATCATGCGCACTGGCATTCAAACTGAGAGGCTGGAGGAAGTCACTTTGGAGCCTGGGTGGTCCAGTCTCTAAAACAGACCCAACAGTCCCTTCTTCCAAGGAGCATGGGTATGGATGCATTCCGTGGACTACACACTGATCTACTGAACCCTATGCCTCTCTGGCCCACCATGCACCCACTCTATAAAGAGAATTATGGTTGGCTGGGGTTGTAGCTCAGTGATAAAGCACCTGCCCAAGGCCCTGGGTTCAGTCCCTGGCACTGTGTGCGCACACTCGCACACACGCAGAGAGAGAGAGAGCAAGAGAGCGAGCACAATGACATCACCATTTGATACTCTCAGGTTGAGACCGGGTGACCCAAGTTCACCTAATTAACTGGCTTGCTCCCTGGCCCCTTCAAGACTTCTCACCTCTCCTCAGGAGTCTTGCTCCGTTCTTCCTGGGACTCCGCTGGAGACTTTGTTGTCCCCTCTTGGGACTGTCCTTTGCCAGTGGTCTTATCATCCTCTCTGGGTCCAGGGGTACCATAGGTCCTGGGGCCATATCGAGAGCTTCCATCGTGGTTAAAAGTGAGGCGGGAGCCCCAGAGGCGGTCAGGGCTAGCAGGGATCTCCTTCCGAGGCTGCTCCATCTTGGCTAAGATCTCTTCTACTGTACTGGCGGCGAACCGCTCGGAGGAGGGACGGAAGGGGGCAGGGGCCTTCCGCACACCGGCCAGTGCAGCACACCGAGCCGGGGGTGTTAAGGGGGGTAAGTCTTCTTTCCCAGCATCCTCTTTCCCAAATTCCTGGGTAACTTCTACGGCAGGTGCCTCAGCTGCAGGCCTTGGTGCGAACGGGAGGGGACGCTTGCTAACACCATAGGGCTGGGGTCCTGCCAGCATGTTCATCTTCCGGGCAGAAGGCAGCTCGGCCAGGGGACCCCGAGGAGGCCGAGGCCCAACAGGAACCAGGAGGCTGGGCTTGGCGGGCAGAGCTGGCTTACTGGGTAAGGTTCGGGGCTTGGGCTTGACAGGTGGTTTAGCCCGAGGGTCACCTATCGAAAGGAAGGATTCATTGGAATTGTCAGGAGGATGGTGGAGCAGAAATGTTTGTGACTCCTGCTGTACCAAATCTCCCAGCCTCCAACTCCAGGAAGCTCCCATCCGTGTCGGTTCAAGTATGCACTTCCTGTTCCATGAAAACCTGCCTCCATTCTTCACATCCCAGAAGCAGCCTACCTTCTCCAAACTCATTCCGTGTTCACCCGTTCCCCTTCTTAAAAGCTCAAGCTATTTGTGGGTGCTATGGCACCTGACTTCTCTAAGCACCCTGTTTTACACCTAGCACAGACGCCTATCAAATACATGAATGAACAAATGAGGATATTCATCTGTCTGAGCCCACCAAGCAGTCAGCCCGGGTACCCAGTGTAGCTCTATTTCTTTATAGGGCCCTGTGGACCTATTTCCACAGTGAAGATCTTACCCTAAGTGAGCTCCCCCCGCCGCCCCCGTATCCCTGCACATTCCCAGGCGACCTCCTCAATGTCATGTGATTCGTGATCAGGAATGCAAACTTACTATTGACTTATGTCAAACAGAAGTAAATCTGCCACAGGAAGAAGATAAAAAGACCAGAAATCTGCCTTGTATATAAGGCACTCTAATGCCAAATAAAAGACCTCTCACGTCCACAGCCCTTCTATAACAGAATCCCGTATCACCCACTCATTCAGCTAAGCATTAATAGAAAGCAAGAAGTCTAGACAAGGAGAAAGAAATGCACTCCATGTCGCCTTCTCAAAGTTACTGGACCCATCTTACAGATTCTGCGTCCACACCCGCTGGGGCTCTCCTTCACTCTCCCAGCTCCCAAGGCCCTCACTCCACCCTTGCTGCCTCTCACGGAACACAGCTGTCACTCAGTTACCTGGTAGGACAGCACAGGGGTGCAGCCTCTGCCCTCTCCACCCTCCCAGTCACCGGCCCCACCCTGCACCCATCACCCATTGGTACCTGGCTCAGAGCCAAGAGGCGCCAGCTCCTCCCCCATCTCCTGGGGCAGTGGGGAAGCCATGGCAGTGGTTTCCCCGACTTTCATCACAGGCGGCGGACCCTGTTCGAGAAAGTGGAAGCGGTGTTAAGTTGGGTGGCTGAAGACCCAGGAAAGGGGGAGGCGGAGAAGGAAAGGGGCTGGGCGAGGCAACAGGCTTAGCCGAGGAAGTCTATTTCTGACCCAGGCTGTGTGGGACAGGAAGAGAGAGAACTAACTCCAGGAGGAGGTCGAGGAGGTCCCCACAGGAGGGGTGCGGAAGGTCCCCACAGCCACATCCTCACTACAGCTCTCCAGCTCTTGGCTCCGAACCTCAAAGACGGGGAGCATCAGAGAGCGACCTCCACTCACACCGTCCCCGAGCTCCCTCCTGTGACACCCTACTTACAGTTTTCAAGACACCCCTCTCGGTCAGGCAGCCCCACTAAAGGCATCTGCACTCCAGGCGGGGCAAGAGGGCCTGAAAGTCTCAAGTCTCGGGAATCACCTCATGGGAGACGGGAAAAACCCGCTCCTCCCCAACCTGGGACTCCGCCCCACTGCCGGCCCCCCTCTTCCCAGTCTCCTCCCTCCCCCTATGGCTGGGAGTGGCTCCCTACCCCCCTCTCCCCCATTCTCCTTCCACATCCCTGCACCCCCCCTCCTTCTCTCAGAGCTGTCTCATCCAAACACTGGGAAATAAGAAATAAAAAGTAAACATCTGGAATACATTTTTTCCCTTTAATTTCTCAATCGTTTTGGCTTCAGCTTGGAATTTGATGAGGTAAAGCCAGGGCCTAGTCCTGTTACCATAGCAATGGCCTCCCACTGGATTTCCAGGGCCTAGCCAAAGGGAAGGAGGAGCCGGCCCAGGATGGGCAGGGAGAATGGACTGGGCTTGATTACATGGGGGTGGGGGGTTTGACTTAGAGGAAAACTCCCCAGGGTTCTGCCTTCTAGGACAGTCAGGGAGGGTCCCCGATAGCCTGTGAAATGGAAATGTGTGTGGATCACTAGCCTGGAGACAGACTGAAGGAGTTTTGAGTGACCAGAAGAAATTAAACCAGATGATAACCACACAGTAGTAACCTGTCACAGGAACTTCTGGATCCGATATTACAAGATTTAACCGCTAAGCAGGCATACCACTTTAGAACTGTGTGACTTTTCCCTATCTAAAAAAGATGGTATTAAGACTTGAGTTTCAAGCCAGACAATGCATGCAAAATCCCAAGCAGGGAAGTGATGAGTAACAGTTGGCCACTATTAACGTGACTTAAATTCAGTGCCCTTGGTAACCACCTATATACCTCTCCCCCTACCCTAGGCTGCATTCCTAGACCATTCCTTCACATCCCCAAAAGTCACCAGTTCCTCAGGCACTCCACCTCCTCAGTTCCCACCCTGGCAGCTGAAGCACCCTCCCACCCACAAGAACCCCTCAGGCTCTGCAGCCTGGTGAATGAGCACTGCCCCTCTGGTTCAAAAGCAAGGGGGAAGCTGCCTCACACGGCCCTGTGTGGAATGCACACAGCCCTGGAGGGCAACCCAGCCCTCTCCAACCGGCCCCGTGTAGTAACCTTAAAGTCCCGCTCCCACTCCAGCTGGTCTGAGAAGACAGCTCTCAGTTCTAAAACGACCTGTGGTGCCCAGTCTTTGCAAAAGACACCCCTATCATGCTTGACCCTGTCCCAGCTTATTTCAAAGAGGGCACGGAGAGAAACTCTGGCAATGGCAATCTCTGATCAGCCAATTACCACGGTCTGTATCCCTGGTACGTGGGAGAATAACGCGTGGGGGGTGGGGGGAATGACAGGAAAAAATAAAATTAAAAATACACAAGATTGTTTCCTTGTCCTTGAACATCATTACAAGGGATGTGGTGTGGGTGGTTAGAAACAGAAAAAAACTAGTCCAGAACAGAAAAACCCTCTCACCTGCAGGCTTGATGGACACCTCTGCGGTTATAAGAGGCTGCAGAGAGGAAAACAGACTCGAGTCCCCAACAGGGGACGTGGCTACAGCAGAGAGGCCCCAGCCAGGAGCCCCAAGAAACCAAGGCCATGGCCACAAGCTGCAGAATCGCAGTGCCTCAAGAACTCCGCACCCTTAATGGTCTAGGCGAGCCAGACAGCCCTGGGAGTAAAGGCTGCCCCCAAAGGATGGGAAGGAGCTGGGTAGCCTCAGCCCTGGGCAAGCACCAGGGCAGGCAGGGTCGTCCCTAAAGGTCTCCCGCTGGACGTGCGACTAGTGCGACCAGGAGGGTTAAGTGTGGGAAGAGGGAGGGCCAGCAGGAAGATGGAACAGCTCAGGGCAAGGGGCTGCTAGGAGGGCCTCCGTGGGGAGCTTACGGACACCGAGCGGCCAGCCGAAGAGGAGGAGCAGACGAGGGCGGAGAAGGGGGGGCGGCAGCAGCCGAGGACAGCGCGAGATGCCAAGCGGCCCGCGAAGGAACAGACCGCGGACTGGCGACGCGGACTGTGGGGGTTGCCTGGGGTGGCTGGGGGCGTGCCATGGGAGCCGGGGAAGGCCACCAGTGAGGGCAGGGGCAGGAGGGGGGGGCGATCCCTCGAGCCGCTCGGCCCGCCCCCGGCCCCGCCCCACCCTCGCCTCTCCCCGCTTTCTTCTGGCTCTCGGCACGAGTGCCCTCCACCCCCGCACACACGCGCCAGCTCCGCAGCGTCCCCGCGTCCCCAGCGCCCCAGGCCCTCGCAAACTTTCCTGGTGACAGCCCCCCCTCGCCGCCGCCGCCCCAACATGAGATCAGGGCTGCTAGGCGCCCGGTTCTTTCCATGCCCCTCCCCGCCCCCATCTCCGGATCCCGCCCCCTCCGGCCGCCGCCACCGCACTCACGCGCTCCCCCGGGACCGGCTCCGCTCAGCTAGGCACCCCGACGCCAGTGACCGCTGCTGCCGCCACCGCCGCCGCCACCGTCACCGCGGGACCGAGCCAGTGCAAGCCCCGAGGCCCCTCCCCTAGCCCCGCCCAGCGCCACGCCTCCATGCCGCTCATGAATATTCATGTAGGGATACGGAGTGGGAAGCGGGAGCTGAGGCAGAGTCCGGCCGCACCGCTGGCAAACAAGCACAGCTCGCACATAATTATTCATGACCTTGTAAATGAGGGGCCGGTCCCGATTCAGACTTGGGCGAAACTGACGCAATTTTACCCCAGCGCCACCGAGATGACTGCCTAGAGAGGAAACCGCCCTGGACTGCTTTCCCTAAGCCTACGCTGATTACAGCACCATAGAGCGCGGGCAGCACGAAGGGAACCGTTGGCGGACTGAGGAGGCTTCCTGTTACACCTGAGCCTTCCTGGGAGCGCAAGCGTCGTGGCCACCCCACGTGGATAAATTCAGATTGAGGGACACAGTGTGTAGTGGGGTAGCTTTTCCCCTCGTGTTAGGTGTTTAAGATCTCTTTATCTAAAAGAGATACAGTTCCCAAACACAGAATTTTGTAGCCCTCCCTCTCACGCCTAACTTCACACAACTCATCCTCCTGACTCAGGTTTCCACTCTCTACACTAGAAAGGAAAGTCGATCCTCATTCTATTATCTCAAGCCTTGTAAGACCCTTGACTTGTAAAGTGATTAAGGATAGCGCTCAGTACCCCCCCCCCCACCAGCCGGCTAATGGAATGGAACTATGAGAGGCTTCCTAATCAGATCAGAACTCATTTCTTCACTCCACCCAGACAGGGTGAAAACCAAGGCTTGTCCAGCAGGCAGGAACAGGATGTACCTAGAGACTTGCTTCCCGGCTGAACAGCACAGCCCTGCCCAGTCAGGATAGAAAGGTAAACACTCCGTGCAAAGTGGGAAAGGAGACATAAGGACATCATTTCCAAAGTCAGTTCCGTTTATTAAATTGACTTCACAGCCCAGAAATACAAAATAAAAGTAGAAATAGGCCCCAATTAGGAGCTCCAGGCCCGATTTCGCACGACCCACTCGTGCTGCAGCTGCAGCCGCTTGAACAAGGCAGGAAGCAGCTTCTTCCCCGCAGTCGGGAAGGTGAGCGCAGGACTTGGATCCTTCAATGCACTGTAGCAGACAGAACACACTCCTACCCAGTCTGTCCCCAGATCACAAGGAGCCATTCCTGCACAGCAGCAGAGGTTAGGTGTTCCTCTCGATGCCTCAGAGAAGTGGAAGCCACCAAGGGCAGTTGCTCAGATGGCACAGCATCCAAGGACTGTGGGATGAGTAGGAAGCCTGGAGACGCGACAGGGCAAGGACGGATCCTCCTCTACTCATCAGATCCCGAGGCAGAGTCCTCCGAGCTTGGTGGAGTACTGGCAAGTTCCTCTTCCTCAGAGTCCTGGAAAACCAAGTCTCTCAGTTAAAAAAGTAATGCCCAGCTACCTTCCCAGACAGTTTTTAGTAAAGGTCCCTAATGCCCAGTTCCTCCCATGGCTCCGGCACTCATCGGAACTTCAGAAATTCAACTGTCCACTCTTAACTCACTCCTCTTGTAGACCAACTCCACCCCGTCTCACGAGCCCCTGCACCCCACATTTCTGCCGCACCTCACTCCGCCGCCTCTTCTTTTTGCTCTTGTTCTCTCCTGAAGAGCTCTCATCACTGGACACAAATTCTTTGCTCTTAAAGCTCTCACTTAGCTGCCGTGATGAAGACTTGGATGACGAGCCTCTAGAGGGCGTGGACTTTTTCTCCATCTTTGCTTTTACTTTCTTTTTCTTCTTAGACTTGTCCCTATATTAGGAGAATGTGAAAGAAGTCAGGCCATTAGCCTCTCCGTATTATCAGACAGGCCGCACTTCTCCCGGCTTGAAGGAGGACTCTTCCCAGTACTGGCCACACTGATCTCACCAGAGTGCACAAAGGAAAGGGTCACACCTGAGTACCCCAGAAGAGCCAGGGTCATAGATACAAAACTTACCTGACACTTTTATTCTGTTTAAAAGGTCATATGGATTTTGAATTAAGCTTCATGGAAATACTTTTTTCTCAACTCTCCCATTATTTATTTGAAGATAAAACTATCTAGAAAATTGGGTCTTATTTATGCCCTGACCCCATACATCACCCACACTTGGCAATTGAAAACATGTACAATTCTAACCTGGAAAAAGCAGTTACTGGGGCCATTTTGTCCCTAACACTCACCTTTTAGAAGATTCTCCTCTTCCTCCTTCATACTCCTTCATGGCTTTCTCGTACTCCCTCCTGGCATCCTCAGCCTTGCGGTCCCACTCCTGTCAGACAGTCCTTCAGACCGAGGCCAGCACATCTGGACCCACAGCTGTTCCATGGGCGCACGCCCCACACCCCACAGCCCTTCTCACCACCCCTCCTGTCCGCGGGCTACTCGCCTCTTTCTTCTCTTTGGACATTCCCTTCCAGATCTCGCCTGCCTTCTTGGAAAGATCGGTGATGCTGATGCCAGGATGGTCTGACTTGATCTTCTCCCGGCTGGCATTAAGCCACAACATGTATGCAGACATAGGTCTCTTGGGGGCATTTGGATCTTTACCCTTCTTCCCCTACGTGAGAAAGAACCCAAAGGCCGTTGGCCATCCACACGTCACAGTTACCCCAAGCTTCCCCAAGGAGACCATCTGGAGAGCGAGGAGATGCAGGAAGAACTAATTAACACTGGTGACAGAGAAACAGCTCTAAGGGCAAGACAGGCAACTTCTTCCTTCCCCAAGAATCCCCGGAGAGGCAGGATGGCTTCCAATTCAGACTGTACTGAGAATCAGTGAATGGGTGCTCAGCGGAACGTCTGTATCATCGAGGGCCAGGGGATATAGCTAAGGGGTAGGCAAGAAGAGGGCAAGAGCTATGGACTCTGCCACCCATACACAGCTTGGCTGTTGTGACTATTAGCAGCTAGGGGTACTTGTCCCAGGCCCACACAAGACTGGGCCCTGATATTCTAGCGTACACGGGAGAGGCACCCACAAGGCTCACCCCTCCTAAGGAGCTACATGCAGCTAGCATGCAGTTGCTAGAAGACGAGTTCTTTTTCTCAGCAGCACAGCACTGGTAAGGTCTCACCTGTGCTATCCAAGCAAGTCTAACTAAACTCACCAGATGCAAAGCAGAGGCAAGACATGAAAGTAAAAGATGGACTAGTTAAGGAGTTAACGGAGGGGAACAGAGGAAAATGGGGTATGAATAAAATCGCAGTACAGCAAATGTATGTACAAGATTGTCAGAAAATATTAAAACTAGGCAAACAAGAAACCCAGATCTTTTAGAAACAGAGTATCTCAGGACCAAAAAAGAAAGCCTAGAAGTTATCTGTCAAAGCCATTTGCCTACAAAGACAGTACAACCAACAGGGCCTGCTGGGAGGGGACAGGAGAAAGGAAATAGAAAGTGGATACACACTCACATACACACACTCACACACTCTCTCACAACCTACAGCTAGTCTATACCTCTGAAGACTTCTTGCGGCTCTTGCGATCCTTGGCCATCTTGGCCCTTTTGAGCTGTTTCCGCTTCTTCTCTTCTCGGTCACTGTCACCCTCGTTACTGGAGGAGCTGGCAGAGGCGTTGCTGTCAAACCTGCCAGAGTAAAGCTTAGACTCAGGAAAGGACAGCAGGATACAAATCTTTTGTTTTGCTTCAAGACAGGGTCTCTCTGTATAGCCCTGACTATCCTGGAACTGGATCTGCAGACCAGGCTGGCCGCAAACTCACAGACAGGGCCTGCTGGGAGTGGACTCTGTCTCTAAGTGCTAGGATTAAAGGCGTGCGCCACCGCCGCCCAGCCAGAAGTAAGGAATCTAGACATCTGCCCAGAAAGGGCCAAGGGAGTAAGTCCCAGGACAGTCTGCACCACTCATTGCCACCCCAGCTTCCTGCCTTTCATGAAGATGGCTTCACAGTCCTTCTCCAGACCCAGTACCACACAGGGTTACTCGTTGGTTCAATCAATGAAGAGCAAAATGCCTCAGTGGGCTCCTCCGCTCTAACCCTGGTGGGTTCTGCCCCACCTCTGCCCGTCAGGTCACTGTCTCCTGTGGGCCTGCAGCACACCTAGGCTACTACTGCACCTCCCCCTTTGGTTTAAAGCACCTCAGTTTATACCACAACCTGTTCTGAGAAAGAGACAGCCCTGAAAGGGAGGAAACCAAGCTTCAACCGCAGCCAGTCCCTGCCTTGACTCTCCTGTCCAATAAACCGCATTTTTTCTGCACACGCAGCTGCAGATACCTGCCTCCTGAAGATAGGCTCCCAAGGTTCATCAGCATCTGTGCCTCAACCTTTGCAGCAAACCAGTGGGCTTCTGAAGGGCATTCACAGTTGGGTTTTGATTTTGCTGCCCATAATCTTTCCAGATGAATAGTTCCATTTATTTACTTGTTTGTTTTTTGCAAGAAGGGGAAATCATTCCAACTGCAGGGTCTGAGGGTGACTCTGACCCATTAGAGCCCTGAACATATTATCTCAAGTTCTGAAAGGCAGTTGAACAGAGACAACACTGTCCGCTGTGCTGTTCACCAAGAGGGGCTTCTGGGTATGAAGCTAACCATGTTCAGCCTACCTAGACCTTCTGAGGGACATGGAGCAAGCGTCCTAAGAATAGTACAGTTAGAAGCAAGAAAGACTCCTCACGGCTTCTAAGCAAACAGATGCAGTGGGACCTAAGGTTAACTACATCCCTGCACTCTCCAGTTACATGAACCAAAACAACCACCCAGCCCTGTGGAGCTAGTTCCAGTCCCTCCTGCACAGGACAATCAGGAGTCTTGACCGGCACACACGACTGTTATACGGTCACTTGCAGGCGAGGGCACCCCACATGCAGAAGCTCTAGCTCACCTCCCCAGCCTCTTTCCATGTCTCTGGTTTTAAATCATGCTATGCACTAATAAATTCCTTGACACCTTGACAAATACTTTCATGTCTCACTTCATGGGAGGTCACTTTTCCATCTCGGAACACTGGCTAAGACAGGGACATGATAAATACTCAGAAACCCTTAAATTTATAGGCCATAATCTCATTCCAGTGAGGTCCAATCAAAACTCACTCCTCTGCCACATCGTCTTCCTCTTCACCAGGGTTGAAGGACTCATCTAAGGAAGAACACAGACGGCATCACCTTCTACTCCAGTGGAGTCCCATCCCGCACCCAGACACCCAGCCTAGGCACAGGGTAGAACCTGACTGCCCAGGCCCCGACACAGCAGCTAGCCCACCCCGCACCCAGACACCCGGCCTAGGCACAGGGTAGAACCTGACTCCCCAGGCCGTGGCACAGCGGCTAGCCCACCCCGCACCCAGACACCCGGCCTAGGCACAGGGTAGAACCTGACTCCCCAGGCCGTGGCACAGCGGCTAGCCCACCCCGCACCCAGACACCCGGCCTAGGCACAGGGTAGAACCTGACTCCCCAGGCCGTGGCACAGCGGCTAGCCTACCAGTTTCTTCTCCTGAGTCATCACTGCTGTCGTTGGCATTCTCCTCCCGGATCTTGCCCTCCTCCTTCATCCTCTCCAAATAGGCATCATGCTGGTCTTCATCCGAGTCGGCATAGTCATCGTAGCTGGGGTTCATGCCCTAGCCGAGGAAGAGAGGAGACTCAGCCATCATATTTGAGCCGGAACTCCTGCGCACGCCACAAAGCCTTTCCCCACACCTATGAACCAGAGCGGCCGCTCCCAGGAGCCCCTGAGCAGGAATGTCCACACAGCCAACATGCAGGGTCTACTAAACTGAATGTATCCAAGCCCCTCCCTTTCCTGGCCCCACAAGGGCTCCTAAGAGGCTGCACAGACTGATCTAAGGCCATGCAGAGAGAACCTGCTCAGGAAGGGGAAGGAGCCACACGCACCTCTTTTTTCTATAAGGGTAAGAAGAGAAGAAAGAGTGAAAAAGAGGCCACCAAGTCTCTGCTCCTTTCTCCTCTACAGAAAGAACAGGAGAGAGGTGCGTCCTGCCCACAGATACCTCTTTGAGTCCTCTGTTTTTGATGTTGAGCTTTTTGGCATTCACAAAATCAAACAGCTTTCCATACTCCTCCCTGCGAGGGAAGACAAATGTCGTTACTAGATGGTTAGAACCAACTTAGGTAGACTAATGTTCTGATACCAACGGGTTAGGTGGAGGTGGAGCTCATGACCACACCAACCTGGTAGGTTAGACACACCCTAAAGTGTTATGGGACAGAAGAGGCGTAGGTCTAGGTAGTTACCAATAGACCCACAGTGGGGCATTGTGGGAAGGGAGGTTTCCATCTTTTTTACTGGTCTGCGTTTCGCCCTTTGCAGGGCTGTAATAAGGATTAAACACGAAGATGTTTGTAAAATGTTTCACTCACAGCTGAGTACTCAATAAACATTAGCTGCTGTGTTCCTGGGCATGAAGCTCATTCCAGGAAAGGAAGAGATAATATTTCCACCATGGGAAAAGAGGAGAATGAGCTAACCAACACACACAGCTTTCGTAATGTTTAAAAAAAAAAAACTTTTCTAAGGACAGAAAAAAAATGATGAATACATTTCTAGAGTCTGAATACTTGAAAGACCAGATCTCAGAGAACCTGAAGAAATTTCATCTTAACTAGAAAAGCCCAATCATGGGCCCAGAGAGGACCCAAGGCTAGTCTGAGCTTCGCAGTAGAGGTGGGATCAGGATCAGGACAGCAGAAGGAAACAGGAGACAGCTCTTACCTCTCAATGCTGCTGAAGGTGTACTGAGTGCCCTGCTTGGTCTCAATTTCAAAGTCGAAGGAGCGAGTGGTCGTGGTGCCTCGGGCGAAGTTGACAAAAGCGATCTCATCGAAGCGAATGTGTACAGGGGGCTTGTGCACGTAGATGAAGCCCCGCTCCAGTGGGTACAGGAGTCCTGAGCTGGCCTTGTAGGAGCAGGTGATACACTGGGCTCCCGAATGCCTGATGGAGGATGGAAGGGGCCCGGTCAGCACTGACCACAGAAATAGCAACGTAACGTCCAGGCCACTACATTGCTTTGACAGAGGTGCTGGCAATTACAAGAAGTGCACCTGGGCTTCTACTAGAGGGTGCCCATCACAGGAAAGGTTTTATTACTAAGGTGCAGGACATTTCCCACCCACCCCATCCCCAGTGGGTCAGGACTTCTGCCCCCATTCTTACCCTTGGAAGTTGCCTGGGACTGTGATTTTCCGATTTACAAGTGCTTTCATGACCCGGCTGACCATCTCATAGAGGGACCCTGACATGTTCTTGGTGAGCCGACCCTCAAAGCGCTTCTCCACTTCTTCCCTGACAAGAAAGCGAGACGAGATCCTGAGGCAGGCCGGCTTTCTGCTTGGACAGCCGCAAGAAACAAGTTCAGTGAGACGCTTACTCGTTCATGTTGAGAGTCAAGGAGATGTCCTCATCCTTGGAGAAGAGGAGGATCAGGAAGTGGTACCGGGTTTGGCCCTGCTTGATGGGGGGATCCAGGCTGATCACAAAGAACATCTGCCTCTGATCCTTGTGGGGCAGCAGGAAGAGGCGGAGCACTGTAGTATAGGGGATCTTGTAGTCGAAGGTCTTGCCATGGAGGTGTAGAAAGGTAGGGTAGATCCGGATATCGTAACGGCCACGAGGTGTCAAACACTGCAGCTCCCGGAAGATGCAGATAGCATCTCCAGTGGCCTGGATCACATCTGCCTTTGACAGAACATTCTGGGCGAAGGCCTGCAAACACACACAAGCAATCAAACAGCCTCTACTCCCAGGCCAGCCAGCCGAATCCTACTCAGCAGTACCCAGCAGACCAACAAGCAGAAGCCTCACCTCTACAGGGTCCACACCATCTTCCTGGGTGGGAGGGACATAGAAGCGCACCTCCATGAGCGATACTTCGGCATCGTCATTTTGGTGGAATTCCAGGGTCACCTCATTCTTGCCTGTTGTACACTGGGACACATTGCTTAGGGGGATCTCAAAGACGGGCTGATCACCAATGTCAAAAGACAACAGCTGTCCTGTGAAGAAAGGGCTATTCAAGCCGCAAACTGCTCCCTGGGAGTCTGCAGAAGCATGCCCACCAGCTCTGGGTTCCGTGAGGACAAAGGACCAGAGGAACTTCGTTCACGCTGTACCGCAAGCAGGCACAGTGCCTGCTACACTAGACACGCTAGGTAAATAATACAAGCTAAACACACACACTGGGATTAGAAATTAGGGCAAAGAGCTAAGCGAGGTACCATCCAAAGCCCTCACCCCACCATCTCCCCAAACCCCTCAAGCTTCCTCACTCACCACCAAACTTCACCGTCCCCCAGTTCCAGCCCTTCACACACAGATCCTTCTCCATTAGCTCAAGGCGATAGTGAGTTTTGAAGAAATCAGAGAGTTTCTCAAACTCCTATAAATTGTAAGGAGAAAGTGAAATTCCAGTAAACCCTCTGGACCTTAACACAACTTAAAAGCCCTGAGATCTCTAGTTCAGAAAAAGTTCAGTAATATATCCTTTATTAGAAACCACAGCTAAAACTATGCACAGGAACTTAGCACATCAACTCTGAAACTGTTGTAAAACAAATTTTACTTTGTTACGAGAGGCTGTTTCTGGGACCAGATGCCCTCAGCCACACTCTCAGAGACAGGGTTTATCTGTCTAACGGCCCTGGCTGTCCTGGACTCACCCTGTAGACCAGCCTGGAAAGCTGGGACTAAAAGCAAGTGTCACCACTGCCCAGCTGCTTAAAACACTGCTAGAGACATGATGGCTCAGTGGTCAAGAGTACTTGTTCTTGCAAAAGACTTAGGTTCGATTCCCAGCACCCACATGGCGGTGGCTTGTGCACAACTATTTGTAACTCCAATTCCAGGTGACCTAATGCCTTCTTCTGAGCTTTGAGGGCACAAGGCATGTGCATGGTGCACAGGCATACATGCAAGCAAAGCCTCATATACATAAAAATTAGCTTTAGTGTTTTTGTTCGTTTTGGTTTTTTTCAAGACAGGGTTTATCCATTTAACCCTAGCTGTCCTGGAATTCGCTCTCCAACCAAGCTGGTCTCAATCCACCTGCCTCTGCCTCCGCAGTGCTGGGATTAAAGGCATGCACCAACACTGCCCAGCAAAATAACTAATTTTTTAAAAAGATAAAAATATCCCAGACTGGGAGAGGAGTAAAGGAACTTCCATTCCCAGATGTAGAAATCACCTGGCTGAGTGTTTAAACTGTGCAGGTGCTCTTTTGATGAAAGTGGATATTAAAACCAAGCAACCCAAAATGTTAAAACAAATCCCTACAGCACCACGCTCTAGACTCAAGATTCTGAACCAGGACAGAAGCAGCAAGTGAAACCACTATTTATATTAAGATGTTAGATAAACCCAGAGTCCAGGCACAAAGAAATTCACAAAACATGGAACACTCGTTTTTGGTTCAATAGTCTCCAGCAGCCCTGCTCTGAGGAGCCCATATGAGCAATGACATGATTATCAGAATACCAACTGTCTCTAGAAGACTAAAAATAAACAAGACAGGACAGTTTTTAAGAAAAGGAGAGGGTCACAGCAACAAGATCTCTCACCGATTCTCGAAAGCCGTCATACTTGTAGACGTGGCCATTCTTTGTGAGCAGTTTAAGTCCGTGGCCCAGGGCTACCCGGCGCCAGATGCCTTCTGTCAACTCCCCGGCCTGGATATTGTCCACTTTACCGGTCTTGCTGTTCTTAAAGATGATACCCTGGCGGCTCAATCGTAGCCTCCCATCGTTCTGCCCAAAACACAAACCCGGATTCAGAACAGGATGCAGTGTGTACCAGGTAGACTTCACCCCTCACTGGTGTGGTGTCGCAGGCTGAACAGATTCATCAATGGAAAAGCAACAAGTAGTGCAATCAAGTCAAGAGACACAAGAGACATCGAATAGAGACTGCAAGCTTGACCATGGCATCCAGAGCCCTGTAAGGATCCCAGTTGCCTGGTTCTTAACACAGGGGTTCAAGACAGAACGGCACATGCAAGTTCTTCAAACTCAGGGTCACAAACAACTCTTAAGACTTTGCTGCTGCTCTGCTTGAGGAAACACCAGATACACTATTGCCAAAACAGTAGTCAAGAGTTAAGCTTTTGCCAACGGACACAAACTCTTCCCAATCTCTCTGCCTTTAATAAAAGCCCAGGCAATTCTCACCATGGACCCTTTCACCTCCTGGAAGATGTCGTTGAACTCCAGTGTCTCTGCCATAGTCACCTGCCCGTGGTGGCCTGAGCACAGAGCCCTAGGCTGCACCAGAGAAGACGAACCCTCTTCTGGGAGCTGGGCCCCACTTCCTGGGTAGATGTGAAGATGTTCAGCAGGGTGGGAATCTGAATTCGGGAAGGAGATTGATAAACAAGTAAAGGCGCCACCTTACTCCGCACACCCATGGGGAGCTGTGCCTGGATTGGATAGTCTCAAGTTCTCCATTGCTTGGGGACCTTACAGCGTTCCCGAGGCCAAGGCCCAGGACCCTAGGTGCAGAACCAGGCCTGTCGTGGCGCTCACACCCCACCGACACCCTCTCGGGACGTTCCACCGACAGGCACAGCAACAAACGGCGGAACCCCACGACCAGCCCGGAGAGGACACCTCCGCTGTGCCCAGGGGGCAGCGTCCGGATCCCAGCGATCCCACCACCCCGAGGCCCCCTGGACCCATGCTGCTCCCCCTCCTTGGAACTTGGATTCGCCCACTGCCGGCGAATTTGAACGCGGAACGACCCATCTCGAGCGTCCCGCGGGGGAGCGGGACCCGTGCACACCCGGGACCCCGGGATCGCGACCACTCACCTCTTGGAGCTGCAGCCTCGCGACGGCACCGCCCGGGCGGTGGGCGCAGGGGACGCGGGGGAGGAGGCAGGGACGCGGGGGAGGGGGCCGCCGGGGAAGCTTTTTCCCGCGTGCGCGGTCCCGCGTCCCGCCACCGGAAGTCGCGCACTGACCATAGAGAGGAAGACGTGGCTAGAAGGACGCCCGCCGAGCCGACCAATGGGACGGCACCTAGAGCGTCAGTCCTCCGTCCCCTTCTGCAATCAAAGCGATTCTTAGCTAGGAGATGGGAGCTCCGCTCAGAAAGTTACAAGCCGCTCTGCAAAGCGTAGATTCCGAGGAAAAGTTATGCAGTTTTATCAGGTTTTCAGGTTTGTTTGTGCGTTGGACTCGTTCACGTCCCTCCCTCCTGTAAAATGGTCTGGGAAGGAGTCTGTTGAACCAGAAAAATACAGAGCTGTGGCCAGGAATGACGCCCCCACTAGCTGCAAAGGGAATGCAGTAGTCGGTGACTGCTTGCTTTCCCGCTGTACCCTGGCAAGTGCATCAGATCCTCTCTGAGATGAGTTCACCTTCCATCGCCAACACGATCCCATCCATATCCCTAATTTGTGGGTTCTCCGGAAGAGCCTGGCAGATGGCCGCATTAAGTTCAAGTGCTGGTGTCAGATTTACCTTTGAGCTAGAACTTACTTGAACCACATCAGTCTGAGTTGGCAGAACCCGATGGCCTCACATAGCATCAGGGTGCATCTTGCAAAATTTGAAGCCGGGTCTGAAAGAGGTGCTAGAGTTTCTCTCACCCTTCCCCATTTTACAGAAGAGAAAAGTGAGGCCTTCAAAAGAATCCTAGAACTCAGAATCCTTAACATCAGCCTTTCATCGTAACCATGAGGGTCCAACCTTTAGAGGAATTGCAAGAACGTGTCCTGCATAAAGACAGAATATTTAAACTCGCGGTTTTCCCGACAACCACTGCACTGACTTGCTAACTCAGTCCTGGGATATGAGACAGTCAAAATGCATTCTTGGCTTCTAGAACTTGTGCCTTTAACCTCTGGGTTAAATACTGCTATTGTTAGCACTATTTAGCTAATTCAAACTGGGTTTAAGACATGTCATGAGAACCTGTTGTTAACGCAGCACAGTTCCAGGATTTGAGGAAACTGTGGAAGATGGTTAAAACAGCCCCAAGGTTTCAGGAGCAAGTACCCTAACAAAAGATCCAAATAACCTGGGGGCAAAAAAAGAAATCTGGCAATTTCTGTACAACCAGAAAGTTTCAACCACCCCTGCCAACTGGAGTTGGAAATTAAGTGACTTTCCGCTTTGCAGTGGTACAAACCTGTTATCACAACACTCTGGAGACTGAGGCAGGGGGATTGTGAGTGTGGAACATAAACAAGTTTGAGACTAGCTCGGGAACATAATGAGATTCTGGAGGGTAAAAAGGAGGGGATATGTGACTCTTCCTCTCAGGAGACCCAAGAACCCTTTCTCCCCATCTGTGCTATTAGCTAGAAATCGGCAGACACACAGCAGTGGAGTCCTTGGCTCAGGCAGATCAGCTAACTCAGGAATGGACCCTTCCAAGGGGCTTTGGAGAACACAGAGGAGCTGGTGAGCTGTGTGGTGGAGACACCGCATAAGAGAACTGAATGGAAGCAGTAGACAGAGTGCAGATAAAACACGAGTCCCAGAGGGCCCTAGCCAGCTGCATCCCAGGCAATCTGGAGCCCGGGATTGGAGACCCCACCCCTGCTGTGACATCACAGGGGAGTGGAGCGAAGAAGACGAATAAAAAGGTGGTCCGCCCTGGTCCTAGACAGTTGGCAGCCGCCAGAGTGTCAAGAGGCGAGAGAGACCGCACTGACTACGGTTGCCTGGCTTACAGGATCCATTCCTCAAGTCCCACTAAGCGACCCACTGCAGGCCTTGGTCTCCCTGTCCTGAGGTCGTCTCCTTGGGCTGCCATCTACGGCCGGCCATTCTGAGTGACTGTAAGCACTCTCTCAATATGAACTGTATATCAGACTTCTTCACCTACGAGACTACCAAGTCGGTGGTTGTGAAGAGCTGGACCATTGGGATCATCAACCGAGCCGTCCAGCTGCTGATCATCTCCTACTTTGTGGGGTGAGTCCATGGTCCTTCAGGTCCTGGGATAGGAGAGCTACCCGATGTCCTTCCATCCCTCTCCCAAGACTGCTCGGCAGCTTCCAGAGCTTCTCCTCGGGACTGGCCTCTGCCACTCCCATCCAGTCCCATCTTCAGGTGGATTATTTTACCCAGTAATTCTTCCAGGGCTAGAAAATCAGTCTAGACACACGCTCCAAGGATAAGTGCATTCCCTAGGCATTTAAGGACCCACACGGTCCTTCCCAAAAAAGGGGGGGCGGTGAGGGGACAGAGCCCTCCGCACACTTTTCCGTTCCCCTTAGTCTTTGAAGTCTCAGATACAGGAGCACAGGAAGGAGGCACTGGGACCAGGGAAATGGACTGATGTTTTTTGGGAAAAGAACCGGCTGGGGAGGAAAGGAGAGCTCTGGGCTTCATATAGAGTTGGGGATTCCTCCCTACCATGGATTAGATGGTGAGAAGTTAAAAAAGGCAAGAACCCCTTGCTCTTGGAGAGCAGGACAAAGGAGGAAAGTGACCCTCACAGTAGAGAGAGGCACAGGCACAGATACATTCACGGAAAGAGTTTGCTAAAGACAAAGGTACCTTTCCTGACTTAGTGTGGGGCTCTTCCCTCAAGAATGCAGAAATGATATCTATTGTTAAAAAGCATAAAATCTCCCCTCTACCGGACTCTGTGCAGTAAAACTCATGCTAGGGGTTGCTCAAAGGTCAGCAAGATACACACACACACACGCGCGCGCGCACTCACACGCACACACATAACACACGCGCGTGCGCACACACACACACACATACACACAAAGGGGCCTGAGCAAACAATGGCTGGGAGGAAAACACAGGTCTGTCCTTCTTGCGGTCAGTACTACACCCTGGTCGGCACCAGGAAATGCAGGCAGAAACCTCAAGGGTTTTCTTTCCTGGCTTTCGGGTCTGTGGTCACTTGCTGTTCCTTGAGACAATGAGTCTGTCTATGAAAGACAGAAAGCCACTGACTAGGTCATGAGTTAATTCAGGCAAATCAAAGAGTACATCCTGTGTGCCTGTGGGCTGGAGCTGAAAGGTCTGAGCAATGTGGAGAGGTTGGATGAGTGGAGAGACGGGCAGATGTGGCTGTCCTTTTAAAGTGATTTTTGCTTTATGGATTTGATGAAAGCCAGTAGACCTTGGTATTCCCATGTATAACAGGGCTATATAGCCTTGTGAGGACATTAGAAAGAATCCAAGCTATAGAGTTGAAACTCCTTTCCTATATTGTTTTGTGAAAGATGTAGAGAAATGTTCCGTATCCCTGTCTCCAAAGTTTGGCTCGAAATTGGTTCCTTTTTTGGTTGCCTGGTTTGTTTGGTTTTGTTTTTTTAAGACACAGTCTCATGTATTCCAGACTGTCCTTAAATTTACTACATAGGTGAAGATGACCTTGAATTACAAGTGTGGGCCACCACATCCTTATATGATGCTGGAGGGTTGAACCCAGCACTCTCCCAACCAAGCTACATCCTGAGCCTCAGAGTCAGTCCTAAAGCCTTCTGTGCTCACACATGTATTCAGCATCTTAATTGTTGATAGTCACAGGATGCTGTATTGGTCCAAATGAGTACAAAAGCTGTTTCAGCGCATTCCTAACCTGGTCCGGCTCTCCTGGCTCCAGGCAGGGCATTGATGGACGACAGAGACAGCTGTCTCCTGGACTAGCCTAGCCCCCTCAGCCCTGCACTGCCCTTGGCTGCCCCTCATCGGGATCAGATTGACTTCTCCAGTGCTGGGGGCTGGAGTCCAGCCTGCTCAGGGGAGCAGGAGAGAGGCTCTTTGGCGTCTTGATATGCAACCCCATCCATCTGCCAGCCTGACAGCTCCCCGTGGACCCGTGCCCTGCAGTTACATCAGCACGCTTGGCAGCCCAGCCCCCCGGCCCAAGCTGTTTATAGGGGCCCAGACACCATGTGACTTCATGAATCCATTGTGATTAATTTAGCAAAAAGGCATCAAGTATCTCTCCATGCCAGGCATCGGGCACTGAGGGTAGAGCCGTGGACAGGAGCAGACAGGGTCTTTATCCCGTCCACATCACACCCATGAATGTGGCAAGAAGTGGCTATTCACGCAGTGATCCCCACAGACAAATGCAAAGTGTGAATGGTGTCCGAAATATGCACAACACCAGAAGTGCTGCCACCGTCGAGGCACTTGGCTTCATCCGGAACCCGAGGGGAGTTTTCTGGAAATGCCACAACCAGCCCAGGTTCTGAAGGATGGGTTGGAGCAGACAGATGAGCAGAAGGAAGAAGTCCCGAGGCAGAAAGAACCCACCTCTGTGGAGGGAAAGAGCCTAGTCTGGGGGAGGAGGGAAAGGAGTCTATGGGAGTAGAGGCTAGCGTGTAGGAAGACCCCTGGAAGCACAGAGGTCAGACCTGGCGTCCCACAGAAGCCTGTGTTTTCACAGGACAGTAGAGTGAGAAAGGAGTTACTCTGTCAGCCTATGTATGACTGAGACTGGGGAAGAGTCCTACGGTGAGATCTGAGCCTCCTGGTGCGCCAAGGATTAACAGGAGTAGATGCGGCTGAGCAAGAGCCTGAAGGAGAGTCAGCACTCCCTAGACTCAATAGAACTTGAAAGGGTTTTATTTATTTATTTTTTGCATTTTATTTTATTCTTTTTGTGAGGTAATGGAGTATAGACATGTGTACAGGTCAGAGAACGACAGAGTTGCGGGGCTTTCCGCTCTCTCTTTCCACCACAGGGACACGGGCTTGATAAGGACTTTATCCAAGGAGCCAAATTGCCCCTGTCCCTTGAAAGGATATTTAATGACTGCTATGGTGTCCGCACTCACTAGTTCCTCAGTGTTTCCCCTGTAACTTCCTGCCAGGGAGACAGGACATACAGCATCACCTAAGAAGTGTGCAACATGAACCAAGCATTCATCTTACACACTCACAGCAACACACCACCTAATCATCTGCCAGCTGGGCTTGACACACTTTGTCCTTCACCCGCCCTAAGTGTGCCAGAGGCTGGGGATACCATGTTGCTGGCACCCAAGGCTCCTTTGTTTGGTTTGGGACAAGGTTTCTCTGTGTAACAGCCCTAGCTGTCCTAAAACTACTTCTTATAGACCAGGCTGGCCTCGAACTCACAGAGATCCACCTGCCTCTGCCTCCTGAGTGCTGGGATTAAAGGTGTGCTCCACCATGGCCACCCAAGGCTCCTTGTCAACACACTAGGTGACACACTTGGAAGATCAGTTGGAATCCCTCATCTTCTAGATACAAGGGGAGTGACACCCATTGTTGCGTTGTTGCGTGCTTTCTTTTTATGCCACAGCCTCAGGATGAAGGGACTCCATGGCTTGACATCCCTGCTTTGATACCACCTTGACACAGACCTGTGAGTCTCAGTCCACAAGGTCTAGGAAAGGGGTGTAAGGGTACCTCCTGTCAGGGACAAGAGGTGACACATGCTAGGTGCCTCTCCGAGACAGTGACTCAGTAGTGTTATGTGTGATAACTATTACTGCTCCTCGACTCCCTGATGTGCCTCTGTCTTTCTCTCTACCCAGCTCACACCTTCCTAAAATGACCCCTCTCCTCTGACACACACAACTGCACACATTTCACACCCACTCCCTGGCCTCCTCCTCCTCCTTGCCTCCCTGGGGGCAGATGGGAGGGGTTTGGGATGCTGCTTGGGCCTCTTTCTTGCACTTCCCACCTGCCAAGGAGCTGCCACCACCTTCCGCTCTATAAATAATGAACCAGAAATGCAAGGGGAAAAAAAAAAGAAATCAGAGCAGCCGAGTAAATGCCAAGAATCAGAGGCTTAGTCCTGCTGCATCTCCTGAGCCCTGACCTCTAGAGACAGCCTCAGCCCCTCTGTGCTGGAAATGAAGCAACCCCTCACCTCCCATTGCTAGCTACCCTGATGACGTTCTCAGCCCCATGGGGCCACTGAAATTCTTCCATTTGTTAACTCAGAGAGAATTCTAATGCGGCCTCTCCTCCCTACTGGGCATACAGGGAGTCTTAAAGGAAGAGGAGGAGGAAGAGATTGGTTAATTGTTTCTCCACCCCAAGCCCCTTCCTCCTGAGACTTTCCTGAGTTAGGGGATGCTTTGCTATCAGTGAAGCAGGGATCCTACTTGCGATATAGCTGGAGACCCTACAGTGGTGTGCTTGGGAATGGTCCAGAGCAGACTCCAGTTTGGAACCCACTTCCCAGCTACGTGACTTTGGGCAAGTCAGCAACCCATCTGTATCTGTTTCCCAATTGTCGCACAATGGTCATGTCCAGCCGTCTCACAAAGGCTTTATGGACTGGGTCCATGTAGCGTCATAGTCTTGGTATATGATATGACACTCTGAATGCTCTTTACATCTACAAATGTGCCCTGGCTTTAAGGATGGGGTACTGGCCTCAGAGAACCATTTCCTTAGCTCAGCACCCAGAAGCATGTCAGTCCTGTGACAAGGCTCCCCGGAGTTCCAGAAGTCCATGTGGACTGTGCCTTACTCTCTGATAAGTGTTCAGCAGCAGCCAGAATGAGGCCCCCAGACCTCATTCCCCATCCTTCCAGAGGGCACAAGGCCATGAGCTAATGGTGCTCTCTTTCGGATAACTTCCTTGGATCCTGTAACAAGATGCTGCCTGCCTTCGTCTCCGTTAGAACATAACATGGTGAATGAGACCTTAATGAAATTCCTCCCCTTCAAAAAAAAAAGGAACTATGGAAAGACCAGTAACGCAGACAGCACTGCAGACTTCTCTAAAGGCGTGGTGCTCAGAAGAGCATTTTACAAGCATGTGGATAACGCTTAATGGTGCATTAATCAACTTACCGGCTGCTACACGGCAGCCACAGTAAAGCAGGTAACAGGTTCAAAGCCATTTGGCAGAGCTGCAACTCCACCCTCTTGCTCTCATGCAAGAAAGCATTCAGAATCCAAGAAGATGATGCTACAAAAAAAGCAGAGAAGTATAAAGAGATAGTTATGCAAATCAGCTTAATAGACTCATTCTCTAATGTAAACATGCACCAAAACATTCACAGTATGTCCCATAGATACAGACAACGATTGCTCGCCAATTACACGTTAAAACGGAGTGGCTGGGGAGATGGTTGACTGCATAAAGTACTCACCTCGCAAGCACAAGCACTTAGGTTTAATCCCCAGAACGTGTGTGAAGAAGACCTGGCATTGTTGCACATTCTTCTAATCCCAGGGCTGGAGAAACAGAAACAGGTGTGTCCCTGGGGTTTGCTAGCCAGCCAATGTAGCTTAGTTGGTGAGTGCCAGGTAAAAGGGAGAGACCTTGCCATTCATAGATTCATAGACAGACAGACAGATAGATGAGAGACCCTGTCACAGATAGATAGATAGATAGATAGATAGATAGATAGATAGATAGATAGATAGATAGATAGATGAGAGATAGGTAGATTGGTAGGTAGATAGACAGGCAGACAGATGCTATGCCAGTAAGAGAGAGCCTTTATGTCAAGCTACCTTACACCAAGCCTGGAAACCTGAGTTAAGTCCCCAAGACCCACAGAATAGAAGAGAACTGGTTCCTGCAAGTTGCCCTCTGACCTCCCCACATATACAATGGCATACACATACTCACTCCCACACAAGGGAAAAAGTAGATAGCTTCTGAGGAATTACACACACACACACACACACACGAGAGAGAGAGAGAGAGAGAGAGAGAGAGAGAGAGAGAGAGAGAGAGAGAGAGAGAGCTTCAGTAAGTAAAGCTCCATCATAGGGATGGTACTGGACTCACTAAATGGAGAGACCTCACAAAGACCAGCCCATGCTTGCTGTAAACAACAGTGTATCTATCCTACAAGTGACTCTACCTCCCTTAGTGACCTGAACGCTGCTTCCTTCTCAATCTTCTAACAGTATAGGAACCCCAAGGTCATACAGTCCACCCTCCACCCAAGAAAAATATCTTCTCAGCTTACATAAAACATGGAAAAGCAAGCTTCCCAGTCTTGCCAGCCTTGTGGTGTCCATAACCTCCTGAAACAGCAGTTCATAGCCAATCTAATGACAGGAATTCCTGGGATGGACACTCACTAACCCCTTCCAAATGCCTCATGCCTGCCTAACCCTCTGTGGGGTTGTATACCTCTGCAGCTGCCCTTCCAGGGGTGCCCACCACATTCTCTGAGCTAAACTGTCCCAGACTCCTTCTGTCATCTCCTGATGTGCCTTCCCAACGTTTGGTAGAGGCAGATAATGATGTTAACCCAGCCTTCCCGAAGTATTCTGCTTGATTCGGCCAACTGTCCTAAGTTCTCTCTCCCAAACAGCTTGTGTGGTCAAGTAAGGCCAGCAGGCTTAGGAGTGTATCTCAGTGATAGAGTACCTGTAAAGCCCCAGGTTCCATCCTTAGCACCGCAACACAACAGCCATAACAGTGGTACTAATGATGATTATGATGATGATAAGGTTACCAAAATTTAGCAAATCATTGGTTTGTTGTATAATGTGTAAATTTTCCCAAACCTGTTTGATCAGTTTTTCTCACCTACAGAATAAAGACAGTAACTGCATTGACCTTCCAGTGTGTCACCAGGCCCAGATGTCAGGCTGGGACAGGTATAGGGACTGGATGCCTTGCACCCTGAGAGCTGTGGTGGCTTTTTTCACACGGGCAGGCGGGCCTTCACAGATGGGCGGAGTCAGCAGTCTGAGTCTCTCAGACTGGTCTGGGAAGGTCCGTAGAAGCAGGTGAGACAGAAGGAAGGTCACATGACGGCTTTAAACTATGGGAAGACAGGTAATGACCACTAGGTGGAAGCACAATGCAAGAAATAAGATTAGTGTCCCCATTTCCCCAGTGGTGTTCGCCGCCCAGGCAGAGGCACCACCACTGTCCACACCCCCACCTCCTCCTAATTTCCTAGCCTGTGTTGGCCGGGTGAAGACTGCCAAGAAGCCCGCTCCAAGGACCTTTCATTGTTTTCTTTCTTGAATGTCTGCTGTGTTCCTGACACACAGGGCACAACCATAAATAAAGCTTGGGCTGCTCAGGGTTTGCAGCTGGGGACCTCTGTCTCCACTCTCCTTGGTGCCTGCTAGAGGCGAGACCTTGTTATCAGCAGTACTTACTTTTGGCCATGCATGTAGCCCACAAGGGGTGGAACTTCCTCCTAAGGAGTCAAACATAGTTCCATGTTTTCTATGTGTCAGTCACAAATAGGCTGGGACTGTAGCTCATCATTAGTAGAGCAATTTCCTAGCATTGTAGAGTCCCTGGTGCAGTCTCTAAGAAAAGCAGTGCCAGGCATGGCGGTGCATACTGGTAATCCAGTGCTGATAGGTAGACAGGTAGATAGAGGGCTCACGGCTAGCCAGCCTAGCCAGTCACCGAGTACCAGGTTCAGCGAGGCCTTGTTTCCAAGAAGATAAGGTGGACAGCAATAGAGGTGATACCCAAACATCTGTCTCAGTATCAACTTCTGATTTCAGGCTCGGTGGCACACGCCTTTAATCCTAGCACTTAGGAGGTAGAGACAGGTGTATCTCTGTGAGTTCAAGGCCAGCATGGTCTACAAAATGAATTCTAGTCCAGGCAGGGCCAGACTAGAGTGAGACTCTGTTTCAAAAAGAAAAAAAAAACAATATCAACTTCTGTAGGAGAAGGGACACCGCACCAAACTTCTGACCTCCAGACATGCACACGCTGTACACCATATGGTACATGTAGGAATAATAAGAGTTTTCATAGGAGAACAATTAGAAGAAGAAGCCCAGGCGTGCTCCCCGGAGGTGGTTATGAAGACTTGCTAACTAACCAAGAACTCGTCCCTGTTTCTCATCCCAACGCATGACCCTGCCAAGCATACCCCTAAACTCTAATGTTGGCAGGAAGGAGGATTCCCCACCCCATCTCATGAGCCCCATTCTCTGCTGCAGGTGGGTTTTCTTGCACGAGAAGGCCTACCAAGTGCGGGACACCGCCATTGAGTCCTCTGTAGTGACGAAGGTGAAAGGCTTCGGACGCTATGCCAACAGAGTCATGGATGTCTCAGATTATGTGACCCCACCCCAGGTACGGTGCCCTACCCTAGGGACACGTGCATGCCCACGTCTGGGAAGCGTGGGGACAGAAGCTACAACACTGCTGGGGGGATTGGACATAAAGAAGCTGGACTCCCCCAACCCTCTCCCCACCCCGGCCCTGTGACATCTTTTCTTTCATGGAGAGCGATCAGGAGAGCAAGAGGGGACACCAGGTGGTTAGGAAAAGTTTGTTTGAATGCCAGCTGTACCTCTTGTTAGCTCTGCCACCTTGGCCAAATCACAGGCAGACTGCGGCTTCCTCTTCTGTAGAGCAGCAGAAATCACTTCCTGCCCTGCAGATTGGGACGGGGCTTTTTCCCTCTCCCTTCTCCTCCCAAGGGCACCTCTGTCTTTGTCATCATCACCAAGATGATCGTCACTGAAAATCAAATGCAAGGATTCTGTCCAGAGGTGAGTGGAAGAGGTCACAGAAGTGTACCGGCAGAAGCAAGGCAGGGGGTATGAACTGAGGCCCCTGGTCTAGCCTCGGAGCTGCAACTGGACCTGCCACCCACCAGAAGCCACAGCTGTGGGAACCTGGGGGAGGCAATGGGAACTAATGGCCAAGGGAGGGTCCTTCATACACGTGTGACCCTGTCTCTCCACAGAATGAGGAGAAGTACCGCTGTGTGTCTGACAGCCAGTGTGGGCCTGAGCGCTTCCCGGGTGGGGGTGAGTGCAGCCCTTTCTCCATCCCACCCCAACCCCAACCCCAAGCCTTCATGGGACTCTAAAATGCAGTGAACTCTCCATGGGGATAAGCCCAAGTCAGGAAAGGGGGCAAGCCTATTCTATGGAATTCTGCCAATGTTACAAGAAGTTTTCTGGGTGCAGTCAGGGCTGTGGAGGTACATGGTTCCTGCCCCAAGAGTTCAGTCTAGGTTTTTAGTGGCAGCGTAGAGTAGCAGGTAGTATTAAAAAAAAAATATAGGGGCTGGAGAGATGGCTCAGCAGTTAAGAGCACTGCCTGCTCTTCCAAAGGTCCTGAGTTCAATTCCCAGCAACCACATGGTGGCTCACAACCATCTGTAATAAGGTCTGGCGCCCTCTCCTGGCCTTCAGGCATACACACAGACAGAATATTGTATACATAATAAATAAATATTTAAAAAAATACAGAGAGCCCAGGGGAGGGAACAAGGATGGTTCTGAGAGGTGGCTCCAAAGCCCTCCTGGAGGTGACCTGAAGTTGGGGGAAGATTCGGCAAGATGGAGGGAGCGTCATGAAGGGTATTCTAGGAAGAAGGGATGCTCAGACTAAGAGGCAAGGAAGAAGAGTCCTGGGGTGTTGGGGACACATGCATTGGCTTGCCTTGCTCACCTGCTGGGGCCCTGGTGAGGACGGGGGTGGGAGGTGGGAGTGGCAAGGGTCAGGAAGCCACCTCGACATGAAGTTCCACCCTCCAGGGATCCTCACTGGCCGCTGTGTGAACTACAGCTCTGTTCTCCGGACCTGTGAGATCCAGGGCTGGTGCCCCACCGAAGTGGACACCGTGGAGATGTAAGGCTCTGAGCATCCCCAAGCATATGGAGGGCTTTGCATGATCCCAGTGGGAATGTTATCTTAGGGTGTCATCGCCCTGCCCTGCCTCTGCCTCTCACCCTTGCTCCCATAGGCCCTTGGTCTATGTCTCCTTTCCAGAGGCACCCGCAAAGGAATATTCCTGAGAAAAGCCCCCTGTCTCCCTTCTCCCAAGAGCTGAATCGCCCCTTCTCGCCCGCAGGCCTATCATGATGGAAGCGGAGAACTTCACCATTTTCATCAAGAACAGCATCCGTTTCCCTCTCTTCAACTTCGAGAAGTGAGTCGCCGATTCCCCCCTCATTCAGCCTGCCACAGAGGCCCCCCTCTTTCTCTCCATCTACTCAACTCCCTGGAGCTCCTATCCCAAATGCCACATAGCCAGTTTCTCTGCCTGTGTCCCTGCTTTGGAGCTTTGAACCCACATAGGAGTCTCTCGCAGCAAAGAAAAGACAGCATGGCCCGGCTGTGGACACCGAGGCCTCCTGCAGTTGGGGTGTGAAGTGTCTGGCACTTTTATTTCTTGCCACCTACAGCCCTCAATAGAGACTGTTGGTTTGCTTGGTTTTTTTGTTTTTTGTTTTGTTTGCTTGTTTGCTTTGTCTTAGTTTGCCCTCACTACATTGGCTCATACATTCAGCAACTACCTAGTGGCAGTGAGCCTTGTGCAAAGGACCCTGCCAGGCACCACGGAGATGCACAGAGCAATCAGGAGAGACTCTGGTCACCAGGAGCCCAGCCTGGTAGTTGGAGACCCTGGCCACAGACATTTCTAGCCCTGCCATGAGATGGAACACGGGGGTTACAAAACCATGCGGGGAAAGAAGGGAGGTAGACGGGGAGGGGCTGAGGTGCAGTAGATGTCCCCAGCTCGGTGTTGAGGGCCAGAAGCATCCAGAAGACTGGAGAAAACTTAGGCATAACTATCTCTACTTTAATTCTGGGCCTCATCTCTTTCCTCTTTCCTCCCCAGGGGAAACCTCCTGCCCAACCTGACAGCCAAGGACATAAAGACATGCCGCTTCCACCCTGAAAAGGCCCCATTCTGCCCCATCTTGAGGGTAGGGGATGTGGTTAAGTTTGCCGGGCAAGATTTTGCCAAGCTGGCCCGCACGGTGAGAACCTGTCTCTTGTCCATGCCACTCTGCTTACCCGGAAAGCTCAGGGCTCCCATAGACTTCAGGAATCACCCCTGGGATGCTGGGCAGTAAATGCCTCCTGGTGGAAGCACCCCAGACATGCAGATCCCCAAATCCTGTCCATCTCTCCCCCAGAGATCTTGCCTCTACTTCCCCAAGCCTCAATTTCCCATTTCTCCCCAGAAGAGGCATTCGGTCTCTTGAAAGCACCATGCCACAGGAAAGCAATCTGCAACAGTGCTCTCTCTTCCCTATGTTGTCTCTCAGGGACTCTAAGACTCTGGGCTCTTCCCCGAAGGTCACCCCCTCCCTACTGCCACCTCCCATGTAGAGAAGAGAAAGAAATCCCTCTCCACAAACCCTCAGCCCTGACTGAGGACAGCAGAGAGCTCATACCTGGCCCTTTCCTCAGGGTGGCGTTCTGGGCATTAAGATCGGCTGGGTGTGTGACCTGGACAAGGCCTGGGACCAGTGTATCCCCAAATATTCCTTCACCCGGCTGGACGGAGTGTCTGAGAAAAGCAGCGTTTCCCCTGGCTACAACTTCAGGTAAGCCTCCCTGGCTGAGCAGGGGCAGAAGCCTCAGGCAGCTAGCTCCAAAGACGTTCCTGTTGAGCAGAAATGCACATTGGGAAGGGAGCTCCTCATGTCCCTCGTCTGGTCCCCACCAGGTTTCAGTTCAAGCTTGGGGAGGACTTCCTGAGAGCTGGCCATCCCTGAATTGTGGTGTGAGGTGTGGATTCCTGCCATAAAAGGAATCCAACCACCTGGGATCTGCTGAGGACAGTAGTCACACCAGCTGGCCAAAGTTTCTGGAAGTACTCGATTCTGTCATTTTTTTTACTTGCTTTTAGCTCTGTCCCTGACACTGGTTGGTGTGCCTGGTTCATGTCCAGCCCCATTCCCTGTCCTGCACACACACTGGTGTGCCTGGTTCATGTCCAGCCCCATTCCCTGTCCTGCACACACACTGGTGTGCCTGGTTCCTGTCCAGCCCCATTCCCTGTCCTGCACACACTCTGGTGTGCCTGGTTCCTGTCCAGCCCCATTCTCTGCCCTGAGCCTGAATTTTCTGAGGCTCTGACTCCCAAAGTAAGCACAATATCTGCCACAGTTTCTTCTTCCAAAATGGGAAATTGACATTTCTCTCTAAAACCAGGAAATCCCGTGATTCACAGGCAGCAGCTATAGTGATCAGTAGTTCTTTCATGCTCTTCTGGGGGAAAACTGGTTTTTAAATATCATCTAATTGGTATTCCAAATAGCTGTGGGGCCTGAAGGACTTTTATTTGGGGGAGTTTTCCCACTAGGCAAAAGGGAAAGAGAGGAAGCCCAGGGTGAACTGATTGGAAGAGCGGGGCCTTGAACAAGTCCTTGGCCTCTTCCCTGTTAGGTCCCCATCTGTGAAATGCTGAGAGAATATACTTAGCTGCCCAAAGGGCGGAGTTTTGTGCTCTCTCTCTCTCTCCCTCTCTCTCTCTCTCTCTCTCTCTCTCTCTCTCTCTCGTGTGTGTGTGTGTGTGTGTGTGTGTGTGTGTGTGTGTGTGTGTGTACGCACACGCATGTGTGTACATGTGCACATTCAGAGGTCAGAGAACAAACTCTGAATTTTCTACAAACTATGTTCTCTGCCTTGTTTGAGGCAGGGTCCTGCTCATTCATTCCCACATATCAGGACAGCTGGCCTATGTACTTGTGGCGATTTCCCTGTCTCTGCTTCCGCTATTACAGATCCCTGTGCCATGCATCTGGCTTTTACATGTGTGCTGGGAACTTGAACTCAGATATCCGGGCCTACGCACTGAGCACTTATGCCAAATGAGCTATTTCCCCAGTCCTTGCCTTAATTTCTGAAAATCCCCAAATTCCCGGAAGGACCCTGATTAAGTACACAACGTTATATGCTTGAAAAAAGAAACTTAAGAAAACGGATTTGCATAGATGGGGTAAAATACGTAGAATACATTGTTACAGATGTGAAGAATTGTTACTCAAGCTTCACCTTGTTGTAGCAGTCTTCAGTGTAATGCTACATTGTATATAGTTAGTCTTTTTCCTCCTGTGAAAACATTCCAGAAGAAAGCAATTTAAAGCAGGAAGGTTTGTTTTGGTACAGTTTGAGGGTCCTGTCCATCATGAGGGGAGTCATGGCATCATGAGCCTAAAATGGCTAGTCAGATGGCATCCTCGGTCAGCAAACAGAGATACTCCACCCACTGCCTGCTCTGCACTCATCTGAAACTCAGCCGCCACATCCACATCCACCACATCCGGGTGGGTCTTCCCACCTGAATTAACACTCCATCACACAAGGCTAGAAGTGTGTCTCCTAGGCGAATCTAAGTCTGGCCAAGTTGATAATCAGGATTAACTATCACAAGTCTTCATTTCATCAGCTTGACACCCGAGCGTATCACTTTTAAATCATACCATTGCATCCCTCCCTGATCCCTATCTCCTGTTCATTTTGTAATGTAAAATATATTAGTTCATTTCTTTTTTTTAAAAATATTTATTTATTTATTTATTATGTATACAGTATACAATATTCTGTCTGTGTGTGTGTCTGCAGACCAGAAGAGGGCAGCAGACCTCATTACAGATGGTTGTGAGCCACCATGTGGTTGCCAGGAATTGAACTCATGACCTTTGGAAGAACAGGCAATGCTCTTAACCACTGAGCCATCTCTCCAGCCCCTATTAGTTCATTTCTAAAAGTCTCCAATATCTCAACAGTTCTAAAATTTCAGAACTTTAAATACGTTCTCCTGTGAGATTTGGGAAATGTCTTATATATGAGTCCCTGTAAAAATCAAGCCTTCAAGTCGTACACTTCTCTTATGCAATATCATGAAGAAAACATGATATTCTTCTGACAAAGGAAGGATGGAAATAAACAAACAAAGACTCAGGCAAGATATGACTGGATCACAGCAGGGTCGACACCAAACCCTGTAGTTCCATGTCTGGGATGTGGGGCTCTTGATGGCACTGTCTGGGCTGCAGTTTTCTTGGGTGGCTGCAGTACACACAGACTCTCTCCTAGGCCAGCTCTGCTTCATGATGCAGTTCTTGGAACGCATTCCTCATTACTAGCATCTCCAATATCCTGGGGTCTCCATTGCAACTTAGGCTTCACCTTCTCAGCTTCATGCCATGGCCTCTTAAGGCCTACTTACAACAAGTCTGACCTGACCCAGCTCCACACTGCCTGGCTTCAGTAGCTTCTAGAACTCTGGTGTTAGCGTCTGTGACTCCTCCATGCCTGCAGAACCAGTGCGTCATGGAAAATGCTGCCAAGTTATGCTGCCAGATGAAGATGTAGCATAAGCCCTCAGACAACGGTTATGGCAACCTTTGTGTGCCTTGGAGGCAGACCCTGGGAAAATGCTTTCCTATGTGGCCCTCTGGTTCTGGTGATTAGCATGCTTAATATAGGCTTTCTCTTTTTCAAGCGAATTTGCATTTTCACAAGTTGAAGTGCTCTGTGAGTAAGACCTCGCCTTTCCTACTGCCCTAGGGTGCCAGTTTCTCTTGAGTGGCATTGATTTCTCCAGCAGCTCTAGCTGCCTTCTCCACATCCGCTTTGTCTTTGGCTTTAAACCTGCCGTACTCCGTTCTCATTTTCTGCACACGCCAGGCTTTTCTGCTGTTCCTGATGTGCTATCACGGTGGCCCTGACACACAGTGGCCCTTTACTCTCTTCCTATGTAGTTCTAGGGCTTCTCTAGTCTGGAGCCCCAAATTCTTTGCATTCCTCCAGCAAACTCATCCCAAAAGCACGCAAACCCAAGTGATTATGTTTATCGCAACAGGAACCCTGCTCCTGGTACCAATTTCTTGCATTAACTACTTTTCTAGCTTCTGTGGCAAAATACCCAACAAAAGCAATTGAGGAAGGAAGGATTTTCTTTGGCTTGTGGTTTGAGGGCATAATCCATAATGACAAGAAGGCCTGGTGGCAGGAGTGTGAGGTGGCGGGTCACATTGCATGCTCGGCCAGGAAGCAGAGAGAGATGAATGCTGGTTCCACCTGCTTTCTCCTTTTCACTTCGTGGCCACTCCAACCTATGTGATGGTACTGTCTACATTCAGGGTTGGTCTTCACTCCTCTGTTAAATCTCTTTGGAAAAGTCCTCACAGACATACCCGTAAGTTGGTGCCCTGGGTGTTTTAAATCAGATCAGATTGACAGTTGTTATTAACCATCACAATAATCCGCTTTCCTTTTCACCTTACTTTGCAACTTTAAAAAATAATGGCTTCTCCCATTACGCTTTCCATTTGGTAGTTTAAAATATATATATGTATGTTCTCTGGAAAGAAGAATTTTTAAAAATTGAAATTGCTTTCATAATCAACTCCAGAGTTTGAAAAACCCTAGGAAACAACACATATTTTAAAGTAGGTTAAAAATACTGTTTGGCTCACTGGAAGAAATTGGCATATTTATTCAGTTAGTTCATCACACTGAGATCAATACAAAGGATATTTGTATGGTGGCTTAAAATAGTTATATACTTTAATAAAATTCTCAATCTAAAATACAAGTTTTCACATTATAACTCCCCTTTGGCCATTAGGAAGCCTTCAGTCCTCCAAACGACTCCAGTGACAGAATGCTTGTGTGAAGTTGGGGTCTGCTGTGAAGACCCCGCCTCCTGCTGTCATGCAGTTTGGAACAGTACCTTTCCTTTCGTTTGAGGAAGAGCTGCTTTGGAGTTCTGTAGCTCCAGCTGATTATGCAGTGGCTGTGCCCTGGCTAGGCACAATGGGACCGGAGAAACACTTAGTTCAACATAAGCTTTGGTTGAGGGTGTGGATGTAGCTCAGTCGGTGGAGTGTGGTCCTAACACGCAAGAAGCCTGGGGCTCCAGCCCCACCTCAAGAAGTTACACAAAACCTAAAACCAGGAATGGAGGCACTTGCTTGTAACCTCAGCACTCAGGAGGCAGAAGCAGGAGGATCAGTTTAAGGTCATCCTTGGCTACAAAGGGAGTTCAAGGTCAGCCTGGGCTACAGAGGGAGTTCAAGGTCTGCCTGGGCTATTTGAGTTCACGCCTCAAAAGAAAGATAGCTTAGATTGTTTATTTGCACAAGACTGGGAAGAGGATCTCCCCGGACTCCACCAGTGTAATCATCAGGATGTAGGGGAGCCACCTGAGTGGCATAGGCTTCTCTGAGGAACCCAAATAACCTGCTCTGTAATAGAACCAGAAGTACAGGGCAGGCAAAGCTACCCAGCTGAACCTGGGTAAAGTCTTCAGAGAGCCAAAGAAAACTGCCTTCGGGAGACATCTGGCAACCTTGCCAAGCAGGGCACAGTTCTATCTCTTCCCTCCACCCGGGTCCCCACCGCCACTCTCATACAGCAGTAGAGACACTGACACTCAAGGCCAAGCTACTGCTGTGGCAGGGAGAATCGCCATTCTGGACGCTCATGGTTTCCATGACAAGGTGATTTGAAGCTGATGTTTGAACCTCACAAAGCCACTTAGCAGTAGGACAGGCACTCATATAGCCACATGCATAGCGTGCTGTGTGTCTGATTGCTCCTCACCCATCCTAGAGGGTAGACGCTATAATCCCTCCAGTCCTAACGAGAAAAGGCAGGCTCGCTGAGTTCACACATCCAGTCCATGCAGGGACCCCGATGTGGATAAATATTCTTAGTGATGCCTGCCACAGCCAGGAAAGCTGCGGCATTCACACTCATGAATCGTCAGTAAAGCATGCATAGGTGGCTGATTCTTTCCACCCTGCTGAAAAACAAAGAACCCGGGTTCCCAGGGAGTGAAAATACTAGCAGATGCCGGCGGCCCAATCCGCAGTCTGGCCTTTTGCCTCCCAAACAAGTTCATCCGTCTCCCCTCCAACAGAAGCCAGATTTCTCCCCACTCTATTGTTGCCGTCTGCTCTGGAGAGAGTGGAATTATTCAGACAAGATTGGCCTTGCTTTTCGCTGCACATCTGATACCCAGGGGCAGCTGGAGACCTGCACTTCCATCGCTAATTACTTCTGCGGCTCATTTCTCTGCCCCCACCTCTCCACTCTGTGCAGCTCTTTGCCTGCAGAATCATTGATTTTGAGATGGTCTAGGTGTTAAAGATCCCATCTAGACAACGCTGTCCCTTTACGGAGGGGAAACAAACGCTCTGAAGGGGAGGTGATTGGTCTAAGACCATGAGAGCATATTAGTGTAGCCGTAGAGGTTATTCTGTCCAAGCCGCTGGCATCTGCTTTCCTGAGTCACAACCCCAAGCAGGCCTGTTGGTCATGAGTCAGGTCCAGTTACTGGAAAAGTGGCCTGGGTACATCTCCCTTCAGTTCTTACCTAGTGGACTTGGTTCTTTCCATCTAAAATTAACTTTTGTGTGATCTCCAAAGGCTTTTGTTCTTTCTCCACCTGCAGTTTGGTCAGAAGAATGTTTGGTTTTTATACCTAGATTTGTCTATTCTGCATAGTTAACTATTCTAAGGATCTTCTAGTGTTTTTTTGTTTGTTTGTTTTTTGTTTGTTTGTTTGTTTGTTTTTGGAGCTTTTTTTCCGAGCACATAGAGAGTACAGTTGATAGGGTTGTCTAGGTGTGTGGTGGACAAAGTGTCGCCACCGTGTCTAAACATAAGAACTAACAGCTAAACAGTCTATAGACAAAGGACCCCCCAGAAGCAGGAGGTAGCATCCTGTAGCTTAGACAGGAATGGGGTGGGACCTTGCAGCCCAGGTATATACCCTTAATTTGCCTCAATTCCCTCTGAAAATTCAGCTCAGTATTATTAATTGGGCTAATTGTTGCATTGCATGGTGAGTTTGTGAGGCACACGTGTTTGTTAGTGATTAAATGTTACAAGCCAAGAGAGAGCAAGTCTGTGTATGTGTACAGTGCATGTGTGCGTGTGTGTATGTGTGTACGTGTGTGTACATGTGTGTATGTGTATGCATGTGTGTGTATATATGTGCATGCGTGCATGTGTGTATGTGTGTATATGTATTATGTGTGTGTGTATATGTATGCGTGTGTCTGTGTGTGTGTATGTGTGTGTGTAGGCATTGATGATAATGGCAGATTTATAACACCGTATCTATGCGGGCCTCAGCAGGAAGCAAATGACAGACCCAAATTAGGTATTTTGAGGAGAGCTTAATAAAGATACTGCTTTGAAAATGTGGGCAGGGTGCAGGGAGCTACAGGGCCTGTGGAAAGGGGCTAGAGCTAAAGATGTGGGCATGCATGGAGAGTGAAGCCCCAGCAGTCAGAACAGAGGCAAAGCAGCCCACTGAAGCAGGGAGAAGCTAGGGTCAGAGGGCACATGTGAGGTCCAGTCAAAGTCCCTCTGCTGCCTTGTGGAGGTCTCTGAACCCTGGTGAAAGCGTGAACCATTGCCTAATAAAAGACTGTGTACTCCTAGCCATGAACAATTTTGCTGGCGTTTTGCTGCTTTTGTTCTTAGAGGCTATGTTCTCTACAAATATAAGTTTTATTAAAATATGCTTTTTTTTAGGCTAGGGATGTAGCGCAGTGGTAGAGCCCTTTCCTAGTGTGTGCATGGCCCTGGGTTCAGTCCCTAAGCATGCCTCTAAGGGATACTGTCTACAAGAGCTACACAGAGCAGCAACATGGGCTCCTTTTCTCTCAGTCCTGTTCCCCTCACAGAAGTTAGTGTCATAGATGGCAGCCGGGGCGGGAGGGTCGTCCTTCCAGTCAGTTATACACATGCAACCTAAAATTCCTGGTCTTCGAAGACCTCAAAAACTCCCCTCTGGCTCTCATCTGGAGAGATGACTCAGTGGTTAAGAGAACCGGCTACTCTTTCAAAGAACCTGGATTCAGTTCCCATTATCTGCATGGCCGTTCACAGCTGTCTGTAGCTCCAGTTCCAGGGGATCTGACACCCTAACACAGACGTCCATGCAGACAAATCCCCAATGTATATATAAAAGGATAATAAATCTTTACTTTTTAAAGAAACCCTTAATGTTGAATCTGTGAAGCCCTCTCACGCTTGGCTCTTTGACCTCACTGACAGACCACCACACCCTCCCACTCAGAAATAGCCCGACTTCATTGAGCCTCAAAGCCAGAAGCCTGGTCTGTGTTCATTTCTTCTGGCATACCCTCAACCATTATGTGACTGGCCCAACAACACACAAATACAGTAGCCATAGGGACATACCCAGTGCTGACAGCTGGGGAGAAGGGAACAGAAGCACTTTTAATGATGTCTGATTTCTCAGTTTCACTCTCAGAGTTCCTAAGACAGCATTGCTACTAAAAGACAACACAGTTTTGGATTTCCTCTCTTGGTGTCTAGGACAGAAAAAGGAGGGGGGGGCACTTGTTCATCTGCTAGATACTCCTCGTGTGCTAGGTATTTCCAGCAGGCTTTCCGTGTTGGAAAATCACCCGCGGCAGCTTTCCTGAAGCTCAAGATCTGGCCTGGTTCCCCTCCCATCTCACAGCACACAGCTCACCAAGCTCCTAGGCCAGCTGACAGACAGAGCTGAAGTGGGCCCTGGCTTTCACCTCTCTCCCTGCAATCTGGATTTCCTTCCCTGCTTTCAGACGCCGCAGAGACTGGGTTTCAAAGGCAGCCACTTCAGTCATTTCCACAGAAAACCATTTTTGGGAAGGCCTCTCCGTGGGGTGTTTGCATGTTCCCATGGTCCTCTCTCCTCCCCTCTCTCTCTTGCCATGTCAAGGGAGGACCAGTGGTCCCAGGTGCATATAGCCCTTTGTAACATCCATGTCCAGCCTGTAAGCACAGAAACCAATGTTACTAATAGAAAATATCATCTAAAACTTGTTGAGTGCTGACCAAAGAGCCAAAGGGGCTATCTTTTCACCTCTGAGAAACTCTGGGCGTTGGGTGGTCCCATTTACGTGGGCAAAGCCACATACCCTTATATAGTGCCAGGGAAGATGTTCAGAGACTGGCAGCCTGGCCCCACAGCCTGCACTTGCGGCTGCTAGTAAACTATAAGACCAGTACGGTTGTCCCCTGCCCCTGCACTCCCTGTGGCCCAGGCTGGCCTGCAGCTCATTATGCAAGCCACCAGCTGCTACCTCACAGCAACCCTCTGCCTCTCCTAGGGCTGCATGACAGGTGCAGACTACCACGGTCAGCTCGGGATGTGTTCTTAAACATCAACAACAGGCAACTTTTTAAATGGCTGCTTTTGCAGTTTATCAGGTCCATAGACCCTAAATAAATAAGCTTGGCTTTGGGCCTGTCTCTCAGGGGAGGAGTCCAAGCAGGCTCTAAAGATGTGGCCCCCGTCCCAGATGCAAAGAGACTGCCAGGCAATATTTGTACAGAATCAACTGTAAAAGTGTATTTCAGCTGGCAAAATTACTTCCCAGCAGGCAAAGCTTTGCTGAGAACAGCACCTCCTTCACAGAGAAACCCAAATCCCAGACCCAAAATTTCCCTCCCAAGTCAAACCGGATCCTGCACGTTTGTTGCTGTTTTTCCTGCTGGTTTAACAGTTTTGGGTCCTGGTTTAGGAAGGAGTTTCCACTACTCTATGGGAGGACAAATCATTTCTAAACAGATATGAGTGTTTCCAAGGGATTTGTGCTCGGTGATAAAAAACGCTTCTCCATTCAGCAAGTGTTCTTTGAGTGTCAGCTCAGCATGGGGAAGCCCTTGTAATGGTTGGCACTACTCAAAGCTTAAACTTGGCTGCATGCTTCCTGCACAGGAGTGTTGAGGCCTCAAGAGTGAAAACTCTTACAGATAATGAGGCGATGGCTTTGAAGGTCTCTTTCAGCTGCTGGTTCTCTCACATGCTGAGCTGCAGGGCTGACGGGGAGTGGAATGAGGCCAGTTCCTGTGATCAAGAGAATGATAAACCTAAACCCAAATAGAAAAACTGCTTATACTGAAAAATGCAGGCAGCTCTCCTTAGCTGTGGGTTCTACATCTGTGGATGCTACCAAACATAGATCAGAGATATTTGAGGAAGTAATTATACCTGCCCCAAAGAAGAGCAGGCTTTGTTTCCTTCTTATACCCTAAACAATAAAGCATGACCACTGTTTGCACAGAGTACACACTCTGGTGAGCCTTATAAGTTATGTAGGGAGGATATGACACACACAGGACAGTGTGCACAGTTTAGACAAATACCATGCTGTTTTATATAAGGGGCTTGAGCCTTATAAAAATGGGTCTTGGTGTCTTCAAGGCTCCTAGAATCAACCTCTTGGAACTACTGAAGGATGACTAGGAATAATTAAGATGAAACTGAGTATGTAACTCAGTTGTAGATTGCTTAGTATACATAAGGCCCTATTTTCTGATGCCCAACACAGTATAAAACCAGGCATGCTGGTGCACACCTGTAATCACTTGGGAGGTAGAGGGGAAGATCCTAAATTCAAGGTCATTTTTGTAATTAGAGTTTCTCTCCTGCCCACCAGCTTCCAATATTACTTACTTAATATTACTTACAGATGCTTAGCCCTTGACTAAGGCTGATTATTAGCTAACGCTTACATTTAAATTCTGCCCTTCTCCTGTATCTCTGCTTGGATTTCCTGCCTGACTATATCCTGCCTTGCCATAGGCTAAAGCAGCTTTATTTATCAACCAATGAGAGCAACACATATCATAGCATACAGAAAGACATCCCACAGCATTTCCCCTCTTCTGGCTAACCAAAAATTGAAGTTTTCATTGTAACATAGTAAATACATACAGAAAGACATCCCACAGCACATTCTCAGCTACATACTGAGTTTGAGGCCAGGTTTGCCTATAGAAGACAAACAAAAAGAATCAATCTGCTTTTAAACCTAACTTGTAGGATCCAGAGGCATTCATAACTCAATGAACTAGACGTCATCTTGGTCTACATAGTGAGCTCCAGGTCAACCAGGGCAGGTTAGGCTACATAGTGAGACCCTGTCCTAATAACAATTCTCATCATTATCATGAAATAAAGGGGAGGTAGTTAGAGTCCAGGGAGTGGATACAAATCAGGGACACTTGGTGCAACTGAAAGCAAGTCTCAGAGCCTCTGTGGGCCTGTTTCCTTTTCTGTAAAATGGGCTATAAAGCCTTTTGAACTCTGACAACCTAAATTAACACACATAGGGTTGGGACCAGGGATGGCTTTGAGAGCTGGGGCTGCTGAAGTGTGCACTGTTATTTATAGCCCTGCCACGCTGGGATGGAGCTTCAGTCCTGCCCCACAGAAGCACATCTGACAAATGATTTATTACAGCAATTGGCGTTCGTACTTACTCATCCTTTATCCGTTCCCGCTGATGGCACAAGGGAACACGCGTGAAGCCTTGCCCTACTGGCAGGCCTCAAAACAGCTCAATTTGGTCCAGTGTCGGGCTGTCCTGTCTGCTCATGGAACAGCTATCTCTGTGGAGGTCTCAGTAAGAAAGCACATTGAGCCAAGACTTGGGAAGAAGTGTACAGCCAAGGCACCAACATGGGAGCTGCAGCAGACAGGGGGAATACAGACAGCCATCGCTACTCTAGATTTGAGGGAGGAATGGGAACGTGGTTTAGACCAGGATTCCGGGCAGGAGCAGCCATCACAAACAGACATAGCCACTAAGAAAAGCAAGACAGGGCTTGGAAGCAGCAGGCAGAGTAAATACCCACCTTTTCCTCTTGCTTGCCTTCTGATGCCCAGTCAGTACCTCCTATCAACCACATCTCCAGAAGCCAGAGAGCAAGACAGCAGACCCCAGAGAAGAGAGACTCCCTCTGCTCAGTGGCCCTCAACCTTCTTAATGCTGCAACCCTTTAATACAGTACCATATGTTTGGGTGACCCTAAACCATAAAATTATTTATTTGCTACTTCATGACTGTAATTTTGCTATTGCTCCCTTTTAGTTTCTGTTTTAGAGAGCCGTAGACCTTGGATTTGAACAGCCTGAGTTAGGATCTCAACCATGTCCCTAACCTGATCGTATTTCTGGTTTTCTGTGGCTTGTAAAATCACAGAGAGTCTGGGGTGGTGGTATACACCTTGTAATCTCAGCTCTCAGGGAACAGAGACAGGAAGAATACCACAACCATCCCAGTCTACTGAGAGTTCCAGGCCAGCCAAGCCACACAGCAAGACTCCGTTTCAAAAATAATCAAACAAAAAATAAAGGAAGTGAAGATAAACAGGCTACACACACACACACACACACACACACACACACACAGCCTACTGAATCAATTTTGTGTTGCTTGTACATACATGTGTTTAAGGATGGCCACTTAGGATTGAACAACATATCAGGGAACTGACTTTTAAGGAAATTGATTGTCTCTCAGCAGCGATTTAACGACCTGTAATGCTTTATCCTAGTGGAAAGGCCTTGTAAAATTTCCCCACTGACACTGGCGCATCAGCTGGTGTCGTTATGCAGGTCTTGTGTAGTCAACTGCATTGTGATTCCATGCATACAGCTTCCATGTCTAGAGAACTATCTCAGGCAGGAGTCCTGGTCCTCTGACTCTCACAGTCTCTCCAGCCCCCTCTTCCATGCTGTCCTCTGAGCCCTAGATATATATAAGGGTTGTGTTGTAGCTGTATCAGTTGGAGACAGGCACCCACAGTGAGCTGTTCTTTCTATTTTGACTAGCTGTGGCTCTCTGTAATGGTCTCTATTGCTGTGAAAAGAAACTTCCGAGATGAGAGATGAGAGCCACACTTACCTGTAGATGTCAGGACTGGTGTTTAGAATACAGTGAGGAAATACCCTGGCTTAGAAAAGTGGCTGTGGTCGGTTCTCCTCTGAAATCTGTGACCTCACTAGCTCTGCGTGGTTAGCTAGGCTTACAGCGTGAGGCGTGATTTCCTTCCTGTTCAGCAAGCCTTAAGTCCAGACAGACAGTTGTTGTCCACCAAGATGTGAGCACCACTATTTCACCTTTAGGGATACCTTGCCGTGTTGTCATTGTGGTTCATGTGCTTTACAGCGGGTAGAACTGTTGATGGCCTTTCTCTTTTGGCATGTTGTGTTGCTCCTTCAGATACTATGAGAGCCACAGTCCTCAGGAAGGAGGCTCCGGGTCGCTCCTAGCTTCATTCTTCCAAGTCCTGTGTTCAGAGTGCACTAGGGTCTCACTTTCATGTTCTAGAAGATGCCAAGTACAATGGCAGTAGCCTCTTGGACTCAAAGGGAGTTTCTCATGCCAGGCACTGGGGTTTTTATTAGATCGTCTATAGCTCTTGTGGGAAGCATTATCACTCCATTTATCACATACATATATGTGTTATGTATGTATTTTTAAGTAAGCTTCTAAAGCAATGTGCTTTCCTATAGCTTTTAAAAACATTCTTAGTGTTATTTCTCCCTTCTTCCTCTCCTGGCTCTCCCTAAGTATTCCCCTCCCCCGCCCCCATCACTAGTTAATCCCCTCAGCCACCAGATGCTGATGTCTCCACCTTACAGACAGGGAAGTGATATGTGTGTGTGTGGGGGGGGGGGGAGTAGAGTTTCCAAGGGTGTATAAAGTACTTCAAGTAGCAAAGCAAGGGTTCAGACCCCAGGACTGTCCCAGGTCTAAGTCCCTATGCCACCTAGGGCTATCAGAGGCAGTCCTGAGTGTGAAGCCTCCCCGCCAGGCTGAGCTTATGTAAGTGCCCCACACATGTTATGTCCTCTCTCCTCCCAACACGTCCCCCACCAGTGGCACCTACCTTCCCACCTAGCCAGCTGCCGGATCTAAATGTTTTCTGTCTGAGAGAGAAAACAGCATGTTGATACCACCATCCTAGTTCCATCTGCCAAACTGGGAGAATCTGGAGAAGCCTGGCCAGCAGAAGGATGCCCAGGGGCTGGCATTGAGAAACTCAGTCTTTGAGGGGTTAAGAATCGAGAAATTCATTTGCTGTTCCAGTAAGTGTTTGCTCAGCCCCTCGCTATGATGACCAAGCCAGAGCAGGCGGATCAAGCCACAGGCACCTCGGTCCATCCCTACCTTCCAGTCCAGCCACACGCTCAGCTTCTCCAAAGCACCATGTCCTTTCCACGAAAGAGCCTGTTGCTCTCTTAACCAGGACTGCCACCTCCGCCTCTCGCCCAGCCCACCAAGCTCAGTGTTATCACCCCGAGCTTTGCCTGAAATCGAGCCTAGGCCAAAAGTCTTTGGCGACCCTGTGCTCTTCAGCTGGTGTGCCTCAGCTTCCCAGGCTTCTCTGCGCCCCGTTTTGGGTTTTGTGACGGACACTTCTCTCACTCTAACAACAGTAGAGATTATCAGCGTGTCTGCGGTGCCTAGCCCAGTGCCCAGCACCCAGTAAGCGTTCTAAGCCTTTACTGACCACTGAAAAAGTGAGAGGTTGTCTGAGCCTGGGCCCTAATGGATAGATAAAGTATTCACGGAGTGGAGAGGGAGGAAAGGGGTACAGCGTGAGCCAAAGCTCCAGGGTCTGTATGTGAAGCATGTCCGGGACTCACGGGAAGGCAGGCATGTGCTGGGGTGGGGAGGACGTGTGTTGTGGCTCATGTTAGGAGAGCCCGAACTCCAGGCCAGGGTGTCGAGTGGCAGTGTTCTTACCACCAAGCGCACTTCCTAGCCAAGAAGTTCAAGACTAGAGGGATGAGAATGGGGATCTACAGAGGCCAGCCTTCCCCTTTGCAGGTGGAGGGGTCTCTTCTTCCCACTCTGAGCAGCTCTCCTGGGCTTCCTGTGCAACCCAGTCCGTGACACCAGGGATTCAGACACCAGAAAGTGGAAGAGATCCTACTAGCTGCAGAAGTACTGCCCGGAGTCAGAACCTGAGATAAATCAGGGAGCAGGAGAACAATCCAGAATTCTGGCTGCCCTGTCCCATTTTCTGTTACTAATAGCAATACCATAGCTGGGTATGGACAAAGAAAGGGTCTCATTTTGACTTGTGATTCTGAGTCAGAGTAGAGGAGACACATCTGGAGAAGGGCCAGAGTAGAGGAGACACATCTGGAGATGGGTCAGAGTAGAGGGGACACATCTGGAGAAGGGTCAGAGTAGAGGAGACACATCTGGAGATGGGTCAGAGTAGAGGAGACACATCTGGAGAAGGGTCAGAGTAGAGGGGACACATCTGGAGAAGGGTCAGAGTAGAGGGGACACATCTGGAGATGGGTCAGAGTAGAGGAGACACATCTGGAGATGGGTCAGAGTAGAGGAGACACATCTGGAGAAGGGTCAGAGTAGAGGAGACACATCTGGAGATGGGTCAGAGTAGAGGGGACACATCTGGAGATGGGTCAGAGTAGAGGGGACACATCTGGAGATGGGTCAGAGTAGAGGGGACACATCTGGAGACGGTCTTCTTGCTGTCAGAGCCCTGAGGCAGCATGAGACATCGCATAGTGACAGACAGGTGATGTTCAATAGACCCACTGGACCAGCTGTCATAACACACCCACTCTTTGTTTGTTAGAGACAGGATCTCTCTACAAAGCTCTATCTGTCCTGGAGCTCACTATGTAGACCAGGCTGACCTGAAACTCACAGAGATCTGCCTGCTTCTGCCTCCTAAATGCTGGGATTAACAGCATTTGCCCTCCACGCCCAGTCATCCTTTCTTTGTTAAACTGTATTTATTTCTATCTTATGTGTATGAGTGTTTTGCTTGAAAGTATGTATGTACACCATATGTGTGCCTGGTGTCTGTGGAGGTAAGAAGGAGGAGTCCGATCCCTCGGAACTGGAATTACGGAGAGTTGTGAGCCACCATGTGGGTGCTGGGAACCGATCCCAGGTTCTCTACAGGGGCAGCAAGTGCTCTTTTATCTGCTGAGCCGTCTCCCCAGCCCAGCACATCCACTTTAACGCATTTACCCATTATTACTGGGACAGAGATTCACAAGGAGAGGAGCTAATCACCTCATAAAGGTCCTGCCTGTCCCACCTCTTAACGTCTTACATGGAGATTCAGCAGGAGACAAACCATTATCAAAGCACGGAGCTGGCTAAGAGTGTGCACTCTGCAGCTGGACGAACGGGGCTTGGGGGTCCAGCTTCCTCTCCTGACCTTGGCTTAGACTCTTTAGCCCCTCTGACCCTGTCCACTCATCTGTAACAGTGCTTTGTGACATGAAGTGGCTGCAAGCACAAAGTGAATCGGTGAGTGCAGAACACTGTTCACAGTGCCGGTTCCTGGTTCTCAGGATGTGCTGGCAGCTACGGCACTACAGAGAACTCTGTGAGTCCTATACACTGTGAACTACACAGTAAGAGTTTAGTATATGTTACTAATATTACTATATTATAATTATTATATAGCATATCGTAAATGTTGTATCATATTATATTAGTTAATATTGTAATATTAATATATTAGGAGCAAGAAGAGTTAAGGCAAATAACAATGCTATTCTTTATCTTGGCCTTAGGATAAGACACTCCACTCTCTTAATTCATTCTCTCCACAACCTGCCCCCTTTCAGTAAAGGTAAAGTCTCGGAGAGATTGAGTGACTTACGCAGGGACAAAATGCTGGTTTAAGAAGAGCCGAGTAGCATCCTCAGATCTCGGACCTTCTTAGAGGGCTTAACCCTCAGAATGACCCATTTGGTGCAGTCCTTGTCAGCTCTAACTTATTCTTTGTCCTTTGGAAAAGCACTTCTCACTGTGCCTCAGTCTTCTCAGTGATAAAGCTAGTGGGGAGGGATGTAACAGGCAGAGTAAGTACTGACAACTGCTGTAACAAACAGTCCTCTCATCTCATCGGCGACAACATTGTGGGCCAGTAATGTTGGAGGGCTTTGTGTGGTTATTCTGGGCCCTATCTCGACTCAGTCTCCTCCAGGATTGCCTCATCAATCTCCCCTGGTTCCTACACCATTAGTCATTAGATGGGAGAAAAGGAGAACACAGAAGGTACACTGCACTGAACCATCGTAGCCGACGGTAACGAGCCTCACATCCATCCTCATTCCATTAGAAGAGCCAGTGATGAAGCCCCATTAGGTACGAGGGACTGGGAAAACAGTCCAGGTGTGCCTCACAAGAGATATACTCCAAGCCCCTGTGCCCTGAGACATCCCCGCCTCAGGTATGTGACAGCTTCCATGATCTTCGTTGGCTCCCCTAGAGCAGAGTCTGGTCCTGTTCACAGCCTAGACCCTCCTCCCTGGGCTCTGCAATTCCTCCCTCCCAGCAGGCAGCCTCCTTGAGGGTGGGTGGCTGGTGAGATAATGATCTTACCACGCTTATTGCCTCTTGGAAGGTAGGTGCTGGAAGAAAACCAAGTCCGCTCTGATTTTTCTCCCTGTTCCCTTCACATTTTTTCCCAGGATAAATTTAACCAGTGGAGCCCAGGCTGCCAACTTCTTGTTCTCTGAGTCCATGTCAGAGCTCTTGTCGTGGACGCAGCCTTGGGCTGCACACGAAGGCTGCAGGACCGCAGGCCTGACCCTTGCCCTCCCCAAACACCCGTGATTCGTCCCCACTCCCCCGTCCAGTTGCTAGGAGTATGTCTCGGTGACAGAGACCTTGAATCCTGCAGTGATGTAAGAATGTAGAATTTAGAAGAACTCTAGGACTTTGCACTAGGGTGCCCTGCTTCCTTAACAGCCAGCTGAAGACAGATGGTTCAGAGATTCCAAGTCATAGACTCAGAAGTCATCAGCATCCTGACTCAAGCAAGTTACCTGTTCATCTTCCTCATCTGTAAAATGGGTCAACAGCCATGCATTATTCATGAGTTAGCCGAGGTGTTCTGCATGTATTTCTGGGGCTTTATAAATAGTGGGTGCTGAGATGGCCGTGGTCTCTCTGATCTACATACCGTGGTCTGTCTAATCTACACACCATGGTCTGTCTGATCTATACAGCGTGGTCTGTCTGATCTACACACCCTCAAGGCAGCCTGAAAGCCATGGGTGTCTGAAATCTTCTGTTCATTTCAAACACTTCTTTGAGATATCCCTGGAGGTCTCCTTGAAAATCCAGGCTCTTGGGTCTCGCCATAGATAGAGAACTGTTTCCCTTTCTGCAGTCCGTTCCATCATCCCCCTGCTGCTGCTGGATTCACTTTGCTCTGCTTTGACCTGAATAGAGCTCTCCACTGCTACCCAGACATTACTGACCGGAGTTAAAGATGGTCTCGTTCCCCACACATTTTCTTGACCTCCGAGCCTTCCTTCCTTCCTGCGCAGTGGCTGTTCTTCATTCAGCATCCCCTTGGGTCACTGTCAGTCTCTGGAGAACTCTCCCGTCTTCCCTCACTCTGTCCCTTCAACTGCAGAACCCACGGGAAACACCTCGCATCAGGCACCCCCGAGAATGCTTCCACTGAATGGTTCTCAGCCTTACTTGGTGGCGGGTTCAGCACTCGTCTTGCCCAGGCATGGGTGGGGGCAGAAGCCTGCTGCCTGAACTTTCCTGTACTGGTGACAAAAGCCCCTGGCCTGAGCTTCCCTGTCTGCAGAGTGGGGACAGTTAGGGTAGGCATCTCAAGGGGACATGGGTGGCCCAGAAGGTGTGATTCCATGAAGAAACAATGCGCAAGGGTACACACGAGCCAAGAGGAGCCAGCCTAGATGGGGAAGGACCAAGACTGTCAGCTGTGGAAGCTGTTGTCCCAGGGCTAGCATGGGCAGGCCAAGGGAGAAAAGCTGACGCTGCTCTGTCAGCCCTCGGCCTGTGTGGAAGCTAAGCCACTGCTGAAGGCTGAGCAGACTGAACACCCCATTCTTTCTGCTCTCCTGTGGGTTCTTCCTTTGGATGAACCCACCTAAAGGCTGAGCAGACTGCTTGGGAAAAGCGGCAAGAGACGGGCTCCCTGGGCAGAGAAAGACAGTGTCCAGCAGACAAAATATCTGCTGTGGGATTTTAGTGGCGCTCAGAGTCGGTCTCAGCGAATACTCACCTAACTGCTAGCAGAGCTTTGACAGGACAGGAGCACCCCATCTTTATAGACTTGAAGCTGACATTTTGAGGGCTAGGAACCTCACAGGAGATGACTGTAGAATCCAGACTCATTTCTTTTTTTTTTTTTTTTTTTTTTTTTTTTTTTTTTTTTTGGTTTTTCGAGACAGGGTTTCTCTGTGGTTTTGGAGCCTGTCCTGAAACTAGCTCTTGTAGATCAGGCTGGTCTCGAACTCACAGAGATCCGCCTGCCTCTGCCTCCCGGGTGCTGGGATTAAAGGCGTGCGCCACCACCGCCCGGCTATCCAGACTCATTTCTGCCTGAGTCTGGAGTTCCCCAAAGGCAGCCAAAGCAGCAGCCAGCATTTCACCACGCCTTCCTCCCACACCTGTGGTCCTCCAGCTCCGATCTACTCAGGCTGACGCTTCCTTCTCCCGCCTCAACCATTGCATTCAGAGGAAGAAGCCAGCACTGAGCAAGCACAGCTTCAGCTTCACACCTAGAACTTTCTGGGCCCTTTCATTTCCATCACTTCACTGAGTCCTGACATCAGGAACCCTCTTCCCAGCAGTGGGGTTTTGCCCAGGGAGATTACACTCTGCTGGTGTTAGAGCCTGGCCTGTGGTAGGCAGAGCCATATCAGGAGAAGTGCCCTTGATTTAGAGTTCAAACGGTCAGTGCAATTCCAACCCCACGTCCAGCACTTACGAGCTGCCAGACCACAGGCAACTCCCTCCCCTGTCAATCGGGGTGTGAACACCACCCTTCTGTGTGGGCACCGGCTGAGTCAGTGGGAAGAATGGAATGTGATCGCTCCTATAAGCCCCCAGCTTGCCATACGGCACCCAACAGCCAGAGCTGAGGAGCAAAAGACAAAGCAAAGGACTTGGGCAGATCTAGCGTTGAGTTTCCAGTAGGAAATCCTAGGTGAGTCATTCAACCTTGTAGAGCCTCGGAAAATATGAAAATCACTTCCTTCTGCCATGGGATGGAGGCAAGGGTAGAATGAGGTGAGGCGTCAGGAAATACTTTTCTCAGTTCCCATGTAAATATATTTCTTCTGCAAATAACCAGGGCCAACACTAGTATATGTTTCATGGGCCCAGGGATGTTCTAGAACATGGCCATGTGTTTTCAATTCTCATTGCAATTCTATAGAGCAGAACTGTTCTATTGCTGCCCCTCAAGATGCAGCCACTGGGTCTCAGACAGATTAAATGACTCTGGTCCACAGTTATATGAGTCAGGCTTTGAGCCCAGGTAGGTTAAAGCTGGGCCCCGTGATACCCAAGCAAATAGAACTAAAGACGCCTGGGGCCAGTTGTGGTCAGCTGTAGTTCAAGCTTTCATAAACATAGAACTCATGGGGAGAGAGGTTTTCAGAGGTGGTTCAGTGGGTAGAGTACTTGCTGCTCAAACCTAAGAGCCTGGGTTCCATCCCCAGCACTCACACGTGCATAGTCCCAGTGCTGGAGAGATGGAGATGGGGCTTTCCAAGGTCTCACTAACTAGACCATCTAGCCAACCAGAGAGGTCTCATTAACTAGCCCATCTAGCCAACTGGAGAGCCCCATGTTTATGAGAAAGTCTCAAAGATAAGGTAGAAGGCAATCAGAGAAGACACCTGATGTTGACCTCAAGCTACACACATGCATAGACCATTGCATTCACATTCATAGGGATACACATACACACACACACACACACACACACACACACACACACACACACACACTTGTAGGAAGATTATTTTAAAAGGAGATTCTTAGTTCTCACCAAGAAAGATGCTGATTCTGTAGGTTCTAGGTTCGACCCCAGAGTCTGCCGTTGGAGTCCCCACATGAGTGCAGGAAGAACTATGGCAGGCATCTTACCAACCATCAGCTGCTTGATACTGGCTGTCGAGCTCTAAAGAACCCTAAGAGTTCAGGCAGGAGAGCTCACAGACAGACCCATTTTCACCCCCGGCCTCCAGGTTTGCCAAGTACTACAAGATGGAGAACGGCAGTGAGTACCGCACCCTCCTGAAGGCTTTCGGCATCCGCTTCGACGTGCTGGTGTACGGGAACGTGAGTCCTGGGATCCATTGGAGGAGGGGACCAGGGGAGGTTTCCCATGCCTGCACTGGGGCCTTGAAGAGGCTCTCGGGACAGTGGCCTTCCACGGGCCAACTGGCCATATCCCCCATCAGCTCCCTATCCTATGCAGAGCGGAACTGTCTGACCCTCCACAAACCCTTCTGGCTCCACGGCCTCTCTCACAGGAGCCCAGGTTGAACCTCAGCCTTCACCCCTCCCTGCTGGTCCCTCTGTCTTCAGGCCTTGCTCTTTATCCATACAGGCTGGCAAGTTCAATATCATCCCTACCATCATCAGCTCTGTGGCTGCCTTCACCTCCGTGGGAGTGGTAAGTTCAGTCTTCCCAGGCTCTTCCTGGGCTCTTCCCAGGCAGCCAGAGTCGGGCCAAGCGAGGCACAGGGCTATCATGCTTCTCACTATGAAGGGAGGGAGAGACTCCGTGTTTCCACAGTCCTGGGATGCCTTAGTGAGGAACAGAGTCACCAGGAAATTGGGGAACAAAGGCCCATCCCGAGGACTCCTCCCCTAGCTCCCTGTTTCTTCCTTCACGCCTTTTGTGCTTGTGATCCAAGCGTATTTCTCAGTAGCTAGAAAGGTGGGCCATAGAGGACCCTGAAGAGCCTCTGGGAATATTCTGAGAGCTATACAGTCAGGTCGTCTTCTGTAGATCATCCTAACCAAGAGCTGCTGCACAGGAACTATTCGAGCCCTGCCAATCTCCGAGCTGCTGCTTGAGCCTGTACTGCCTCTCTCTTTCTCCAGGGCACTGTCCTCTGTGACATCATCCTGCTCAATTTCCTCAAAGGGGCTGATCACTACAAAGCCAGGAAGTTTGAGGAGGTGAGTCGGGGAAGAGACTGAAAAGCAAAGGACCCCGGGCTCTCAATGGCGGAAGTTCAGTGGGCCATTAGTATGCAGGGGTCCAAGAGAGCGTTGGGCCAGGCAACCCCACCCCACCCCGGCTTCTGATTCTGTCAAATGGGTCCCATTGGAAGATCCTGCCGACGTCAGACGTGACTGACTCTTGTGTTTGCAGGTGAACGAGACAACACTGAAGGGCACCGCCTCTGCCAACCCAGTGTTCCCCGGCGACCAGGCCACTGTGGAAAAGCAGTCCACAGACTCAGGGGCCTACTCCATCGGCCACTAGGGCCTCTTGCCAGGGTCCCACTCACCCGTAGGCTGCAGAACCTCCAACACGCCACTCTTTCTGGGCAGAAAGGGGTGGGATGGGAGGAGGAGACAGGCTCTCATTTCTGCTGCTCACCCCAAAGACCACAGCCAGGTACCCAGGCCCCCATTCAGCAGACAGGTAGTGCTTCCCGCTAAGACCCAAGTCTCGTGTTTACCCCTTGCATGCCTCCCATCTGCTTCCCAGGGTCCTGGGACAGCAGAATCCATCCCTTTCCAAAGGATAGAGAAAATGGTTGCTATAGTTACGCCCATAGGGGCCTACAAGTACCAGGCGTTTCCATACACGTTATCTCATTGAGTCCTAAAATAATTCTATAGGGTGTGTTTCCATTCTTTGTTTTTGAAGAGAAGCAAGGGGTCAGGGAGACGGAGTCATTTGCCCCAGGCCATGCGGCCAGAAAGTAAGGGTTCAACCCAGGTCCTTTGCCCACAGCCTTAGGGGGAGAATCAGATCCCTGGTTATCTGCCCTTTGGGTCAGTTGCCCTTCCCTGACTTTCCCATGGCCAGGTCACCAGGGAGCTTTCTCAGGAACGCAGGCCCAACTTTAGGGGAGCCCAGTGAGATGGAGTATAAACTCTCACTTCTGACTGGGCCAAGTCCAGCTTCAGAAGGAAATAGGAGGTATGACTGCCAGTGAATTTTTCCTTGCCTCGCTGCATATCTCAAGCCTAAGCTGAGGAACAGGCCTTCCTTCTCCAGTTAGGCCCTCACACATCTGGACCCTCGTTCCAGAATCCAGATAGAACACACACACACACACACACGCACGCACACACACACACACACACACGACAGCTGAGAAGTGGTTGCGGATCCTAGCGCCAGGCCCCAGTACATCAGCTGTCCTTGTCTAAAGCATTGTTGGGAAAACCTCAGGTAAGGGCTCGGGATGTAGCTATGTAGGTAGTGTTTGTCTAGGATGTGCAAAGAAAGCCCTAGAACCCATGTCCAGCGCTATACACACCATATAGTGGTGCGCCCGTAATCCTAGCACTCAGGAGATGGAGAGAGGATGGAAGGCTCATGTGTGGCTGCACAGGAAGTTTGAGGTCAGCCTGGGACCCCTGAAACTGTCTCAGAAAAGAAGTGGGAGGCATAGTGAAATGCAATCCCTTCTTAGCTTCCAGCCAGGTCAGCCAGCCCTGTTCCACGTGATCCTAACTGGTGCTCGGTTAGGAGCTAACGGGGCCTCCGGAACCGTGTCCAACCCTCTTGCTTACAGATCATCAACACTGAGGCCAGAAGTGGAAAAGGGCTTGCCTTGTGTCATCGTAGGGGCCAAGAGAGAGCTCTGGTGTCCTGTGCTCACAGAAGGGTGCTATTGAGCAGAAGTCAAGTCCATCTTGTCTCCATTGGCTTAGATGTCCTTTCTGGGCTTTTAAAGAAAATGGGAGATGGAAAGGAAGTTCTAAATTGCACAGGGCAAAACTAGAAGAAAGATCAAGGTTTGGGGAAGAAGCCCCTCAAGAGGCTTTTATGTTTTGATTTGGGTTTTTTGGTTGGTTGATTGGTTGGTTGGTTGGTTTTTGATGAAAAGACTTTGCTGTGTATCCCTGAGTGGCCTCAACTTTATAGCCCTCCTCCTTCAATCTTTCCCCAGTTTTGGGATTTACAGGCAAGTGCCATCACCCAGCTGAGGAAATACAGAATTAGATATCAGAGAGGTTCAGCTAGTACGTGGACCTGAGGTACAAGTTTCCTTAGTGTCAGGGCCAGTCTCCTCTGGGAACATGGGCATGATGTGAGGTCTTAGCAGAGATAAGCATACATGTAGACAGAGGGCTGGCCCCTCACCAGAAAGTACAGTGAGCAGTGGGGAAGGGTAGTGGGGAGGCATGCCTAGACAGACTCAACTCCAATGACCCCCACCCCAGGTGGAGATGGGGTGAGAGTCCTCTACCAGGTTCATCAACCCTTCCCTCACTCTGATTGCTCACAGCCCCCATCATTATGAGTGATGGGGCACTGTCTCCCCGGCACCAGCATCCAGAGACCTGGCCAGGCTTCATCTCCAGCAGAGACATCAGTTAGGGACACAGCACATCCTCCAGTAAGGAGGCACACAGGCCCTCTTTGAGCTGAGACTGAGTTCACAGGAAGAGATGGAGATGCTGTGTCCTGGAAGGGAACTGTACCCCAGGCTAGGATAACACACACCCCCCCCCGCCAGGTGCCTGCACCTCTTCTGGACCTTCCAGTAGGTTGAAAGCCCCATTCTCTGTTTCCTTTGAATCAAGTCCACTGTCGTGTGCTAGCTGTAGGCTGATAATAGAAATCACAGCAGCCAGCTTTGTACCTGATACTCTGTGTTTACTCAGCGCCGTCACCAACGTCGTCACACAGGCCCTGGCCACACCTGCTGAGGGTCCTGGGGTTTGTTATTCTCTTTGTTTGGTAGAAAAACAAATGGACAGTTCTGAGAACTAGAGCTGGAAGCTGTGTTCACTCTCGAGGCCACACTGCTCAGCATACAAGCTGCCATTCGGTGGTGGGGTGGCTCACCACTGGCAGGCTGTGGGTTAGATGTACAGCAGGCGTTGCCTAATCCAATCTTCGTTTTACAAAATAAACTGAGGCTGAGTAAGATGAAGGAATGGAAGTGGAGCCGACCTGAACCCAGATGTGTGCTGCTGGGATGTGCGATGGTGGCTTCTGTGGTCTGTCTGCTGGGATGTGAGATGCTGGCTTCTGTGGTCTGTCTGCTGGGATGTGAGATGCTGGCTTCTGTGGTCTCTCTTTTGGGGGGATGTCAGAAAATTTGCTGGCTCATTTTTTATCTGTATGTGTCACTTGGGCTAATCAAAATCCTCTTTTTTAACATTGTTTAATATTTATTTATTATGTATACAATATTCTGTCTGCGTGTATGCCTGCAGGCCAGAAGAGGGCACCAGATCTCAGTACAGATGGTTGTGAGCCACCATGTGGTTGCTGGGAATTGAACTCAGGACCTTTGGAAGAGCAGGCAGGGTTCTTAACCACTAAGCCATCTCTCCAGCCCCCGAATCCTCTTGAGGTGACTAGTGAAATTGCCGCGCACCACGCTCCCACCCCACCCCCACCCCCCGTCTGCACTCTATGCGCCAGAACCCAGTTTGCGAGCTTCGGACAAGGGGCTGGAGGTTGAGGAAACACACGCAGAGACAGACTGACACACAGACCTTCAAACACTGGTACCAAAAGCCCTCCTTTAATAGCACCATGGAGGCTTAAATACCCTGCAGTCAATGGCCAACAGATGAAAATCCCATCCTCTGATCCTCTAGGCTAGGCACAGCTTCTAGTAACTTCAATTAGAAGGCTTTAGACAGGGAAGAGCAGCTGAAAGCCAGGACTCAATTAGTCCCAACAGAAATCTCTGTGGAGTAGCTAGGCAGGGTGAGAAACACAGACTCCCAGTGGCAGGAAAGCGGAGACCTGGAGAACTATAAGAATCATCCGGTACCTAGACCCGCACTGGCCAGGCTCAGGAACAAGGTACAGAGCCGACTTACTAAAGGAATACCGAGGATGTCCTCTCGAGTCTCATGGACACAGCTGTCACTTCCCTCCCCTCCCCCAGATGCCTACCATACCCTGACATCCCATACCCTCCCCTTCTGTGTTCGTCCTCACAACACCTTGTTCTCAGCGAGTTTCCAGTCAGCCTCCCAGAGATGGTAATTGATAGGTTCTAGGGACTACCTTCTGTCAAGATTATTCACCTTTTAGTCAAGAGCTAAGCAAGAGTGGAAAGCTTTGCACAACTGTACAATTTCTACACAAGGGCAGACTGCGATCCCTTGAAACAGTGCCAGAGAACTGAGCATCTGACTAGCTAGGTGTGCCCTAGGGAGGCTTTAGCAGAGAAGGAGCCTGTCCCCCCCCACACACACACCAGTGCCTATGGCTCTGGTCATCAGGGTGTTGGACTCCTCAGTCAGACACCCTTCTCTGTCAGGGAAGGAGGGGGAGCTTGGTGTACCCCTGAAATGTCTTCCTTAGTGCTCATCTCCTTACCCCCTGCAGCAATTCCACTTTCTCTTAAGAAGCATTGAATTGAGTCTACTTACTGCAGTGTTCAATGAGGGGGGACCTACATGGCACCCCACTCCTAAGCAGCCCCACCTCTTGACAGGATTCTATGCTGTAATTAGGAGCTGAGGCAACAGTCTCTCTACCGAGACAGACCCTGAGCATACACCATTAGTGAGGTGTTTTGGTACCAGAGCTTATCCATCCATGGTCAGAGACCTCCACGTTTGAAAGGCTTATCTCTACTGTTTCTCCCCAAACCATTGTCTAGGACCGTGCCATGCCTGTTCTGTTCCCTCAGATCCAGTAAACTTAGAGATAGAATTTGTGGGATACTAGTATTTTTGTGCCTCAAGCCATTCTGCATCAGATGCACATACAAACAAAACCTGTACACAGTCGAACACTAATACCCCTACATACCTATGACAGGTAAATATGCATGTGTATGTGCGGAGACTCAGGTACATACAGGTATAAAGTTACACAGGCTAACATATCCAAGACAAGTTTCCATAAATACGCAGAGAGGTGCAAAAGTGTGCACATAGCACACTCGTACAAACACATTCACACACACCTATGTAGGCTCACACACAGATAGCCCATCTATGCATACACAAAAATACAAGTGTGCACCTTTACAAGCACGTGTACAGAAATTGTGCATAAGCACACAGGCACGTACAATTTGAGGTTCTCTCTATACCCTTCAATACTCTGAACTTCCTGTTCTGTCAACTCTAAACCCTTTCTGCAAAATCCTTCTAGCCCAGGGTCCTAGCTGGCCTAAAGTTAAAGGCAACAATGATACTCCCTCTGTCACCCCAGGCCTGAGAACGGGAAGTGAAGGATTTCTGAGGCCTAAGATAATAGACCTAAGGGTGGGGTCTGTGCTGCTGCCAGTCTCCTGCCTTTGGCTTCCAAGTGAAGGACAGATCCCTTCAGAATCATGGCCTCTCTACAGAAAGGGGGGGTGATGAAGGAGGAGAGGGCCGCCTCTCTCCAGACAGCCAATGGGGCCTCGGAGAATGAGTAATGGAAGCAGTTGCTAGATAACAGAAAAGCACCCCACTAGAGGAACAGATCTCTTTCTCCAACAGAGGGTTTTACCCCATACCCCCAGGGTGTCCCCCACATCCAATCACATTATTGCATACCAGATCTTGAGAAAGCCCCATCTCTTCCTTTGTGGAAAGCCACTCAACTCCCCACCTCATAATGAGACCAAGCAAAGGCAGGACCAGCCTCCCACCAGAGAGATCTCTGTTCTCCTCTCGAGGTAGAAAGGTGAATCAGAGCCCAGTGAAGAAGAGACTGCAGAGAGCATTGCTCAGCTTCTGGGTGACTCCATGCGGCCACCACAAACCCCAAGCTCTGTCACTGCTCCCCACCTGCAGCAGGCTGCCTAGCCCCATCATCTTGAACTTCCAGGGTTTTCCCAACAAGCAGGAGTCTCCCAGAAAGGGCAACGAGGAAACAAGACTTGTTGTGAGTGGTGGCACACGCCTTTAATCCCAGCAGAGGCAGGCAGATCTCTGTGAGTTCGAGGCCAGGCATATCTCTGTGAGTTTGAGGCCAGCCAAGTCTACAAAGTGAGTTCCAGGGAGGAAAAAAGGAAGAAACAAGACTTAGGGAATGCAGGGGGGACGCTGACTTTATGACCAGGAGAGGCAGGAGACAGAACTGAATGCCAGAGGCTGGGACACCAGCAGCCAGGGCTGTGGAGACAGGAGGTTCAGAGGTAGGGTCTTCCTCCAGCTTAGAAGGAGCAGACGAAAGGCAGGCGAGTCTTGCAGGAAGCTCTTTGCCAATGGCCCCCTGCAGCAGAGAACACAGTGAATCACATCCCCCTTGCTCTAGCATGCATTCAGCCCCTGCACTAAAGTGCCTCACATCTGCAGTCAGAAGCTAGCATTTTGTCTCAGCCATCACCAGTGCCTTAAGTCATTCCAGTTTGTCCACGGGGAATCAGAGGAAGTACAGGGTTCCCAGCAACCTCCTCCCCAAGCTACCCCACTATCCCATCATCTGGTCTTGCCCTGAGAAGTCTGTGTACCTCAGCTCTCCCCACAGACCAAGTCTGAGTTCTCCACATAGAGTTAGTAGGTTCGAAGAGGGATGTCCAGGCAACTCAAAGCAACAGCAGCTAAAATTCTACTCTATCAGTGCATCTCCTTGTCGGGAGCCTGTTCCTCTCACCTGTGGTGCACAGAGTCACACAGTGTCCTCCCCCATTCCCAGGCTGCCCTGGGGCCCAGTTTCCAAAATCCCAGCAGCTCCCATCAGTCCACCGAAACTTCTTCCAGAAGAACTAGAGAAGAGAGAAAGCGAATCAGAGAACCAAAGAAGGCAGGAAGATCCAAGCCACTGCTGACCCCTTTCATTGCCTGCCTGGAAAGAAGCCGAATGCTCTCATCACCCACCTCTCAGTGTTTGCATGGGATGGGATGGGAAAATAACCATTGCTCCCAGACACCATACAGGGCAGGTTTCCCCAACTGTACAGATCTGACTGACATGCAGACTCAGATTCTGGAGCTCAGGCATGGGGCCTATTATTCTGCATCTCTAGCAAGATACCAAGTGATGATGCTGAACTCTTACCTTCTTCTTTATGTCCCTGTCACCAAAAGTAAGTAGTTCTCTCTACCACACACTCCCACCATGACATACTGTGTGTCAAGTCTAGACCAACACCTTCAAGTGAGTGTAAGCTGAAGCCTCTGAAACTATGTCAAGATAAGCCTTTCTTCCTTTTAAGTTGGTTCTCTCAAGCATTTTGTCGCAGTGACAGCAATTGATAACAGTTGCCAGTTTTCTTGGTGTAAATTTCCCATGGTTAATTTTGAGCACAAACCTGAAGTTGCTGAATAGAATTAGTGAGAGGTGTGGGTAATCAATTCTCCCAAGACAGTGCAGGGCAACTCCAGCATCCTTTGCCTATCATTTAAAGGACACCTTAACTGTGGAGTCAGTGAATGAGCCCTCAAGACAGTCCAAGCTTTCTATACTGAGTTGGGCCCTAACTTACCCAGCCCTTGAGGATGCCTCCTATCCAGATGTGAGACTGGTTGATCTTCCTGGCCAGGCACTGAATTTGGAAGTTGAAACTGTAGCTGTGGATGGAAGCAAGGTTACCTCGGTAGCATCTCCTGCAGACGCACTGCAGAGGGGAGAAATGGGAGAGAGAATTCACTCTCTTTTGCCTCAAGATCCTGAATCGCCAAGAAAGATCCCTACGACTACTCACAGATTCAACACAGGAACCCACTTGCTTCCCTCAAGCCTATATTTTGCTCCTTTGCCAGTGGTCAGGAAATCCTTATAGGAAGTACTAATACTAATTATAATTATAGCCACCACTTACAGACTGTTCCACATGATAATTCAAAAACATAATCTCGTCTGGCCTTCATTACAATTAAAAAGCACCGGTACCATACAGTCAGCCTTCCATAGCTGTGGGTTTCTTGCCCACATAGTCAACCAACCATACATTGAAAATGTCTGTATGTTTGTATGTGGGGCTCTGGGAGTATTGCATGTATGTGCATGTGAGTGTGGATTGCACATGTGGAAGCCAGAGCAGGACATCAGATGGGGTGTCCTCTGTCACCCTCTGCCTTACTGTCTTGAGTAGGGACTCTCTCTGAAGCAGTATACAAGATAGACTGCCTGGTCAGTGAGCTCCTAGGATCTGCCTGGCTCTGCCCCCTAGTGCTAAAGTTGCAGGCATGCACTGCCGTATCCAGATTTTCCCATGGGCGCTGGATATTTGAACTCAAGCCTTCATGCTTGCAGAACAAGCTCACTTTACCCACGGAGCCATCTCCTCAGCCCCTGAAAAAGGTTTATTTTTAGTTATGCTTACACTGAGCAATACTCTTTCCTTTGACATTAGTCCCCAAATAATAAAGTATAAGCTCTATTCTCATGGCATTTACACCGCAGTGTTATAAATAATCTAGAGATGGTTTAAAGAACACACGAGGGGTAACGAGAGGGCTCGGTGAGTGGTAAATGAATCTGATACCAGATCACGTATGGAGGAAAGAGAACACAAACTGCTGTAAGCTGTCTACTGACCTACATGTATGTGTCATAGTGTGTGCACCCCCCCCACAAATACACAATAAATAAACATGCATAAAAGTTTAAAATACAGGAGAGTGGGCAAGGATTATATGCAAATACTATGCCATTTCTCTATAAGCACCTTGAACATAGACGTTGGTGTTCATTGAGAGGGTCCTAAGACCAACGTCCCATGGAGACTAAGGGGCAGCTATATATCTTTATTTGGAAGAGCCTGAGCCCTGAAAGGTAAAGAGAGTCACCCACAAACCAACCAATTGTCAATCAAGGGAGGGAGTGTTGTTTTAGCACAGTGGTTTCTTTTCTTCGTTGGGGGTAAGATTACTCTTTTAAAATTCATCCAGCGCGGTTGTCAGATCTTGAGACTTCCTAGTTAGCATGCACATGCATGCACACACACAGTTAGACACGCACACACGGCAGATCTGAGTGAGGCACAGAAGAGTATGTCTGTCATTTTGACTCTTCCCTCTTATAGGAGTTATTTTTAATGCTCTATCTGGTTTTAATACAATATTCTATTTACCCTGAGATTCTCATACATGCATATAATGTGTTTTGATCATATTCATTTCCCCACTTCCTCCTCTAGCTCCTCCTGAACCACACACAAACATCTTCTTTCCAACCTCATAGCCTCTTTTTAGTAAATATACGACCTACTGAGAATAATTAATGGCTACCTCTACATGCATGGCCATAGTCAACCTACCAGTGACCATACCCTAACGAAAGCTGACTTTCTCTGCCTTAGCAGTCATCAATTGCCAATAACTCATCACCTAGGGGTGGTGCTTGTGGACCCCTGCACACCCACAATGGAATGTTGACTGGCTTGATCCTGTCTTGCACAGGCAATCGAAACTGTTCTGGGCTCACAAATGCAACATCTCGGTCATGTCTATAAGAAACTGCTTCACTTCACCCCAATCCCCACCCCCAACATCCTTTTCTTACACATTTTCCACCTCCTCTTCTGTGAAATGCAAATATCTCTCTCACCAAAGTGTTCTAATGCAGATCATTGGTTCTAAAGTTGCAGTCCTCAGACCAAGAAGATCTTTATTCCCTGAGACACCCGCCCCCCCTCACCTCCTGCTTCAAAGACTGTGAAGATGGAGCTGTAATTCCTATATCTTAACAAGACCTCCAGGCAATTCTGCAGCTTTGGGAAACACCAGTCTAAATGAATACAGAACAGAAGTTTTAACGTAGTGCCTTTCCCCTCCCTTGATCTTTCACCATGTCTTCCTATCACTTACCTGAGCTTTATCAAAAGTCCTGGGAGTCCTCACCAGCACGTAGCGACAGCTCTTGCACCCAGGAGTTCCCTGAAAATGAGCTATGTCCTCTTCTCTGGGACATGTTGAGTCCGAATCCTTATCCTCAAAGATGTCTTGATGTTTGGAACCCTCAGTCTCCTTTCCCTCTGTCCACATTGTCTCTGGGGTCAAAGTCAAATCTCTTCCCTGATCCCTTGAACCATCTGCATCCTGCCACAGGTCTGGCTCTCTCTTTGGGCTCTCCTGATGGTGGCGAGTGGTCTCTAGGAAGAAGATGGTAACGTGCCACCACATCAGAGTCCCTCTTCCTCCAGCACCTCGGACAGCTCTAAGCGTCCACTTGAGCTTTCCTGAGTCCTAATCTGGAGCCACACACTAAGAAGGAACTTCTTCTAGATTGGACAAAAAGAGATGTCTCTCACCAGATTTACAGATGGACAATAGCCTGAACTCTAACTGATTGTCACCACAGGTATGTATATGGGTGGAAAGACCTTGTGTGAGAAGCCTGAAATGATCACTGGCCCTTTATCTTATAATATAGGTGCTTTGGTTTTGTTTGTTTCCTTCTGAAGGAACCAGTTCTGGGTCTGGGAGATAGCTAACCAGAGATGCGTGAACAACCTAAAAGAACACTCTGTGACCCTGGCCCTATGGCAACAGCAACAATAACCAAAAGGGTGGGAGAGAGGGGAAGGGAGAATGATCGATGGGAATAAAAGGGAAGGACTTACCCAGATAAGAAGCAGAAACTGTCCCCAGCAGGAGAAGGGACAAGATCAGGGGCTGTTTCATGTCTACTTGATCTTGCAGTCGAGGCAATTCTGCCTTTGTCCTCACAACTGTCCCGTCTGTGTCCAACACAGCTTCTGGTGCATGACATGATACTTGTCATTTAATTACCCAATTAAAGGGAGAGTCAGGGAGCTCCTCTTTCTCCCTTCCCTCTTCTTCCCTGAGCTGAAAAATCTGAAACAGGAGTCAGTGGTGGACAGGGTGGGCAACTGAGCTGCAGAAACCCCTGCTAAGATCTCCATGGCCGTTCCCTAAGACAACACTCTACCCAGATTCCTGACCTGCATGGACAGACCATTCCCGAGTCAGAACTGACTTCACTTATGTGGGGAAAGACGAAGCAATGAAGGCAGTTGTGGTGACCCTAAGAACAGGCTCCCCAGCTGTCTGCTTGCTTGTGTCCTTCTGCGTCCTCCCTGATCCTGGCCCAGGACAACACTCACCGAGTGAGAGTCTGCAGTCTCCACGCACAGTGGCTGTGTGGCTACTGCTGCACAGCCAGCCTTATACTCTGTTTTTGGGGAAGTTGAAAGGGGCCAGGGTGATTGCTCCAGGCCAGGCTTGGGGATAATGGAACTGATAAAAATTTGTTCAGTTTTGTTCACCCCAGACCCTGCTCTTTATTAACACAGCAGAGTCCTGCTGTCTGGGGCTTGCTGCCCTAAGTAGAAGCCCTTCTGCACCAGTTTATTTGAGAGGCATGTATAACACGATGATGTAATTAATATTAATTAGTGCCCAGCCTGAATTATACCCCTTAATTCAGAAGCAGTTTTCCAAAGTGACTATTCTAGGAAGTGATGTGCAGATCTCAAGGAGCAGTTAGGAACTGTGGAGGGAAGGAGGAAGAGGTAAGCCTCAACACCCTCACGAGGTGCTTCATAGACAGCACACCCCTGATCCTCGCCTTCACCCATCTCCACTGAGACTGTAGGATTTTCCTGCTTCACAGATGTAAGCAATAGGCTTCAGAGAAGGAAAGGCTTTTTTTATGTCAACTTGGCAAAAACATCATCTGAGAGGAGGGACCTTCAACTGACAAATGCCTTCGTAAGATCAGGCTGCAGGCAAGCATTTTTTTAGTGATTGATGGGAGAAGGTCCAGCCTATTATGGGTGCTGCCATCTCTGGGCTGCTGGTCCTGGGTTCTATAAGAAAGAAGGCTGAGCAAACCACGATGAGAAAGCCAGGAAGCAACACCCTCCGTGGCCTCTGTATCATCTCCTTCCTCCAGGTTCCTGTCCTGTTTGAGTTCCTGCCCTAACTGCTTTTGCTGATGAACAGTTATATAGAAGTGTACAGTTTCCTCTCTGAGTTGCTTTGGATTATGGTATTCCATCATAACAATAAAAACCCTAACTAAGACTCATAAGAAATCAAGGGGCAGGGATTTCTAAGTACTAAATATTCTCACATTCTCCCTCTCCCTCTCTCCATCCCTTCCATTCTTTCCTCCCTCTTTCCCTCCTCACAAACCAGGACCTTTGTGGTTTCCATCTTCAATATGTATGTGGTTTCTTCTGTTTTATGGACCTGCATCAAGCTTCTCAACATTTATTTTCTTAATATGTAGGACCATGTATTAGTTGTGGGGGCTGCCCTATGCATTATCTAAAGTTTAATAGCACTATTTGTCTGTATCCTTGAGATGTCTGATGTCACACACACACACACACACACACACACACATACACACACACACCGAGTAGACAGCCATCAAAACCATCTCCACACGTTTTATTTCCTAATGTCCTCCAGATCATTTAGAGACCACTGGCCTAGACTACATCATTTCATCCCAACCTCTAAACGCAGCTCCAGGACTGGAGCAGGAACTGGGATGAAAACCCTCATGTTAGGTCTTCCGGTCAACATGGAGACCACATTGCCCTCCCCACCCTCACTGTCTACCTTCTACCAGCCCTCTGGCACTAACAGGGTTAGGAGTAGGATCAAGCAATGAAACGCTCATCTCAGACCACAAATTTAAGAAGACACTAACAATTCAATATTAAGCATAGTAATACTTTAATGCAAACTCTTTTGAAATCAAATTAAGTGCAAATATTTTCACAATGACTAATTTTATTTAAATAATCAAGCTCCAGTTCATTCACTGTTGCCCAAAGAGAAAAAAGTGAGTGTGAAGCCGGGCGATGGTGGCCCACGCCTTTAATCCCAGCACTCGGGAGGCAGGCAGGCGGATCTCTGTGAGTTCGAGACCAACCTGGTCTACAGAGCTAGTTCCAGGACAGGCTCCAAAGCCACAGAGAAACCCTGTCTCGAAAAACCAAAAAAAAAAAAAAAAAAAAAGAGTGAGTGTGTAGACCTGGCTTTGCCATATCTTCCTGCCAAGAGTTTGTGTGTTGTTGGAAGTGAAGTTGATGCAGTTTGGAGGTGTTCTATTGGATAGTGCATACTTGCTATGTGTACACTGGCCCACACCTCCAAAGAAGCAGACACAAATCATCTAGAGGGCAAGATGGGCTATGCATGCCGTGACTTCCTCTGCTCTCCCAATGGACCTATAATTAGAGAAGAAGCTGAGAGGCCATTTCCTGGCCTGATTTCAGAGTAACGGTCTTGGCCCTTATCTCTCCACCGACAGACCAGACTGTCCACTTATCTACCTGACAGTGGAAAGGTTGGTCAATTCTAGGACCTCTAAAACTTGGTCTATAAGTTTCAAGTTTGAGATTGCCCCAGTGAGGAAAGGAGAAGCAGACACCGTTCCCTGTTGCTCTCCTTCACCGTGGGGCCCATGACAGAGGTGGCAATTCGCTGGATGGCTGGGATGAGTCCCGGGGTTGCTCTTCTCATGAGCCAGCAGCACCATAAGTTCTGCAGGCATTATTTCTCTTTACAGATCTCCATGTACTTAAAGGAGTTGCCCAAGATCCCATGGCAGGTCAGGAACCAGCCGAAACTCAGGGTTTTGTGCCCCTTACACACCCCATTTTGCCCTTCCTCTTGGATTTCTGTCTTCTCCAACCCCATCGATTCATTCACATGGATCCTGTTTTCCTTGCACACAAATCCTGAAAAAAAAAGGCATTCCAATGACTTCAATAACCTTGCCAATAGCCAATGCTGCTATGAACATAGTTGAGCACATGTCCTTCTGGTATGATTGAGCATCATTTGGGTGTATACCAAAAGTGGTATAGCTGGATCTTGAGGTAGGTTGTTTCCTAATTTTCTGAGAAATCGCCATGCTGATTTCCAAAGCAGTTGTACCAGTTTGCACTCCCACCAGCATTGCAGGGGTGTTCCCTTTACCCCACATCCTCTCCAGCATAAGTTGTCATCAGTGTTTTTGATACTAACTATTCTTACAGGTGTAAGATGGAATCTCAGAGTTGCTTTGGTTTGCATTTCTCTAATGGCTAGGGATGTTGAACATTTCCTTAAGTGTCTTTATGTGGTGCCAGGGGCAGAACCCAGGGCTTCATGCATGCCGGGCAAGCACCGTGCCAACCATGCTCATCCCCAGACTCACTTCACTTTAAAAAACAGTTTTATGTAATAATAATAAATCCGTTTTTCATGTGGATTTCTAGATATTCATCTTGTACTAAAACTCAGCCCAACTCCATTTTACCAAAAGGATGATTCTCATCATCAGTGTGAGAAGGAATGAAATCCCCAGGTCAGAGCAGTGTTTAGGAGCTCAGCCTCCTGAGCCTTACTCACTGATGAGGACACCTGGAGTATTTGTGAGTGAGCTGGGCAGGAAAACTATAGTCATTGCACCTGTACAAGCACGTCCAAAGCTATGTAGAGAACATAGTAAACCACCTTGGAGCCTCCGCCTGCTTTTTCCTTGGCATCCTTTAAAGAGACTTTGATGGAGCAGGTGCCACAAACTCCCCTAAGAGAGCCGTCTCTGAGAAGCATGACCAAAAAGTCTACCTGACTCTCAGTCTGGTACCCAGAGTATAGCAATGCTTAGCGATGGTGGTGGGGAGAACCGTGTCTTATTCCCGCAGCTTTTTATCCATTCATGTGTGTCAGAGCTGGAAGCCTGCTCAGGGCTTCATGTGTGCTAGTCAGCTGCTCTACCACAGACTGATGGTCCCAGCCCCTCCTAATCTTTATTATTAAGAGTCGAACAAGAATAGTGACAGCAGAAGATGGCATCCCTGAGGACTTGTGGTGCCTTGGCTATATCCTCCCAGCACCCACCACAGAGCCAAACACACGGACTTTCTGAAGCTGACCATAGATAAAACCAACAGCAGACGACACAGTGGTTGCATGAACAAAAATGTGGCTCTGTCTCCTTTTCAGCTTACAGAGTAACTAACATTGAGCAAACGGTCCTCCTTCTCTGAGTCATTCAGAAGCTCACACATCTCCGTTTGCATCCTGCTTAGCTCCCTGGTAATATCAAAGCTGTCCTTCCCCGTCGTTAACCGAGCTTCTTCGCCTCCAGATGGGCTGAGTTCTATGCCCCAAGGTGAAGTCAAGAGTGAAGGCGGTCATTCAAGACTTACAGGCATGGAAACAATAGATACAGAAGCAGCAGGCTTTGGAGCTGAGAAAGTCAAATCTCTGCCTTGGAAACAGCCAGCTGTTCTGTCTTGAGCAAGTCTTTCATCCATGTATAACTTCTCTGATCCTGTTTCTGCATGGCAGAGATAATGATACTGCTGCCGTAGTGTGATCAATGCAAGGCGTTTGCCACAGCAGGTGAGAGCCCAATCATTGGTTACAACCAGCACGTGCTCATGTGCTCTCTCTCTCTCTCTCTCTCTCTCTCTCTCTCTCTCTCTCTCTCTCTCTCTCACACACACACACACACACACACACACTGTGTCTTAGATTCCCAGACCTTATTGAAAGTTTGACTCATAATAAAGAGTTTAATACGGGGTTTTCTCCAAAACGGAGCCTGAGACAAGGATTTAAGTCCACATCCTAGAGTTAACTTGGGGAAGTGCAGAAACCTTGCTAGAGGAAGAGAGGATTCATCTGGGGAGAGGCACGCAGCCAATAAAATACCTGCTGTAATGCCAGCCACCTTAATGGGTAACAGAAATGGAGCCTAGTACATGCTATGTGTTTGTTCTGCTTAATAGGCCCGATGGTGACTATTGAGTGTCAACCATCTCTCTGGTTACCTAGGAGACCAGCCTCTGAACAAGTCTGGGAGGGAGTATCTTGATTGGGTCAATTATTGAGATGTAAAGACCCACCATTTCCTGGGTTTGGATCCTGGGTTGCAGCTGAGCATTTGTCCCACTACTTCCTAACTATGGATACAATGTAACCATCCGCCTGGAGCCTGGCTACCAGGACTTCCCTGCCATAGTAGACAGTACCCTTGACCTATGAACTCAAGTAAACTGTCTCCCGGACTCAGATATTTTGTTACAGCAACAGGGAAAGCCACTAATACAATAGGAAAGAAGAGCCGGTGTGGATGAGAGTTCACTCAAAACCGTCACATGTCTGGAAGCTGTTGGCGGGGTCCTGGCAGTACCCAATACACAGATGCTGTGTCATTGGGTCTTCCACAGGCGCTTTAGAGCCACCTGCACACATTCTCTACTATCAGAATGCTTCATGCACCCCCACTGCACCATCCTATTTGACAGGCAGGATGAGATGATAAAACAGAAAGCTCAAAATGAGACCCAGCTACCAACGATCACAAGAGAGAGGGAGTCTGGTTCAGTAAAGCCATTTTATTGTGGGTAGGAGAAAGAAGGGGACATCTGGCAGGAAAAGAGAGGAGGTTGCCAAGAAGAGCATAGATTTGAACTCCTGGCTGGGACCAGCTCAATACGAACAGATGAAGGGACGTCTCTTGATACACAAAGATCGACGCCAGTGGCCTCCTGTGAAGGGAGAATGGGAAAACTTCAGCCCTGTGTCTACCCTCACATGACACCAGGAAGCTTGTGGTTCCTACCAGCCCTACACCTCACCTAGAAAGCCTCTCCCTGAGTGACCAGGCTCACTTCCTGGCACTCTTTCTTGAGTCCTTCCCTTCCCATAGCCAACCAACCTCACCTCGAGTACACATGGTCACGCATCTGCCAATACCACAGCGGGGCTGGCCAGAAGCCCAATATGCAAAGTTCCAAGAGCTTCCATCAACCCACTGAAGGCGTTTGCAGGGACCCTAGAGAAGGGAGGAGGCCAAGGGATACAGAGGGAGGGAGAAAGGGAGGGAAGAAGGGAAGGAGGGAGGGAAGGAGGGAGGGAGGGAGGGAAGGAGGCGGGAGGGAGGGAGGGACAGAGTCAGCACTATCCCTAAGGTCCTTGACCACAGGGCCATAACGGAGACTAGCTAGCTGAAGTATTGGCCCATAGGGATCGTCACCATTCTCTGCCTCTCTATGACATGATCATCCTTACATCATGAACAAGAAATGGCGCCAGGGAAACCAGGTGCAACCTAGAGGTCAGGAAATAGCACCCTGATCACAAAGATAGAGAGTCTGGGAGGAACTTGGACTCAAACCTGACTCTAAAGCCTTGGTGGCACCTCAGTGTCTTGTGTGAGTGGCCTTCTATCCCCAACTCTTTGGGGGACAGTAAGGGGGGAATACAGACAAAGCTGTAGAAAGATTGATACGGGATGGGGTGAAGAGATGCTCCCATTTAATTCTGGTACTCCTCTTACCAAGCCTCTGATCCTGCCTCCAATCCAGACTTGAGCCTGGTTGAGTGCCCTGAGAGAGGCCTGGATTTGGAAGTTGATTCTGAAGCTGTGGATGGAAGCAAGGTTGCCCCGGTAGCATCTCCGGCAAACTGACTGCAGAACAAAACAAAAGAGGAAGAAGGGAAGGTCCCTCACCCCTTTGACAGCAGTTCCCATGGTCACAGCCATGGTCTCTGAGTCTCCAAAATCCATTCCCTTCCTCCCTCCTATTCTATTTCCCCTCCCTCCATAACCATTAGAAAACAAGCAAGCAAAGTACACCGCATGCTGCCACATGCCCCTCCCCCCACATGCTTCCACACACCCCTCCCCCCACATGCTTCCACACGCCTCCACCCCCACCCCACACTCTGCTGGTGTGGACTGCTGTGGGAAATGGAGGCATGTCTCCTGTCTGTCCCTGCTCTCAGCCTCAGTCATAAGCCACTTACCTGAGCACTGTCAAACTTTCGAAACTGCCTCACCAGGAGGAACCGACAAGTCTTACATCCAGGGTTGCCCTTCAGACTGATTGTGTCCTCTTCCTTGGGGCACTGAAAATCCTCATCAGCCACATCCTGGCCTGAGACAGCTCCCTCAACCCCAGGGGTGTCGTCACTTCCAGAACCTTCCTCTTCCTCCAATGATATTAGCTCCTCTCCAGGTGGACACTCTTCTGCTTCCGGTCTTGAGATCTCCACATCCCTAGGCAAGTTGTCATCTCCCAAAGGGCTTTTGAAGTCAGAAGTTTCAGGCTCTGGCAAGTAGAAAATTCAAGTGTCCTTCCTTGGCACCTTCCCCTATTCTCCCTAGAACTATGGGTATCTCTTACTCCACTCCAAACACCAGTGTGCAAAACCCTGCCTGTAAAGAAAGGAACCCACAGCCACATCTCCATGAGGAGACAACCCATTTCACACCACGAGGTCAAGAAGGCTAACCACAGTAGCTTAGAGTCCATTCTTTTTGGGTCTGGGTCCCGGATACTGCAACAACTCACTTTATTTCTTTGTGTGTGAAATTGGTATACAATTTCAAAATAAAAAGAAGCCATTGTTACTGCAGACATCATTAGAATTATGTAAAAAGGACAAAATTGGAAATACCACAGCAGAATCAAGGCTACAAACATAACAGATGCTCTCGGGAGTCCTGCAGAGTCCCTGCACCCCTAGTGTACAGGGGTTCTGAAATTGGGGATGATTAGTGATCATGTGATTCCCATCATCTTTACACCAGGAACAAAAGAGGAAGAGCAAACCTGAAGAACCTGATGATTCACTCAGATGAAGAGCAGATGCGCCCCCGACTAGAAGAGCCAGAAGTAGAGCGAATTTCATTTTGGCTTTGTCCTGAAATAGAGAACACAGATGTTTCACACACACACACACGCGCACACGCACACGCACACACGCACTCACGCACGCACGCACACACACACACACACACACACACTGCACTGCCAGACCATTTTGGACCCATGAGAGGGGAAGTGTGGAAAAAGAAGGCAAGAACTCAGAATGACCCGGAAGAGCTAAGGCTGAGTCCAGTCCATGCTGTTCCAAGGAACTCATTTGTTTTGCTCTGCTTATGACAAGGTTTCATGTAGCCCAGGCAGCCTGGAACTCAGTATGTAGCTGAGGAGGGCATAGAGTTCCTGGCTATTCTGCCTCTGCTGCCCAAGTGCTGAGATTACAGGCTTGCACGATCACACCTGGTTTATGTTTTGTTGGGGGTTGATCTCAATGTTTGCTGCGTTGCTGAGCAATCACTCAACGACCTGAGCCCCAGCCCCAGCCCCAGCCCCAAGAAGTCCTTTCTGGACAAAATGAAGCAGACCATAAGGAGCAGCTCAGCCTTGCTTTCCTGTAAGCCTGCAAGCAAGATCAGTGATTGATTGATTGATGATTCCTTTGTTTACATTAATGAGCTTGGCAGTGTCTGCAATATGAGTGAATGGAAAAGCAACAACTGTCGAGCTTGCTAGGAATGCACAGCGCTTAAATCGTAGGTTCCTTCCCCCAAGCCAGTTACGCTTTCCCCCTATCCTCATCCTGATGAGGAGAGTTTGCCTGTTGCTCAGAAGTGATGCTTATGGCACCAGCAGAAGCTGAAAGCCCCATGAAAGCCTGCCAGCCTTCCACAGCCCTCTGCGTACATCAGGGTCCTCCCCAGAAGCTGGACATCCCCAGTAGGGAGAACACTTACAGGTCTTCCTGGGTCGTGTCAGGTTTCCAAAGCTGGGTCCCCCCTCAGCCCATCTCACAGCCACATTTATAGGCGCCTTGGAGGAAGTCCCCTGGCCAAAGGAGGGCTTGTCTCAATCAGAGGGAGAGGATGAGCTGATAAGAGCCCTTTCTTCACTCCTTTGAGGAGTCTACTCCCCCACACGTGGGGGAGGGAAGCCTTGAGTTCTTGGCCTGAGCTAAGAGTTCTGACTCTCCCCCCAATTCAAGTCTTCCCCACTTTACCTGAGGCATTGGGGGAGCCTATTGATTATCTGTTAGAGCCTATTGATTATCACTTTTGACCAGCATCCCTCTCTGTAGACCGTTGTGTTAGACAGGAAAGTACCTGTAATGTAGGCACTTTCACAAAGCTGCTTATTGGTTGATTGTACCATCTGAACAACTGGGCTACCCACCCCTGGGATGGCGACTAAAATGTGTCACATCTGTTTTAGAGAATCTCCTGTAGCTACCCCTGTGCCTCTGAGCCCAAGGAGCTGTGTGTGGACCACACCAGGAAGGGAAGAAAGCAAGACAGACAGGAAAACATCTGAGGGCTTTGCTTGTGTTTCTCTGTTCGTTGCCTCTGTTTGTGTCTCTGGTTTTTCTTTTTGTTTTTGACACAGGGTCTTGCTGGCCTGGCTGCCCTGATACTCACTATGTAGCTCAGGCTGGCCTCAAACCTATGGCAATCCTCCTTTCTCAGCTTCTCTAGTACTGAGACCATAGGCCTGTGCTGCCTCCACACCCACCAGCAAGAAGAAAATACTCAGTGTGAGAACACAGCTTTCCAAGAAGAAACCTGGGCAGCTCCTTCCTGTGAGTCTTCATCGAGACCATAGTTAGATGTGTAAAGAATTCAACCAATCTGGACCTTGGTGGCATCCACGAGTGAGAAGGGAGGCAATTATTCCTTCTTTTATTACTCTACACGTCTCTGTGGATTACAGTCTATCTGTGCAAAAATCTGTAACTTGAAGAAAGTCTGTATTAAAGATGTTTTAAAAACACATAAGACCTTCTCTGAGAAATTCTTATTAATTAGTTTTTCTAGAGCATTTAATGTGTCCAGACTATGGTGATGAAGATGGGCCTGGAAATCACTGAGCTGAGGAACTCAATGAACAGGAATTATTCTCATACAGCCATCTACTTGTTCTCAGAACTGGACCCCTTGGTTGGCCAATCTACCACCTTCATAATTATAAACTTTGCATATTTCAGTACTGTGTGTGGAAATATTGGTTTATTTAATCTTTGTGTGCAACATATGCATGCACATGTGTTTATATGTGTGCACATGTGTGCGTGCTCAAAATACCAAACTCAACCCAGAGGTAGGTCCCCTAGTTATACTACAAGCAGCCTACCCTCTGAGTCATCTTCCCATCCCTAATCCTTAAAAAGGGAAGTGAGCTAATAATTATCCCTTAATCTACATATTCACACATGCACACTTGTACACATACACACATATAAACATATCACTCACATTGTCTGTTCATCAGCATCACCAGCATGCCCCTGCATTCCCAGCACCTGGACATATCGTCTTAACCTGGACACTGAATAATGCCCCAGGAGTCATGAAGCCTACAGTCATAGATAGGTCGTGTGTGATGTTTGATAGGTTCTTTTATGACCTATAGAAAGTCTAAAAAACAGCCAACTTTACTGAACGGTTTGTTCCTTAAGAACCAGAAATGACTTTCCAAGCTCCTGTGATGGAAAGAATCCTACAATGCTCTCTAAAGTCTTCACCATTTCCCACCTCCCAGTGTGTATACTCTACAAAATCCTTGGGACTATTGATATGGACCTTCTTCCTGTGGTCGTGTTATATATTCTACAGTAGAACTAATTTTAAGATGGGGATAGTGATGGGATTGTGGCTCAGTGGTGCCCAGCATTCATGAGGCCCTGGGTTCAATCCCCAGCATGAATGGAAGGATGGAAAGAAAGGAAGTAAGGAAGAAAGGAAGAGAGGGAGGGAGGGAGGGAGGGAGGGAGGGAGGGAGGGAGGGAGGGAGGGAGGGAGGGAGGGAAGAGGAGGAAAGGGGCATGGAAGAGAGGAGAAAAACCAGATAGGAGGAGAAAGGAAAACAGGAGTAAAGAGGAAGGGAGGTAGGTAGGGAGAACAGAAAGACAGAGAAGGGCTGGCTATATGGGGTGAATTTGTCTAAGCAAATGAACCCTTAAAAGCAACTGGACTCTTCCTGAAGTCACAGATCTCTTGTTAGGATATTCAACCCAAGGGACCTATTGTTGGCTTTTAGAGTGGAGTGCACCATGACAAGGAATATGGGCAGTCTTGAAAACTAACAGAAGCCCTTCTTGCAGCCAGTGAGAAATCAGGAACCTCAGTGCCATACCCACAAGAAACAGAATTCTTCTACAACCTCATTAGCTCAGAAATGCGGTCAAGCAACATTTTGATTTCAGCCTTAAGAGCCTCTAAAGAGAAACCCCAGTCATGCCATATGCATATCTCTGATCTACCGAACTGTGTGGCCCTACATTACTAAACGTGTAGCAATATATCCTGTGGCATGGCTGACCAACAACTTCGGGACCATCTCCCTGTCAGTTGGTTCACTTGGTGGAGGGAGGGGCATAGGCAAGGGTCCCAAGAAATAAGCCCGAGAACTTGCTAGAATAGAACACCAGGACAGAAGAACAGCTAATAGAGAGAGGAAGAGTCCTTTCAGATCATAAAAGACACACGTAGCCTTTTATAGACTCAGGCTCTGCTCAGTTGGACTCCCTAGCCTCATAGAAAAGATAAAGTCTGAATATGACTAACTGCCTGCTGGCTGGGCTTGGCCAACATCCTTGTGGGGCAGATAAAGGTGATAAAAGGGTCAACACAATCCCAGGGGCAAGCGGCCCACGAGATAGGGATGAAGCCGTTGCTCTGTGAAACAGGTCTTCCTTGGCACTTCCTCATTTAGGTGTCCCAACACTTGTGATAGAGTAAGATGCCCCACATCCCAGAGCTGGAAAGTCCTGAGAGATGAGCCAGTCCAGCCTCCAAGTGTCCGATGGGGAAAGACCAGGTATCCTGATTCCTTCTTGCTCCCTCTCCTCCTCAGCTGCAGCCTCACAGACCCAAGCCACCACGACTGGTGATATACAAAACCCATCATCCCCACACTTTCCATTGGAAGTCTCTCTGCTCACAAGCAAATAACCTGATTTCATTGTTGCTGCTTGCAAGGCTGTCCACTGACAGGGTCCTAACCACTGATACAACTTCACTAGAGTGATAGACCCTCATCAAATTTGTTCCAGCTGCTCTAACCCAGATAACGCATCTGTACTACTCTATCTCATCTGCTAGACCCCAGCTAACAGTCGCCTGCTCATACAAACCTTCTCTAAGAACATCTAGACACACACCCCACCATCATAGCCAGTTACTTTGCTCCACATCATTCTATTTATTTTTACATTTTAGTTGCACTTTTGAGATTATAATTAAGTTTTCCCTTGCTATTTCCTCCCTCCAAATCCTCTCCCTTCTCTCCTTCAAATTCATGGCTTTTTAAAAGAAACTGTTATTGCATGTGTGCATGGGTGTGTGTATGTGTGTTGTCTATGTGTATGTGTTCCTAAATATAACCTTTTCAATCTATATAATGTGACTCCTATGTATGTTTTCAGGGTTGCCATTTGGCCCTGGATAACTAGTTTGTGTGCTCTTCCCTGGGAAAAGCCATCTCCTCTTTTCCCAGTCTTTACAGTTGCCTATAGTTCTTCGTGTAGGGTTGAGGTTCCGTGGGCTTTCCCTGGTCTATTTTGGCATGTCCATTGGTGTCATCTCACTTATGGTCATTCATGTTGATGAGACTTTATTGGTGTAACTTCTAACATTATTAGGAGACAAAAATCTCACAGCAAACTCTCTGATCCTCTGACTCATACAATCTTTCTGTCCACACTTCCTCAAGGAACCTTAGGTGTGAGAGTTTTGTAGATGTATCCATTGGGACTGGGCGCCACAACTCTGCACTTTGGTTGGTTGTGGTTTTCTGTAGTGGTCTCTGTCTGTTGCCTACGGTAGTGCCCTTGATGAGGAGCGAAGACCACACTTCTCTGTGGGTAGAAGGGCAAATGTTTGTAGATTGTTGTTAAGGATGATGCTGGGCTAATAAGGTTCTAGATTCTCCTCCAATAACCATGACTTCTGTAGCACTGAGTAGCTGGCTAGGTTTCGGTGCCAGGCATGGTTTCCCTTGTGTTGGCAGGGTCCTAAGTCCAATTAGACAGTTGTTGGCTGTTGCCAAGGTATGTGTGCCATTGCTGCACCCTTAGGGCTATCATGCCAGGCTCGTCATTGATGTGGTTCATAGGTATCATCGCTGGGTAGGACTATTGGTGCCGCTCTCCTTTGGAAGGTTGCACAGTGTCTTCTGGTACTGTGAAAGTAAACCCCCAGGGTGGGGGACATTCAGTCCAGTTCCAGCTAAGGGATCTCTGGGGTCCATTTTTGAAGTTCGTGGTATCTTCAGCTATAGGGACTTACCTCCTATTTCTGGGATGGGGGTAACAAAGGGCAATAGCAATAGATTCTGTATTTGGGGACAACCCTACCAACAACTCAAAAATAAAAGAGGCTTCCCAAGCCAAGTACTAGGTTTTTGTTAGGTGATCTTTAATTCTTGAAGACAGCACCATAAGCCAGGATGAGAAAAGTTCGTTAAAACTGTGTATGTGTGTGTGTGGTTGTGTATGTAATTGTGCGTATTTTAGGGTTTTAGGTAAATAGCAGTATAATTCCTTATGAGTTTTCAGACATCATTATTATTGTTTTACCATCCTCCCTCCTTCTTTTGTATTTACCTCTCTTCCCTCTTTAAAGGTCCTCCCCTCTGCCGTTTCCCTGGGCAGATCACTGGTACCCAGCTATACCCCTTTCTATTGCCCCCCACCAAACACCCTACATATCTGTCAATGATCCTCTTTTTCTGTCCTTGCTTTTGTAGTTACTACAGACTATGAACTCATGTCTGAAGATCTGAAGCCGGGAGCGGCCAATGAGAGAGAGCATGCAGCATTTGTCTTTCTGGGTCTGACTCACTCCACATAGTAGGATTTTTTCGGGTTCCATCCATTTACTTGAAAAGTTCATGATTTCATTTTTCTTTACATCAGAATAATAAGAAGAATTCCCCACTTTATACATGTACCACCTTTCCATCACCCATCCATCAGTTGTAGGACATTTTGGTTGTTTCCATTTCCTGGCTATTGTAAATAGAGCATTGGTGAACATTGGTGAACGTGGCTGAGCAAGTGTGCGTAGAATAGGATGTTGAGTCCTTTGGGCATATGCCAAGGAGCGGTATAGCTGGACATACAGTAGATTTATTTTCAGCTGTTTGAGAATTCTCCACACTGATTTCCATAGTGGCTGCCACACACTGCGGCCCCAGTCTGCGCTCTATGCACTAGACCCCCGTTCACGAGGTTTGGGTAAGGGGCTGGAGGTTGAGAACTCAGACTCAGAGACAGACTGACACCAAAGCCCCAAGAATGCTCTTTTATTGTGTTCAGGGGCAGATAATATAGAGATAGCCACGCCCAAGCCAAACCCACCAGAAACCACTCTCCTGCCATCAGGAACTCCTGAAGGTCTCGTGCTCAGAGCAGCTGTAGGCACTCAGATTAGGAGAAAACAAGTTGTTTACAAGAAATTCAGGATCTGGGGTCTCACTGCTCCCAACAGTGGCTGCACCAGTTTTCACTCCTACCAACAGTGAATGAGGTTTTCTTTTCCCCTGCATCCTCCCAGCGTTTGGTTTTGGTTGTTCAGTTGATCTTTGCCATTCCAGCTGGGATAAAATGAAATCTCAAAATTGTTTCGATTTGCATTTCTGTAATTACTAGGGACAGTGGACATTTTTCAGATATCTCTTGCCATTCTTTTTTGTTTTGTTTTTGATTACCCTTTAATCAGGTTTCAGACCCATTTTTTTGAATGAGTCATTTATTTTTTTGACTCCGTATTTTGAGTTCTTTGTATATCCTGTATAATAATCTTCTGTCAGGTATATAACTGGAAAAGATTCTCTCTCATCCTGTAGGCTTCCTCTTCACCTAGCTGATTGTTTTTTTTACCTGTGTAGAAGCATTTTAGTTTCATGGAGTCTTGCTTGTTCATTTTTGGCCTTAGTTCTTGGGCAAATTGACTTCTATTCAGAAAGGTCCTCTCCTATTCCTACATCAGGTAGGGTACCACCTGTATTTTCTTCTACATGTTTCACGCGGAGGACTTTGATCAAATTGGAGTTAGTTTTTGTGTAAGGTGATAGATCCAACTTAATTTAATTTTGGTGGCTTGGTTGAATCTAGAAATTCATCCATCAGGTTGTTTTTGTTTTATTTTGTTTTAAGATTTACTTGTTATGTATACGGTGTTCTGCCTGTGTGCATGCCTGCAGGCCAGAAGAGGGCACCAGATCTCATTACAGATGGTTGTGAGCCACCGTGTGGTGAATTAAACTCAACGCTGTTGGAAGAGCAGGCAGTGCTCTTAACTGCTGAGCCATCTCTCCAGCCCCAGTTCAGGTATCAAAAATATTTCCTTACAATTTTCTGTATTTTTTTAGTGTCTGTCATATTATTTCTCCATTCATTTCTGATTCTGTTCATTTGTATCCCCTCTTTGGGTCAAGGATCTCTTAAAGCTGTTTATCATCTCCAAGATAAACAAGGGTCTTATTTGTTGACTCTTTGTATTGTTTCCTGTTCTGTTTTGTTGGTTTCTGCTCTGATTCTCATTATTTCTTGCCATCTACTGAGTTTAGATTCAGTTTGTTCTTGCTTTTCCAACTATTTGAGTTGCATCACTAAGCCATTTATTGTGCGCTTTCTGATTTTAATGTAGGCACTTAAAGTTATAAGTTCCCCTTGTAGGATCACTTTCAATGTGTGGTTTTGTTGTGTTGTGTTTTTATTTTCATTTGGCTCCAGAAGGTTTTTTTAAATTTCTTCCTTGATTTCTTCTTTGACCCATTCATCATTCATCATGGTTTAATCTCCATGAGTTTGCATGTTTACTGGAGGTTCATTTGCTGTCAGTTTTACATCACAGCACACTGTGGTCAGATGGGATAAAAGGAATGAGTTCAACCTTTTTTAATGTGGTTTATTTTAGAAAAGTTTCCATGTGCTGCTGAGTGGAATGTGGATTCTTTGGAGTTTGTATAGAATACTCTGTTGCTATCTGGTAAGTTCATTTGGTATGATGGCAATTCATCCTGATACTTCCCTGTTTACTTTTTATGTACAGATGACCTGTCTACTGGAAAAAGTGGGCTATTGAAATCACCTATTTGTAAGGGATTGGTGTGAATCAATGTCTAAATCTAGTAATCATAGATGATAGATAGATAGATATAGATAGATATAGAGATAGATAGATAGATAGATAGATAGATAGATAGATAGATAGATAGATAGATAGATAGATAGATAGATGGGATATTAAGGTAGTGTCTTCCTGGTTAACTGTTTCCCTAATTAGGATGAAGTGTCCCTCTTTATCTCTTCTGTTAAGCTTTAATTTGAAGTCATTTTGTCAGATATTAGGATACAGACACCTGCTTCCCATCTGACGGGATTTTTCTGTCCAAGCTTCAAGGTGCTGCCTATCTTTAAAACTGTGTTTAATGGAAACAAATGAGAGGGATTTTGTTTCTGATCCATTGAATCAGTCTATATCTTTTTATTGGAGAATTTAGGTCATTGATATTTAAAGTTATTATTTGCTTGCTTGTTTTGTTTTTCAATACAGAATTTTTCTGTGCACACCAAGCTGGTCTCAAACTCAGGGATCCTCCTGTCTCTGCCTTACAGGTGTTGGAATTAAAGGCATGCACCACGATGCCTGGCAATATTTAAGTAATCATTAATGTGTGTGCTAATTGTTACCATGCGTTGTTGATTTTTGGTGGTGCTGTGTTCTCAGTGGTGTTTTGTGTGTTAATAATTATGGCTTCATATTTCTTGCCACAGTCTCCCTGATACCTCATTCCTCTCTCCAGCTCCAAACAATGCTTCCTGTGTTTATTTAGGTTTGGTTTGTAGTATATAAATGTTTTGGGAGTGTTTGTATTCTGAAAAGGTTGTTTTTCCTCTTTCAATCATGAAAGAAAGCTTTATGTATTATGTATTATTCTAGGTTGGCCATTGTAGCCTTTTAGGACTTTGGATGCATTGCTCTAGGCTCTTCAGCATTCAAAGATCCCACTGAGAATTCAACTGTTATAATGGTGGGTTTCCCCATATCTGTGAATTGTGGTTTTTCTCTTATAGCTTTCAATACACCTTGTTTGTTATGTATGCTTAGTGTTTCAGCTATGATATGCCATAGGGAACTTCTTTTCTGGTCTTGTCTATTTGGTGTGTTGTGTGTTTCTTGTGTTTGTATGGGTATGTCTTTTCTTAGTTTGGGGACATTTTCTATGTTGAAGAGCTGGACTATGCTGTTTACTTGGGATTCTTCTCTCTCATCTATGCCTATAATTCAAAAGTTTAATTTTTTTCACAGTTCCTGAATTTCCTATGTGTTCCTTTTCTGTGCTTTTATTTCTAATTCATTTTGCTTGGTTATTTGGTCTAGATCCTCACTTTATCTTTGAGATCTTCTGCTTGATCCATTTGACCTGCAAGGCTTTCCCTGGGGTTTCCTAGTTGAGTTACTGGGGTTTTCCACTCCATTTTCATTTCAGTTTGAGTCCTCATCAGTGTTTCTACCGCCTGGTTGAATTCCGCTCTCAAGTCCTGCATTGTCTCCATCATTTCCATCAGTTTTATGTTTGTGTTTTCTTTTGCAACCCTCGGGCATTTATTTCACTTAGCTCTTTCTCCTTGAATTCATTGAACTGTTGCTTGTGTCTCCTTTAAACTCCTAGAATTCTTTTTTCTATATTTATTCTTCTCTCACACATTAAATCCCCACTGGAGTTTCCTCTCCCTCCACTCCTCCCAGCTTCCCCCATTTTCCACCTCCCCCAGATCCACTCCTCCTCCATTTCCCAACAGAAAAGAGCAGGCCTCCTGGGGATAGCAACCAAACAAGGCTGTGGTAGTTTGAATGAAATTGGTCCCCATAAACCATAATCTCATAGGGAGTGACACTCTTAGTAGGTGTGACTTTGTTGGAGTGGATATGCCCTTGTTTTGGGGGTGAGCTTTGAAATTTTATATACTCAGGATATTGCCCAGTGTGTCAGCTAGCTTCCTGTTGCCTGCAACATGTAGGACACTAGACTATTTCTCCGGCACCCCGTCTCCCTGCATGCCACCATACTCCCTGCCATGGTGGACTGAACCCCTGAACTGTAAGCAAGCTCCCTCAATTAAATGTTTTCTTTATGAGAGTTGCCAAGGTCACGGTGTCTCCTCACAGTAATAACTAAGACGATGACATAACAAGTTACAAGAAGACTAAGAACAACCCTCACATCAAGGCTGGATGGGGCAACCCAGTAGAGGGTAAGGTATCCCAAGAGCAGGCAAGAGTCAGAAACACCATTCACTTCCGATGTTAGGAGTCCCACAAGAACGCCAAGCTACACAACCATAACACGTTTGCAGAGGACCTAGCTCAAACCCACGCAGGCGTCTCTGTGAGCCCCCTATGAGCCTTGCTTAGTTGTATGTGTAGGTTATGTTCTCCTGGTGTCCTCTGGTTCCTACAATCCTTCCTCCCCTTCTTGTGGGGGGTTCCCTGAGTTCCATCTATTGTTTGGCTGTGGGTATCTGCATCTGCTCCCACTGGTTACTGGATGAAACCTCTCTAATGACGATCGGACTAAGCTCCAGTCGACGAGTACAGGAGAATATCATTAAGAAGCACTTCACTGACTTTCTTTTTCTTTTGTGGCCGGTTGTGTTTGGTTCTATCCTGGGTCCCTAGGCTATCCAGCATCTGGTTCCTGGCCATCCAGACAAGGTCAGATGTGGGCTCCGGCTCATGGTGAGGGCCTCAAACTGGCCCACTCATTAGCTGATTGCTCCCACGTTTATGTGACATCATTACCCCAGCACATTTTGCATCTTTAACAAAAAAATGAAAGGATAGGTGAAATTAATTGCAAACCTACTGTGTCACGGTGGGGCCAGCATAGTCATAGGGAGCCCCACTGGTCCTCACTCTTCGCTAAGCAGAGATGATAACCTCTATTCAAAAGCACAGAAACTGCTGTACCAAGAGGCTGTCTAACTCTCTAGGACACCCGGCTGGAGGACGCGAGAACAGGGTCAACTCCTCTCCACCTCCAGGACTTCGGGGAAGTCAAGAGCCTTCCCCCCAGGCATCGACATTTTTGCACATTTGGATTTTCCACATTGACTGCAGGAGAAACAAATCTGACACACACACACAAAATGAATATGAAGATTGATATTTTTCATTGACTTTGGCTTAAGGTTTTAGATAATGAGAAAATCTGGCAGAGACAAACTTGAGTTGAGGCTCCCAGGATGGTTTTCCATCCCAGCCTAAGGTGGGATGGAAAGCTTTCCAGACTCCAGACGGACGGAGATGCCTCCGCTCTGCTGTTCCATGGGGTCGCCAGAGACATGCACGCATGTTTGTGGCTCAGCCAGGTGGTTCGTGTGCCGTGTGCCAGGTCCTGCCTGAAGTGCTGAAATTCCGTGTCCCCTCATCTTTGTGTTCCAGTCTAAACAGTTGTTAGAGGACGGCAAGGTGGCTCAGTGGGTCTTGGTGCCGAGCCTGACAGTTGCATGGTCCCCACATGGTAGAGAGAATGGCCTGGTGGAAGGAGAGAACTGATTCCCAGAAGTTATCCAACTTGGGTACGCACAGTGTAGCATGTGCCCCCTCCCCCAGACAATAATATAAGTGTAATTCTAAAAGTGAGTATTTGGTTAAAGCAACAAGATCAGGGACATGTGAGGAGATAAATGAGAAGGTTTACACCTGAGTATGAGATAACCAAATTAAACAGATAGCAGGGAGGAAAAAATAATTGTGGCCTTGGCAGGTTTCCCCTTGCCAATTCTACCAAATCCTTCTCTGAGAAGTACAGAGCACCAGTGCCCTTTCACCTAGTAAAATTAACTTTTTTTTTCTTTTTGGGGGGTTTTTCGAGACAGGGTTCCTCTGTAGATTTGGAGCCTCTCCTAGAACTAGCTCTTGTCGACCAAGCCGGCTTCGAACTCACAGAGATCCACCCGCCTCTGCCTCCCGAGTGCTGGGATTAAAGGCGTGCGCCACCACCACCTGGTGTAAAATTAACTTTACAGTAGTTATACCTTTATACATATTCTAAGGCGTCTAGTTGAAACAGACGGAATTGTGGGTAAGTGTCTAAGAAAGCTGCCTGTTCCAGTGAGGGGATCACCCCTAGACCTTCCTGAGGGTGGGCAAGGAGAGGAGCAGCAACAGACTGAGACTTCCCGGGGCAGACGCTAGAGGCAGCCCTGGCTGCTGCGCCTTGTGTCTTGCTTTTGCTTTGTCACCCGCTAAAAGCCAATCTTCCTGATTGTTTGCTCTATCTGGGCCTTCGAGTGGATTTCCCTCCTTGGAGAAAAGCTGTGGAAGTGCGCAACTGCAGGAGGCCAGGACGCCACAGCTCCCCAGCTCCAGTACAAATCGTCTTGTCACTCCACAGTGGAGACACTGAGCACCGCAGCTCCGGAGCCTGGAGATTCCAATTCCAGGGCCCGAGACAAAGCAGTCCCTTATTCCAAAAATTTCTCTCTCATTCTTTTGTTGTTGTTATTGCTTTCCTTTTTGGAACAGGGCTTCTCTGTATAATAAAAGAGCTCAGACTCACAGAGTGAGTTTAAGTCCCAAGTGCCGGGATTTAAAGGCATTGCTTTCCCATACCCAGCTCATTCTCGTGCTTGTGGGCAAAACTTACTGGAATTTTTATCTCCCCTATAGTTGGGCAGAGTGAAGTGCAGTGTGAATAAGAATTCTTTTTGTTTTATTTTGCTTTGGATTGCTGCTGGCGCCTACAATACCCAGAGTCTTTCCTACACAAATTGGACCCAGGACACAAACTGTTGAGGGAGACACAAGCAAATATTTGAGGTTAAGAAAAAGAAAACTCAAAACCCTGGGACAGGATCTGGTATGAGGTAGCCATGGTCCTGGACTTTAAGGCCAGTTGGTGAGTCAGCCCGGTGATGAAAGTCACACAGGCTGCTTGTGTGCCCAGGAGCAAGGATGCCCTATCTGGGAGCTCCTTATCACTCACAAAGAACAGCGGCCTGCCTTTGACGAAGACAGAAATGTCATAACAAAACAATGTTAGAGGCAGGAGTTCTTATCCTGTCTCCGGAGAGGTTGTGGAGAGGGAGGCTTCGAATCGAAGCCACAGGAATCCTTGCTCCAAGTGCTCACTCTCAGGGAGGCCGCTGCCAGCACTAGGGCATTGGCATGCAGCACCTTCAGCTGAATCAATCAGCTTCAGCTGATCAGTGAGGATTAACAGACGCACACTGGGTCATGGCAGGACCCATGAGCCTCAGGCATCATGGTGAGAGCACTCACCGGACCAGAAGTGATACAAAAACTTAAATTATTTATTTATTTATTTATTTATCGTGTAGGTGTGATGCATAAATGTGTGGCAGTCATAGGCAACTCACAAGAATCCTTTCTCCCCTCCCATCGTGTGGGTCCCCCAAGAATCAAACCCAGTCGTCAGGGTTGGCATCAAGTGCCTTTACCCCCTGAGCTATCTCAACATCCACAAAAGTTTGAGCAGTGAACGGACACACAGGGGCAAACTCTGAGACAGAGAGAGATACTGGAGACTCGGAGGGAAAGGGGCTCTTTTATAGAAGTTACCTTCCGGGCAGTGGGGGTGAACATCTTTAATCCCAGCACTTGGGAGGCAGAGGCAGGTGGATCTCTGTGAGTTCAAGGCCAGCCTGGTCTACAGAGTGCGTTCTACAGCCTGGTCTACAGAGCCAGGCCACACAAAGAAACTCTTGTCAAGAAAGAAAGAAAGAAAGAAAGAAAGAAAGAAAGAAAGAAAGAAAGAAAGAAAGAAAGAAAGGAAGGAAGGAAGGAAGGAAGGAAGGAAGGAAGGAAGGAAGGAAGAAAAAAAGAAAGAGGGCTGGAGAGATGGCTCAGTGGTTAAGAGCACTGACTGCTCTTCCAGAGGTCCTGAGTTCAATTCCCAGCAACCACATTGTGGCTCACAGTCATCTGTAAAGAGACCTGGCGCCCCCTTCTGGCGTGTGGGCACACATGAAAGGAATACTGTACAGATAATAAATAAATCTTAAAGAAAGAAGAAAGAAAGAAAGAAAAAAAGAAAGAAAGAAAGAAAGAAAGAAAAGAAAAGAAAGTTTCCTGGCCTTGCTTCCCACTTGTGTGGGACTGAGTCTGAACAGAATTCAAGAGGGCAGCTCACTATCTTGTTACATTTTAAATCTCATAATACCACCTGTGGTCCTCAGAAGTCAGGCTCTGATGGTCTGAATAAGTCATCACAAGTCATTGGGGTCTGACTGCTAGGAAGTCTCCTCTTTATTTTTGGTCCTGTTTTGGGGGAACTTTTTGTCTCTACACCTCAGTCTCTGGAAACTCCCTCTGTGAGAGTTTTGCAATGAGCCCTGGTAACATCTGGCTGCTTGCTGGGTTCTGTCGTTACACTCTCCAGTCTGCTTTCTCGGTCTGCTCCATGGCTTCGGGTTGTCTGGGACCCTGTGCTGGTAGCAGAAAGAAAGTACAAGAAGAAACATCCCAAGCATGTGTGTAGGAAAGTGATAGCCAATAATGGGATGGATGAATACAAGGGGAATCATAAACCTGTGATTGTAGGACACGGCCTTGATAAGCTCAATAGAGGTCCGAGTCTCCGCAGTTTACCCTGGTTCCAAGAAAGACCACAAACTGAGACCACCCAGCCACCTCCCAGGAACAGACCATCCAAAGGAAATTCCTAATGTTCCAACCATTATAGATAGGATCACCTGCCAGCACACACCCATCTCTTTTCACCAGGACATCCCTAGACAAATGTCAGCCAATCAGCCAATCTGAACCTTAGAAATTCCTCACCCCTATCTTTGCTGCCATAAAAACCCATCCCTAACTGAGCTCGGGGCTCTCCGACCACTCCAATACAATGGACACACAGAAAGACCAAGTTTGCATACTTGTGTAAGAATAAAGACTCCTTGCTTTTACATACAGGACTCGGTCTCCTCATCAGTTTTGGGGGGACTCTGTGATCTGGGCATAACACGATGGCATCATAAACAGCTTTTATATCATATTTTGGTAACTTTGATGACACCAATTTACAAAATTATAATCCTCTCAATTTACAAAATGATAAAATGGGACTAATTGCATCTATTTCTCTGATCAAAACAGGCTTAAAGAACATCACACACGTCCCTAAGAAATTGTTAACTAAACTTCACATGATGGTACTGTCCCCAGTGAGGGTCCAGCCACGTAGGATTTCCCCTCTGTATGTGAACGTGCGCAGCCCCTTAGCAGCTGGATTCTGTTCCTGTTGCCTGCTCATGCAGAGGACCGCTGATCTGTGTGTCTATCCCTAAATAAAGAGACCTTTATTATACTCCATTCTGGCCTAGTGTGGGACTATTTTATTGTAGTCGACAACAGCCCACCATGGCACTATGGGACACAGTGAAGGCAGTTGCCCCTCTGAAGCACAATTAATAAAAACTCAGAGACAAAAATTGGGGTTCAACCTGAAGATCCGAAAAGCAAAGCAGCCAGCCACTGGCTCTTACCTCGACCTCAGTCTGAAACGAAGATCCTGCCTCCCGGAATCTCAGAATGAGACTGTGAACTGTCTTCTCCCGTTTTATATTCCTCTCTAGGACTGGGATTAAAGGCTTGCACTGCCCGGTTTCTAGCGCAAACTAGTCTGGCTACTGGGATTAAAGGTGTATGTTACCACTGCCTGGTCTGTAAGGCTTATCAGTGGGGCTGTTTTACTCTCTAATCTTCAGGCAAGTTTTATTTATTAAGATACAAATGAAATATCACTACACCCCTCTCTGCTGAGATTGCTGGCTGCAACCTAGGATTGCACTGGAAGTTCATTTGGTCAACCCAAACCGTGGGAACCCTGTGCTGCTGGCTTCCACCTGTGAAACTGCAGCCGGTTCCTTCCAGGAAGAGACTGAGAGGGAGGGAGGCCTCTCTACAGGGTCCCAAGAGGAAACCGTTCATCCACTGGCCATGCACTCCAAGTACTGGCTAGTTTCACGTCAGCTTGACGCGGACTGGTCATCTAAAGGGAAGGAATCTGAAATGCCTCCAGATGATCAAGCTGTAGAGCATTTTCTTAATTAGTGATTGACAGAAGAGGGCCCAGCCCACTGTGGGTGGTGCCATCTCTGGGCTGGTGGTCCAAGGGTCTATAAGAAAGCCATGAGGGATGTGCCAATAAGCAGCACCCCACACCCATGACCTCTGCATCAGTTTCTGTCTCCCACGTTTGAGTTCCTGCCCTGACTTCCTTCGGTGATGGACTATGATGGGGAAGTGTGAGCCAAATAAATACTTCTCTCTGCAATTTGCCTTTGGTCATGGTGTTTCATCACAGCCATGGTAACCCCATGCTCTGGACCTTCCCATCTCTCCGCCTCCATCTCTCTACTTGCCTTTCTTTAATCTGATCTTGAGTAAAAAGAGAAGTGGCAGTCACGGGCTTCTACCTTCTCACCGCACTCTCAGGGACAGAAATGAGTGGCCGCCCTCTGCAAGTGACTCGGCTTTCCGAGGGGCTTTCCCAGGTGCTGGCGACCCACTGAGATTATCCTGAGACAGTCTGAACGCAGGCACCTAGCACTATGAGCTGGTATCTGCTGAGGTTGAAGAGTATGCAGAGGGGGAAGGGACTCTGGGAGCTCACTCCCCAGACCCAGGAGTTTGCCCCACCCCCGTGCCCCTGTTCTGTGTCAGGCTGCCAGCCTACAGTGGACAGCAAGACCCCTCCACTCTACCCTGCACCCACTCCCCAAGGATGGCACCTCCCCACAAGCACAAAGAGGTGAAAGCAATAGTTGCCTTAAATATAGAGTTTATTATTGTATAAAACTGTCCCCTAGAAAAATTATTTATGTAATGTACATGGGTGTTTTGTATGCAAAACATGCATGTCTGTGCATGAGTGTGCAATGCCCATGAAGAGACTGGAGTTATAGTTTGTGAGCCACCATGAGTGCTGGCAATCAAACCCAGGTCCTCTGGAGAAGCAGCCAGTGCTCTTCAGAGCTAAGTGACTCTGTAGGGATAAGTCCCGCCCCTTAGGGGGCGTGTTTGCCTCGGGCTAATGTCTGCCTATAAATTTGGCGAGCGTGCTCCAAGCGGTCTCTTCTACTTTCCTGGTCTCCGCGGGAACGGTGGTTCTGTAAGTCTATTTCTACATTAAAACTATATATATTTTTACAAACTGTCTGCATTCGTTTACGCCGCTACATTTTGGCGCCCAACGTGGGGCTCGAACCCACGACCCTGAGATTAAGAGTCTCATGCTCTACCGACTGAGCTAGCCGGGCTAGCTGATTTAAAATCACTGTCACTGATTTAAAAACCTGTCACTGATTTAAAAAACCTTCCAGGATACCAGTTCCAAAAATGGTCTTTGACTCTGAGCTCTAGCCTCTACACATAGAAAAAAGAGAGAGAGATGCTCTGACCTGCAGGGGCCAGCCCAAGGTCATCCATCAGCGGTGGAAGAGGGACCTCTGTGTGCTCCTCTTTCCCCAAAGCTCATGGACTGTTCTCTTACAAAAATGTGTGTCTGAGGGAGCCACAGTTGCTCTCTGTGTGGTACCTAAATGTCAGGTGTACTACGGAGGCCATAATGACCTTACATTTATTCTAAAAATCCAGAGGGTAGCAGGTGTTCTGCATATGGGTTTCAGTGACATCTCCCCAACCTCCACTGAGACCCTGTGCAAGGAGTAACTTCCCACTCCCAAACCAAAGAGAATTCACATGAGGTTTTGCTTAGGTCAGTGTGAATGCAAGCCACTGAGCCACTGAAATTTTCTCCTTGGTGATCAAAAGTACTGAATAGCACTTAAACGCCCAGTGTGTTTGTTTAAAAAACAAAAAACAAACAAACAAACTATGGCTCTTAATACAGTTCTCTGGGGTAGGCAAGGTCTCTGTGGACATTGGATTTTCAAGGGTGTGGAAGGCTCAAGAAAAGCACCATCAAAGCTGCAGCATGAAGGCCTCTCAGCTAGGGAGTCACAGAAGGTTTTGTTTTCTCAGCACGACACTCACGGTACACCAGGAAGGGATGGGCCAATGTCAGAAAAATGGCAAGCCCCATTGACACCTGGGAAGACAGAAAGAAGGGGCCAGTCCAGTAACTGTGAGCTGCACCTATCACCAGCAGAAGGAACAAAGTCCTACTTGAGCCATATTTCTCCCCCCGACACACACACACACACACACACACACACACACACACACACACACCAAGCTGACCTGAAGGACTTGTGGTTTATTTTCATAATTTTTTCTTTCTTGAGATAGATCTCACATGGCTCAGGCTGACACTGAACATCCAACCCATCTCCGAGATGGTAGAATTACAGGCATGGAGCACCACATAGGACATATTTAGTGCTGAGGACTGAACACGGGGCCTTGTGCTTGGTGCAGAAGCACTGTACCAATAAGACACATGCCAGCCCCTATGAAGCATATTTCATGGGAGAGCAAACAGTGGCCTAGAGAATACTCAGTGGCCTGCACTGGTCACTCAGGAGCTGGGGAGACAGCTAAATGTTGAGTTAGGTCTCCTGATGTCACAATTGAGGAAATTTTTCTTAGTTTTAAGGTAGTCTCATTAATCCTAGTGATAGATTTAAAAACCTGCATTACACTTTAATCTTAAAAGAATCATATTTGGGCTGGAGAGATGGCTCAGTGGGTTAAGAGCACTGCTTGTTCTTCCAAAGGTCCTGAGTTCAATTCCCAGCAACCACATGGTGGCTCACAACCATCTGTAATAAGATTTGGTGCCCTCTTCTGGCCTGCAGGCATACATGCGGAATACTAAGAATACTGTATACATAATAAATAAATCTTTTTAAAAAAGAATGTATTAAAAAAAAGAATCATATTTAAGGTTGGGCGGTGGTGGATCACACCTTTAGTCTACTTGGGAAGTAGAGGCAGGTGTGTCTCTGTGAGTTCGAGGCCAGTCTGGTCTACAGAGCTAGTTCCAGGACAGGCTCCAAAAAGCTACAGAGAAACCCTGTCTCGAAAAACAAAAAAAAAATTATTTATTTGTGTATGTGTGTGTGTGTGTGTGTGTGTGTGTGGGAGAGAGAGAGAGAGAGAGAGAGAGAGAGAGAGAGAGAGAGAGAGAGAGAGAGAGAGACCAGTGCCATGGAGCACATTTGGGGGTTAGAGGACAACTTGTACCAGTTGGGTCTCTCCTTCTACCATGGGTCCTAGGGATCAAACTGAAGTTGCCAAACTTGGCAGCAAGCACCCTGACGACTAACCCATCTTTCCTGTCCTTCTGATCTTTTTAATGAGGCCAAGTAGGGTCATCGGTGGCCAGAACTCTGACTCTCAAGGGCAGAGACTTCTATTTTAGCTGTGTGTGACTCTTGAGTACCTGAGTTGGTAAGTCATTCAATCTCTTTTCTCCTCAATTTTCCCCCAGAGTTAAAGAGCCGGGACCTTCTAGGGCTAGCCCATTAACATTCCCTAGGTATGGGGCCTAGGGATGAAAGCATGAAGCTCCTGGCCTCAGAAAAATGTAGTCTATGCCATAATCTCAGTAGAGAAGCCAAGGTTGGTCTACACTGACTGGAAGTGGGAGACCCTTTTGCTTGAAATTCTGAGAGTATTTACATCCTATTCTGGAGTAACATATACTTATGCACACACTCACAAATGACTGTTTTTCTCCAGACCTATGAAAAGCACAGGTTCTCAGCGAAGGGTTAACCCTTCAATTTTAAGAAACCCCAGCTTGAGGCAGGTTTCTGCCCACCACCCTAGTTTGAAAAGTGAAACCCTGGACATTCCAGGCTCTGCACCATGGAAGCCTCTAACACACCCAGGTCTCTTGAATCAGCTTAGGGTGCCCCCTGCTGGGGCCATGTGCAGTAGGTCCAGCCTGGGTATCCTTTCTAGTCAAGGGCCCACATACACACTGGCCAGAAACAGACCCCGGATGGTACTCACGTAAACAGCGATGTTCTGTGGGGAGAGTTTGAAGAGGGGAAACTGCAGCAAAGACACAATAGCAGACAGAGCCATCGCCAGCCCAAACAGCTTTCCAAAATGCTCTGAAGGGAAACTAGGGGAAGACAGACAGAGGTTTCATGAGTTTTACAGCCCTCTGGCTCCAAGCAGAACTTATTTAAGAATGCTGAGCATCCAGCTCTCCTATCCTGGGCCTGCTGTTCACTCACCCACACAAGCCTTCCCTTCTCCCACTCTGCTCAGGCCTTCTAACCTTAAGACCAGGGCACTGTAATGGGCCCTGGGAAAACAGAAGGGTCCCGGACCCAGCCTGTGCCTGGGAAAGACAGATGCAGTGCTATTGAAGGAAACAAGAACAGAGTGCCAAGGGCACGAAGAAGGGAAAATACCTTTTGTAACTTCTCTGGGAGAGTTGGGATAGAAGCGGGTAGTGAGGGCTGAGTAAGACAAAGACTCTCACTGGACACAAACCCTCTGGTGTATGAACACTCCATCCTTCCCACCTGTCAGTCTCTAGCCAGCACCCCTTCCTCACATGCTTTTGGACCTGGTCACCTCCAGGCCCACCCCACTCCCTTGCCCCAACATCACTTACGCCAGCGTGAGGAAGGCAGCATTGCACCCATAGAGGAAGGAGCGGCTGATGACTTGCAGGATGAAGGTGGCGTACTGCAGCTGGATGACAGGAATGGAAGCACACAGGATAAAGCCCAGGCACAGCAGAGACGTCAAGGCCAGTGAAGGCACCGTGGAGCAGAGAGCAGCTGCCGAGGGGGCGGAGCCTGGTTCAGAAGGGAAGAGAGGGTGTGAGCAGGGAAAAAATCAGAACTGTCCAAACAGAACCAGGTCTCATCTCAACACCAGCTCCTCAGTGTTGCTGACTCTCCGCCTACATGTCAATCAAATGTGCCTGCTCCTCCCAGTTTCCTGGGGCTCCCTAACTCACTCACAGATGGAGGGGCCTCTGAACAGGTTGCAGACCACTCTTGCTCCCTGCAACCCGGAATCAGAGACGATGATGATGTCTATTATTGTTATCATTATCTTTGTCATTTATAGCACAACTGGTGACCCGGTGATAGCAAAGGACCGGAAACAATCTGAACTGTCACCAACGGAGGAGATGGTACCAAGTCCGAGCCAGCCACATAACAGAGAGCTGGGCGGCAGCTACAGGGTGAGACGGGTCTCAGAACAGAGAGGCGTAGAGAAGACAGCTGCACAGCTGTGCGAATGGCGTCTGCCTTTTACCCAAGGAAGGAGGCATACAGAAATATGTCTACGTAGGTGCTTATTGTGTTTTAAAGAAAAACAGTAAAATGCTCACAAAAAGGGGGAAATAAAGGAAAACAAGCAGAGAGGGAACTCAACATCTTGTTTCCCAGTTTTAGTTTTGAGGAAATGTAAATGCTTAACTTAGGAAGTGTTTTCAATAAAGTGCAAACAGGAAGAAAGCAAGCAAAGCAATCCCAAGATATCAGAAATAGCAACAACAACAACAACAAAAATGAGACCGATGAACATAGCTCTGTGTCTAGTTGGACTCATGTGTGTGTGTGTGCATGCTCATGTGTGAGTGTACATGTGTGTGCGTGTGTGTACATGTGCATGTACACGTGTGTATGTGTGTGCAGGTGTGAACACGTGTATATATGTGTGTGCGTGTATGTACATGTGCATGTACACGTGTGTATATGTGTGTGCATGTGTGTACGTGTGTATATGTGTGCTGTGTACGTGTATGCATGTGCATGTACATGTGTGTATGTGTGTGCATGCGTGTGCATGTTGTACACGTGTATATGTGTGCGTGTGTATGTGTATGCATGTGCATGTACACGTGTGTGTATGTGTGTATGTGTGCATGTACACGTGTGTATGTGTGTATGCATGTGTGTGCGTGCATGTACACGCATATATGTGCATGTGTGTACGTGTATGTACATGTGCATGTGGGGGGGTGCAAGCTGCCTTCCTCACACTGGAGTGAGTGAGCTTGGGGAAAAGGGAAGTGGGCTGGCAGTGAAGAAATTGTGGAGTGGGATGGGTCAGCATATGAGGAAGGGGCGCTAGCTAGAGACTGATGCAGGTGAAAAGAATGGAGCATTCACACACCTGAGTGTGCACGCATGTGCCTAGATGAGTATGTGTCACTGAAGTTTGAAAGAAAAAAAAGAGGAGACTGTGAGCGTGCAGAAATATTTCCTATGAGAGGATGACAAAAACGCAGAAAGAGACTGGGGGGGGGCAGGAAGAGGAGGTAGGGCCGAGGGGGCAGTAGGGATGAGGGATGAATAGGAATAGTATATACCAAATGTATGAAATGCCACAAGAAAGCCTACAACACTGCATGCTAACTGTAAAAATTACTTTTAAGAAGAATGAGCGTACATGGAGTGAGCAAGCAACCAAGCTGAGGTCTCTAAAGGCTGTTTCTTATAGAGACCTAAGAGTATTTGGACAGATGAGCGGTTTCAAGCCTGGTGCAGGAGACAGGTCCAATTCAACAAACCCGATCCTCTCCCTGTATTAGAAGGCAAGGACACTGTCTAAAGTTAGTAAGTCCTGTCTGAAGGTCCCACAAAGACACTGTAAAATTTTACAGGCCTGATGAGGGTCTGTAAAATGGCTTAGCAGGTAAAGGTGCCTGTCACCAAGCCTGGCGATCTTCATTCCATAGCTCAGAGCCACACGGTGGAATGAAAGAGTTGAACCCCACAAATTGTCCTCTGAATTTCACAGATACACTCCGGCATACACCCCCCCCCCACGTACACACACAAATAAATATATAAACAGAATTAAAAAATTTTAAGCTTGACATGGTAGTACACACCCCAATCCCAGCACTTCGGGGAGGGGGGTAGTCTATAAAAGACTAGTGAGGGCCAGGATTGTGGTTCTGAGGGACAGCGCTTGCCCAGCACAGCACAGCACAGGAGAAGCCCTGAGCCCCGTCTCCAGCACTGAAGAAAGCAGAGAAGAATGGGAGCATAGCACGCATCAGATACATTGTGTGGTTAAAAAAAAAATTAAACAAAGCAATCCTCCCTCAAAAAGAAAAAAAAATCGGGTATGATTCTATCTCATGGTATACACATATGAAATTCTCAAAAATAAAGTTTTCAAAAAAATAAGTTTTAAACATCCTGATTAAACAGGAGGAAGGCAGGCGTCTCCTTCAGCATGAAGAACAGTCCGAGAAATCGTGTCTTTTGGAGAAATCGTATCTGCTAAAAGCTGAAGACGGAAGTAGCACTCTAATCAGATCATGGGTCTCAAATTGATCACAGTGGTTGTGAAATCATTAGTTGCTCAGGCTGATGGGAAACTCCATAACAGATAGATCAGACTGTCAAATTCTGAAGCAGCTGACCTATGTCAGCGCCGTAACAGCAAAGACAGCGGCCTAGCAGGGGCCTGCAAAGGAACCAAAGAAAGGCCACAACTCCATTCCCACGAATTCTTGCCAGAAAAGAAAAATTGAGTCTCCTCCAAGCTTCGAATCTGCCTATTTACAGGAAATGTCCAATCAAAGGAACCCATTCACGAAACACCCAAAGGATGCCAAGACCAAATGTGGGAAATCTGACAGGAAAAATATTCCACTCTCTTCAACAAATAACTAACATAAATCGTAAAGGAAGAGTATCGGGGTGAGGGATAGAACTCAGTGGTAAAACATTAACTGCGCATGCGTGAGACTCGGAGTTCTGTTCCCGGTACCAGAGAAAGAAGAGGAAGAAAGGTCCATTCCCTGGGCTTGGGGGGGTGGGGGGTGGGCTGTCAGCCCCGCACTTGGGAAGTGACAGCAGAAGGACCAGGAGTCCAAGGCCTCGACTACAGCGTGGGTTCAAAGCCAGCCTTGGTTACATAGTAACTTGGAGGCTAGCCTAGGCTAGAGGAGGCCCTGTCTTAAACAAATAAATGTTTAAAAATAAAGATGCCAAAGACACATCAATTGAACTTTGTCCTTTCAACTTCATGTGGACTTTGTAAGGAGGCACTGAACAAGCCAGTCATGAAATAATATACCGAGGACCGTAAGGAGATTTGGAAAGCAGATGCGTACTAGAAAATATTAAGAAATCAATGGGGATTTTCATGGTAATATTTATTTAAGAGGGACTCTGTTACGGAGAGTCTATGAAGTATTTGCAAGTAAATACGGTATATTGTCTAAGCTTGATTTCAAAATACTGCTGCAGGGCTAGAGTGTAGAGAGCAGGGAGGGGGAGCAGGCAACGCCAACAGCAAACCAGTGTTCTCTTCCTCTATCCCTTATCCTCCAGCTCCCAAGGGGTAAAAGGCCCAGCATCCTTCTGTTCTGCCAGTCACACCTAAGGATCTCATTCTAACCCTCTAAGGCACAGTGAGTAGGATCCTTCTCATGATCTCCCCAAGTTTTTCCTGCAACTCCCGTGCACTCTACATTCTGATTAGCTTCAATCGCTTGCAGGAAGGATCCAGATTCCTGAATGCCTGTTCTTTCACCACTGCCATGCCATGGTGCCCCTCAGCCACCATCAGGCCCCTTGCTTTTCCTCAAGTCTTTGTGTTTTCCATCCTGGTTTAGGAGCCACTCCCTCTGCCTTCCTTAGCAACTTTGTTTCACCCAGAACAGGAAATATAGCCTGCTCAGTATCCAAATCCCTTTGCGTGCTCACAGAGGCTCTCGGACTCACAGTGAAGCTACATCAGAAACCAAAAATACCGTCAATTTGAAAATGCATTTAATATACTTAGCCTATGGGGTATCGTGGCTCAGTGTATGCTAGCTCAAATGTGCTCAGAACATTTCACATGGGGTAGTAGGGGGGATGACAAAACCACCTAACAGAAAACCTACTATACAATGAAGTGCTGACTCTCTCATGTAGTCTGTAGACAATAAAGACAGATACAGAATGGATTTGTGGGTGTGATTTTGTCTCATCGTAGACACAACACTCGGTCATTTACGGACCATCTGCCACAACGCGTGGATGGTAACTACCTGATTACCTTGCCCCACCCTCTGGATTAGGAACAGCTTCGGAGGACAAGAAACACCTGTCTCATCCATTGATAGGTCCTCACAGGTCTGGTACTGTGCCTGCCACAACATGGATAACCAAGGGCTGAATGCTAGATGAACGAGTTCAGGGAGAAAGACTAAAGCAAAGATAAGCAGAGTGTGGAAGTCTGTGAAGAGCTCACTCCTGGCTCCCAGTCTTACCTGTCTTCTTGGCTTCCTTCTGATACTTCTGTTTAAGACGGTCCATGAGCATGCCATTCCAGGGGGCACAAAGCACCCCGAAAAACTGGGTGATGGCGAAGGCATTTGTGAATGTGCTGACTGCAGAGAGGATTTGGGCAGGGAGAAATTTCCAGGGTAATGTACAAGAGAAGACTCTCCCATCCTGCCTTTTTCTTCCCCAGCCCCACTGCCCAGGCCCTCAGAAACCCTCCTGGAGCACACGACTCCACGGGCACAGCACCTATTCCTGAGTCCCTACCTGAGACCAACCGGGAGACGGCTTCGAAGCCCACCACATACCTTGCACACTGTCAGTACCAGCCAAGCTGGTTAACAGAGAGTTGAGAGTGCCAATGAAGAGGTAATGCCATAACTGTATGGTGGACAGCCACATCACATGCAAGATGAACCGGCGTGACAGTGCACAGCTTCGAAAAGACCGTTGCTCCTGCTGCTGCTGCTGCTGCTGCTGCTGCTGCTGCTGCTGTTGCCCTGGTCCAGAGCTCTCTGATGGAGAAACAAAGATGTGGGCATCAGTGACAGAGAAAGAGGAGAGGCTGGATGGGCCAGAGTGGCCCTTCACAAGACAGTCTCAGGCCTGAGCTCACCTTCCATGCTTGTCTTCCATGAGCGACCTAAACTCCCTCTGCCCCTCCACCCTGCTTTGTCATCTTGTCCTTCCACCTTGGATGGCTCTCCTCCTGTTCTTCTGCGTCCTGAAATTTGATCTGTCTCTCACAGTCTACTCAGTGACTGTACCTTCCTGATCTTTCTCAGCCAGGTTGGTAAGATGAAAGACAAGGACACAGTGCGGACTAGTGATGAACAGCTATTGCTCTGGCCTGTTCTGTGTCCCCTGCCTTTCTTTTGGCCCCAGAGTCTCTCATTTCCTTGGGACTCCCCTGCTACTCCTAGTTCCATCGAGACCATGAATTAAATGTTCTGTTCCTCAACCAGTTGACCCGAGAAGGTAGGCTGGCTAAAGACTACATGAATGCCAAGGGGCAGCCTGGTTTCATACCTCTGTAGCCTGGCAACTCACTTTCCTCTTGACTATGTGAGCCTTCCACAGTCCTCTGACTCTTTTTATGGTTTGAGGCAGGGTCTGATGTAGCCAGGACTGGCACTGAACTCAATATGTAGCTAAGGCTGACAGTGAACTTCTGATCCCATTATCACGATGTCCAGATGTATGCAGTACTCGGATTGAACCCAAGACTTTGCACATGCTAGGCAAGGGCTCTACTGACTGAGTTACATCCCCGGCCCCTATTCTTTAACAAATAAATTTCATTGTGTGTATTTAAGGCATACAACATGCTGTCATCGGGTACATATAGATAGTAAAATGGTTGCCATGGCAAAGCAAATTAACATATCCATCATCTCATATTGTTGCCCATGTTTTTTGTGTGCCAAGAACAGCTAAAATCTGCTCATATAGAAAGAAAAAAAAAACAATCTCAAATACAATGTAATTCTATTAACTGCCCTGCTCTGGAAACTGCTTTCTCCTGCCCAGCTGCTACTTCTGCCCTCTGACCTGCCTCCCTCCATTCCCTCCTCCCTCCTCCTATTTTTACTTCTACTGCAGCCAGAGATGGTTTATAATATTCATAACCAAAGACCCAGAGCAGACAGAAGAGGGAAAGGAGGAAGCGATGAAGAGGGGACAGATGGAAAGGGGTCAGATCCAAGAGACGTAAAGAAATGGAGACGCAGATGGCAGCCTTGGTGCCCTGGGATCCCAGGAGAGTCAAGACCAGGATGTGCGAATCAGGGCACTGGAAGGTAAATTTCAGCGTAAGGAGAGTTGAAGTGCGTGGGTAAGGGAAGAAAGAAACACTACCTTCCATGACTGGCCTGGCCTCATTCTGAGCCCCTGGGAAGATGTCCCGGAGTTAAGAGCAGACACGCACGGGGCTGCCAGTGTCTGTGGGAGACGTGGGAAAACCAATAGAACTCACCTTCCTTTGACGAAAGCTCCTTTGACTGCAGCTCCTTGGTTTCATGCTCAGCCTCTTCCTTCTCTTCCTTTCTAGTGCCAAACCTAGAGCACAGGCTGAGGAAACAGAAGCCCGGGCAGTCAGGCCAAGCACTGTGAGCGAGCTGGATCAAACCCAGACCAGAGCCAACAGTGAAGGGGATCCTTATTGTACCGCACATGGAACCTTATTGGACAAGTAGCAGCCCAGGCCAAGTACATCAGAATGTCTACTGGCTAAGGGCCAGCTTTCCATTTTTGTTTTCTTTTTTATTGCAATGATCTGATTGATTCTCATAAGCAGACGAGTTTGGGGTACACAGGAAACATGGAAGAGGGTGGATCTTGCTACACATCTCAGCTCTGACTCTTTCCCATTGGGCTCCAGCTTACCCCTCAGAGCCTCATTTTTCAGAGTTGGACAGCAAAGGCAAGGCATGGGAAAGGTGACCATGAGAATGGAACTCAAAGAGCACATGGGGCATCACAACAGCAAGTGAGCAGAAACTGAGGATGGCGCCTCGGCTCCCTATAGCTGGCAGCTGACGTGACTGTGGCATCCACCTCCTCTGTCTTGTCCCTGGCAATGGACTATGCCCGTTTCTCAACATCACCTAGGCTAAACACGTGAACTGCTTCAGCCGAGAGATTGTAGTATACAAATGACACATCAACATAGCACACAAGTGACACATCAACGTAGCATACAAGTGACACATTAATGTAGCATATAAGTAACACATCAATGTAGCATACATGTGACACATCAATGTAGCATACAAGTACACATCAATGTACCATACAAGTGACACATCAACGTAGCATACAAGTGACACATCAATGTAGCATACAAGTGACACAACGTAGCATACAAGTGACACATCAATGTAGCATACAAGTACACATCAATGTACCATACAAGTGACACATCAATGTAGCATACAAGTGACACAACGTAGCATACAAATGACACATCAATGTAGCATACAAGTACACATCAATGTAGCATACATGTGACACATCAATGTAGCATACAAGTGACACAACGTAGCATACAAGTGACACATCAATGTAGCATACAAGTACACATCAATGTAGCATACATGTGACACATCAATGTAGCATACAAGTGACACAACGTAGCATACAAGTGACACATCAATGTAGCATACAAGTACACATCAATGTACCATACAAGTGACACATCAATGTAGCATACATGTGACACAACGTAGCATACAAGTGACACATCAATGTAGCATACATGTGACACATCAATGTAGCATACAAGTGACACATCAACATAGCATACAAATGACACATCAATGTAGCATACAAGTAACACATCAACGTAGCATACAAGTGACACATCAATGTAGCATACAAGTGACACATCAACATAGCATACAAGTGACACATCAATGTAGCATACAAGTGACACATCAATGTAGCATACAAGTAACACATCAACGTAGCATACAAGTGACACATCAATGTAGCATACATGTGACACATCAATGTAGCATACAAGTGACACAACGTAGCATACAAGTGACACAACGTAGCATACAAGTGACACATCAATGTAGCATACAAGTGACACATCAACATAGCATACAAATGACACATCAATGTAGCATACATGTGACACATCAATGTAGCATACAAGTGACACAACGTAGCATACAAGTGACACAACGTAGCATACATGTGACACATCAATGTAGCATACAAGTGACACAACGTAGCATACAAGTGACACAACGTAGCATACATGTGACACATCAATGTAGCATACAAGTGACACAACGTAGCATACAAGTGACACAACGTAGCATACAAGTAACACATCAATGTAGCATACAAGTGACACAACGTAGCATACAAGTGACACATCAATGTAGCATACAAGTACACATCAATGTAGCATACATGTGACACATCAATGTAGCATACAAGTACACATCAATGTACCATACAAGTGACACATCAACGTAGCATACAAGTGACACATCAATGTAGCATACAAGTGACACAACGTAGCATACAAGTGACACATCAATGTAGCATACAAGTACACATCAATGTACCATACAAGTGACACATCAATGTAGCATACAAGTGACACAACGTAGCATACAAATGACACATCAATGTAGCATACAAGTACACATCAATGTAGCATACATGTGACACATCAATGTAGCATACAAGTGACACAACGTAGCATACAAGCGACACATCAATGTAGCATACAAGTACACATCAATGTAGCATACATGTGACACATCAATGTAGCATACAAGTGACACAACGTAGCATACAAGTGACACATCAATGTAGCATACAAGTACACATCAATGTACCATACAAGTGACACATCAATGTAGCATACATGTGACACAACGTAGCATACAAGTGACACATCAATGTAGCATACATGTGACACATCAATGTAGCATACAAGTGACACATCAACATAGCATACAAATGACACATCAATGTAGCATACAAGTAACACATCAACGTAGCATACAAGTGACACATCAATGTAGCATACAAGTGACACATCAACATAGCATACAAATGACACATCAATGTAGCATACAAGTGACACATCAATGTAGCATACAAGTAACACATCAACGTAGCATACAAGTGACACATCAATGTAGCATACATGTGACACATCAATGTAGCATACAAGTGACACAACGTAGCATACAAGTGACACAACATAGCATACAAGTGACACATCAATGTAGCATACAAGTGACACATCAACATAGCATACAAATGACACATCAATGTAGCATACATGTGACACATCAATGTAGCATACAAGTGACACAACGTAGCATACAAGTGACACAACGTAGCATACAAGTGACACAACGTAGCATACATGTGACACATCAATGTAGCATACAAGTGACACAACGTAGCATACAAGTGACACAACGTAGCATACAAGTGACACATCAATGTAGCATACAAGTACACATCAATGTAGCATACATGTGACACATCAATGTAGCATACAAGTACACATCAATGTACCATACAAGTGACACATCAAAATAGCATACAAATGACACATCAACATAGCATACAAGTGACACATCAATGTAGCATACAAGTACACATCAATGTAGCATACAAGTGACACATCAATGTAGCATACAAGTACACATCAATGTAGCATACATGTGACACATCAATGTAGCATACAAGTACACATCAATGTAGCATACAAGTGACACATCAATGTAGCATACAAGTGACACATCAAAATAGCATACAAATGACACATCAACATAGCATACAAGTGACACATCAATGTAGCATACAAGTGACACATCAATATAGCATACAAGTGACACATCAACATAGCATACAAGTGACACATCAATGTAGCATACAAGTACACATCAATGTAGCATACAAGTGACACATCAATTCCAAGTTGAAGCTCCAAAGAACCGTGGGCATTTCTGCCCCCTCTCTGAACCCTGGAACCACTGCGTGTGCACACCCAAGCAAGCCTGCTGGAGCATTAGATTATGACACCTTCATGCCTGTCACTCCAAACCCAATGTCAGCTAGGGCATGACAGACCAGCCAACTCCCAGCTAACACATCAGATGATCAGAGGCATGAATGATAAGGTCATCCAAGTCTGGCTCTGATGTAAGAAATAAATCCTTAGGATCTGGAGAGATGATTCAGTTATTAGAAGGACTTTCTGCTCTTTCAGAGGATCCAGGCTTGGTTCCCAGCACACACAGCAGCTCACATCTATCTGTAACTCTAGTTCTAGGGGATCTGACACTTACTTGTGACCAAACACACACATGAGACACATTCATTTACACAGGCAGAGCTCTCATACATATAAAATAAAAATTAGTAATTTCTTTTAAGAAGGAAGGAAGAAAGGAAAAATAAATGCACGGTATCCTTGTCATGCAGGAGTAGCTAACTAATACACTCTTCTATAACACACACAATCATTCCTTTTTCCTGCCTCAGATGAGGTGAGGCCTTGGCCAATCATGCTTACCCATAACTGTAGTTGGGAGGCAGTGGGTAGGGGATATGTTCCCGAGGCATCAGGAGAAAAGTGCGTCCAACATGCCAGACACTGCAGACAGACAGGAAGAGGAAGGAAGCCCTGAGGCTGATGTCGCGTTCATGAAGGAGCTATGGAGAGAGGAACAACTCATCATAATAACTCTAGGGCTCACAAGAGTGTTATAGACCATGGTCAAAGGTGGAGAGAAAAAGTGTCTGTGGGTAAGTGAACGAATGAACAAAATGTCATATGGCTACTTGACAGAGTATCATTTGGCCTTTAAAGGGGAAAGGCTATCATGGCACAATACAGATAAACCTTGAGAACAAGACATCAAGTGAAGATAGCCAGTCACAGAAAGACAAATTCTGTATTATTCTACCTACAAGAGATTCCTGGAATAGTCAGTAGTCTCATATAGAAAGTAGAATGCAATTGTTAGAGGTTGGAATGGGGGTGGGAGTAATGAGGAACTTGTGTTAACAGGTACAGGGTTCCAATTTTATAACATGAAAATTTCTGGAGATGAAGGATGGTGCTGGTTGCTCAGCAGCATAAATGTACTTAATACTACTAACCTGAGCACTTAAAAACTGGTTATGGGTCAGCAGGATGGTTCATTGGGTGAAGGTGCTTGCTACCAAGCTTGGTGATCTGAGTTTCTCGCCCACAACCCACACGATGGATGGACTCCCTCAAGGTGTCTTCTGACCTCCGCCAACATGCTCTGCCCAGCCCCCAACACACACACACACACACACCACATCAATAGATAGTTTTTTTTAATCCTGATAGCATATTTTATGCTATATGTATTTTATCACATGTGAAAAGTGTAGGCGGCAGAAGCTGGAAGCCGCATTTCTAAAAAGCTCCAGCACAGCCTCCTTCCCGCCCTCCCAGAGCTGCCCAAGGACTCCTGGTCCTCACCATCCTTCCCCTAGAGCCCAGGAAGCAGCTTTGTGGCACCTCCTCATATGACTCTCTGAGATCTTTTAGTCTAATGCTATTCCTCTCCAATTGCAAGACGTCCTTCCGGCCAACTCTTCACACAAGAGTCCAGCTTGTCACTGGGCTGAGCTCGCAGAGGCCAGTCGAAGAGAGGGAGGAGGGATTAAATGAGCAAACAGGTCAAGGCCATGGTGGGGAAATCCACAGAGACAGCTGACCTGAGCTAGTGGGAGCTCAGGGACTCTGGACTGACAGCTAGGAGCCTGCAGCCTGCATAGGACAGAACTAGGCCCTCTGAATGTGGGCTACAGTTGTGCAGCTTGGGCAGTCTGTAAGGCCACTGGCAGGAAACCAGGATTTATCCCTAGGGCATGAACTGGCTTTTTGGAGCCCATTTCCTATGGAGAAATACCTTGCTCAGCCTCGAAGGGGTGCGGGGTTCTGCCTCAACTTGATATGCCAAACTTTGTTGGCTCCCCAGGGGAAGCCTTACCCTTTCTGAGGAGTGGATGGGGAGATGGGAAGAGGGTGGGTGGAAGGTAGTAGGGGATGGGAGGAGGTCAGGGAGGGGGAAGTGTGGTTGGTATGTAAATGAAAAGAAAGTTTTAGTAGAAAATAATAATAAAAAGACTATTTAAAAAAAAGGAATTCAGCTTATAAAAGACATCTGTGGGAAGCCACAGGGCCACTCTCCCTGGGTTCCCCGGAGTGACTCACACAACAAAGGGAACCTCTAAATTCCTCAACTTCCAGGTTTGAAACCACGAAGTGAGACAAACCTCAGAGGCCACAGAGAAAGCAGCTGAGACCTATTGAACTAAGACTCCCACTCCTGCCCCAGCTCTTCCCTCCCCGCTCTGAAGAGGAGATACATCAAGGCAAGGGAACCTGGGACGTGGCTCTTGCACCAGCCACAGAGGGTCTAGCGAGCCCCGGGCAACTCAGACTCTGCCAAAGGTGCTCACAGGACTAAGTGAGGTTCGTGAGTCCAGGGGTGGTCTGACCGAAGCCCAGAGAGAGTGCCAGCCTGAGCAGTTTGGGGTCCACCGCTTTCCCTCCTATTGCTCCCCACTGGTCACCTCGTAATCAAAGGGTGGTTATGGCAGTGTCACCTCCCACACCCTCCATCCCACTGCAGCCTTCAAAGAGGAAGAGCAGAGAAAGAGGGGAAGAAGGCTTTTGTTGTTGAGAAAAGGTCTTGGATAGGCCAGGTAGGCTCGGAGCTCACTGCATAAAATGACCTTGAACTTCTGGTCCTCCAGCCTTCCTCTGCCTTGTGCTGGGACTGCAGGCGTGATACCCAGCCTGATTATACAGTGCTGGGAGTTGAACCAGGCTTTGTGCATGCGAGGCAGGCATTCTAACTACTGGGTTAGTCCCAGCCTCAAGGTTTTCTTTCCACTCTGCTCTCACCCTTCCTCAAGGAGGAAACGTCCCCTCAAGTTAGGCACTATACACCCGCTTCATCTCATTTGCAGGGGTTTTATGACAAGCCCAGCTCCATCCGTCACTGGTGGCAGAGACAGAGCTTGCCGTGGTTACCTTAGCCCAATCAGAACCCATCCCATGGGTGACATAAGGCAGTAGCAAGATAAAGCTGTTAGCAATGACAAACACTAAAATCATTAGCAAAGCCAGGTCTGTGGTTCCTGCCTGTAACCTCAGCACTGGAGAGCCTAAGGCAGAAAGACAGAGAGCTTGAGGCTAGCCTGGGCTCCAAGATTCAATCCAGCCTGCCCTACACAGTCAGATGCTGTCTCAAAACCAAATTACTCGAAGCTAGGTATCGTGACACATGACTATAATCTCAGCACTTGGAAGGCTGAGGAAGAATGATCACGAGTTTGAGAAAAAAGTGGACTCCACAGTGAGTCTTGGGCCAGCTGAAGAGGCCTTGTCTTAAATAATAACAACAATTAATTAATTTAATTTAATAAAAACAAAACCATTAGCAGAATGATTGTTAATGGGCTACTAACATCCTTGCCAACTGTTTGTTCTCTGACATTCATGGCTAGCCCTTGGAAGAACTAGAAAGACCTTTGTGTGGTTTCCAAGGTCCCCACTGGCCCTTCCTACCCCTTCCCAAAGCTGCAGCTCACTCAGGAAATGCCCCCTCCGACAGAGTCCCCAGTTTCTGTCCTTCCCTGACTCAAGGATATCATGATCACATTTTCCTTCCTAGCTAAGAGAGTATAGTCTTAACGTAAAGAGGGTAGCTCAGTGATCACAGCTCACCCCCAGAAAAAGACAGGCCTTGGTGCAAGTTCAAATCCCATGGTTACCAGCGCGGTACCTGAGACTCAACTGTGTCACCTAAGGAATGGGAGTTAAATTATGCCTTGAAAGCTGGCAGACACCATTGCAGGACAGGATGTGGAATAAATAAGGGCTCGGGGGCTCAATAAGTGTTGAGTGATAGTATTACAGGTGTGACAATGTAGGTGACAGTGTACAGAAACCAGAGGACAGCCTCGGGCACCATTCCTCAGGGGACAGGGTCTCTCGCTGGCCTTGTGATTTGCCACGTGAACGAAGCTAGCCCAGAGAATCGCCTGTTGCCGACACCCACGCCGGGATTACAAGCACACATCCATACACTCTGCTTTTTCACGCGGGCTCTGGAACTCTAACGTGGGTGCTTGTGCCCACACAGGAGTCAGTCCCTGGACTGTCCCCTGAGCCCAGCTACGGGTATTTTTACCTTAATGATGAGGAAGACTACGGAGGAGGAGTCAAACGCTCCATTGTACAGGGTGATGATGGTTGAGCGGTGTTTTCCAAAGAGATTCCCGATCTGGGAAGGACAAATCGAGCTGATTTATTTAATCATGGAACAGTTATTTTCCCTCCTTGGCACCCAGTTTGGGCCAGACATGATTAATATCCAAACCACTTTCTCCCCAGTTCCTCCCACCCTGGTTTGGGTCAACCCCTCTGGAAACAAATGATGTCCCCATCTCTCCCAGGTTCCTGGGATAAGGGGAACAAGCTCACACCTGTAGGTTGGTGATGAGAAACAGGATCCCTCCCACTGCGAGCATGGGCATGGCCAGGAAGAGCAGCAGGGCAGTGTCTGGAACCATAAAAGTCATAGGAGTGGTGATCTCATTGCAGCCCAGAGCCCCTGAAGTTGTACACACTCCTCTCTGCTCCAGGAGGCTCCAGCTCCTACCAGGTTTAGATTCTCAGAAATACTTGGAGTTCATTTCAGCAGCCTGCTGGTATCCTTTGAGGGCTTTAGGGAATGGTCAACAGACTACCCAGTCGTGCCTGCTGAGATGTCCTGAGACCCTCTTCTCCTCACCAAAGATGGTCCTGGGTCTCTGCTATACCACAGACGCCTGCTCCATCACTGCGGGAATCGGTCCCCCAAGTCCAGCCTCAAAACCATGCAGGACCATAACCTTGAGCAACCTTCTGAATCTGCCCCACTCTCCTCCCTGCTGCAGAGACACAAGAGACTCTGCCCTGCCTCACTGGGGCCTGTGAAACTGAGAGAGATGCCTGTGACCGTTCCCTCTGTGAAGCTTTGAGAGCTGCCTTTGTGGCGAGACTGGCATTAGAGATGCTGCATGGAATTAAGTGTGCTCCTGGTTCCAAACAACACAACAACAAAACCCAACAAGTCAGCAAAACTGGCACGTGAGACCAGTGTGCTCCTGGTTCTAAACAGCACAACAACAAAACCCAACAAGTCAGCAAAACTGGCACATGAGACCAGTGTGCTCCTGGTTCTAAACAACACCACAACAAAACCCAACAAGTCAGCAAAACTGGCATGTGAGACCAGTGTGCTCCTGGTTCTAAACAACACCACAACAAAACCCAACAAGTCAGCAAAACTGGCATGTGAGACCAGTGTGCTCCTGGTTCTAAACAACACAACAACAAAACCCAACAAGTCAGCAAAACTGGCATGTGAGACCAGTGTGCTCCTGGTTCTAAACAACACAACAACAAAACCCAACAAGTCAGCAAAACTGGCATGTGAGACCAGTGTGCTCCTGGTTCTAAACAACACAACAACAAAACCCAACAAGTCAGCAAAACTGGCATGTGAGACCAGTGTGCTCCTGGTTCTAAACACCACAACAAAACCCAACAAGTCAGCAAAACTGACATGTGAGACCAGTGTGCTCCTGGTTCTAAACAACACAACAACAAAACCCAACAAGTCAGCAAAACTGACATGTGAGCAACATGTTAGTGTTCTGCAGTCATCTCTACACGACTCAAAATCACTGAAAACGTGACTTTGAAGAGGAACAAATTTGGCCGGGCAGGGGCGTCCTGTACCTTTAATCCCAGCACTCAGGAGGCAGAGGTGTGTGAATCTCTCTGCATTTAAGGCCAACCTGATCTATAGAGAGGGTTCCAGGACAGCCAGGGCTACACAGAGAAACCCTGTTGCACCAGGTAATCCAAAGCTTGTTGGTATATTAGGTCTGTGCTAGCAATCTCAGTTTGGGGGTTTTGTTTGTTTGTTTTTGGATTTTTTTGGCAGCAGGTCTACATTTGTGTGTGTGTGTGTGTGTGTGTGTGTGTGTGTGTGTGTGTGTGTGATGTGCACACACACACTGGTATATCTGCGAAGGCCAGGGGACAACTTTTGGAAGTTGGTTCTCTCCTTCTACCATGTGGGTCCTGGGAATCAGACTTGATGGCAAGCACCTTTGCCCACTAGGACACCCTTAGCATCCTTTACGAAACCATTGTCCTCAGTCTAGGGAAGCTCTGGAAAGAGATGATTCTAGAGATGACTCACGCTGTTTGCCATTCACTTTCTGCCATTAACAAATGTACATCTCCTAATGAGCTAAAGACTGGGGACCAGTTTCACGATAAAATCACCCTAACCTCAATACTGACTCCAGAATAAAAGTCCTGATTTTTGGAGGAAGAGCGACTTTTGCTGGGCTGGGCTGGGCTGGTGTAACGGTTTGAATAAGGATGGCCCTTATAGGCTCATATATTTGAATGCTAGGTCATTAGAGAGTGGGGTTACTTGACAGGAACTAGGAGGTGTGGCCTTGCTAAAGGAAGTGGTCACTGGGGAGGTGGGCTTTGGGGTTTCAGAACCCCAAGCTAGGCCTAGTCTCTCTCTCTCTCTCTCTCTCTCTCTCTCTCTCTCTCTCTCTCATCTCAGTTTCTGTTCCCCATAACAAAGGGAAGAAGACAGACAACTGGCATTTCCAGACTTTTATAGTAATCATTGGAGGCATTTTTCTTTTTCTTTTTTTTTTGTGTGTGTGTGTGTGTGTGTGCAATAGGGTTGTCAATTTTGATTCTGCTAATTGAAGATATGTTCAGAATTACCTGGCAGGTTACAAAACAACAAAAAAGCATTTTAATGCCGTGTAGATACAATTCTTTCCTCAGTAGAATAAACGTCTCACAGACAAGCAACAACCCGGCAACTCTTAGGGACTCTCAAATCATGCATCTCTGAAAATACCACAGGCCCTCTGCCTTCGGCACCTGTTCTGCTCACCCCCTCCCCCAGCCTGTCTCTCCCACCCACCTGTGGGCACTCACCCGCAGAGGTGAAAGCAATGATGAGTGTGGCACAAGTGTAGAAAAATCTGAAATACAGAAGCATCCAATTAAAAGAAGAAACTTGAGGATCAACCAGGAACCTGCTCTACCTCCAACATTGGATAGAACTCGACAGCATTCTCAGCCAAGGAACTCCAGAGACACAGACACTTCTGAGAGGCCTCTCAGCACCCGAGAAGTCAGTCCTGGTAGACTGAGATGTGGACTTGTCTCCACAGATGGTTTGAGAGTAAATCTCAATTGTCGACTTGATAAGAACCTAGAACCGCCTGGCATTGAGGCGATTACATTAACTGATATGGGAAGACCCATCTTGACTTGGGTGAACCATTCCCATGGCAGGGGATCCCGGACTACATAAAACAAGGAAAGTGAGCTCAGCATTCGTCCTCTGCATGGCCACAGATGCATGTCAACAGCTCCCTTGGACTCCTGCCGTTGGGACCTCCCTACCATGATGGACTGGAGCCTGGAACCATGAGAAAGGGCTTCCTCCCTTAAATTGCTTTTATCACGGTATTTTTTTCCTCGTCACAGGAAAGTCATTAAGACATGGATTTTGCTCCTCCCAGGCTCTAGGGCTAAACCGGGAAGTGCTGGCTAATAAGCTCAGCTGACAACAATGGGATGTGTACAAGACTCAGGAGCACGGTGGGCAAAGCCCAAGCAGGCCCCCTTGTCCTGAGGCCAACCACTTGGGAAAGGGGTTGATGCCTAATCTGCAAATCAAAACCTTGGATTCTAATTCCTCCTCCACAGAGGACTTTGGACGAGGCGCTGCCTTTCTCTGGGCCTCGGTGGTTCTTTTCTGGAGAAGGAAATGGTTAGTGACCACATGCAACCAAGAACTTCTACTACGCATTTGAACTCACAAAATCATAGACAGAGCAAAAATGCTATCAAGATTGTGTGTGTATGTGTGACTGGACTTTCTGGTTGTTGAGAGTTCAGGTGACAACTTGGTGTTGCAATGAGAGAAAGGCTGGATGTACCTGGATCAGACTGATCTAGATTCCAAACGCAAAGCAGCTGAGTTCACAGCTGGGGTGTGGCTTAGAAGTTGTGGTGGCTTCAATGAAAATGCCCCCCATAGGTTCACATTTATGTCCCTTGGTTCTCAGTTGGTGGAAAGGACAGAAGGCACAGCCTTGTTGGAGGAGGTGTCACGGGTGGCTGGCTGTGGCACTTCAAAAGCCTGTAGTCACCCCAATTGTACTCCCTCTTCCTGCTTGTGGATCCAGATGTGAGCATTTATCTGCTGTGCAGTTACCTACGGTCATGCCCTCCTTCACCATCATAGACTCTGGAACCAGATGCCCAATGTAATGCTTTCTTTTATAAATCTCCTTGGTCATTTTTGTTGTTGTTGTTGTTTATTTTTTGTATTATTTGACCACAGCAATAGAAGAGTAACCAGGACAGAAGCAGACACTTCCCTGGCTGGCATGGAGCCCTGGGTTCCACTTCCAGCAGTATAAAAAAAACAGCCAAGTTCAAGTGATTCTTGGAAAAAAAAAAATCCTAAGGTTCCAGGGCCCTCTGAGAGGTGGAGGACTTTGTAAACATAGATAACGAAAGCCATACCATAAAAAAGAAGTTCAAAGGACGCAAAAGGAAACAAAAATTCAAGCTTGTCTGACTTAGCTCACTATTCTCCAGAAAGCTTAAAGTATAAGAAACTTGCTTTACTCTGTTTTCCCAGCCTGACAGCTCTTCACATCTGTACCCCTGCTTTAGGCTACACCAGGGATCAGCAGCCCCTGCTTATCAGTGAACTTGGCCAGGAGCATTAGAGTAATCAGGAGGCAGCAGAACCCTGCAAAAGCAGCTTGAGGTTTTTGGTTCATCTGCAAGGGAAACCCCCATGACAAGAGTCATCTTAGTCAGAGGCAACCTGAAGTTCCACCGTTGGGGTTACCCAGAAAATGATGCACAGGGGAGAATAAATACACAGCCTGAGCTACCCAGACGTGAGGCCCTGCTGGAAAAGAGACTGGGAAAGATTCCAGGAAATCAGATAAGGAAATCAGATAAGACAAGGAAAGCGGATAGCATCGCTGAACATATTGTTAATTTTGTAAGCCTGGCCTCTCAGGAAGTGGAGCATGTAACAGGATAATACATTACTGCCTATAGGGGAAGGTGCAAAGAAAAGGGAACCAAGGGTGTAGGAAGAGGGAGGCCCTTCTCCTTCACGTCTGCCCAGGCTGGAGTTTTAGACTTACATGGCTATCAGGCGGGCCACAGTTGTCTTGAAGCGGTCAAAGATGTAGCCAGTGGGGAAGGTCATGAAGTTGTTCATGAAGGATGCCAGGGTGAAGATGAGTGAGAACTTCTCATCCTGAGCTTTGGAGCCTGGGAAAGGAATGTGATCCAAAATCGGAATCGCCTAACTTTCCCACCAGGTTAGTTCCCACACAACGCTCCCCTCTGTCTTGAACTGCTTCGCTGATCAGAAAACTAGCTATCAGGTTGTATTACAATGTAGTGGTCTCTAAGGGCCCCTTCAAAATCTGATACTTCCTTCCTTGATACCCTCTGCACAGAGGATTCTGACAGCCCCTCCCTCATAGAAAAGCTGGCAAGATGAATTGGGAATGGGGTCCTCCCCACGCTCTTCCACCTCCCAGGAACCAGTTTCTTCAACTTCCTTTAAGAAACCATCGCTGTCCTTACCAGGGGGCCCGGTTGCATTGCTCCTGAGCGTGCAGTCCTGTTCACAGGGCTCTGCAAAATATCCTTCTTGTTTGAACACAAACACCAGTGAAGTCCAGCCAAAGAGGACACCAGCGAAACCGATGCATTCCAGCAGCCCAGTCAAGAGAGTGGCCAAGTAAAGGGGCAGGCCCCGGTTTGCCATGGTCTGAGGTGAAGTGGATCCACAAAGCCTCCCCTTAACTTCTGAGACAGGCCGCTGGTAGCGATGTGTGGAAAATTCCTCTGGCAAGCCCTCAAATCCAAAGAGGCCTCTTGCTCCAGCTGTCTCTGGGTTGAGCCAGGAGAACCATGGAATGGTTTAAATGTCTGGATCCTGGAAAAGAAGGCAGAAACAGCCTGGTACTGGAAGCTTGTGGAAAAGCGGTGGGAAGTGGTCCTCAGGAGTAGGGCACGATGCTTTGGGAAGTGAAAACTTTCATACATGACAAGGGGATGTGGCTTGTATCTGGAGTTCATTCCCAAACATGGAAAAACAAAAATCAAAAGACAACAAAACCAATACTGTTCACGTCCCCTCTAATTCAAGGCATCTGTGAAACCACGCATGAGTAAGAAGAGGCGAAGAAAGGTAGGTCTCGATGGCAAAGCATGCCGTAGAGGAAAAGACTATTCTGCCCAAAGTATGGGGGAGAGAGGATATCAATAGCTAAAGTAGAAACCAGTAACCTGAACATCTGAACACAGTCTGCTACAAGAGCAGGCATGGTATATCATACAAATGCTCGGTGTAGCAGCTGGATCTCTTCAATGCGCCAGAGTGAAATAAAAACTTCTCAAGGTTTTGTGTACTTGTCTCAAGGTCGCCAGGCTAGTTAGTTGGTCACTACGCAAAAATATCCCAACAAGACCCTTGTCTAGGATCACAAGCCCATTCCCTGCTGCCTCTGCTAACATCCATCAACTTCCACCAGGCCCAGAGATCGGGGCCCCATCCCGCAGCCGCTCTCCCGCAGATCGCTGTCCCCAAAGCCCTACCGCCACCAGACCGCTGCCCTGCCCAGCCCAGGCCGCCCTGACCGGGCCTGCTCTCCTACCCGGTCCTACTCGTGGTCGCACTCACGCTCCTCAGTTTGCTAGTCAAGACAGTTCTTTCCGCACGCGCGCCAAAACTGGGTTTCCCTGCCGTCGTCGCCCCTCCCAGTCCTCTGCTTGTCGCCTCTCGCTCGCCCCCTCCCGGAAGGGCTTGGGACCCGCCCCCTGTCTCCACCACTTCGTGGTTTTGTGTGTGTGTGTGTGTGTGTGTGTGTGTGTGTGTGTGTGTGTGTGTGTGTTTTCAAACCTCTTCTTTTTCCTTCCTCAACAGCTGTCTAGGATCCGGACAGGGTCTCATTTGCTCTGTTTTGACGGGGTAGCCTTTAGGCTACCCTGCCTCGGCCGCCTCTAACCAAGACAGTTTTAACACAGGTCCCAGGCACTGGTCCAGCCGTGGGGATCAAGGGACACAGCTCAGAGCTCTTGGATGCATGCACATCGTGTTTCCGGCTCTTTACACTGCCCACTTGGGTGGGCACAAAACAGTTTCCCACTCACTCATCAGCTCACGCCCGCTCCAAGCTCATAGTCAGAGCTGCCAAGAAAACCCCACCATAAAATCAGGGAGCTGGGATCAGGACAGAAACCATCATGGGTTGCCTTTTACCCCAAGAACCCCTTTCCTTGCTCCCCCAACCCTTGAGGAACAAACGCACCCCCCCCACCCCCGGCTGCCTCCCAGGTTCTGAGAAAGGCTTCCTGCCAGACTGCGTTGATTAACTATTCATTCATCATCCCATTTTTTATTAATCAAAGACATTTATAATTGCCCATCGGAGCTTGTGATCAGCATGAGATGGTCGGCCTAACCAGCTGCGGTGCTCACTCCAGCCCACAGCAAATGAGCTGATGTCCTTCTCAACTGTACCACGGCGCTCTCCTCTCCTTTGAAAGAGGGCTTCTTGTGTATTAGCTGCAGACCCCATGCCCAGGTTCCTGGCTCACTGCTTGCTCCAAGGAATAGATAGTAAGACTGTAGGAAGGCCAGCATCCGTTAGTGTTTTCCAGATCACCGCCAATAACAAAGTATCAAAAAAGGCTACTCAAGTGACTTACTGCAGAGGGGAGGTGCTGCCATCCTAAACCGCAGTGACTTCAGAGGTGGCAGGCTGAACGAGACAGGCTCCCTAGATGCCCCACCTGTATAGTGGGTGCATCTTAGTGACTGGAGCCGACCTCGAGGAGGCTTGAGGAATGTGAAGTACCATTGAAGCAGAGAAGCAGGATTTCCAGCTCATACCTATCACTGGGTCAGAGAGGGAGCTTTGTAGGGAGTCCTAAAAGGACCTTGCCAAATGTCATGCCACACAGCAGTCCTAACAGGACTTTGCCCAAGGTCATGCCACACGGAGTGAAATCTGCCTGACTCCCAAACTCCTGCTCTTAACTCTCCCAAGCTTGACATCAGATATTTGAACATTGCCGAAAACAAGTCATTTCTTCAAAAATTAAAACAAAAACAGAAGAGGGTGAGGATGGGGACCTAAAAATACAACTCAACACAAAAGGAAGCACAATGCAAGATTTTCTTTCCCTGCAAGCCACAAAGGCACTGATAGGAATGCAAGCCCAGACTTCTGCCCTGGGCTCACGCCTCGCTCTCCTGAGGACCTGGTGGATAAGGAAATGGAAACAGCAAAGGAAGAACAGAAAAAAAAAGGTCAAAGTCAAGATGAAGAGAATTTAGAATGCAAATCAGCAGGAGCAGGCAGGAAGGCACAGCTCACAAGTGGGCTAGAGCACAGGGCTCAGGATAGGCAACCCTAGACTAAGCAGTATAGTCTTTGCCTCTCTCAAGTAGAAGCTCCACCCTACACCCCAGTCGACTGCAGATGGCACTGCCCCTAGAAACACGGCCGATGGACAATGCCAAGCATGGAACTTAGAATGTTCTGAGACTTGGCTGCTTCGGTCGCTGCTGCTCTGATCAGCCTACAGCTGCTCTCCAGTGAGGATTTTTCTTGTAACATCAGAGAGAGGAGTGATTATAACAAGGTCTGACTTAGGTACCAACATCCCCATCTTTCTCCTTTCACCTCCTTCCCCTGAACTCCATTCCTTTTTTTTTTTTTCAATTGATTGCTTGCTTGGTTCGGTGAACCCATGTAAGCACCAGACTCTGTGCCGGGAACTGGCATTCAGGAGACCCAGAGCCTCCCCTCAAGTGGCTCCTTCTCAAGCCAAGGAGACAAAGAAAGCCGATTACTAGAGCGAGAGAATGTTCCTCCAAGCAGAAGCCAGCATAATACTTCCAACCAAAAACATGGGGCCAGGGAAGAGCCTAGACAAAGCAAGAACCTTCTAGAACCGAGGCAGACACTGGCAAGGACAGTGGCAAGACTTAGGCCAGAGCCGGTACCTGGGGGAGGTATTTGGACTTCAGCCCATATCAACCAATCACGTCCTATTGATCCCATCTCTTTCTCTCTGTCCTGCCCATCCTTGGCTACTCAGGTCTTCATCTCTCACTAAGGCATTGCCTACCTCTGTGCCATCAGCCCATCAGCCCATCTGGGTTCTCATTTGATAATACTGATAACACTACTTAACTGTATATATCCTTTCCGGTTAGCCAGCAGTGGAGGGCTAGTCCAGGCTCCAGGGATAAAAGCCACGGACGTCGCATGGACTTGTGTGGCTAGCTACATAAGACAAAATGAAAGAAGCATGTTAAATCGTATCTCTGGGAGTGAAACGCTCGACGGAGTGCTTGGCTAGCGTGCAGCATGAAGTCCTGGGTTCCAAACTCATCTCTGTGGATGAAGATGCTCACCTCTAGTCCCAGCACATGAGAGGTCGAAGCAGAAGACACAGAGGTTCAAGACTCTCCTTTGCTATACAGCAAATTCAAGGCCAGCCTGGGTTGTGTGAGTCTCGTTCTCTAAATAAATAAATAAGATGATACTCCTGGTACAAGCAATGGTCAGGTCCTCAGTCTCCCCCTCCCACCTTCCAGAGCAGTCCCCTCTCCCCCTAATAATCTACACCCCAGTTGCTCTTCCCTGGGGAGGGTCCACAACTTTTGTTGTTGTTTGGGGGGTTTTTTTTTCTTGATTTTGTTTTGCCTTGTTTTTGACACAGGGTGTGTGTGTGTGTGTGTAGCCTTGGCTGCCTTGGAACTCGCTCTGTAGACCATGCTGGTCTCAAACTCACACAGTCCTCCTGCCTCTGCCTCCCAAGGGTGCTGGGATTAAACACCACCATGACCCGGCACACAAACCCTTTCTTAACCTCCTTTCGTGATGGATAAACTGTGAGCCTTTTCACATAAAGGGCTCTGCTTTCTGACACACCAGGCATACAAACGAGGCAGTGTTCTCGAAGAAACAGAACTGATAGGATGAACTAACACAGCTAAACATCAGTAAGGGGTGTATTAAAGATTTAAAGTGGGTCTCCCACCTATGATAATCCAACCAAGAAAAGTCCCTCCCAAGTGCACCCAGCTTCTTGGCCTTTAGTTACTTCTGACTGTAGTCAAGTTGACAACCGAGAGTAGCTGTCGCATTGCCTTTCAGAACGTAGGCTTGTGAGAATTCAAATATTTGGTTTTCCCACCTATCGTCTCAAAAAGGGGGTGGAGAGAGCCTGCTTTGAAAGTTTAAAAAGCAAAAGGTAAATGGAAATATTTTCCTTTTCATTTCCAATGGTAAGGAAAATTCCCATCCTCCTGAGGTAATGCCAGGAAAAAAAATCTCTGCAGTGTGTTGATGATAGCCTATTACTGGTCTCTCTGAGCTCCTCTCCCCTCATCCATAAAATTAGTCAGGTTGTGGTATGGATTACATATAATGTATGAAAATTGCCCAATTAGTACACTGGCTAATATTGTTGTTAACAAAAATTATTTAATTATGGGAAAATCAAGAAGAAATCTAATCAAAAAAAAAGGAAATGAGATTTTAGAAGGATTATAAAGTAGCCCTATACTAACAAAGAAATAAATGGGTAGGGCTGGAGAGAGGCTCAGTGGTTAAGAGCATTGGCTGCTCTTGAGGAGGATCAAGGTTCATTGCCAGCACCCACATGGTGGCTCACAAACACCTTTAACTCCAGTTCCAGGGGATACGACACCTTCTTCCGACCTCCACAGGCCCCAGGCACACACACGTGGTAAACAGATATACATTCAGACAAAATGTTCATACACAAAAAGTAAAATTATTCTTAAAAATAAGAACAAAAAATAAATGGGGAAAGGGTCACCGTATCATCAGTAAGGACTTGAAAGAGCCTCATCGTGCAGAAGCAGTCCCCTGAGATAGATATCTGCGTCTCCCCTGTGACAGGGACCCTGTTGACCAGCCAACCAATTATCCTGTGTGCTACTGGCAGGAACTTGGTTGACACACAAGAGTGGACAGGAAGGACAGGGAACCACAGACCTAGGCTCTTTGGGATCAATCTCCTAGTTTGTTCAAAAACGGTTCTGAGGGGGCTGGAGAGATGGCTCAGCGGTTAAGAGCATTGCCTGCTCTTCCAGAGGTACTGAGTTCAATTCCTAGCAACCACATGGTGGCTCACAACCATCTGTAATGAGGTCTGGTGCCCTCTTCAGGCATGCATGCAGACAGAATATTGAATACATAATAAATAAATAAAAAAAGGGTTCTGATCAGGGCAGGGCTGTGAGTGAAGAGGAGGCTGCCCTGCTCTAGGAGATCTTTGTTTTCAGAGGAAGAAGGATACGAAAGATGCCCAAGGAGGCACTGGAGAGGCCTTCAGGCCAGTCACATCACCAGCCCAGCCCTCGTGGACACTGCCGGAGACCACAGCCATGCATACAGCAGCCAGTCACAGTGAGTTTTGGGGGCAGAGGCAGGAGCACCAGGCCCAATGCTGCTGACCTCATGAGTCCCCTGGGGCCCAGCCCTCTCCCTAACTCTCTCTCCTTCGCTTCATTCCCACATCACATCAGTTATTTTCTGTGCTGCGGTGACAGGTGACCCGACAGACACAGCTCAAATGAGGAACTATTCATTTGAGCTTGCGGTCTCAGAGGCACTTCAGTCTGCCATGGCCGAGAAGGCGAAGCTGTGCTCGCCGCGGTAGTGGCCAAGACTCACATCTCAGGACATTAAGAAACAGTAAGAGCTAGACGGAAACTAGAGTCATCACCACAGCCCAAGACGTAGCTTGGTACCTTTGGACCACGACTGCGGTGGCCTTTAAAAGCCCGCACAGTTAAACCTGAGCAAGCAACCCTAGAAGGCTCTCTACAAACAGGACATCCCTGGTGCCCTCTGTTTCCAGGAATTCTCTGTGGAGAGTCTTTCACATGCTGTTTGCAATTTTTCTCCCAAGCCCATTGATGGGTGAAACCTCAAGGCCCTTTCTTATTGTTCAGGTGATGCCGGGGGCTTCTTTCTTTAATGTTGATTTTTTTTTATCTTTGATGACGTTCGTGTGCATGTAGGTTGATGTATGCACGAGAAGAAGCCAGCGGCACCGGACCCCACTGGAGCTGCAGCTCCAGGCAATTGTGAGCTACCCAACACGGGGCTTCTGTATGGTGCTGAACTCTCTTAACAGCCCACGCTGTAAATACGCTTCCAACGCCTCACTCACCAAACTATGTTTTCCACATTCTTTGCTCTGGATCTCATGGTAAATCTCGCCAACAGCAATCCCAACCCTGCCCCAGCCTGGGTGCTATGCGGCCGTGCAGTTTGATCGACCGGATAAATTAGACTTTTCCTTTTGAATCCAGCCTTGCTCCAATGTTTAGATTAGGCAGATTCTTTGTCAGAACGTCACATGAATAGCTTCTGGTTCCGTTTCCAGTGGGGTCTGTGCTCCCATCTGAAGGCTGTAAACACAGTGTGCACAGCGTGCTGGTCTTGAGAACAGCACCGAATTTGCACAATAAGCTCTACTTACGGCATCCGTGAGCTTCTGTAGCCTGCACATCTGCTCTTACACCGTCCTCCCGACAATCACTTCTGAAAGCGTAAGTACCACGTATTTGGGGTTCTTACAGTTACCGTCCCACTCCCGATACGATTCTCTCCATCAGGAACTTCCCATGTCATTGTGGCAGAAACGAAAGAGGGAAGCTGTGTCTGGGTTTACTGGGTCAGAGATGATTTAGTTCCTCATGGCAGAGAAAGCATGGTAGCCCTCAGAGCACAAAGAGCATACAGTGGAGACCCCCATACCGGGATGAACCAGGAAGCAGAAAGTACCAGGCGGACTACACCCCGAAAATCTTCATAACTACTTCCACCAGCCAGCTCCTGCCTCGTAAAGGCTTCACGGTCTTCAAAATTTTAACACAAGCTGGAGACAAAGCATTGAGACCATGAGCTTATGTTGGGCCTTCCAGATTTAAACAGATAGGTGTGCTGATCAAGGAGACATTTGCGGGTAACTCTTATCAGACCGCTAAAAATGTCTATACCTGTAACTCTGAGAACGCGGCTGGCGCACACTGTGTGACCCCCACAGTGAGAAGACACGGAGTGGCATCTGTGGTGCCCACTCTTCAGTGACCACTGATTGTGTGCTAGAGTTTACCATGGACCGTCCCCCAAAGGCCCGTGAGTTAAAGGCTTCTTCACAGAATACGGGGCTATTGGGAAGTGCTGGAACACTCAGGAGGTAGGTCTTCACAGAAGGTCCTTAGGTCTCCAGGGCTGTGTCTCCAAAGGAATTTAGAAATCTCAACCCCTTCCTCTTTGCTGCCAGGCCATGAGATAAGTAGTGGCCTCAGACAGAGAATTTCCTCAGTCTCAGATGAGGATGTCTGAGCCCTGTGCCTCTCCTACTTTCACTCCCTTTTGGTTTATTCTCAAAGCCTCACCGTGTATCCCCAGTTGGCCTCAGACACATGCCTCAGCCTCCAGGCCACTATCATTCTTGGCTAGCCTTCCTCTTCCCCACTTTGAAATATTTATTTCTATTATTTTAATTACACGTATGTGGGGAGGGGTATGTGTGCATGAACATAAGTTCCCGCAGAGGTCAGAGGTGTGAGAGCCCCTGTAGCTGGGGTTAAAGGCAGTTATGAGCCACCTGATGTGGGTGGGTGCTGGGGATTGAACTCAGGACCTCAGGAAGAGCAGTATGCAATCTGAACCACTTAACCTCCAGCTCCAGTTTCTCCCTTTGTTAAGGACAGGATTTCATGGATCCAAATCAGCCTTAAAGCTGCTGTAGAACTAAGGATGATCTCAAACGTTTGATCCTCCTGCCTCTATTTCCCAGTGCTTTTTCACGGGTGTACACCAGCAGGCCTGGTTTTATCCTGTAATGGTGACCACACACAGGTTTTGTGATACTAAGCACTCCACCAACTCAGCCACATTCCCACCTTTCTTCTTTATAAGCTAATTATCTCAGGTATTTTGTTTTAGTGAATATTGTAGCTCACTGTATATTGGGCACTTTTTAAAGAGCTTTGTGCCTGTTCTCTCATTTGGTTAATAATAACTGTAGGCAGAGTTTTCTTATTCCACAGCCATTCTCAAATAATCGCTCAGAGTCTTAGTAGTAATTGTAAATGCCTAGCCAATAGCTCAGGCTTATTACTAACTCACTCTTACATTTTAAGTTAACCCGTATTCCTTATTTATGCTCTGCTCTCTCTGCATCTGGCTGGTGACTCCAGACTCTGCCCTCCTTCTTCCCAGAATTCTCCTAGTCTGGCTCTCCTGCCCAATTTCTTCCTGCCCAGCTAATGGCCAGTCAGCTTGTTTATTAAACCAATCACAGCAACACGTATTCACACAGTGTAAAGGAATATTCCACAGCAAATAACCCCAAGGATAAGAGTTCCAATATAATGCTAAATTCATTATATTCCCCTGCTGTGACCCAGAGGGATTCAGCAACTTTCCAAGATCAGCTGGGTAAAGTGGGGTACAAACCAGGGTGCTCTGACTCAGCTGATCCCCTTTTTACAAATACTTTATCAAGTGTATGCATGTGTACCTGAGTCTGTATGTGCGATCCATGCATACAGGAACTCTCAGAGGTGAGAAGAGATGTGTCAGATCCTCTGGAATCAGAGTTCTAGATGGATGTGAGCTGTCACATAGGTGTTGGAAACCAAACCAGGTCCTTGGCAACTGTGATAAGAGATCCTAGCCACTGAGCCATCTCTCCAGGCCCTCAGCTGATGTTCTTAACTAACAAACGAACTTGTCTGCCTGCCCCCAAGTACTGCGCAGACCATGAGTTCTGGGAATGGGCTGACAGAGGTATCAATCACTAGCCACAGAAGGAAAGGGTGCAGACTGCTTTCTGACAGCATCACGGAGACGTCTCGCATGGTCTGTGTCTCCCTCGCTCACACAGCTGAAATGATGAAGGCAACGTCATTGTGTCCTGACTCCACTTGTGTCTGCTTAGACGTCTCAACTTTCCACCCCGCAGCCGCCACATCTGCCTAGACAACACATTGGGGATTACCGTGACCCTGACCATGGACCAGCAGTGTTAACCAGAAGGAGTAAAGTTTATACAGACTAAACAAAGATAACTGAAAATGTATAAAATCAAAATTAACCGTCACGTTGTGTCTGAAATAACCACGGTATTCCAGCTCGGCAGATGTTTCAAGGCTATGCTGACCCTCATCTAACATTGATGGAATTGTGGTTTCTATGGGTTCAGCCTTTAAAAACGCTGTACTCCGGAGCTTCAGCACCAAGAGACTGAGGCATTAGCTCACTCTAGGTCACCCTGGCCAAAATGAAAGGATTCTTAGACTCTTAATTGCCTTAACTCCTGTGGCAGTCTGTGTCTTTCATGTAAGTTATTTCATTTTTTGGAGCCCCAGGAAGATTACCCCCATACACATGACTCAGCCTCACTCTGGACTGCTCTAGGAAATAGAGAGGATTTAGGGGAGTCACACCCCCTGGAGATGCTCCAGGGCTCTGTGCCCTTCCACTGAGCCTAGAAAGGTTTGTAATGACTGCTGTGTGGCCCAGGCACCAAATGGCTAGAGTCCTTCTGGCCCTGCACACTGAACTCAGTTTTGTTTAAGAGGATGGGCCTCTAAAGAGGGCCTTCTTCTGGACAAGAGGGACCATCTCTTTAGGATTAGGAGCAGAAACACTGTGAGAGTGCTTCGTAAGGTTTGAGAAGAAACACGTGACCAGGAGCCATCCCTTGTTCTCCTGAGCTAAACCGAGAGGCCAAAAGCAGAGGGCCTGGCTTCCCGATCATGTCTCTCATGAGAGATCCGGTTTTGGTTTTAGTCAAAGTTGAATGGTCAGCCAACTGTGCGAGCTCTGCTTACAGGGTTATTTTGTTGATTAGTTACTTACTGCGTCTCTGTCTTGTTTTGTCCCCTCCCTGCTGTCTTTTCTGGAAAGAGGAGGGCTGGTCTGCACCCCACGCTCACTCTGACTCAGAGACTAGAAGCTAACCTAGGGCATGCACCTCACCCTTCACAGAGTCATCTGCTCCAACCTGGGGTGTGCAGCTCACCACTTAGCATGCCCTCTGCAGCCCCGGTCCCCTGCTTTATATGAGCGGTGTGAATTCCAGTAAACTGTCCTCTGATGCTGCCTGTCCTCTGTTTTGTCTTTTCATCCACGAACACCCGACCTGCCTCTCCCCATTCCTGCCCCGGCTCCATGTGTCTTTCTCTCCTCACTTGGTCCTTTCTTTCCAATCATTTCTTTCTCTGCTTCTCTCCAGCTCTCCACCCCTCAGACTTTTGTCTCTACCCCCTCACTCCTGCTGCTCAGCTCCTGCTCAGGGTCTCAGCCCCCCTTTTCTCAAAGGGCTTCTGGAGCCCGATGAGAGCAAGCCAGAAAATCTTGCTGACTGAGACCTGCAAGATAAGGCCCCGAATGGGACAGGACAGTGTGGGGGGCACAGGGTGACTTATGGCTACAGGAGCTAAAATGTAGCCCTCCTCTGCCCACACACACAGACACACACACACAATGCTTCCTTACCTTCACTGAGATCCCAAGCATCCTAGTACCCTTGCCAGCCAGTGAGTCCAGGATGCCACCTCAGAGGGGCCACAGGATACAAGGCCCTTAGCTGTGTGACCCTGAGGGAGACTGAGATGGAAGACCTCCCCAGTCCTAATGCCCGCTGTTTCTTTCAGATCTCCAAACACACTTCACCTGAGATAGGGCATTCTTTCTGCTTTCTGTTCTTAAGACTCCCTTTTCTTAAGCCTGTGATCTACCTTTATTTCTGCCTAACAAGTCTGGATAGTCTTGCTTTGATTCCTGTCTTTCCTGGGGACGTGTGGAATGGGAGACCAAATGCTGCCCTCCCCCCAAGCATGCTGTCCGTCCGTCCTGACCTCTCCTCATCTTGACCAGGTCTGGAAGTGAGTTTGTGGGAAGGACAAATCACTCCAGCACATGGCTCTGGCAGGCCTTGCCCTTCTCCCTCTGCCTTGCTGGAAAGCAGTGGGTTACATTCCTGCAGCTAGCCCCCATGCTCTCTTCCCTTCCATGGCCAATCCATCCTCCTGAGGCTGACTACCAAGGTCCAACTATCAAACTACTGAAATCCAGCAATCAAAAGCACCGGTTGGCTCACTTAATTAACATATCCAATTAAAATTAAACACCACATTTTAACATGGGGTTCTCCTTGTACCTTTATAAACAGCCATTTTTCTATTGGCTCCATCTGTCTCCTCTCTATGCAGAGGGAATCTAATCCTTTGTCCCTCTGGAACAAATACCCCTGTCCCCTTTCCCTGGGTCCCTTCCCTTTTCCCTCTTCCTCTATCTCCTACCTTTGTCTCTTATCCCTGTCTTCTGTCCCTCTGGGGCAAATAAATCTTCTTTGTGCTGAGAACTTGGCCCTGGGAGTCCTAAGCTGACTCGTTTCCTTTCAGCCAGGATCTGTGGACAAGCACAGGTCAAGAGTGCAAGGAACCCAGGAGCTGCCCAGATCTGCGGCTGGAATTTACTGAGAGTGCCCTTCCCACTAGGGGTCTCAGTTTCTTTCTCTAGAAGCAAACACTGACATCGCTAGACTTCTGTGCAAAGGCTGATCCTGAAGAAGGCTCTCTGGCCGGGTTCAGATGTCTCCAGGCTCTGCCCTTCCGGCCCAGAGAACAGATCTGTTGGGAGCTGAAGTGACCGGCAGTGACTCAGAAACCACGAACTGATGGGCTCTTGCCTTTCTCCTCTACTGCTAAACCACAGAATGGGCTGTGATTGCTCTCAAGGAGGATCCCCGTACTCCAAAGAACATTCTGCCCTGCACAGCTGAAACCAAAGGGTCACCACTCACAGAACAGAGCCTCGAGGTCCTGAGGATGTACCTGGTGCCAAATGAGACTCCTTCCAGAAATGCTCTCTGTGGAAATATCCTTCAGGGCATTCGTAATAGCAACAGTAATGACGTCCATTTACTCAGTGTCCTTCATAAGCCACTGTCACTCTGCCCTAACTGGAGGTTCAGCAGCCAAAAATCCAACCAATTGCTGGTCAAATATTCGGGGAGCTGGAGGTTGCATCTATACTAAACATGTAGGGACTGCTTTCTTTGTCATTGTGTCCCCCAAATAATCATTGATATATGTTTTGTTTTGTCTTGCTAAGTTTGACTCTCATGTAGCTCAGGCTGGCTTTGAAATCACTGTGTAGCTGAGGATAGGCTGTCTGATCAGAAATTCCTGATCTTGCGGCTCCAAAGTGCTGGGATTACAGATGTGCCGCTAGGGTATCCGGCTATTGTTACATTGTTGCTAGGATGCCCCATTGTTACATTGTTGCTAGGATGCCCGGCTATTGTTAACAACTATTTACACAACATTTACAATGTATTCAGTGCCAGGCAGAGGGGCTGGGGAGATGGCAAAGTGGGCTAAGAGTGCGCAATCATAGGAATTGGAATTAAAATCTCCGCCACAGAGCCACATCCTGTAAACTAGCATCAGTGGGTCAGAGTCACGTAGATCCTGGAAGCTCCCTGGCAAGGTAGCCTAGACAAAAGAGCAAGCTACCCCCTCAGTGAGAGACCCTGTCTCAAGGTAACAAGGGAAGAGTGATAGGAGGGGCCTGAGGACCAGAGAGATGGGAAAACATGAGGGTGTGTTCAAGGATCGTGCTGGAGACCCCTTCTTTGCCACTGTCACCCTCCTCCAGGAAGCCACTCTGAACATGCCTGTCTCCTCCCACAGACCCACACAGTCTGTCTTTTTCAGGAAAGTCTTGGGATGTTTTTCTTCCTGCACTGAAGGGATTTATTCTCCATTCCCTCCCCTGGAAGGTGAGTTGTTGTTATGATTAGTGTAGAGGAAATAGCTAGCACTAAACACACTCATGAGGCTGATTAATGAGTTCAAAATGCAATTTATTAACTTACACTGAGAAATGAAAGCCTCCAGCAGCCGGGAATTCTGAAGCTGGCTGGTCAGCGCAATCTCTTTCAGGAAGGGCAGACTTTTGGGAGAGAAAATCAATACTAGAAGATTCTTTATTCAGTACAAAGTCAGTAAAGGAGCTGATGGATTGACACACAGGTGGAGCCTGACACACCTCCAAAGCCTCCTGCCTGCCAAGGACCAGAATATCTAAGTCAGAGTGTCCTGGCATCATCTCTGGACAGCTCTGGATTTTTCTGGATCCTATGGAGAACCTACCTTTAGGACGTTTTCATCATTGTTCTAGCCGGATCACTCCAGTTCTTGTTTGTTTAGGTTCACTTCTGCAGTTTAACAAAACTGAACAGTAAGTTCCAGTCCACAGAAGAAGAGGAGGAGGAAGAGGACAGGCAACTGCCCTCTATATCAGTCCTGCTCCTTTCTCGGGAGCGTGTGCATCCCCGTTATGTTCTAGTCCCACATTTCCTCGGGATGGGGGATCACGGATGGAAAACATGGTGCCAGAAGCCAAATTATCCAGGTTTGAATCCTGGGTCTGCATGGACATGCTGTGGACACATTATCGATGGCAGTTTCCCCTTCTCTAAGTCGAGGGTCACGGGAGCACCTACCCCAATGTGAATCAAGAGAATTCGATGGCTGAGTACACGTGAGGTGCTTAGAGCCGTGTCTGGCATCTGGGAAGCAATCGATACTTGTTAGTGATGATGAATAATTCATTTCATAGATGAGAAAGCTGAAGCCCAGAGAGATAGTCAACCGAGATCATGCGGCCAATGAGGGGTGAAGGTATAATTCCGCACTGCAGAGCTTGCTCCAGCTACCAAAGTCTCTCCTCAGACACCCTCCTACTTTTTGTATTAATGCATACTAACTGTACATACGATAGAGACTGAGTGTGAAATTCCACACATGCTCACACATGCAAGGGTCATTTCCACTTCCTCCGCCCTTCCTGCAGCATCCGTCCCAGTCTCTAGGAACTGTTTGTCTGCTCTCAGAATGACTTTCTTCCCATCCCTGAGAGAGAACACTCTGTCCTTGGTTTTCTCTGCTTGGATTATTTATCTTCCTTGGCATGATGGCCACCAGCTCCATTGCAGCTTCACTGCAACTGACGACCCTGCTTTGTGAAGATTAGGTGTCTTGTCCTTGAACTTCGGAACGCTAAAGGAGAGGTCATTTTTAAGATGCAAATACCCACCTACCTACCAGAATGGGTACAAATCTGAAAGAATGAAATGTTAGGGTCCCTTGGTGTTTGGGACCCTGGTGGTTAAATAAACACCCACTGGATCAGTCAGGTTTAACCCAGGAACGAGATCTCTGTCTCCCCCCCCCCGTGTGTTCTCTAGAGGAAGAGAACTGATAATAATATGACTCTATCTCTATATAAAGGGGCTTTATGAGAATGACTTGCAGGCTGTGTTCCAGCTAGTCCAACAATGGCTGCTTAGTAATAGAATGTCCAAGAATCCAGCAGTTGTTCCTTCCACATGGCCTGATGTCTCAGCCGGCTGGAATGAAGAAATAGTCTCCAATGCCAGAGAAGGAATGGACTTCCCAGAAAGAATGAGGACAAGCAAGTGAAGAGCAAAGGCTTCTTTCTCCCTTGTCCCTTATTTCAGTTGCCATGAGAGGGTGTTGCCCACGTTTAAGGTCTTCAGACCTCAAGTGATCCAGTGAACTAAAAACCTCGAAGGAGTACCTAGTGGCTCGGATTTTTAACTAATTTTAGATGTAGTCAACTTGACAACTAAGAATAGACATTGTATGTGTGCAGTGTGTGTGTGTGAGAGAGAGAGAGAGAAATGTGGTGTGTATAGGTGTATATGGGGGTGAGGAGGGGAGGTGTGTGTGTGTGTGTGTGTGTGTGTGTGTGTGTGTGCAGTGTGTGTGGTATGGTGGTGCGTGCATAGACTGTGTCTGTTTGTGTGCATGAATGTGTGTGTTATGTCTGTGTGTGTGTCTGTGTGTGATACATAACCTGTGTGTTACAGGGATTTGGTCTCATTTAAATATGGACAATGATCGAGTCATCTTACATGGCTTACCTCACACCTGAGCTCCAGTTCCTGGAGTCAGACAGCCATGAGGGGGAGACCCCATATGCTTGAACTGGAACCCCAAGAGATGGACAGAAGCCTTAAAACCCTGTCAGTTCTTCTTGTCACTGGTGATGTAGTTTGCAGAAGTCACAGGCCTTTCCCATGGCTGTCACGTTAGACATTCCTGACTCAAGAGCAAAGAGGAAAGCGGCTATGGAAACATGCCAAACAGGCCTGCCAGAGAGATAAGGCAAAATGTGTTTGAGCTACAAAATGACTGTTGCTTCCTGTCCACACTCCAAATGCTCTCCAGAATCTTCCTTGGGACCCACCCTTACCAAAAACACTCAGAAAGGAAATTCTACTCTCCAAATCTCTACTCTTTAAACTTACCACACCTACCCTTTGACCAAGCCATTCCACTTAAGATTCACCTGAGAAATGAGTGTGTGTGTGTGTGTGCCTACCAGCTAAGAGCGGCAGAGTGCTCACAACAGCTTTGTTCAGAAGAACCCAGGGCCAGTAGCCCACCAAGAACATAGACGAGCAGATTGCCTTTATTCACGCGATGCACACTACTCCACAATACAAAGGAAGTTCAAGGTCATCCTCAGCTACTTAATGAATAGGAGACCAGTTTGGGATACAGAAGACTCTGGAGAAAGAAAGGAAGAGAGGGAAAGAGGGATGGAATGAGAGAGAGAGAGAGAGAGAGAGAGAGAGAGAGAGAGAGAGAATAAAATGTACAATTCTACTTTTGTAAAGGTCATGATGGGCCAAGCTGATTGAGAGGGATGGAAGGACAGTTGGTTATCGCTGAGGGGAAGGGTGGCTTTGCTGTCTTCAGTCAGAAGGTCTTCCATATTGGTTACTTTCCCATTACTGTGACTACATACCTGACAAGATAACTCAGGGAACAGCAACTTATTTTGGCAGTTGAAGAATACCATTCATCAGGGCGGCAGGAAGGAACTTATAACACATTTTCCCCTTATATCTTGGAGGAGCAGGAAGCAGAGAGCAGACCAGAGGCAGACTTGGGTTACAACTTTAGAGGTTCACCACCTAGTGTCTTGCTTCCTTCAGCCAGGGCTGGCCCCATTAGCTGCTTCTCACAGCAGTACCAACAGCTGGGGAACAGCAGTCCTTGAGTAGCAGGTGATAGACCTACTGTCTTAATTAGGGTCACTGTTGCTGTGATGAAACACCATGACCAAAGCCACGTGGGGAGGAAGGGGTGAAAGTTTACACTTCCTTATCACTGTTCATCACTTATGGAAGTCAGTACAGAAACTCAGACAGGGCAGGGACCGGGAGACAGGACCTGGTGCTGAGGTCATGGAGGGATGTTTCTTACTGGCATACTCCCTATGGCTTGCTCAGCCTGCTTTCTGATAGAACCCAGGACCACCAGCCCAGGGGTGGTCTCACCAACAATGGGCTGGGCCCTCCTCCATCAATCACTAGTTAAGAAAATACCCCATGGTCTTGCCTGCAGCCCAACCTTCTAGAGGCATTTTCTCAGTTAAGGTGCCCTCCTCACTGATGACTATGGCTTGTGTCAACTTGACAGAAACCTAACCAGGACATCTGCCCATATGTGAAAGTTCACTGGAATTTTACATTTAGATTAGATCTCCTGTTAGATTTTTGAGTCAGTGTAAAGAGACAGTAGGCAGAAAAGAGACAGGGTTCTGACCTTCAACAGACAGGGCTGTGTTTATTAATGCACACAGCAAGGACTGACCTCTCTCCCTCAGGAAATTGAGGGGTCTACAGGGGAGGGAGGTTGCTGCACCCCTTTATAGGGGCAGGGTGAAGGGCTTGAGACTCAGGAAACTGGCAACCACAGCCCACATATCCTCCTGCAGCCTCTCCTTCCTGAAATGGTTTGCTCAAGGCAAGAGAGGTGTCTCAACGACATTCCTTCCTCGGGTGACCCAACAAGCCCGCGTGTGTGCGACAGGGCTCCTGCTTTAAAGAGCATGGTGCTCTATCAGACAGGACCCTCAGGGCTTAGTACTCTGAACTGTGGGAATGACCTAGGAGCTGGAGAGATGGCTCAGCAGTGGAGAACACAAGCTGCTCTTTCAGAGGACCTGAGTTCGGTTCCTCTGCCCTCCACAGGCACAGAGCCCATCACAGACATATACGCATAATTAAAATAAAACTTCCTATGTTTTGGGATGTATTTTTCTTACATGTATGGATGTTTTGCCGACACGTATGTCTGTGTACAGTGCCTATGTGGGCCAGAAGGGGGTTTTGGATACCCTTAGAACTGGAGTTACAGACAGCGTTCGCTGCCATGTGGGTGCTAGGAATTGAACTGGGAACCTCTGAAAAGCAGCTAGTGCTCCTAACTGCTGAAGCATGTCTCCAGTCCGTCTCGAAAAACCAAATAAATAGTAAATAGATAAATTCTAATACCAAACGGTACTGACCACATAGCCCTCCATCAAACAGGAGGTTCCTTCCCAGTAACACACAGAGTGTGTTCAACTCTGCAGCTTTCGGCTGTAGCGTTCCAAGCAGATGAATGGTTTCCTGCTCTCATGGATCACCCTCTGGGAGCTGCCAGGAAGCTTCTCTGTTCCTATCATGCCTTCTTCCATCACTCAGCTGCCGTCTCCAGCTATGGACAGAACCCAGCTGAGATCCAAAACCACTGCTCTATCTTGAGAGGCTGATTCCTGTAAGGACAGTCAGGCAAGACCTACACTCAAATGAACCAAATATTTCAAAATGAGTGTTCCTCCCTCCTTCCCTCTCTCCCTCCCTCCCTCCCTTCCTTCCTTCCTTCCTTCCTCCTTCCCTCCCTCCCTCCCTTCCTCACTTCCTTCCTTCTTTTCCTTTTTTGCTTTTTTGAGCTCCTGTAAACTCAGGCTATACACACCATGTAGCCGAGGCTGGCTTTAACTTGATTCTCCTTCCTCTACTATCCAAGTGGACTTGCAGCCATCTGAGGATTAAAGCTAGGATTTTTGGTGCATGCTAGATCAGCACTCCACCAAAGGAGCCACATCCCCAGGGCCCCTCTCATTCTTAGCATAGATTGTGTCGGTGGGGTGGCTGACTGGTTAGAAGTGCATGCTGTATGAGCCTGGTGGCCTGAGTTCATTTCATCTTTGTGACCCACGGTGGAACGGGAGAACGGACTCTTGCAAACTGTTCTTGACCTCCACACAAACCATCACACACACACCAATGACACTAAATAATTTTTTATAAATTTTATCATATTTATTTGTGTGTATATGTTGTATTAAAAAGAAAACAATCATGAGAGCTTCTGTGGAGGGGATAGCATCAGTGTAAACTCGCAGGCCCGCAGAGAAAAAACATCATTTGTCCACACCTGAAAGGTGTCTCATCTTAAGAGAAGAGACGCTTAAGAAGTGCCAGTGCCCAATCCAGGGATGAGGAGGCCCGGGTACAACACACACACGCACACACACACCAACCTAAGTCGGCAAGAGGAGTAGGATCCACATTAGAGTCAGGCCAGGTAGGGCCAATAGGCTCCAATCTCACTGGGCCTCCAGGTGACGCCTAACAACCTCTTCCACCTACCAAAGCCGGACATCAGCTCAATCAGAGCCCCTCGCTTGAGGAAGGGAGGCTGTAGGATTCCTGAAGGCTCCACCTCGTTCTCTGGGCTTCCCCCTGCTTAATCAGCCCGAGCTCTATGCACTGCCACTGGGGTGGAGCTGATTTATCCTCCTCTAACTTCAGAATCTGGGCTTACCATCCTGTCTTCCCTTCCCACAGGGGCTCAGACTTTGAGAGTGAAAAGGTCTTGAATCAAATCTAGAAGTTCTAGATGAAGCTGGCCACCCACAAAAGGATCCGAAGCAAATGAGTTTTGGAGATCGCTGACAAGTAGCTCCCACAAGATGGGCTGCCACATTGACTCACACAGAACAGCGGATATGCTCTGTGGCCCTTTGAGTTCACCAAAGATGGATCTCTCTCTCTCTCCCATTCTCTCTCTCTTTCTCCCTCCCTCCCTCTCTTTCTCTCTCTTTTTCTCTCTCTCTCTGTTTTAATGATGTATTTGTGTTTGGGGCTGTATGATTTCTCAATTCTCTCTTTATAGCACACGTGTGTAAACACAATCAAAATGGACAGGGCCCTTTAGTCATTTGCACGAAGGACTGTTCAGCGATTGCTGTATGTAAAGAACCACTCCTCATGCTGCAGGTACAACAGTAAATGAAAACCCCCGAATCGGGGACAAGGGGTGGTGGTGCACAACTTTAATCCTGGTACTCTGGAGGAAGAGGCAGGAGGATTTCTGAGTTCGAGGCCAGCCTGGTCTACAGAGCTAGTTCCAGGAGAGCCAAGGCTACACAGAGAAACCCTGTCTCTAAAAGTAAGTAAATAAAAAGCCGCAGATTCCTGTTGCTACTCAGTTATAGGAGAAAACTGACAATGAATAACAAACCTAAGGAGTAAATAAAAAGCACATCAGGAGGTTGAAGGTGCTGTGCCATTGCTTCCCCCATCACTATGGCAAAGAACCTGGCAGAAGTGACTGGAGGGAGGAGATTTACATTCAAGTGTGATCAGCCCATCCTGGTGAGGAGGGCAGGGTGGCAGAAACATGCAGGGCAGCACATTCCCATCCTGGTGAGGAGGGCAGGGTGGCAGAATCATGCAGGGCAGCACATTCCCATCCTGGCAGATCAGGGCATGGAAACCTAGAGTTGGGACCAGATGTAAACATCACCTGCAAGACCCAACCTCAGCGACCCGCTTCCGCTAGCAAGGTCACACGTCCCAAGGCCTTCACAAACTCCTGAAGCAGGGACACTAGCTTTGCTACCAAGTGTCACACATCAGAAGCCGGAAGGACATTTTGCTTTCAACCCAACAAAAGGAAGAGAGAATGGGAGCAGGGTGTGGAATTGAGAGTGGGAACCTGGGGTTCAGGATGAGGTAGCTTTGGCTGGGAAGGTCTGAGCCAAACCCTAACGGCTGCAAGCCTTGTCATAGTATCACAGACACATCTGGCTACTAAGTACGTAATCTCCATCCCTGCACCTGTATTTGCATCCAGTAATCATTCACAAATTAAATGGATAGGGCTGGAGATGGTGGCTCAGCTGGGAAAGTCCTGGGTTTGATACCAAGCACGGCATAAAAATATAGTCTTTTCTGACTGTCCTAGAAGTCCACTTACAATCAAGACAGAAGCAATCCGGTTTAGGATGGTGCCACACTGCAGACAGAGCTTGTATCTTGATGGCATCATTAAGTCGCTGAACTGACCAAGCCTTGTGTCTCTGTCTCTAGATCTGCTATCACATGAAATATATAATATATCTTGTTGCTTAAGTCATTCGTGTGGACTACGCCTGCTGTAGCCCACCAGTGTGGACTACGCCCACTGCAGCCCACGGGTGCGAACTACTCCTGCTGCAGCCCACGGGTGCAGACTACCCCCGCTGCAGCCCACGGGTGCGGACTTCTCCCGCTGCAGCCCACAGATGTGGACTACTCCTGCTGCAGCCCACGGGTGCAGACTACCCCCGCTGCAGCCCACGGGTGCGGACTTCTCCCGCTGCAGCCCACGGGTGTGGACTTCTCCCGCTGCAGCCCACGGGTGTGGACTTCTCCCGCTGTAGCCCACAGGTGTTGAGGCTCCCCCTGCAGTCTGCAAAGCCCCCATTCTTCAGTGGATGAGTCAAGCAAGAAATTCTTCTGTTTTTAATTTTAAATGTTAAATTATTAAAGAGATAATACCTGCACCAGGTCTTATTTTTTAAAATGTACAAAGGTTATACAGTAAAACATAAATCTAGGGCAAGGGTCATAGCTTGGGGATAGAACACAATTTGATCTCCTACATTCCTCTCAACAGCAACAGAAAGGAAGGAAGGGAGGGAGGGAGGGAGGGAAGGAGGGAGGGAGAGAGGGAGAGAGGGAGGGTAAGAGAGAAAGAAGAGGGGGGGGGCTCTCATCTATCAAGAGTACCCAATGTGCATGCAGGATGATGTTAAAGAGTTAGAATTTCCACAGTCTCTGTTGTTCAGATCATATCTCCAAACCCATAAAACGGCTTGTGATTCAAGTAGTCAGTCAGTCAGTTGTGCAAACCTGGTGTCAGGACCAGTCCCTGCCCTCTCCTGCTAGCCTTCCAGCCCAATCCAGAATGCTGGCCAGCTTTTGCTACTGCTTCCTCTGAGTTCTTCCAGAGACAGTCTCTGCATCTAACGGTACAATGTGTGCATGACTGTGGTATCACTATTGCGTCCCACATGCTTTTGACACAGGTGGCAGCATGCTGTCAAATCGTTCTGTCTCTTATTTTGTTAATGGTATCTTTAGTGTGTTTGTATCTGTTCTGTCTCTTTCTCTGCGTGTCAGTGCACATGAGAGATACCTTTGTGTGTGTGTACACAAATATAGAAACCAGAGGACAACCATGGGTGTTTCTCGGAAGACATCCACCTCACTCTTTCATCTGGGGCGTCTCATTGACCTGAAGCACACCAAGTAGGCTGGGCTGGGCTGGCCGAAGAGTTCTAGATGTCCATCTATCTCTGTGTCCCTAGCTCTGGGATTACAACTATGTACCATGAAAACTTTTTCTGTGTGTTTCCTGGGGATCGAAGGTAGGTCCTTATGCTCATAGAGCAAGCAATTAATCAACTCAGCTGTCTCCCCAACCCTTAACTAACTTGTTATGTTTCCTTAAAAGATGTCCTTTATGTGTGCACGTCTGTGTGCATGCATGTGTGCACGTGTGTGTGCGTGCGTGCCATGTACATCATGGAAGATGTCCAATCCACTGGAACTGGAGTTACACGCAGTTGCAAGCTGCCTGGTGTGGGTGTTGGGACTGAACACAGGTTCTCTGGAAGAACAATATACTCTCTTACCCAGTGGGTCATCTCTCCAGCCACATTCGTATATTTAGTTCTGTTCCGCAAAAGAACGTGTAGCCCCCACTCTTATTTTTATAATTTCAACATTTAATTTCCTTAAGTTCAACACTAATCTGGGAGTATTTATGTACGGAGTAGGATTGGAGACCCTAATGCCTCCTTGGTGATCTGAGGCTGTTTGACAACTTAATAAGCAACTAAAAATGATGCAAACGTGCACACTTCAAGAATAACTGCAGGATCATTTTCTAAAATGTGAATTTCCAGATCAAAGAGTAAGTACATTTTAAAGTTAATAGCCATTTATCAAACTGACCTTCAAAGCAGCCATACCAATTAACACCCGCACCCGTGATAGATGAGCGCTCCTCTCTTCTCCACAACTGAGGAGCCTCGCAGATCGACTCTGGAGAGCACACAAAGGGGGATGCTGGCCTGTGAGACGACCCTAATCATGACTAAGACACGGATGCAGATCTGTGAGATGAAGATGCTTGCGAGTCTAGTGATGCCGGACTTGAATCCTGGCCACTCAGTTTGCTTTTAAACAAGGTCTCAACTATCTTTCAGGCTTTGCTGTTACTCACGCTGTAGTCAAGGATGTCCTTGAACTTCCGGTCCTACTTCACCTACTTCCGGTCCACTTCTTATCACCTGACACTGAGATCGCTGACAAGGTCAACACGCCCAGTCTCAACTACGTGTTCTCTGTGTAATTTAAGCAAATGCCTTAGCTTGGGGTGGGCCTCATATCCCTCATGTGCAAAGCATAAATCTTTTTAAAACCATACCTGGCCATTATAAAGAGCCAGCAGACGAGAGGCGCGTACAAAGTCCCTGGGACTGATGCTGTAGCAGACAAGCGTCTGAACCCAAGTCTCCTCCGTGATCTAGATTTGACTCAGGCAAGACCTGGAGAAGTGTTGTGCCTGAGGTAGAGGGTGCCGTTCTGAATGCACCCTGTAAGAGGTGCCAGGAAAGCTCAGGCTAAGGAGAAAAAGTAGGGACTGATTCAGGCCTCAGAAGCAGAGGAGAGAAGTGTGTGGACTGAGAGACTGAGACTCACTATGTGGCATAGATTTTACCTAAAGGGAGATACACAAGATCATTGTGGGGTTTTTTGTTTGTTTGTTTGTTTGTTTTGGTTTTTCAAGACAGGGTTTCTCTGTGGTTTTGGAGCCTGTCCTGGAACTAGCTGTTGTAGACCAGGCTGGTCTCGAACTCACAGAAATCCGCCTGCCTCTGCCTCCCGAGTGCTGGGATTAAAGGCGTGCGCCACCACCGCCCGGCTTTGTTTTTGTTTTTGAGACAGGGTTCTCAGCATAGCTTTGGCTGTCCTAAAACTTGCTTTAGACCAGGCTGGTCTCAAACTCACAGAGATCTTCCCGCCTCTGCCTCTCAAGTCCTGGGATTAAAGGCGTGTACCACCACCACCTGGCTGAACACTGTGGGTTTTTTTTAAATATTTATTTATTTATTATGTATACAGCATTCCTTCTATGTATGCCTGCAGGCCAGAAGAGGGCACCAGACCTTATTACAGATGGCTGTGAGCCACCATGTGATTGCTGGGAATTGAACTCAGGATCTTTGGAAGAACAGGCAATGCTTTTACCCTCTGAGCCATCTCTCCAGCCCCGACTGTGGTTTTTTAAAATACTGTAAAAGTTGATATTTTATGCCCACACATGAACATGTACACATACATCACACACAAGAAAAGTAGGTAAGTAGGTAGATACACAGATAGATACATAGATAGAAAGATAGATACATAGATAGATACACAGGCCTCCCATGGATATCAACAAAGCATCGCATATCAAGTTGCAGTAGAACTAAGCCCCTCCTCTTGTATTAAGGCTGGGCAAGGCAACCCAATATGAAGAATGGGTTCCCAAAAACATTAGGGACAACTCCTATTCCCACAAGAAGACCATAAACGCCCAATATATGTCAAGGGCTTAGGTTGGTCCCACGCAGGCTCCCTGGTTGTGGATTCAGATTCTGTGAGCTCCTATGAGCCCAGGTTAGTTGTTTCCGTGGGTTTCCTTGACTCCTCATACTATCCTTTCCTCCCTCTCTTTAGCAATATTCCCTGAACTCAACCTAATTAAAGCTAGACTGTGGATCCCTTCATCTGTTTCCATCAGTTACTGGATGGAGGCTCTCTGATGACGATCGGGCTAGCACCCAATGAGCATAGCAGAATATCATCTGGCATTATTGTACGACATTTTTTTCTCTAGTGTTTGGTTCTATCCTAGGTCTCTGGGCCATCCAGTCTCTGAGTCCTGGCGCTCCAGGCTCACTCTCGAGGCATGTGTCTGAGGCTGGACCAATCAATGGTTGGCCAGGGACTGGGACTTTTTTGCAACAGGATGCCCTCAAAGAATCAGTGACGTCACACGCACAAGGTGCTCACTTCACTTTCTGGAATACAGAAAGTGCCTAATAAATGTGACCATTGTAATTACAGCAAGCATAAACTAAGGAGTTTGATTTCCTCGGTTATAGAACCCATCCTGTTGTGGAACATCCCATTATTAACAAAGAAGACGGTTAAGCCAAAAAGGAAAACCACCCCTCACTCTCCCAACAGTCAATAATTTTCATTTTTGCATATTCTTCTCTTGACCCTGTCAAATGAGCACTTATTTTGCATGTCGGCAGTCCGTGTTCATGCACTTTATCAACAAGCACGTTATAAACAGTTTCCATGTCTCTGCATAGCCTCGATCATTACCATCTTTGCGGGTGTACAGTATTGTATTGAAGAGATCAGCCATGATTTTCTTAACCATCTCACTGCCTGGAGAAAAGAAAGCGAAGCGCCCGAGTGATGCCTAGGGCTTTCTTTTTTCACCTATTGAATTAAGTTCTTTAGACCAATTCCCAGACGAGAGCTTAGTGAGTGAAAGGATAACAATACTTTCAAGGTTCTTGCTACATTTACTCGATTGTCTTGCAGACTGGCACGCTGCTTCCAAAGACGCAGAAGCACAGACTTTGCCCAGTCTTGCCAGCGCGGGATGATGATGTCTGTTAAATTCTGCTAATTTAATCAGTCTGAAATGCTATCCCGATTCAGCTTTCATTTCCATCTCTTTGATCACAGACAGTTTGAACTGTTTTCCAAGTATCTGTTTGCTCTCTCCCTACCCAGCTGGGTGAAGCAGCCAGCACACAGCTCCCGCTTTGTCTATTGAAGTCTTTCGAATCCTGTGATGGATTGAAGGAGCCCCTCGACAGAGCCAGATTTGGCCATGGAGGCTTCTCAGCTCAGCAGAATGATGCATGCTCAGGACTACACCTTAGGAAGATCCATCCTCAGATTAATTGAGGGAAATGAACTGAACGGCAGAGACGGCTGTCAGCGGGATCTTCATGGGGGCTTGAACTGGGAAGAGATCCCAGACTCCCAGTCTGTAGGGGTCTTATGTCCCTCTTCCTAAAGCTTGTGGCTTTTCTCTTCACCCCCATCCTACAATTCCCCTCTCTCATGGACTTGCCCTCCCTTGAAAACCTAGTGAAACTAAGGACCAGTCTGCCCTGTCCATCACTATACGGCTAAAGAAAGTCTTTCCCAAAGAGGATCCCACAGGGAAGAGATGACAAACACCCAGGCTTATGTGGCATCTTCATAGAGGTGATGAAAAGACAGGAGCTCACAGCAAGAGGGAGCCCGGACTCATCGACTTTTTGCTCTCTCTAATATGGTTCCCCGACTAAGAGTCCAAGGCAACCCATCTAATAAACACCACAAGCAGGACTTCTGAGCCCTGCCCCACCCCACTTTACTTTTTCACCCTCTGATGAATACCAACATGATCCTTGTACCACCATTATTAGGGATTAGAGCTGCCCCAGCGAACGTGTGTGTGATGTATCACAGACATTGCTTCCAGGTGCACAAAATAAATAGAATCAGAGAAAATGCAGACTCCGCATTAGGCAAGGTCACAAGTTCACGGTCTAAGGAGACAAGGGGCCTTCTTCCTACGACACAGTGGGACCCAACTTCTGAATTAATAAACTTCCAGTAAGTCGAATCCTGACTGAGGAGCAGCACTGCGTGGGGCTGCCAGAGAGGAGAAGTTAGTATGTACCGGGATGCAGAGGCCGGCTCTGCGGCTGCTCAGTCTTGTCTCCTTTTGATGAAGTCATGTGACTTCTTGGCAGAGCTGGCCCCAAGCTGTATGAGAACAGGGCACAAGTACAAATAGAAATACTATGTAACATAGGTTGGGAGTTCTCTACTCACACAGCAGCGAAAGCAAGCAAGACTTCCCCTCAAAGTAACCCTTGTTTCCCAAGCCACAGGCACCCTTCCTGCATTCTTCAAAGAAACCTAATATTAGAAATCTAGATTCAAATTTAGAATGATTGGATTCCATATGGTTCTACACAGAAATATACCGCGTTCTAGTCTCTTGCAAGTGTCGTTTCACCTAAACAAGGGTCCTTGGGGATATGCACATAAAAACCCCTTCCTAGCATTCCCGCCAAAGCACCTTCCTGGAGCCCAGCTTCTGCTATGGGGACACACAACAAAAAGATGAGTTAAAGAAAGGACTCAGGGGTCTCCTCAAAGAAGAGTTGGACCATTTGAGAAAAAGACACTGCCGTCCCCACCAGGGTCATACAGGCTCCAGGAGGGCACATCTCCCCTGCTTTAAGTAGTTCTTATTCCATTGAGAGATATTGGCTGGAGAAAGGGCCAGAAAAGAGTTCTAAGAGCATGGAACTCAAGGCAAGACTCCTCCTGCACAACTACAAGATGGCTCCGGTTTCTTCAAGCTCATGTTCCATTTGTTAAAAGGGCTCTAAACAAACCCTCCCTCACAGAGGGCACAGAAGTTGGTGGCCTGAAGTAAGTACTTAAACACAGTACCATAAATAATGTGAGCTGGATCCTCTGGAACTGGAGCAACAGACAGTTGTTAGCTGCTATGTGGATGCTGGGACCAGAGCCCTGGTCCTGTGCAAGAGCAACAAGCACCCTTAATCAGTGAGCCACCTCTCCAGGTCCCAAACTTGACCTCTAAATGAATATGGTTTGGGATTTTTTTTATTCCTCAATTTAAAAAGGATCTGCTGTTGTTTCCTGTCCCCATCAGGGTGGCAGAGCAAGGCGCAGGGCTCAAGGAGAAGACGCTGGGCTGCAGAGGTGCATTGTAAGAGTGTGCCGTATGCTGGGCTGCAGAGGTGCATTGTAAGAGTGTGCCGTACGCTGGGCTGCAGAGGGGCATCCTCGAGAGTGTGCCCGTACGCTGGGCTGCAGAGGGGCATCTGCAAGAGTGTGCCATGTGTGGTCACTGAGCAGATCAGAGGAATGCAGAGGACACTCACCAGCCCTACACGGTGAACGGTGAGAGAGCTAAGGAGCCCCAGATGAGGTATGGCAGAGTCTCTACAAACCCTAACCATCTACTGAGAGCCCACCGGAGCTGGGCAGGTGGGAGCAGCGAGGAACCTGGCTGACAGACTCCACTTTCAGTAGCCCAATCTTCGAAGCCCCCGAGAACCAGGAATGCCAGAAACCTGGACTCTTGGGAACACCGAACCCATAGTGTTCATTTCAACAATGGGGAAACTGAAGCCCTGAAAGGCCATCACACGTTACACTCACAGACAGAACTCAGGCTGGGACTTCTGGTTCAGGTTGGGAATCCTGACACCACACAGGGCAACCTTGCTGAGCATGTGCCAGGAGAGGGTGGCTAGGTCAAGCTCAGCCAGGGAGGCCGCTATGACTAAGGACTCTGGAGCCTAGCACTGCCTCTTCTTCCTGATGAACTTAGGTCCTAACTCTGCCTTTTACCCTTAGGCTGCAGATCCTAGTCTCCGGGTCACTTTACATGTGGCTAAAACCACAAATAATGACATTATTTAGCATTATTGAGCACAGGGTCAGAGACTATGAGATTCTTTCATGCTTTGCTTCATCCAATCTTCAATCAACTCTATGACCTGGAAACTAAGACAGTTCCTCTTCCATTTTCTACACGAGAAACCTGGAGGCTCAGGAAAGTGAAGGCACTTACTTGGTGATGGTCACCTGTTTAGCTAGTGAGTTGTGGACAGAAACTCTGCAGAACCTCTACGTTCATGGCCACTGAGCAAGCTCACAGTGGACATTGACCGACCGGGATTTTGATATTGAAGGTGCCAAACAGACGGAGTTTAGGAGACAGCTCTGTCAGCTCACTAAATGGGGACACCAGAGGGAAGAGGGGCCCCTGGGACACAATAAGAACACTCGTGCTCACTGGAGAACATAAAGGCCCGTTTGTGCCAACAACCTCTTCTCTCCAGACACTGGCTTGCTCTGAATACAGTCTGTATTCATTCCTCAACCCCTTTCTTTGCCTTCCAATGGGACTGCAGCTCCACCTACAGCCAGCAGAGGGCGGGCCAGCTCTGTGGCCAAGAAGAACCCAGAGCTTGGCCAACTGTCCAAGCAGAGATGGGCCTACATGACCAAACCACGGTCCCCCATTACGCTGTGCCATCAGTATACTCCTTGGGATTTCCAAATATTTAACTGCGAAAGTCCATCACGAGGTCTGCTTCTAGTGAGAGAGCCCATCCCAAAACAATGACGCCTTCGAAACAGTAATACAGCCTGGAGAGATGGAGACTTTATGTAGCCTGTTAAGTAGTATAGTCTCTGTGTACAAAAAAGGAAATGGAGGCATAAGGAAAAGCGTGAATGGCCAGGGGTAGTTAGAGAAAGCTGGTGTTCCGATCCAGAGGGAGCTGTCAAGAAGTGTAAGGAGGGGGGGGACCCCAAATGTAAATATCGGGAGAGAAACAAGGAGTAGGAATAGCCCACAGGGAAAGCCAAATGCTCAATGAGATTCTGGGAAACCGATGCTAGCCACCCGCCCACCCACCACCAGCCAGTGGTCCAACAGCCTTGCTCAGCACCTGTTGGACACGCTGTGTAAGAAGCATTTTCCTGCCCTCAAAACGCTGGCAGTCTAGAGTGGGAAGTGGTGACTCAGCAGATAACTATGGGAAACCCGGACACCTGTACCAGGGGGCGGCTTAGAGAGCACGCGACTGTCTAGGGAATCCCAACTTGGGCTGAAGGAGAGGCCTGGAGCTAAGGATCCTGTCCCCCGCAGCTCATCACAAGATGGGGCTCCCCTCCGAGCTTTGGTTGCCAGCCTGTGCTGGGGGGCCAGTGTCCCCCTCCCACCCTTCACAGAAGAGATGCGGCCCAGGGAGCCGATGAAGCACACCTGAGTCAGCCCGCCGCCCACCCGCCCCTCAGCGTCTGTCTCCGCATCTTGTGATATTTCGCTCCCCGGGAGCCAGCCCCATTGCGCTCCGGAGGCAGCTCGGCAAACAAACCCAGCGACAGATTGTGCCGCGGCTCATTCCGGGGAAGGACGCCAAATCCCACCCTGCTACCCCCAATACTCCCTCCCTGCCGCCCCCTCCAGCGCTACCCCCACCTCAGGAGCGGGCCCTGCGCAGAGTGGGACCCAGGGAAACGCAGGGCCCTGTTCCGGCCTTATAAAAGAGGGACAGGAGGCCCAGATAAGCCCCTTTTTGTTTCTACCTGACCTGGAAAAGAGAAAAGCGGGAGAGAAAATTCAGGGACTGCTAGGCTGGGAGCCCTGAAAGTAACAAAAGATAGAACCAGCAGGGGGCACCCCAGCGCGTGAGGTGCAAGAAGGCTGAAGAGAGCCCTTACCACCACCACCCCGAGATGAAAAGGGGGAAGGGAGACATGTAAAAGGAGGGGCGACGAAATGCATGCAGACAAGAAGAGGCCAAAAGGCTGCGAATCAAAAAAACAGAAAGAAAGGAAGAAAGAAAGAAAAGAAAAGAAAAAGAAAGGAAAGCGGCAAAGACAGGCAAAGAAACAGAAGAAAGCATATGCATGTTTGGAGAGGAAAGGACAGATCTGGAAAGTAAGGGAAGGGAAGTGAGAGAGAGAATAGAGATAGGGATCATAAAATATGAATAAGGGTTGGGGGAGAAAATGAGAGGAATCGAATGAGTACGAGAGAAGAATGACAGATTATAAACGGAGCAGGGAATGAATGAGAAGAATGAGACTAGCATTTATAAAGCGCCGACTGTATGCCGTGCACAGCGTTGAACGCTGGCACAGACACGAAAGGAGGAGCCAAATGCCCGGACTAAGGGTTCCTCGGCTCCGCTCACGGGAGTGGCCACGCAGTGCTTCCACGCTGTCACCGACAGATGACCCTGGGACCCGCAGTACTCACCATTGGAGCAATCCCAACCCTGCGCGCCACTTGGCGACGGTCCCCAACTAACCTTCATCTAGTGGCTCTCAAAAACCAAATTACTAGGCACCGTGGGCTGACCTTTAAAAGGCGCTTAGGTCAGGGTTTGGCTAATACTGCCCCCAAAGAGGCCACTAGAAGTGTCTAGGGCCCCTTTCCACCCCTCTGTAAAAGGGGAAGGCGTTTCTTTGAAACTAACAATCCTACTTTGGGGTCCTCTTCTGCCCTCTGGCGAGGGATGAGATATCCCCATTGGGGCATATCCCGTAAACACACACACACACCCCGCACGCGCGCCCAAACTTACATCCATTAGTATAAGCTTTCAAGGTGCGTACAACACACCCGAGTACATATACCCTTCGCCTCCCATCCCAAACTCTCGCGCGCGAAATTTCACACAGCCCTCGTGCGTTCCACTAGCGCAGAAACCGACGCGCGCACTCACGTCACCCCGCCCTGCTCCCCGACGGGGATAAAAAGCCAGCCCTCAGCTACACCTGCCCAAGTGTCTGCGCGCGGTGGGGGGTCACGTGCCTATACACTTGTTCCCACAAAACTCCTATACACACTGCTCCTGTAGCTGCACAAGCAGGGCTAGGAGTCTGAGAACCAGAGAGAAAGTGAAATCTTGAAGTTCTTCTAGGGGGACACAGCGATCGCAAGGGACAGGGCAGGAGGAGGGGCGCTGAGCGGGAAACTACTCAAGAAACCGTTTATTTTCTGGGAAAGTTGGGAGAAGAAACCCCAATCCCGGACAAGTCCATGGGGGCGGGGGTGGGGGTTTCCTTAACACTACTGCGCGCGCACACACACACACACACACACCAAGAAGGGATTTCTCTAAAGGCATGGCGCCGGGGAGGATATGGGAACACAGCCTTCCGGGTCTCCCAAGGTTGGGAGGGGGCCAGAGGAGTGGGCTAGACGGAGAACCACTCCCGCCTCCCAGTAGCCAGCAAAGGGTTAAACCGGCAAGCCGGGAAGCGAGGGAGGAGCCAGCGAGTGCGGGAATGGGGGGGGAGTGCTTCTTCGCTGTCCCCACTCTCCCTCGGAGAGCAGCCGGGGTGCACGGACGGACCGACTAACCGACTCCCTGCGGGGCTGCCCTGCCTAGGGGGCGCGGACACCAGGTGTCCAGGGCCAACCCAGCCCTCTCTACCCCGTCGTGCCCCGCCCCGTCCCGTCGGGGCCGATGGCTCCTTCGGAGGCACGCAGTCCGGGGGGCGCAGGGTAGAGCTCCGCAGCCCGGCAACGTAGCCCGGGGACTCCTCGGGTCCTTCCGGAGCCCCGCGGAGTCCCCGCCGTCTGTCCGGCGGGATAAGGGGGTGAGTGGGAGAGCCCTCCCCCCCACCGCCCCCTCCCCCGAGCGTCGAGACAAGATGCTGCCCGGGCTCAGGCGCCTGCTGCAAGGTAGGGACACAGGCTGGAGGACCCTAGAGAGGGGCACCCCTCTCCTTGGGCGTGAGGGTGGGGCAGTGAAGGGGGTGGGGTGGGCTGGGAGCAAAAAAACCGCTTAGCGCGGGAGCCGCGCCTCCGCCCCCATAGCTGCCAGCCGCAGGAGGGCACTGGGCTTGGAGCCTGCGGGAGTGTGCGGGGAGCTCGTGACCAAGGGGCGACGCGGAGGGCAGAGCGAGCAGGCTGGGAGGAGGAGAAAGAGGCTCGGGTTCAGCTGTCCCGGCTCCACCTGCTCCGGGGGACGCCGAGGACTCGGGCCGGCTGGGGAAGCGCCGACTCAGCAACTCCTCGTGCCCGGTGTCTCAGCACTTTCCAGTCACCTGGGAAGACAAGCCATGTGGGTAGGGGGCTATCTGGGAAGGTAGGAGGCAGAGAGCGCGATTTCCCCCATGGCCCTGCCTGATCGGACAGATGGAGGGGCTAGAAGGAGGCTAGTGCCGTGCGTTGAGTGACAGCTAAGGGTGTGGGCTGGAGACTGGGGGCGGGGAGGGTAGGGGTCGGAGGGAGGAGGGGAGTCAAGATGAGAAAAGTGTCTAGAGAGGTGGGGAGTGAGAAAGAGGAGGTGGGGGCGGGATGGGGGAGGGGCGGGGGGAGCAATAAAGGTTAGACGACAGGAAAAGCTTAGTGGAAACCAGGGTCCAAGAGAAGACCAAGAAAAAGAGAGGAGAAGGGGACCAGTTCAGGAGAAAAATGTAAAGACTAAGATGGAAAGCTAGCGGGGCGCGGGGCCGGGGAGATAACCGGAAGGGTGAGGACGGGGCCTCCGCGAGACTGGACTGGAAAGGGGATGGGAAGACTAGAAGCCAGCGGAAGCTGGTGATAGAGAATAGATGGAAGGGTCAGACACGGGGGCGGGGAAACGGTCACCAGGATTGGAGACCCGGATCCCTACAGGGTAGAGTGGTTAGAGAAGGAAGGCTCGGGGTGTCAACAGAAGCCAGAGAAGGAGAAAGAAGAGAAGCGAGGAGGTGCTCAGGGAAGAGACAAAGAGGCTCCTGGTAACCACTTCCACGTGGGAAACACTCCATTCTCAAGCGCCTGCCTGTTCTACCCCTTCTTTCGGGGAGTGGCTGTGGGCTAGTCCAGGGGACCTTGAGCTCAGGGTCTGGGGCAGCTGTAAGAGAAGGAGGCTGAGGACTTTGTAGTGGGGGGAGGTGGCAGCCTCCTCGGGGTGGGCACCTGGGCTGCCATTTATATCTTCAAGCCCCGACGTCGGATCCTGCCGCCCCACAGTGGCTGCTTATTTTGGGGTGTTACATTCTGGCAGCGTGAGAAGCTGTTTCAGACAGAGTGAAGCAGCAGCTTCAAACCCTCCAGTCACCTGCATCAGTGCCTCCCCAGGCCCCTGCGTCACTGGTATGCCATCGCCCCCATGCCACTCCTAAGCCACCCCCCTCAGCCTCTGCCCCCTCAGCATCTGCTGGGCAGGCCCCTGGCTCTTCCCAGGAGGAGTGTGTCAAGTGTGGAGATGGTGCTTGTATTTGGAATCCTGAACCCTGTTTCTAGAGCCAGAGGCCTGTCGACTTTTCCTGGGGTATCTGTGCCCCATTATGGTGCAGTCTAGTTCCTGCCTTGGACTCCCCCCAACACACACACCGCTTCAAGTTTCTTATCCCCAGGAGCCTCTGGCCTAGCGGTTGGCACAGGCTGAGATCTTCATCTAAGAACCTGGGTATTCCAAGGTCTGGCAGCCCTTGGGCCTTGAGCATGGTTCTTTGGTGAATGGAACCTTTTGGCTCTGGTTACCTTAGCCTTCCAGGATCAATATCATGTTGTGGCTCTCTCCGCTCCCTCCTGTGGCCTGATGTGGCTGTGCCTGGGGTCATAGGCCACCTCCTTCTGACTCCCAATTGTAACCAGAGCCTGGAGCCCAGGAGTGGAAATCTATAGCGAGAGCCTAGGCCCCTTTCCCCCCTTGACCCTGAACAGCCAGACTGCTAGCATTGTGAGCGTCCCAGGCCTGAGCATATGCACAGAGTACCTACAGTCCCTCTGCCTCTAGACACAGGCTCACATCCAGGGGGTGTGGTGGAAGGAAAGTCAGAGTGCATCTTGTGACCGCCGTCCAGTGCCTGTGTCTGCTGCCCTGGAGCTCATGTTACACTTGGGCTGCACAGTGAAGTCTCCCACCCTTCCTAAGAAGGTTGGGACCTATGTACTCTTGCTCTCCCCAGGGGTCGCGACAGGTTGGGGGTCTCTGGATAGAGAAGGCAGCGTGCACAAGCGAGTAAGTGTTGGTGTACAGTGAGCACACCACAACAGATTGAGTCCTTCTCTGGCCCCACACACTGCTCATCTTGGGGCTTACCTGCTGACTTTAGAGGAAGGGATGAGCAGAGGGTGAGGGAGAAAAAGACTTCCCTCTCCCTTCACTACAGGGGAGGGGAGAAGCCCGGATTCTGAGGACAGAAAGGGCTCTACCCAACCAGAAGCCAACTTCACTGCTTTCCAGTCCTCGGTGATGTTTTCGGTCTTACAGTGGCTTATTCTAGAGTGGCTGAGGATCCCCGGGCCACCTCTGGCACACTGTGCCTGCTCAGGACGTGCACAGGGGAGCCTAGAGAATAGCTGTGGTCCTGGGGGGGGGGGGATGGCTGTGAAGAGGCGTGTGAAAAGTGGGGCTGGGGAGGGGGGGGTGTGGGAGAAAGAAAATGGTAGAGGAGAGGGGAGGGAGGGAAAGGTGCTCTCCCAGCCCCCTGCCTTGCCTTGCCTCTGCCTGGAGTGCCCACTCCAACCCAGCCTGGGGGCAGAGAAGCCTAGAGCCCCCCTCCCTCTCCCCCCTGCCTCCAGTGAGAGAGCCACAACCTGAATTATGGATGAAGCTCCTTGGGTTACAGCTGCTTTGCGCGACAGTGAGGGCCAGAAATGGCAACAGAGTCACTGTTACGCAGCAGCCGCCTTGGAGCACCCCACCACACACTGGGTCCCTCCTCAAAGGGCCTGCAGGGAATACCGCTGAGACGGAGGAGAAGCGGAGCGTGAAGGGGGGTAGCCGGGAGGGGGCAGCCCGGGAGGCCGGCAGAGAAAAGAGGAGCGGGAGAACTGGAAGGAGTGGGGGAGCCAAACAGGAAGTTGGGGCAAGAAGGACGGGGGAACTTGCCAGCCCCTTGATGAGCTTGACCTCAGCCTGGAAAGGGACCTGAGGCCGAGGGAGTAGCCCTCTGAACCTGTGGCCTTCTGGGTTTGTAGCCCTTTCCGCTCTCTATCCTGGGAAAGTAGTCAGTCAGCCGTGGAGGCTGGTAGAAGAGCCTGGTAATCCTTGGGGTGGGGGGTGGGGGGCGGGGAGGCTGAGAGCCGTGCAGCTCACACTCTGGTGAGCTTGTGGAGGGGGGTGGGATTAGGGGATCAGAGGAGGATTTGGCTTCCTTTGGTGTAAAATCCTTTGAGAGGCAGAGCTCAGTGAGTGACAGGAAGAGGAATGTCCTGCTGGACACCAGGCCAGTCTCTTTCTGGCCCTTGTCCCGCACCACTTTAGTGGTGACCTTGGGTAAGTTGTTTGCCTTCTCGGAGATCCAAATTGCCGTCTCCGTAGGATTTACACAGCTCCGAAATCTCCAGTTCTGAGCTCCAGTCCTCAGTGCTCAGGAAGCCCACCCAGGGTCTACCACTGGACTCCCACACCCCACTCCTCCCTGGTTAAGATCAAGGGTGAGAGACATGCTCCTCCACCCCACGTGGCTCTGAAAAAACTCAGGAGGAGAAAAGTAATCGTGAACCGCCGCACGGGGGAGGGGTGAGAAGGACCGAGAAACGCGGAGGTGGTGTGAACGAATGGAACAGCCGCGCTGTGTCACTGAATATTACATCACACCCAGCCTACACACGCACGGGGCCCGGCACTCACACACGCGGAGGACCGCCAGCACACGCTTGCTTGCTCGCTCGCTCGCGCTGCAGGAGGGGCCAGTGACACACACGAGCGGGCTGGGGTGGCTTTGGGAAGCGCCCGAATGAAGAGCTGGGGAGCACCAGGACTCCAGGATACTCCACTCTGCACCAGCGTGGAGCTCCCCAGGGGTACATGCCTGACACACGTTGCCTACCAGGTGGCGCTGCACCTTCAGTAGTGAGCACCTGTCTCACGCTGCCCCCCCCCCATCACAGGCACACCTCCATACACACAGCCACGTCAGGATGCATTCAAACCTCGGTTCGCACACAGCCTTACAGATCTGGCACTAAAAGTTACCCACCTCTCAACTACCCACTCCCTGAACCATGGGGACACCCCAAACCAGGCCTTCCCACCTCTGACTGCCTGGCTGAGGGAATGGTTCACCTCTCCCCAGGCAAAGATTCCCAGGAAGTTTCAGGCCTTCTGAAAACCCTGCTAGAACTAAGGTCTACCAACAGGAACCTCTATCTGGGGCACTGAGGAGCAGAGGGTAGGGAAGCAGGTAGGAGGGGCTACCTTGCTCCTTGGTGAGGCAGAGAAAACAGGCACCCATCCTCAGCACCTTAGTCCCCTGCACCTGCTTTCTGGTCTGTACCCTAAGAAGATTAGCCCACAACCAAACCCCAGACAGTAACTTTGGCAAAAGCAAAGGCTTTGAAGGAGACTTTGAATGAGTGGAGAGTTGATTCTGCAGCCCCACCCTCCAGCCGCTTCCCAAGTGGAAAAGGCTAGGGTTCTTCCAAGGCCTGCAGGGAGAAGAGGGGGGAGGGTGTGGGTCACCAGGACACCCACAGGCCTTCTAGTCACAGACAGCCTCAAGTTAGTGTCTAGCTTTCTCGAGTGGGCTGGTTTTGCTCCCAGAGGACATTTGGCAATGTCTAGAGACATTTTGATTGTCATAACTGGGGGCAGGGTGCTGCTGGCATCTGCTGGAGAGAAGGCAGGGCTGAAGTTTAACACCCTGAGAAGAGCCGTCCCCATCCCAAAGAATCCCCAGCCCTGCTTCAGCACAAAGCAGAGGAAACGCCGACCCTTTGACTTTTGACCCTAACTCTAAACAAGGTCAAACACAACAATGGAAACAGATGGATAGGAAAGACACCTGTTCCCCGAACAACTTTAGACACATCTCAGTGCTATCTACAAAGCCCTCCTCATGTCCCAGGCAAAGTTCCCCCGAGGAAACTTCAGAGCCCTGGGAGCCCTGACAGAGGGAAGTGGGCAAAAACTGGTTCCACATTTATCTGCTCCATTGAGCTTACCCTCACCACCAGGTGGCACAGGCCTTTATTCCCAGCACTTGGGAGGCAGAGGCAGGAGGATCTCTGTGAGTTCAAGGCTAGCCTGGTCTACAGAGAGAGTTCCAGGACAGCCAGGACTGTTACACAGAGAGACCCTGTCTTGGAAAAAAGAAATAGAAAGAGGGAGGAGACAGAGAGAGAGAGAGAGACCCTTCACTCTTTGATAAAGTAGAGAAACACAGGCATCCATTCTTAACAAACTATAACTCGCAAAAGGTTTGAAGACTGGGATTGCAGCTGAATGGGCTGAGTGCTCGCTGGTCCAGCATGCACAAGGCCCTGGGTTTGGCCTCAGGCACAGCATCAGCTAGGCATGGAGCACAGCACTGTAATCTCAGCACTGGGAAGGTGGAGGCAGGAGGATCAGAAGTTCAGGGTCATCCTCAGGTAAACACTAAGTTTGAGGGCAACCTAGGTTACATGAGACCCCCCCACACACACACACACAGAGGAAAAGGAAAGAAAGAAAAAGAAAATGAGGTTTGCACACTTCAAAGGGGGCTGGAGAGTGATGGGAGGCCACTCAGCCTCTTGAGCCTGTTAAGCTGCATCTAGACCCCTGACCAAGCACCCAGTGAGCCTTCCCTCTGCTCTCCCACAGGTCCTGCCTCAGCCTGCCTACTGCTGACACTCCTGGCCTTCCCTCCGGTGACTCCCAGCTGCCCTATGCTCTGCACCTGCTACTCATCCCCGCCCACCGTGAGCTGCCAGGCCAACAACTTCTCTTCGGTGCCGCTGTCCCTACCACCCAGCACACAACGACTTTTCCTGCAGAACAACCTCATCCGCTCCCTGCGGCCAGGCACCTTCGGGCCCAACCTGCTCACCCTGTGGCTCTTCTCCAACAACCTCTCCACCATCTACCCCGGCACCTTCCGCCATCTGCAGGCCCTAGAGGAACTGGACCTCGGTGACAACCGGCACCTTCGCTCCCTGGAGCCCGACACCTTCCAGGGCCTGGAGCGCCTGCAGTCGCTACACCTGTACCGCTGCCAGCTGAGCAGCCTGCCTGGCAACATTTTCCGAGGCTTGGTCAGCCTACAGTACCTCTACCTCCAGGAGAACAGCCTGCTCCACCTACAGGTGAGCCAACCACCTCCCTGGGCCTCTTCCACCTCTCTCTCTGGACCTGCCTAGCCACGTCCACCTACCCGTGTCTCTGTCGCCTTTCCCATGTCCGTTCACCCGGATCAGGAACCCCACTCGCCCCTCTCTCTGTACCTCTCTCCGTAACCCCCATTTGTCCCGCCTGTCTCCTGACGTGCCTCCCATATGTCTCCCTCTGCCTCTTCTGTCTGTCTCCCTTCTCGCACCCACTCAGCACACCCCACAATGTCTGTGTAGCTCTCCTTCCCCCGAGAGCCGCAGCCCAAAGGGCTTCACATGATCTTTTCCCATCCACCCCCACGTCCTCCCACTTCCCAGGAGAGCTGGACAAAGGGTGGAGTCATTGCCAGGGAGGGGCTTGTCTCCTGAAGTCACACTCTCCTCTGATGGCTGGGTAGTAACAGAAGGGAAAGTCTTGCCCTCTGTAGATCCCATCTCTCAAGCCTGTTGTCTCAGGTAAAACTCTGTTACACAGCTAAAAAAAATGGAGGCTCTGGAGAAAGAGAAATGGAAGGAATAGAATAATTATTTACTGTTATTATTATTGATCTAATTATTATTTATTATTGTCATTATGCTCACTGTCTGGCAGTCAAACCCTCACGTCTCCTTTCTCTGGGAAGTAGTCACACAGCCTCAAAAACAACCCCTAAGAAGGTCATGTCCCCTAGCAGCACAGCCTCTGGCTAGGGGGGACACTCCTCCACTTGAGTTCAGGGGACCTTCTCTTTATCCAGGCCTTGGTACCCACAGGTCCTCCCTCCGTCTGTGGGTTGGAAAATCAGTCCCCGCCGACGTTCCTGACAATAGCAATAGCACTGATAGTTTGTCAATGTGTTGAGAATCCATGGAAAGCCGTTCTAGAAGGACAGCAACCTTGGAAACGGTGTTCAGATGGAGAGAAGGGCAGGAAAAGGCACAGTGACCAGCATGATATGTCTCATTATTGCTGGATGATGGTGATCAATTCAGCAGACACATAGTAAGTGCACATTGTATCGGGCCCGAGGCGAAGCACTTTACAGACATCAACACTACCGTGTGCAAGCGTGTGACATGGTCAAACATGGGCCTCAGTTTTCCTCTCTGTGAAGTGGGAGTAATGTGAGCATCCGTTGCCCAGGGATTTTGTAAACACTAAATGCATAAATAATTTGTAGTGTCCACTTAGAATAGTGCTTGGCATACATAAGGGCCATATAAATGCTCGTTAAAATGCCGTGTGTTTTAAAATGAACTTTATTTAACATTGGTCTCAGTGAAGTGCCCCAGCTTGAACTTCATCTTAGAAATCTGGGTCAACTCTAAGGATTATTGTGAGGCCATGGATAGGATCCAACACACACCTCCCATTTCTTTTCTTCCTAAAGTTGCGGAGAGCGACATGGTTACAACGTGCACGCTGCCTCTCCCTCGCAAGCGTACAGGCGTCTGGAGGTGGGGGTTTTCACCACAACATGCACACTGGAGACCCTAAGGATTTGTGGGACCAAAGTCCCTGTGGTTGGGGGCTGACTGGGCTCCCCACCAAGCTGAGCCCCTGGCAGCAGGGACAGACAAGGCTAAGAAGGGACACAGAATGGAACTGACTGAGACTCCACAGCCAAGTGGGAGTTGATACTTGATCTGCCCAGTACGACCATACCTTAGAGGGCTTGTACCCTGAAATACAACTGAGTGGGCTAGGGGTTTGGGCTAGCGTGCTTGCTGGTTTGCCGTCGGTTTGTTGCTGTTTTAGATTTATTTTTATATGTATGGGTGTTTGCCTACATGTACATCTGTACCCATTGAGGCCATAAGAGGAAGCCAGATTCCCTGGAGCTGGGGTTAGTTACCTGTGGTTCTGAGTGGCCAGGTGGGTGTTGAGGAATCAAACCCAGGTCCTAGAAGAGCAGCCAGTGCTCTTAACCTCGGAGCCATCTCTCCAGTCCTGGCCTTGAACTTGGTAAATCCTCCCACCCCTGATTCCTGAGTGCTGGAATTACAGACCTATACCAGCATGCCTGGTTTGTGCAGGGCTGCAGAAGGAACCTTGGTCTTGGTGAAGGCTAGGCAACCATTCTACCAACTGAGCCGCATCCCCTGTGGGTTCGGTTTTAAAAGCGCTGCTCAGCCTCTCTGTGTGGCTTTAGATAAACTATTTTCCACATCCCTAAGTTGGCACCTTAGTGATGTTTATCTGCCTATAAGGGTCATCGGTATTAAAATGAAGGGAATTGAACGCAGGCCGCAACTCCAGAATAGAAGTACTGTGATTATTGCAGGCTGAGCACCTGACCTGAAGTGCTGGGGATCAGGTGTGCTTGTTTCAGACTTTGGAAGATCTGCATCCACATGACGAGTTATCATGGAGACAGGACCCAAGTCCAAGCATGTAGCTCACCCAGGTCTCCTACACACCTGGACTCACAGCCTGAAGAAATTTCATACTACTTCATAATTCTGACCATGAAACACACTTCATGGTGGGGATTTCCCCACTTGTGGTGACATGTTGCTGTACCTCTGAGAGTTTTGGATTTTAGTTGGATTGGAGGAGGGCGGGTGTTCAGATTTTCTGGTTAAAGACGCTCGGCTTTTGCTTTTCACTTTTAAATTACATTTTTTATACCCATAGGGGAAGGTGGGTATACGTGCTTGTGCTGTGGCATGCAAGTGGATGTCAGAGGGTGCCTTGGGGGAGTCGGTTCTCTCCTTCCAACCAGGTCGCAACTGAGGAACCCAGGTTGTCAGGCCTGGTGACTGTCCTAGTTCAGTTTTCTGTTGTTGTAAAGATACACCATGACCATAGCAACTCCTATAAAGGCAGACATTTAATTGGAGTAGCTGGCTTACAGGTCAGAGGTTCAGTCCCTTATCATCACGGCAGGGAGCATGGTGGCATACAGGCAGGCAGACAGAGTCCTGGAGTAGTAGCTGAGAGTCCTACATCTTGCAGGCAACAGGAAGTCGGCTGAGACACCGGGCAGTACCCTGAGCATAGGCAACCTCAAAGCCCACCCCACAGTGACACACTTCCTCCAACAAGGCCATACCCACTCCAACAAAGTCACACCTCCTAATAGTGCCGCTCCCTGTGAGATCACGGGGTCCAATTACATTCAAACCACCACAGTGGCAGACACCTTTACCTACTGAGCCAACTTGCTGGCCTTGACTCTGTTTCAGTGACTACACCTAAGTCCCTGATCTCCTTATCTGATGTGGGTGTCCTTCTGAATAGGTGTGCCAACACTTATCAACACGTAGAAGCTACAGCTACTCAGCATTCAGCTTTAGGGAAGGTGCCTCCCTCCCAAGCCTCCATCTCCTCTTCCTAGTGGGGAACTATGAAAATGAGGCCTTCCACAAAGACAGACTGTGAGATGCTAGTAAGTTCATGTGTAGAGTACATCTCTTAGGGTTTAATAAATTACTTTTGCCAGGCAGTGGTGGTGTACACGCCTTTAATCCCAGTACTGGGGAGGTAGAGGCAGGTGGATCTCTGTGAGTTCGAGAATTTCGGGACAGCTAAGGCTACACAGAGAAACCCTATCTTGAAAGTAAATAAGTAAGTAAATAACTCCTGACCCCCAGGCCACAGACAGCAATCTGTTCCTGGGGCCACCTAAGCTCAAGGTGATCCTCAGGGTCTTCTGAACTAGAAAGCACCTCTTTCTGAACAATCTTGACCTGGGCAACATCGGGTGTCATGGGAAGGAAGCCTCTTCACACCCGGCCCTTTATAGAGAAGAGAGACAGCACAGCCTCTGTCTGTGAGGTGTCTGATAGAACTAGGCTAGGAGATGCCACACGCAGGTGAGGAAACACGTGGCTCGGTGAGATCCTCGGGGAGCAGGTGTGACCCAGGATGGAGCCCAGCCTGCCCCAGAGGGGAGCTCTGAAGGCGGCTCACGAATAGGCTGTGGCCGGTGCACATGAAAATGGTGGCGGTTCTCGTGGCATGTCTGCTGAGGGCTAGGCGCTGTGCCAAGCCGGTTCATTCACCAGCAGACTCCTTACTGAGCACCTACTGCATGCCAGGCAGCGTGCAGGGTGCCAGGGATTACAGGGTGAACGGATTGAATGGAAACAGTACCCCTGCTCTGCTGGAGGGGGGCCAGACGGTAAAGCGGCATCGCTCCCTTGGTTACAGCTGTGGCTTACTTCATGTTTACCGGCAGGTCAGAGTTCTAATCTAAGTCCTCTCTCATTTGCTGTGGCCTCAGGGTCCCACCTATGAGAGAGACACCGTGGTCTGTTGCTCAGGGTAGGAGGTGCTGTGGGGACTAAAGGGAAAGAATACGGAGTTGGGTGGGAGTCACTGGCAGTGGTGACTTCATCAGCTTTGGAGCTGCCCGGGGAGAACTGGCCCAGGCCTGTTAGGCTTTGCAGCACAGGTGTTGGGAGTCTTGCCACTGGAGCTCACGCCCATGTTAGCTGTTGGGTCCTCAGCAAGTGGTTCCCTTCTCTGAGCCCCTCTCTCTCAGTCTCCAAAGAGAGAAGGATCACAGCATCCGCCTCAGAGTGTTGATGATTAAGATACTATCAGGATCTGTGCCACACAGGACTTGGCATTCAATGGGAACTTGGCAAATCACCTGCTGACGCCAATGATTGTGACACCTGCCATGGATGGGCAAGCACCGCGAGCGGGGGTGCCCAAAGCAGAGTGCACATGGAACGGCTTTGTTGAATGAGTGAGATCAGCTCCCAGGCTCCCTGAGTGAAAATTATCAAAGGATCAGCCACTCAGAGTCACTTCACGGAGGCCTGGAGAGGTGCCTGGAGCTGTCCAAGGTCGCACAGCCTGGGAGGCTGATGAGATCGGTACCAAGGCCAGGGGCGGGAAGATTGGAGGAGGAAGGCAAGGTTAAGAGCAGGATGCTCTCAGCAAGGCTGAGGAGCTCGGGGATGCTGCATTTAGATTCCAAATGGATACAGAGAGCTGCGAACCGGCCAGGCGGGAGGCGAGGGAAATGTGGTTTTTGAAATGGAAGAGAGGGATGACTTTAGCAGATGCTCCTAGCCCAGAGGGAGGGGGCGGGAGAGAAGGTGATGGGGGAGGGGCCAGGGCTGTGAAAGTCAAGAGCTCATTAATGCACAGAGAAAAGTTTTAATGGTGGAGAGAGGAAGGACCGGATTTGAGAGCTGCAGCCCAGGAAGTGGCCATGGGATTTGGCCACAACGTGGGGTGGGGGAAGGGAATGGACCCCAAGGTTAATGCTTAGAGGGGCGAGACTTTTAGCCAAAGAGAGGAGAAGAGGCTAGAATACAAAATTGGGCTGTGGTTTAAAAAGAAAAATCTGGGTTCCCTGGAATGTCATCCCCTCTAGAACCCCAGTGCCACTCTCTCCTGCCTTTCCACACTGATGTAGCCACACATCTCTGGGTGTGTCCTACTAATGCTGACACTCTAGAAGAGGAACCCCAAGGAAAGGGTTAAGCGGAAGGACTCAGAGCACGCTCCGGGCAGGACAGCAAGGCTGAGGCTATGGGGTGAGCAGGTCAGCTAGGGACCTGAGCAGGCTGGCATTCAGGGTGGGAGCATCCTAGGGTGGAGAGCACTGTGCTGGTGTCAGAGGTAGTAGGGAGCTTGAGGACTGATCTCAACGTGGCCAAGAGAAGGGCTCTTGGCAGACTTGGTTCCTGTAGTGGAGAGGGCGGAAGGCATATGGGAAGAGGTGCGAACACACAGGAACTCAGCAAGGTGGAGGCTGTGGATATGGGCGAGGACTCCGCATACTCCCCTTCCTGAGACCTTCGACCAGGTGCCCAGGTAGCAGGAGGAAGGAAACCATCTCCCCAGGCACTGGGGGCGTGGGAGAGAACCAGAGCTAGGGAACAGGCCAGGATGAACGGGCCTCAGCAAAGAGGATGCTCCTGTCCTGCTTAACCCCATCTCCTGGGACCTGCTGACCATGGCCATTTGGGGAGGGAGGCGAGGCAGTGGGGTGATGGGAATGGGGGTGTGGCTCTTTCTACAGTTAACCCTTCACTTCTGATGGGTGGACACTGAGTAGCTCCCAAATCACACTGCATATGTGTGTAGGGGGGGGTGATCCAACTCAGGACCTTTAACACGAATAGGCAAACTCTACACCTGAACTACAGTTCTGCACCAGCTGACCACCGAATGTTCTCTGGCACGCTGGTTAAAATGCAGAGCACCCAGCCATGGCCGTACCCTACCTTCTGAGCCATAATCCCAAGGTTCTGCCAGTTCTAACATGACTTCACAGGCCCTGTCCCCCACACCATGGGAGGGACAATGACAGGGCATCAGGGACTTCAACTTCTTTTCCTGCCTTTGTGCTAAGTCTGGGCTGTGGAGCACTACACAATGGTCCCCTAACTCAGACCGCGGTGGAACTTCCAGTCCCCAAAGAAACCCTCCCTTAGAGGAAAATGGATGGGATGGAATTCTAAATGAGCCCCTGCTGTCATGACAACCGTGGATTATGGATGGCTGACTATGTCTCTATCGGGTGCTGTACCCTCAACAGCACTGTAACATCTAACCTTCCTTTAGTATATTTAAGAACATTTGGAGGGGGGATGTTTTGAGACAGGGTTTCTCTGTGTAGCGTGGCTGTCCTGGAACTTGCTCTGTAGACCAGTGTGACCTTGAACTCAGAGAGATTCGCCTGCCTCTGCCCCCCAAGTGCTGGGATTAAGGGCGTGTGCCACTACCTCCTGAATATTTAAGAACCTTCTAAGGGGAGATATATATACTAAGGGAACAGAGACTGTGTGAGGTTAACCAGCAGGGAAACAGGAAAAGCTGGGATTTATGTCAGTGCTTTTAAGTCCTGAGCCTGTGGGCTTCACCCCTGAACAAAACCTCTATATGCAAGAATTGTACCCAGCACTCCACCCCATGAACCTTCTGGGAACTCTGTTCCTTGGTCCTCAGAACAGACTCGAGAGCTAGGAACACTCATTTCCAGGTTACAGAGGAGAAAGCCTGCTTCGAGGAGGTACCTGGACTTGACCAGCTTCACAAACATGGCTAATTCACACATGTCTGTCTGCCTATGTGAAAACCTTATCCCAAGCTTCTCCTCCTCCTCCTCCTTCTTTTCCAAGATAGGGTTTCTCTGTGTAGCCCTGGCTGTCCTGGAACTCACTCTGTAGACCAGGCTGGCCTCAGACTCAAGAAATCCACCTGCCTCTGCTTCCCCGAGTGTAGGGATGAAAGGCGTGCACTGCCACTGCCTGGCCTATACCAGGCATCTTAATACATGCTTCCCTATTAATTGCCACATTTTACAGAGGAAGAAACTGAGGCACAGAAACACAGTGACTCTTCCCTGATAGCACAGTTCACAACAGACCCGAAATCTAACTCTCAAGCTCCAAGCACGGTCTTCAGGCAACCTCACCATCAACACAGGAAAGGCAGACTTGTTCTCAGCCTACCTCACCCCTGCCGAATGGCAAACACTGGGGAGGTCCTGAAACCTGAAAGGGTTGGATACACCCTGAAGTTTAGAATCAGGCACATTGTCCCTGTGTTGACTGCCCTCTTGACAGGCTGCAGATTCACCTAGAAAGGCAGGAAAGACAGCTTGTCAGATAGGTGGTTATCTCCAATACACATGACAGAAGGAGAGGATCACTCCCACAGGCCGTGTGCGCGCGCGCGCACACACACACACACACACACACACTCATAAGAGAGAGATTAAATAAACAAGTAAATCTAAAGGCCCACTAACATAACTAGGTTTTGTGTTGCTGAGAGCTAATTTAAGCTACTTGAGAGACTGAGACACGGGATGGCTGGTTGAAGATCCACTGTTTGCAGTAAGTTCAAAGTCAGTCTGGGCAACTCGGTGAGATTCTATCTCAAAAAAAAAAAATGTAGGCAGGGAGATGTGGCTGTAGCTCAGGGGAAGAGTTCTTGTCTGGCGTTGTGCTGGGCTCAGCCCCTTGGGGCACTGGGCAAAAGGAACCCACTGACCTCCCTCGACTGTACAGCTTTTTCCATAGGAAATAGATTAGATGATCCACGTTTCAAACTCAGCCCTCGTTTCAAAATCAGTTGATAGAGTTGCCTAGCATGTTTGAAACCCTGTTTGATCCCCAGCACCGCATAAAACCCGAAATCTCAGAAATCAAGAGGTGCAGGCAGGAATTTAATAGATTCTCGTGGTCCCATCGCTGCAATGCATGATCTCCTGTCTCAAAAACATGAAATGAAGCCCATTCCACTATTCACAGTACTCCGCCTGCCATTGTGCCTTTCTTACCCTCCCCCCAGGTCCTGGAGCGGAGTCCCCAAATCTGTCTCAGGCCTCTCTCTTCTGTTTCCATCCCACCCACCCCTCCCCGCCTCACTCAGGATGACTTGTTTGCGGACCTGGCTAACCTGAGCCACCTCTTCCTGCACGGGAACCGCCTGCGGCTGCTCACGGAACACGTGTTCCGCGGCCTGGGCAACCTGGACCGGCTGCTGCTGCACGGGAACCGGCTGCAGGGCGTGCACCGCGCGGCCTTCCGCGGCCTCAGCCGCCTCACTATCCTCTACTTGTTCAACAACAGCCTGGCTTCGCTGCCGGGAGAGGCGCTGGCCGACCTGCCGGCGCTCGAGTTCCTGCGGCTCAACGCCAACCCCTGGGCTTGCGACTGCCGCGCTCGGCCGCTCTGGGCCTGGTTCCAGCGCGCGCGGGTGTCCAGCTCCGACGTGACCTGCGCCACCCCACCCGAGCGCCAGGGCCGGGACCTGCGCGCGCTGCGCGAGGCCGACTTCCAGGCGTGCCCGCCGCCCACGCCCACGCGCCCGGGCAGCCGCGCCCGCGGCAACAGCTCCTCCAACCACCTGTACGGCGTGGCCGAGGCGGGCGCGCCCCCCGCAGACCCGTCCACGCTCTACCGAGACCTGCCCGCCGAGGACTCCAGGGGGCGCCAGGGCGGGGACGCGCCCACCGAGGACGACTACTGGGGCGGCTACGGCGGCGAGGACCAGCGGGGCGAGCAGACGTGTCCCGGGGCCGCGTGCCAGGCGCCCGCGGACTCGCGTGGCCCCGCGCTCTCGGCCGGGCTGCGCACCCCGCTGCTCTGCCTCTTGCTCCTAGCGCCCCATCACCTCTGACTGTGGTGCTCAGACGGAAGAGGCCACGGCCTTTGCCCCGCACCCCTTCTCTGCCCCACCGAGCTGCGGCTCCATCCTCTTCGCCCCTTGTTTGCGGCCGGCCTTTGCGGCGCTTTCCCCAGGCCCCCTCGCTCCTTTTCTTCCCGGGGACCACGCTGTCTCTTTTGCCTTCTGGGCTGTTCTGACTTACGTATGGCAGCCCCTAAGACGGTGTATAAGGCGGCTCGGCCCCATTCGTCTTGATTCTAGCCATTAACTCTTTTTCCCCAATCCCAAGGCTGGGGCGGGGCACCCCAGGCAGCCGTCGCTCCTCTCTCCAGGGCCCCACAGTGGACTGGAGGGGCTTTTGTCTACAGAGCACCTTCCACCAGCAGAGCCTTTGAAAGCTCCCCCAGGGAGCCTCCCTTCCTCCCCCGGACCTTGGGAGGGTTGCCTCAGCAAGGCCCAGGCTGCTCCTGGACCATGCTTGTCCTGATTCCTTCAGCCTCCTGACACCCGGAGGAATAACTTTTCTCCTAAGTCTACCCAGAACACTTTTTAGGGTGCCCGGAGAGTTTCCTCTCCACCATGGCCCCTGTGTGGTGAAGATCAAAAGAAGTTGTTTGGGGGAAAATTTATTAAAAAATTCTATTATTTTATCTCCTGTAAGTTTTTTCCCTCCTCAAGACCTCAAAAGCGGAAGTAGGACTTAGAATTGTTTTTAAAGGTTGGAGGCTAGACAAGGAAGAACCATCTCAGGCCACCAGGGTTTTCTGCAGTGTGGACTTGCCGGGTGACTTTACCCCACTTACACCTCAAGGTCATTCAGATCCTGCCCAGGCTTCCGTTTCTTGAGCTACCCTGTCTGTTGAGGGTGTGTGCTGATGGCACCAGTTTGCCCAAGAGAAGCAGCTGCCACCAGCCCTGAAGGGTTTGGCTGCTGAACAGTAAGTCTGGAGGTGGCCACCAGCTCAGCTAAGTAGCCACCATGAAAGAAAGCTTCCGCGTTTCCCTGCAAGTAGGCGTAACTTAGACATCCCCGGCACAACTAGCTAACCACAGCTTTGGGCCTATCTGGAAAAGGCACAGCTTCCTGGGGGAACACAGTTGCACCACAAAAGCTTTAAAGAGCAGAACCCAGGACTACATCCCAGCTTGTGTTTGCCCTCTTTGTTGACCACCCCTGTGATGTACTCAGCAGACCCAGCTGTTCTCAAAGCCCCCACAGGCCATGGGGCCATCAGCTCTTTATCCCTGCGAGGCAGAAGCCTTCATGGGTGGGTCAAGTCAAGCCGTTCTCTGAGCAGATTAGGGAGCGACTAAGAGGGTTAAGGTGATCAAGGGACAAAGGTTTCAAGTGGGGTGTCTTACATTGGATCATAGCTAGATGCTCCCTCTCTAGGGTAGGTAAAGAGAGGGGGTGGGGAGGAGAAGGGAGCCGTGCTAGCAATCAACCTTAGCCTGAGTCTCAGCAGATGGGAACTGATTAAGGACCCAGAGTTGCGGTTGTAGCCTGGGAGGTGGGAATGGGTGCTGGGAGCTGGCACTGGAACCCTATAACTCTGACCAGTGATATCCCAGGATGCTGAGAAGAAGAAGGTAGAACAGGCAGGAATCAGCATCCTCGGCCTGTAGCACATGGACTTTGGATAGGAATGTGAGATGGTTGAGGGGCTTGTGGGAGCAGAGGTCGGTCAGACAGAACTGGAGAGCTCTGAGCTGGGGTCTTACAAGGTCCGGCTCTGAGGAAGCTCATGAGTGAGGTTGGAACTGGGCCTGGAGAAAAGGTGGAGGGGGATGGGGAGAGCTGGGGAAGTTGGAGGAGGGGCTTCTGGGCCAGGGCGGGGGAGGGGAGTGTGCTGGTAAATCAGAGGCAGGCTGTCCAGGTCACAGAATTATCGTTGTGAAATATTCATGGGCCTTCGGTCCAGATGCTATTTCAGAACAGCGGGCGCAGGAGGAGCGTGTGAGAGCCTCAGGAAGGAGCCTTGAGCAATGCTGCTCCCCACTGGCCCCCACCACAGCCACTGACAGCCCAGACAGACCAAGGGACGCCCATCACGTGCACACCCACACTCCTCAGCTCACACACGCACACTCACACACACACGCACAAAATGGAGCTTTGTGGCACATGCAAGCACACCAGCCACTCATGGGTCCCACATACAGGCAGATGCACCCCAGACATGGAGGTGTACCCTCACCCTCTCACCCAGGACCCCACCCCCAGCAATCTCACAAGCTCAGATCCCCAGCCTCCCCAAACAACCCAGACTGACAGCTCTGAGTATCACACTCCAGAATAGATGGGCAAACACATGTTTTCCAACCCCCACCAATGTCCGGAGAAGGAAACTGAGTCCAGAGTGTTCGGGAGTGGACCTGTCTGTGACTCTCCTAACTCCCGAAAGAAACAGAAATCCATTCACCTCCCACATTCCGTGAGTGTGTCCCCATTCTGCATGCTTCATTTTTTCAGACACCCAATGTCGCTGTCGTTAGCTCCTCCTTTCTCTAATCTCCTATATCTGTTCAGTTCCCAAGTCCCCCTCCTGGCCCCTGGCCACGCTCTTCTTCCCTGCCACCTCCCTGCTGACGGCTCCTCATTACCGTGTGCTTGGAATATAAAAGAAAATGGAAGCAATCTCTACTCTGCTTTCTCTGCTCTCGGTCTGTCTCCCCGACTCCCACCCAGCCTGCCCACGGCGACCAGACTCATCTGGCCACACGGAGGATCTCCTCACTAGGTCATTCTCCCTATGCCTTCAGATTCAAAGTAAAACACCTTACCCAGGCACCCGAGGGGTTTCACTGTCAAGAAACAGCTGCTATTCAAGCCTCCGCCCTCAATGGCTACCAGCCAGCCTTCACTCTAACGCTTGAATGTTTGTGGCCACCTGGCCACCTGGTTTGGTAAGCTAGAAACCCAGAAATTGGTACGCTAGAAACCTAGAAATCTATTTTGAATGCTGCCTAAAGTCCCTTCATCGCCTCCAAACTAGGAAACTCCTCCCTGCTGTTCTCAGATCCCAGACTCTAGAGCCCTTTCTCAAGGCCAAGCCTGCCTCCCTACGGGTAGCCAGAGCTCTTTCCTGTCCTTCAAAGTACAGAGAGGATGAAATAGGCCAGAGGATGGCTGCCCCCTACTGACCATCGTGGGAAGCACGGGCAGGTTTGTCATCGCAGACTGCAGACTGAGCAAGCAGTCGCCTGGGGAGAGAAATAGCAGGCCGCCAGATGACAAGCTTTGTAAGCCCTTAAGCCTCTCAGGTTCTACACCCAGAGTGGGGGGTGAGGGTGTTTTCAGCCCAGTTTTCCGAGCAGCTGGCTCCCCGTTTAGATCTCTAATCTGTGAGAGAGCTCCTCTATAAAAACATGAAGATGGGGTTTCCAAGACCCTTCAGAAGGGAAAGTTGGCCAACAAACTGAGAGGCCACCGAAGCAGGGACAGTCCAGGTGGCAGGCCCAAGGTCCTGCTGGGGTCAGGTTTCTCTATGAATTATTAATGCTTACAGCCAAACCTGTCAGATGTCCTGAAACCTGAGAGTCCATCTCCTCTCGTTTGTCCACGATGCCCTTCTCCATCCCTCTGCTCTGGGGCATGGGCATCGGAGGGGGTTCTGGGGCAACTATGCTCAGGGAAGAGGTTTGGAGAAGGTCTGCTGCTCTCCCACTACCAAGTGGTCTTGGCAAATTCTCCTGATATCTTTTTTTGTTCTTATTGTTGGAACTGTTGTTTTGGACATCTGGGGGGAAGGGAACGAGGACACAAAGAGTCCCTGACTTAACTGAGTTGAAGAGGAGAACAAGCCCCTAACATGGCCTCACTAGCCCTGTCTCCTCTCCTCTTGTTTTCTTCCAACGACAAAGTCTCTCTCTCTCTCTCTCTCTCTCTCTCTCTCTCTCTCTCTCTCTCTCTCTCTACTCTAGTTGTTTTTGGTGTCCCCAGTCAACTCCAAATAGCCCAAGCCTTGCAATTTTACCAAGGACTACAAATGAGAAGAGAGGAGATTCGGATGTGGGCAAGGCTGGCTGAGCAAAAAGTAAACAGTAGAGAAGCCAAAGAGTGGGAGGGAAGTGGGGGCAGGAGGGGAGAACCCCTGAGGGTGGGCACAGAAAGGGGACCCCCCTCTCCATTGCCTCCACCCTTTCTTTTTCCTTCCATGCACCCATCACACCGGAAAGAGACCGCCACAGAGGGGGAGGGGAGGGCAACACAGGACGCAGTAAGAGGAAATGGGTCCCCATTTTCCCAGCCCATTCAGCTCTTGCACGGTGATTCTAAAAATAAGGGCCTCTCTATCTGATTAAGTGAGCAGACAGTTTCCGAGCCCCTCAACCGCTGCTGAATCAGATAGCTGGTGGTCCAGGGATTTGCATTTTATCAAGTGGAAAATGTCTGTAAGTTCTCTCAAGTCTGGGAGTCATCTTACTGAGGGTGGAAAGGGGAGGAAGGAGGGGAACTGACAGGGCCATGCAAAGGAAGGCTGGCACTCCTCCCCAAACAAACACTTTTGGTGGAAGCTGTGGATGGGAATTAGGTGTTGAGGACGGTGGGGATGAATAAAAGATGGAGAATGTCAACCTGAGCGACTGTTGTTTCCTGTAATCCCAGCACTAGGGTAGCTGGGCAAAAGGGTAGCCGTGAGTTCGAGGTCAGTTCCGTCTATACAGGGAGTTCCAGGCTAACCTGAGCTACAAAGTGAGGTAGGTCCTGAAGAAAGAGAGAGAGAGAGAGAGAGAGAGAGAGAGAGAGAGAGAGAAGAGAAGAGAAGAGAAGAGAAGAGAAGAGAAGAGAAGAGAAGAGAAGAGAAGAGAAAAAACCCAAAATGGGTAGTATGATAAATGTAGAAAGAGGGACCCATATCGGATGGGGGTGGGACATAGCCAAGATGAGACTGGGAAGACCCATGCAAGGTGTGCCCACCCACTCTTCTTCACGGCCTCCTGAAACTCTGCTTTGCTGGACCCACTGGTCTCTGTGAGATAATTACAGAGACCTCTCACTAGCTTTCTGGAGAGGAGGGCCTGAGAGCAAGCGTGTCACTCACCAAGACCAGTGAACCTCTATAGGGTGTGTCTAGGAAGACGCGCCCGCATGTGCCACCTCCCTAACCTCTGCACCCGCGGGGTGTCCAGCATCCTTCTGACCTGTTCCCTCCGGCCTTCCTCAGCCCCCAGTTCCAACTCATCTGCATAAAGTTCCAATTAACACGTTTTCCTGGAGTTGTTTGCGATCCCTGAACTCGCTCCCAACCCGGAGCCGGCTTCCTGCCGCCCCCTCGTCCCTCGGATCGCAGCTCCATTAACCCTTGAGACCCAGGCGGCTCGGCTCTCGTTGGCCTCTGGCCTGTCCCTTCGTACGAGACCGCAAGCCCGGGACGCGCCCCTAGGCGGCTGACTGTGCAAAGGGCGGGCCGGAGGCCGGTGTTCCTCGGGAAAACGACAGGAGTTCGCCCGCCCCTCTTTCTGGGAAGGCATGAGGAGGGGGACTTCTCCCGGGAGACTCGGGGCGTCGAAATTCCTCGTTCCTCATCCTGCGGCCCCCGCACCCCTCCTCCCGGCAAGGCACCCTCTCCCCTCCCCAGCCATCTGTTCCTCTAGGCAGCGCAGCGACAAACACAGCTCTAGCTTGCTTCCGGCCTTACCCAGCCCCCTCCCCAAACTCCCCCATCCCCGAGGGTGGGAGAATGATGACACCCCTCTCCTAGAAGGTCCACATGTCAACCTCCATGTCTCACTCAACCCCTAGCTCAATTGGGCAGGGTAACTGTGGGGGTCCCCCTTCTACCGACGGGGTCCGTGGAACTGAAGAGAGAATGCTTAAAGCTGGGGATCTGGGAAAGGCATGGAGGAGACCTCGGGAAAAAAGCAGAACAGACAGAGGTAGGAAAACCGGGTGCCAGAAACGTGGATTTGAGCACAGTGGTCTGGGGTTCCCCTCCTGAGGTTTGCCACCCCGCGATTTGCCCACCCGCAAATACGCAGCGCCGCCTGCTGGGCACACTGAGGACCGCGCGCGCGCGCCCACACACTAGGCTTCCTGCGCTCGCCTTCATTAGCGGCTGATGGGATGCCAGCCAGGTCCCTTGATGGCTTGTGGTTGGCAAAATTAGAGCTCAGGGAGACCCTGGCAGGGCCTCTGGGAGTTAGCCAGCCTCACCGACAGGATCTCTCCCATTCTGAGATTTTTCTTGTGCACAAAAGGCCACATAGAGAGTCAGGAGTCTGCTTCGAGCAACCATCTGCTGCGTGACTTCTCTCCAGACCTCCCTGCAGTCTTGTCGTTTGAAGATGGGCGGGTCATTCTCCTTTATTCCTCAAGAGAAGTCAGAACAAACAGAGGAAGCTTATCTGGAACGCTGTCTCCCAGCCCTCGCATTTGGAGATCCTCCACGGGATAAGGGCCAAGAGGATGGATCAGGACTGAACCCGGGGTCACTCCATAGTCAGAGGGCGTGGCGGTCATCTCAGCCCAGCACTTGGGAAGCTGAGGCAAGAGGATTGCAAATTGGAGGCCAGTCTCAGCTACATGGTGAATGATAGTCTAGCCTAGGCTAAAGTGTGAAACCCTCAAACACACTAGCAAGGCAACCCAGCCCAGAACTAGAATGCTTGGGTAATCCTTTCTGTCCTTGGCTGCCACTCGGCTTTGGCCTTAACCTTTCTGGTGTTTCCTAATCTACATGGCGGTACACTATCGAGCTCTCCAGCTACAGCTGTGCTAATATGGCTCACCTGTGTGGAAGACAGGTGTCAGCAGGCGTTAGAGGCTCTGCCAGTCTGTGCCTGACTGCTAAGGCTTTCTGTCCCAGGGCACAGTCTAGTCAAGGGCTGAGACAAACAAGGTCACACCTTTCTCAAATGTCTCTCCTCATTAAAGACGGTGTTTTCTTTATAGCTTATTTATTTTACTACATGTGCCTTGGTGTTTTGCCCGCATGTATGTATGTCTGGGTGAGGGTGTCAGATGTTGGAATTACAGACAGTTGTGAGCTGCCACGTGGGTGCCAGGAATTGAACCCGAGTCCTCCGGAAGAGCAGTCGGTGCTCTTAACTTCTGAGCCATCTCTCCAGGCCCAGTGTTTTCTTTAAATGTGAATTATTTTAGAGCCTCGCTTTAATGTTTAAAATAAATGTAAATATAGTGTAACATCAGAATTTGCCTGGTGTTTTAGGATGAAATAGGAAGCAACGAATAGGTGTTGCCTTCAGCAGGTCCCAGACATGGTAGGAAAGTTTGAGTCATTCTTTAATGTGTGTGTGTGTGTGTGTGTGTGTGTGAGGGGGGGGGAAGGGAGGGAGAGAGACTGGAGAGACTGACTCTGACTCTGAAGCTCAAGCTGGCCTGGTATTTGCTATGTAGTCCAGACTAGGTTCAAACTCATGGCAATCCTGCCTCAGTCTTCAAAGTGCCAGGGTTACAGGTGGATCCACCATGTCTGGCTTACTATGTCTTCTTTTAAAAAAAAATTATGTAATATATATAAGTGACCCATCTTCAAGCACACCAGAAGAGGGAATCAGATCCCATTATAGATGGCTGTGAGCCACCATATGGTTGCTGGGAACTGAACTCAGGTCCTCTGGAAGAGCAGCCAGTGCTCTTAACTGCTGAGCCACCTCTCCAGCTCCCCAATCATCCTTCTTAAAGTCCCAGCCACGTGTGGTGAGACAGGAGTGGAGATGTGGAAGGACAATAAACCCCTCCCTCCAGACACACACTGCCAGTCTTTGATTCCCCTTTTTATTTCCTCTAAGACCTGTAAGAAACAGCACCAGGGAGGGACCCGCCCTCCAGCCCTCACACCCGAGGGGGACACAGCAAGCATGTCAGTCTCTCCTGCAGGAGAGGTTGCCTGTGTGTGTGCATAGGGGGATGTGTGCACACTTGGCAGCTGGAATTTTAGGATAGACTGTTCACCGATCCCATGAGTCTTCAGAAGGCGGTACCCACAGAGGCTCCTGGGACAAATGTGGAGAAAGGGCAGCCTCCCCCCCACCACCTCTGGTTTCCTTCAGTCCAAGAAGATGGCTCAATAACACTGGAATAGACACTGCCTTCCGTTCGTAGACAGCTTGCTTTAGAGAATATTTTTAAGAGCTGTTTTTTTTTGTTTTGTTTTGTTTCCCTTTTTGCAAAGCCCTACAAAAATAGAACTCTCTTAGTATTTATAAATCCTCGGCCCCTTGGCTCCACTCACACGATGTGGGCAGAAAGCCACTGGGGCATTCCCTTTGCTTTATCACGCCTTGGTTGCTGGTCCTCTGAGTCCCTCAGCCTTAGGAGTCTATGTAGCCACCTTGGAATCATTGAGCACCTTCTGTGGATCTGGCAAACTGGCGGCATACTGTCTCTGGAGACGGGACCGGTAGTAGAAGAGGTAGGAGGGCAGAAGGAATCCCAGGAACGAGAGAATCAGGAGGCCCAGATTCACCTTCGGAGCGTGGAAAGAAGAACAAAGCCAAATTAGGACTAGCAGGGTGCATCCTCTTCAGGGACCTGCCTGAGACACCCAACATGGAGGACAGGGCAGCTATCTATACTCCAGGACCAAAAGAAATGTGGTCAGACCCAGCAGATAGGTGTGGTGACTCCTTCACCAGCACCTCAGATGGTCGGCAAAGGGGCTGAGGCGAGAACACCGATGTCTAGGGAGTGACAGTCATGCCCCACCATGCCACGCTCTCTGGAGTGGAGGAATCTATGCACCAGAAGCCTGGCTCATGCTGGCTAGTAGGATCCCACTAGAGTGTCTTTGGCATGGTCAAAGGAACCAGGGTGGATATCTAGCCAGCCTGGAGCACAGATGATTTGCCACACCCAGGACTGTGACCTTCATGAGCTCCCGTGAATCACACACTACTCCCTGACTCATGTGTGACTTTGGGCGAAGACTCTCATCTCAGCTGGGTATCCCCTTCACGGGTCTACTGTGGCAAAGACTAAGTGAGAAGAAAAAGAAAAGGCCGCCATGCTTGGCACAGCAACTCCTCAGCAAGTCGGGGGGAGGGTAACTTGTCACAGTTCTCTCAGAAGAGGGGCCCGTGGTTGGGTGCCCCACAAGCAGAAGTCAGGGTCAGGTGGGTGAGAGTTCTGCAAGGAAGGGCCTTGACAATCACAGTGGTGCCTCGGGGCCTCATACAGGAGCAGGCACCTGCTGCTGAGCCTCCCGATCCTGTTCCCAGAGTACTGAGAGAGAAGGACAGCATCGAGTCCACATGAACGGGCAGAGAGGTACCGGAGTGCAGTCCTCGGGGCTTAACTGGGCACACAACTTAACTGGGACCTAATAAAACCAAATCCTGGGGCTGGGGAAATAGAGCGGTGGAAAAAGCACTTTCAGCACATAAACGAGGATCAGAGTTCGGATCCCCCGAATGCATATACATGCTGAGTGGGATGGTGGTCCACCTCTATTCTAGTTCTCTGGAGAAAACTAGGTAACTGGATACCCACATTGCTGAGCTCTGAGTTCAACTGAGAGACCCTGCCTCAATGAATATAAGGGGCAGCGCAGTCAAGGAGTGCTCCCAGCGTCCATCTGGGGCTTCCACACACGTGTGCACACATACACTCAAGCATGAGTATGCTCATGCATGCTTACCACACACATGACAAAGCTTTTTGAAAAACGAAATAGAACAAAATCGGACTCTGGGCACCAGATCAAGAGAGAGGCTGACCAGAGACTGGGAGGATTCTGATGAACAGGCATCCTGATAAGCCCACATTAGGGATCTCCAAGGCACCTGCTGGCCGAGATGCCTGGAGGGGTTCTAGCACATTCCAGCCCCGCCCCTTCCCCAGTACTAGGAAGGGTCCCCTGAGCTCTCACCCAGAAGGGGTCTCCATGCAGAGGTCCCACCATGGCCATGAAGAGCAGCTGCTGCAGCAGAGCGAACACGGCACTGATGAGGGACTGAAGGCCTGTCAGTGTCCCGAAGTGATTGGACGGGAACCTGAGGGGGCCAGCCAAGAGTCAGAGGCAGGACCCCCTCTCAGCCCAGCACCCACCCTGCTCCCTCCCCAGACATCACTCCTTGTTGGCCAGGAAGAATGTTGCTTGAAGAATTCAAGTCTGTACCCTTGGGTCCCTACCCTCTGGGGTCTGTGTCACTTCAGAACCAGCAGGCTGAGTTCAATTACCTACTGTCTGTGTGGTCAACCTCTCTGTGCCCCACTTCCTTCACCAAGAGCAGGGAGAGGACAAGCCTCACCGGGTTTTTATGTTATTCTTTTCATAAATGTTTACTGAGCTTCTCCTACGTGAGACACTGTTCTAAGCACTGGAGAAAAGCATGAACCAGACAGATATCTTGTAGCCGTAGTGGTGGTATAAGCAAGACAAATGCATAGCGTGTTAATCCTAAGAGCTAAGCAGGGAAGCTGAATGGAGAAGTGGAGAACTGAGGGGGTCCAGGGGCTTGCAATGTAGATGAGGCGGCCAGAGACAGTCACACCAAGGACTAATAGATGTGCCCCCGGAGAAGCTGAGGAGGGAAACCTGTAAACCTTGCAGGTAGCTGGAGGAAGAGACAGACAGGAACATACTTGGGGTTTGTTTACAAGTTGGCTCTTGAAGCTGAAGCAAAGAGACAGGGAGACAGGGAAAGGAAAGTGGCAACGAGACCCTGGGCCCAGATCTTTGGGAACTTTGGCCCAACTCTGGAGCAAGAGGAGACGGGAAACCATAAGTCATGTCAAGAGTGGTGGTCCTACCTAGTGAGCCAGTTCGTGTTAAAAGGGGAGTGAGGAGGTGGGCGGTGGTGGCACATGGCTTTAATCCCAGCACTTGGGAGGGAAAGGCAGGAGCATCTCTGAGTTCGAGGCTAGCCTGGTATACAGAGCGAGATTCATGATGACCAGGGTTACACAGGGAAACCCAGTCTCAAAAACACAAAAACAAACAAAAGACAAAGCGGGGAAGGCAGCAGCTAGAGGTGATGCAGCCTTGCAATGATCCGTGCTTGAGATGAGAGTGGGCTGGAGTGTCACTGAGGCAGTCAGGGTCAGGAAAGCAGAGGCAGGATCTGTGAAGGATGGAGCCCAAGGGACGGCAAATACCCTGCAGATGAGTGTCCAGAGAGAAGACCTCAAAGGCAACTGAGAGGCACTGGCTGGGACAATTAAGGAGAGGGGCTGCCCTCTGCTGAGACGGCTACAAGGAAGTGTAGCCAAGCACCCACCCAGAACCTTCCAGGGAAAGGACACCGTGTGACATGATCCGTGCAGAGAACTCTTTCAACAGCACCTTGCAGTTGGCGTGAAGAGAGAAGGAAACCAGCATTGTTCATTGGGACGCTATAAGAAATCTCTACAAGACAGGCCCAGGGAAGGAGGCCTCAACCCAGGCTCAGGGCCAAAAAGTTCATTAGACCAGACTTTCCCCTTTTCTTTGAGAAAGACATCATAATTTTGGCATCTCTGTGAATAGATGGTGGGCTCTCTGTGTTCACTGAGCTCCCACCATGAGATACAAAGAGCTCCCATGATCACTTTCCCTCTCACAGTCGAAGAAAGGCCAAGAGAAAGACTGCTTTGGAGGAAGTTGTGGCCTTTTCGGCTCTGGCTAAGAATCCCTAACTGTTCAGGCAAAGCTCCAGAAGGCAACATGGTCCAAGTGACTTACACGGCAGCATAGAGACCTCCGCAGGCCGAGTGGAAGAAACCACGAACTACGGTGTGTAGGACAAAGGCCACCAACTGAAACCCAAGAGAGAGAGAGAGAAGACGGTCAGAAAGATCAGGGAAGAGAGGAGAGGGACACGGGCTTTGCTGGTCCACTTACACAGTTCTACCCTGACCCGACCCCCAACACAATCTTGACACAACGCCCACCAACATAATCTTGGCCCAACCTCCACCAACATAACCTTGACACAACGCCCACCAAAATAATATTGACACAACGTCCACCAACATAATCTTGACACAACCCCCACCAACATAATCTTGGCCTAACCTCCACCAACATAATATTGACCCAACCTCCACCAATATAATCTACAAGACAGGCTTCCTGGAAAACCCAGGAAGCAGACCTGGAAAGGGGATGCTTCTGGAGTGTTCAGGCCCTGGTAGAGCATCCCCACGGGGGAAGCTCTAGAAACGGAGGAGTGGAGGAAAGCAGGTACCTGCAGGTGTAGGTTGCTGATGAGGCAGATGATGCCAAAGCCCACAAGCAGAATGTTGGTCAGGGTGAAGGCGTTGATGGCATTGGTGAGCTTTTGGATCTTTCGGTAGCGTGGTCTGGTGAACTTGGTGGTAGTACCGTCCCTGAAAAGAGCAGGCAAGTCACTGGTTGCTGCCTGGAACTCCTGGAAGCTCCTTGGTACCAGCCTGGCGCCAAGCTCTGCTGGTGTGCCTGCAGAGTTCGGAAAGCAACCACAGCAGAAAACCGTTTCTCTGTCTAGAGAGATGGCTTGGTCAGTGAAGGGCTTGCCTTGCAAACATAAGAATCTGAGTTCTTATGTTTAAATCCCATTAAAAAATGGTATAGCATACACTTCAATTCTGGCACTCAGGAAGCAGAGGTAGGTGGAGCGCTGTGAATTCAAGGCCAGCCAGGTCTACATGAGTGCTAGCCTGTGTCTAAAAATAAATCTGGGTTAAGTGGTAGCACCTGAAAACTCACTCTTGGGGAGGTGGAGTAGGTGGGACCCTGGACCTCACTTGCCAGCCAGTCTAGCCTACGGGACAACCTCCAGGGAGAACCTATGCCAAAAACAAAGCCCGCATGGGCAGCACCTGAGGACCAACAGCCAAGGTTGTCCTCTGGTCTCCACGTGCAAGTGCACACTCATGCCTGCACACGCACACTTGGAAAAAAGAAAGCTATTTCTTCATAAGTGTGGTTTCCTCCCTGACTAGACAAGCAACAAATGGAGGGGGTGTAAATCTACAGGCCCACCCCCAGAATGCAGGATGTCTAGAAAGAAACCCAGGAATTGGCAGGAAGGTGGAGAAGGGATTCCCCATACCATCTTCCCCATCGGCCTGAACTGAAGCTTGGCATGACTCCCCAGAAATTTTTCAAATCTTTTTGGCATGACCAAGAGCTCTGGGCTGGCTCGGGAAGGAAGGGCAGCAGGCAGGCTGGGGTGAGCACCGGCTGCCCGTCTGTCTAGGGTGGCCTCTGCAAATGAGCCTTGGCACCTCAAGAGCAGAAGGTAAAGAGAGAAGGCTGGAGCCTAGGAAACAAAGGGAAGCCACTGGGTCCATCCTTGGGTGCTTTTCTCCTAATCCCCCCTCCCACATTCTCAGGGAAAAAAAGTCAGGAGTTCTGAGTTCAAGACCCAATTTCAGTCTTTAGCCGGCAAGATGCCCATGGTAACCCCGGGCCTTCCTCTGCAACACCAGACTCACTCTGTAACCACAGACGAGGCAGAAATGATGGCAGTTACCACTCAGACTGTATCAGAAGACACAACAGCTCTCCCCTTTCTCAGAACTCTGTCAGGAAGCCACCTTCCATACCAAAAGTGTCCCTAATTTAAGCCACATTGGAAGGCCCTGAACTTCTTGTCCAGTTATACAAGCAAACCCAGAAGCAGTTCTCCAACCCAGACACAGAAGGGTTCGGATGGCACAGCTCCGGCAGGAAGACAGAACACAACCTCATGAGAAAGCCCAGGTCAAGTCCATCACACTAGGGCATGCCCAGACTCCATACCCTCAGCGGCTGTAGGGAAGAGTCAACATTTGTTGTTTGGAGACAGGGCTGTGCATTCCACAGCCATGGACAGCTGACAGGCCAATCCTTCCTTTTCCTAGCCTTTGTTTTCAAACAGGGCCTCGCTCTATAGCTGAAGTAGGCAAAAGATGATGATGTAGGATGGCCTCAAATCATAGCAACCTCCTGTCTCAGCCTCCTGCTTGGATGTCAGGCATAAGTCACCATGCTCAGACAAGCTTAGGAATGTGAGCTTTAGGACACCGGTTCAGAAGCCTGCTGTGTGGTCTCGGGCTGGTTACTTAGTGGTACAACCCAGGTCTCAGCATCTTCATCTGCCCATGAGGGCCCATGAAGAACTCACCTGCTAGAGACTGAAATGATGCAAAGTGCCTAGCATCTTCCCAGCCCACACCTAGAGGCATCCTTATGCCAAACAGGCCAAGCCTCCTCCAGCCTGTTTCCCTATCTGCAAGATATGGAAGTGCTGTCTCGGACCTCCTGGGATGACGTGGGATGCTATATGCCTAAGCCTGGAGGAAAGGCAAGAGGCTGCCTGGGCTCCTGTGGGTCACCTGGGATCTCCGGAGGAAGCACCCTCATGCAGGGCGCCCTCGGTCGGATCATCCACACAGTCCTTGATGCGCCAATCCATGATGTAGCCAATGAGGGGGCAGGTGAGAAGACACAGCAGCTGCATGACTCCGAAGATGGAGGAGTAGAACTCAACTGGGCAAGAACAGAAGCGGGGGTCAGGACGCCAGCAGCTCAGCCCCCGACCCCCAGCGGAGGGGGACGAGGCTTAAACAGCCTCCCTCTGACCCCCAAGGAATGGGACATGGGACATCTCCCTACCTGTCTCTTCCACCTTTTGTCTTTGCTCGTTCTGCTCTGTGGGGAGAGGAAAGACGTGGTGTAGGAAAGTTGAGCCAACCGGCCCTCCAGTCCCGCCCTCCGCCCCTCCCACCGGCCCCGCCCACGCAGGCTTTCCGAAGAGCCTCACCATGCTCCCGGCCACCAGCCACAAGGAACTCCAGTATCTTGTTCATGGCAGCCATGTAGAATATGACGCGCAGCTGGGTCATGCACATGGTGACGAGGCTCCACAGAAAAATGGGGGAGCAGAGGCTCTTGCGAAAGGGAACAGACTCTGAGGAGACAGTGGGCTAGCAGTCAAGCCCCCGGACTTCCTGTTTCCCAGCTTACATGGGTCTAGCAGTGCTAAGACGGTGACTGTGGGACTCTAGAGAGGAACAAGCTTCTTGAGGGACAAAAGGTTCAGGCGCACTATCCTGCTAAGCTCTGTGACAGCCTCTGTAGAACACGGTTAGGTGACCTAAAGGCTTCCAACATCTATGAAGCAGCTGCTCTGAGCCACATATATGACAAGCTTTATTTTACCAAATCAAAATTTTCCCCTTTTTGAGACAGGCTTTCCCACATGTTGCAGGCGAGGAAACTGCTCCCCAGGCAGATAAATGGTTGGCCTGAGCTCACAGGACTGAAATAGCAGAGCAACCTGGCTTCTCTCTGTCTGTCTGTCTGTCTGTCTGTCTGTCTGTTTTTTGAAACAGGGTTTCTCTGTGTAACAGTCCCGATGCCTGGAACTCGCTTTGTAGACCAGGCTGGCCTTGAACTCACGGAGTTCCACCTGTCTCTGCCTCCCAAGTGCTGAGATTATAGGCGTGAGCCACCACCGCCTAGCTCAGTCTCCTACTCTTAATCATCCTCCTGTAAGATTGAGCAATGGGGATGATAAATCTTATGACTGGACCCATCCTGCACTATATATATGAATAGCTTGTATTGCCCATTGAGTCTTCCGGTCCTCATAACTAACCTCCCTGTTGGGTGATGGTTTCAGAAATGAAGAAGGAGAGGGTGAGGACCAATGTTGATGTCATACAAGGAAAGCAAGACTCAAGCTTGCACTCCAAGGTGCATGCTCCACCCCCAGTCAAGTCACTGAGCCCCAGAAGGAGCTAAAGTACATTTGGAAGTGAACTTCAGGTTAGTGCAGCTCTTCCTATGGCCAGCAGGGGGTGTAGGCATGCCAGACATGGAAGGCACTGTCTCAGAGCTCGGACTTGGCCGAGAGATTAAGCTCAGTAGTGAGCAGAGACTCAGCTGCCTCAACAGGTCCTGTCCTCATCCAGAGGATCCAGCAGGGTACCCCGAATCTGAATTTCCCTGGTCTCATTGAGCTTTGGCTCCCATATCTACATCTACAGAGGGTGTTGTGAAGACCAAGGAGGGATGAGGGTGCACCCTACCTGCCCCCCTAGGCTGGAAACCTGACCAGACACTCACTCTCGTGATGTTTTTCTGAAGTTCCAGAGATATCCTGGGATGAAATAAAGGCATCAGCCCCTTCCTCCAGGCTGGGGGCCTTCTGGCTCAGCCGCTGGCCCACAATGGTTACATGGGTATAAAAGCGGTCACCTGTGACCTTATGGTCCAAGGCTAGCCCAATGAGTTTGATCTTCTTCCTGCCAACAGTCAGACCAGAGCATATGAGAGCTAGTCATGCAAAGCCAAACTTCAACCGTCCCAGCCTGTCCAAGATAAACACCTCTTTATCTAGCACTGACATTCCTAGAAATAAGTTCCGAATGCTGCCCCCATCTCTTTGCTCAGAGCCTGGCTTGGACACCTGCTTATACAGATATCCAGACACCGAAAGGCAGATGAGTGTTTTCCTCTTGGTCTATTTCTATGGAGGAGGTGGCATAGCAGCTTCAGACACCGGCTCAGCCAGGTCCCATCCAAACTTCGCCTCGCCTCTTTTCAAGGCTAGAACCTTCAGCGAGTCAGTTTGTCATTAATAGTGTTAATAACAGCATTTCCAACCCACAGCCAGGACAGCGTATGGCAGATAGTCTATGGCAGATAGCAGGTCTCAGTAATATCAGCTATGTGACTATTACCTTCTGAGCTAGGTTCTGCAGCACCTCCTCCTGCTGTCTGTTAACTGAAAGGGGACTGGAAGAGGCTGGCATGCAGGCTGCCCCCACAAAAAGCAGTATGCTAAATTGGCAGCGTGGCAGCGCCTTGTTTGGGTCCATGGGACACTTAACACTAATTCAGGAGTGGGAGTGGGGCCTCCCACTCTGACCTTCTCCTCCATAGTCAGAGAAGATTACCCTTAATAACAAAGCACTTGTTGACTACCTACTATGGGCCAGCTCTACTATAAAAAAAAAAAAAACACCCGCCAGCCGGTGGATCAGATGCAGAAGCAGAGCTGGAAAGTCTGAGGCCATTTGCAAAACCAAATTTGAAGTCCAAGTGTAAGGGCAAAGCTGGTTCTATCGATAACATCCTCACTGCCCTGGCTTCAACCCTCTACTGCAGGGGGCAGGGAACAGGAATCCAAGTCTCCAACCTCCTCTCCCAGCCTCTCACGTGTAATCAACTTCCTCGGGGGCAGGAAAAGCTTCTGCGGGCCAGTTGAGAGCACAGTTCAGAAAGATAAGACAGGCCAGGCCAGACCAAGTGAACATGATGACCATGAAGGACACGCCAGCATCGTAGATCAGCTGTTGGAGAAGGACAGGCCATGGAGGGAGCCAGCTTGCTCGGGCCCCACAGAGGCAGAACCCTTGGAGGACTGGGGCCTCCAAGGTCCCTTCCATCCCATTCCTTATACCCAATGTGCAGGCGGAGAAACCAAAGCAAGAAATTGAAAGTCAGACCCAGAAAGTCCGCTGTCCCATCCCTTCCTTTACCTGAGCTCCACTAAGGGGGCGTGGAATTATCCTTACAAAGCACTGAAGGTGTCCGCCACTCCTTCAACGTGCCTGGGAAATCCCAGTGTTTGCCCATGACTCCTTAGAAATGCTCACTTTTTGAACAAAAATAATGTTTCCTATCATATGCACAGGGAAATTAATGTTCTGGGTTTAGCTAGCACATTTCCTCACGGAGAGGCAAATCAAACCTGAGAAGCCTTATCTCACGGCTCCCAGGTGCACACAGGTGCACAGGCAGTAGAGAGGTGGGGTGATCCAGAAAGTTTCTACCCCAGAACAAACAGGTTCTGCATGGGCTGGGATCTAGTTCAGATGGGACAGCCCCTCTGATAAGAGAATTGTTTCCCATTGTCTTTCCTGACAGCCCCCTACTGAGAGCTCAAGTCACTGTGTGGGAGAAACCTCCACTCTTCCTGGAATTTGGGCCTTGTGTCCTTCCTTCTGGGGGCAAGACAAAGCTTCAATAAACAGCACCCCTTAAGCACGTAGGGATAACATAGGACTCCTACGCCCATAAAACTAACAAAATAACTCAAGATCAGCTCTGATCCGGTGGAAAGGCTGCTCGGACAAACTTGACCGAGGAGCCGCCCCCCTCCCCCACACACACCCGAGCTTAAAGCTCAGACCTCCAGTTCCCAGGCCCATCAGGCGGGCCTGACCAGGATCTACTCTGGCCGACTTGCCTTGTGACCTTAGACCAAGTTACTCGGCCTCTCCAGCAGGGAGATACAGCCTAAATATCTGGCCTCCTCCATGTAAAAGCACCACTCACCCAGCCTCGTCCAATTCCGGTGTCGAGGCAAACAGACAGCTCAGGGGATGAAGGAAATGGTTCAGTGGATAAAGTCTGGGGCTCCATCATACATGTAAAGGCAGAGTGTGGCTGCACACACCTGCAACCCAGTGTGGGCTGTGGTGTGGGAACACACAGACCCCAGAGGGCTTCCTGGCCTGCTAGTCTAGCTGAAACCATAAGCTTTGTTCAGTGAGAAACTCTGTCTTAGAAAACAAGACAGAGGGGGCTGGAGAGACGGCTCAGAGGGTAAGAGCATTGCCTGCTCTTCCAAAGGTCCTGAGTTCAATTCCCAGCAACCATATGGTGGCTCACAACCATCTGTAATGGGGTCTGGTGCCCTCTTCTGGCCTGCAGGCATACATGGAAGGAATGCTGTATACATAATAAATAAATAAATAAATATTTTTTTTTAAAAAAAGAAGAAAACAAGACAGAGAGCGACAGGAGACCCCATATCAACCTCTAGCTGCCACATGAGCAAGCATGAGTTAGTTCAACTGTAACACACACACGTGCACACACGCACAGACACACACTCACACACAGACGCGTGCACACACGCACAGGCGTGCACACGTGTGCGCGCACACACAAGCACACACGTACAGACATGCATAAGTGCACACACACACACAAACTCGCACACACACGCTCGTGCACACACGCACAGACACGCGCTCACACACACAGACGTGCACACACACATGTACAGGTGTATGCGCGCACGCACACACAGACGTGCACACACACGTACAGATGTGCACACACACACACATACACACACACATGCACGTACGCACAGTGAAAGAAGGAAAATGACAGCCCAGCCCTACCAAAGGTTCCATACCTTGATTCCAGGGAACGTGATGGCTGAAGACGCATAGGAACCAATCATGAGGGCCATGAATGTGGATCGCAAGTTCCCGAACATGTTGGGCAGCTGAGGGAGAGGGGCAACTCTGTGAGCTGGTGATATGCTAATATCATGCCAGGCTCCCCTGTGTTAGCGTCTTAGCACTCCACAGAAAAGCTCGGGGCTCCAGTCTGGCATTTCTCAAGGAGCGCTCCAGGAAGGGCGGCCCCAGAAGACCTACAGAAAAGTCCTTGGGCACCTAAAAGCGGTCCAGAAATATCCCTAGAGAGAAGTTTTAACTTTGTCTCTTCCTAGAATTCTTCCTAGAATTGCCCAGGGTTTTTATTCAGGGGACCCCTTTATTCAGTGACCCCTGGATAACCCCCAAGAGCAGGTAAGAAGAAACCCTGATCTAGGGCAGGAGAGCTCACTGAGCTCAATTCTCAACATGCACACAGAGTGGCTCACAACTGTCCATAATTCCGGTTCCAGAGATCTGATAGCCTCTTCTGGCCTCTGCAGGTCACTAGGTATGTATATTGCATGCACTGACATGCATGTAGACAAAACATATATGTACATAAACAAATACGTTTTTTTTCTTTTTTTTTCTTTTGTTTATTGATAAAAGGAGAATAAAGAAAAGAAAGAAAAAAAAACAAATTTCCACCTCCTCCCAGCCTCCCATTTCCCTCCCCCTCCTCCCATTCTTCTCCCCCTCCTCCCACCCCACAAATAAGTTTTTTTAAAAGAAACACTGATGTAAGCCGACTCGTTTCTAACACGAGAAAACTGAAGCTGTGAAGTGAAGAAGACTCAAGTTCAGCTGGCCCCATGGAGGCTGTGTCTGTGGATGACCCTATCACACAAAGATGACCTATAATCCTCTCTTGGGTCTTGGGGCCCGAATACCACAGCCTGCAGGCTCTGCTTAGCCAGGATAAATCATGGAAAGACCAGGAACGCAAGGATGAATTGGTGGGAGCTCTGGTGTCCTAGAACACCCACTAGTAATGAATTAATTGATGGTGATATGTTCTGCTCACTAACAGTGTGCCAGGCCCTCCAAGAAAGGGAAGGCGAAGTCCTCAAGATCATCTGTATCCTCCTTTCTTAATCCCACTGACTTCCAGGGTTAGGAGACAACATAGCTGGATGGGACCTTAGATGTCATACAGAGGTCACAAGAACAACGTCTCAGTCAAGGAAACCCAAACAGCGATGGGAAGTAAAATATTTAAACAGAGAAAGGAGTTATCCTCAATCCCAAGAGAATAAAGTAAGGGGAGGCCAAGCAACTCCCATTAGAGCAGAGGTTTCCCTAGCGCCCTCTCTCTGCCATGCTCCCTGCAAGGGAAAGATGCTAGGACTTAGATCCCTGTCCCTCGAAGAGGTTCAGCCTCAGTCTAGCTAACCAAAGGCTCACCCAGGAGGTAGCTGATTGGCCAATTTGCCTTAGTTAGCGCCTACTGCTGGTCTGAAACAGCAACAGGTCAGGGTCAGGGCAACAAGCGGAGGGGCGGGGTGTGGCAGGCGCCAGGCCATACCATTGGCTGGAGATGAGGGGATGACCGGAAGAGGAGCGCAGACTGGCTGGCCCTCCAATCCCCTCCACAACCCAGGGCAGGGTCCAGGTCAAACCTCCGGCTCCAGCCCCAGAAGAGACTTAGAGACCGGAGTCAATTTGCACAGCGGGAAGGGGTTGCTGCACAGAGGGTGGATCGGAAGGGATCAGCTTCCTTGAAAGTTGTGAAATGTGTCCCCAGCTGCAGTTAAAAGCAGCTGCTGGGATGAGAAATTGGGCCAAAACATCCAGTTTGGCCGCATCAGAGATAAACAACCAGAAACGGCCCAACGGGACCTCTCCTTTCTCACCGCCACCCTGCTAAACTTTTAACCCGTATATCCACAGACATCCACAAATAAATACGGTAAAACAAACTCACACAGATACGTGATAGGCGGGGTCACACGAAAGCGGGTCAAAACTAGTTAACTATTTGTAAATTCATACGAGTACAACCTCGCACATGCCTGTTTCCTCTCAAGCTCTCTCACAACATTCCCCAGAATGTGGCAAAAGGTCCACGCGGCTAAGTTGCTCCTTCAACCTCGCGACCACTTGACCCAGCTGAGTTTTCTTCCTAGTAGTTATGACGGTTGACGTGATTTATTAGTGTGCTTGCTTATTCTGTTCCACCCCTCCCTAAGCCCCATATGGAAGCTTCTGGGAGATGAGGACATAGTCCTGTTTGTACTGTAGACTCTGTGCAGGAACAGAGCTCGACCAACGCTCACGGGCTCAGTACACACACAGAGCCTCACCCACACACAGCTCTGTGCCTCCCGTTAGCTCCCCACCTGCACGGTTTGACACGCAGGCACTTGATCTGGCTACTAGTCATCCTCTCGGCAGATTCTACAGTTATTTTTATTTACGCATATGCGTGTATCTGTGTGTGCGCCATGTGTGTGGTCCCCTTGGAGACCAGAAGAGGGTTGTCAGTTTCTCTGGTGCTCGACTTAAAGGCAGTTGGGAGCTGCTGCAGGACTTAGGGAGGGCTGGCAACCAAACTCTGGTCCTTTGCAAGAACAGCAAATGGTCTTAACTGCCAATCAGCCTCTCCAGCCACCCTTCACTCACATCTAACCCCGCCCACTCCCAGGTGCCTGGATGGCTGCCCGGACGTGTCCGTCATACTCACAGTGAGTGAGGTAAACGTTAGGCAGATGCCAGCAAACCCATTCAGGGATAGTGCCAGGAATATCAACGGAGACAGGACTGGGAAGAGAGAGAGAGAGAAGGACGGATGAGGGCATTTGTGGAGCCATGGCGTCAAAGCCCACCTTGATCCCCACCCATTCTAGAGAGAACAGACGGCTCACCGTTAGTGTCCCGAGAGGCCAAGGCCATAAGGGTGCAGGATGCGGCAAAGCAGGCACTGCAAGGGCACAGAAAAGTGCGGTATAATTTATTAGCCTCCCATCCCCTGCATCATCTTTCTGGCCCGGCATCGCCCCACAATCCAGCCACCTCACCTGCCCACCAAGCGCAGGGGCCGGGGCCCAAAACGGTCCATGAGAATCCCCAGAGGCAGTGTGGTAGCACTTAGCAGGAAGGAGCCAATGGTGAAACCCAGATTGAGCATCTTGTCCTGCTGGTCACAGCTCGGCCACTGGTGCGGTTCATCTTGGGTGGTGTTGGTCCTGTTCTCGGCTGCGGGGGTGGGGGGATGGGAGGGCTCAGCTTGCTCAACAGAAACAGGAAAACAGCCTGGCCCAGGGGTCCTGCCTACCGATTGAAGCCTTGGCCTGAACTAACCAGGGGTTCCTAGAGTTAATGCCAAGTCCCACATGCTCTGTCTGGGATGGGAAAAGAGCCCAAGAGTGAGAGCAGTTTAGCATCTGGCCTAGAGAGAACCACACACATTCTCTTTTTTTTTTGTTTTGTTTTTGTTTTTCGAGACAGGGTTTCTTTGTGGCTTTGGAGCCTGTCCTGGAACTAGCTCTGTAGACCAGGCTGGTCTTGAATTCCCAGAGATCCGCCTGCCTCTGCCTCCCGAGTGCTGGGATTAAAGGCGTGTGCCACCATCACCCGGCCCCACACACATTCTCAATCCGAGGCTTCAACAAGCTCAACTGAGAACGTGGACAGCAAAATGTGTACCAGGTTGTGATGTCGCTTGGGAGCACCAGTGGAGAACACCCCAAATGAGAAGGCAAAATCAGGGGCTCGTTCTCTAATGCACGTAACAGGAATGCACATAAAAAGTAGGGAAGCCTCAATAAGTGATATTGATAGCAACAGCTAGTCCTGTTTCGGATTCAGTATTCAGCATTTACTATCTAGCATTAAACTGTGTTCCAGGCACTGCTCTGCACAGATCCTGTGAGTCACAACAACCTTCCAAGGGTCCATGAATAAAACATTCCATCCCCCACATGATGAGACCAAAGTGCGACATTTGGGGCCCTTCAGCTGTGAGCTTGGGAACTGGGACAAGGTAAAGCAAAGAGCCAGGAGCGGGGACAGAGGGTGACTTGACTTAACTCTGTGCATTGAGCCATGAGGTGGCTGGCTACCTCCAAACTGTTTCTGGGTTGTGCTGCCAGGGGAAAACAGGGCATTACCTAGGAGACAGGCCAAACAGGATCTCCATTCCCACTGCCCACCTGACTCCCTCCGTGGATGCCTCAGGCTCCTTGTCTATTAACAAGGGCAGAGAACAAGCAGCCTCAGCTGGAGACAAGGGAGAGAGTTTCTGCACAGTTCCTGGCCCAGGGGAAAGGACTGAGGCCCATTCCAGAGCTCCAGAAATAGCTGACAATAAGGTTGAACACAGACCCACCGGATCACACCCTGAGACTGGAAGTTCTGCAAAGGTTTGAGACAGGGAATGAATGGATGCTGTTTAGAGGGGAGGAGGGCTGTTTGTAGTGACCCATGAATGTAATCCCAGCCCTGAGGAGGGTGAAGCAGGAGGATAGCCCTGCAGTCAGCCTGAGCTACATAGTGAGTTCCAGACCAGCCTAAGCTATGTGTGAGATTTTTCTGAGAGAGAGAGAGAGAGAGAGAGAGAGAGAGAGAGAGAGAGAGAGAATCATTAACTAAAAATACAAACGTGTGGTGAGCTCTGTGAAGGGACAGGGCTGTACCTGGGTGCTGGGAAAGAGGGTGGCCCTTGACCCCGACTTCAAGTAACCTTGAGCTGTCAAAGGACCTACAGGTAGCAGTAGGTAATGAGATCTGTGTGTTAGCATAGAAAGAACATAAAGATGGGTCAGATCTGAAGAGCAGGCTACCAGGAAAGGAACTGCCTTGGGCAGTACCAACTACCTTGGGAGGCTAGGGCCAGGGCTAGGACACCTGGAGAAAGGACTTAGGGGTTCGACCACTCAGCCTTTGAGGTTCACGCTAACCTCCTTCCTTCGCTATCTTTGTGAATGCCACCCACTTCTCCACTGGGTTTGTCCACGTGGGTGTATTCTGATTACTCCACAGCACTGTGTTGGGGCAGAAGGAGAAGTCAGACCAAAGGCCACAAACGGGTGACCACCCCGATTCTCTCACTACCCATGTTTTGGTAGACCACCAGTAACTTGGGTTGAGCATCACGTTAAAAAGAAATCCAGATTTCTAGTTCTTAGGAATTTGGGAACCTCAGCTGGACATGGTGGGATGCAACCACAGTCCTGGCTTCTTGGGAGGCTGAGGCAAGATCGCTGGAGCCCAGGAGTTCTGGGCCAATCTGAGCAATATAGTAAAAAGAGAGGATGAAAGAGAGAGGAGGAAGGGAGAGAAAGCCAGAAAGATCTAGCTGTTTCTGGCCTCCTCTTCCACCAGGACTGTTCTCTTTTGAACAGGTTTATGTCTGTCTCACAGCTCCTGGATGCTAGCTAGCTACCTCACACCTGCCCTGCTGGCCTCATTTATAACCATCCTCCTGCCCTTACATGGCAGCTGAATCCGTAGCCCCTGAGTTAGATAATTTCACCATCAAATGACAAGTCTCCTCTCAGGTAATTCCACGAGTTTGCATCCTCCCATGTAATCCCACGCGTTCGCAGAAAACACCTACTTTGTGCCAGGCCAAAACTCTATCTTTACCACAACCCTAAAAAGTTAATACAGAGGTCTGTATGCAGATGATGAGGCTCCCGGAAGCAAAAGTACTCAGCCACCCAGCGGCCTACAGTGACCCAGAGCCAGCAGCACAGATTCGTCACACCACCATGCCAGCTGTCCCAGAGGCCAGCTTGGAATCTTTCCCAAGTATCTTCTAATGCCAGTGAATACGTGTACCCCGCTCCAGGTACCCAGCCCAGCAGGCTGCTGACGGCTGCTCAAGGCCCGCTAAGATGTAATTTTTTTTCTGCTGTAATCAGTCAGCTTCTTGGGAGTTCAATATGAGCTGGCTCCTGAAACCCAATCACTCTGAGTGACTGGTTAAAGAACTTGCGTCCAGGAGACGCACAGCAGAATAAGTCCGGCATCCAGCTGCCCCATTTTCACAGACGGATAACGCCTGAGAGGAGGAAAGTGAAGGCACCCAGTGAGCGAGTGAGGCTGCTGGGTTGACAACCAAGGGAAAGGAGTCTCCACCTCTATGCTCCAGCTCTTGTTTGCTCCTTGTTAGCTGGGTGACCTACGCACAACACAGTTGGCCGTGCACGCAACAGGGCCTTTCAAATTGGGGTTAGGTAGTATGTGGAATGAATTCTGAGGTTCCAGTTATTAGTTACTTGTGCATTAGAAACATGCATGAATATATGTATTTCTCAGGACTATATATACATATGTGTGTGTATACAACATCAAACCAAAGGTTATATCACACTTTAAATAACAGTAACTAAGGCACACAGGAACTCCAAAGGGGGTTTGTAAATAAATGATCATGTCTGAGAGACCCTGGGAAATAGATCATGGGTAAGCATGCACCTCTAATGAAGTTCTGGCCTCACTAGCTATGCTGTTGAAATCCTCTGAGCCCCCACCTCTGAAATGGGGACAATGACCCGAGACCCCTGGATCTGAGGATGGGCTGAGGACCGTACATGCAGAGCAAACTGAAAATGATTTTCCCTGTCTCCTAATCCATGTTTGCCTCCTTATGTTATTTTCCTGCTGGTATTGGACAAAGTTCTAGCTGGTTAAGTCTTGTCTATGGCACTGGGAACGTGATGTTGGAGTCTCAAGGACTGTGCTCCGTTAGAGATAAGAAGTTTAAAGACAGGCCTGATGCTAAGTGAAGTAAAAGGAGTGGTCCCCTCAGAGTGAGACCCCACCCAGCTAGTCCTGCAGCCTGTGAAAGGAAAAGACCTGAGGGGCCTGACGCCCAAAAAGCACCAAGGAGTCAAAGCCACCGAATGCAAATGTAATTTAAGGAGGGGGCCGGGTTCCAGCACCAGCAGAGTTTGGCAGCCTCAAGTCCAGGGTTCAAGGATAGTGGTAAATACTTCGCTGAATCATTCTCTTTTGTTAAGGAAAGTCACTGAGCCCCAGCGCGTGCTAGGAAGTCTCTACCTGGAGGCCCAGAGAGAGCATTTCATGAAAGCTACAAAAGGGAAGCCTGGCTGCACTGGAGACCCCAAGCTGTTGGAGATTCCCGAGCCATGGATGGGATGTCTGCCAAGGAAAGCTGCCAACAGGGAGTGGAACCAGCCCAAGACAGAGAAGCAGGATACAGTCAACAAAGAGGGAAGATGGCGGGAGATCGGAAGAGCCCTGTGTAAGCCGCATGAGGTTATAGGATTTGGAGTTTGCCCTGCCGGGTTTCAGTCTCACTCTGGTCCAGTATCTCCTCACCATGCCCCTTGCCTCCTTTTGGGAATGGCAATAAGTATTCTGTGCCATTGCGTGTGGAAGTTTACAGGGGTTTGAGTTTACAGGGGTTACAGGTAAGAGACTGCCTTGAATCTCAGAAGAGACTTTAAATGTCGAGACTGTTATAGACCACGAGGACTTCTGAAGTTGGACTGAATGCATTTTGTATTATGATGCGGCCCTAAGTCAAGGGAGCAAGCAGCGGAATGCGGTGGTTTGAATGGGAATGGTATTTGGATATTTGCTTCCCTGTAGGTAGATCAGTTTGGGAAGGGTTAGGAGGTGGGTAACTTGGGGTGAACTTAGAGGTTTCAAAAACTCCAGCCAGACTTAGCCTGTCTCTCTCTGCCTCCTGCTTGTGGGTCAGATGTGAGCTCTCAGCTACTGCTCCAATGCCCTGCCTGCCTGCTGCCGGACTCCCCGCCATAATGGCCATGGATTCGCCCTCTTAAACTATAAGCAGGTCCCCAATTAAGGGCTTTCTTTTGTAAGTTACCTTGGTTACGGTGTCTCTTTATAACAATAGAACAGCAACTAAGCCAGCTGGACACGATCGTCAGCTATTGGTGGTTGGGACATACAAGCTATTTCATGAGGCTCTGTAATGAAGTTCTTTGTTCAGAGCGGAAGTGAATCCTCACACACCTAGAGGTATTAAGAGCGGAGCCCACAGCTGAGCACTTGCTAGGGCGCACCCCTTGTTCTCTTCCTTACCAGCTGGGTGACCTTAGGTGAATTGCTTAGCATCCCCCAGGTGCAGGTTTCTCTCCCCAAAATGGGGTTTACAATGAGATCTGAAGACCTAACGGAGAGTAAATATTTAATGGCTGCAGCGCTGTTTTGTTTTGTTATTAGTGTGTCATGAACTGAGATGGCCCTGACTAAATTTTAAGTAACCGTCCCCATTAGCTCCCACCCCAGAGATTGGGGGGAAGGTCCCCAAAACATACAGTGTGACCAAGAAACCCCAAAGCCTGTACTAATATCAACCTCAGTTATGAGCTTGGCATTTGCTGAGTTCTTCAACTGTTTGTTAAAGGGCACCTTTTGAGTCGCGTGTTATTCTGCGGCAAGAAAAACAGCAGTTGTGCAGGTGGGGGCCATTACAGAAAATCACGATCAATGAAAACGCAGAAAACAAGCAGCCATGTGCTGCCTCATTTACATCCACCTCACAACCCCTATGCCTAAGGCTCAAGGATCATAATGGGAGCGGGGACAGAGGATTGCAAAAGCCAGAAGAGGAGGAGGATTGCAGAGAGTCTGCATCTCCTAGAGAGGTCAGTGAGGACTCACGATGGGTGAGGCACCAGGAAGCAGAAAGGGGTGCTTCTGATCAGACAGCAGGAGCAAGACAGAACGGAGGTACGCGCCATCCCATCCACCAGCCTGCAGAGCCCCTGAAACGAGGAGCTGGGGAGAGGCGCTGTCTGCTGCTTTCTAAAAAGGAACAAACCCGCTCTGGGAGAAAATGACAAGCGTTCACTTAGTTTACCACAAACAACCAGCCTCAACCACACACCCGCCTTTGAGCAACTCAAAACATCATGTCGGTACCTCATAAGATCAAGGATCTAAACGCAAGAGCCCAAACCACAAAACTAAGAAAACACAGGTGCAGATTTTTGTGACCTTAAATTGAGTCAACAGTTTCTTAAACAGGATGGAGTAGCAGAATAAAAAAAATAGGCAAATAGGATTTTAACAACATTCGAAACAGATACACATACGCAAAAAGAAAAACACCAACGTTTAAAAAGAAAAAAGAAAGAAGTAAAAGAAAACTACAAAAACGACTGAGATATATAAAGAACTCGTACACTTCAATAAGGGAAAGACAGGACGAGGAAGACAGCTCAGCAGCTCAGTGCTTAGCACACGTAAGGCCCAGAGCCCAAGCTCTAGAAAATAAACAAGCAAATAACACTACTTAGAAACAACCACTATTGGGGATGTGGAGCGACTGGAACCCCTCATACGCTGCTGGTGAGAATTTAAAACATGGGACTCATTTCGAAACACATTAAGGTCACCTTCATAACCCAGTGAGTCACTCCAAAATAAATACATAGGCACAGGAGGATTAGCCTTCACAACCCAAAAAGTGAAAATAGCCCAGGTGCTTATCAGCTAATAAAGAAAAGTCATCAGTACACATGATGGAGAGTTAGCTATAATTTTAAAAAAAAGAGCTTAGCTTGTATGTGGACAAAGGGTGAACCAAGAAGATGTTAGGCAAAGTGAAAGAAACCAGCCACAAAGACAAGATTCCATTTATAGGAAATGTTCCGAATAGGTATAGCTGGTATTCGTCACAGCCAACCTACAACAGAAAGCAGACAAGTGGTTGCCTGGAGAGAAAACAGGGGGGCTGGTGCTGCTAATGGGTAAAGGGTTGATAACGTAAATGCTCTAAATTATGGGGTGACTATGTGAGACCGAATACACTAGAACCTATTGTATTGTATGTTTTGGTTTGGTTTTTAGAGACAGGGTTTCTCTGTGTAGCTTTGGTTGCCTTGGAACTCACTATGTAGACCAGGCTGGCCTCAGACTTAGAGATTGGTCTGCCCCTGCCTCCCGAGTGCTGGGGTTAAAGGCATGCATTACCACCATCTGGCTTATATTGTATGTCTTAAATGAGGGATTTAGATATAATTGTAGGCCCTTAAAAGTCTTGGGAGTGGTAGAAATGTAAATATTGGCTGTTGTAATGAATACTGGAATGTATCAATATGTCAAACATCACCAAAAATGTACAAGGTAATTTTTCAGTAGAGTGAAACCCTACTACCTCCAGGTGCAGAAGTCAGGAAGAAGCCACTGCATGGGTTATAGCAGACATCAAGGCCACCAGGCAATAAAAGAAAGGTTCTCTTTAGTCTCCAGGAAAAACTCAGAGGGATTTGAGTTTGTGGGGTGGTCCTCCATTTCTAAGGTCCCCTCTCACTGGGTCGTCTCAACCCTCCCAGAATGCCTATCATCCCACCTCAGTCTTCCTACTGACTTCCTAGGCTGATGCTAACTCCCTCATCTCCAGTCCCAGCCCTTGGTAACTGGGGCCAACCACAGGGGCAGGGTGCCATACTTGGGTGCAACCCATTGCTTCCTTAGAGATAATTTTGGCAGGGGTGGGGCAGCCTCCACGGTATAGCTGGTGCTGCAAATAAGAACAGATATCACGACCTTCCCACCTCCACCCTCGAGGAGATGGCTTTCAGACCTTCCCCACTCTCCATATAAGCTATGCGGCAAGGGTTGAGCTGAGGAAGCCAGAAGGACGTTTACAGTTGCCAAGTATTGTTGAGTCTCGCGGACATCCAACGGGCAGATATTACTAATGTCCCTAGGTAATGGATGCTCAATTTGTAAGGGACTCACTGGTTAAATGAGGTGGAAGCTGGGATCGAAATCCCTTCCATGCTTGCTCTACAACATGGCGGAGGCGGGAAAAGGGACAGAGGGAGACACACCAAACCGCACCCCCACACAGCTCCTTTGCTGAGGACAGCACTCTCCTATCCGGGAAAGAAAAATATCCACAAATATCCACCGAGTCCTAGCCACCAAGTTAGGAGCCCCGCCCCACCCCCCACCTCCCGGATGCAGGCAGTAGGGCTTTGGCTGCAGTTACTGTTCTCAAAGAGTTTAGGATTCCCACTCCACGAGACCAAGTTGATTTACTAGAAAACCAGAAATCCACCACCGATATCCCTTCTAGAGGAAACAGAGCTGTTAACTGTATGCAAATGAGTGATTTGTTAAACTCGGGACTCCAAGGTCCTGAAAAGGCCAAGAGTGCAGGCCCTTCATACTCCCGTTTGTGTGCCTCTGCTTGGTCTCATAAGAACTCTCTTATGTGTTGGTGATGTCGCTCAATGCTTGCTAGCATGCAAAAGACCTGGGTTTAACTCTTACCCACGTAGGTACAGCACTTCAAAGAATCTACATACTACTCTAGAGACTGGAGGTTGTCAAAGGCAGTCTAGGGACTTGGATGACCAGCAGGACACCGGCATTCAGGGACCACTGAATCAAAGAATCCTAACGGAGTGGGCACATGAAGTTGGAAGAAGTCAAGAAGTGAGGCTGTCCAATTCCTATTTGCCCAGAGTTCCAGTCTTGGGCAGCACTGCTTTGTCTACGCCTGACCACCTGTCCTTGTTTTCCAACTTCCTACCTCCTCTCTTCTACCGTTCCTCGCGGTCCTCACCCCCAATCCCAAACCCTTCTCAGATATACCTGGGCACAGACTGGAATAGAAGCCTTCCTTCTTGAGCATGATCAGCAGGGAGGCCCAGCCCAGGAGCACCGCGGAGAAGAAGAGATTCTCCAGCACAGCGGTGCAAGCCATCCACCAGCGCCTGCCGTACGCCTGCTTCAGCGTGGGGGCCATGGTGGCCGAAACTCTGCAGAGAAACAGAGCGCTGAGAGAAGAAGGGCTTCCTAGCGGCCCTTGAGAAGGGTACTCCATCATGGTGGCTCCCGAGACCCCCGGAGCCAACCCGAGATGGAGCCCTCATGGGGGTCCCATAGAGCCCGGTGCTGCGGAGCTGGCTCCGCGCGCTCTGGCAGTGCCAGGGGCGAACGCGCCACTGGCCCGCAGGGCACTATCAGGAACTAGAAAGAGCGAAGCAACTTCCTGGCGCGCTGCCGGGCTCATCTACCCGGGCCAGAGCGCACAGAGCCCGCTCCTGGAGCCAAACCCCAAGTTCCCAAAGTCTTCCAAAGTCAGCAAGGGGCGGACCGTGCTCTGTAGCCACCGCTGACCCACGCCTAGCCAGCCTCTGGCGCCAGATTGAACTCTCAGAAGCGGGCAGGAGGCGGAAAGGGAAGTCTGGGGCTAGCCCGAGACCCTCTCTTCTTGTTACGCCTTTCATTCTACTCCTCCTCTTCAGGGCCCGGGTAGAAAAACTCCTCCCGCTCGCCACAGCCGGCGCTCGTGTCCCTCCGGTCTCCTGGGCCAACCCCAAAGCTGCCACGTGGAGGGAGACCCTGGGCGGGCCCCGTGGCGCCCCCGCGCGCCCCTCACTCCGCCGCGCGCCTGGGAACCCGCCAGCCCTTCGGTCCCGGGGAGAGGGCTGCGGCTCCGGCAGGAAATCCTGTGCCTGCAGACTTTATAAGGACAGTGGCGGAGAGTGGGATGGCTGGCGGGCGGGTGTGTTTACCAAAGGGAACGTAGAAATCGGAGTTCGCCCGGGCCGCGGTCGCCACCGCCAACAAGGGAGGCGAGACCCAGGCACGCGGAGAGAGGGCACACAGGGAACAGCAAGCTAGAAAGACGAAGGGGAAGGAGACGCTAGCCCCTTCTCCAGAGGGTGGTCAAGCTTCTCATCTGTAAAATGGGGCTTTCGATTCAGTGATTCCCGGAGGTCCCTTCCCAAAGTGACAACTGTGGCTCTAAACAGAGTGGACTAGAAGAATGGAGGGATCGGAGAGAGGGGACAATATGCCCAGTGTCTCAGGTAACGGGCGCTTCGAGGGGACCTGCAAATGTGGCTGGGTAACTTTGAGCTGCACCAACTGCTCACCTGTCCCCGGCAAACTTGCCTTCCGCAGCCGCTGACACCCGGTGTAACGCAGAGCCTCCGCGGCGCTCCCACACTCCGGATCGCCGGAGACCCAGGATCCCAATGCCAAGTCGCATCCACGCGGGGGTCTTCCGGGCGTGCCAGACCCAGCGGGCCTCGGAGCCTGCCGATCTCTCCTCGTCTGCGCCCTCGAAAGAGGCGGTAGACCTGGGAACCGTCCGGGCGCCACAGAGCCGGGAAGCCGGGAAGCCGGGGCATGGACTACCGATCGGCCGAGTTGATTGTTGTATTTACAGGCGTCCAGAGCGGCGCCCCAAGGTGGGGGCGGGGGTTCCCTTCCCTTCCCCTCCCCTTAGGTCGAGTTTCACTCACACGTGACTCGCCTGTTGGTCCCCAGATACTCTTCTTACCCAATTAGACCGGGGCGCCTAAATTTCCACTCTCGACCCCCGCACCATCTCTGTTGACCCCTTGAACTAACGTTTGACAGCATTCTCTGTATCTTTGTTCAAAACAACCCAATATTTGACTGGAGTTAGTCTGGATGCTGGGAAAGGCTTGGATGGGGTTTTGAACTGTGAAATTAAGAGGAGTGTTTTCTTCTGAGAGTTTATATGCTTCAATTTCGAGTCTGCATTTTGAAAACTGACTAACTTGGGATACTCTGGGCCACTTAACCTCTCGGAGCTCAGTTTCCTTCGCTACACAGTGGGATGGCAGTAGAATTTGCCTGCCTGTCGAGAGGAGCTGGAATCAGGATGCCACTGTAACGCTGGGTACACCTGAGCGCAGTTTTAATTGTTGCGACTGTTGTCCTTGTTATTTCCCAAGACTCAATGGTCAGGCACTTCTGGTCGACAAGTGATTGATTTTGGTAAATCGTTCATCCCCACCTGGCCTCAAGTTCCTCGTCTGTAAAACAGGGAAGGTATTCAGTACCTACGAGGACAATGGTGCAGATTAAGGAAACAGTTGTGCTGAAGGAGAGTGCAGATGCGGGTCAATTCAGCGCATTAAGTGTACAAAACGAGGCGGTGGTGGCGCACACCTTTAATCCCTGAACTTGGGAGGCAGAAGTCTCTGAGTTCCTGGTCAGACAGCCTGCTCTACAGAGCCAGTTTCAGGATGGCCAAGACTATGTAGAGAAACCCTGTCTCCGGAAAAGAAAGAGAGAGAGAGAGAGAGAGAGAGAGAGAGAGAGAGAGAGAGAGAGAGAGAGAGAGAGAGAGAGAGAGAGAGAGAGAGAGGAGAAACTGTAGGGCTGGGGACATGGCTCACTTGGTACAGTGCTTGCTTAGTATGCCTGAGCCTCGAGGGTCTATCCAAAGTCTCTAATCCTAACAAAGGAGATGTGGAGGTGGAAGGGGTCAGAAGTTCAAGGTCATCTTCAAACTGCTGGTTAGAGGCCAGCCTGGGTTACCAGCCTGGGTTATGTGGAATCCTGACTCAAAACACAAACAAGTGAAGACTGCTGTGGTTATTATTCACAGAGCTCCGAAGGAGCTTGAAAAACTGCTGAGTTCCACAAAGGTAGGTGATGGGGAGTCCCTGAATCCCTGAGCAGCTGGTCCGCAGCACCAAGAGAGGAGCTAACATCCCAAGCTACTACGATAGGCTGGGCACTTTCCAAACGAAAGTTACTAACTGTTCAGCTCATCCCAGTGTACTTCAAACCTCACAAGTTTTCACACAGAGAGTAGGCAAGGTTTGCAGCTAGACCGCAGTGGTTGGAGGCAGGCCTGGCTGGCTGGTACTTTTTTCTGATGTTTTCATTCCCGCGAGCCAGGTGAAGGAACAGCTAAGCAAAAGCTTGGCAGCCGAAAGGCACGGGGAGTTCTCTGGCAACAGCACATGGCGGCTTTGATGGTGATTTTACTTCTTAAAATGCCTTGCTGGCTGCAGGGTGGGAAGTATGGCTGAGCAGTAGAGCTCTTGTGTATGCATGTGTTTCAGTCCAGAAAGACGCACGTGCGCACACACACATATACACATATGCACACATGTGCACACACACACGTGGACACACATACACACACATGCACACACACATATACACACATGCACACATGTGCACGCACACACGTGGACACACACACATACACACACGTGTGCACACACATATACACACGTGCAAACGCATGCGCGCGCATGTGGACACACACATACACATGTGCGCACACGTGGACACGGACATACACATATGCACACGTCCACACATGTGCACGCACACACGTGGACACACACGTGCACACGCATGCACGCGCACACGTGGACACACACATATACACGTGTGCACGCATACATGTGGACATACACACATATGCACACGTGTGCACACACACATGTGGACACACACATATACACACATGCACACGTGTGCACGCACACATGTGGACACACACGTGCACACACATGTGCTCACATGTGTGGACACACATATACACATGTGCACACGCGTGCACGCACACACGTGGACACACAATACACATATGCACACGTGTGTGCGCGCACACGTGGACACACACATGCACACATGTGGACACACGCACATATGCACACGTGCGCGTGTGCTCACACACATGTGGACACACATATACACATATGCGCACACACATGGACACACATGTGGACACACACATATACACACGTGCACACGCATGCACGCACACACGTGAACACACACATACACATATGCACACGTGCACGCACACACATGGACACACATGTGCGCACACACACGCTTCCAGACCTTTTACCTCAGGCTCAAATTCCTTAGCTCAGTACAAGGAGCTCCACAGGAAAGGTTCTAACTCTTGAGACTACAATGAAATATGAATCCATTATCTATGAAAACGTCTCATGACATGCACACTGAAGTCACAGTGGGGTTGTGAGCCCCATCCTTGAGACTTTAGTGTCCATGAACTCCTGTGTCTGGAGCTTGCTGTTCCTCATCCTCTCCGATGTTCCCGTCTTCCTCTTGGGGTCTCTGAGCTCTGTGAAGTCAGGAGGAGCTCCTTGAGCAGATGTGCAGTGAAGAGCCCGGCCAGCTGGCTTCGCACCTTCCTGTCTCCGCACCTGTTCTTGCGGTGGGAGTGACAGATTCACGTCTTCATTTTGGATTCACGCGTCCTGACAGCGCTGCTCAAGCCTCACCTTTGTGTGGAAGCTGCCCACGTCTATCCCCAAACTCTCTGCCGACCTCTTCGGAAGCCCCCTGCTCATCTCAAACGATCAGTTCCCTTCCTCCTTCCCCACTCTGTGGGCTGGAAGCCTTTTGTAGGTATAAGAACAATCATGTTGTAGGTAGTGTGTACGGCTGCTGCCTATCACAGACCTGGCGTACAGTAAACTGCTAGTCAACATTTGCTGAATGAACAAGAAGGGAGTGGCAGGAAATAATGCTGGGAAGGAGGACAGGATGACTTTGAACTGTAAAATATCCCGAGTTTTATTGTTTTCTTTGATTTTGTTTGAAGGGAACAGACATGGCTAAGCTTGTATGGTTTTTTTTATTTTTTTTAATATTTATTTATTTGTTTATTACGTATACAGTATTCTTTCTGCAGTCCAGAAGAGGGCACCAAGCCTCACTACAGATGGTTGTGAGCCACCATGTGGTTGCTGGGAATTGAACTCAGAACCTTTGGAAGAGCAGGCAATGCTCTTAACCACTGAGCCATCTCTACAGCCCCCTTGTATGGTTTTTTTTAAAAGATTTATTTACTTATTATTCATACAATGTTCTGCTAGCATGTGTACACACCAGAAGAGGGCACCGGATCTCATTACAGATGGTTGTGAGCCAACATGTGGGTGCTGGGACTTGAACTCAGGAGTTAAGGCAGTCCCCTTAACTGCTGAGCCATTTCTCCAGCCCTGTATATTTAATGAAAAGAGGGTATGTTGGGAAGGAAAGCTAAGTAGGCAGCCACTGTAATAGTTCAGACTGTGAGGGGTGGAAAGGCCTGAAAGCCCAGCACTTGGGAAGCAGAGATGAGGCAGGATGACAGGCCCAACTGCAAGGCCAGTTCTAGGCCAAGGCAACAGAGCAAGGCTAAGACCAGAGAATGGGGGCGCTGGAGACATGACTCAGACATTAGGAGTACTGGTTGCTCTTGCAGGGGACCTGATCTGCATTCCCAGTCATCCACATGGTGGCTCCCAGTCAGGTACGTTAATTCAGCGGAACTCGGTGCCCTCTTCTGGCAGCCACAGGCACTGCATGACTTCTGGCGAAACACTCAAGACAAGTAAGATAAAAACAAACAAATCTTAAAGATTCTACTCCAGAGGCACACGTGAGGTCTCGGGAAACTGAACAGGGACCGTGATGGGAATGTATAATTGGGGAGTGTGCGATATGCCACTATGGGGATGTATAATAGGGGAGAGTTGGATCTAGCCAGGAGCTCAGGGAATGGTCTTTAAGGGGGATGGGTAAACTGAGACCTGAGATAGCTTTAGGGGACAGAATCAGCAGGATTTGTCAGTCCCCTGGAGAAGGAAACCTTACGTGAAAGGTCAGTTCCTAGAACTGGAGAGAAACATACAGAGGAAGGGATCACAGCACAGGTAGCTTCTGAAAACTGCCCTTCCAGGCCTGTCCGGTTGGGTCTTCTAAGACTGTGGGCCGCTCAGCAATTTAAAGTGACCGTTCCCTAACCTCTCTTGCCTTGTCAATAGCGGCACCAACTCGTCCTGGGCTTAAGTGACAGAACTGGAGACACCGGATTCTGCTTCCTGCCTCTGTCTTCATGTGCAGCCTGCCAGCAGCCTGTAGTTCCTATTCTAAAGACTCCTTGTCTGCATGTACCGGCCTTCCCAGCTCCTACTGCTCACAGAACTCAGGGTGGACCCCTGCAGCCTGACCTTCCCAATCCCACTCCACTTGACCCCACATATAACCAGTGTAAGCTACCAGAAAAGGAGCTTTATCTCTTGAAATGTCTGTGTCCTTTTGTTACTGGCATTGGGGTCAGTGGTTATGCTTTGATAATCCAGGCTCAGCCTCCAGTCTACAACAAGTCAATCAGAAGAACCAAATTCACAGTGAAACACAGAAGCAATTTATTTTTTAAAAAATATTTATTTATTTATTTAGTATGTATACAATATATGCCTGCAGGCCAGAAGAGGGCACCAGACCTCATTACAGATGGTTGTGGTTGCTGGGAATTGAACTCAGGACCTTTGGAATAGCAAGCAGTGCTCTTAACCGCTGAGCCATCTCTCCAGCCCCAGAAGCAATTTCTTTAATGTGGCCACATAGAGAAAAGGAATAAAGAGATGTAGTGACCCCTGTGGGAGTCCCCTCTATGTGCTGTGATTACCATAGCAAGGCAGAACTTAGGTAGGCAGGGAAAGCTAGGCTGAATGCTGGGAGAAAGAAAGGCGGAGTCAGGGAGATGCCATGGATCCACCAAAACTTTGCTGGTAGGCCACAACCTGGTGGTGATGCACAGATTAATGGAGATGGGTTAAATTAATATGTAGGAGTCAGCCAATAAGAAGCTAAGGCTAATAGGCCAAGCAGTGATTTAATGAATACAGATTCTGTGTGATTATTTCGGGTCTAAGCTAGCCGGGAAGCTGGGAACCAAACAAGCAAGCCCCTCCTACAGACCCCTGTGTCTCAAGTCCATCTTTGGGGTCCTGTCATAAGGTTTAGGCTTAAGTAGAGAACTAGAAGGATGCAAAACTAGGCAGTCCTGGTCAGGGTGTGGTTCCACCCATCACTGACCCATCATTGCTTGGGCAAGGTGGTCTGACCAGTTGTCAGAAGCCTGTGGTCATCTTCCAAGAGACAAGGTCCCCTCCGGCTGGCACTCACTTTCTCTCCCCCAGCGTGAGGGTCCTGAAGAAATTCCAGTTTGTTGTTGGCTGTGTTGGCTGTTATTTTAATACTATCCCAATGAGGAGCTTTAGGGTATCTCCATTCCTGTTTGGGGGAGGGGTCCCTCTTGCTCGGGCTCAAACAATGACTCTGTGTCATCTGTGCCTCTATGCGGCTTTCAGCCCCTCTTCCTCCCTTCTCCTGTCTCTGTGACTTGGCCCTGAAAACCTCCCTCACACCGTTAACACTTCATGCTTTCACCTCAAGTTCTTCTTGGGACTAGAACATTCTTCTGGCCTGGCACAGTAAACTAATCCTTCAAATCCGAATTAAAGGTGATTTCCTAAGTGCCCTGTTTTTTGCAATAATGTGCCAGACCCGATCTGTAAATCCCTTTGCTGTGTGGCCTATATAACACTTGACTTTTCTTATGGTAAACTCATCACAGTGTGCCTGTTTCCTCCGACGGAGTGTGTGCCTCTCAGGACAGGTGCCTGCATGTGCCTTCCCTCTGGACACCCACCCTCCAGGCCCACTGTCTGGCAAATCCTACTCTTCCTCTGAACCTTGCTAGTCTATTGCTTTTACCTGATGCCCAGACTATGAGCACATTCCTTTCTGGAACCACGTAGCTCCTTGGACACCTTTTATAACACTTATTGAAGGGTCTCTGGATTACAGTTCAAGGAGGGCACTGGAGACAGACTGTCCTTCTGGGCAAGAGATATATTAGGAGAAATAGCAATGCCTTGAAAAGTGGCTTCTAAGGGGTTCTGAGAAGAGCACAGACCCCAACACTGTAGATAGTCAGCAGTAAGGGGTCCCTTCTTACAGGTTTCAGAGGAAAAGGAAAATTCCATGCACCATTAATTGAAAACTGTCCACAGCACAGGCCTGCCTCTGATTCCCAGGGATTGTGGGTAGAGGGTATTTATTGCATAAAGCAAGCAAGAAAGGAATCTTGCTAGTGTGTGACTTAGAGGATATGGGGAGAACTGGGGAGGAGGGGTATGTTTACTTACGGTGGACCCATTACCTAGGTGGGTATGGGGTGCCACTGGTACCCTCTGATATCTTGGGAATCTAGTAGCCTGGAACTATCCTTGAGGAAGTAAGAATAAGGGTGCCAGGGACAGCGAGATGGCTCAGTGGATAGATGCTTGTCACCAATCCTGTGTTCGAGCCCTGGAACCCACATGGCGAAAACTGATGCTTGCACGTTTCTCTCTGACCTCTGACATATGTGCACATACTTACCCACTAAATAATTCTTTTTAACTAGGGCACTTCTGGCCCTGCCCTTCGCTGGCTGGGGGGAAGCTGCACCCCCAGAGCTGCCCCTACCCCATAGGCATGGGAGAGCTGGCTTCACCCCTCACCTGAGTGAGGGGTCCTAGTGACAAGATCAGACCAACTCAGCTGCCACCCAGGCACATGTCCAGGGCTGTGGGTGGGCACTCCCCAACCTCTATCCCATCTATGACCTGCTGGAGCATGTGAAGGGACCGGTCATGTAGAACCCGCCTGCAGGATCTCCAAGACTCAGGACGGCAGCAGGATATCCAGGAGGAGATTCGGTGAGGGTCCAGTATTAGTGGTATACTAGAAGCCACAGGGCTTGAACATGACCAACAACTCATTACACAATGGACGTTTGCAAGTGAAGCTGTGTGGACCAGAGTCTACAGCAGAGTACACAGCAGGTCCCAGTGCCACTAAGACAAATGAAGAGGGGATAGAGAGGCAGGAATGATGGAAAAGCCAAGTGGGGTATTTTTGTTTTGGTTTTTGTTTGTTTTAATTAATATCTTTATTTGCATTTTTAATTTTTATTATTTCTTTTCAAGTTTTGCTGGGTGGTGCAGATGCTACAAGGGTGAAGGGTGGGTATGGAGGGACTGGGAAATGAGTGGCATTGGGGTGCATGATGTGAAATTCCCAAAATCTCAATTTAGAAAAAATATGTTTAAAATGAATAAATTAGGGCACCTGCTATTCTTCTGGAGTCCAGGTACCTGGGGAACCTACTAAAGGGGAAAGATAGGCTGGGGGAGGGGCAGGCTTGCCATTTCCTTTACAACAGCTGTGGAAAAGAGGCTGCCACACATGGGTGTGACTTGCTCAGCTCCTAGTCCAAAATCTGAAGGTTTTTACAACTACAAAACCACCTGTTTTTCGTGTTTGTCCTGCCAGCTAGCTTACAGACCCTCATTCCACCGTGTCCTACCACCTAAGAAGATGCTCAGACAAGACCCTCTCGGCTTAGTACTCCTGTGCACTTCGAGAAAGCACTTCTTAGCTTTTTGCAGAGCCTAAGAACCTTCCCTAGATGGTGAAGGGTCTGCCTCCCTGTCAGAACAGCATCCCCCACTGCAATAGATGCTCTAAAAGGGCAAGTGTCTTCGGTCTGATCTGATGTATCCCAAGGGCCTAGAATGGTACCCAACACAGTCCCACATAGGTCCAGAATAACCAAGTCTCAGACAACTTCTTGAGGTACATAGATACCATAAGTATGAGTTGCCTGTGGCCTGTGGCTGAGTTACCCCAAAATATAATGCTTAGAGCAAACATTTATTATCTCAGCTTCTCCAGGTTAACAGGAGATAAAGAGTGGCTGGGCTGGGTCCGGACCTCCAATATCTCTCCCAGGCTGCAAAGTATGGCTCAGCGATGCTCTCAAAGCTAAGCAAGGGCAGACTCACTCACATGGAGGGAGGGGCGGAGGGGCGTTCACCATGTGAGGGTGGATTACCTCAGGGGCCTCTTCACAGGTCAGCTCACAGCATAAGTGCTGGCTTCATCAGAGTTAGCCAGGAAGAGAAGTAGAATGTGCAGTCCTTCCTAACCACAGCCTTAGCTAGGGCCTTTTTATAAGAAGTCTTGTGGTCTCGTGCACACTGCACACAGGAGGGGACCCATCTAAGAGCACAAACACCAGGCGGTATCCCCTGAGGCCCCAGAAATCTTAGAAGTTGCCTGCCACAGGATGCGCTAACAGCAGAAGGCGTAGGCCAGAGCCCACCGAGTCAGGCCAGTGAGGAGGCAGAAACTAGAAGTGAGAGATTTGGGGAGAGCTGAGGCTTTGACCGCCTTCCAACAGGCTGCGATCGATCTGTAACGCAGATTTACAGATCTTCTGACTTTTTAAAAGTAGCCAAAGCCTAGAATTTTGTGAGGTGTTTCCTGATTTTTGAAACTGGGAAAAATCAAACCAAACCACATCTGGGCTTATACTTCCTCCCAGAACAGGAAGAATCTAATTCAGTCATTTTTCCCGCTCTTTGAATATGTCTACCGTCTCTCCAACCTTCCACTCCACCCCACTTGTTCACCGGCAGCAAGAACCTAACCAAGGCATTCTGTGCCCGGCCCACAGAAAATGCTCTGAAAATGCAGACTTGCTGCAATCTTATCTCCTTAGGGAATTGCCCTCAAGCCAAGAACAGCAGCTTAAGCAGCCTTGGGTCTGTAACTTAGGATCTCAGCTCTGCCTAGGACAAGTGATTAACTCTTGAGGGCCTCAGCCTCTTATCCATAACATGGAGCAGCTGTACCTGCTTCTGAGTTGTTCTGACGCTAAGAGTAGTCCATGTGAGGAGAGCTTAACTATGGCAACTCAACCGCAGGAGCGGTCTTCTCCCAGCAGCCCTCTCTCCTCCCTGTCTGAACGGCGTCCCTCTTGGATTCACTGTCTTCTGTCATCTAACGCTATCTGGCTGGGAGAGTGAGCCTTTGAAAAGCAGAGCTGTCGCTGACACTGAAAAGTTTAAATCCTCTAACAGTCTGTTGATGCCCTTAGCAGGCGCAAATCCACATGGTTTAACACAGCCCACTCCCTAGGCTGTTCTGGAGCTGAGCCTGCCCAGGCTTCTGAGCTCATCGCTCAGCTTTTCTCTTCACACTCGGTGTTGCCACCACACTGTGGCTGTTTCCCAGCACGCCACACTTCCCTGCCGCAGCAAAGCCTGAGCGTCATCCCAAGCTGGAACCTCTTCTCCGTCTGAGCACCAGGCCTCGTTTGTTCCAGCTGTGTACTATCAAGAGAATACTCTTGTCCCTTTTAGCCCTGATGGCAGATACAGTATCTCTTCTCCTCACAGTGACTCCTCTCTCTTCCTAGCAATGGGCATTGCTGGCAGAGCACAAGAAAATGCAGTAACTTTGTGGTACTGGCCCCAGCAGTTAGGACCTGAAGGCTGACAGCGCCATCTGCTGGCCTAAATTTGTACTTCAGCATTTAGAAAGCCTTCAGTGTCTTCCCACCCAAAAGAGACAAAGGTTTTGGAATTTTTCATTAGTCCATCCAGAGCAGTGGTTCTAAAACGGGACTGTATTAAAGGGTGCTGCGACCCTTTAATACAATTCCACATGTTGTGGTGACCCCCAGCCATAAAATTACTTCATTGCTACTTTATAACTGTAATTTTGATACTGTTATGAATTGTAATATAAGTATCTGATATGAGGATATTCAGTATGCGACAGAGGTCATGACCCACTGGTTGAGAACCACTTGCAGGGTCTTCACTTCCCATAAAAATTAGCAAATTATTTAGTACTTGGTGTATTTTAGATACTTTTCTAAGCGTTTGAGTTATTAGTTGTCAGAGGCAGTAGGACATTACTGAAACTTTTACAGTTAGGGTAACTGAAGCAGCCAAATGACTCTCGGGCCACGCAGCTAGAAAACCTCAGCCAAGATCCAAGCCCTGTTTGGACTGGTAAGCTCAGCAAAGCTCCTGCCTCTGTTGTCCTTTACTCCACACCATGAAAGCTGCACTCCTCCGAGGGCCCTCAGACACAAGTCAGGCTGCCTCTCCGAGCCGGTTTCCTCTCAGACCTTCAGTGTGGCCTGAATCAGATGGACACAGACGGCGAGTCATCCAGACCACTTTCCGTGACGTTCGGCCAGCCTCTTGCCTTGACACCACCATCCTGAGCAGAGTCTGGCTTCTTCTTCCTAAATCCATCTAAACCATGCCACTTTAGTGTGAGCTCCACTTGAAATCAAATTAAATCAAATGTCTAGAGCTTCCTACCCGAGTCACCTGCTAAAGCGCAGAGATCTGTTACATTCAGGGCCGCACAGCAAACAGCATATCCTGAACAGAAACCCATTAACCTCACCAGTCTATGGTCCTAACACAAAACCCAACCCCAAATCACACAGAAAGACCCAGAGCATCAAATGCCGCCTATTGCTGGATGCTTTAACTGAGCCATTACTTCAAATACTAAAGACACTGCTTTGCACAAATTTACTTTAATACAGATATATACATATACACACATACACAGTCACAAACCAGCGTGACAAGTTCCCCTCTTGAGTCAGGAGGGCTCTCCCACATCCAGGGATCCTGGAGATGCTCTGGAGAGCCTAGTCTGACAGTTTTCACATAAACACCCACTAGGGACACATTAATCAGATTAGATGGCAAGGTGCACCCAGGTGTGCACTGCCTGGGCCTCACGCCGGTCCAGAGCTCTGCTGGACCCTCTTCATCAGCTCTTCATCCTGCATTGACAACTCTGTCAACTTTTTGCCCATCCTCTCATGGATGTCCAAGTACTTGGATACACATCGGTCCAGGCACACAGACTCGCCTTTGGACAGCTCTGCTTCCTTGTAGTGGGGAGGCACACACTTCCGGTGGCAGGCACTGGTCATCCTGAGATTAGAGAGGCACAAGGTTGTATCAGTACCTTTCTGTGATGTCCCAGGAACCTTCAACAATTCCAACCCCGCTGTACTGATTTTGCCTCACCCTCTCCCCGACGAAAACAGTGGAAATCCTGTTTTCACTTCAGCCACATTAGAAGGTTCTTCAGACCAAGAACCTTGTCTGAGTCACGTATAAGACTAGTTAAAGAGCAAAGACTTGCTGGCTGCTGGCTGTGTGCCAGGCATCGTGCTAACTGCTAACACAGACTGTTATGTAACTAACCCTCACAGCAGCTAAGTGGGGCGTGCACGATCAAACCCCCACTTTACAGATGAGGACATTAAGACAGAAGTGCTCAGTAATTTACTAAGGATCACACAAAGCCAAGTGGTCTGATTTCCTGTCTGCATTTTAAAAACCATTCCAGCCAGGCAGTGGTGGTGCACACGCCTTTAATCCCAGCACTGGGCAGAGGAAGGCAGAGCTCTGAGTTCAAGGCCAGCCTGGAGTCCTGGAGTTCCAGGACAGCCAGAGCAAGATAGAGAAACTGTGTCTTGGGGGGAGGGTTAGGGTGGGAGAAAGAAGAATTCTAATTTGTAGCCTCCAAGATAAATCAACCAATGAAAAGAGCTTCTGCTGACTCCAACCAGCAGGTGTCTCACTGGTTCCTGACGGGCGTGCCTGATGCTAACGGCTTTAATGTTCAATACTGGCAACTCCTTCAGAGCAGTGTCATTATGCCAGTTTTACTGATGATACAATCAGTTACCAGACAACTTCTCCAAAGATACTCAGCAGGTGACGGGTTTATTTCCAAACTGGCCAAACAGCTACAAGCAACAGTTGCAAAGTCAGCTCTAAGGACTGGCTCTGGCCTTCTACTCATCAGCTCTGATCTAAGGATTGGCTCTGACCTTCTACTCATCAGCTCCGAACCCTGACATTACTAAGCCCCTTGATCCTCAATTCCCCTATGTTAAAATGGCACTAATAAAATTAAAATTAACCCACTGATTTTACTTTCTTTCTTTTTTTTTTTTAAACTGGTGTTCCTTATCCCAGACTGGTCTCAAACTCACTTGTAGCCAAGAATGACCTTGAACTATTGACTCTCTGGCTCCACCTCTGGGCACTGTGATTACAAGCACCACTTCAACGTCAAAACAAGGGCATCCTGCATTCTAGACAAGCACGCTACGAGGGAAGTTATTGCCCCTTTACCCAGTGAGTTATTTAATATTAAAGATAAAAAAAATGATAATGGGGGGGTTAGAGAGACAGTTCGGTGGTTAAGAGAACTCACTGCTCTCGCAGAAGACCTGGGTTTGGTCAGCACCCACAGGGTAGCTCCCGACTGTCTGTAACTCCAGTTCCAATGGCTCTGATACTCTCTTTGGCCTCTTCAGGCACACGGTGTACATACATACATACATGCAAGCAAAATATCCATACATGTAAAATAAAAACAAATAAAGACTATAAAATGACCATATATATAAAATGCTGCGCAAGTGTCTGATACGGAGTTAAAGTTCAATGAAGACTATGTGCACACCTTTAATCTCCAGCACCCTAGAGAGAGAGGCTGGTGACCTCTGTGAATTCAAGGTCAGCCTGGTCCACACAGCATAATCCAGGCTAGCCAGGGTTACACCAGAGACCCCATCTCAAAAAAAAAAAATTTAATGAATATTAGCTACTACATGGTATTAACCACTAACTGACTTTGCAGGGAACTGAGTCCAATCCCTGGGACCCCTGGTGGAAGGAAAGATGGACTCCTCAGACCTCCGCTAGCGCGCTGTTGTGGTGTGCACGCTGGCGCTCATAAACAAACACAAAATACAGAAACAAATTCAATTAAATGGGTTATTTTTAAAAAAAAGGTTAACACTAGTTGATTTTAAAACTGGACAGGAGATCCTCCTTCACGTCCCTTTTACTCCCTCTCAATAGCCAAGTCCTTCCAAGTGACCTTAATTTACCCTAGCCAAGCACACGGGGAGGGTGGGGCAGAAGGCGGGGGTGGGAAAGCACTCGCTGCGAGCCCTTCTCTCTGTCCCGGTAAGGATGACTCGGGCTCAATTTCCAAGACAAGTGTATCGTGGAGAGGTTCTCATTACCTGTTATACATGTCGGCCATCATCTCCACCTCCAGCTCCGCAGCCAGCTGCTGGGCTCTAAGCGGATCCATGTCAGTCGAGCACGGTGGAGAACGGCCTCCGGGTCTTCAGTCCTAGGAGCAGACACGATCGTCAGCACCGACCCCTCCCGCTTCGCCCTAGCATCCGGGGGCTGCAGGTTTCAGACCAAGACCACTGCCCCCAGCAAACGGCAGTGGAAGCGAGGCCCTGCCAGGGGACGGTGCCAGCTCAAGGTCACCCAGGCTGTCACCAGCAGAGCCCAGGGCCGGAAACCGAGGCCAGAGGATCGGCGGCAGCCACGGGACACCCGAAACCGTGGGCCTGGCCGGCGCGGCCCTGGGGATCCGACCCTCAGCACCACCGAGGCTGCTGCAGCCGGCGCGGAGGCTGCGCTCGCCACGACGAGAGCATCATCGGGGTCACTCCGGGGTCCGACACCGCGGCTCACTCACCCCCGCCTCCGGCCGCTCACCGATCCCACGACACCCCCAGCTTCGGGTCAGCGGCGAGCAGCGGCCGGCCACCCAGCTAGGAACTGAAAAGCACGTGGGTCACTTCCGGGAGGGAAGTCCAGCCTCCTCTGTGATCCGGAAGAAAACGCCCACCCGGCGCCGCTGGGAAGCCGGCTACCATAGAGACGGAGCCACCGCCGGGGGCTAGAGAGGACTCCGAAGGAACCATAGAGGCTGGAGGGAGGGGCAGAGCGCCGGCCGACCTGGATGTCTCGGCGTGGTTGCAAGTGTGCAAAGGGCGCGCTCGCTTGAGCGCAGACAGATGTTCTTTCCCAAAAGGAGCCCGTCGGTTTTGCATCCTCAAATCACCTGGAGCACTTTTTAGGAACAAACCTCAATTCCCAGACGTTACCTCATACCAGTGAAATCAGAATTGCCGGGAGCAGGACTCAGATATTAGGAAACAAACGAGCTGGGTGTGCGCCCTTAACTGGTGGGGTTGGAGAGAGAAGGATACAGGATTGCTGCTCGCAGAAAGAAGAAACATGTACAGAGTTTTTTGATCGCTTGTTTTTTTTTTTTTTTGTTGTTGTTGTTGTTTTGTGTTTTTTGAGACAGGATCTCAACCCAGGGTACGCTCTAATTTGCTGTGTGGCCGAAGATGAACTACAACTTATGATCCTCCTGCCTCTACCTCTCTAGTACTGGGTTACAGATGTGTGCCACTGCGCCTGATTTAACCTAGGACCACATACAATATAGGCAAGAATTATACTAGCTGAGCTGTTTTCCCAGCCCTAGAACGTGTTTTATTGTACTTCTCTATTATACCCACACACATATATATGAACAATACAAATAAATAATAATGAAAACATTGGTTTTTAATCTTTTAAAGATACTTTTATTAGGACACATCTACAACACACAGAAAACAGTCTGAAAATCATGATTACGGGGTGCAGGCACAAACACTGCCCCACTCCTAGATGATGAGTTGTGGGTAATTGGTAGATTCTGGGAGAGGGAGAATCAGCTCTCAGAATTTCTAATAAAAGCGTTTAAAAACGGTGTTTTTAAAAAGGAAGGAAAAGAAAACAGTCTAATGAGCATCAATACAGCTATCACCAGAATGTGTTTTCTTGATCTCTTGTTGTCTTTAACAATGAAGTCTTTTTTTCTGAAGTGCTGTTTCCACATCTTTAGCTAACAGTGATTTTATTTTTCTGTCTCTCTTTGGCAGTGCTGAAGGTTGAATCCAGGGTCTCATGCATTCTAAACAAGCCCCCCCAACCCCTAAACTAAACCTCTCATTTGGTGTAATTTTAAACTTTCAAATTTATTCATAAAAGCACGGACCATGGGCACGTCTTGAAGTCAAAGGACAACGTGTGGGTATTGACTCTGTCCTTCCACTGAAAGGTCTGAACTTGCCCCGTTTTACAACTGAGCCTGCATTTCGATTTCCTAAAAGGAAAAGAGAGATAGCACGCACCCAGAGACAAGATAACACATACCAGGCCTAAACCAGTCCCACAGTATCTCAGTACAATGACCAAAAAGGACAGTTCCTATAATCTCCCTAAAACATACCCTGCCTTGCCCAAGAATGCCCAAAAATGGTAAAACTATAACCATGGCCAATCAGGAACATACTAATGTAACCGATGCTTGCTTAGCCAATTACGTTTGAGATAACCTGTCTCTGAAAGTACCTGAGCAGTGCTTAAAAGGAACCTGCGTGCTCCTCTCATGGTCATTTAGGCTTTGGGTTTGATGTGCGGCCCCAGCATGCTGGAATCTTTACTCTCGAGAGAATAAACACTCTCGCTGATGGCATGCATGTCTAGTGGTCTTTCGTGTGACTTCTCGAGGACCCTAACACCACCACATGGGTCCAGAGTCATCAAACCAAAGTTATCAGGCATCATGGTAAGCACCGTCGCCCACCAAGCCATCTCAACAGCCTGCTTGTTTCTTAATGCAATCTATTGCAGATTTTAAAAATTAGTTCTCTTTCTGTTTTCATCCTTAACTTCCACTGTGTTTGACACAAGGGTTCCTGTGTTTGTTGCTGCCTGTGCCTGCCTGGCTGGCCTGAAAGCTCCCTCCTGACTCACTGTAGGAGTCCTGGATTGGGACCCATCCTAGCACATCTGCTGTTACATGGGTCCTGGAGATCTTAACTCAGGACGTTACTATTGCAAGCCATTTCCCCAGCCTTATTGCAAATATTTTCTCTGGAAACTCTCAGAAGAGTCTTTTTAATTGTAATTAGAACATTTAACATATGATATTTACTTGTACAGTATAGTAGTGCTATTTATGTGCACTGTATTGCACAGAAGACCTCTAGAATGTATTCATCTCTAGAATATATTCTTCAGTACGTTCCAATCATCACAGAAAGGTTCCGTATTTGCCACTCACTCTGGGACATTACTTTCTTGGATGGGACTCCAGCCCCAAAGAAAGGAATTCAGGATCTCATTGGGACCTGTCACCCATAAGAAACTCAGAGAACACTAAGATAGATGCCTTCTTGACTGTCCTGAGAGGAGCAGGAGGTGAGAGGAGGTGAAATATACCCAGATTTCACTGCTGTCTCTGCTGTGGCTGTTCCTCATCCCTTCTCCTTGCCTCTACTGATGATTCTCTGGCCCAGGTCACCACAAACTGTACCAAATCACCAAGTTAGCCCCTCCTCTAGGGCTGCCCTTCCCTCTCTTGCCGATACTTCACGTCTGACTGTTCTCAAAACAGCAGCCAGAGTGATGTCAAAAACTAAAATTAGATCATGTCACTCACCCCCTAAATACTGCAGTGGTTCCTAATCACAGAGCAAAAGTCAAAGTCTGCTCAATAGCTTGTAAAGTCTTATATTATTTTTCTCCGTGGTGTGATCCATTACCTCCGTTACCTGAGAACAGCAGCCTAAAGGAGGAAGGGTTGACCTCGGCTTTCAGTTCAGGACAAACCTTCCATTGTGGCAGGAATGGGCAGCAGCTCATCACATCAATGACCACTGTCAAGACACACAGAGAGAAGGATGCTGAATCTCAACTCATGTTATTTTATATCCAGCCAGCTATTCCCGTCCAAGGGAAGTTGCTACAGACTTTCAGCATGGGTCTCCCACCTCGGTTAACCCCATAGAGAATTAGCTTGTGGAAATGCTAGAGGTTTATCTTCTGGGTGCTTCTAGGTCCTATTAAGTAGATCACCAATACGAGCTAGTACAAATCCCACACAATCTGCCAACCCTCTTCTTCCTCTTCTCTCCAGCTGCTCTCCTGCCCCAGGACTTTCCCCAGCCATGCCGATATCCTCTCTTTTCATCATACACATAAATCATATCTTCTTCTTCCTAGTTACTATTCAATTTGCAGGGATGCTGGTAGCCCTCCCTGTCACAGACTTCAGTCCCAAACTTACTTGAGATCGTTATTCCTATATCATTTGCCCTATCTACAAATATATTCTCCTCCCTAAGAAACAAAGCAAAAGCACAAAACTCTATCATTTGCCCTGGCTCACCTTGTTTTGTAGAACCTGTTGCATCCAATATATCACACATTTTGCTTGTTTAATGTGATTACTATCTCCCCACACTAAAGTTATCTTCTGCTGGATATTTTCTTTCATGCCCAATGTCGCTGTCTCCAGTATTTACTTGGTGTTCGCTAGCCACTGCGTCAAGGAACAAAAGAAGAGAAGTTGTGATGACTGATGCCACAATCTTCTGGGTTTTGTTGTTTTTATTATCTTGTGACAGCAGGACAAGAAATGAGCTAAGGTAAGAAAAAAAAAACCATCAAGCCAGAGAAGAGTGGAAGAATTCGTCTGTCTTTGGCAGATAATGTTTGGATGGATAAAGGAGACGTAGTAGGGACAGATGTTACACTTTCGAACATCGGTTCCCAAACCTGGATTCATGCAATAATCTCTATTTCCTATCATCCCAGACACTGACCCCAGCTTATTTTCTTTTTTCTGTTTTCCTTGATTGACTCCCTAATTCAACATGTATTTATCAAGAGCCTAATAAGGCCCTGGCAAAGCTCTAAGTCTATATCTGTGAGCATGGAAAAATGATTCCCTGTCCTCAAAGAGAAGGGGGATTCACAATAAATTTTAAAGATCTATTTATTTTTATTTCATGTGTATCAGTGTTTTGCCTGCATGTATGTAGTGCCCTGCATGTATGTAACACTACATGCATGCTTTTGAAGGTAGGATAAGGGCATCGGATGCCCTGAAACTGGAGTTCCAGAAGGTTATGAGCCATTATGTGGGTGCTGAGAACTGAACTGCATACTGGGTACTCTGTAAGAACAGCAAGCGCTGTGCTCTTCAACAACGAACTATTTCTCCAACCCTAAGAATGAAATTTATTGTTATTTATCAAGACAGCATTTCTCTGTGTAGTCCTGACTGTCCTGGAACTCATTCTGTAGACAGGCTAGCCTCAAACTCAGAGATGACCTACCTCTGCCTACTAAGCATTGGATTAAAGTGTACCCACCATGCCTGGGTAAGAATGTTTCGGTTTGGTTTGAATTGGTTTTGTTTTTTTGTTTTTCAAGACAGAATTTTTCTATGTAACTCAAGCTGTCCTGGAACTTGCTCTGTAGACCAGGCTGGCCTCAAACTCAAAGAGATCCGACTGCCTCTGGCTCCTGGGTGCTGGGATTAAAGGCGTGCACCACCATACCTGGCTAAGAATGCAAATTTCTGATTCCAGTGAACATTATGAAGTACATAAGCAGGCAGGAGTGATGGCAAGAGCTTGACAATCACAGAGGACCTCGCTGAGGAAGAGAAATTTGAGCTGGGTCCAGAACACTGAGAAGGAGCCCATCTCACAAAGAGCAGAAGGAAAATCCGATCCTGAGTCCTGAAAGTGCTGGTTGGATTTCTTTAAGGAACAGGAAGCAAGCCAGTGTGGCTGAGTGGAAGGGGCTGGGGGAGGGGAGTTGGAGGAGCCCACACTCTCCAAATGGTACCCTCCTTAAGTTGTGGGACACACAGCCAGGATAAGGATTTGTTTTTCTGAGCAAAATTTCAATTCAGCACACACGCGCGCGCACACACACACACACACACACACATTCAGAGCTGATCATGTACCAATCAATTCTGCTCAAAACAAAACCAATGAGTTATGTATGTTATAGATGCTAAGACCGGTGTTTCATTGGCTCTTTCCGTTTCTCTCTTCTTGCCCCCCCCCCCCTTTCAAGCTTCCTAGTCCGGTGCAAGCCCACTGTTGGCAGCTGCCTCATTTGCCACCTCCTGAGCCTACCCCTCAGCAGCTGCTCTGTCTGGGCAGGAGTAAAGGAGGCAATTAGAGGAAGCCTGGCGGCAAGGGGTTAAGGGAGTCCAGAAGGCGACCAGAGACCGTGTTCTAAACAGGCTGTTGCTTGTCAGGGTCTCCAGGGCCAGAGCACCTCAGGAAGGAAGGTGATCACAGAAGAGATGCTGTTAGGGTCGGGCCAGAGGGACCCATGATTGAAAGGCGCCACCTGTCAGATCTTCAGGGGAAATTTGAGCCTCCCAGTCTAAGAGAAAGTGTTGTACCAACAGGGCAGTAAACAATGCTCTTCCCAAAGCCCAGGCCTTGGGGCGGGGGGGGGGGGGGGGGGGGGAGTGAAAGCAAGGAGGCGGGACTACGAGCTGGGGGCTCAAAGCCTCCAGAACTTAAAGGATGGTCAGAGTGAGGCCACTCAGCTAGAACGAGGCAGGAGCTCCTAAGCTGCAGGCAGAACCCCACAGGTAGGAAAAGCCCTGGGCCCCTTTCTTATTAATCCCGTATCTTCCAGCCCCTCCTCTTCCATCCAAGAGCCGGATCTACTAACGGGGGTCCTGCAATGAGAAATTCAAGCTGCTTCTTTATCCTCTCCACTCTATCAACTGTTTTTAGCTGCCTAAGGGAGTCGGGAAGCTTGAGGTTGGGCACAGAGTAGCCTGCAAGCAGCCATTTATGAAGAGGGCTTAGCAGGACAGGTAGAGGTCTGGGGGGGGGGGGGGTTTAGGATGCAATGGCCTCTCTGAGAAAGGGCTGAGGAGGTAGGGGCCTCAGAGCTACCGGGAGAGGGACTAGGTGGCAGTGGGAGATAGAGGCATCACAGAAATAGCCAGCATCTCTCACACTGTTCAAGGCTCAGAACTTGGGTTTTCCTTCTGGACTGGGGGAGCTGAACCAAAGAGCTGAACTGGACACAAGATAAGGATAACGGTTGGGGTTCAGGGGAACAGAGAACGAGGAGTCAGGAGTAAAGCTGGGAAATGAAGGGAGTCTAGGATGCCCTGAGGGGAACTCTACTTATTCAGTGGCTCCTCCCCCAGGTGCGGGGACTACTCTTCTGCGCTGGGACCATTGAGAGGACACTGGGCTGAGGATCTAGTGGGGAAAATATCTTCAACATGTGCGCTAACCCTGGACTCTGGAGACCTAGGTTCTGGATATGGTTTGGCCTATTTAATTCTCCTATGACGTTAGTCATAAGTACCATAATCCCTAAGCCAGACCCCTAAAGTATAAAGTGGGGCTAGTCACCCCCTTCCGAGGGGTCAGTCAAGGAACTAAAGTAAAACAGAGTGCTTCAGCGTACTCTGTAAAGTGGGGGCAGAATCGTGAGTGCTGGGGCAGGGTGCTATCCTGCTCCTCAGTATCCAGGTTTTCTCTTCCTATTTATGACAAGCCTAGAGGGCAAAGCGGAGGTGATGAACTGGTAAAGTAGCTGAGGTGTGTGCGTGTTCCCATGCATACCGTTGCCTCCCTCCACCTCAAGACAGCTGAGGTGTGTGCTTGTTCCCATGCATACCGTCTCCTCCCCCCACCGCAAGTGTGTAGCCTGCAGCTACAAGGATAGACGGTTGAAGCAATCAGCCATGTCTTAGCCAAATACGCCTCACTTGGAGGCATAAAAAAGGGTTTGCTGTCATCTTCCTGACTTCCGTTCTCTCTGGCTGTGTCATTTGTAATGCCCTGGGGACCAGGTCAGATCATCACCCTCGCCCAGGAATGGCACAGTCAATCTTCAGCAGGCAAACTATGGGCTAAGGACTCTCCTTCCAAATCCTGCCCACGTGCTAGTGGCCTGAGCCTTCCACCATCCATACGGGTGGGTGGATATTTCTATTTCTATCCAGAGAAACGAAAAGGCGGAGCAAGCATCGCACAGTGAGTGGTGGGAGCTGGCATCCCCCCATCACAGGACCACAATGCCGTTCACCACTGGCGCATGCCACCTTTCCCACAAGGGCAAAGAACAGAAAGAGAAGAGGATGTGTGGCTCATTCAGATCTTGAGCTTGGTTTTGTCAAAGGGATCAATAGGACTGCCTCATGGAAGGCATTTCAGTAAGAAAAGAGGGCAAAGAGAAAACCCGTGGACAGGTAGGCTTAGGGAAAGGTGAATTCAATGATTTCGAGCTATGTTTTTAGTTTGTTTTTTTTTTAACTCAGTGACACCTGATACCTCCTTAAGTGCTAATAATGCTGTATCTCTCTAGGAGAGAGAAAAGCTGGCTATATTTGGAACAACCTTGGTCAGTGAATAAATACATCTTCCTCTCACTGTCAAAAGAGAACCTTTGTTTTGTCTTTCTTTTTTCTTCTTCCCTTCCTTCATTTCCCTTCCTTCCTTCTTTCCCTTCCCTCTCTTCCTTTCTTCCTCTCCTTCCTTTCTTTTCTTTTCTTCCTTTCCTTTCCTTCCCTTCCCTCCCCTTTCCTTTTACCTCCTTCCTTCCCTTCCTTCCTTTCTTCTTTCCCTTCCTTTCTTCCCTTCCTTCCTTCTTTCTCTTCCCTCCTTCCTTTCTTTTCTTTCCCTTCCCTCCTTTCTTTCCTTCCTTTCTTCCATTTCTTCCCTTCCTTCCTTTCTTCCCTTTCCTTCCTTCCTTCCTTCCTTCCTTCCTTCCTTCCTTCCTCTCCTTCCTTCCTTCTTTCCTTTCTTCAGCTGGCCTCAGGCTCATCATGGACTGAGACTGACTCTCCCCCTCCTGCCTCACAGATGCTAGGTTTACAGGCATGTACACTACACCCAGTTTATACCATGTTGGAGGTTGAGTTTAGGGTTTTGTACGTTTCAGGAAAGCACTCTGCCAGTGAGCCTATCCCTTTCGTTTGTGCCACGCCTCCACAGACTATCATCTAGAAACTCTGCCCTGAAGCTGGGATTCAGAGGGAATGAGCTGAGTGACAGGAATGCCGGGGTCCCTATGCCACGACCTCCTGGCCATCACCCTTGTATGCTGCGACACAGGCACTTTCCCCTCTTGCTAGAAGATATGGCTGGAGCTGCTGCACCACCAAGGGGCTATGGTGGTGGGCGGTCTTCGTATCTTTATGAAATTTCATCTGCTTCCTAGAAAGTGGAGGGCACCAAACCCAGAGACCCCAGGACTTTTGTCTGGAGGAACAGAAGACTGAGGTGGGTGGCTGTCTTCACGCCGCCTGAGCTCTGTCCCAGTTTACCAAGGTGTCCTAGGTGCTCTCACTGAGAAAGTACTGCCAAGAGCAGGCGGTATTTTTAGCCAGTGACAGGAGCGTCGCTTTTCTTATGGTCTGAGTCATGCCCTGAACCCTATCTGGGAGCTGTTTTCCTTGTAAACAGACCCCCTGACAAGAGCAGGTAGTAAAGGAATTGGCCCTATCCCCAGCACCAAAACTATACAGACTCAAAAAGGAATTTCCAAGTTAAGGGAGCATCTTCTCCACATATACCCAAGAGCAGGTGGAGGCCAGCTTTGCAGACCAGGGAGTGTGTGATTCTAGTCTCACACCAGAGCAAATTCTTCTCATTGACTTTCTCAAGAACCACGGAGGTTCAGAAACGAGCCTGCCCGGGGGCTGTTGAGTCTCGAGTGTTTTTACAACACCTCTGCAATTTGACGTCTGTACTTGCTTTGCTCAAATGTCCGCGATGCCCGTCTTGTTTTGAATTAAGTTATTTTTAAATCCAATAATGCATTTTTAAAAGACATTTCAGATCACTGCTGGAGATAGAAGCTCAATATCGCTCACCAGAAATAGAAGATAACTGAGAATCCATGTCATGGAAGCGAAGCAGGGTTGTTCAGTTCTATAGGCTGGTCTGCTTTAGGCTCTAGGGGGTGAGCAACGATTGTTCCTTCCTTATTCTGGAACGAGGGCAAAAAATTGTGACCACCTCACTGTGCTCATAAAAACGAGGCAAAATCATTGAAAAGGCAGTATGTGAGCCTGGACGCTTCATTCGGTGATAAAGTGACGGCTTGCATGCGTGAAGCCCTAGGTTTGATGATTAATAACACAATAATAATGATAATGATAATAATAATAATAATGGTCAAGTGTAGTGGTGCGAGCCTGTAGTTCCAGCACTCAGGAGACGGAGGCAGTGGGATCAGGAGTTCAGGGAAATCCTCTACTAAAAAGCAAGTTTGAGACCAACCTGGGCTACATGAGACCCTGCCTCAAAATAATAATAATAATAATAATAATAATAATAATAATAATAATAATAATAAAGCCATAGCCTACAGAAGGGTATTGGATAAAAACCATCCAATATCAAGTCAATATGGCCCCACTTTAGCAAAAGATCTGTATGCTTTATGTTACCACAGGGAGCATGGTATGTGGTATCATGCCCAGCTAACTAGGAAGGGAAACAGGACAACAGATTTCTGACTCCTGAGCCAGGGCACTCAGAGGGCAAGGTCTGCATCCCATGCCAGGCGGCGTGTGACCAAGTCTTCATGTCTTCCCTTTCTAGACATGGAACAGACAGAAGGGAGTCCCTCTGAGGACAGGACCACTGTCTCTCCAACTGCTGGGAATCTTGGGCAGCCAGGAAGCACTACAGAGGAGGTGGCTGAAGGCACAGCTGGGACAAGTGTGCAAGAAGGGTCTCCAGGTGAGGCAGGACAGCAGTGTGAAGCCGCATCTGAGGGCGCGGTGTCAGGGTGGCACCCGGAGGATGGAAACGGATCCAATGAGCTCACGGCAGACGCACAAGAGGAGGCCAGTGGGAAGGAGGAAGCCAAGGCTGATCTTGCAGAGGAGGAGGGCGGGAAGGAAGAGACCACCACGACTTCTGAGGGAGAGGCTAGCAAGAAAGAAGAGACAACACCGGAACCCAGCGAGGTTAAAGGGAAAGAGGAGACCACGCCGACCTCGGAGGCGCAGAAAGCTGATGGAAATGAGGCTGATCTGGACGCTAAGGATAAATCGGATGTGAATGATAAAGTCAAGCCTGAACCCAAGGAGGGTGTTGAGGCAGAGGCTACTATTGAAAAGGCTGAGACGGAATCTCAGCAGAAGGCTGATGTAAAAGACCAGGCCAACACTGAACTTGAGGCAGCTGATGGGACAGAGACTGGAAGTGACGCAAAGGAGCTGCAGGTGAGCAGGGATGAACGAGGGTTTCAAGTCTCTTCTTCCCTGGAATTAAAGCCTCCCTGATTCCCTTGTTCATCTGGGGTGTTGTTGTTGTTGTTACTACTACAAAACACCCAAACAAATCTATTTAAAGAGGGGGGATTATTTTGGCTCATGGTTTCAGAGGTTTCAGTCCTGGCTTCATTGCTTTGACGTCTATGCTAAGGCAGAAAGACGGAGAAAGGGCACCAGGATAGAGAAAAACTGTTTTCCCCATGGCAATCAAGGAACAGGAGACAGGGAGAAGAAATCTCAGATCATAAGATATTCCCCTTGCTGGGGAGATGGTTCCTTGGGTAAAAATGCCTGCTAAGTGAGAAGAAGCACCTGGGTTCAAATCCTCAGAACGCATGGACGAGCCAGGCACAGGGGCACACATCTGAAATCCCAGGGTGCCTGATAGGAGGCAAAGACAGGAGAATCCTATTATGCACAGCCCAAGAACAAAGAGAATTTGTCTCAAAGAAGAGAAAGAAAGGATTACACCTGAGGTTCTCCTCTGATCTATGCACGCATGTGCATGCACACACTGTGGCTTGTGTGTGCCCATATTCACACACGTAAACACATTTACACACACACACACACACACACACAGTGGCATGCCTGTGGCCATACTCACACACATAAATGCATACACACACACACACTGTGGCATGCCTGTGGCCATACTCACACACATAAATGCATACACACACACTGTGGCATGTCTGTGCCCATAATCACACACATAAATGCATTCACACACACATACACAAACACATAACAAACATACATGCATCACTTGAAAGATATGCCCTTCAAAAGCACACCCCTCATGGATAGATCCTCTCACTAGGTCCCTACCTCCTGTAATAACTCATTCAATTACGAACTTGTTGCCAATGTGATAGTCTATTGGTGAGGTTAGCACCCTCATGACACAAGTACCTCTCAGTAGAGGATGTGGCCGCTTTCTATCCAAACAATAACTAGGGAAAGCACAGTCTTCCTCCAGCAGGTACCAAGATCCTGGGAGTGGGACTGGGGGAAGGTAACTGTGGCTCAGACTGCCTTCCAAATCTTTCTGAAGTCCTTAGAGAGCCTTGGGTAGCTGCCCACACAGATCCCGTTCATCCCAGGAGCCAGGGAGTCCCACGGAAGAGCAGGAGCAGGGAAAGGAGAAAGAATCAGAAGAGAGGGCAGCGGTGATTCCCAGCTCCCCCGAGGAATGGCCTGAGAGCCCTACAGACGAGGGACCCAGCCTCAGCCCAGGTAAGGGAGATCCCAGAATGCCACACTGCTGACTTGAGGAAAGAGGTGCAGGGAGCCCATGACAGAGCCTCAGCTTCCTCCTGCTCTGTTCTGTCCCTCCAGATGGCTTGGGTCCAGACTCCACAGCGTCCGGAGGGACCAGTCCTTCAGCCAGGTAATGCCAAGCCCCAGAACTCTGACCCCTCCTATCTCCTGCTGCCACTTCTCTCTGGGCCTCCCCAGAACCTGAGTTCCAGATATTCCAGGATTCCTGGCCCTCAGCCTTGTATCCCAGACAGATCCCAGGAAACAAAGAGTGAGAGGCATGGGAGACATCTGGTCTACCTCCTGTTCTATGGCTGAAGCCTCTTCAGGACCCATGATTTCAGCTCTCTCAGTGTCAGCTATAAGAATGACCAGAAAGCCTGAGTTTGGATGAGGGCTCTGCCACTTACCAGTCATGTGACCTTGGCTGTGTCGCTAAGCCTCTTCTCATCTGTGAAGGGAACGTGACAGTTGTAAGGACATCCCAGGGCTATTGTAGCTCCAGTGATGTGTGAGCAGAAAGCCCCTGACGTCCAGGAAGTGCTAGACAGCCAGGCTTGTTCTCCCACGGCACCCAGTCTCTTCCTTGTCCTCATTTTACAGATGGGAAAGCCGAGGTTCAGAGAAGTAAGGGGACAGTCTCAAGATCACACAGGAATTAAGAACAAAGCAAGGCTCCAAACTCAGATCAGAGCCCAGGCGTACTCTAGTTCTGTCCCATGTGGGCTTGACAGACCACAAGCTTCCCAAAATTAGCCTGAGTCTGCTCATTGCTTCTTGGCCCATCCAGTTCTAGGCACAGGATGTGTGTGTGTACCAGTTCAGCACAGGTCTGTCCATAGCAGAGACCTCTGCCCCATCAGCCAGCAAGCCCCACCCCACCCCCACCCCCACCCCCGAGCTGCTCTGGACTCGGTGGTGTTGGTTTACTCCCCGTTCATGCTCCTGCCACCTCTCCACGTAGTGAGTCTTCGCCCAGTGATGTGCCCCAGAGCCCCACGGAACCCCCACCCTCGGTGGAAAAGAAGGAGAGAGCACCAGAACGCAGGGTGTCGGCCCCTACTCGGCCCCGGGGACCCCGCGCACAGAATCGCAAAGCCATCGTGGACAAGTTCGGCGGGTAGGATGCAAACCAGGAGCCAGGGTGGACTGAGATTTTCCCTGGGATCTAGATGCAAACCAGGAGCCAGGGTGGGCTGAGATTTCCTAGGATCTATGGATGGGGGCTAATGGAGGGAGGGAGGCCTGGGGACCAGCAGAAACCATCACCTGTAGCCTGAGATTCCCCACAAAGGACTGTTTATGGTATCTCGCTCCTCCCCTCACAGGGCAGCCTCGGGCCCCACTGCACTGTTCCGGAACACAAAGGCAGCCGGGGCAGCCATTGGTGGTGTTAAGAACATGCTTTTGGAGTGGTGCCGGGCCATGACGAGAAACTATGAGGTGGGCACGGGCTGGGGATACAGAAGGGGCAGGGACACTTTTCCCCAGGACAAATGTGTGGCAGAGAATCTGAGGGTCCAGATTCCAAAGGATGGGAGAGGCAAAGCCCAGGTCCTCTAGCCCAGGGTCGCTTAGGTCTTTCGTTCCCTGTCCGTCTATCTCAGCACGTGGACATCCAGAACTTCTCCTCCAGCTGGAGCAGCGGCATGGCCTTCTGCGCCCTCATCCACAAGTTTTTCCCAGATGCCTTCGACTATGCAGAGCTGGACCCAGCAAAGCGCCGGCACAACTTCACGCTAGCCTTCTCCACTGCAGAGTAAGCCCCAGTCCTGGGAAGGCAGAGTCGGGAGGGAAGTGGGTGGCCTCAGAGAGATCCAGAGGAGCATACAGGATGCGTGCAGGTAATCAACCTTGTATCTGAGGGGTTTTAAAAGCACCTTTAGGTCAATGGCTCAAACAAAGAAAACTATGCTCCGTTGTGGCTTCCGTTCTAAATGAAGAGACAGGACCTAAGAACATACATGCAGCTAACATATAATGACAGGCAGCGACAGGTGCCCTGAAGAACATTCAAAGGCCGGGGAGATATTTCAGTCGGTAAAATGCTTGCTGCACAACCTCGAGGACCTGAGCTCCACCCCAGAACCTGTGTAAAATGCCAAGTGTGCCCTAGACAGGCAGATCTCTGGAACCTGTTGACTGTACTAGTCTAATTGGTGAGAGACCAAGACTCAGATAGCTTGGCGGGTGGCTCCTGAGGTGTAACACCCAACACACATGTGTACACCAACACACACTCACAGAAAATTCAAAATTGAAGCAGAATGAAAGAGAGAAGACAGGTAGACCTTCTGGTTTTGGACGTGGGGTCAGATTTTAACTCTGTGTAACCTTGGACATGCCCAAGGTCCCCCACATCCCATGATGTTTCCCCCTTGTACAGAGATAAGAACTCGGTAACATAATTAAGTTCCTGGACCCCGTAACAGGGCCAAACCCACAGCAAGCCCTTCAAAAGCTCTTGACTGCATTGCTATCATTATAATGAATGATAGGGTACCATGATAATCACCGTTCACTTTGGGTCCTGGAGGGGTGTTATTGCCGAGGCTCGCATAGCCACACGCCAAGGGCAGTGTAAAGAAGAGTGAGACCGAAGGGGGAAACTGGGTCAAAGATAAGACTTTGAACAAGGGGTGTGGGGACACATGGCTCTATTCCCCGCACTCAGGAGGTGGAGGCAAGAGGACTTCAAGTTCCAGGCCCACCTGGGATATGCAGTGAGAGCCTATCTTAAGACAAAACCAACCAGCTAACCAACCAAACAAGCATGGTTGCCAGAGTGGCAAAAAGAGGTTGGGGTTCCTGCCACCTTCAAGCTCCTACCTCCAACCTGGGAAATGACGCAGAAAGAAACTTCTAAGTCACTGGTGGAGACAGGGTTGTGCAGAGGGTGGGGTAGGAAGATAATAGACTAGGAAACGTTAGGGTCTGGAGACCCAGGCCCATCGAAATTATAGGTTCCCTGCAGGGACCTCAGGTACCACACTCCCAGCTGTTACACTCTTTCACCTTGGGCAAAGCACCAAACCCTCTGAGCTCAGTTCCTCCTCTGCTTGTTAGAGATAAAGAGGAGTAACCGAGACCGTCTCCCGGAGTCACCCGATAAGACACCTGGCACCGGGCAGGGAGGCCCCAGCCGTGATTAGCCAGGCTTATCAGCCCCAGCAGAACCAGGGCTATCAAGTAGCCTCCAAATGCAGCCAAGATGTTAGAAAATGAGGACTTGCTGGGTCACCTGCCATCTGGACACACAGCGAGCAGTCATACAAATGTTCTCTGTTGACAGCTATGGAGCACCCTATTAAAAACAATCGGGGGCCCTCTCTAGTGTGGAATGGCCCTTTTCTGCTCTCTCCTCCGTAGTGTCTCTTGCCAATCGGATACAGCTTCTGCTTTGTGGGCTTGGTTACTGTTGGCCCCGTGAGGGCAGAGTTTTGGCTGACAAACAGAAGACTGTTAGCACACAGTAGGTGCTTACAAAATAGGTGATCTCACTGATGGAAGCTATTCTGGTTGCTGCCAGCCAGCACTCTAGGGAGGACTCATGTTCTGTCCCTAATCCAGAGCACAGCTGTGCTCATGTTCAAGGAGGAAGAGAATACAGACTAGAAAACGTGAGGATCCGGAGACCCAGGCCCATCGAAATTACAGGTCCCCTGCAGGGACCTCAGGTACCACACTCCACTCACACTGGGTTGGCTGACCCAGTGGCCTTCACTTGCCTGGACCCATCTCCTAGGCTCCCTCTTCACCTTTGACCCTATGCCCCTCCTTCTGCCCTCTCCTCAGGAAACTAGCCGACTGTGCCCAGCTGCTAGAAGTGGAAGACATGGTGCGGCTGGCTGTGCCCGACTCCAAGTGTGTCTACACCTACATCCAGGAGCTGTACCGTAGCCTCGTGCAGAAAGGGCTGGTGAAGACGAAAAAGAAATGAAGGGCAAAGCCACGCAGGTGGAGGAAGCAGGGTGAGACAGCCAACAGCCATAGCCTTGAGGTGCTTCACGCGGGTGGTACCAGTCATTAAAAGTGCTTTTGTAAAGTTCCTCTTGTTCCTTGATGCTCCCCGCACCCCAATGAGCCACACGTGTGTGCAATAGGCAGTGGCCAAAAATAAAAAGAAGCCTGCATTTGGAGCTGTGGGTGGCAGTTTCCCAGGTCCCCCCCCCTCTCCACTTCTCCCCCACAGTGGGGGGATTTCTAGACAGGAAGTAGACCATCTCTAGAAATCTCACCCAACTGGGCTGCCGCAGCAGGCCAGTAAGTGGCGCTCTCGAGATGGTCAGCAATTCTAACTCGATGGTTTTCAAATGAAACAAATCCCTCCCAGTGTGTCTGAAGTTTCGCCTTGTGTTAACGCCACTGTACTGAAGCTCAGTGGGTGAGAGAGCGCTGGTCTGGCATCTATGAAGCTGTGGGTTCATTCCCTAGCACCAGCGAGGGGAAATCAGACAGGCTGCCCAGGCAGGAAGAAATGTGGTCTCTGCTGATTGACAGATGTCCATTGGAAGGCATCCTGAGGATGGTCCACTCAGGGCCAGCATTCCTGATTGTGTGTGGACAATAGCCACTAGAAGCAGGGTCACACTCCTTTACCAGTCCCCAGCCAGCCCTCCTTCTAATGAAACATTTAACCCAAGCAGCTCAGAAGGCAAAAGGTACAGGCCACCAAGCCAGATGGGTGGCCTTGGTTGAATCCTCAGGACCTACATAGCGGAGAAAACTCTCTCCCAAGAATTGTTCTTGTACCTCTGCTCCCAGGCCTTGGTGTGCTCACCCACTGTACACAAACACTCAAAATGAAAATGCAACAAAAGCTTTAAAAAAAAAAAACCTTCCCTCTCCTGGAAAACTTAGCTGAACTCTGGGATTTATCTGTGAAGTCAATGACAGACAAGCGCACACATTTTGTGGAGCTCCCTGGACTAGAGGTTAGAGGTACACAAACCCCTTCGTGAGGCCTAGCCCCCAGAAACGTAGCCAGTCAGAGAGCAAGCTGTCTACAACACTGAAGTCTGATTCCTGGATGGAGTTTAAATTCTTCATTTTGAGATTCACCAGCGCAAAAACAAAATGATTAACACTTAAGTCTGGGCATGCCTAGAACAAGCATGGCTGATTCCAATCACTCAGCAGTGAATTTGGCTCCTTCTTTGTGCCCAGCCTTCTAGCCATGGTCCTGTCTTCCTTCTTCCTTGGTGCCTGGGCCCTGAGGCATTCAGGTTTCTGCCAGATGGAGAATGGGAAAGCAGGCCCAAAACTGTGCGGACCTAACTTGCACTGGCTTTGGGAGCGGCCAAGCGTGTGGGAATGGCACCTCTACCATCAAATGACTCGGGGAAGGAGCACTCCCCACACAGGCCTCCCCCACACACACACTAGGCACATTTATTCATAATTAGCAGCCACAAAGGAAATTGTGATCAGAGGATAGGCCTCCAAAGGCCTCTGGTGCCAGTCCTTATACGCACCCACTAAGCAGAAGATGTAGGCAGAGAGGCCTGAGAAGGAGAGCTAAGAGGGCCTGTCCTCTCCAAACCTAAGGGTGAACTCTTCTGCGTTTCTCTTGAACATCTCTGGGTTCTGGGTCAGGAGCTCGCCAAGTTCCAACCGCACAGGCTCTTCTGTATTGGGTTTACCCACCAGCACAATGAGGGCCTCCAAGACTGGGGAGAGAGAACAGAGAGGGGGGTCAGTGCCAAGGAGGAACATGGGAGCTGGCACCCAGTTACCAAGCTTCGGGCAAGGGGCTGGAGGTTAAAATACACAGACGCACACAGACAGAGAGACAGCGACACGCGTCATCCTTGAATTCCCCAAAAATGCCCCCTTTATTGTGTTCAGGGGCAGATTATATAGAGATAGCCACGCCCCAGCCAAACCCACCAGAAACCACTCTCCTGCCATCAGGAACTCCTGCAGGTCTCATGCTCAGAGCAGCTGTAGGCACTCAGATCAGGGGATTACAAGAAATTCAGGATCTGGGGTCTCACCGCTCCCAACAATTTTCTGTTTTGTTTTTTAGCGCTCTCTCTCTCTCTCTCTCTCTCTCTCTCTCTCTCTCTCTCTCTCTCTCTCTCTCCTTCTGTGTGTGCGTGTGTGTGTGTGTGTGTGTGTGTGTGTGTGTGTGCGCGCGCTCATACATGTGCAGATGGTCTTGGAGGCCAGAACGGGGAGTTGGATACCCTCAGCCTGGAGTTAGAGGGCGTTGAGAGGGGCCTAATGTGGGTGCTGGGAACTGAACTGTCCTCAGCAAGAACAGCAATCGTTCTTAACTGAAGAGCCACGTCTCAAACACCCTGGTTTTGTGTTAGGTTGGAATTTTAAAGAAACTTTTATTTGAGGTGAAGGAGTTCTAAACTAAAGACTGAAAACCGTTCCCACCCCAGTGGCTTTTAATCTTTCTCTGCTGTGCACAAACCGTGGCTCAGTTTCTCGGTCACACCTGAAGAGTATCCCGACCGACCGTCCAGTATCTCAGGAAGCATCCCTTCATCCCACAGGCTCACCTAGACTTTATTCACCTTTAAAATGTGCTTGGGCGGGAGAGATGGCTCATCAGATAAGGACTTCTAAAAGTCCTGAGTTCAATTCCCAACACCCACATGGTGACTCATAACTCTACAACTGTAGTCCCAGGGGATCCAATGCCCTCTTTGCTGCGCATACACGCAGACAAAACATCCACATATATAAAATACATAAGTAAATAAATGTATTTATTTGGACCGTGCGGTGACTCGGCAGTTAAGAGCACTACACTTGATTTCCAGCCTTCACATGGCACCTCACAATTGTCTGTTGCTCCAGTCCCAGGGTTCCAACATCCTCTTCTGGCCTTCACCGGCACCAGACATGCATATGGTGCAGAGACATACATGTAGACAAAGGATACATACATATTAAATAAATAAATGGTTAAACATTTTTATTTATACAGTCTTAAGTTTCTACACATGAGTATCTTGCCTCTGTGTGCATGTGTGCCACATGCATGCAGTACCCGTGACAGCCAGAAGAGGGCACTGGAATGCCTGGAACAGGAATGACGGATGCTGGGAGCCACCGACTGAGGTCTGGAACCAAACCCAGGTCCTCTGCAGAGGCAGCACACCATGCGCTCTTAACTTTGGAGTCAGTCACCTCTCCAGCATCTGTTTATTTAGTTTTGACTCAGGGTCTAATGTAGTCCAAGTAGACCTCAAATTTGTTATGCAATTGAGAATGAGCTTTTGAAATTAATTTGTGTGTAGGTGACACGTGGAATCCGACACACATACCTGACACAGAGCTTGTATAGAGGCTCATGTGGCGCGGAAGACAGACCCTAAGACCTTAAAGACAAGCACTCCACCAACCGACTTATACCCCTCTCCCTATCTCTTCTCTTTTAAGCCTTTAACTCAAATTAAGCCCCAAACATCCCCCACGCAATGGCCTCCATCTACACGAACCCTCTTCTGGGCAAGGCCAGCCCTACCTTGGTAGGTCTTAGTGTAAGGCTTCCAGTTCCTGATGCTGATCAGGGGCAGACACACCAGCCCATCCTCCCTGACGTTGGGGTGGTAGATCTTGGTGATGAATTTCAAAGTGGGAGGCTTTAATGGGTAATCCCTGGGGAAATCGATCCGCAGACGGAACGCCTTGAGGTTATAGGGAGGTTGGTCCTGGTCAAAGACAAGACACTGAGTTCTGTTCTGATGATGCAACCCCCTGAAAGATGGATTTTCTCCAAGGGCTTTGATCTGGTTCCCTCCCTTTCCCATCCCAGGATCCTGGGTTTCTCTGTTCTGCTCCCAGGAAGATATGAGGGTTTGGCAACTGCCTTAGAAATGAGAGGAAGGATAGACTTTCACAAGACCATTGGACAGAAAAATCTGACCCTGGGTTTCACCCTATTGTCCTGTGTGACCCACCTCCCATCCCTGAACCTCAGTTTCCTCAACTGAAAGATGGGACAGAAACCCAGAAGATCACACAGACAGACCTGGCTAAACTCAACAGGTCACAACAGAAAACAGACAGACACGTGAGAAGGAGATGCCCAGGGCAGAGAAGAGGCGGCCATGAGAGCTGAGTGTGTGAGTGTGTGTGTGAAATGGTTGAAGAACAAAGTTACTAATTGAAAACGGTGCAGATGCTATGGAAAACCAGAAAGCAGTTCTCCAAAAATCAAAATGGGATCCATCAATTCCACTTTGGGAAATATTCCTCAAAGAATTTTTTTTTTAAGATTTCCTTATTTTATGTGTGTGAGTGCCCGCATGGAAGTCAGAAGGCGTTGACTCTCCTGAGATTGGAGTTACAGACAGTTGTGGGCCACCATGTGCAACAACTGAGCCTCTCCTGTTTTTGATAGTTTGTCTGCTGAACCTTCTTTGGTGGACTTGGTAGCTACCAGTTTGAAGGAGAGATGTCCTCTAAGTAGCTACCAGTTTGAAGGAGAGATGTCCTCTAAGTCCATAGTTTCTGTTGGTGTGTTCATTGGTCTGACTGGACTTGGAAGGAATTGGTCCAGAGACACGGCCTTTAACATACACCACAACCTCCAGAAAGAGATCCCAGGTCAAAGGACAGTCTCACCTAGGCCTGACCCTCCCTGCCCATGCAAGCCTGTGTCACCCCCTACCTAAGAGGGGACACTCACAGGCAGCAGGAGCATGTTCCACACCAGCACGTTGTCATCATTGCTAGACAGGTCCCGCAGGTACGGTGGAAGTTGTTCCAAAAGATCCTCCAACTCCTGTAGGGGTCACATGGGGGGGGGCAGTGGGCCAAGTGCCCATAACCCCAGCCCCCGACTGGCAGCCATGCAGCAAGCCCAAACAGGATATCCCAAGAGCAGAAAGCAAAAGGTCAGAGCCTGTTGTGGAATATTTGCTTACACTGTGTGAAGATGTGTCACTGTGATTGGTTTAATAAAGAACTCACTGGCCAATAGCTAAGGGGGAGAGAATAGGCGGGACTTCGGACAGAGAGAGGAACTCAGGATAAAGCTAGGCATGCAGTAGACACCAGTTAGACACTGAAGAAATCAGACATCCAATACAGAAGAGAGGTAACTGAACCACATGGCAGAACGCAGATTAATAAAAATAGATTAATTTAAGTCATATGAGATAGATGAGAAACGCCTAAGCTAAGGCCAAGCTTTCATAATTAATGAGTCTTCATGTTGTTGTTTGTGAGCTGGTGGCCCACAGGAAAACCCAACTTCGAGAGCCACTGCTTAGGGAGCACTTGGTGTGAGCCACCGCTTAGGGAGCACTTGTTGTGAGCCACCGCTTAGGGAGCACTTGGTGTGAGCCACTGCTTAGGGAGCACTTGGTGTGATCACTCAGCACAGCTGATTTCGGCTTCACCCCAGCCCCACTGGCCCCAGTATGAGAATCAGCTGATCACTGCTCTCAAATATTGAGAACTTGGGAGGAAGCTCTCCTAGAAACCTTCCTTTCTGAAAGCAAGGTACCTAACTCTGTCCTCTTGCCCGCTTCCTGGAAAGTCACGGAGTCCCGTTTCCTCTCTCCGTCTTCAGTGATATCTGCTGAGTTTCCAGCACCATATGCACTGGCAGAACAAAGGCAAGGACATCACCCATCCATGCCCTCCACCACATCACCACAGGGTTAAAGGACTGATCCAGGCTGCCCCTAATGAAAACCTCTGCATGATACATGGTAACCAGGGGTTCTCAGAAATGTGGCCCAGTCAATTGGGCATCCCTGATTCTCCCAGAAGCAGTAGCCTGAGCATCCTCCATGGACCCTTGATAAAGACAGGGTGCAGCCCCAGGAACATCTTTGAGGTAATAGAGGGAATTCAGATTGGAGGGTGTGGATAGTGTGGATGGACACACGATCAGGAAGGAGGGAAGCGGGGGGAACAAGAGCGCTTCACAGAGGTCATATGCTGTGAGATGGGCCTTGAGGAGCAGATAGGAGCCCACCAGGCAGAAAAGCAGAACGCCAAAGCCGAGGGCTCAGACAGGACAAGTGTGTGCAGGTGCCCCTGAAATATTAATAGTTACTACAGCTAAGTACATTTGGGAAAGTTGAGCTAAACAGTTTCGTCACTACAGAACAACCCAGAGTTTGTAGATTTGGTTTGGTTAGTGCTGTACTGGGGATGGAACTAAGTGCCTTGAATATACTAGGTGGTACCCTACCACTGAACCCCCCTCCCCCAGCATACCCAGAGTCTCCAGTTACCAGAGTGCATCTGACCAAGGAACCTCACCCACGGAACTCCAGATCTTCTCTTTGTGTGTTGGGGGAGGGGCGATGATGACACACGGGCCATTGTAAAACCACACATTCAAGGCAACTCAGTCCTCTGGGACAATGAATAGATACAAACTGGTGGTTCTCATGCTGGGATGCCTTTACCCACTAGGAGACATTTGCCAATATCTAGACACATCTTCCCTTATCCCGAATGGGGTAAGTGCTACCACAGTTCAGCAGGTCAAGTCCAGATGCTGAGGAAACAACCTGCAAAGAATTATCTGGTCCCAAGGGTCAACAGAGATAAGGTTGGGAAACGCTTGTGTAAACACAGGCAAAGAGAAAGTTCCCCTGCCCAGGGGGTTGGAGGTGGGGTCCTTTGCTGCTGTAAGCCTTCTATACTCCTGCTCCACACACATAAACTTCCCACAGTCCCTTCTATCTCTCAGCCTCTCTTCCACGTCTAGTCAGGCCAACAGTTTGCTTCCTGTGCCTCCTACTTAGAACCATGACCACGCATTTGCCTCTTCTACCTAACTATAACTATCTTCTAGAGCTTGGGCAAGAAGAGAGGCTTAAGTAGAGCACAGATCTAGAGCGCCCATGTTCTGGGCTGGAGATGCAGCTTAGTTGGTTAAGTGTTTGCTTGGCAAGTGTGAAGCCCTGGGTTCAATTCCCAGCCCTGCATAAAACTTGATAAAGTGTTATACATCACTGATCCCAGGACTTAAGAGGTGGAGGCAGAGAAATCGAGAAATTAAAGGTTCAGCAGTTAGGTGCCACTTATTGCTCTAACCCAGAGGACCCGGGTTCAAGTACCAGCACCCACATAGTGACTAACAACTATCTCCGTAACAACCAGTTACAGGGGATCTGATATTCTCTTTTGCCTCTGCTAGCGCCAGGCATGCAGGTGATTCACAGACATACATGCAGGCAGAACACCTGCCTTTTTACACATATAATAAAAGCAATAATTTAAAAAAGAAATTAAAGCTCATTGACAGCTACACATCAAGTTTGAGACCAACCCAGACTACATAAACCCTATCTCAAAAAAAAAAAAATACCAAAGGGGAATTTTCTCTCTTACCACTGGGAATACTTGGATCTCCTGTGTTTTGATGAATTCTGCCATGCCTTTCCCATAATTGCTGAAACCCAAGCTAGGGCACACAGCTCCTCCCAAAGCCTGCTAGTAAGTCACCTGACTTAGAGGAACTGAAAGTGAAAACACAAAGACCATTAAAAGCCCTGTGAGTTAGAGTCTCTTCAGTCTGGGCTCAAATTCCAGCCCAGTCACTCCCGCTGAATACCTGAACAGCACTCACTGGTCAGCCATGTTCTCTCTGATATCTCAGTTTCCTCCTCTGTGAAATGGGAAGACACAATTACAGAGCCTCTATAAAAATTAGATTAAAAAAAAACTGCCTGGCACTAAGGGTTCTGGAAGCAATGCAAGACAGTCCATTTCTTAGCACTAAGGTAGCAAACCTCCTCTGCCCTATTTTGCGCCAGCCTTTAAATTTTAGTTCTGGATGAGCCTGCTCTGGCTTTTTCCAACTTAAAGAATTTCCCTTTGTATAGCTGACGACAGCGGTCACCTCTTTTTCTCTTGTGAAACAGCCTTTCCCTAAATTCGGCAGACTGGAGGGGCGGTTGGGGAAGACTTAAAGCCTGGGTGTGCCAGCCCCAGCTCACCAGCGTTTCTCATCTAAGATCTCCAACCGTGGCTCCCTTTAGCCCTCTAGAAAATCCTAAGGAAACTACCCCCTTCCCATTCTTCCAGATCGTACTCAAACAGTGTCCCAGAAAGAAACGAAAGCGCAAATGGGATACGATTTGTGTTCCTTTTCTGCCCCCTGCCGCCTGACACTGGGCTCAGGCATTTAGCATCTGTAGCGGACTGCGTTGGGAACCTAACAGGGCATAAATTGGAATTTCTCATCCAGGGACTATTCTGTATACATTCTTTCCAGGGACTGCCCATCCCGTCTGCATCTCTAGCAGTAGGTGGCGCAACAGAACCCTTCTGTGCCTGAGATAACGCCCCACTAATAAATTTCTAGCAGAATTGAAACTGAAACCACTTTGAGGAGTTAGTTCATTCTCACCCACACACCCACACACTCACCCTAGTACAACTCGGAAAGCTAGTGACAGCTCTTGTCTTGTGTGTCCCCATCCTAGCCCACAAACACACATACACAGCAACCGCCCCCTTTCACTCCTTCATTGGGAAAGGGTGCAGATGCCTGGGTTTCAGCCCACCCTAATAAGCAAAAGCGCCGGAGGTCAGCCGGAGGAAACGGAAGGCATAGAGCATGGGGCGGGGGGCATAGAAAGGGGTTGTCTTCAATGCGCCTACCTTCGCTACTCGCTTGCTGGCTGTCATCTCGGGTCCGAGTGTGGGGCACCAGCAGACTCCCGCAGGTCCCGGTTCTCTGAATCACAGGCTGAGCCACACCCACGCCCCGCTCCACCCACACGGACCCTAACTGCTCCCCACCCCTTCGGGAGATACCTGGAGGGCGCGGTCGAGTGCCTAGATCCGTTGTCTTGAATCCCAGGAACTCTGCTCTTGCAGGGGGAGACTAAGTCTTCGGAGAGCACTGCTTCCCTTGGTTCCTGAGACCATCCCGAGCCTTCACCAGCCCCCTCCACGCCGAGAACATACTCGCTGTGCAAACTTAGCTCTGGTGCGGGACTCTCTGTGACCTCCGCAAAGGGATAGCCGGCCTAACCCCCACCTCAAAGCCCTGGGCCACGTCACTTTGCCTTTTTGGGCCCAGTGCCCCATCTTAAAGGCGAGCAGGGGACCAGTGTAAACTGATGCCCTCCAAGGAACGCTCCCTTCTCTGTGTGGGATCCCAGTGCAGCCCAGCAGTTGGACCTAGACGTCACAGCGGAGGCTTCTTTTAGGTTGATTGGTGCTGATGCTGTTGGACCCATTCGCTTTTAGTTTGGGGCACTCTGTCGACCTGTAGTCCTTTACTCCTCAGAACACCTAGTAGGTTGCTGCTGGATGGCAATTTGGAAAACAGATGGTGGGAGAAGGCTCAAGATAGATTTCAGGAGCCTATTTTATATTATTACCAGCCTATCACAAACTATGGACCTATTGTGTGTTCTCACGAACAGTCGAGAGTTCCCGTCCCTCTGTGCAAGGGCAGAGATGCCTTGTTCTAGCCCAAGTTGAGCCACGGTGGATTAGCAGCCCCCCCCCAATATTGAACAGCATCTGGAAGAAATTCTGCTGCTGGGATGAAGCTGGTGAGGATCCCACCTTCCCCACCTCACCCAGAAATTAGTATATTTTGAACCCCAAGTTTTGACCCAGTATGCCACATACTTTTTTATCGGTCTGGGAACCAAATGTCTGCTTTGCTTCGCTTGCAGGATAATTCTGCTATTAATCCAGTAGCTTTTACCAGGTACCTCCTAAATGATGACAATAAACAGGTCACCATCAGCAATCCCTCAATATAGGTAGGGGATGAGGAAGCAGGCGTTTGTACCCATTTCTAGTCAGTCTTAGTTAACAAGCACTTACTACTGAGTGCCAGGGACTGTCTAGTGAACACAGCAGGTGAGAAAGTGTGGTGTCTGTCCTCAGAGAAGCTCTCAGGAGGTTGAAACACAGAGAATCCAGACTCTGAACTTTTTTTTTTCAGGTTTTTTTTTTTAATTTAATTACTATCTGCCAGCATGCCAGAAGAGGGCGCCAGATCTCATTACAGATGGTTGTGAGCCACCATGTGGTTGCTGGGAATTGAACTCAGGACCTCTGGAAGAGCAGGCAATGCTCTTAACCGCTGAGCCATCTCTCCAGCCCCTAGACTCTGAACTTTTGTGTCATTGTTGTTTTTGTGTGTTTTTTGAGATAGAGTCTTTTCACTATGTAGTCCTGACTGGCCTGGAACTTGGAACTTGCTGTGGACCAGGCTGCCCTAGAACTCAGAGATCTGCCCACCTCTGCCTCCTGAATGCTGGGTTTAAAGGCCTGCACCTCCACACCCAGCTAAGTCTCTGAATTTTTATTAATAATAACATTAAGAATCACTCAGTCCTCTGGAGGTAGGAGGAGACTCACTTGATCTCCTGTTGAGGGGGCAGAGGCTTTCTGGATGACAGAAACTAGTTAGCTAGTAATTAATATTCGCATGGCAAACATTTCTTTGTGTTTGGGTCCTTGGGACTCTTCCATTTCCTTATGAAATATACAATGAATCATTGTTAATGAAAATTTCCCTACCGTGCTACAGAATGTAAGGACCCAGGGCTTCTGGGAGCCCGGAGAGGCGGTCCAGCAATTAAGGGCATGTGTTGCCCTCCCAGCAACCTGGGTCCAGTTCCTAGGATCCACATGGCGGCTCACAGACCATCCATAATTCCTGGAGATCAGACATTCTCTTGTGGTGCACAGATATGCAGGCAAAACAATCATGCATATAAAATTTAAAAAAACTTTTTAAAAAAACATAAAAGAGAAAAGAAAGAACTCGGGGTTGAAGAGATGACAGAGCAAGAAAAGTTGTTGCTGCCAAACCTGGCTTCCCGGAATCCACGTGGCAGAAGGGGAAAGGAGAGAGCTGAATGCTTTGGGTTGTTTTCTGACCTCCACGAACACACACACACCAAAGAAAACCTAGTAGGAAAGCACACTTGAATGCCTCCCTTTTATCTAACCATATTTTGTATCCATTACCCATCTCCCTCTGTTCTTCCTGTCTGCTAGTCTTGCTCACTTCCTAGTAATATCTATTTTTTTCTCTGCTTCCGTGGGAACTCCTTCAAGCTTCCACACAGGGAGCGAGCTGATGGTGGTGGCTCACACCCTACTGCTCAAGAGATGGAAGTTTAAGGTCAGTTTGGGCTAATATGAGAGTTGGCAGCTAGCTTGGGTTACATGAGACCCTGTCTCAAACACACAAACAGAACAGAAAAATCCACATTCGAGTTACAATATGTAGTGTTTGTCTTTCTTTGGTCTGATTTATTTCATTTGTGACACCCAACACCCATGGAATAAAATTTAAGCAGAAATTTTGAATAAAATCGTTACCCATTCAGAACTGTGCACTAATACTCATTTTGAAAGGTTACAGATGAACATTTAAATTTTTAAGCTCCATTGTATTTCACGTGCATGAGTGCGTTTTATGTGACCGTATGTGTGGGTACCACATATTGCCTGACGCTGGAGGCGTCGGTGGAGGGCGTCGGATCCCCTAGAAAGGTTGTGAGGTTCCTGGGTCCTCCCAGTATATGCTCTTAATTGCTGCATCATCTCTCCAGCTCCTAAATATGCTCTTCCAAAGAAAATTGTTTTTAAAAGAGGGAAATTAAAAAAAATAGAAAATAGAAATAAATAATTGATAATGGATGCTTTAAAGCTCTGACATTATGGACTATCTAATTAGCTCCCCTGAGCTCTCTTAGGAGTTGGTACAGGAGATCATAATAACTTGCTTAAATACAAACCTTTTAACCCACGGCCTGATATAACAAACCTAGACCGCAACAATATAAAACTCAACATGTTGTCAGGAGGTGATGTTTTATTACAGCACTCAGGAGGCAGAGGCAGGTGGATCTCTGTGTTTGAGGTCAGCCTGGTCTACAGAGAGTTCCAGGACAGCCAAGACTACACAGAGAAACCCTGTCAGGGAGCGGGGGCAGGAGAAAGAAAGAAAATAAATTATAACATTGTCATTGTTATTTTCTTTATCGTCATCATTCAGTTTTCAGTGACTTCCAGTGCAGGGGAATTCCCCCAAAGGGATGCAAACATCTTTAAAGGGTTTAAGTAACAAAGCAAAACTGGGGTAGCCATTCAGTAAATAAGCAGAGAGCTCATTTAATAGGAATAAGGCCGGGCTCCATCTCCAAGGCTCCAGAATGCACAGTCACGGATTGAAAAGGCATTTTCTGCTTTTGGTTTGCTTAATCTTGGTATGTGATGGTTATTATTTAAAAAAAAAACAAACCTTCAAGTATTTTTTAAACAATAAAGGTTTGTTTTGGTTATTGGGTTTCAGTTTTGTTTTGTTTTGTTTTGTTTTTTCTCTGGGGCTAGAGAGATGAGATGGTCCAGTGGTTAGTAGGATCACAAACACCTGCAACTCCAGCTCCGGGGCGTCCAACGACCTCGTCCAGCCTCCACAGGCAGGGGCGTCCAACGACCTCGTCCAGCCTCCACAGGCAGCTCTACTCACACAGATATACACACTGTTAAAAATAAAATACAACAAATCTTTTGACTAACAAACGCCTTTCATGTTCTCAAGATCTTTGGTTTCTCTTTGATTTCTCGGAGATAAATAATCAGCTTAATGCTCATCCATCTTTGCTTGTTTTCCTGTTTTTTGAGATGGAGTTTCACATCCTTGACTGTCCTGGCACTGCTCTGTAGACCAGGCTGGCCTCAAACTCATAGTGGTCCTACTGCCTCTTCTTCCCAAGTGCTGGGATTAAAGGTGTTCACCACCACTGCCCGACAGTCTTTAGTATCTCACGCATGCAAATTTCCTCTTTTTTTTTTTTTGAGGCAGGGTCTCCTATAACCCCAGGTGGTCTCTAACTTGATATTTAGGTAAGGCTGATCCTTTGGCCTCAGCCTCCTGTGTGCTGAGATCCCAGGCATATGTAATCATGCTACTATGCTGTCTCTACATCCCATTTTTAACAAGGAGGGCAGAAAGGCTTCACTGCACACTTCACAGGGAGACTTTAGTGACCAAGTTTTGCATTCCCTTTAGGGCTGCGCTCTGATTTTCATGGCTGTTTTTTGCCTTGTTTCCCTTCCTCCTTTAAAAACATCTAAATTGGCTGAGTGGTATCCCAGCACTCAGGAGATAGGGGCAGGCACATTTGTGAGTTTGAGGCCATCCCAGTCTACGAAGTGAGTTTCAGCATAGCCATGGCTGTTACATAGAGAAACCCTGTCTTGAAAAACCAAAAACCCAAACAAACAAACAAATAAGAAATCTTCAGTTTAAAAAAAATTATTGAATCAAAGTAAACAAGAATACAATCTATGTCTGGGCATGATGGTTTAGTGGGTAAACACGTGCCATGCAGACGTGAGGACCATAGCGTGACCACCTAGAACCCCAGGGCTCCTATGGAGGGTGGGTATAAACGGGGAGGCAGGATGTTCCTCTGAGGCTCAAGCCAGATAACTTCCTGGGAAATGGGAGAGACCCCACTCATACATATGAGGTTGTCCTCTAACCTCCACACGAGCTTGCAAAGACACACACGCACACGCACACGTACACACACACACGATTCCAATCCAGGCAAGGGGTATGAGTAACAATACTGACTGTTACTGTATTTAATTCTTCTATTTTTGAAAGAGATGAAAGTTAAAGCATATTCATAGGCCCCTAAAAGTATCGTGGGCTAAAGGCCCTGAGCCTCACTGGCCTGGATTCATTCTATTTGTGGTGAGTGCTATTGATTTTCCATTTACAGAGACAAAGCCCTGCTCTGTTCTCATATCAGGGTATCCAGTAAAGAAAATGAACCCATCAAACAATATGAAAGCAAATAATCCTGCGGACAGGGCAGACGAGAATACGGCCGAATCAGAGACCTCCGTAGCCTTGGAGGGAAGACTGGGGTCCAGAGACGCGCATCCTCACGGGGGCTGGTGCAAGAATTCCAGAGCTGGGCTGTCTCAACGCTCCAGACACCCTTCTGGAGCTGAGGTAGCTCGACTGCCCCAGAACATTCCGGGAAGGGCTGACCAGTCCCCAGTGGCTCATTTTCACGGGATTCGGGAAGTTCCTGAATTACCCCATAGCCTGCTCTTGCCAAGCCCTGGGGCCTGGGGCCTGGAGAGTCGTCTTCCCAGAGGACTCCGTGAGGAAACTGCTCCAGACGGCCTTTGTTTCCAGAGGACAGCAGTTTGTAAACCGCTCAGAGGCAACAAGCCCTAGACCGAGTTTCTTTACATCCACACGGTCACGTTTTGTTGAAGAAGAGAGGGGGAGGGTTGGGGAGGAGCAAACTAATGGGGCTGCAGTGAAGGCTCAACATATTTTTTAGATTATGTATTTATTATGAATAAAGTATTTTGTCTGCATGTATGCCTATAGGCCAGAAGAGGGTACCCGGTCTCATTATGGATGGTTGTGAGCCACCATATGGTTGCTGGGAATTGAACTCAGGACCTCTGGAAGAACAGCCAGTGTTCTTAACCTCTGTGAAGACTCAACATTTTTTAAGAGTGCTCACTGCTCTCTTAGAGGCTCAGGGTTGCATTCCCAACACCTCTTGCTTATATATGAAATGTAAAAGGGTAAAATGAACTGCCTTGGAGGAAGGGAGACCGACTTCTGTCACCCAGGTAACCAATGCTGCTGACCAGAGGACCCACCCAGAGGGAGGAAGATTGATCATCCCGTGCCCTGAGAATTTTGTTCCCTCCTGTTTTTCTTTTCCTTTTTGGTTTTTCGAGACAGGGTTTCTCTGTGGTTTTGGAACCTGTCCTGGAACTAGCTTTGTAGACCAGGCTGGCCTCAAACTCACAGAGATCCACCTGCCTCTGCCTTCCGAGTGCTGGGATCAAAGGTGTGTACCAGCACAGCCTGGCCTTGTTTTCTATTTAACCTAGAGGGGGAAGGCTAAAGATGCAGTCTAGAGTTGAGGCTGAACCATCCACGGGTCGGCTTTCTGGACCCACTCTCTGGGTGGCAAATGGTAACAGTGCTAAGAGATAAAAATATGATCTTTAAAAATACAGGAAGAGGAAGAGCTGTGGAAGGTGAGGGCCTCGTGGAGTCTCTGTTGCTTGGTAGCTCAAGGCAAGACCCAGAAATGTCTCTAGGAAGCTCTAAGTGAAAAAAGAAAACAGCCATGTAGTGCATCTGAGTGCAAACTGTGTGTGTGCTCACATATGCATGCTGTCGTGCATGGCACGTGCATATGGAGCCTAGAGGTGACTTGGGGTATCTTCCACTGTCACGTTTCACCTATCTTTTGAGGCAGGGTCTTGCATTGGATGCAGAGTTCACTGATTGGCTAAACCAGCTAATCAGGATGTTCTGGGCCTCCCCTGTCTTGACCCTACCCAGTGCTAGGGTTATAGAGTCTTATGGCCATGTCTGGCTTTTTGGTGGGTGCTCAGAACTTAGGTCCTCACAATGCTTGGGAGGGGACAGGTGGTTTAACTATCGCCCTAGCCCCAAGTTTTGTCATTTATTGGCTTTCTTTTTGAGACAGGGTTTTTCTATGCGTCCCTGGCCACGCTGGAGATTGTTCTATAGACCAGGCTGGCATCATACTCAAAGATTCGCCTGTTTCTGCCTCCCATTAAAGGCGTTAGCCACCACTGCTCTGCTCCTAGTTTGTATCTTACGTGAACACTAAGTGAGTGAGTGTGCACACCCAGCTGTGAAACCCAGTGGCGGGCTGGGTAGAAAACAGCTTTTATCGTGGGTTGTTGTTGTGGTTTTACATTTTTTTGCCAATGGATCAGGCAAACAGTTCATGTTAATGTTTAAATATTTGACTTTATAAAGGGATTTTTTTTTAAATAGGAAAGTATGAACTGTACCGGGCTAGACACCACCAGGAAAGATTGTTTACTGGGACGGGAGCAGAACAACATAAAACTTCACCCAGCAGTATCCGTGAGCCCCTGGTGAAGCAGCTGTTCCTCTGGAATTTGTGCCATCTTGCTCCCCCTTCCTTACCCTCCTCCATGTGCTATCTTTGTGTCTCTCTTCTAATTCTTATCAGTTCCCTAGAGGAGGCAGCAGGCAACACCAGCCTCCTTGTAGTCCTGCCAGAAGACACTGGAGGGGTGGAGTGAAGGATAAAATAACACTAAAAGGCCTAATTGGACAATCCTATCCATGTCCTTGGCAGCCAGTCTCAAAGGACCTTGCCTATTCAATTGGTCAACAAGTATTTACTGAGTTTCTGCTATGTGTCAGGTGGGGGGTGGGGGGCAGGAAGTTGCACAGACCAGAAACGGCAGGAGGATTCTAAGTTCAGTACTATCCTTAGCTACCTACCTGGTTTGAGAACAGCCTAGGATACAAGAGACCCATCCCCAAGACACACAGATCACTCGATTCTCCTTAGCTATAGGTGTTCTTCACTTTGCTTGCTCAGATGAAAGACAGGATTTATCAGAAAGAAGTAATGGTTAAAATTTTAGGGGTCAACAGAGGGGAATGCGTGCATTGTGTGGAATACACAAAAGCGCATGTGTGCGCTGTTGCATTCACCCGTGCATGCACACACGGAAGCCAGAAGTGGACACTGAATGTCTTCTCTACCATTCTGCACCGTAGTTTTGAAAAGGGTCTCTCTGAAACCTGAGCTTGTAGGCATGTAGCGGCGTAAACGAATGCAGACAGATTGTAAAAATATATATAGTTTTAATGTAGAAATAGACTTACAGAACCACCGTTCCCGCGGAGACCAGGAAAGCAGAAGAGACAGCTGGGAGCACACTCGCCAAATTTATAGGCAGACATTAGCCCGAGGCGAACACGCCCCCCAAGGGGCGGGACTTATCCCTACATCTCCCATTTTTGTCTAAATAAGACAGAACCAAACCAAATACAACTATATACAATAACAACAAATAATAAATATAACAAACAATATTGAGAACAAAATCTTTGCTAAACATTCTATCTCAAAGAGTCCAAATAATGTAGAGAGTAACTACAATTATATAATCTTCAACTCCGTCAAAGATCTGAGAAGGGAATAAACACTACTCAACAAACGAGATATATCCAAAATGTGCAACAATTGACAGAGACAACTGACTACCTGGGCAATCACCCAAAGTCTCGTTTGCAATGTTGAGTCAACCAATTTTGGCCAAGGCCTAACATAACTGACATACCATTATTAAAGGCAAGGAACTTTTCAAAACTATCTTACCCTGTCTTGGCAGGATATGACAGTCCTGTTTTGTCCATTGATGCACGCTCTGTATCTCTGTCAGTGGTTGAGGTATGGGCATTTCTTTGCCCAAAGGCCAGTTCTGCCAAATAGAAAGGCTCCAGGTGGAGTGTCTTTGGTGCTCAACATTCTCTTGGGAATAGAGCGGTGTTGCCAGAAGCAATTGTGTCTCACTATCACGAAACTCTGAGTTAGATTAAAGGCCATTTTCTACAGCTCTTTGAAGAGGTCTAAGATTATCTATCTAGGGGGCTGGAGAGATGGCTCAGAGGTTAAGAGCATTGCCTGCTCTTCCAAAGGTCCTGAGTTCAATTCCCGGCAACCACATGGTGGCTCACAACCATCTAGAATGAGGTCTGGTGCCCTCTTCTGGCCTGCAGACATACACACAGACAGAATATTGTATACATAATAAATAAATAAATATTAAAAAAAAAAAGATTATCTATCTATACTGAGTATAATCTCTATATATCTAGAGAACCTGATTAGTCTAATTATAAGTGACAAACTTAGATGACTATTTATCTATATAATTCTCAATATCTATCTAACTTAAAGACTAAGACAATAAACAACTGTGTAACAAATGAGGATAATGACCTCCAAATATAAACACTGTACAAATATACATTGCAATATGGTAAATATATATCAATACACAAACATTATATAAGTATTTTAATCAGAGGTAGAAATGTACACTGCAATATGGTAAATACATACAATATATATTTATCAATACAATATATGTCAATACATAAAAAATGTTTTAAACAGAGATAGAAACATGCATGCATACAATAATCAATATAATTTAACTTTGTATCAATATACAAGAATCGATACCAATATATTTGTCTAAAAGCAGTAACTCACAATTATAAATCTATTATCCCATCACTCCCTCTTTTTTTTTTTTCAAAATGATCCCTGAGCTTATAAAATTCCTCCCCCAACCTCCCAACCCCTAAATGATGTCCCTAAACCCAGGGGTAAATTTTACTGGAGAGGGGACGTCGTCCTCTAGAATTACTTCCAGCTGTCACGGGGGCGACGTTCTTTCTGGGGGATCCTGTGAAAGTAAAATGATGGTTAAATTTCAAGATCAATGTCTTTTAAAATTGCAAATAGTCTCTGAGTATTTTGTGGAGGTCTGGCCAGAATGTTGTACAAGATGTGCACCATTTCAGCTAACCAAGTTGGGATCGTCTTGTGCAGCTGGTATCCAAAACAGGTCTTGTAGTAGCGCTATCAGTATCATGACGTCATATCAACCAGGTAGAGTTGTTGTTGTGGGGCCCCATCTTCTTCCTGGAAACTTCAAATGTCACTTCAGGAAAAACTCATTGTTCATTGTGAAAAACTTAAACATTAATCATATAGACATACATATATATATTCAATGAAAGGCATGATAGATATATTCAATGAAAAGTATGATAGATATGAAGAAAAGCAAAGATGTTTTCTAAACTCATATTTCTTTCTGTCCCATATCATGGCTCTTGACATGAGACAGAAACTCCAGAAACTCTGGGTTTTTCTCTTACTAACAGGCTTGGAATTGGAGAGGGACTGAGCCAGAGTCCAACTTCAAAACCAGCTCTATATATTTATAAAGAAATGTTTAATAAGACATATATATATATATATAAATTAATACTTACAAAATGTGTCCATCCATCAGTAATTAAATATTCAGGGTCCCTCAATTTCTTTGAAGATGAGTATTTTCCTATGGAGATAAGAAAAGAACCCTGCCTCCAACCTAGACAAAGAAAATTTCTGAATGGTTTAAAGTGTGTTAAAAATATGTGCAGACTAAAAGTTGAAGTTCTTAAAGCAAAAAACAAAAAAAGGAAGAGAGTTGTTGTGTGTGGTAGTACACACCTTTAATCCCAACACTTGGGAGGCAGAGAGAGATAGACCTCTGTGACTTCAAGGTGTGGTAGCACACACCTTTAATCCCAGTGCCTAAAAGGCAGAGACAAACAGATCTCTGTGAGTTCAAGGTGTAGTAGCAAACACCTTTAATCCCAATGCCTGGGAGGCAGAGACAGGCGGATCTCTGAGAATTCAAAGACAGCCTGGCCTACAAAGTTATTCCAGGTCAAAGATATACGCTCAAAAAGCAAAAAGTTAACATAGGAATGTCACAGCTTAGATTCTTAAGCGCCCAGTGATTTAAAGGCGCAAATCAAAAGTGCTCCTGGATAGTAAAAAATTGCAGATTCACAATAGGACAGATTCAGACCACTAAATGAGTCACACTGTTGGATGAATGTACGTAGGCTTGGGAGAGAGAAGAAAAAGAATATAGAGAATAAAGTTAATGGTTTAAAAAAAAGGTAAAGTCTTTAAAGAGACAGAGTACAGATAGTTAAGAGAGTAAAAGAAATAAAGAAAAATAAGCCAAGTAAAAATGGAAAATTCACAGAGAGTCTGGATTATGTACGTTGTGTTTTCTTTAAAATTTTTGACTGTGAAGGAGCTAAGTACAGACAGACATTTCATTATATGGGCTGCCAAGTGAAACCAGAACGGATATCATGAGGGTATGATTTCAGAATTTGGGTCTAAGGATATGATGCTTTGGAGAGGGTCTTCTTTTGTTTTCACAGAGGACCAGACCCTGTGGATTGCATCTATCCCGATATGGTATGATAGACCACGACCTCCCGAAAGGTTCCTGTGAACACCCTCAAAAAATTACTTCACTCAACTGCCAACTGAGATGACCCTGGCACACAGGTTATACCATGAAAAACCTAATTAACGACACCCCCATTCAGCAGGAAGCAGTTTGGAGAGAAAAAACTGCGCCCATGTTCCCAAATATTGTTTATAAATGTTCTTTTACATTTAAAGGGGGAAATGATATAGGTATGAATAATTTGCATTGGTATGGATTTTAAGGTCAATTTTGTTATATGTATAAGTGTTTCTGATTTTGATTAAGGTATTGTGATTGTGTAGTTCATTTAAATACTTACTGTATAATTAAGAAATATAGGTAGTTAATAGATAATCATAATAGTCAAGTTTGTAGTCATGTTAGTTAATATTTTCTAGATGTGCATAGATATATCTTAGATAGGCATTCTTCATATCTTTCAAAGATTATAGAATATGGCATTTTAAGTGTTTTAATAACTGAGGACTTTTCATGACAATGAGACACTCTGCTCCTGGCAGCACCAATCTACTTCAAGAAGAAGATGGGCATCAAAGAGGATCTTTATGGAGTTTGATAGCCATTTGGGCAAGAAACTGCTCTTGCCTGGACTATTGCATAAACTGGACACAGAGAACCCGCAGAGTGAGGACTACTGAACTTGCCTAAAGGTGAGATGATCTTTCGGGGTTCCTGATTCATGAAAGAGTCTGCAAGACATTCTTCAGGACAAGCAGATAGTGACTGCCTTTGAAATTTCCTGCTTTGTGGAAATGTCTGCTGGATACCATGGGCCTGAAGGCTGAAGATGGATGCCCCAACGGTACAGAGGAACTTTGAGTGACTGTCTAGGCAGCGAGATGTCTCTGTCATTTGTAGAGTTTTAAAAGTTGCTTTTTTCTTGTTTGCTTATGTAGTATTGTATCTTTCTGGAGTCTTTGATGGAGTTTAGAATTGTTAGTTATAGTTATAGTTTTCCTTAGTTATGATAAAGATTATTGTAACTTTTACTTGATAACTGTTTTGTTATATGTAATTTTGCTATGTTAAAGTTAAAGCCTTTTTTTTTTGTTTGTTTAAACCGAAAAAGAGGAAATGATGGAGGAAGGTCATTGGCTAATAAAGGAACTGCCTTGGCCCATTTTATTGGTTAGGACATAGGTAGGTGGAGTAAACAGAACAAAATGCCGGGAGGAAGAGGAAGTGAGCTCAGACTTCACAGCTCTCCTTTCGGGAGCAGACGCCTCAGAAGAGAGGCCATGCTCCGCTCTCCCAGGCAGACGCACACGATGAAGCAAGCTGCCAGGTCAGACATGCTGAATCTTTCCCGGTAAGACCGGAGCTACACAGATTATTAGAGATGGGTTGATCGGGATCTCAAAATTAGCCAGTAAGGGCTAGAGCAGAATGGGCCAAGCAGTGATTAAATGAATACAGTTTGTGTGTAATTATTTCAGGCATAAGCTAGCCAAGCAGGAGGCTGGGGTGTTGGGGAAGCAGCCCCGCTGCTCTTATTACTACATAGGCAGAGGCTGCTTGTTCATTCCTGGCCGCCCAGAAATAATCACACAGAAACTGTATTAATTACAACACTGCTCCGTCTATTAGTTTGGGCTTCTTATTAACTAACTCTTACTTCTTTTTTTTTTTTTTTTTTTTTTTGGTTTTTCGAGACAGGGTTTCTCTGTGGCTTTGGAGCCTGTCCTGGAACTAGCTCTTTTTTTAAAAAATATTTATTTGTTATGTATACAATATTCTGTCTGTGTGTATGCCTTGGATCTAGCTCTTGTAGACCAGGCTGGTCTTGAACTCACAGAGATCCGCCTGCCTCTGCCTCCCGAGTGCTGGGATTAAAGGCGTGCACCACCACCGCCCGGCTTCTCTTACTTCTTAAATTAACCCATTCCTATTATTTTATATTTTACCACAAGGTTCATGGTTTACTGGTAAGGTTCCTGGCCTTCTGTCTCCTTAGGTGGCTACAGGGTATCTCCCTGACTCTACCTACTCTCTCTCTCTCTCTCTCTCTCTCTCTCTCTCTCTCTCTCTCTCTCTTTCTCTCTCTCTCACACACACACACACACATAATTTATATGTGTGTGAAAGAAAATTCCTGAAAAGAAGCAGTGTCTGGCTGTGAGCAGCAGCCAATAAAAACCTCCTGGAAGGAAACTGTGTCTGCAGAGATGGATTGGAGTTCTGTAAATTCAGAAGCTAATTACCTTATCTGGAGATAGTTTTAGCCTTTCAGAACAGCCAGTCCTCGCCGCACTCTGTGGCTGACTAACGCCTCGCGATAATAAACAAAAACCTCTCAGAAGTTGTCAACAGTGGAACACGGGCTTCCAGCAGTCCCCAAGCTAAGGACACCATCCGATCACAGCTTAGGCCTGTGAAAACAGCTTCCCCGTTCTCTGCGTGTCTGCCACTCTGGTGTGTGTAAGTGTTGGCGTATTTGATCAGTACACTAAATAACCAGACTAGCTCAAAACAACAGATATAATTTAATAATTGAAAACAGGGAAACTCAAGCTATCAGAGTAGAAGGTCCGAAGTCCAAAAGCGCCCCGCGCACCTATCTACCCCCTACCTCCACCCCCCCATTTATCTACCTGGATCCAGGCAGCCACACCCTAGCCAGACGTGACTGGCTGAGCTTCCCCATCAGGTGTGCCCACCAGGGCAATTTAAAGTCATCTTGATTAACGACCTCCTCTATTCTGTAAAACTATAAAGAACTTTGTGAAACTACTTCCATGTTAGAACATGTAATTTGCAGTATTTTAAATCTGCATTCCAGTGCTGGAGAGTTGGCTCAGGGGTTAAGAGCACTGGCTGCTCTTCCAGAGGTCCTGAGTTCAATTCCCAGCAACCACATGGTGGTCCACAACCATCAGTAATGAGATCTGGCGCCCTCTTCTGGCCTGCAGGCATACAAGGAAGCAGAACGTTGTGTATATCATGAATAAATAAATCTGTATTCCACTCAAAGTGGCACCAGAATAAGCTGTCTTTGAGGTGTGGTTTTTAAGTCCACATGTGTGTCTGTGCTGTGCACATGAGCACTGGTGCCTATGGAGGCCCAAGGAGAGCACTGGACCCTCTGGAGCTGGAGTTACAGGTGGTCATGAGCACCTAGAGTGAGTGCAGGAAACTGAGTTCAGCAAGTGCTTTAACCACAGAGCTGTCTCTCCAATCCCAAGAAAGAGCAGCTTTTGGCCCAGTCATTTCCTGTTCACCCTGGGGATGAGAGATTCTCACCCTATACTTAGAGGATGCTCTAACGTACACTACCAGACACCGGACAAATAAGACTAGCAGGGGCTGATTAGCCACATATAGGCTGTTCCCAAGGAACAACACACATCTAACAACGAGAGTAACACATGTCACAGTGGACCACACAGGGGCTGGGCTCTTGGGAACAGAATAAAAGTGAGGGGCGGTGGGATTCAGACATCATAACAGAGTCTGGGATGGTTCTTGTTTGACTGATTCTGCAGGCTGCCAGGGAACTGAAATCCAGCGTTCAGTGATAGGCAGGAATGTACCTGATACCCTTGACAGGGAAGGTTATCAGCTAAGGCCTTACCCGAGGGGACAGAAGGGAAGGGGATCTTGCCACAAGCTTTTGGAAGCTCCCTGATAGTCTCCAGCTGTCGGGACAGCACATAATATTGAGCCTGAGTGTTTGGCCTGTATTAGTCATGTTTCTCCAGAGAAACAGAGCTAACAGGATGTGTATATATAGAAAAGAATTTTATTTTAAGGAATTGGCTCACGTGACTGTGAAAGCTAACCCAAAAGCAGTCTCCTGGCAAAATTCCTCTTTGCTGGAGAGGTGGGGGTGCGGGGATTGTTCTGTTAGTACCTTGGCGGACTGGATGAGACCATCTCACATCATGGAGAGGCAACTCGATGTCCTCCAATGCGACGCTCATCTCAAAACCACCCTGGACTGGATGGCTCAGTGGGCCAAGTTCCATCCCTGTGATCCACATTTTTTTCAGGCTTTCTTCTGGCTTATTCATGTACACACAAATAAATAAACATATGTAGGGGCTGGAGAGATGGCTCAGGGGTTAAGAGCACTGACTGCCCTTCTAGAGGTCCTGAGTTCAATTCCCAGCAACCACATGGTGGCTCACAACCATCTGTAGTGAGATCTGGTGCCTTCTTCTGGCCTGCAGGCATACATGCAGGCAGAACACTGACATAATAAATAAATAAAAGTCTTTTAAAAGAATAAAAAAATACCTTTAGTTCAAGCATTGTGATGCAGAGGCAGGTAGAACTCTGTGAGTTTGAGGCCACCTTACTATACATAGCAAGTTCCAGGCCAGTTAGTGCTCCACAGTGAGACCCTGCCTCAAAATAAATAAATAAATATAATTTTTTAAAAATCACCCTGATAGACTCCTCTAGAATGCTTGACCAAATAGCAGAACACAGTCACACCAAGTGAATATATAAAATGCACCATTGCTAATACCAGCTGTAGTAGCATATAGCGGTAAGCCCAGCACTGGAAAGGCTGGAACGGGAAAATTTCCATTTGAGAGTAGCTTGACACCCAGGGCTACACAGAGAAATCCTGTCTTGAAAGAGAACTCAAACTATGAACAAATTTAGCTGGGAGTTGTGATAGACTACAAATATTTTAGCACTTGGTGAGCAGAGACAGGAAAATCAAGGGTTCAAGGCTGGCCTGAGACAATACAGAAAGGAAGAGAGGGAAAAATAAAAAGAATGATCACACTGCTTTGTAAACTGGTAGACATGTTGGAAATGTCAGTGGAGCTGATGCTAAGTACCATCTCTTAGCCGTGATGCTCCTGTGGGCAAGCCCCAAAGAAACAGACTGAAGACAGTTATGTCCAGAGTCGCATTGTGCAAAACAGGCTGCACCTGCCAGCAACCCAAATATCTGTCAACGGTAGAAGAGATAAAATCGCAGAACGCTGAGATAACTGAAAACTAACAAGGTGTAGGCGTGCATCCACAGCCCAGCTCTGAGGTAGTTTCATCCCGGTGACCCACAAAAAGATGAAGCAGGCGGACTGACTAGGCACAGAAGCTGAGGGCCAGCCTGAGAAACATAGGGAGACTCCACTTTTTCAAAGCTAAAAAGAAGAAATGTAACTGCAAACTATGCAGAAATGAAAATAAACCACAGCCACGTGCCGTAATCGCTGATTTTTTTTTCAGACAGCCAGGCTAGGGAGATGGCTCAGTTGGTAAAGTGATTGCCTCGCAAACATGAGGGCCTGACTTTTTAAAAGATGGGCATGGGGCCAATTATGGATCAGTGGGGTAAAGGAACTTGCTGCCAAGACTGATGACCGGAGTTTGATCCCCAAGATCTGCCTGGAAGAAGAGAATTAACTCCCTCAAGCTGTCCTCAGCACCCAAGTCCCAAATTTGGTTCCCAGCATTCATGTTGGGCAGCTCATCCCTGTAGCTTCAGTCCCAGGAGATTATGGTGCACTTTTCTCATCTCTGCAGGCGCACACACATGCACATGCATGCACACATGTTTTTTAAAATTAATTTTTAAGAAGAAAAGCGAGAAAACAATTTAAGAGCAAACCCCGTTTGGAGGCACATGCACTAGGGAGGAAGAGTCGTGGCGGTCACAGGGCTCACTGGCCAGGGGGCTTAGCTCCAAGCGGGCAGGGAAGGGAGCATGGTTCCTTAGGAACACGACCTGAAGTTATCCTATGGCCTCGATGTGTCCACCCCCACACATATATATTCACATGAACATGCATGTACTAATGTGTCGTTTTTCGGTGAAAGAAGTCAGATATCTAGGAATGCACGTTGTGGTACAAACCTCAAAGTGAAGGCTGGGGGTATAACTCAGTGGACAGTACTTGCTTAGCGTTTATAGAGCCCTGAATTTGGTTCCTGGCACTGCATAAACTGGGCACAATGGTGCAGTCCTCTAAGTCCAACATTTAGGAGTCAGAAGCAGGAGGCTTGGGAGGTTGAGGCCAGCCTGCCTACATAGGGAGATCCTGTCTGAAAAAACTCAAGGGCCAAATGGCACGTAGTGGTGTCTGCCTGTACTCTCGGTGTGGGGGAGTGGAAGAGAATCACTTCAAGGTCAACCGAGTTGACAGTCAGTCAGTCTGAGGACCAACCAGGGTTACTGAAGATGACTTTGCCACAAACATCCAAGGGCTGGAAATGTAAATCAGTGGTGGTGTGCTTGACTACCACACAGGCCCTGGATTTAATCTCCGTCACCATGTTGCGGGGGTGGGGGGTAGAAGAGAGAAAGAGGAGAGAAGCGGGAAAGAAGAAGGAGGATATTCACAATAGCATTAGGATGGTGGTGGCCTACAGCACTGGACATGGTGTCTGATAGGAGCTGCTGGAGTGTTGATAACATACTGCTCGTTAGTCAGAGTAAGGGCTCATTGATGTCACCTTTATCGTTTTGATTAAACCCTGTGTTCATTCCTATGGAATTTCCTTTCTGAACTGTATTTCCCCGTAAGTAGTTTTAAATGATGGAAAGTTGAAGGCTCTAGACAGCCATCGCAGCACGGTTTCTGCCAGGGCCCTCAGATGTGAGTCTGCTCCACATTGAGTAAGGTCGGAGAGTTTGAGCTTACTCTTGCTCAAAGTTGTTCCCAACAGGTGTGGCTACAAGCAAGAGATCCTGACCGAGGGTGTGGTTGATTAGTATTTTGGGTTTAGAGGTGGATCCGCTCCACCTTGACCAAGGGTTGGAGAAATCAAGTCTGTCATGGTAATGAAGTTATCCTGTTGCCTCCCCCGTCCCCTTTTGGAGTGGAGTATATATGCATGTGGAAGGTAAACAAACTCAGTATTCAGTGGATATCCCTCCCGATGCTGTTCTGTGTTTCTGTCTCTTATTTCTCTCCTATCTCTGTTCCTTTTGCTTAATAATTCTAATCCTCATGCTCCTACCCTGGACCGTGCGAATTCTGTCGAGGCTGGACCCCAACAGATGTCACCTCAACATGTGGCCTACGACACAATTCACCAGAAAATAAAACAATTTCTAAGTGATTCCACAAACATGCTTAGTTTTAAAAATAAGCTCATGAGTCAGGCAAGGGGGTATACAACTATAAATTGAATTGATTGTTGTGTTTTATCACAACTATAGATAATAAATACAAAGTATAGTCAAACTTTCTTGGACTACCAGCTCCCAAATAATGATACAGAGACTTGTTATTAAGAATAAAGGTTCGTCCTTAGCTAGGCTTGTTCCCAACTAGCTCTTAAAGCTTAAATTAGTGTGCTTGCTTCGGCAGCACATACACTAAGATTTGAATGATACAGAGAAGATGAGCATGGCCCCTGCCAAGGATGACATGCAAATCTGTGACACATTCCATATTTTTTATAAAAGCAAACTTTTATTAGCCTGTTTACGTTAATCTGCATTCTGCCACATGCCCAGTTACCTCTCCTTGGTATTGTACATCGACTTCCTCCATCTCACTGGCAAATTCCCCACCTCTCAGACTCTTCCCCAGAGTTCCCCTCTCTTCAGGAAATCCCACCTATCTCTCCCCTCTTACCTAGCTATGGGTTGTTCAGCTCTTTATTAAACTATCAGAAGGTGCCTTAACAAAAACACAACTTCACAGTGTACAAAATGGTTATTCTACAACAAAGACTAAAACAATGGTATTCACAGTATACAGAGGGGAATCCCACATTATGAAATCCTGGAAGAACACACTTGAAGTGGTTAAAAGGCATCCGCAATGACTTAATTTTGTAAATGTCTGGCTTGTTTAAAGTCTTACAAGGCACATACATGATACTGTGCTGATAACTTTGAAAGACTAAAGTATCCTTAGATAAATGAATGGGCCAATGCAGAATGTCTATAAAGGGAGTCATCAAAGGCTTCTCTTCTACTCTGAAAAGTTTGGTGCTACAAACGAGGTCCTTTGGGGTTTTCAGGATTGAAAAGCTTGTGTCTCCACAAATATTTGGATCTAATTTCCAGTCTTTACTCCTCATCTCTGTCCACCTCTTGGTACCAGTTGGAGACTACCAGGAAGAAAAGAATAGGAGTTTAGCAGGAGGGTTTTGGATGAGTAAGGGTTCCAGGCTCAGTCTCTGTGGAGCTACGGAGGAAAACATCCATGTGCGGAGAGAGTGGTGCATAAAAGTATTGTGCAGATATCATCTGTGGTGACAGTGACACCAGGAACCCACATCAGACATTTACTTGTGGCTGTCAACACCACGGCTTCCACAGAAAGGAGCGTGTGGTAGGAAATCAGAGACAAAGCTCCGTCATACAAAGCACAGACAAGTACGGAAAGCATAAACACCTGCCTCCTATAGGGAAGGACTGAAGTCACAACTTTACACCAGCTGAATAAATGCTCATCCACACTAGGAAGAAATTCCGTAAACATGGTGACTTGGTCAGTTGCAGCTCCTGCTTCATCAGACAAGAACACAGCTGCAATGCAGAAACCCCGTGAATGCCCAGGGTACACAGACAGTGGTGGCCAAAATATTCCAGGAAAGAGATCTGTAACCAGAGAAAACCTCTCTGCTTCTCCACCGTAACTTCAGCCTGAAAGTGTTGGGGCATCAGAAGTGACCCCAGGATCTGCTGACTGCCATAGACAGGCCCTAGCATGGGTTAGTAACTCCAAGGATTTCACCAGCCAGATGTGGTCAACACTTGTTTTTGACTCTTACTAGCTGTGTATATCTGTTACTTTTACTTAACAGTGACCAAATTCAACAAAACAAAATGACAGCCTACAGAATGGGAAAAGATCCTCACTAACCCCACATCAGACAGGGGTCTGATCTCCAAAATCTACAAAGAACTCAAGAAATTGGACACCAAAAGATCACATAATTCAATTTAAAAAAAATGGAGTACAGACCTAAACAGAGAACTCTCAACAGAGGAATCTAAAATGGCTGAAAGACCCTTAAGAAAATGTTCAAAATCCTTAGTCATCAGAGAAACGCAAATCAAAACAACTCTGAGTTCCATCTTATACCTGTAAGAATGGCCAAGATCAAAAACACTGATGACAACTTATGCTGGAGAGGATGTGGGATAAAGGGAACACGGCTGCATCGCTGGTGGGAATGAAAGCTGGTACAGCCCCTTTGGATGTCAGTGTGGCGATTTCTCAGAAAATTAGGAAACAACTTTCCTCAAGACCCTAGCAATACCACTTTTGGATATATATCCAAAGGATGCTCAATCGTGCCACAAGGACATGTGCTCAACTATGTTCATAGCAGCTTTGTTTGTCATAGCCAGAACCTGGAAACAACCTAAATGCTCCTCGATCGAAGAATGGATAAGAAAAATGTGGTACATTTACACAATGGAGTACTACACAGCAGAAAAAAAATAACGACAGCTTGAATTTTGCAGGAAACTGTTCAAAGGATGGCACTTATATTATGGCACTTCTTTAAGGTTTAGGAGCTCTCTAAGAAAATGGAGCGCAGAGCCAGGTCAAACTCGGGTCTTTTCTAAGGTCCCTTGGGGGCCATATGAGTGCTCCACTCTCCTGCTCCTGTCTTTCGAGTTTCTGTGAGCATTAGATCTGGTGCCAACCACAGACTTTCTTAAAGAAGGCAAACCCAGGTAGGGGTCAGGCCTGTAGTTAGACAATCACAGAACTTCATATCTATATCATGTTACCAAAGAGAGCAGCCTTGCTTTGCAGAGGACATAGGACTGCCAGACTCAGCACATGAAATACAGTCAAATTTAAATTTTAGATACACAACAATGGTGAAAAGTTTTATCATAAGCATATTCCAAGATTGCATAGGATTTATTTAGAATTCATATATAACTGGGTTCCTCCTTGCCAGGGTCTCACAAAACCGGCTTATTGTGACAACCCAACCATAAATACATACAGGTCAGGATTTGATTTTTGTTTGCTGGTTTGGGATTGTTGCTGTGTTTGAGTTGTCGGTTTCTGTGATTGTTTCGCTTTGTTGTGGCGCTAGGGACTGAACCCTGGGCTCAGCTAGGAGCCTCAGACTCCTAGCTCTCAAACTTAGAACGACTCATGATGTACACGATAGGGAGGAGGCCGCAGCTGGGACTTCAGGACACTTAAGCCCAAGCCTGGCGTATCTCCAAACGACGGCAATGGAAAGGCCAGACATTAACTGTTTCTAAGACTTGATGTCTTAACTATCAAATGGCCTATTTCCAGAGTTACTTTGTCCATTTATCCAAAAGAAAACAAAAACAAAAAACAAAAAAACTCATCTCTTGTAAAATGCGGGGCAAGTTTTGCATTTCTTCTGCTTTATCTTGCTCCATGAAACACAGCACGGTTGGTTTTGCGCCCCTGTGAGCTGCACTCAGCTTCCCCACCCCGTCCCATTGCATACTGCTCCCACTTCCACCGCACTCCACTCCGAGAGGAGAGATCAGGCTAAACCACTAGCCTGGCCCACAGCGCCAGACCCAGACCGTCCCAGGCCTTTCCCATCCTGATTTACGGGAACTCATACTCTCGCACTAGTGATCAATCATCCTTAATTTTTAACAGGGCAGTGTCCTGAACCAGCCAATAGCTGAGACTGCCCCCCGACACCCCACCCTTACTGACCTTCTGCGACTGTCCACTCAGTCTGCCCTGAAGCTGCCTAGCGACCAAGAACTTGGACCAGGTTTTATAACGGGACCTTTGGGGGAGGAACACAAAGTCAAGAGGGCTTGGCAGGGTGGTCTCCAGCCTCCCTCTCCACTACTTTCTAGCCCCCTGTTTGTTATCGCTGCAATTTCCATAGGCTTGCTTCCCCTTGAGCCTTCTGCCTCTTCTTCCCTCAAAGCTGTGCTGCCCAGCTCGCCCTGGCCCTCCTCTCGGCTGCCCCTGGCTTATTGTTTAGTTAAGCGGGACCCGGGACCCTGGAGATTGAACAGATGGGCTGAGACCTGGGCGTGAAGGGAGAGAAGGGCCAGCCGGTGCCGGGAAAGGGAAGCGGTTTGGGGAAAACAAAACAGAGGGCGGAGCCAGGGAGAAGGTGGCCCCAGAGGGAGGAGGCGGGAGCACACCAAGAAGGGTCGAGGCCTGGAACGGAATGGGGGCGGGCCTGGGGATGGATTGAACCCCCTGAGCTCCTAGGCTCACGGCTGCCTCTGAGGCTAACTGGCTTCACAGGTCGCAGCTGACGTCGCTGCCCAGATGGCCTCCAGGCTGACCCCGCTGATCCTCCTGCTGCTGCTGCTGGCTGGGGTAAGTGGTCCCTCCGAGGGGGCGGGGAGAGGAATAACCCCCTTTGGGCCCTGGGGATGGAGGGAAGCTCCTCCTGGGATTAAGTTCTAGCCTAGCCCTACCGTAGGAGGAGGGACTTGAATTCTATATTAGAAGATACACAAGCTGGATGACCTTAGGCCGGACCTCCAAGCTTCCTTAACCAAATGTATAAAAGGCAAAATACATAGACTCCACTCAGGTCACCATCCAAGCTTGGTGGGGTCATGGGAGGCAAGACGAGACCCAAGTTACAACCTGCCCCCTCTTTGATGCTGTGACAGGCTCTTCCAGGTCTGGATCTGTAGAAAGTGGGGTGCAAGAAAAAGGCTGGCAGACAGACTTGGGCCGGCGCCAAGGTTAAGAGCACCGTGGCCCACGTGGCCTAGGAGGACAGGGATAAAAAGTAAACTCATGAAAAGAGTGAGTGCTTGCTTCCGGTGGATAAGCAGGACGTTATTCTGGAAGCTGGCATCCTGGGTGACCTTGGGGAGTCACCACCTGACGTCTGATTGAGCAAGGGATCTGAATTTTGCAGACTTTCCTTCCCACTTCTGAAAACACTGTCACATAAGGAGATCCTTCTGGCGCACCTCCCAAATGCCTAGATGCCCGGGGTTACAGGTGGCACCGTTGCACCCAATTCCCACAATTCTTCCTTTCCTTTTGGTATACTAATTGTTTTCAGTACTCACCGGTATACCACACCCACTCTGAATATCCACAGTCCTAAAATAAGGCTCACAAATGCAAATGTCTATACTACCCTGGCAAGTGAGTCAAAATGAGAAAACAGCTTCTTGCATGGTGGTCACTGAACACAAATACTTGATAACCAAATTGGAATTACCCCATGTTTCCTGCAGAGAATTCCCCTGGCATTGCCTATTTCTGAAGGAATAACCCTTCACCTGCCAGACTACACCAAAAGCAACTGGTACAGTGTGCTCATAGTCTTCAGGCCTGGAGTGGTTGAGGGAACTGTGGCTCACTAAGAAATGAGACCCTGTTTCTTGAACCACAGGATAGAGCCCTCTCAGACTCAGAAGCTGCCAGCCAGAGCATCCAGGACCCATTGGTCACTCAAGAGGAAAGCGAAGACATCGTCCCTGAGAGAGATGGCCCCTGGAGTTCGAGTAAACATACAGTACAGTCTACCTGGCCAACGACCAATGCACCAACCCAAAACACAACTGACAGCACCCAGAACACCCAACCAATGGCACAAATACCCACGGATTCTCCCAGCCAGCCCCCCATGAATGCTTCCGGCCAGCCCCCCATGAATGCTTCCGGCCAGCCCCCCATGAATGCTTCTGGCCAGCCCCCCATGAATGCTTCCAGCCAGCCCCCCATGGATCCCTCCAGTCAACCATGTACAACCACGGATTCTCCCACCCAGGCTCCCACCAAACCCTTCTGCTCAGAGCCTCTTGCTCAGTGCTCTGATTCAGACAGAAAGTCCTCAGAGGCTACACTGGCGGAGGCTTTGACAGAGTTTTCCATGAAGCTCTACAGCGCCTTCTCATCTACCAAGAAGGCTGAGACCAACATGGCCTTCTCCCCATTCAGCATCGCCAGCCTCCTGACGCAGGTCCTTCTTGGTAAGACTCTGGCTTCCATCCAGGCTGTATGGGGGACTCTCCCCTAGGGATCACCAATCACACCCCTCTGCGAGGCTGTGTCTCTGAGAAGAAGCTGTAAAATGGGCTACGTGACGGGGTGGTAGGTCTTCATTCTTGAACGCTGCTTTATTTAACAATGATTTAATAAGGTCCTCTTGCTTATAAAAGCCCGTGGACTCATTAACAACATATAAAGTAAGGTCCTAATCGTGGTTCAAAGCAATGGAAGCTGATAAGGGAGATGAAGTCATCGGAGGCAGACCTGAGAGAGAGTCCTGGTCATGCATTTCCTGGCTGTGCAGCCATGGGCAGTTCACTTAAGCGCTCTTGAGTGTGAGTTCTTGACGGTTAAGTAGAGATGGTGAGATCTCCCTTCAAAGACCAAGACTCAGATGATGTGGTGCCTTGACTCCCTGGGAGATTAAAAAAAAAAACTTCTACCACCACGAGAGTGATTTCCCTGGGGGGGGGGGGGGGAGAGAGAGAGAGAGAGAGAGAGAGAGAGAGAGGAGAGAGAACACCTCTCACACCCCAGCCCAGAAAATTCCAGTAATGCTTGTAGAGATTGCATATACAAGATTCCTCCTCCTGACTTCCCCAAATCCTAACACCTCACTGTATCTGGTAAGATGCTGGTAGCACCTGGCTCTCCAGGTGTGACAGCAAGACTGTCCTCAGACATCCACAGAGTCTCCTGGGGGGTCCTTTCTAGTCTGTTGGTTCCACTTTGTTCATTTCAGTTTCAGTACTGCATTCATCTTATTATTAGCTCTGGGACCTTAAATGCATTAATAACACTATCTTTGAAAGTTCAGACCCCTTCTATATACTAGGAAAGTGAGTATCTATGTAAAAGGATTGGTGGTAACTTAATAAGATAACAAAAGAGAAGCATTAGAACACCTGGACTAGACGCAATGCTCTTGACAAGTTTTGGCTGCTGCCGTGGAGAAGACACGCACGGTGTTTAATAATGAAGGACACCCACCCTCTTTTACAACAGGGGTCTAAGGCCTCTACTTATAGGATGATTCTGTAAACCCAAACCGTCTAAGTCAGGATTACTGTGGAGCAGTGCTCAGAAAGATACGTGCGTGCGACTTACAAAGGTGGAGACCAGTGGAGGAGAATGTTTGAAGCCGGGGGTGGGGGTGGAGAGCCTAGCAGGACGATTCAGCACTACCCACCACCCTCTTCCTGACACACAGCTGTCTTCCAGAGTACTGTTTGATGCTCTGAAGCCCCACCATGGCGGGACACACCCTCCATTCTAGCCAGCCCACAGCACTATTCCCAAGTAGTGGGTCTCTCGTTCCTCCCCCCAAGAGCTCTTATCTCTCCCTGTCCTTTGGTGTAGGGGCTGGAGATAGCACCAAGAGCAACCTGGAGGACGTCCTTTCCTACCCCAAGGACTTCGCCTGTGTCCACCAGGCTCTGAAGGCCTTTTCCTCCAAAGGTGTCACTTCTGTGTCGCAGATCTTCCACAGCCCGGGTGAGTGTGCTGGAGTCTGGAGGAGGGGGAGGAGGCACGGTGGTACTGAGGATGGGTAAGAGGGATGGGGAAGCAGCAAGAGTTTCAGGTGGATCCAGGGGTGGGACCTGTGAGACTCAAATACTGTTAACAACAGGGCTAGAGGTTAGCAGTTAGAAGCTGAAAGTCACCAAAAGATACTTTTTGCTAAGTTTTAGGTCAAGTGAGTCTTCTGATTCATCCTTAGTACTTTCATATTATATGAATTTGTTATCATTTACATGTTTATGCTAGATAGATAATACCAGTAAATAATATAATAATAAATAATCAAATCAGTAGATGGTAAGAAGGAACCTCACAAATGATCTGACGCAGTTGCTCGTAAGCCTGGGACCCTCGAGCTGGCCATTTCTGCAGAGCTGCTCAGGAGTGGGTGGGGATGGAGCATCAGAATGGCTGGTGGGGGTGGGAGGCACCCTTCACTTCCAAAGGTTAAAAATCACAGAATTCATCTAACGCCTCTCTTTTAGGTTTTTGTTTGTCTGGTTCATGTTGGTTGTTTGAAATAGGGTCTCGCTATGTTGCCCAGGTTCTCCTCCGGCCTCCGCCTCCTGAGTGCTGAAATTCTGCACTACCACACGTGGCTTCATCCCTATGCCCACTTTCTCTCACATGCTTTTCCCTTCTTTCTTTTGTAAGAAAGCGTTTTCTCCCATTTTCCCCTTCTTCTTTGTGGTACTGGGGATTAAACCAGGGCTTTCTGCAGCCTATTCCAGCACCACCACTGGGCTGCATTCCCAGCCCTCCTCTTCTGCTTACTTATTTCCTGAGATTGCCCTCTCTGAAGCCTCAGGTTTTTGTTTTTGTTTTTCCAAGACAGGATTTCTCTGTGTAACAGTCCTGGCTGTCCTGGAACTCGCTCTGTAGACCAGGCTGACCTCAAACTCACAGAGATCAGCCTGTCTCTCTGCCCCTGAGTGATGGATTAAAGACTCAGGTTTTGGCAATCCTCTGGTCTAGGTTGCCGAGATTATAGCCATGTGATATTGTGCTTGGCTTTTCCTTTCCTTACCACCACCCCACACACACACAATGAAAGCCATAGTTATAGAAAACTGAGAAAATACAGGGAAGGAAAAAAATAAAGAAAAAAGGAAAAGAGGTTGCCTCAAATCTCAATTCCCCCTCCGGTCTCTTTCTCTCTTTCAACAAGATCTCACTCTGTGGTCATAGCTAGCTGAACCTCCCCATGTGAACTATGCTGGCCTTGACATCACAGAGATCCTCATGCCTCTGCCTCCCAAGTTTCTGGGTTAAGAGCATGCTCTGCCATGCCTGGCATTAAAATGTATCTTTTTGATATGAAAAAAAAGATATGATTCAGAGGTTTCGCTACATACTGCATTCCTTACCTACTTCCGACCAGTGGTGTCTTTTGTCCCGTTCAGCTATGGACAGTTCCACTACATTCAATATTTTAGGGCTACTTGTATCCCGTCCACCCACATCCAGAGTTCTGCTAAGGTTCTGGGTCTCAGGCTGAGTGAAGCACAAGCCAAGCCTGGGGAAATTATCCAGTGAAACAGTCTATTCTTCCAAGCACTCATATTTTCTCCAGTGGACTTGGGTGGTGAGAGCAAGAGTATGGAAGTCTCATCATAAACTTCCCCTGAGGCTTGAAAGTAGGGTCTATTCCTACAGCCTTCGGAAAGGACAGAGGGGCAAGTCAGGTGCAGGCTACTTCACAGGGGGCTGCCTAGCCAAGCTCTCCTCACCTGCAAGCAGAAGCAGCAGGGGTGCCTAGGAATAGTTTTGCTGTTCTTAGTGTGGGATGTTTTCTTAAATCTTATTTGCATAGAATACATTTGCATACAGTAGAGGTGTGGGCTGGTCCCTGCTTTTGTAAAATGCTGGCGTGTTCATTGGAGTGAGCAGGAAGAACCATGGAAACCCCACCAGATGTGATGGTCTTTAATCCCTGCGCACAGGAAGCAGAGGCAGGCAGATCTCTGTGAGTTCCAGTCTGGTCTACCCGAATTCTGGGCTAGCCAGAGCTTCATAGCAAAACCCTGTCTCCGGAAACACAAACGAAGTGAAAACACATGAGAAGTGTGTTCACTCTCTGGCTCTTTGAAGGCAGGTAAGATTGTTCAGGGGACTCACTCTTCCGTCCTGCCCCTCAGACCTACCCATCAGGGACACCTATGTGAATGCCTCTCAGACCCTGTATGGAAGCAGCCCCAGAGTCCTGAGCCTGGACAGTAATGCTAACTTAGAACTCATCAACACCTGGGTGGCCGAGAACACCAACCACAAGATCAGCCAGCTGCTGGACAGCCTGCCCTCTGACACCCGCCTTGTCCTGCTGAATGCTGTCTACTTGAGCGGTAAGGCAGGCAGTGGGCTTTATGGGGTTCTACCTCCCATCCCATCATGTCTTCACATCCCACCAGCTCAGAGTTCCACAGTGACTGTCCTACCCTGCCCTAGCAGGGTCTTTAGCGCCTTTTTTTATCCCTACCTATGTTACAGCCACCCTTTCTTCCTTTAGCCAAATGGAAGAAACCATTTGAGCAAAAAAATCAGAAGTCATCTTTCCTCTACAAAAACTCTGTGATTAAAGTGCCCATGATGAGCAGCAAAAAGTACCCTATGGCCCACTTCAGTGACCAGACTCTGAAGGCCAGGGTAAGTTCCTGACTCCTCCCATCCCTGACTTCCTTTCTGCCATGGACTTATCATGGTGGAGTGCCAAAATCCCTATTTCTATTTCTCCCACCTTGTAGTTCCACCCTCTTTTCTCCTCCTCCTCTCTCTCGTTTTTGGAGGCAGGGAGGTTTAGGCTGGAAGACATGAGTCTAGACATGATTCTAAAGTCTCTTCATTCATCTCTACTGCACCAAATAGCAAAAAGTGAGTCATTTTTAAATTCTGTGCATCTCTCTCTCTCTCTTAACCTCCACTCAGGGTACACTGGTAGCTTGCTGTGTCCTCTGTGTGTGTACACTCTTGTGCAGTATGCATATGTATAAGTATGCTTATAGAGGTATTGCTCTGTGTGGGCAGATATGTGTTAAGTATGTGTATACACAGGTGTTGAATTATTTTATTTTTTTGTTCTGTTTTTTGGTTTTTTGGAGACAGTGTTTCTCTGTGTAGCTACTGGCTGTTCTGGAACTCACTCTGTAGATCAGACTGGCCTGGAACTCAGAGGTCCACTTGCTTCTGCCTCCCAAGTGCTGGGATTAAAGGTGGATGCCACCACGACAGGCTAAATTAAGTTCTTTAGCAGATATTGAACAATATAATTCTAGTGGGTAGGGAGAGAGAAGGGACAGAATATGGAGCCCAAGCAGGGCTTGATGGTTCATACCTTTAACCCTAGCTCTCTGGAGGTAGAGGCAGACAGTTTTCTGTGAGTTCCAGGCCAGCCTAGTCTACATATAGAATTCCAGGACAGCCAGAGCTATATAACAGAAAGATACTGTCACCAACAGAAGAATATGGAGCCATAAGATTCTAGGCAGTAAATTCTCCCATGCCCAGTGTCTAAGCGTTCCTGTATCTCTGTGTCGTGGGGAAGGTTTTTTGAGCCAGTATCTCATATCCATGGTGCATCCATGGGCAGAAAACATTTGGGGAAAAAAAATTATACTGAACATTCACAAAGTTTTTTCTTGTCATTATTCCCTAAACCATACTGTATATAACACCTATGGGGCCTGATTATACAGGCCAATATTCCTAGTGGTATGGTAGTCAAAATTCTGAGCAACCTGGCAAGGCACACTTTGCATCTTCTACACAGAAGGTGGTCGCCTAGCCTTTAATAGTGAGACAAACTAACACCATCCTAACAAATGGTCAGGATATGCTAACGTCATTCTGTTCCTTCTACTGTAACTTAGGAGGTTGCCTGGGGAAGAGGTGTTTCTTAGTGTATGTGACAGAGCGGGCATAGTGAGTTGTGGAGGTGACCTAACTCATTCTTCCCCACTACCCAGGAAACAGAATGCTAATGAACTTCTCCCTCAGTTTACCTTTTGATATAAAAGTTGTTTGAATGATAAAAGCAGGTGATTTTCAGAATGTAAATTCAAGACTTCATAAAGGATCCCTAAAAACTCCCTCCCAATATAGTTGTGTGAGTTGTGTTTTTATTCCCATACCTCCACCCTGGTATGAGAAATAATTTAGGTCCAGGCTGGTCCTAGACTCTGACACCATATTAGAAACAAGCTAGAGATAATTTGAAGTATAAAAGAAACAGGGCTTAAATAAACTACATCTGAAGCACAGTTGGTAGAGCACTTTGCCAGGCTGTGGGTTTGATTCTCAGCACCTCATAGAATTAACTGTGGTAGTATAGACCTGTGATCCTAGCTTGTAGGAGGTAAAAAACAGAAAGATCCAAAGTTTAGGGTCAGCTGGGCGGTGGCAGTACATGTGTTTAATCCCAGCACTTGGGATGCAGAGGCAGATGGAAGTCTGTGAGTTCAAGGCCAGCCTGGTCTACAATGCATGTTCCAGGGCAGCCGGGGCTGTTATACAGAGAAACCCTGTCTGGAAAAACGAGGGGGTAGAGAGAGAGGAGGAGGAGGAGGAGGAGGAAGAAGAAGATATTTCAGGATCATCTTCTGTTAATTTAAACTTATTCAGGATTGCATAAGACTCTATTGAAGGAAGGAAAGAAGGAAGGAAGGAAGGAAGGAAGGAAGGAAGGAAGGAAGGAAGGAAGGAAGGAGGGAGGGAGGGAGGGAGGGAGGGAGGGAAGGAAGGAGGGAGGAGGGGGAACCAAATCCTACTCTGTTATTACATAGATAGTCAGGGTATGATCCAAAACTTGTGCTCATCCCTCGGGCTCTCACCAGGACTGGTGCACTTTAGTCTGACTGACTGGCATCCCCACTTGGTGGCACATCATGGCAGGCAGGTTTAGCGGATGCTTGTTGAAACAGTCTTGAGGAACAGGGCACCTGGCGGGGCAGGCCAGGAAAGAACTGGGGCGGGAGAGCTCATACAATATATCCCTCTTCTCCAGGTGGGACAGCTGCAGCTCTCTCACAACCTGACGTTTGTCATCATGGTGCCCCAGAGCCAGAAGCACAAACTTGAAGACATGGAGGAGGCTCTCACCCCCACTGTCTTTAAGGCCGTCATGAAGAAGCTGGAGCTATCCAGGTACCAGCCCACCTACCTGGTGATGCCTCAGATCAAAGTGAAGAGCAACCAAGACATGCTGTCAATCCTGGAGAAGATGGGTAAGTCCTGGCAGCCAGAAACAGGGGGGAGACGCCATCATGCTAGAGCGGTTCACTTGTATCAGAAACTTACTCCTGGGGAGATGGTGCTACAATGTTGCCATCATGCTAGACATTCTTCTTCACTTGTATCAGAAACTTACTCCTGGGGAGATGGTGCTACAATGTTGCCATCATGCTAAACGTTCTTCTTCACTTTTATCAGAAACTTACTCCTCAACCACGTGAGCTAAAGGACCAGGCTTTATCCCATGAGGTCACTGAGAAAACTGAAGCTCAGAGACTATCTGTGACTTACCTAAAGTGTGCATGACTTACCTGTGAACTAATTGGAGTCAAGCCCAAATAGCAGTCCAGATCTCTAGCTCTCTGGGATATTTCTACTAGGTTTCACTGGAACAGGTGACCCAGATGGACTGTGGACATTCACTTCTTGGTCACATTCACTAATTTGTTTGTTTGTTTTTCATGACAGAGTTTCTCTGTGAAACAGTCCTAGCTGTCCTGGAACTCACTCTGTAGACCAGGCTGGCCTTGAACTCACAGAGTTCTGCCTGCCTCTCTCCCAAGTGCTGGGATTAAAGCTGTGAACCACCACTGTCTGGCCACATTCACTAATCAGTCACTTCACAGAAGAAACTCAGATCCATCTAGATATGTATGAGTCTGGGGTTTCTGAGTTTAGGGGAGACTTTAGAAACACCCCTTTCTAACCTTTGACGTTATCTCTAGCTAGATCTGTCGCTCATTTCCTGTTTTGACAACTTCATCACCTAATATATAACCTGATTTCCTAAAACCAGCATCAGAAGCCAAATAACAGACTGACAGAGATGCCTGTTACTCCTGCTGCTGAGGAATTGCGAGGGCTTTAGAACAGAAATCAAAAAACAAATATCAGCTGGGTGGTGGTGGTAATCCACACCTCAATCCCAGCACTTGGGCAGAGGCAGGAGGTCTACAGAGAGAGTTCTGCCAGGGCAGTTACACAGAGAAACCCTGTCTCAAAAAACCAAAAATAACAAACAAAAACTTAAATATTAAGACAAAATGTGCTGCCAGCACGTCCATTGCTAAGGAAATGTTAGGGTTCTAGGAGTTCTTTGTCAGGAATTTAGGGCAGAGACCAGTATATATTTCTGTCAGTATATACTTCATTATATAGCATTTCTGTCACTATATATTTCTGTCAGTATATATTTCAGTATATAGCATTTCTGTCAGTATATATTTCTTTCTGTCAGTATATATTTCAGTGTATAGCATTTCTGTCAGTATATATTTCAGTGTATAGCATTTCTGTCAGTATATATTTCAGTGTATAGCATTTCTGTCAGTATATATTTCAGTATACAGCATTTCTGTCAGTATATATTTCAGTATATAGCATTTCTGTCAGTATATATTTCTTTCTGTCAGTATATATTTCAGTGTATAGCATTTCTGTCAGTATATATTTCAGTGTATAGCATTTCTGTCAGTATATATTTCAGTATACAGCATTTCTGTCAGTATATATTTCAGTATACAGCATTTCTGTCAGTATATATTTCAGTATACAGCATTTCTGTCAGTATATATTTCAGTATATAGCATTTCTGTCAGTATATATTTCTTTCTGTCAGTATATATTCCAGTGTATAGCATTTCTGTCAGTATATATTTCAGTATACAGCATTTCTGTCAGTATATATTTCAGTATACAGCATTTCTGTCAGTATATATTTCAGTGTATAGCATTATACTCTCACATGATCTCATTTTATAGCATATTATCCATCTCTATTTCTCAAAGTCCTTGGAGACAAGGAAGCAATATGCCATTTTTTCAGGGGAGAGTTGGTGGGGGGCAGAGAGTGAGGTGTCTTGACTCTTGAGAGTAGTTGATGGTTGGGCCTGATAACAGGGGTTCCCATTTAGAAGACCAGGAAGCAATGACGTAGAGACTGAGAAGATGCTGGAGGAATTTGAGACTAACCCAGGAAATTTAAGAACAGAATTTCCACCCACCAAGAGTTCCCTGCTTATCCCCGGTTTGTTTGTTTGTTGTTGTTATTCCGAGACTGGGTTTCCTCTGGCTGTTCTGGAACTAGCTCTTGTAGACCAGGCTGGCCTTGAACTCACAGAGATACACCCTCTTCTGCCTCTCTGGGATTAAAGCTGTGCGCCACCACCGCCCGGCTCCTACTGACCTCTGATTTTGCTTTTCTCTTGTTTCGTCCTAGAATTCTTTGACTTCTCTGACGATCTCAACCTGTGTGGGCTGACCGACGACCCAGATCTTCAGGTGTCTTCCATGAAGCACCAGACGGTGCTAGAGCTGACAGAGACGGGCGTGGAGGCCGCTGGGGCCTCGGCGGTCTCTGTGGCCCGAAACTTGATCATCTTTGAGGTCCGGCAACCCTTCCTCTTCCTGCTCTGGGACCAGCAACACAAGTTCCCGGTCTTCATGGGCCGGGTGTACGACCCCAGGGCCTGAGAGACAGGCAGGAGTCGGGCCACCCGGGCTTCCACTTACCCCGTGATTGCCTCGCCACTGCCTTCCCCAGCCTCTTCCAGCCTTAGAATCGGGCAGAGGGAACTGTTTGCATCCACAACCCCCACGGCACCGACATGCTCTCTAAATCACTTTTTGCAGCTTTATGGATCGAATTTACCAGACTCTACAAATAAAACTTGCAGACATTTCTTGCCTCTGGGTATTTAGTCGCCTCGATATCAGTACACAGGAATCACCATGCTTCTTGCATCGCCTACTTGCTACTGTGTAATAAGCCACTCTACACTTAAGGCTTAAAACTGGAGACCATTTCTTAGGTCCCCCGAGTCTCAGGATTGCCCAGGGACCTTGCAGATCTGGCTAGATTAGCTTCCCTGGGCATATGGGTGCATCTCCCATAGTTAGCGGGTTAGTTGGGGGATGACTGGTTTTGATGGTCTTAATGACACTTTTTGGCACGTGTCTTTTATGTCCTGCCACGAGGATCACCTCTGTTGTAAGAGCATAGCCTCTTTCTCTCATGTCTGCCTGCACCAAGCTTAGTATTTTCCTGTCTGCAGTTGGCATGGTGAAATCTCAGATGTAGAGTGAAAAACCATTATGAAATTATGGGATAGACAGCTATTAATTGAGTATCTGCCATAATCCTTATCTTGATTAGTTGTCTGCCAAAAAAAAAAGGTGTTGGAGAGATGGCTCAGCAGTAAAGAGCAATGACTGCTCTTCCAGAGAACCTGGGTTCAATTCCCAGCACCACAGCAATTTCAGTTCCAGGATGCCTGACACCCTTCCCCTCCACAAGTACTGGGGGTATGTACCTGGAGTACAGACTTAGCTGCAGGGAAACCACCAACACACTAAACAGAAAATAAATTTTAAGATGTGGCAGTAGCAACAGCAATGAACGAGGTGGGTGACTGGTCATAGGATTCTGCCAGGAGTTTTGCAGACATGTAATTGCTCCAGCAACTTAGCATGGCTCACTGGGGCTGTCCAAAGTCTTTGTGAAAAGTTTTCTCCTGGACATGGTGGCACGGACCTGTAATTCCACCACTCCGTAGGCTATCCTGGGCTACATAACAAGACTGTCTAAAACAAAAGCACAACAAAAACGTTTCCCCTCTCTGCCTCCAAATTTGGTCTCGTTTGTTTTGTAGGCTGTACTCATCAACTCCTTGATGTCTCAGCTCTCACCTCTTCATGTGTTCTCCTCCCACATCCTTCCTCATTGCTTCCTCTTTCTACCTCTGTGTCTCTCCACCCCTCAGTGTCTCTCACATTCTCTCCTCCCTGTCTCTCCCTTCTCTCCTACATGCAGACCTTAACTCCAGGACTGAGCCCATTAACTTCCCTGGATGATGAGGTGAAGGACCCAGACATCAGCCTGGTCACAGCCCCCTCCCCGGCTCTGCCCACACACACCTTCGACTTCAGGTTCTGATCCATTAACAGCCTAGAGGTCGTGTATTCCCTGGCGTCTCTGCATGAAGCTGTCACTCCACAGACATGGATTGAGCATCTTCCACACATGGTGAAGATTTAACCCTAAGGTTAAGCCAGGCTGCTTGAGATAGTTCTAGGTATGGAACCATAGCAGATGGCCAGGATACACACACACACACACACACACACACACACACACACACACTGCTATTGTCCCACATTCCAGAAACTTCTGCCATCTGCAAAATCCATCTTCCCCATTCCCCCCTTCCAGAAAATCTTCTGTAAGAAGCTGAGACACTTGGGAAGGAGCTGGCAGGATAGCATGTCACCTAACCTAATGGTGCTGTACCCAAGCTTGAAGCTCTTATCCTTTGGGCATGTCCCTTTCTCCATGGTGCTGAGCTGGGAATGCCAAGATCATGGCTAAATGCAGGACATAAGGTCACCTAAGCTTGTAGTAACCCTTGGCAAGATAAGTTTAGCATGGGTTTTGGTAGCTGTCTTTGTTTTTTGATTAGTTTGTTTTGCTTTCCCAGATGGGGTTTCTCCGTGTAGCCAGAAATCATTGTATAAACCAGACTGGTCTCAGACTCCAAGACCTGCCTGCATTGCTGGAACTAAAGGTGTGTGCCACCACCTTCCAGACCGGTCTCAGACTCCGAGACCTGCCTGCATTCCTGGGATTAAAGGTGTGTGCCACCACCTTCCAGACTGGTCTCAGACTCCGAGACCTGCCTGCATTGCTGGAACTAAAGGTGTGTGCCACCACCTTCCAGACTGGTCTCAGACTCCGAGACCTGCCTGCATTGCTGGGATTAAAGGTGTGTGCCCCAACCAGCTTTCAAGGCCTCTTGAGGACGAAGTCAGGAAGGAAAGTAGCACACTCCTGCTTAATTCCATTGATCATCTCGTCGACAGGCCAGCTCAAATTCCTGGAATAAAGACAGAATCTCTGCCTCTTAAAGGCAAGACCCCTAAAGTCACTCTGCAAAGAGCGTGGATATAAGAACACATAAATCATTCTCCCACATTTCCTAAATTCAATCTCCCAATTCCATAGTAGAAAGAGAGAACCAACTTTCAAAAGTTGTTTCATAGCCTGCCCACACCAGACACATACACATAACATATATACACATACATACACACTATACATATACACACACAATACATACATGCACACACATACCATACATACATGCACATAAACATACCATGCATGTACACACACCATACACACGCTATACATATATACATACACACACACACACTCCACACATACACACATATACCAATGATGATAATAACAGAAAGAATAACAATAATATTTTTTAAAGCACCAAGGAGAAATCTGGGCTTGGTAGCATGTCTGTAATAACAGTACAGAAGGGGTTGAAAGAGGAGAATTATTGAGAGTTTAAGGCCTATATGATCAAGTGTAGGCCAACCTAGGCTATAGTGGGACCCTGTCTCAAAAACACAAAACAGCCCTCAGGAAGCAGGTGCAGATAGATGATCTCTATGAATTCAAGACCAGCCTGATCTACAGAGGATGTTCCAGGACAGTTGGGGCTACACAGAAATTTCCTGTCTCAAAAACAATAAGTAAATAAATAAAATCTAAAATATTTGTCTATATCATAATACTAGGAACAAATTTATTGCAAGCTGCTGCAGGATGATTTGCATTTAACTTTATTTTTCTTCTTTTGCTGACTCTGTGGCACCCTTAACCCCAGTTACTCTAACACACATATCTCTTGAAAAAGACAGAGGGCTGCAGAGAATGACAGACATGAAGTCTCCTGCCTGAAGCCCTGATCTAGGGCAGACCTCATTCCTGTGTTCCTCCTTCTGTAGCTCCACCTGTGTGAAATTCTAGTGACCATCAGTGATCATGGTTCTCCTACAATTAGCATTTTGACCACATGGTGGCGCTATTGAAGCTTTGTCTCGCATAGCCACATGGACATTACCTTTGAATTTTTGGTGGTCCAGACTTTCTTCCCTCTCTCTCCTTCCTAATGAAACATCTCAGAAATTTGCATGCAGCCTTTGCATGGAGCCGTGGCAATCTTCACCATGCAGTTTGATAGTTTTTAAGATGTGTGTGGGTATTTTACCTGCATGCATGTATGTCTGTATAACCACTTGCATGTCTGGTGTCCACGGAGGCCAAAAGGGGGTGCTCGATTGAATAACCAGCCTGCCTCCATCTTAGGCTTAAAAGTCATCTAATAGTAAAAACAAATTAAGCTCATTACTAATTATGATTAAACCTCTGTTTCTCAAAGATTGGGCTAGGCCCCACCTGTAACTTTAACTACAGATGGTTTTGTACTGCCTGTTCCAGGAATGACAACCATGTCTCTGTTTCAGGAGGTCATTATGACTGACTTGTTAGCTTAGGTTCTGCTTCTGTAACCCCACCTCTTTTGCTTGCCAAATCCCCCATTTGGAAACCCGCTGCTCCTGAGAGAGGAAAACCTTCTCTTCCTCCACAGCCAGTGCTGACCCTCTCAGAGCTTACCTCAGTGGGAGGCAGCCTGTGTAGTCAAGAGAAAAGAAATTACAATAAATAGATAAGTAGCTGGCTTTAATTAATTGTTCATCTTAATTTGATTTGGGTGGTGGTCTTGATGATATAGGTCAATGGTCTTTATCTTCTCATCTTTGATCTTAACAGGAGCCCCTGGGACTAGAGTCATGAAGGTGTGAGCTGCCCTGTGGATGCTGGGAGTTGAGCCTGGGTCCTATGGAAAAGCAATCAGTGGTTTCAACCACTAAGTCATCTCTCCAGCCCCTACTTCTGATATTTCTATAGGTTTCTGAAAACTTATGATCCGGTATCATAAGTTGCCCGATTATGGATTTAAACTTTGATTCCTGGACCAAGGTATGGCTCAGAAGCAGAGCGCTTGTCTAGAACACAAACACAAAAAGCTAGGGCTGGAGAGATGGCTCAGAGGTTAAGAACACTGGCTGCTCTTCCAGAGGCCCTGAGTTCAATTCCTAGGAACCATAGGTGACTCACAACCATCTGTAAGGAGAACTGGTGCCCTCTTCTGGCCTGAGGCATACAGGCAGGCAGAATGTTGTATATAGTGTATATAATAAATAAATAATTTTTTAAAGGTAAAGGGAGGGACTGGAGAGATGGCTTAGTGGTTAAGAGCACTGACTGTCCTTGCAGAGGTGCTGGTTTTGATTCCCAGCACCCACATAGTGGCTGTCATTGCTTATAACTCCAGTTCCTGGGGATCTGGTGCCCTCTTCTGGCCTCTGTGGGTACTTCAAATGCATGCAGTTGCACATACATGCAAGCAAACAAAATTACAACCACACACTGGGCCAATGAGATCGCTGGGGTTGGGAGAGTACCTGCTACCAAACCTGAGGACCTGTGCTCAATCCTCCAGACCTACAAAGTGGAAGGAGAGAACCAAACTCTTCCCGTCTCTGACACCACACCAATGTCATAGCACACATGCCTACACATAGGCATAGTAAATGAATATGTAATGTAATAACAATTTTTAAGACACCTACACTCATGAACATAAATAGAAATTGTCAAAAAATTAAGGTAAAGGAAATTAATTCACTCACTCTTTTCTCTAGAGCTGGGACACGCTTCTATTGTTGGTCATCAGAATGCTAGATTTTCTGGAATTTAGAGTCTATTACTTTCCCCGGCAGTTCCCAGTTCGCAGACCTTTGACCTTTGATGGTTACACCACAAGCTTCCTCGGTTCTGAGACCTTTGAACTTAGACTGTGCTGTATCACCAGTTTTCCTGATTGTCCAGTTTATTAATGGCCTGCATGGTCCTTCTCAGCCTCCGTCATCGTGAGAGCCAATCCCTTAGTAAGTACCCTCTTGGCACAGTGTGGTAGCAGATGCCTCCAGTTCCAGTCCTAGGGAGGCAAAGGCAAGAAGACCAGGAGTTCAAGGATGTAGTTCAGCTACATAGCAAGTTCCAGGATACTCTGAACCCTGTCTCAGTAAAACCACCTCCCAACCAGAAAAACAAAAATGAAACAATAACAAGAAACAAGCAAAAATAAAAACCTGGACCAGTTGTAGCGGTGGTACACGCCTTTAATCCCAGCACTCAGGAAGCTGATGCAGGAGCAGGCAGATCTCTAAGTTCAAGGCCACCTTGGTCTACTCAGTAAATTCCAGGCAACAGAAGGCAACACAGGGAGACCCCGTCTCAAAAGATCAAAACAAACAAACAAACCTTATTGATTTCTCTCTGTGTCTCCTCCTCCTCATCTCCCCCTCCTCCTCTTCTTCCTGGTGCTGGGAGTCATACCTTGGGCCTCACACATAGCAGGCTAGTTCTCCACTGCTGTGCTCCAACCACAGTCCTGGTTCTGTTTCTCGGGAAAGTCTAAATTCAGGTTATGCCATTTCCCATAACATTCATGAAAAGAGAACATTGAGCCGGGCGGTGGTGGCACACACCTTTAATCCCAGCACTCGGGAGGCTGAGGCAGGCAAATCTTTGTTAGTTCGAGACCAGCCTGATCTACTACAAGAACTAGTTCCAGGACAGGCTCCAAAGCTACAGAGAAACCCTGTCTCAAAAAGAAAGAAAGAAAGAAAGAAAGAAAGAAAGAAAGAAAGAAAGGAAGGAAGGAAGGAAGAAGAACATTGCTGAGATTTTGGATAATTCAAAACTTACGTGATTTAACAATATAATTTCCAGAATAATAACTGGGGAGGAAGTGGAACAAACCTTCCACCCCTGTTGGAAGGTTTTACTACATTTTGTTCTTTAATTTATTAAACGCTAAATTTGCTATTAGTTTGTACAGTGGGCATTGCAAAATTCACTTCTTGGCATGACTACTTCAGCCAGGCTTTTTTGATGTTGTTGTTTTCAGTGTGTGTGTGTGTGTGTGTGTGTGTGTGTGTGTGTGTTCTACCAACACAGACCAGAGCGGGCCTTGTTTGTATGAGCAGAAAGCTCTCTGTGCTCTTGAGCCACCTCCCTGACTCTATTTCGGTTTTTTCATAGCTTTTTAAAATGATCATTTCTAATTTCCATCACAAAGTTATTGATTTTGGAAGTGGATTTTTTGGAACTGACACTTTCACTGAATGAGCTGAGATAACATCAATCCAGGGTGCAGAAGATCTCGTCAATGATTTCTCTGGATGGTAAAATCACACACCACATCATCATTAATGCCACCATCAGAGGTTATGACATTCGCAAACAACAGCTCAATCCCACGTAAGACGAGTGTTGGTGGAAGTTATTTACTGTTGCCAGCCCAAGTGGCCCTGTCATCAGCAATAACTGTAAGTACAGTTTACAGCCCCTCAGCCGACAGCTTTGAAATTATGCAATCCTTGATGATTTTTATAATTGTGGGAGATTTGCAACCTTTCAAATTTGTACCACTAAAATTTACATAATATACAAGTAGCGCCAGTCCTTATTATCTCCTTTCTATGGATGTAAAAAAAAATGAAGCTTTTATTAAACTAATGTACTTATTCAAAGTGTCTCAGCTGACAAACACTGGGGTCAGGAGTAGACCCCAGTGTCTAATTCCAGAACTTGGTGCTCTATACACAAGGTCCCTTTTTTCCCGAAGTAGTTTTCTCTTCTAGAAGAAACTGCCATTTCTTCTCCTAAGCTGTAGCTACAAACACACCCAGGAGCTCAGCTGTGGGAAAATATGAGATTCCCTATTTTCTGTAACACGGACCTCAGGTGCTGCCCCCATAGATGCACACAGAACCACGGTCTGCTGATTTCGGATGGGGGTGGGGACGCAGGATGGACGGACTGCCATCTGCATCACTGAGATAGACTAGACTTCTCTGAATCTCTTCATGCGACACAGATAGATGTCTAATGTTTCAGCAATTCCTCTCATGTCAGATCATGTCTTTGACTTGCAATTTGACATGCATGCCCGCTTACACACATGTAAGCATGTGCCACCCGTGTTTACTTACATGCACACATATCCACGGATGGATAGGTGCAGATGTTCTCTTTCACACGCTTGTACCATATGCGCATGCGTACACACTGCCGTCTGGAAAAGGGAAAACTTTACATCTGAGCCCAACCCCTGAGGAGGGTCTCTTTTTTTTTTTTGGTTTTTCGAGACAGGGTTTCTCTGTGGCTTTGGAGCCTATCCTGGAACTAGCTCTGTAGACCAGGCTGGTCTCGAACTCACAGAGATCCGCCTGCCTCTGCCTCCCGAGTGCTGGGATTAAAGGCGTGCGCCACCACTGCCCGGCTTTGAGGAGGGTCTCTTGAGGGAGAAGGGTGCATCCATGCCCCATGAGCTTCTTGTCACTAATTACAAACCTTGAATTATCCTCATCCATCATTCTGAAGTGACAGGCAGGCCCCACAGCTCCCTCCCCCGTTGCACCCTGCTTCTCCTTGAGTTACCGCAGATCTGTTCCACAAAGCAAAAAGCATTTTAGCCCGATATTCAATCCTCTCCAAAAACATAAATGTGGGCACGTTCAAGGCTCAAACCTTAGTCTTCTGCTCCGCTCCCCGCCACCTAGAGAACTCACAGCGGACTCTCCTGCCCCACCGCCGATGCCAAACTCCCTTTCAGTTGGTTTGTACGTGTAACCTGTATTTCATTGCCACTGTCCTGGCAATTCAAATTGATTTTTACCACATATAAAATAAGCTTTTAAGAAATAATTTGTCCAGGGTCAACCAGTAGGGAAGACTAGAAATGTCACTCATACCAGGGTCCTAACTGCTTCTGTCATAGCCCAACTCTGTGCCCAACACACGAGCTCAGGCTTGAGAACTAGTAAAGGTGTCTGTGGCTCAATGTTTCCGCGTGGAAGTCTCACAGGGATCTCTTTTATCGCAGGTTAAAATCCTGAAGCTGTATTGGCCCCACGAGGAGGGACCAGATACGAACTTTAAGGGTGCCAGGTCAGCGCCTGAGCAGAAAGTGCCCAGCAGCAGAGCCTGTGGGCCAAGGGTTCTTCCAATGAGCCAGTCACTACTCTCTTGGCTGGCTCCAGGCTTGACCAGAGTCAAGTCTCGGACTTTGCTGTCTCAACCAGACGTCCAGCCCTGCAACCCCAACCCCTTAGCCAAGAAATTCTGCTTTGTGGGAGCAGGCTGGTTTCCTAGAGCATCCCAGGTTAGGACTGGCCACACGAGGGAAACTTGCCCTGATGCTGATGCTGAAATGATGTTGTAAACCTCCCAGAAGGCGCATATATCTTTTACCATTGTCCTCAGCTCTAAGCACAATGTCTGCCACCTTCCAAGTGGCACTGGGAGCATATTGCTTAAAGCAAAACAAAGAGAGAAAATCCTTTCTATACACTTAAATGTTTCTGCTTCTGCGGCTAGTGCAAAACTCCTCCCACAACGTTTTCTTGTCTTCCTCCAAAGAGAACCCTTCCTACACTGCAGACACTGTCTTATCAAATTAGTAGCATGCTCAAGTTCATTGGTTTGGGTTTTTTGTTTGTTTGTTTGTTTTTTGTTTTTTTTTCTAGCGCTGGGGGCTGAGCCTAGGACTTCATTCTAGGTAACTGCTTTCCTGACCTCCTCCTCCTCCTCCTCCTCCTCCTCCTCCTCCTCCTCCTCCTCCTTCCTTCCTTCCTTCCTTCTTCCTCCTCCTCCTCCTCCTCCTCCTTCCTTCCTTCCTTCCTTCTCCCTCCTCCTCCTCCTCCTCCTTCCTTCCTTCCTTCTTCCTCCTCCTCCTCCTCCTCCTTCCTTCCTTCCTTCCTTCCTTCTCCCTCCTCCTCCTCCTCCTTCTCCCTCCTCCTCCTCCTCCTCCTCCTTCTCCTCCCTCCTCCTCCCTCCTCCTCCCTCCTCCTCCTCCTCCTCCCTCTTCCTCCTCCTTCCTTCTCCCTTCTCCTCCTCCTCCTCCTCCTCCTCCTCCTCCTCCTCCTCCTCCTCCTCCTCCTTCATTTTGGCTTGTTTGCTTTTCTGAGTCAGGGTTTCTCTGTGTAGGTCTGGTTGCCCTGAAGATCGCTCTGTAGATCTGTCTGCCTCTGCCTCCCCAGTGCTGTGTGTCACCATGCCTGGTGGCCCCACTCATTCTTATAAAGATAGAGTAAAGTAGCGCAGAGTGTGCTCACCTGTAATCCCAACATGTGTCTGGGGTATTTGTTTAGGAAGACTGCGAGTTTGAGTCCTAGCTAAGCTAAGAGTGAATTTGAGGCCAGTCAGGGGTAAATAGTAAGACCCCATCTCAATACACCAAAGCCAATTACAAAAAAAAAAAAAAGCCTCAATCATTAGGAGCACAACTCTTATTCTATAATTACATCAACCAGGAGAGTTCAAGGGAGAACTGGGAGAGGGGAGTAGGAACATCAGCAGTTCAAGGACAGCTTTATATTTATGTAGTGAGTCATAGGCCAGCTTAGGTCACTCAAGACCCTGTTTCAAACAGACAAACAACAGACCAAAAATAAATAAATAAAAACAGACCCCCCCCAAAAAAACCCAGACTTGTTGAAAGTGATTGACATTTTAGAGGAAGGTGGAGAGGTGACTGAGAATATCACTCTAGGGGGAAAAATGGACCGAGCCAGCCGTGGTGGCGCAATCTCAACACTTAGGGATACTGAGGCAGGAGTGTTGTGAACTTGAGGCCAACCAAAGGTACAAGACCTCATCTCAAACAAACAAACAAGATTGATACTGGCCCTGAGTCATCAAATCAGTGACTGAATGAGCTGCTGTTGCTATAGGGCAAGCTCACCCAGCCTTGGTGGCACACACCTTTAATCCCAGTACTCTGGAGGCAGAGGAAGGGAGATCTCCAAATTTGAGACCAGCTTGGTCTGCAAAGCAAGTTCCAGAAAGGCCAGGGCTACACAGAGAAACCCTGTCTTGACAAACCAACAAAAAGAGCAAGCTTGGGGCTGGAGAGATGGCTCAGAGGTTAGGAGCCCAGGCTGCTCTTCCAAAGGTCCTGAGTTTAATGCCCAGCAACCACATGGTGGCTCACAACCAGCTGGTGCCTTCATCTGGTATGCAAGCATACACACAGGCAAAACATTATTACATAATAAATAAATTAATTAATTAATTAAAAAACCCACCAGGTCCAAAAGCAACTTGAGGTAGACAAGGTTTTATTTCAAGTCATACTTCCAGAGAACGGTCTGTCACTGAGGGAAGTCAGGGCAGGAATCTGGAGGCAGGAATTGAAGCAGAAGCCACGGAGACATCACGCTTATTAGATTGTTCCTTCTAGGTTGTTCAGTTTCTTTCCTTCTTTCCTTTTTGGTTTGTCAAGACAGGGTTTCTTTGTTAAACATTCCTGACTGTCCTCAAACTTGCTTTGTAGATCATTCTGGCCTCAAACTCTCTAAGATCCACCTGCCTCTGCCTCCCACGTGCTGGGATTAAAGGTGTGCGCCACCATCATCAGGACTCTTTTTTTTAAAAATATTGTATTTATTTCTTTTATTTTACATGCGAGTATTTTCCTTGTAGGTATGTGTATCAAATGCATGATTGATGCCGGACCCCATGGACCTGAAGTTACAGAAGGTTGTGCACCACAACAGAGGAATCAAACCCAGGTCCTCCCGGCCTCTGTGGAAGTACATGCCTGTTATGTCAGCATTGGATTGGCAGAGGTAGGAGAAGCAGAAGTTCAAAGTCATCTTCTCAAGCCAAAACTATGACTGACGCTGATTGGATACTCATCCTTCAATCAATCGTTATGATTTGACTAGCTAAGTCTTGTGTGATTGACAGCCTTTGGGGATGGCCCTCAGTGATTCGATCTCCTGACATCCAGACTCTTGTGTAATTCCCTTCTCTTGAGTAACTGGTTTCTGACCAATAGGCTGTCAGTGGCAAGGGGCTGTCCCTTCCACGATTAGGTTACCAAAGCCCGTGACCTTCATCTTGCCAGCAGGCTCTCTTTCTTGTTGGCGCAGATGATGCAAAGCTACTGAGTTGGAGAGCCCCACGTTGCAAAGAGCTTAGCAACACAGTGAAACGAAGGCTCTCAGTCTATCCGCACTGGAGGAATTGAATCTTGAAACAAGGGTGACAGTAAGCACAGAAACAGATCCTTCCTCTATGGAACCCCAGCCAGGAAAGACACTTTGATTATGGCCTCGTGAGAAATCCCATCAGAGGACCCCGCTGAGCCTCACGACTCCCAAGACACAAAACCTGTGAGGGGAAGAGATGCTGCTCTAAGCCATCAAGTCTGGATTAATTTGTTACTTAGCAATGGACAACGAATGCTTTGCAGCTATGGAGCTGCCTAAAGGGGCAGATGGGTCCTGTCTCCTATGAATCATGTTGATGGAAAGTAAAGAGTAGGTTCTCGGGCTGGAGAGATGACTCAGTAGTTAAGGACACTGGCTGCTCTTCCCAAGGACGATGGTTCAATTCTCAGCACCCACATGGCAGCTTACAACTGTCCCTAACCTCAGTTCCAGGGGATCTGACACGCTCACACGAACGCACAGGTAGGCAAAAACAAAGCAAAACACCAATGCACATAAAAATAAATAAATCTCTCTAAAAAAAAATAATAGGTATCTCAGCACTCAGGAGGTAGAGAGGCGGGTGGGACTCTGAGTTTGAGGTCAGCCTGAAAAATGGAGTTCCAGGACAGTCAGGGCTCCACAGAGAAACCCTCTCTTGGGGTCGGGGAGGAACTTCCTGAAAACAAAATGAAAATGCCGTGGCCAGAGGCGTGGCGGAATTCACTCAGCTGTTCACCTCCCACATCTGTTGGCAGTGTAGGGAGACAGCTGGTAACACATGCAGAGATGTAGATTTGGCAACGATTGTTGAAGTTAAGACTGGATAAAATCACCACTAAAGACAGAGGAGTCAAGAGCAGCTCCCTTGGGAATAGCAACAATTAAACGGCAGATAGAAAAAGAGCCCAAAGGGATAAACAAAGGCAGAAGTGCAGAAAGACGTGGGCTTGATGTGAAACCAATTGAGGTTGTTTGGCAAGTGAGACGTGTCCAAGGAAATCTGAACCTACAGCTCAGAAGTTACATGTTTGCAACTGTCGCTACAGAAGTGACTGGAGGACTGGGCGTGGTTCTGCACTGCTGTGACGTCATTAGCATTTGAGAGCTTGAGGCAACCTGATGGTGAGAGCAAGACCAGCCTGAGCAACGCTGCAAGACCTTGTCTCAAAAAGCCGAAACAAAGCCAGGCTGTGGTGGCACGTGCCTTTAATTCCAGCACCTGGGAAGCAGAGAGGTCCAGGCCAGACTGGTCTACAGAGTGAGTTCCAGGACAGCCAGGGCTTTATACTGTGAAACTCTGTCTCAAACAAACAAACAAACAAAAAAATGCACACAAAAGTGAAATTAGGCACATGATGGTCTTGCCCAGTGAAAGTATGGGAAAGAGGGCTAAAGATAAATTCCTGCAGAGTCTGCAAGAATCTGTGAGCTTAGGTGCGAGAGAAAAAAGGCAGACCTGCAGAAAGGGAGTTGAGCAACAGCTGGAGATAAGGAACAATCTGGGATGGGGCTGGAGAGATGGCTCAGTGGTTAAGAGCATTGCTTGCTCTTCCAAAGGTCCTGAGTTCAATTCCCAGCAACCACATGGTGGCTCACAACCATCTGGTGCCCTCTTCTGGCCTGCACACACACACACAGACAGAACATTGTATACATAATTAATAAATAAATATTTAAAAAAAGAAACAATCTGGGAGGGACTGACCTCCCAGATACCACGGACATTTCAAGTCGCGTACAGTCAACACGGCAAGTGAAAAAAAAAAAAAAAAGGTCCTGCGTGCTGGAAACTGAACTGAGAAGGGAGGACCAATAGCAAGGAGGTCTTGGGAAGTAATGTTTGTGTTAGTGGAACTCTTTCAGCAGGAGTTGGGGCTGGAAGCAGACCACATGGATTTCAAAATGGTCACACACTCTGGTAAGATGGCTCAGTGCCTAAAAATACCTGCTGCCAAGTCTGGAGACCTGAATTCGATGCTTGGGACCCACGGAGAAGAAGGAGAGAACTTCCAAAATGTTTCCTCCTACCTCTGCTTGAGGACCATGACATGTGTGCACACATGCACAGGTATACATAAATGATAAGATATAATATATAACTTTTAAGATAGTGCCTCTATATATCTCTGACTATCCTGGGACTCACTATGTAGAGCCAGGCTAGCCTTGAACTCTAGGGGTTCTGCCTGCCGCTGTCTCCCAAATGCTGGGATTAAAGACGAGCGCCATCACACCTGACTGTAAAAAGTCAGATAATTTGAATGAGTGAGCAGAGCTGGAGAGATGGTTCAGGACTTAAAGCTGTGTCCTGCTCTTGCAGAGGACCTGAGTTTGATTCCCAGCACCCACATCGGATAGCTCACGTCTGCCTGTCACTCCAGCTCCAGGGGATCTGATGCCTCTGGTCTCCTGGCATACCTGCATCCATGTGTCCATACCCACTCCCCACATGCACAGAAGTTCTAAAAAATATTTTTTTTAATGGGTAGGTAAATAACTCTTGCCTGACATACTGAAATAGATGCCGTGCATTCTTTGAATGTAGGGGAAATTCACATGTGGAAACTGAGAAGTTTGGACTCAGAGTCGAAGGAAGTAGAATAGTGATTGCTGGATGATAGGAAGGCTGGGGGTGTCCACACAGAAAAACACAGGGCGGGTAAATAGCAGACACTGAGACGCCTATCTAGAAGGGAGAAGTCCTAGTGTCCTACAGCATGATAAGGGGCTATGGATCATAGCCACTTGCATAGCGTGTGGAAAACTAGAGAAGGAGATGAACATGTTAATTGTCCCAATTTGACCATTTATACACTGTAAACCATGTGACTGACTGGCATCCCGCACAGAAAAATTATGCATTTGTTTGAAGTAAAAATAAATGAGCCGGACACAAAGGAGAGATAGAGAGTAAAGATGATGACGGTACTACAAAACGTAAGGTCTGAGGACAGGTTGGGAAAGATCTGAGTGTAATGTATCTAGGCTGAGCTGAAAAGTGTGTGGTCTGCCATCCCTTCCACCGACATCTCTGTTGCCTGTTGGTGTTCCCTTCCTTTCCTCTTCTCCTGTTCTTTGCCTTTGCTCCTTCTACTTCAGTTTTGTTGTGTTGCTTGAGACAGGGTATTCCTGTGATGTGGTTCAGGCTGGCCAGGATGGCCTCAAACTCATGACAAGCAATAAACCCTGCCCTCCGAAGTGCTGGGATGACAGGCATGGCCATCTTTCCGGGTCCTTCTTAGTTGCCTGTCTTACCTTCTAGTGCCTTTTTCTAAAATAAACGAAGTTTAAAACTTCTCAAGAGCTAGGTATATGGCAAATAGTTTACTGTAAATTGCCAGGTGGTAAATATGCTAGACTTTTGCCAGCCATGTTTTCTGCTGTAATCACCCAGCATGGCGATGCTACGGCTGTAGAAAATAGCCATGGGCAGTACAGTTGTGTTCCAATGAGCTTTATGTACACAAAGACAAGCAGACGCAGGAGTAGGGCTGTGAACCGGACCCGGCTGATCCTTCCCCTAGCTTAGGGAAAGGGCTTGAAGATAGATTGGATCCTTAGGGCGATCACTATTGTTGAAAAGCAAGGATCACATCAAGACCTCAGAGAAAGGAACGTGCCTCGGAACAAAGACTCTCCTGTCTATTTGAACGTGTCCCTCTCGCTGTGCCTGCTATGTGCGTCTCTGCTCTGCACACCTACACGCCAGCAACCTTGCTGAGGTCATGATTCCAAAGCCTTCCATACAGTCAGTTGCCAGGCACAAATACACCAGAGAGAAGCAAGACTGTGTAGATGAAAAGGCACCTTATTGAGGGAGGACCTCAGTAAGCAACTCTGTTCATCTTCAAGTGAAGAGGCTCTACCGACAAGCCTTCTTCGGTGAGTCCAGAACCATGGTAATAACAGCCAGCTCGTTACCTCCGCTGACATTTAAGCAGTGGGATGGCTCTCATTCCAGGATTTCTCCTTCCAGAAGGCAGAGGGCTGGCACACATAGCATATTATTGTGTCACATTGAGAGGTTTGATTTGTTGTTGTGTTGACATGCCCAAATCCTGATAGGGTGATGGGGACTAGGGGCCAAAGGAAGAGAGAGCACACAGCCAGGTGTATTCTGAAACTCCTATGGGAGAGAGACTGGAGATGGTGTAAGACGGCTAGGAGCCAAGCGACCCCAGGGTACATTGCTTTTGTTGCTGTCTACACTCCCATAACAAGTAGGGCTGGTCTCTTTTCTGAGGCTGGACGTGGTCAAGCAGGCTTTGGAAGGCTGCAAATGAAACAGGAAGCCCTTCATGAACATTAAACCTGGGCACTGGGCATGCAGAGCAAAGAAAAGCGGTCCTCTAACGAGGAACGAGAGACTCCCGTATCTGCAGGGAGAACTTATTCAACTCTTTGTTGAACAAGGAACTTTCAGACCAAGACAAATGCACTTCAGAGCTAAGGACAGAGGTGCTAGGCCAGGGAGACGGGCAGATGGGCAGAGCTGCTTGGGAAGGGGAAGAGAACTTCCAAGGAAAATGATGTTATTGCAACCGAGCAGTGGCTACAAAGATGTACTCTAGGGTCTGCTTCTAGCTTGCTTTCCCGCCACTCCTGCTCTGGGTTTTTGATTAATTTCCATACAGTCCAGAGTACACACAGCCAAATCCCACTGCTTAGCCTTTTTTTTTTTTTTTTGGTTTTTCGAGACAGGGTTTCTCTGTGGCTTTGGAGCCTGTCCTGGAACTAGCTCTGTAGACCAGGCTGGTCTCGAACTCACAGAGATCCGCCTGCCTCTGCCTCCCGAGTGCTGGGATTAAAGGCGTGCGCCACCACCGCCCGGCCCCACTGCTTAGCTTTTATGCTGTCCCTTCTCCTTGGGGTGCTCTGGGCTTCCTTGGTCATCATCTTCTGACTAAATGCTTTGGATGGTCAAGTCTCAGGTGCTACTTCCAGGCAGCCTTCCTTTTTTCTTTCTTTCTTTTTTTGATTTTTCAAGACAGGGTTTTTCTGTAGCTTTGGAGTCTGTCCTGGAACCTAGCTCGTGTAGACCAGGGTGACCTTGAACTCACAGAGATCCACCTGCCTCTGCCTCCTCAGTGCTGGGTTAAAGTCCTGCACCACCACCACCACCCAACAAGGCAGTCTCTTAAATTGCGTTCGAAGTCTTTCCTTCTTTGCAGTTGTCTGTCTTTCATCAAAGGAGTCCTCTAGCAATCTCGCCTGGGAGCAAAGGAATGTTGAAGACAGAGCCATTTCCTAGGTATCTCTTTAATTTCTGACACACAGTGTATTATCCGGGAAGAACCCTCTAGGAGCAGAAATTGGATAATTAATCTACATTCAGACTGGTGTAGCTCTCCTATTTATGTGTAGTGGTCCTAGCTTATAGCTATGTGAATATTTGGCATCCTATACATAATGGTCTCTCCTGTACCATCCCGTTAAGAGACAAGCCCCGCCTACTCCCTACCCCAGTCCACCGCTGAGGCAGGCCTTCCTTCTGCTTCCAGCCTGAGCTCTGGTCCTTTTCAGTCTTGCTCCCTTCTTCCCACTTCTCCCCCCTCCTCTCTCTCTCTCTCTCTCTCTGTTTCACTCTGTCTCTCTCCTCTTTCCCATTTTCCCCTTCTCCCCTTCCATAACCCACAAAATAAACATCCAACCTCACTCTGCATGGCGTGCCTATCCATCTGTCTCTCACCAGCCTCGGCTGCAGCTCTTCGTGGGACCCAGCTGCCTTCGTGGCCCACAATGGTCTCGTGCCCACTGCCGCCACTCGGGAAATGGCACCCTTTTATTTTTACCATAACGCTATATCCCCACTTCTCCACAAGTCCCAGCCAGTCTTGTTTCTGCATCAACTCAAAATGAATGAATTCAGTCATCCCTTCATTCCCTCAGAAGCTTCTCCTCATGGTAGGAGATGCCATGAGATCTTTCACTAACATTAATGGAGGAAGCAACTGCTGAACTCTTTCCTTCCTTTCTTCCCTCTTCTCCATTGTCCTTCTCCTTCTTTTTTTTTTTTTTTGTTTTTTGTTTTTCGAGACAGGGTTTCTCTGTAGCTTTGGAGCCTGCCCTGGAACTAGCTCTTATAGACCAGGCTAGCCTCACAGAGATCCTCCTGCCTCCTGAGTGCTGGAATTAAAGATGTATACCGGCTTTTCTTCTTCTTCTTTAATAGTGTTGCTATGGCGCCCAGATTGATCTCAAACTTTTGACGATTCTCCTGTCTCGGCCTTTCCAGCACTTGTATCGCAGGTAGGCACCACCATGTGCCACCTGTTTTCACGTAGCTCTGGCAGGACCAGGAACTCGGGGATTTCATAAGCTGGGTGAAGGAAGCTATTGCATTTTCGCACAACCAACCTTAAACATCAGCCACTGTGGTTAACACCAGCTCCCACACGACCTGGGTTTAAAAGCACATATTGAATGAACTTAATGGTGTGTGTGTGTGTGTGTGTGTGTGTGTGTGTGTGCTGTGTATGTACTGAGAAAGGTAGGCTTGATTTGGTGGATGTTAACTCATGAACAACCAATCATCCACATTGCCTGTGCCCTTAACTTCAAGTGACAGGCTCCATCTCTATCCCTAACAATGTCTTACTTTTTAGCTGTTGAAAATGATTCTCACATAGCCCAGGCTGGCCGCAAACTCATTTTTTTTTTGGTTTTTTTCGAGACAGGGTTTCTCTGTGGCTTTGGAGCCTGTCCTGGAACTAGCTCTTGTAGACCAGGCTGGTCTCGAACTCACAGAGATCCGCCTGCCTCTGCCTCCCGAGTGCTGGGATTAAAGGCATGCGCCACCACCGCCCGGCTTCGCAAACTCATTTTGTAGCCAAGAATGGCCTGAAACCTCTGATCTTCAGGACTTTGTCTCTTAAGTGCTGAAATCCCAGGCTTGTTTCAACCATGCTCAGCAACATCTTCATCTTTAGCCTTGTAAAGAACAACAATAAGTCCTTACATGATGGAAGGACAGGACCAATCTCAGTAAGTTCTCATCTGACCTCCATGCCTGCCCCCCACATATATTTCACAGTAGACAACAACATTAAAAAAAAAAAAACTAGTATCGATACAGAATCAGCTTTCGACAAGGATTTTGAACTTCTTTTCCTATGCATTGACATCCCTGGTGATCTGCAACGTAAGTCTGGAAAACTGCACAACTTTTGACAAAATAAAAGGATTTCTTTACTGCGCGGGGTGGGGGGGTGAGGGGAGAGGAGATGGGAGGTGCGGGGGGGGGGGCATAGTGGGTGTAATCACAGCATTCAGAAGGCTGAGCAAAAAGGACTGCCGGAAATTTGGGGTGGATTTGAACCACACAGAAAGACTGTCTCAAAAACCACCCAAACAACACATACACACAAAAAAGCAATCCAAGAATATTCTGTTATTCACCAGGACAAAGATTCTAGACGCCTACTATGCTGTCAAATAAAGTTGCCACTGTATGAAAGCAAAGGGCTAGCCTCAGGTTTTCATAGCAAACCCGAGGTTGCCACACCCGGTCTCAAAAGGAAACCGAACAAAAATACACATAACATAAACGTAGATAGTAAAAAGTCGTAAAGAGACTCGTCTTACAATGACTATATTCTGATGAAATTTAAATTGATATTAAACTAAATTTAAAAGCCAGGTTCTCTACTCTAGCCAGACTTCAAGTGTTCAGTAGCTGTATACGTCAGGATGGCTACTATCTTGGATGACACACGTATAGAACCATTTCCGGTTTTATCCAGAAAATTCCATATAACCGCTCTGCTCAGGATCACTCTTTTACAAAATGCAGAGACTGGGGCCCAGGGAAGTAATGCAAGCTTGTTACGGGAAAGTATGGGTCTAGACCCAAGCTAGCCTACTGCGTGATATATCCTCTTCCTCCCGAAACTCTAGGACTCCCCCCCCCACCAGCTCAAAGATTCTAACTGGTGCTGGGGGGGGGGAGGTAGGGGGAGGAGGGATAGGTTGGGGGCAACGCTGGTTCAGAGAGAGGTTTGTAACTGACCAGGGCTTCAGACGCTGCGCATTCCTGATCGGGTCAGGCCTGCCCTGCGGCACTAGGATTAGCTCTTCTGAACAGCCCCACCTCTTCTTTCTGGAGTTGCCAGCTTCCTGCCCAGCCCAGGGGGCGCGTAGATCAGGAGGCTCCCTCGCTGCTTTGGGTGAGGCTAAAACGAGGAGAAAATTCCCGCTAGGGAAGAACTTCTGGTCAGAGGGGGCGTTGAAGGTAGGCAGGAAATTGACCCAGAGGTCTCCAAGTCCAGCACCAGGGGCATCTGGGAACCAGGCTTCTGCCAGCCCATCAGGGGAGTTGCATTTGGCGGGAATTGCATTTGCCTTCACCTGCACACCTGCAGTGTGTGTGTGTGTGTGTGTGTGTGTGTGTGTGTGTGTGTGGTGTTTATGTGTGTGTTTATGTGGGGGGGGGGGCTCCAGGAATTGGGTTGGAATAGGGAGCAGGAGGCGAGAGGCCATGGGAGGGGGCGCCCGGGAGCGCCCTGACCTCGAGGGCTGTCGAGAGGCGGGGAGAATGGGGGTTGGGGGAGAAGAGGGGAGCCTGGCAGCCAATAGGAGGGAGGATCTCGTTTCAAAAGGGTTAACCCACAGCCAATGAGCGCCTGGGGGAGCGGATCCTGCTCACTCCATTCAAGAATCCCAAGTATTCAAGATGGACGGCAGGGAGTGTGGAAGGAGAAAGGGGGCGCGGGGGGAAGAACCCGATATCTAGAGGAGCGGAGCGCCGCGGCCAGCCCATCCCGGAGCCCCGGTCCCGGCCGGCGGGTGGAGGGGCAGCTGGCCGGGGCTCGAGTCCGGCGGGGACGGAGAGAGGCTGGCGGGGTACGAGAGGGCGTGAGAAGGGGAGCGAGGCCAGGAAGGGGAGCCAAAAGGGAGGGAAAGGCAGAGAAAGAGCCCGGGAAGAAGGAGGTGGCGGGCAGAGGAACCTAAGAAGAGCGATGTGTAGGTATTGGGAGCTCGGCGCTTTCCGGTATTCTCTCGGTGAGGGGAGGGGGTGCTCCGGCCTTTTTCTCTCCTGCTTTTTCCTCCCCTCCTCATTCTCCACTCGGAAGCATGGTCTCTATTTTTCCTTTCGAAACACTATCTGGGGAGCACCAGGCGTATCTTACCGAGGTGGCCTCACTGTCATTTTCCAATGGGGGCGTGGTGGGAAAGGGTGGGGGGCTCTAAGCCTGAGCCATCTGCCTGTCCCTGGGCTTGGGAAGGTGTGGGGACGCGGGGGGAACTTGGCGTGTGTGTTCCCAGAGCAGCCAGAGTATTGCAGGGAATTCATCACCTCTAGAACTTGTGGGGTGAGCCCCACTTGCTGTAGGGGTATAGAGCTGCCTTTACATAGTAGTGGTGGCGTTTGAGGACGTGGGGATCTGTGCCCCCACCTTCCAGTTGGGGTGAGTGTCGGCTGAGGGGCGAGTTGTATAGCAAGTATGGCTGAGAGTTTGCGTGTGCGTGCAAGTGCGTGTGGTCCAGCCTCGAGGTGTGGCAGGGGCACAGTTGGGTGTCGAGGGGAAAGCGCCCCTCACCCCACACTTCCCAGCTGCCTCTCTCATCCCATTCACAGAACAGGGCTTTCAGGACCCTCCTGGTCTCCTCCTCCCGTCGCCATGGTTGCGGGAGGAGGTGGGGGGATTGCAGGAGGAGACAGTTAGAGCCAGCCCCTTGCCCCTGCTGCTCCAGCTAACCCCCCACCTGCCCTTTCTCTCCTTTCCACAGGCTGGGCCCCATCCCTGCTGCTCTGGCGGGCAGGGGCCGGAAGATGGTGGCCAATGAGGAGGGGGAGTGGAGAGAACTTGAGCCAGGGCCTCCCCTCCCCCATTTCCTCCTCTGTTTCTACACCCGCTTCTGGAAGGAGCTGGGGGGGGGGATGGTTCCTAGGCCCAAGGTGGGGGGAGGGGTCCTGCTGGCTGTTGTATTGCTGGTCTCCCCTCTCAAGAATGAGTTGGGCACGTGAGCTCCTAGGGACTCAGTATCCCAGCTGCCTCTCCCCTCACTCCTTTAAGGAAAGATCTGGGGACTCCTTGATGAAGAATCTTTGGCTACCCTGAAGCTTACTGGTTAGTCTTGTCTTTGTCCTTTTGCCCCATGTTGGCCTGGTCCAGTTCCCAACTGGCTTGCCCAACTCCAGGAGCAGAGAGGCCTGGCGACTGACCCAAGCGGGGCCTTGGTTTCCGTCCATTGGAACTGTGCAAACTGGGGCAGGGCCCCGTGTTTGCAGATTACAAGAACAAACTCTGTCTGGGAAGGCGGGAAAGAACCTCTCCTGCTTCCTGAGGGGGTGGGAGGAGGCTGGAGGGGGAAGCTCAGAGGAAGAGCTCCCAGTGGAATTCAGTCCTCCATTTCCCCCTCCGCTTGTTGCAGTGTAAAGTGGGGGGTCTCCCTGAGGCTGCTCCACCATCTGGATCCACAGAGGAGTCGCCTCTCAGCCTCTGTCCCTTTGGTCCAAACTGTAGCTGGTTTCTGGTCATTAGCTCTGGCTGGCTCCCTAGTCCGGGGATTGAGTGTGAAGACTCAGATACTGAATGTGGGGGTAATAGGAAATTTGTTTTCTAATCCCACCATCCAGGAAAGCTTATCCTTAACTCAAAAGCCAAATCACTGACCGTTTGGCTTAACACCATAGATTAGCTTAACATCCATAGATTGCTTTGAAGACCTAGGAAAGGAAACCGTGCTTGCACCCCCAGATCTGGGAGCTTCTCCTGCCCCGGTACCTGTAGCTGTAATCCCATTCCTCTGGTTCTGGAGGTCCACCGCCTGAGACATCACCTTGAGACCTCCAGGGCTCCTTTGTCGAAAATTAAGAAGTTAACTTTAGACTGGAGACGAGTCAGAAGGTGGCAGGCGGACAGGCAGCCTGCTATGGTCACCTGGACTACTTAGAAAACAAGCCGGTTATTTCCTTCGAGGAAGAGAGGAAGGCGGAGCCGAGGGGCCAGGGGCCCGGAGGAGGAGGAGGAGGCAGGGCCGGCATGCCTTCGCTGCTGGCCGGAGCTCTTTTCACATTGTGCTACTGTCCTCACCTATAACGAGCAGTGCAATGTTAAAAGGGCATCGGCCTTGTAGTGCTACCCAGTGCCGGCAGCCTCCTCCACATCGCTGTCTTCTCTCCCGCCTGGGCGCCAGTCAGCTACCCTGGTGAAAACTTGGGTTAACGAGCCATTTACATGTGCGATCCCTTGGCTAGACACGGCAGGCGTCCCCATAGCAAGGGTGCTAGAGAAGTTTAAGCTGTTTGGCTAAGGCTATTGCGCTCATAAGTTAGAACTCTGTCCGGAGCCCAAGAAGAAGGTACCCATCTATTTTGTCAGGAGAGATTTGAACTGAGGGGGTGAAAGGTTTTGATGCCACCTGCTGGTTGTGTGAAGGTGTCCTCTGAAGTATTCCTCTTTAAGGATAAGCCTGGGAGCAGCTCCTTAAGTGTCTGAGTTTTCAGACAAAGCTTAGGGTGGACAGTTGGTGAAGTAGGGAGAAGTGTCATGGGGCCCACAGAAGACCTCTGGGAATGAGGGGTACACAGGAAAGGAAAGGACCGAGAAGAAAGGAGAGTTGCCTAGGCAGAGGCTTCAATTTCCCTAGTGTCCTCTGCCTCTTGTTATGGGAAGGAGGTCTCTGCATCTGAAGTTTTCAGCATGACTTCTGGACCATATCACTTGATGGTGATGGCTCTTGGGGGCAGACCTGCCTGGGCACCCAAGATCTGGACAGCATTAGTTAGGTCTTAAAAGATTAATCTCCTGAGCCAGGCCCAGAGTCTTTACATGCTCCACAACCATGCCATTTACTTTTCTGTCTTTCACAGGACTCTCCTTCAGCAGTTTTGAGCTTGCTCTGGTGCGGGAAATGCAACCAAGAGACGGGATTGAGTCTCTACTCATGTTTAAGGACAAGATAATTGGTATCAGTGAAACCGCACAATGGGTCAGACAAGCTTTCTTTGGCTCCAGCACTCAGATGTTTCTGGCTTGTGTTTGCCCAGTTCTTTGTCCTGCCCACGGTCTCTCCAGTCCGATGTTAACAGTATTTATGATAGTATAGGTAACTCTGAATCCATGAGTTCAAGCTGTTAAAGTTATCTGAGTCTTCCTGGGCATAGTGGTTCATGCCCTTAATACCAGCACTTGGAAGGCAGGTAAAACCAAGTGAGCCAGAGACTAGCCTGCTCTAAAAAGGAGATTCCAGACAAGCCAGAGCTACATAGTGAGACCATTTGCCTGTGGGCCCTTCCCCCAAACAACAGCTTCTTGTCTGGCACAAAACAAACAGCTATTTGGCAGTATCTACTTTTTAAGTTTTTGGGGTATGGGTGTGGCTCGGTAGAGAGAGAGCTTGTCGAGCATTCACAACATAAAGCCAGATATGGTAGAGCAAACTTGTAATCCCAACACTATCAAGGTGGAGGCAGGAGGATCCCATGTTCAAAGTCACATAGCAAGTTAGAAGGCCAGCCTAGACTATAGAAGACAGTCATTTGTCCATGCCTCCGTGGTGTCCTTGATCAGCCTGTGGACTGTGAGCCCCTTGGCAAACCTATCTTCAAAAAATACATTATCGTTCATAACAGCAAAATTACAGTTATGAAGTAGCAACGAAAGTAATGGTCGGGGTCACCACAACATGAGGAACTGCATTAAGACATTGAGAACCACTGTTACAAGGTTGTGGTTCTCCCATTTTGAACTTTTATGTATGTTCTCTTACACTTCCAGCCACGTAGAAACACAGTTTCCTCAGAGTAGCCAAGTGTGTGTCACGTCACATGGTTCTGTCTGAATCTCTACAGCGAAGCCTTCCCTGACCCTTCAAATCTAGGCGAAGTTCCTCCTCAGCTTCCCTGTACTACAGTCCTTATCTTCTGTTGAGGTCACCTAGCTTCCTTCTAACCACTGAGCAGAAAAAAAAAAAAGCCAAAAAGTTGTCAGGCGATGGCTACCTTCCTTGTGCAACCCTGAAGATCAACACAATGCCTGGCAAGTAAAACGTACCTATAAGTATTTGCAATACCCATGGGGTGATCTGGAAATAAGGATGTAATATAAGAGATTTTTACCGCACATATATGGTCTTCCCCTGTGGGGGCTGAGAGCCTCCAAATCAACATTTCACTTCAGTACACGCCAACCATGTTCCTTAGATCACACTTCTGTGTTGATGCTATAGTTTTGAGCTATATCCCACTCCTGTTCCACTACCAGCCGAGTCTCAGCCCATAGATTTTCATTTTAGCCTCAAAGGTATCCATGAGTTGATTAAAACATTCTAGGACTAGGCATAACAAAACAAGGAGATGCAAGAAACTGGAACCCACCAAGTTGTGGAATAAGTTTGCACTAGCTGCTTATCCTGAGTCCAGATTAAAAAGTAGCCTCCTTAGGGGGAAGTCTGGGGATCCGGAAACAGGTGCTACCCATGGACAAGCTCACCAAAACCATGCCTCATGATTCCCTCCTTGTGAAACAGGTGGAGAATCTTGACACAAAGTAACTACTGCCTCCTAGGGGGTGTTTTAAAAAAAGAGACCCTTGCTGGTGCCTATTGGAACAGTACGGGACCCACACCTATGGAAGGAAAGCCAGCACAGTACCTCAGTTGTTTTTCCCCTTTTTATTAAAAATAGACCCAAACACTTTATGTATCATACAAAAGTTTCGTTCGCTGGTGGCAGTCACTGGAAAGACTGGTCCCACAGCGCCGATGATCCACCGCCTCCAAGGGACTGGGTCCCAGGGAGCAGTGGCTGAGCCTTGGGGAATTCCCTTAAAGACTGCTCTCTCTGGCAACAGCCAGCCACAGGTGGGGGCTGTTCTTGGGGCAGCTTTCCCCACCCCACCCAATGGCAAAGATTAGATACTTAAAAGTGCCTCTGTAGTGCCAAGGTAAACAGCGGAGTGAAATGGGAACCCCTGCAACTGATTTCCCAGGGTCTAGGGTTTGTGTTTTTCCTTCTATTGGCCCCATCTCTAGTCTTTTTTTTTTTTTAGACCAAGAATGGGGTTGAGTAAACTACCCTCAGACTCTGGGGCCCTGATATCTGAGACCAAAATTTCACTCCAACCTAGGTCTTTGCTATTCTGTGGTCTAGCCCCACCACCAGGGGTTTGTCCTGGTTATTAAAAAAAAGGCGGATCAAGGTTGATAACTCCGAGTCCTACCTGCCTGAGTTCACACCCTGCCATCACTCATCTCCTCTCCCCAGTTTCATATTTCCCTGACTGCTACCCGCTCCTGAGCCTTCACTACCCCTGGGGTATCGCTCCTGTTCCAAGGGGACCTGGTACTGCTGCGGTGGGGGGGAGGGAGGCGGTGGTCGTTTGGAGCCAGGTTTCCCCAGGGGTGGGCAGTACTCATGCTGGTGTGGACTGCTCACGGGGCCAGGGGACTGGTGTGAGGAAGGTGGGGCATGCGGAGGAGGGTCCCAGCCTGCTGAGCCCCCCTCAGTCCCAGCCGTTGTCCTTCACCATGTGTGACATCTCAATGATGTACTTCCCTTCTTTGTATTTCTGGCTGGTCTCAAAGGCTTGTTCCTGGTGGGGAGTAAGATGGTGACCATGGGAAAAGGGTGTCTTACACCTCCAGGCTCCTCTTCCCACACCTAGGCCAACCCGGTTCCAAGCTCCCTCTGTGGACCATGCAAAAGCCTGGTGTCTGCGCACTGGGTCTGGAGAGCCATGGGGACAATCTAGGAAGCGGCTCTCCTCAAATACTTACATATTTCCAGCCCAGTGTGGTCTTGCAGCTTTCGCAGAAAATGTCAGCTACCGAGTGGAGTCCTGTGAGCAGGAGGCGCTGTTCAGCTGGCCCACAACCCACGTTGACCCTGTCTCGGGAAACAAGGACCCAGCACACAGTAGGGTTGCTCTGTCAGTCCCAACCTACCCAGAAGGATTTCTATCTGGGGGGGGGGGGGACTAGAGCGTCCACCCCTTTAGGATCAGTGCTTGGGCCTTCTTTGACCCCGCACAACTTAAGACTGCTTTTCTGATCCTTTTGAAGGCTTGCCCCCATTTTGCAAAGAGAAAAGCAGCCGTAGCACAAGCAAACACACGCGCGCGCGCGCGCGCGCGCGCACACACACACACACACACACACACACACAAAGAAAGAGGTAGACTCACACGGAGTTAAACAGGTAGGCCCGGCCATGGCTCCCTTGGAAGGACTGTGGAAACAGGACAGACAGTGACCACTGGGTATGCCTCAACCCCACTGCCTAGATCCCGCTGGAGTGGCGGGAGACCTCAGGTGCTCCCATTGTCTCGAAGGGAAAGCCCGGGGAGGCAGGCGGCAGGCCCTCGCTTTAGCGTTACCTTGGAAATAAGCTCATCGTGTTTGGCCAGATGTGCTCGACAGTGGACACAACTGTAAGTACGGTGGCAGCGGGGAAGGTAGCTGCGGAAAGTCTTGGTGGGTAGACAGGCAGGGGCCGGGCCAGGGTCACAGCTGGGCATGACGGGCTGGAGGACGATGCCCTGGCGGGCTGGAGGGGCTGGTGCCGTGCAGCCCCCGCAGAGACGGTCGCAGGTAAAGCAGCGGAGCAGGTTGGCTAGAGCCGTGTTTCAGGACGGTAGAAGTGTGGGGGGGCTGCCCGGCCAGGGCCCCCCCAGACGAGAACCAGATAGAAATGGAAATCACCTGGTAAGAAACGAAGGTTCGTCAGGGGGGAGATGTGACCTCATGAGGAGCCGCTCTTGAGCAGTTAAAGAAGATGGGGCTCAGCTCACCTGGACCCTCCCACCTTCCCCATCGCCATCAGCCCTCAGCTTCCCATTGCACTTTCTGTCCCCTAGAGTCCCATTCTGTTCTGGCAGCGGTTCCAGGCATCTTGTGCCATGGCCAGGGAGTTGGTACCTCTTGCTCTCAAGAGGCAGCAGCAGCCTCCAGCATTTTCCACTGAGAACAGCCTGCTGGCACAGACACTGCCTTAGGAGCAACATTACCTGAGAGACTCCCCTGTGTCCAGTTCTGTGAGAAACTGCCCCCTCACCTGGGCTCAGAACCTTATCAAAGTGAAGTGCTCCTGAGTTGGGGTTGTTGGTTTTGTTTTTGTTTTTTCTCTCTCAGGGCCTCTGTTGGCAATACAATTGGCCCACATTTGGGGAAAGAAGGGAGGAGGAACAGGGAGATGGGTACACACACCCCACTTAGCCCTCTCCTGGAGTTATCCTGAGCCCTGGAACTCCACACAACTTGGTAGCTTCTTCAGTATCCCAGACCTTACACGTGGCTGTTCCTCAGTCTTGCATCCTGAGCTACATATCCCAGGCTAGAGGGAGCACTTGCTGTCTTCCTAGCCTCTGGCCCTCCGTAGCTCTGAGTTAAAGACAGGCATCTAGCCCTAGGAGAAAACTTATCTTTCTTCCATCAAGCCTGACAGCTGGACCCGTGGAAGATGGGCAGCACATCAGACCAGACTCCTGGGCTAAGCCAGACAGTGTGGCATCATGTGAGAGCAACATTAGTGGGAAACAACCGGGTAAGGGGACTCCTTATTTTTAAGAACTGGGCTTTGGGGCACAAGGCAGAAAATGGCAAACACTGGTGACTGGGCAGCAGCACGTGAAATAATTGCAGGGTTCTGATTAAGAATCTTGAGACGCTGGTATCTGCTCACCCTCCAGTCCCAATGTGGCTGAGGGTACTGCAGGCAGGGGATAAGGAGGGAGGTGTCCTCTGGTAACTCTGATAAGCAGGTGAGGTGCCCTATCCTGCAGCTGTGGGTGGGGTAGCTTGTGTCTCCTTCGGAGATGCCCGCTAACTGCTCTAGTGATGCTGGACCACCAAGCAGAGGAGGCAGTCATCACTCCAGTTGCCAGGACAAACGGGCTGATCTCCTGTCCTTTGTGGTGGCCATAAGCACCCCGACTGTTCTTTTCTCTTCAAGGGCTTGCCATGCAGTCTTTCCACAAATCCCCTTGAGTGAGACCATCTAGCTTCAGTTTCTGGTTCTCAACCGTTGGCTGGGTCCCAGGAAGACACCTTGGGCCAAATTCAGGGTGACATTGTGTTCTGGCCCTCCTTACTGTACAGTTCAGTGTCACTTTCTTGATCTGCCTTCAACTTTGCCTTCGAGTTCCCCTCAAGGTTCCACCTTTAAACACCTCCTTCAAGGGACTAGGAGAAGCCAGGTTTGCCCTCTCCCTCTATCTTCTGCTCCTTCCCCAGCCCTGTCCTTCCGTCATTGTCACGCCTCCTTCCCTGTCCCCTGCTTCTCAGTCCAGCAGAGGAGAAGCTGCAAAAAAGGCCAAAAAAAAAAATCCCAAGGAGGAGAGTTGGGGTCCTTTCTTCTCCCATCCCTGCCATCTCTCGTCATAGGGTGACGCTAATCAGACAAATGACTGGGGGCAGGAAAAAAACAACAAAGGTGAGTGCTGGGAAGAGGACGATCCGTGATGCTGAGCTGGGGCTGGACTGTAGGAGGTGGGGGGAGCAGAAGGGCTCGCAACTGGGAAAACTGGCAGCGGACGGCAGAAGTGATGAGGCAGAGGCCGATGGGACCAGGTGCGAATCCAGTGCCTCCCGGGAATTAAAAAAGGGGAGGGGGACTTGCGCGCACAATGGGTATATTCAATCGCTTGGAGGTTCTACCTCCCCCTGGGCCAGCATTTTCAGTATGGTATGGTCCGAATGATGAGCAGAGCAGCCAGCTTCCAGGGCGGGCTTTGGGGGTCTGCACCAGCAGCAAAAACAATCAACAGTGATGTCTGAAGCTTGGAGCCGAAGTTGCCGGGAAATAAGTGCGAGAGAATCGTCAGAGCTTGGGGAAGGATGGAGAAGCCTAGAGAGGAGCGGAGGCGCCAGGGAGGGGGAAGGGAGGACAAAGGGTGCATGAATAATGCTTTTGCAAAGGGGAGAAAGCAACACGCAGCAGGAAGAGAAGATTGGCAAAGGGGAAAAATTGATTTGGAGAAGGGCTGTCCCCTCACCTTGAGGTCTGCTCCAGAGATCTCCGTCTATCTCTCTCAATCCCTCTGCTCTCTCTTCTCTCTTCTCTTTCCGCTCCTTCAGTTGGGAAGGGGATGGGATTGGGTCGTTGTGGGTTTGAAGACTGGGACTGCAGGCTGGACAGCTGCTGGGGGCCAGAGGTGGCCTCTTGTTCTGTACCTCGGTCTGTGGGTAAATGTGGCTGTGTGTTGTGGAACTGCATCATAACACTGTGACTCATCCAACCCCCCACCCCCCTCACCTCCCACGTCAGAGCAGGGCTGGGAGACACAGGAGGCGGGTTGGGAGGGAGGGAGGGAGGGAAGGAGGGAGGGAGGGGGCAGGCATCGAGGGACCGGGCTAGAGGAGTGATGATAGGGAGTGGAGGCAGAGGGATGGCTGGTTTTGGGGTGTGGAGGCTGGTAATAGGCAAAAGGAGAGATGGGTTGTTAAGGAGCATGGCCCTGTGACCAAGGAAACCGAACCTGAGGGAAGGGCAGGGATGGAGTTAGGGAGGCAGGGCTGGGGAAGTGAGAGATAGAGAGCGAGAGCCAGGAGGTACACACACACACACACACACTCGATAGGGTACATTTTTCCACTTCAACTCTGACATCAGCTCTGATGTAGGCTAAAGGAGGATATACTAATTGTCATGGATGACAAACTGGGCTCTCCAGTGTGCTCAGTACTAAGCACTTGGAAGCTTTAGTATCTCAGTGTAATGCCTCCCAAAGAAGCCATAGGTCAAATATGACATCTTGCACCCAGGAAGCTCTTACCAACTACTGCCTCCAAAATAACGTGTGCTGTGAATGGAGACATATGGGACATAGGGTCTTGACTGGACTGTAGACTTTTGGAGGTAGGTCCTCAGGGAAACCTCTCTGCCCCCAAGACCGCAGCATCTAGTGTAAAACCCTGCACGTAGGAGAGACTTACAGAACAGGGCTTGCTTGCATCTTCAGGCAACGGCCAAGTGTCTGGCTTTGATCTCAAAGACTCCTGAGTCGAAATCTTAGCTCTGCCAATTATTCACCAGGAACCACGGGCAAGTGACTAATCCTCCTGCGCCACACAGCTCTTCGGCTCCGTGAAGCTAATGATATTTTACCTCACGGAGAAGTGACTGAGAGAGATAGCACGTACATTTCCAAAGGAGTGCCTCACACACAATAGGCACTAAGTAATGAGTGATGTGATTTTTTTTCTTTTGTTCCCTTTTTGGTTAACTTTTTAAGCTGGCGTCCAAATTGGAGAGTTTTGTTAGGAATGAGATAGTGTTACTTCGGAACAGCGTTCTCCATGTGGGCAAAGAGGCAAGCAGAAGGACTGTCAGTTCCAGGCCAGCCTGAGCTTCATGGTGACATCAGCAATAGAGAGCCCCAAACCAATACAAACAAAAACATTCTCAATTCATAACCCCTAAGCCTAGAGAATATGTACTATTAAATTTTTGATCTTTCAAGAGACATAATGCCAAATTTTTGCCTTGTAGAAAGATTACATTTTTTAAAATCAGCTTTCAGTTAAAATTCATCTGACTTAGAATACTTCCCATGTAGTACAGAACTGTGTCACTAAAACATGAACCCAGGATATGTCCCCAACACAAGACAAGCCCCCCCCCCTTTTTTTTTGGTTTTTCGAGACAGGGTTTCTCTGTGGTTTTGGAGCCTGTCCTGGAACTAGCTCTTGTAGACCAGGCTGGTCTCGAACTCACAGAGATCCGCCTGCCTCTGCCTTACAAGTGCTGGGATTAAAGGTGTGCGCCACCACCGTCCGGCTCAATTCCCCCTTTTTTTGGTTTGATTTGTTTTTCACAGAGGATACCTTTCTGAATATGAAAACTGTGGGTCGAGGCACGGACTATGGGCAATGAGAGATGCTGCTAGCTGGCTAAGGAGAGAGAGGGGGGTTCTGGATATTCAATCGGGAACAAGTCTGGGGGCAGTTAATTTTGAAAAGACAATGCGTGTATCATGAGGGTAGTACTAGAGGCCTGGATGTGAGAAGAACTGGAAGGAAGACAAAGAAGCTGAGTTGAGAGGATCCCAGTTAGAGGCCATCCTGAACTACACAGTGAGTTTCAGGCCATTCTGGGCTAGTGTGTGAAACTCTATCTCAGACAGACAGGCTGGCTATGAAGGTGCATGCCTGTAACCCCAGCATTTCATAGGTAGAAATAGGAGGAGCAGGCATTCAAGGCTCTCAGAAAAACAAAATCCAGAGGGAAAGGTGGAGAGGGGCAGGGGAAGTTTTGTCTGGGCAACAGAAATTAAAGGAAATACGGGCGCTATAGAGAGGCTCAGCAGGTAAATGCACTTGCTGCCAACACCTGCCTGAAAACCGAGTTCAATCTCCAGACAGAATCTATGAAATAGAAGGACAGAGACAACTTTGAAATGTTGCTCTCTGGCATCTACACGACCACTGTGGCCACTGCCCCCCCCCCATCATTGCATTAGATAGATCAGACAAAGGAGAAAGGAAAACTAGGGGAAGGAACCAGCCTTGAGAGAAAAGGGAAGGTCCTTAGGGCATGGACTTAAAGCTGGTAACCAAAAGGATATCCATCAATTTAAATCAACAGAAGAACAAAATGATCAAAGATTTAGCTGTAGAGGAGAAGGAGTGGGACCCAGACAGGATGGGTTGGTGGTGGGGTGGAGATGGCAGGACTGTCTAGTGAGACTGGAAATGGCGAGAGTGGGCAAGCACTGATGATTGGTAGGCTCTGTCCTTTTTCTGTATTCAAGAGAAGTGGAGAGCCATCTCAAAGGGAGGAGAGGGCTCTTCCTAAAGTCAGCTTGAGGTGGTTATGCAATATCCATATAAAGATGACCTTCAGGTAACTGGGAGACATCACCTTGAGGGAGTGTGTGGAGGCAAAGAAGACTCAGGAGAATGTGTTCCAAAGAAAGGATGAGCTCCTTTGGGAGGCTACAAGTTTGCTAATGAAGTCTAGTGCTAAAATTCTGAAGAATGGTAAAGGATCAGCCTATGCCTAATAGTTCATTAAAAAGCTAATGTCTGGAGCAGAGAAAAATGTAAACCTCAATAAAAAATTAATACAATGTAAAATAAAAAGCTAATGTCTACATGGTGAATAAATGAAATAAATCAAATCCCCAAAGAAAACGGTGAGAGGTGACAACTTACCTGCCTGAAAACAGAGCGCTACATAGGGCCAGGAAGAGAAAGGTAGACCAGAAAGCCTTTAATCCCAGGACTCAAGAGGCAGAGGCAGGCAGATCTCTGTGAGTTCGAGGCCAGTATAGTACACAGAGCAAGTTCCAGGACAGCCAAGGCTACACAAGAAACCCTATCTCAAAAACCAAACCAAAACAACGAGGGGGGGGGATAAAGAGAAAGAAGCAATACCTGTAATGACAGTTACCATAACTACCGCACAGGTTCTAGGTGGAATTAAACGAACATGTACCCTTTGCACCTGCGCAGTCATGGAACAATACCTAACAGCTAAAACCAAGCAATTGTTTGCCCATTATTATAAATGGATCCAACTCCCTAAGTTCTTGGTTTGAATCTGTTTTAGTTACATTTCTCATTGCTATGATGAAATACTTGACACAAAAGCAACTGAAAGGAACTTCTATTTTGACACACAGTTTGGGAGGCAGAGTCCATCGTCACAGGGAGGCCGCAGCAATGGGAACCACTACTAGCTGTGGTGTTGGAACCTTGCTCACATCTGGCCAGATGAGGAAGCAGACAGTGCTTTTCCTCTTCCGATTCAGCCCAGGACCCCAGCCCCGGAACGGTACTGCCCACCTTCAGAGTGAATCTTCCCTCTTTGGTCTCATGCTCTTCTGAAATCTTTTCACAGACACACCCAAAAGAGCGCCTCACTGGTGTTGCTCACAGGGTTTACTAATCCAATCAAGCTGGAAAGCAAAGTTAACCACTAAGAAGCCAACCTCTAAGCCTCATAGTGGTGCACACTTTAAACCCAGCACTCTGGAGGCAGAGGCAGGTGGATCTCTGTTGAGGCTAGCCTGGTCTATGTAGTGAGTTCCAGGATAGTCAGGACAGCGAGACACTGTCCGGAAAAACAAAACAAAAACAACAAAACAAAACCCCTACATTTACTAATAACTGAATGTTTGGGCAAATGCCACCGATTATCTTAGTTTCCTCCCCAAAGGAAACTGGACATAATATACCTACCTGGGTTTGAGGGTGTTGTGACATAAGACACTTGAAAAAACTTGGGAAACACTGTATGAATAAATGAAATTTTTATAGTCTCTCCAGCCTACAATAAAAACCTAAAAGTTGCCAGGCGGTGGTGGCGCACACCTTTAATCTCGGGAGGCCAAGTCAGGTGGACTTCCATGAGTTCAAGGCCAGCCTGGTCTACAAGAGCTAGTTCCAGGACAGCAAGGACTGTTACACAGAGAAACCTAATTAAAAGGCTAACTCAGATACTTGCTAGATAGGCAATGTGTTTAGTGCTTTACATATATCTCATCCAATCTTCAAAACAACTTTAAGAGGTCGAATACTGTTATTATTCCCGTTTTACAGACAAGAGACATCTCAGGGAAAGGAAGCCTGTGATTTATCCAGTCAAGCAGTGAGCCAACAAGATTCCAAAAAGGCCCATTCTTGTGAAAAGTGGATTGTGTAGACGTGGGGGAATCGGTTAGCAGTGGTGTAAATGACTGACCTTGTATAACTGTCGGATTTACCTACAGAACAGTCCAGACTCTGGCAGAGGTTGATGGATAATGACTGATTAATAAGGTAAATGGAGGAAATCACTGGGCTTTTATTCTACGTTTATCAAAGTAAACAAGCGCAAACAAACAAAAACAACGATCCTGGCTTCGTGGCTCAAGTCTCTAAAATTCCAGCATTCTGAAGGCCGGAGGCAGGAGAAATCACCGCGAGTCCACGGTTGGCTAGCCTGGGCTACAGTTAGACCAGAAAAGAAAGAACTAGGGAAAACAATTTACACTTGGTTCCTTCTACACGACAGGAACCAACAGGCGGAGGCTGTCAGCTCTGCGCAGCCTCAAAGGGGTGTGATTGCTGCCAATGTCCCTCCGCCTGGGTCTCCTGCTGAAGCTGGGTTTTGCTAACTTTCTGACTCATGGTCTAGGCTAGCCGAGGATCCAGCCCGTGAGGCGTCTCCCTTTCGGGTCGTCCTTCGCTTTCCTGGACAGCAGATGGGGACAGACCACGTACCCGCCTCCGGCGCGTGGGCGCACCGGCAACGCCTCCTCCCCGCCTCCTGCGGTCTTCCCGCACCAAGTGACGGCGATGCCCCGCCCACCTCTCGCGTCACGGCACAATCCTTGAACTACGACTCCCAGAGGGCCGAGCGGCGGTGCGAGCTCGCTCCTCCATCCAACTACAAGTCCCAAGAGGCTTTACGCGACAGCGCCTTCTCCCACCGCGCAAGAACGGAACCGCGTTTGCTTTCCGGCTGGTCTCTAAGTGAGCATTGTGTGTGGTTGTGCTGTGGTCCTGTACGGACGCTTCTGTCACGTTTATTTAGCGCCTGTGGTTGTGCAGGTAAGGCTTAATTAAGGACTTCAGCTCACTTCTGCGAGGCCTGGGTAGATTTCATTGCTGGAGATAACTGCCACAAATGCTGAACCTGGAAGTGCGGTTCAGAATTAGAACTAGTAACTTACGTTTCTTTGGTAGATTGTAATTTACGGTGTTTTTTGTTTTGTTTTTCCTACTGTGATCGCTGTTACGCGAGGACGTGTAAGTTCCCACCGTATGATAGCTGAAGAGTTGGTTCAGGTGTAGATTGGACTATAGTAGCTACTAGGAGTCCCAGAGCCGGACGTGCAAATGTTTTCTTAGTCTGAACCCTGTGTCCTGTTCTTTGCACACTATTCAGAGTCTAGCTTCTTCTCGGCTAAGAGAGTTGGAGAGCGGGCATCTGTTATTTCTTTTCCAATAGAATGATGGAGTCGGTGATGGTGGCGCACGCCTTTAATCCCAGCACTTGGGAGGCGGGGTTCAAGGCCAGCCTGGTCTTCCCAGCCAGTTCAGAACAGAGCTACACAGAGGAACCCTGACTCGAAAAAAAAAAAAAAAAAAAGAAGAAGGAATGATGGAGAGAAACCAGTGCGGTCAAGTCTCTTGTTAACAAAATTTAACAAACTCTGTAGGGAGTATTCTCTGTGTAACCTAGTCATTCATTCACTCAGTGTTTTCTGTCGAGATGCCCTACTATTCTACCTACTAGAGATAGGGTAGCAAACAAAAATACCTCTTCTAGCTGTGGGGAGACTGAATGAAAACAAATACCCAGTTGTAGTGGCATTTCATTTGTATTTTAATAGATAAAGCTTGCCTGAAGATCAGAGAGTAAAACAACTCCACTGGTTAGCCTTACAGACCAGGCAGTGGTGACAGGCACCTTTAATACCAGTAGCCACATTAGTTGCCATAGAAACGAGGCGGTGCACGCCTTAATCCCAGCCCTAAAAGGGAATATAAAACAGGAGGAGGCAGCTCACAGACGCAGTCTCATTCTGAGATTATTGGAGGCAGGATCAGGATCGTCATCTCAGGTAAGAGCCAGTGGCTGGCTGTTTTGCTTTTCGGATCTTCAGGTTGAACCTGGATTCTCTCTGAGTTTTTATTCATTAGTCCTTGCCTCACCCAGTGAGTCGTAAGGCAATGAGAACTGTGCAGAAAAGATAAAGGGATGAAACGATTGGAAGATAATATTAATTATACATGCTTGGCCGATAGCTCAGGCTGTTACTAATTAGCTCTTACAACTTAACCTATTTCTATTAATCCATGTGCTGTCCCGGGGCTAGTAACATCTCTATTCCATTTTGTGTGTCCAACTCATTCTGCATCTGGCTAGGGACTGCTCTGACTCCGTCCTTCCTCTTCCCAGCATTCTCCTTCTGTCGGGCTGTCTTTCCCAATCTCTTTCTGCCCAGCTATCGGCCAGCTTTTTATTAACAATTATAGCAGTAGCCGGGCGGTGGTGGCGCACGCCTTTAATCCCAGCACTCGGGAGGCAGAGGCAGGCGGATCTCTGTGAGTTCGAGACCAGCCTGGTCTACAGCGCTCTAAAGCCACAGAGAAACCCTGTCTCGAAAAACAAAAAAAAAAAAAAAAAAAAAAACAAAAAAAACAACCCCAACCAATTATAGCAGTACATATTTACAGTGTAGAAAGATTGTACCACAGCAGTGGCCCGATGGATCTGATGTTTAATTTGGGTTCTAGGCATAGCAGCTACACAGGAAAGATGAGTGAAGAATCCAATGATGACAAGAAGCCAACGACTAAATTTGAACTGGAACGAGAAACAGAGCTTCGATTTGAGGTGGAGGCATCTCAGTCAGTTCAGCTGGAGTTGCTGGCTGGCATGGCAGAGATCTTTGGCACAGAGCTGACCAGAAACAAGAAATTCACCTTTGATGCTGGTGCCAAGGTGGCTGTTTTCACTTGGCATGGCTGTTCTCTGCAGTTGAGTGGCCGGACCGAGGTGGCTTATGTCTCTAAGGACACGCCCATGTTGCTTTACCTCAACACGCATACCGCCTTGGAGCAGATGCGGAGGCAGGCGGAAAAGGAAGAAGAGCGAGGCCCCCGCGTGATGGTTGTGGGCCCTACTGATGTGGGCAAGTCCACGGTGTGCCGGCTGCTCCTCAACTACGCAGTACGCTTGGGCCGCCGTCCTACGTATGTGGAGCTGGATGTGGGCCAGGGCTCTGTGTCCATCCCTGGAACCATGGGGGCCCTCTACATCGAGCGGCCCGCAGACGTGGAGGAAGGTTTCTCCATCCAGGCCCCTCTTGTGTATCATTTTGGCTCCACTACTCCTGGCACCAACATTAAGCTTTATAATAAGGTCAGTGCTGAAGCTAAGGTAGGATGAAGGGAAAACTTAAATCGGGGTAGGAAGTAGGGCATTTTGTTACTTAAAATAGAAGAAATTAGCCGTGTGGTTGTGGCGCTCGCCTTTAATCCCAGCACTCGGAGGCAGAGGTCTCTGAGTTTAAGGCCAGCCTGGTCTACAAGAGCTAGTTCCAGGACAGGCTCCAGAGCTACAGAGAAACAATAAATTTTCACCCTCAAACTTAATCACTTTGGATTTAGAAGAAATCTAAACCTAAGTCAGCTTCAACTTTTTTTTTCCCTTTAGAAAACCAAGCATTTTTTTTTTTATATTTAATTAGTTTATTTATTTGTGTTTTTCGAGGCAGGGTTTCCTCTAAGTAGCCTTATCTGTTCTGGAACTTGCTCAGTAGACCAGTCTGGCCTTGAACTCCGAGAGTGAGCTGCCTCTGCCTCCAGAGTGCTGGGATTAAAGGCGTTTGTCACCATCTCCCGGCTTTATTTTATTTTATTTGGTTTTAGGCTAGAGTCTTGTACTGAGACCCTGTCTCATAAGAGAAAGAAAGAAAGAAAGAAAGAAAGAAAGAAAGAAAGAAAGAAAGAAAGAAGAAAAGTGGGGAGAGGGGGGGCTTAGGATGTAGTTTCCTCACCACGCACATTTCAAGACTTGTGGTTGGGTTCCCAGTCCTGTACACAGGTACTAATTTCTCTAAAAAGGAACTGAAATAGATGGATTTGGGAACTGGAGAGATGGCTCGGTGAAGACAAGCCTTGGCTGCCCTTCCACAGGACCTGGGTTCAATTCCAGGGTCCAAGCACCCACATGACAGCCTGTAACTGTGTAACTTCAGTTCCAGGGAATCTGACACCCTCAGACAGACATTCATGCAGACAAAATACCAAACCAGTGCACATAAATTTGTCTGTGTTTTTATTTTATCTGTCTTGTGTTTTCATTTTGATCTTTTCCAGATTACGTCTCGTTTAGCCGACGTGTTCAACCAGCGGTGTGAGGTGAACAGAAGGGCTTCTGTGAGCGGCTGCGTCATCAACACCTGCGGCTGGGTCAAGGGCTCCGGGTACCAGGCCCTAGTGCACGCAGCTTCAGCCTTCGAGGTGGACGTGGTGGTGGTTCTGGATCAAGAACGACTGTACAACGAACTGAAAAGGGACCTGCCTCATTTTGTTCGAACTGTGTTGCTTCCAAAATCAGGGGGTGTGGTAGAACGCTCCAAGGACTTCCGGCGGGAATGTAGGGATGAGCGCATCCGTGAGTATTTCTACGGATTCCGGGGCTGTTTCTATCCCCATGCCTTCAATGTCAAATTTTCTGATGTGAAAATCTACAAAGTTGGGGCACCTACCATCCCAGACTCCTGTTTACCTCTGGGCATGTCTCAGGAAGACAATCAGCTCAAGTTAGTACCTGTCACCCCTGGCAGAGATATGGTGCACCATCTCCTGAGTGTCAGTACGGCTGAGGGGACAGAGGAGAACCTTTCTGAGACAAGCGTGGCTGGGTTCATTGTGGTGACCAGTGTGGATCTGGAACACCAGGTGTTTACTGTGCTGTCTCCAGCCCCCCGCCCGCTGCCTAAGAACTTTCTTCTCATCATGGACATCCGGTTCATGGATCTCAAGTAGTGTTAGCAAGAGCCTCACTTTCTGGACCATGGAAATCTGGCCATCACCCAAGGCAGAGGGAATGAGATTTGGGGACCTTAAGGAGCCGACGAGGAACAACTCGTAGGAAGCACAGGCTCTGCCTCTGAAGACAACGGTAAGAGCCAGACTCCTGTACTCTGAATCAAAAGGAGAGACTACGAAAAGAAAATAACTATTTTTTTAAAGATCACCTAAGGTGCCACTTTAAATATTCCAAGACCCTGGATAATTCCATGTCTTCCACTGTGCTACCTACCATGAGGGGATTTTTGTTACTGCTTTCTGGTCCATATATAGTTCTGGTTATAACCAGATGAAAGTGAGATAAAGTTCAAACTTGAAAATAATTATTTTAATAAATATCATTGCCATATTGTAAGTTGTTGTGATTCTTTTTTAATTTCATTTTTCTACCGAAGCATTATAGAAACTATAGGAAGGATTTATTGCTAAAGCGTTGTGAGGAGGAGAAACCCAAGAACCTACTTGTGAGCTGAGCATGTTTGTTTGTTTGTTTGTTTATTTTTTTGAGACACAGTTTTCTTGTGTACCCTTGCTTGTCCTGAAACTCACTCTAGACCAGGCTGGCCTCAGACTCATAGAGATGGAGCCTGCTTCTACTTCCTGAGTGCTGGTGATAAAGGTGTGTGCCACCACGCCTACCTGCCAAGCATGTTTTTATGATGTTTCCCTCTTGCTTCACACTTAGATGGTAAACCTGTTTCCAGTGCTGGGTGTACTCTGAGATTCGAGACTGGCAATAATCTTGGGATGGTTTCAGCTCTATTTCCTATAGATAGCCCAATGCCTTTAAAAAAAATTACGTATGAGTGCTCTGTCTGCATGCCTACATGCTAGACAAGAGCATCAAGGCATCCAATTTTTAAAAATTTATTATTTATGTATGCTGAGCTGTCTGCACTCCTACCTGCCAGAAGAGGGCATCAGACCCCATTTTAGTTGGTTGTGAGCTACAATGTAGGTACTGGAAATTGAACTCAGGACCTCTGGAAGAGCAGAGCTCTTAACTGCTGAGCCATCTCTCCATCTCCCAGTCATTACCTTTTTGTTAAGCTATCCTTCCTGTTGTCTGTTTGTCTAGAATCAAGTTCCTGTGTTCAAATGTACTAAAGATTTTGGGTATAAAGCTGGGCAATGCATACAATGTTCTGCCTGCATGTATGCTTGCAGGCCAGAAGAGGGCACCAGATCTCACTACTGATAGTTGTGAGCCACCATGGGGTTGTTGTTAATTGAACTCAGGATCTCCAGAAGAGCAGCCAGAGCTCTTGATCTCTGAGCCTCTCTCCAGCCCTATCCCCCAATTCTTTACTGTGCACATGTGTACGCATTAGAAACTTCCAAGTGGGGAACAAAATAAAGTTTTATGAAACTTGCAGCAAAAGAATAAAAAAGGCAAGTCAGATACAGAAGCTTAAATTTGGGCATATGGGACAGTCAGGAAGGGCCCTTTCTGAGAGTACATCCCCAGAAGACCTGGAAAAGTTAAACGGCACTTATGCAAAAGTTTCCTCAGAGAGGAAACTACAAAATCCTAAAAAAGAAAACTGAGCTTAGTGAAGGAGAAAGCAGTGTTGTTGGGTGTAATGAACCAAACAAAGTAAAGGTGAGGCTGGAGGGAGCTGGAGAGACAGAGAAAGTGCTCATGAATCCGAGTCAAGCAGACTACCCATCCACAGCAGCAGGAGACACAGGACTAGGGCCATTCAGCCAAGCAACGATGCAGGGTACTTCACACTCGACAGACTTCCTTCCGGCATCGTCATACTTGGTTTTGGTTGATTTTCCTACTGCTTACTTCCCTGTCCTCTGTCCCTGTCTGCCTCCAGGATCACCCCCCCAACACGTTTTTTAACCCAGTCTTCATTTTGAAGATTGCCCTGTGGAGAATTTACTACAGGGGGCAGGTCTCTGGAGAAGCCAGGGACCAATGGGGTGTTTTCCTGTCGGTATCAAGGTGTGACTCGGTGGGGGGCAGAATGATGGCTGCAGATGAGGGGAGTGTGACCCTCTGTGCTTGGGGATATTTGAACGTCCAATGGCTAGGACTTGCTGGTGAGAGTGAGGATTAGAAAATGGGATCGAGGAGGATGACTCGTGGTAGGGTCTGTGTGTGTGTGTGTGTTTCATTTTATGTGTATGAATATTTTGCTTGTGAGGTGACTGGGGAGGTCAGAACAGGGTGTCAGATCCTGACCTGAAATTTAGCCTGTGAGTGCTTTCTGGGTGCTGGGAATCTCTGTAACAGCTCTGCCAGTCCTGGAACTCACTCTGTAGACCAGGCTGGCCTTGAACTCAGAGATCAACCTGCCTCTGCCTTCTAAGTGCTGGGATTAAACATATGCCTGACCATTTAGTGCTCTTGACTGCTGAATGCATGTGTGCACTGTTGAGACAAGGATCACTCTCAGACTCAGTGTGCAGCCTGCAGAATTCCTCCACAGTACATGTGCTGGAGTTACTACATGTGCCACCATATCTGGCTTAGATAAGTTTTTAAACAATTTATGTCTTATGTATGAATGCCTTGCAAGTATACCTGCATCCCAGAAGAGGGCATCAGATCCTATTATAGATGGTTGTGAGCTACCATGTGGTGGCTAGGAATTGAACTCAGACTTTCTGGAAAAGCAGTCAGTGCTCTTAACTGCTGAGCCATCTCTCCAGCTCCATAAAAATTTTTAAATTTTTTAACTATTTTTTAATTAATTAATTATTAATTTTGAGACAGGGTTTCTCTGTGTAACAGTCCAGGCTGTCCTGGAACTCTTTGTAGACCAGGCAGGCCTCCAATTTACTGAGATCTGCTTGCTAGCTAACTCAGCCTCCTGACTCAAGGTTAATTTTATTAGCACAAATGCAAACTCGGGGATCACAGTGTGATCGAATATCTCCCAACATACAGAAAGTATTTTAAGCACTGTAATTTAGTAATTTACGTGCTGTGAAGATGGAAATGAGGAACAAGAGATGGAGGTAAGAGGCCAAAAAGGGCTGGGATGCAGTTCTAGGGGCACAGCTTCTGCTCAGCGGCATAAGGCTTTGGATTCCACTCTCAGCACTGGAAAAAGAAACAGGCTGGTGATGTGTGGGTGGGGCAGAACGTGAAGCATACTGGGAACCAACCAAAGAAACCTCCCGGAAGCACTGATGTGGATCAAAACTGGCCTTGGAAAGCAGTCTTGGCATGGTGGGGGATAAACTTTCAAGGTACTGCACACGGAGGATGTTAGGTACAGACTTATCTTTCAAGAGTTGGCAAGACGGTTTAGCAGATAAAGGCACGGTTGCTAAACCTGACAGCCTGGAGAGAACTGACTCCCACAAGTTGTCCTCTGACCTCGATACCTGTTCTGTGTCACGTGTGTGCCTCTTCTACCTCACGAAAAGAAGGAAGAAAGTATGCAGTGAAGGGAAAAGGATCCAGAGAACAAAGAGAAGGACTGTCTTTTTGTTGGAGAGAGGCTGCTTGCTGGTTCCCAGCTCCTCTCCACTTGTTCTCCCCAGCCGCCCAGAACTGAAATAATCACACAGAAACTATTAACTAAATTACTGCTTTGCCCATTAGCTCTAACTTCTTATTGGCTAACTCTTACATATTAATTTAATCCATTTTTATTAATTTGTGTATTGCCACGTGGCTGTGGCTTACCAGGTAAAGTTTGGGCATCTGTCTCCAGTGGGGCTCCATTGCTTCTCTGACTCCACCTTCTCTCTCATTCAGCGTAGTTTTCCCTGCCTAGCTGTGTTCCTGTACAGCTCTGCTATAGGCACAAAGCAGTTACTTTATTTATCAATGGTAATCACAGCACACAGAGGGAAATCCTACACCATCGTTTGAAAGCTTACGTTTGGCAAGTATGCCAAGCATCCAACCCAGGGCCTTGCAAATGCTAAGCCCAAATTCTGTCAGTGAGCTTCACCCCCAGCTCCAAAAAAATTATTTCAAGAGGACAAGGAGCGAAGATAGGATTTTAACATGAAGAAGTTAAAAAATGCAATCATTTTTACACTGCTGAAGGAAGGCATTCTTTGGAGCCTGTCCTGGAACTAGCTCTTGTAGACCAGGCTGGCCTCGAACTCAGAGATCAGAGTGCTGGGAATAAGGCATGTACCATTACCACACAAGGTGAAGGAAGGCATTCTTTTTGCTAAGTTAACCCTGGCACTGGCTTGCCATATACAGACATACGGAAACTCAGGTGAAGGGCATTTTGAAAAAGCATAGAAACGTGGCACGAGAGAAAGCACCAGGTATTTCTTGACATACTTGTCAAAAAGTAATTAATTTCAAATGTGATGATCTGGATAATATATTGTTCTGGTCTTCTTCTCCTCCTTCTTCTTCTTTTGAGACAGGGTTTCTCTGTATAGCCTAGTCTGTCCTGGAATTTGCCTATAGACCAGGCTGACCTTGAACACACAGTTTTTGTGTTACACCCTATGAAATGTGGGGTACACATTTTGTGATCTTGAGGAGAATGGAATCTCTGTTAATCCTTGGGACAGAGATTACGCTTTGCTAGTGCTCATCAGCTGAAACTGAGCTTAACAACCCAGCAGTCTAACGTCTCCAGAGATGCTAAGACATTCAGTACCTCTGGCTGGATGGTGGGATGCTTTTTCCATTTGGTGTGCCCTGGCCAACAGACATGATTGTTCGCCCAGGTTCTGAGTAGAAAAACTGAGCTGGCAGATGGGCCAGTGGGTGACAGTGCCTGCCAGGCAAGCCTGACTACTTGAGCGGCACATCTGGAAGCCAAGAGAGCCAACACCTGAAAGGTGTCTCACCCCACCCACCTTTTTTATATTGCTGAGGATCTGAAAAGTAGTCAACATGAACTGGAATCGGTTGTAATAAATGCTGAATTGAGAACAGTAGTAAAAACGGAGTACAAATGATAATATATACCACGTCAGAGAAGGAGATAGACTGGACTCTAAAGAACAAAGGTAGATTTGTGCATTAACTTGCGGCCTAAGGCTAAAGTGTCAAAGTTAAATCTGCAACATTTAAAGTCAACCCAGGGAGACAATGACAGAACTTGGAAACCACACTGGACACACGAGAGACCTTGGCTTCAGGGAAGTGGCGGGTGGGACTCCTTTTCCAAGGGCTGTTATGTAACAGAACGCCGGCCTGGAGCTGTAAGAGGAGAGCCCTATGGCAAAGCTACAGGGTCCGCAGCTGTCTCGGGCTAATTAGGGCAAAATGTAGTGCCTTGAGAGTCGGCCAGCAGCTCGCCAGGGACGAGAGCTGTTCTAGAAAGCCTTGCCTTTTCAGCCTGCTTTCTCAAAGTGGGTGAGGTCAAGGTAGGCGCCCATCCCTTGTGTAGCTGTGGCGGTGTCTATGGCTCGCACAGCGCGCTCTCCTCTCGTAGGGCTTCACTCCATCGCTAGGCACTATGGCTCCAGGGCCGGCAGCCGCGCTCCTTCATCTACCCCAGCCAAGCTGGCAGGACCCACGCCTTACATTGCTCTACTAATTCTGCCGCCTCCTCTCTCCACGTGCGAGTCTTAGCCCACGCCAGGCCATCACTCAGACATTTTGCCGGGGTGTGGGAACTGGCCACGCTGAAGACTTTTCGCCCACTGATTGTTTTAAATAAAGTTTTTCTCCAAAAAAAAAAAAAAAGGTGGTAGTGGTGGCGGTGGTGGTGTCCTACCGAGGCCTCATACGATTGACCAATGAACGAAGAGGCAAGTCAGGAAGCCGGGAAAGGCCTACCGCTGACTGGCTGGCGTAGACGCTTGTCAGGACTGTACCATGCTAGCTCGGAGGAGGCTGATGAACTAAGAAAGGGCAGCGGCTTGTTCTTTTGAGTATTTTCGGGATGTACGAAGAATTCTTTTCTTAGGAGGTCTCCTTGGATACACTAGAATAGGAAGGCAGACAACAGAAGAGAGAGCGCTCGCCCGCCCGGCTCCCAGGTCCTCATCGGCCAGCCACGACGGCCTCCCGGGCGCGCTCCCGCGTCCCTACGTGCTAGCGGCGCCGTGCCCCGGCAGCCAATCAGAAGGCGAGGTCGCCGCGGTCGCCCGCGGTCGCGCGCACGCCGCCGGGCGGCGTCGGGGGCGGGGGGAGCGGGCGGGGGGAGTGGTGAATGGGAGAGTGGACGGGGGCGGGCGCGGCGGCGCGAGCCGCATGAATGAGAAGAACGTGCCCCGCGAGAGACGTCGCCCGCGCCCGCGCCGGGGAGCCAATGGGAATGCCGCAAGGCCCGGCGCCCCGAAGCTGAGGGCCACGGTCGCGCGCCGGCTCGGAGGCGAGCGGCGGCCGTCGGGAGCGCGCGGCGGCGGGGCGGGCGTGGAGCGTGCGGGGGCCGCGCGCTGCCTCTCAGAGGCCAGACGGCAGTGCTGGGAGGCGGCGGCGACGACGGCGACGGCTGTGGCGGCGGCGACCACGACGGCGGCCGGTGACGGGCACAGCACCGGGGGTGAGTCCCGGGGACGCTGGCCCCTGCGGAACCGGAAGTGCCGGGCTAGTGAGGTGGGAGGGGAGAGTGACCTCTAGGGAAGGGGGGACCGCGGAGGGGAGGAGGTTAAGGCCCTCGCCCTCCTCGGGCTCCGTGGGCCCCCGAAACGGACTGCCGCGGAGTCCGGAGAGCCGCGGCCACCGGGGCTCGGGACCGGTTGGTGCCGGGCTGCCCGGTTGCGGAGCCGCCGCCCCTTCCGTCCCCGGCCCGCGATTCTCTCCGGGCCGGCGGGCCCTGCCTGGTTTTCTGGCCCAGGGGTTTGTCAGCTCGGCTGCCGAGTGGGGACCGTATCCCGGTCCTTTTTCGCCGCTCCGTAGCTCAGGCCCCTGGCCCCACACTCTGCTGATACTTATTTTGGTCAGAGCTTCTTCCAGTGGTTACCTGTTCTTTCTCCCGTCCACCCGCTGCTTTTCCCAACCCCCCCACCGGCCAGGTGCTCCATGTCTCAAGTACTTTGTACTTTTTACAAGTGGGATCTTAAATGTGTTTGACAGTATTTTATCTGTAGGAGTCTTATTCATAGACAGGTCTAAAGTTCCTCAACCACTTGGCCAAATGAAACCACTGAAATGAGAAGCTAGGAAGTGACTAAAGTTATTAGAAGCAGTCGTAGAATCACATACATGATCCATTGCAGGCCAGTTTTGGCCTCTTGGGTTTGCTTCCTGGTTAATGCCATCTTGTCCAGGGTAATCTGAGGTTTGCATCTCCATCCTTCGATCCCAGTACGTGTCTGCTCTCTATCAGACATCTCTTCTGTCTCTTGACAGCTTATAAATTCGCCTAATGTGTGTAAGAATCTGTCGACAGGTGCTTGGGTACCTGCCTCAGCCCGTGATGGCAATACTCTTAAACTTCGGCTGTGGTATTTGCCTCATAATTTATGTGCCTTCTTCTGTATGGCCTCTCCATTGCAGTAGATTCAAGTCTACTGTACTGTGCTATTATGCTTAGTTATTAGAACAGATAATACGTGTGCTGTCAGTGGTACTGCTCCTCAGGAACTGCTTATATTGAACCTTAACTAAAGCCTTCAAACTGCATATCCTAAGTTGTTTGTTTTATAAGATTTTTGTTGTTGTTTTGGGACAGGACCTCTCTACATAGCCTTGGCTGGCCTGGAACTCACTTTGTAGACCAAGCTGGCCTGAAACTCACTTTGTAGACCAAGCTGGCCTCGAACTCAGAGGGCTGCCCGCTTTTGCCTCGTAGTGCTGGGATTGAAGGTGTGGGCTACCACACCCGGCTCCGTGTTTGTTTTATACTACGTATTTTCACTCCGCGATCCCCCCCACCCAGTCAGCGTGTGTCATACACATTCTTGTGCACGTGACTGAGCCCTCTGTGGATCCACAGAGCGTGACTGATGAACCACACTCACCCTTCCGGTTTCGTGCCTTCTCTTTCTGCACCACATCCCTTTGCTGGAACTTGATGTGCTCTTATTTATACCTAATCCATTATTTTATCTTGTCCCTTCTAATATCTTAACATTTCAGATGACGGTCTCATTCATATCTCAGTATGTGGTTCCAAAACTGCATGGCCTTCCATGACTGCTGTACCATGGCAGTATTAGTCTGTGTGGCTTTTATTGTGTAGTGGGATCTGTAGCAGTACAGGGTTCAAACTGATGAACTAACTTTACATAAAATTTAAGTAATGTAATTTTCCTTTGGAGTTTTGAGGAAAACATTTTTTTTTTAAGATTTATTTATTAATTATGTATACAGCGTTCTGCCTGCATGTACACCTGCAGGCCAGAAGAGGGCACCAGGTATCATTACAGATGGTTGTGAGCCACCATGTGGTTGCTGGGAATTGAACTCAGGACCTCTGGAAGAGCAGTCAATGTTCTTAACCTCTGAGCCATCTCTCCAGCCCCCGAGGAGAACATTTTAATAGTACTGTACAGATCAAGAATTTTTCTTGTTCCAGTTAATAATGATACTTGGGCCTAAATTCAGCAAACAGAAATAATCATAAAATCAGGACTAAATAGGATCTGGTTTATTTATTTATTTATTATGTATACAATATTATGTCTGTGTGTATGTCTGCAGGTCAGAAGAGGGCACCAGACCCCATTACAGATGGTTGTGAGCCACCATGTGGTTGCTGGGAATTGAACTCAGGACCTTTGGAAGAGCAGGCAATGCTCTTAACCTCTGAGCCATCTCTCCAGCCCCCTAGGATCTTGTTTTTAGGACCATGAGAACTTATTATAATCTTTGGGTTTTCATTCTAATGTTGCTTGCCTGCTCCCCCCCCCCCTTTTTTTTTGTTTTAAACTAAGCCTTACTATGTAGCCCTGGCTGGCTTGTAAGGTATACATACCAGAGTGGTTTGGATTCTCAGAGCGATCCACCTGCATCTGCCTTCTGAGTACTGAGATTAATGGTGTTCACCACCATTCCTTTGCCTTCTGAGTTGTAGATAAGAAAAGCAGTTATAAATCTCAGGACATATTTGATATTTTTAATCGCTGCTGTTGGTATCAGGTAGTATAACACTTGAGCAATAGCGCTGCTTCTTTCACTTAAAGTTTTTTTGTTTTGTTTTGTTTTTTGAGACAGGGTTTCTTTGTAGTTATCAAGCCTGTCCTGGAACTAGCTCTTGTAGACCATGCTGGCCTCGAACTCAGAGATCCGCCTGCCTCTGCCTCCTGAGTGCTGTGGTTAAAGGCCTGAGCCACTACCGCCTGGCTAAAATTCTGACTTAAGCAAAAATCTTGGTCTGTCGATCCTAAGTTATCATTAGGCATATGGTGTGGTAGAAAGGGTTTATGTCAGCATAACCCTTATGTCTTGGGTTCTGAACCTGGCTATCCAGGTGATTCAGTGGAAATGGCTTCAGGCCTTCTCTAGCCTTCAATTTTACGGAATAGGATAAGGGACTCTGTCACCAGATAATGTGGGTAAAGTGCTTTGAGATCACAGATGAAAGCATCCTGTAGAATTAAGGTGCCGGTGTTGTGTTGTTACTGTGACCAACAGAAATAATTGCTACTCTAATCATACTGGATTATGAGCAGCTTAGTTTGCCTCCTAATAGGCCTGTGTTAGGAGTTAAAAACTAGTGAATTTGGAAGAAAATGACCAATCCCTTTGTTGCGTTGAGTTTCTCATAGAGAATATTTCGTCTCTTGGTGCGAGATCGTTTCTTACCCAGGACCCATAGATGATTACAAAAGGCCAAAAATTGAACTTCTGCTTATGTGGTGTTGTCACTAAAAGGCATAAGCATAGAGAGACGCAAAAAGGAAATGATAGTTGCTGTCCTATTTTTAAGCTTCCTTTCTTCATTGTGGGAATAAATATTCTCTTTGTCCGAAGAGAAATATGTTTAGTAGTGCCCTTCACTTCTGTGCCCTTGTTTGTTTTTAGACTTTATATTCTTGGTATGCAATGTTACTGTACTTTAGTCAGGAGAGATGGGCTTCTAAGAGCGAGTCCTTGGATGACCTTAGGGCAGATAAAACTAGGTTCTCCTTCTTCCAAACAGAGTAGCCCTTAAAAAGGTGAAGGACTCTGAATATATTTTCTTTCCATTTAGAGTTCCTATCCACATACATAGAAGTGAAGTCTTTCTTACAAAAGGCACTTTTTAGTAGTTGCTTGTGGGGCTTTAGCCTTGGGGTTCTTAAGAAATACCATGAAAGAATTTCTTTGATAAAAATATTTGGTTTTCTCCAGGTAAAGCACCATATCCCAGTTAAATTCTGCATCAAGGAAGCCCAAGATTGAAGACAAAGATCAGAGGCACTGACTAACCTGGAAACAGGGACATCTTTGGAACTTTCTCTACAGTAATCTTTCAAACTGTCACCAGGTGAAATCGGTTTCATGTTACTCTGCTTATTGAAAGAACATGGCTTCAAGGATTTTAAATTTCCTTTTAGTTTTTCATGAACTCTCTGGGAAAAGAAGCCCTTAAAGGGCTTGGGAATAAGAAGAAGAGATTGAAAACGGACAATACCGCTGTTTTTCTCCCCCTTCAAAGAAAAGGATTTACAAGTCAACCCTGTAACAGCTGTTGTCCAGCTTCGGCCACCAGGAGAGAAGTAAATAAAATACAGTCACCATTGCCAGACAGCGCTGGTGTGAGAGTGGTGCCGAGGAGACTGCCGAAAGGGACAAGGACTGCCGCGAAAGATCGGCTTTCTTCAAAGCTGAAGGGACCCCAAGTTCCTTCTGGGATTAAAATAGAATCGTAGTGCACGCCTCTTAGGTGGAAGTGTGGTGTTGTGGAGGGGCTCTCGTATCTCCCCAGAAGAGCTAAAGCTTCCTGCCCCTTCTTTTTGAAGACCTGCCTCCATCCATGAGCTTCACCTTGATCTGCTTGGCTCTCCATGTTTTCCACCTGCAGCTGTTTGCCTGCATACAGCCTACTGTTTGTCTTCAAGTTTTAAGTTGTACAAGTTGTGCTTCTTAGTCTCCTTTTCTGCTTTATTCTGGGGAGGTGTTATTGATCATTTGAAATCACCTTTCCCCCTCCCATGTGCTTTCCTTCATTTGCGATCTCTTGACCTTTATTTTTGTTTGGGAGGGGGAAGGGTGATAATTTTGCATTTTTCTGTTTTCCCCAGTTTCTTTCCTCTCTGTTTCCCTCATCCCATTTTCTTGTCTGTTCTGCCGCTGTGTGGGCCTGGGCTATGCGGCAGGGCACATCTTTCATCAGAGCTCCAACATGCCCGCAGAGTCTGGAAAGAGGTTCAAACCCAGCAAGTATGTACCGGTCTCAGCAGCCGCCATATTCCTAGTGGGAGCTACAACACTCTTCTTTGCCTTTACGTGAGTTTTCTCCATCAGTGGCACATGGGAGTGGGAGGGCCATGCCATGGAAAGTGAAGACTGTTGTTTCTTAGTTTCATAGTTATTCAGAAGGCCAGTACTCTATTGGTATTTCCTACTTCCCTCTCCTTCCTGTCCTTTGGACTCATAGATGTTTTCATGATTTCCTATCCAGTTCCATCAGAGGTGATTTAAAGTAGGAGGGAAGACGGAAAACACCTTCAGAGAGGCTTGAAGTTTAAATGAGAGAAAGAGAATTGGATTAGACTTAAATCTTTTTTCCCTTTGTTTTTTTTTTGAGTCAGAGTATCTCTACAGAGCCCTGGCTATCCTAGAACTTGCTATGTGGAACAGACTGGCCTTGAACTCAAATAGAACTTCCTGTCTCTGCCTTTCAAGTGCGGGGATCACCAGGCTGTGCTGACTTAAGTCTTTTCAAATAGTCATACCTGGGATGTCTGAGCCATATACTAGAGATTGTGGAACCTGAGTACCTCAGAGAGGTTTTTCTTTTTCTTTTTGCTGGCCTGGAGTTCCCTACGTAGATCAGTTGACTTCAAATTTGTGTTGATATTTCCTCTGCCTCCTGAATTCTGTCTGGGGTTTTAGACTTTTCTTTTAATATTTATTTATTTATTGAGGCTGGCCTTGAACTCCACCTGGGTGGTGTGCCACCACCGCCTGGCCTGTAGATGTGTTTTTACCATGCTATGCCGTAATTGGTTTTGAGATTTGAGAATTTTGAGACATGATCTTCCTGCCTTGGCCTTCTGAGCACTGTGAGAATTGATTTAAGTTATGCTAATGAGATAGTTTTGGTTTATAGTGTAACCAGGATGCTTTTCTCTTTACTTCTAAGAGCTAAGGCCTGGAGACAGGAAAGACTGTGCTTTATTTAGGAAGAAAGAACTAGGAGAGTTGTTTGCATTAGTTTCCACTGAAAGGAGTTGGAGTTTTTGTGCTCATTAGTTCTGATGGGAAAGGTAGTTGGCATTCAAAGATACCTACCTCACTTAGAGCAAATACACTTGTTTTACTGGAAGAGACTGATTTTCCCCTTTTCCTGTCCCCAGTGTGGTAGCTGTGGCCACCTAGCCAGTCTATTTTCTGTTAGGAATTTGTAATGAGCCTGTACTAGCCTTCTGAGCTTTATACTGTTGACTCACCTCTTGGAGTGGTCTCTTTTTTTGTGTAACTTGTTTGCTGCCTTTAATATGTTGAGTAGCAGAAGGAGGGATGCTTCTTTGGTATCAGAACGTGCTCTGATTTTTTGCTGTTTTGGTGTAAGCAGACTCAAACCTGTAGCCTACCTTTGTGCTTTAGTAACAGTTGTGCTGGGTCAGGAGAGGTCCGTGACTGGATCAGGCTCATACCTTTAGGCCTACCTAATGGGAATGCCCATTTCCCTTTGGGAGTCAAGCTCTTGGAGTAGCTATTCAGCGGAGTAAGTGGTTTTTCTCTTTTAAACTGTTGTTGAGATCAGACATGCAGAATCCTTATTTTTAATTTGTTAATCTGGAACCATTGAAGTGCTTGGCTTGTTATACCAGTTTGTCCACAAAGAATTGTCCTGACAGGCATTGTCTTACTGATAGTTGAAGCTATTTAACCTACTTTTTCATCCCTTGGTGCCTGTTGAGTTGGGTCCCTCTTTATTTCATGTTGTCAGCTGCAGCAAAAGTTGTTTGTGGTGCTCCAGGGTCTTGTGTATGGTAGCTGGGTGTTTTGAACGCTAAACTCCATCCTTAGCTTGGGGGAAAAGTAGATGTTATTAACTCTATTTGGAATTTCTGTTTCTAAAACAAAGTTAAGAAAGCCTTAAATTGTAGATGAGAGCCCCCATCATTAATCTCTACAGAGTAAGTTAATGGGCTCCTGTTTCTCACCAAAGTCTCACATGTTCACCCTGTAGAGTCGAATCGTAAGCACTCTGTTGATTGTACTTTTATCACCTAACTGGATTTGTTTGTTTTTGGTGCCCTCAGAGGCCAGAAAGGGTGTTGGATACCTAGGAGCCGGAGTTACATAGGTTTATGAGTGCCATGTGGATGATGGGAATCCACAGTTATGGAAGACCAATAGCTTTAATCATTGGGCTGTCTGCATCCCCACCACCTAGCTCTTGCTACCTCTGAAAGTCTTCTCTCTTTTCCATCTGACTCAGGTGTCTCCTCTGTAAGCTCACTTTTGAGCCATTCTTTGTTTTTGTTTTTTTCCTTTTTTTTCCAAGACAGGGTTTCGCTGATTTTGGAACCTGTCCTGGAACTAGCTCTTGTAGACCAGGCTGACTTCGAACTCAACAGAGCTCTGCCTGCCTCTGCCTTCCGAGTGCTGGGATTAAAGGTGTGTGCCACCCCTGCCTGTCTGAGGCACCATTCTTAAGAATGGGCTTTTTTGCACTCCCCCTTTGAGATTCAGTTCCTTGGATAGTTTTAAAACTATGTGCCATGTGCAAAAGAGTTCATGGCTTCGAATGGAGAGGTAAAGAAGGCTCTTTTTGAGCGCACTTCCGTGGGGTCATAAATCTTTACTGCTATGTCACCTGCCTGTTCTTTTCACTAGGTTTCAAGTGGCTCTTACATCAGTCCAGGTCCCAGGTGATAATTACTCTGGGACCTGGAGGACTGGGAGCAGGAGGAAGAGTTCCTTTCAGCTGGCAGACATAATTAGTGGAGGCATGTAGGCTTCAGCTAATTAGGAACAATTTACCCTCCGTGCTGCTTTGTTAAGTAGGGAAAGCTATGAACAGAAATTACCAGTTAGGTCTGGTCATCAAAGAAATAATGATGCTTTTCTGCTCCAGAGAAGTCTGCAAAGAGTAGTTGAGGTTCTACGTAAAGCTGATCCTCTAACTTCATTTGTTCAGACAGGAGTGGCAAATATCCTGCCTTAATTCATTTCTCTCTTCGGGTAGGAGAGTATCTGCTTAAGTAAACACACCCTTTCCTGGTTGGGTACTAGAATTTGCATCTAAGATAACGCATCTGGGTCCCATCTGTCGTAGTTTAATACTTTTTGTTGTTTGTTTATCGAGACAGGGTTTCTCTGTAACCCTGGCTGTCCTGGAACTCACTCTGTAGACCAGGTTGGCCTCAAACTCAGAGATCCACCTTCCTCTGTCTCCTGAGTGCTGTGACTAAAGGCATATACCACCACCGGCCAGCTGTTTTTGGTTTTTTTTTTTTTTTGGTTTTTCGAGACAGGGTTTCTCTGTGGTTTTGGAGCCTGTACTGGAACTAGCTCTTGTAGACCAGGCTGGTCTCGAACTCACAGAGATCCGCCTGCCTCTGCCTCCCAAGTGCTGGGATTAAAGGTGTGCGCCACCACCGTCCGGCCTGTTTTTGGTTTTTTTGTTTTGTTTTGTTTTGTTTTCTAAGACAAATCCTCACTATGTAGCCCTGGTTGGTTTGGAACTCATTGTGTAGATTAGGCTGACCTCAGATTTATAGACATCTGCCTGTCTTTGCTTTCTGAGTATTGGGATTAAAGGTGGGTATCACCATGCCTGGCTTTGTAGGTCAGGAGACTGAGTTTGATACTTTGTTAATGTTTCTGGATCTCAGTTTTTCCTTCTGTCTATAAAGAAGTTGAACTGGAGCAGTTTATTTCAGCTGTAAACTTTCCTGGATGGCATCTAACATGGACTTTCAGTACATAAAACAAACAGTAGGAATGCTGTAATTCAGATGAGACGAATTTAATAAATCCAGCTGCTGGTGCTTCTGTCTTTACCGTCCCCAGGTGCCACAGAGCTCCTGGCAGCACTATGGGTATCCCTACATTATCTTCCCTAAAGTGTCCTCTGGTGCAGTCTCAACTTTCTGTTTCTTAAGTTGGGGAGAAGAGGTAGGGGATTTCTGTTTTTGGTAAAATAAAAAGCAGGTTAGAAATCCAGACACTTTTTAGAATCCTATCCATGGCACAGCTCACTTACTTTTAGTTCCAGCGTCAGGTCCCTTCCTACTTTTCTGTCTACAGATTTAGGCAACCTCTGTGGCTTTTTCTTCTCTTCCCTTTCGTTCCTGTGAAGGTGTCAGCACCTGATTTTAGTGGGAACAGTCTTGTGATCTGCGGAGGCTCATTGAGCAGTGGTTGCTCCTTTCCTTCCCACACGGTTTTCCTCATCTAGGAGTAAGTGCCCAGGTCCTACAGCACACATGGCTCAGCTTCTGGAAATCACAGGGTCTAGAAGTACAAAAGAGCACAGGTTTTAAGAGATACCTGTGAACCTGTCTGAGGACAAAATGTTTTCCCATGGAATTTTGAAGAAAGCATTCCTTGATGAAATTCTCAGCAGGAAATGGAACGTTCATTCCAGTCTTCTCATCAAGAAACACTGACGGTCAAGCAGTGAGCTAGGCTTGGGTGGAATGCATGGGCCTTGGCTGTAAGTGTGCTTGACTCTCTAGTGCCTCAGCTGGGGGGGATGGGATGATATTAAGCTTGCTAGTGGAGCTGGAGTGACAGCTGATGACAGTGATAATGTTTTCCCGTGTCTTCTGTTTGGTGAATCCTTAATGCTATATATGCTAGTTCAAGACTCGTAGCAGAGCATGCCATGTGTCTGTCTCAGCCTCTGGGTGGGAAAGAGAACAACCTGTCCCAAACAAAGACAAAAAGAGCAGAATTTAGCATCTTTACAGACATTCCCCTTCATTTTCATGTGTGTATTATGCAACTGAAGCAGCAAGCTTAAGAGTTTCCTGTGAACTGAGACAGGATTAAAATCTACAACCTGACTGGCTTTTTCTTTCTAGGAACTTAGCTTTTTCTTTTGTGTAGTAGAAAGAGCTAGAAAGGCTAGGGAAACAGGGTTTCAGGAGTGTGTACATTGAAGCCCCCACTTCCCTTTTTACTTGGCATTGAAAATAGGCATAATGAATGGGTGGGCAGAAGAACCTGTTCTACCTGGGGTGGTTTATGTCTGGGAATCCCATCAGTGAGTCAGCCTTCTGGGCTGCAGCCACTCCCTAAGCTCTGCGCTCTGTGATTATTACTTACAGAGTTCAGGACAAGTCCTGACTTCTCTCCTTAGCTCTGGCTGCACCTCTCTCCATCAAAGGCAGTCGATTCAAACAGACAATTGTGGTGGTCATCTTGGAATCTGGCGTAGTGCTAAGGCAGTGGAAAAGCTTTTTCTCAAGACGAGGAGAATATAGGCTGTGGCTGGCACAGTCTTTGCTCACAGACGGTTGAGTCCTGAGGCTAGCAGCGGTAGGTCTGTCAGTGTGGAAGGTACTGTTCATGAAGGGGTCAGACATGCTGCCAGTGTGGGAACGGCCTTTATTTGGCAGTCCACACACTCAGTTCCACGATTATACATTCACTGAGACGTGCTGTTAGAGATTGAGAGGTGAAGTTTGGCAGGATACAAAGAATTAGGTGATTTGTTTAAGTTGGAAATGAAACTGAAGAAAAGGAAGGATCTAGAAGACCGGGAGTTGAGGTAGGTATGGTGGCGCAGCCTGTAACTCAGGCACAGCCCGGTCACTCAGGAGGCTGAGCCAGGCAGGGATGCTAAGAGTTGTAAAGTTAGCGTCAAGGTGCATAGTAAGTTCTAGGCTAGAGTAGGCCACACAAAGAGGCCCTCTCTCAAAAAACAAAAACAGACTGGCGGGCTGGGGAGAAGAGACAGACTCACTGGACTCAGATGAGGGCTATGGTGGTCGGTTCTAAGGACCTCAGTGCCCTACAGTTAGCTTGTTCTCCTCTAATTATCTTCCAGGCTGGAGGAGTGAAGTGAGTCACCTTTCTCTTCCTCCTCAGGCGGAAACTGAAGGGACAGCTAAGTACCAGGGAGGGGCCCTGACCTGGGCGACTGGTTTTCAGTTTCTCTCCTTTCCTCGTAAGAAACCTAGGAAATAGGCTTTGCAGTAGGGTCCTGCAGGGACTCTTCCTTCTTAAACTCTGCTCCAACTCATGCCAAGATATGAGAAATCTTTTCTCAATCAAGAGTTCAGAGGAAGAAGCTTTATAGAGGACTTTGCGTGTTAATAGTGTGGGATTCTGGCTGAAGGGATGTTTTCACTTTGATATCTGTCTCTTATTTTGGTTTCCAATTCTGTGTAGCCCAATAAAGAGATGTAATGATTTTATTGATGTTTACTATCTGCAAAGCCTGGCACATAAATAGTATTTACTTTAAATTTTTAAATGGATGGCTGAATTTGAAAAACTAGATAGTGGAGAAAAAAAATTGTGTCTCATTGGTTTATTTATGTCTTACTACAAAGCTCACTGCTTCTAAATAGTCTTGGGTCACTACTTACAGTTGTGTTTTTAGTTTGAATGGGGACTGACCACCTTTCTTGACTCTTGAGAATTAGTATTCCAGACTTGAATGTTGTCTAATATCCTAGGCCTGTCTTTTTCTTCATCAAACTCTTCCTATCTTCTGACTGTCAGGGTAAAAGGGACAAGGACAGATGCTGTCCTGATTCTGGAGATTAAATTCTTGGCCACAAAGCAGATTAGGGTATTTAGCCACTGTCTTGTGGTGCGCAGGAAGTTCTCTCTGAGCTGAAATGGAAATAAGACCAAGACAGATAAAGTAAGGTTCAGAGCTGAAGTCTGAGCTCCTGGGGCACCAGCAGAGAAAGGCAGCCCTTCTATTAAGAGTTAGGTCCTGAAAGAAGATGAACTCAGACTTACATGAGCACTCCTCTTTTTTCCTTGGTGTCTAAAGCATGCCTCTTGATTTGAATGCCACGAATACTAGACAAGTATGCCCAGTTTTTCCCCCTGAAAGAGTTAGGATTTCTTTGATCTGAAGTTCTCTAATTTTTCCTCTCTTGTTCTTTGCTCTATCTTAGATGTCAGAAGTCTAATTCTTTGTCCTTTATGTTTTTATGGAATGCTTCACAAATTTGTATGTCATTCTTGCATAGAGGCCATAATCTAATATTATTTAAATTTTAGCACATGTGCTGCCAAAGTGAACACAGTTTTTGTCTGTAGAGCCCACGCTGACCTTGAACTGGCAGTTGTATGTGTTCAGGTGTGCACTAGTGTGCCTGACTTAATTTTTGTGTTCTGATAAACATTTTCATCTGTATTATTATTACTATTATTTTGGTTTTTCAAGACAGGGTTTCTCTGTAACAAGCCTGACTATCCTGGAATTCACTTTGTCGACCAGGCTGGCCTCGAACTTAGAGACCCACCTGCCTCAGCCTCCTGAGTGCTGGAACTAAAGGCATGTGCCACCACACCCAGCATTATATTATATTTTCAATTCTCAACCATTATAATTAGCCTCTAGATAGCTGACAGTGGAGAAACCTAACGTAGTTGAGATTGTTCCAAAGTTAACTGAAGATGGATGGGGAGCTAGAGAGGCAGGTGGAATCCACATTCTTTGGGCTATTGTGCAGGTCAGTAGGACATGGATCCAGAAACCGTAGGTTGCTCCAGAGACAAGAGTGTAGCTGATATTTATCTTACAGTCAATCCCTAGTTCTTGTGTATGGTTTGTAAGGAGATAAGGGTACATTGTAAAGTCTGTCCAGTTCATATTTCTGCTGGTATCAGAGTATCATTTTCTTTATTGTCTGCAGGTGTCCAGGACTGAGCCTGAATGTGTCACCTGCAGTGCCCATCTACAATGCAATTATGTTCCTCTTTGTGCTGGCCAACTTCAGCATGGCCACCTTTATGGACCCAGGAATTTTTCCCCGAGGTAAGATCTTCCTATGTCCTCATGTAAACTCCCTGTTATCATTAAAAATAGTTATTTGGGTAGATCTTGGATTGGAGGGTCTTAGGATTCTGGGATACTGTTAAGAGGAATATGTATCACACAATATTTAGTCATTTGGTTTACTTTGGGTCAGACCATTTTTATTTAAATTTTATTTAAGGTGTTTTAGTTTGATCATTATTTTTTCTCCTCCCCTAATTCCAAGATGTTTCTCATTTCCCTCCCTACCCAACTTCATGTTCTTTCCCTCTCAGAAACAAACAAACAACAACAAAGGAAAATCAATACAAACAAAATTTAACCTAAACAAAACTCACATAAAACAGAATCTGTATTGTGTTGGTCTGCTGCTGCTTCTGGACTTGATGCCCAGTGCCACTACATTGGAGAAACTGATTTTTTTCTTTCTCAGCAGGCATCAATTGGTTTTTATTAATTTATTTATTTACTTAGTTATTTTTCACATACAGTTCCAGTTTCCCCTCCTTCCTCTTCTGCTCCTTCCCTTTCCCCTACCCCTGCAGGAATCAATTGTAAATAGCATCTTTTTTTAAAGAAAAAATAAGTCTTTTTATTTATTATGTACCTGCACCCCAGAAGAGGGCACTAGATCTCATTATAGATAGTTGTGAGCCACCGTGTGGTTGTTAGGAATTGAACTCAGAACCTCTGGAAGAACAGTCAGTGCTCTTAACCGCTGAGCCATCTCTCCAGCCCCTGTAAATAGCATCTTGATTAAGGGTGGGACTTTGGTCTGCTTCTTTGATTTTTGTTATTCAGAAATTTACTCAGAGCTTGTAGGTTGAGTGATGTTAAGTCCAGTAATAATTACTATGAATTAGACAGTTCTGACAGTGTGGTACAAAGTACAGTGGAAGTATGGGTAAGGCTCTCTTGAGAACATTGACAGCAGTGCAGTTATGTCTAGAGAAGTTAGTGAAGTACTGCTAAGAATGGGTGAGAAGACTTTACCAACCAGAAGCCTGAGGAAGAGGAGGAGAGTTTCAGACAGAGGAAGCATACACAGAAGCTTGTGCCCATGGAATGTGACGTCATCAGGTTGGAGGATACAGTATATGGTCAGACCAGAAAAGAAACGCAGAGCCAAATTGTGAAGGACTTCATTTGCTACATGAGGCCTTTGGAAAATGTGCTGCTTCTGATCCCAAGGGGGTCTTTAATTTACAATAAAATAATTCTTTTGAGAGTGTACAGACAGCTCTTGGCTTTGGCCAAAAAGTAGATTCAACAGAATCATTTATGACAGCTTAATGGGGCAGAGCAAAGAGTGAAAAAACCTGCTGCTCCATTGCCCTGGGCATACTTGATCCCGTCTGAGCTCAGAAGCTAAGCGTGGCTAGGCCTGTGTAGTACCTATACGGATACTTCTGTTGTTTCAAGGGTCAGACCTTGGGAGATAAATTTAATGCTGAGTTTTATAAACTGAATGTTAAATAGGCTGTATATTTGCTTTTGTTTTTTTCCATGCTAGGGATTGAGCCCAGGCCTTGGACCAATCCCAGGCTCTAGATGTAGATAATGAGTCTGAAATACTCCCCACTACAGTTATCCAGCGGGCAGGAGTTAATACTGTGCTTTGGGAGTATGCAGCTGTGGCATGTGAAGTGGTAGGAGTAGGATAATGTAGAGACGTAGAGTGAGGTTAGGAAAGACATGAAGTAAGACCTGGTCAGTTCTGCCATTTTATTGTGGGTAAAGGAGAAAGAGGAGCCATTGAGGGAGGGACTGAACAAGGAGGAGGAGAAAAGTAAAAGCTAAGGAGAATCTGTCAGGTAACTGACTTCCTGGTAGTATATAGTGACTCAGAATCTCCCGTTTGGTTACTAAGAATTCATTTTTTTAAATAATTACTTCTATTTTTAAACAGGGTCTCACTCTGTAGCCCAGGTAGGCCTAATGAGTGCTGGAATTATAGGTGTAAGCCACTGTAATAACCAGCCGAAAAATTGATCTTAACAGTAGCTAAGTAGTGTGTTTATGTATGTCTAAGAAAAGGGTACAGCTGAATTACTGTTGTTTTAAGGCAGTGAATGGAAAATGAGGAAGCAGAGTCAACAAATACTAGATTTCCTCTTTTAAGAAGTAAGCAAAGAAAGCTGAAGATGGTGTCATATTTTAAGAGAAAAACAAACTTTTTATAAGACAAAAGACTACCATGTGGGTAGCATGAGGAAATAGAGCCAGAGAAGAGCAGGAAAAGCTGGAAGCATACTTTCCAGGTCACGTTGGAAGTCTAGTGGAGGGAGGACTAAAACAAGAACTGTCATGATCAAGTTCATGAGCAAGAAAGACCATGAGCTGACAAAAACTGTTACTAATGACATCTGATTTTCCTCACAAGTGCAAATTATTTTTCCAAGTGGTCTTGGGTTAGCAAGTGAGATGCAGTTTTCCTGAACTCGCTGTGCTCTGAAAGCTTGCCTCAGTGTTACTGATCATTTTTAGATTTTTGTGGGAGAAGGCACTTTGAGTCTCAAACGAAGGAAGGATGTTTTTATTGAGTCATTAGTGTTCGTTTCTCAGATATTCAGTGGCCTGCTATACAGAAATTTCCGATGACCATATGTGATAATCCTCTCCTCCCTCTTTCTGAGACAGGGTTTCTTTGTATAGCCCTGGCTGTACTTGAACTTCCTCTGTAGAGGAGGTCTGCTTCTGCCTTCCAACTGCTAGGATTAAAGGCTTGTGCCACCAATGCCCAGCTCAGAGAGAACGCTTACATTTTGGCATATTCCCTTTATTTTAAAAGTTTTTTGTTTTGTTTTCCTATATTGCTGAAGATCAAACCCAGGGACTTGCACATGTTAGGCAACAACTGTGTCACAGAGCTACATCCTTAAAGATTTTGCATATGAGCTTGGCATGATTGTATACCTTTAATCCCAGCTCTTGGGAGGCAGAGGCAGGCAGATTCCTATAGTTTCAGCCCCAGGGCTATGTAGTGAGACAAACTCCAAACTGTGTGTGTGTGTTTGTGTGTGTCTGTATGTTTGTTTATATATAGCATGTATCTACCAAAATGTCTTTCCATTCTGAGAATTGAGCCCAATAACTTGTGCATGGTGCACAAGAAATCTACTTGCTTTGGGATTAAAGCTATTCATCACCATGGCTAGCCAAAAACTTCATCTCCCCCCTTCCCCCCTTGAGACAGTGCTTTTTTGTGTTAACAGCAGCCTTGGCTGTCCTGGAACTTGTTTAGTAGACCAGACAGGCCTTGAAGTCACAGGGATCCACATGCCTGCAGAAAATTTCTCTCTCTCTCTCTCTCTATTTTTTTTTTTTTTTTTTTTTTTGGAGACAGGGTTTCTCTGGGTAGCCTCAGCTGTCCTGGACCTCACTATGTAGACCAGGCTGGCCTTGAACTCAGAGATCCACCTGCCTCTGTCTCCCAAGTGCTGGGATTAAAGGAATGAGCCACGATGCATGGCAAAATTTTTTAATAAAGAAGAATGTTTTTTCTTGCTAATCCTGATATTATAGAAAACCTTTTGCTCTTAACCATGCAGTATGTGAACTGTGGACTTACAAAATATGACATTCTATCTAGGTACTTAAGAAGTTAGGCTAGAGAGGTCGCTCAGTGGTTTTAAGTCTCTGCTCTGGCAGAGACCCTGACTGATTCCAGCACCCACAGCCCACAATTGTCCATGACTCTAGCACCGAGGCTCTAATAACACCCTCGTCTGGCACATGCACACACACAATAAGTCTTAAGGAGTTATGTTTTAAACATCCTTATGTTCCTAATACTTAATAGTTTGGGCACAGTTGTTTTTAAGTTGATTTTTCCCTCTTTTCAAGCTGAAGAGGATGAAGACAAAGAAGATGATTTCCGAGCTCCTCTTTACAAAACGGTGGAGATCAAGGGCATCCAGGTGCGCATGAAATGGTGTGCCACCTGCCGTTTCTACCGCCCTCCTAGATGTTCCCACTGCAGTGTCTGTGACAACTGTGTGGAGGTAAGAGCACCTGCTGTAGAATTATGTACAGTGTTCTGCCTGTATGCATGCCTGCAGGCCAGAGAGGGCACCAGCTCTCATTACTGATGGTTGTGAACCACCATGTGGTTGCTGGGAATTAACTCAGAACCTCTGGAAGAGCAGCCAGTGCTCTTAACTTCTGAGCCATCTGTCCAGTCCCTCTTTTTTCTTTTTTAATTAAAATTTCTATTATTTATGTGGTATGGGTATTTTTGCTTGAATGCATGTCTGTGTACTACGGTGCATATTGGAGGCCAGAAGAGGATGTCAGAACCATGGAAATGGAGTTATAGAAAAGCTGTGAACCTTTATGTAGGGAATTGAGCCTGGGTCCTCTGGAAGATCCCTCCAGCTTTCTTCTTTAAAAAGATTGGTTCTTGTGTATATGTGTACCTGGTGCCTGAGGAGGTGGCATTAGATCCTGAGGAACTAGAGTAAATGGATTTTCTTTGGGTTCCCAGCTTACGAAAAACAACAGAGAGACTTACTATTATGAAAACTTGACCTTAGTTTAGGCTTGTTTCTAACTAGCTCATAACTAAAATTAATACATTTCTATTCATCTATGTGCTGCCACATGGCTCGTAACCTCTCCTGAATGTCATGCTTCTCTGTGTCCAACTGGCTACTCTCCAACTCTCCCTTTCTTCTTCCCAGAGCTCTCTCTGTCCCTGGAAGTTCTGCCTGTACCTCCTGTCTAGCTATTGGCCATTTAGTTTTTTTTTTTCTTTTAAACCAGTCACAATTATATATCTTTACACAGTGTAATCAATTATCTCACAAAACATTAGCGTTACTGATGGTTGATTGTGAGCCATATTTGGGTGCTAGGACCCAAACCCAGGTCCTACAAGAGCAGTAAGTGCTTTTAACTGGGCCATCATTGGACCCCGTAGAGCACATTATTTTGCCTACAAAGATTTACTTATTTATATATTTATTTGTTTATTTATTTGAGACAGGTTTCCTCTGTAGCTTTGGAACCTGTGCTGGCCACAAACTTGTGGCAGTCTTCCTGTGTCCCAAGTACTGGAGTTGTAGACTTATGGCACTGTGCCAAACAATTTGTTGATCAATTTGGGTTCTGGCCAACCTCTGGAAGGACTCTTTCAGTTAACAGAGCAAGAGGAAATGCTTGCTTTATTTTTTTTATTTGTCTGGGTTTTTGAGACAGGGTTTTTTTGTGTAGCCCTGGCTGTCCTGAAACTCGCTCTGTAGATAAGGCTGGCCTTAAACTCAAAAAGATCTGCCTGCCACTGCCTCCTGAGCGCTGGAATTAAAGGCATGTGCTGCGATCACCTGACTTTAAATTTAACCTTTTAAAACTTTAAATTTTTGTGACTAAGTGGTGAATATGAATACAAAAAGTAAAGCTTAAGTTCTGTTATTTTGTTCCTGTTTTCAGCAGAAGGAATCTAATGCTTTCTTGTCGTGTGTGTGTGTGTGTGTGTGTGTGTGTGTGTCTGGAGTACATGTGAAGGTCAGAGGACAACTTGCAGAGATTGATTGTCTTGTTCTGTCATGTGAGTCTCAGGGATTGAACCCAGGTTATTGCTATGTTTTTAAGGACACCTTTTATTCTGTCTCTTTTTTGCTCCTAGGAATTTGATCATCACTGCCCCTGGGTGAACAACTGTATTGGTCGCAGGAACTACAGATATTTCTTCCTTTTCCTCCTTTCCCTGACAGCCCACATCATGGGTGTGTTTGGCTTTGGCCTCCTTTATGTCCTCTATCACATAGAGGAACTCTCAGGGGTCCGCACTGCTGTCACGTATCCTTGGAGGCCTTTGGCTTGTGGGATGGGGCTGGGAGGGCAAGTTGAGTCCTTAAGTCAAGAAATTTAAAGGGGAAGTGGTTGTAATAGAACTGGGGAAAATAAGGTAACATTGCCCTGTTTTCCTTGACTACTTGGAATCAGAATGGCAGTGATGTGTGTGGCTGGCTTGTTTTTCATCCCTGTAGCTGGCCTCACAGGATTTCATGTGGTGCTGGTGGCTAGGGGACGAACAACGAATGAACAGGTACTAGGAGAACTGGCAGGAGACTGAGAGCGTAGCGCTTAGATAAACAGAACCTCAGTGAATAGTTATGATGTAGAGTGGTGAAGTGGGCCTAGGTCCTCAGTAGAATTAAAGGTGGTGATGGTGCTGCACCTTTGGAATCTTATTTAGGAGGCTGAGGCAGGCGGATCTCCTTGAGTTCGAGGCCAGCCTGGTCTACAAGAGCTAGTTCCAGGACAGGTTCCAAAGCTACAAAGAAACCCTGTCTCAAAAAAACCAAAAAAAGAAAAGAAAAAAGGAAAAAAAAACAAACAAACAAAAAAAAGGAATGGCTTTGTTATTATTCTTTTTAACAAATATTTAGCCTGTGACTTTATAGAAAGTAGTTGGCACAGGCTTTAGTACTATGATGGAAAGATAAATTAGTGTATATAACGTGTGCGTAGGCTATATGCAAATACTGTGCCAATTGATGTAAAGGAGTCTGGATTATATTAGTCAATATTCAGAAAATTACTTAAACCCATCTTAATACAGGAATCTGATGTTGAAGATTGATTTTCATAAGGTATACTTAGAATTTTTTTTTTTTTTTTTTTTTCGAGACAAGGTTTCTCTGTGGTTTTGGGGCCTGTCCTGGAACTAGCTCTTGTAGACCAGGCTGGTCTCGAACTCACAGAGATCCGCCTGCCTCTGCCTCCCGAGTGCTGGGATTAAAGGCGTGCGCCACCACCGCCCGGCTATACTTAGAATTTTAACTGAGAACCTCCGGCTCTATAATTCCTGTGTTTTTGTATTTTGAGACGGTTTCTCTTTATAACAGTCCTGGATGTCCTAAAATTCACTTTGTAGACCAGGCTGGCCTCAAACTCACAGAGATCCACTTGCCTCTGCCTCCTGAGGGCTGGGATAAAAGGTGTGCGTCATCACTACCTGGTGAATCCTTGTTCTTAATCTTTACAAGTGTCACTTTTGTACCTGAACGAATGGCTGCACAGCCAGGTGGTGGTGCACGGGAAGCAGCCTGGTCTACAAGAGCAAGTTCTAGAACAGGCTCCACAGCTACATAAAGAAACCCTGTCTTGAAAAACACGCAAGCAAGCAAACAAAAAGAATGGCTGCACAGTCATTTGCCTTTCGGCATAGTCTGACTTGGTTCTTTCTGTTTCCTAGGTTACAGGTAAATTCCGGGGAGGTGTGAATCCCTTCACCAATGGCTGCTGTAACAACGTTAGCCGTGTCCTCTGCAGCTCTCCAGCACCCAGGTACACCTTTGTCTTCCTTGGCTTGTCCTGAGTAAGGGAAGTCTGATGGAAAATGTCTTAGAAAGGGCTTTGCTCTTAGAATGGTGAGTGGTACAAGGATGAGACATGCTGATCTTTTGATGAACTTTTGAATTCAGCTGATACTGTTTAGGTGTGGCTCATTGCCTTTGAGAATTGAGGATGCATAAAATTTAACTGTAGTGCTCGACATTTGCTTATAAAGGCCTCCTCTTGCTGAAGATGTGCACCAAATCCAATTGCTAACTTTACACTAGACTGCTGCTGAAGATTAAACTGAGGGTCTTACTGTGTATTCAGAAAGCTTCCTTCATACTTACTATGCAAGTAGAAATTTTGAATGAAATAGTAAATGAAAGCCTTCTCACTCTTGCTACACAGGTATCTGGGGAGACCAAAGAAAGAGAAGACAATTGTAATCAGACCTCCTTTCCTTCGACCAGGCGTCTCAGATGGGCAGATCACTGTGAAGATCATGGATAATGGCATCCAGGGAGAGCTGAGGAGGACTAAGGTGAGAACAGGGAAGTAAAGCTAGGTAAACCATGGCAACGAGATAGAAACTTGAATTGAGTATACATCTTTGTGTTAAAGTCACTTAAATACAGATCTTTTCTCCATTAGATTTCAAGTTCAGTGACAGACACTGAGTCCATTTCTTTGTGTGTCTTCATAAGACATAACATCTTTAGACGATAGATGCCCAACTCGTCTTTGTCCTTTTTATCTCCAAACTGACTCTAACTGGTTCTCCAGTACTTTTCTCATGCTGACTTAATGTTATCTTACTGTGGTTTCTCAGTCTGATTTCCCTCCCTTCCTTTAAAGTCTAAGGGAAGCCTAGAGATAACAGAGAGTCAGTCTGCTGACGCGGAGCCTCCACCTCCTCCTAAGCCGGACCTGAGCCGATACACGGGGCTGCGAACGCACCTTGGCCTGGCTACTAATGAGGGTAAGGGCTGCTTTGGTGTGTGAGACAGACAAGGTACCACGTAAGCTGTAGAAAAGATGAGCAAGGGCTGGAGAGATGGCTCGGTGGTTAAGAGCATTGCCTGCTCTTCCAAAGGACCTGAGTTCAATTCCCAGCAACCACATGGTGGCTCACAACCATCTGTAATAAGGTCTGGTGCCCTCTTCTGGCCTGCAGACATACACACAGAATATTGTATACATAATAAAGAAATAAATATTTAAAAAAAAAAAAGATGAGCAAGGGCCGGGAGGTAATGCTTGAATTAGGGCTTACAGCACCCAGCAAATGGAGCTTTCTTTGAGTAGCTAAAAGGAGTGCTGCCAATTAGTAATAGACAGTGATTTGGACGGACTTTCCAGAGAATTACTTTTTACAATTTTATATTGTATATGTGCATGGTGTATGTGGCGGGAGGGTGTTAGGTAGAACAAAAGATAAGCTCCGGTAGCTGGTTCCTTCCTTCCACTATGAATTCTGGGGATTCACATTCAGGTTATCAGGCTTTTGTAGCAAGTTTTACTTGCTGTGAGTTTGCCTGAATCACAATTTCTTAGTACATTTGGTGCATTTGCTCGCCACAAATTATAAAGATCCTTGGTCTTTAAAAAATATTCTCCCTTCCCCCGGGTGGTGGCGCACGCCTTTAATACCAGCTCTCAGGAGGCAGAAACAGGTGGATCTCTGAGTTCAAGCCCAGCCTGATCTACAGAATGAGTTCCAGGGTAGCCAGGGCTACACTGAGAAACCCTGTCTCCAAAAACAAAACAAACAAACAAACAAAAAAAGAAAAACTAAACAGAAAGAAAGAAAAAGGACTTTGTAGACCAGACTGTTGCTGATCTCACAGAAGTCTGCCTTCCTCTGTCTTTCGAGTGCTGGGATTAAAGATGTGTACTACCACACCTAGCCTTACCATTATTTTTTTATGTGTGTGTGGGTGTTTAACCTGTGTGTGTATGTCTGCTCACCACTTGTAGACCTATATCCAAAGACCAGGTCCAGCTGAGTCTTGAGACTTAATTTCAGCAAAGTCTTGTTTCCTAGACTTTGCTTTTATTGGGTATACTTGATTCTGCTGTGCCCTTTTCCTCTACTTTGAGAAACTCCATGACAGTTGTGCTCTGGGTTTCCTGTGTAGATAGCAGTCTCCTGGGCAAGGACAGCCCCCCTACACCTACCATGTACAAGTACCGACCGGGTTACAGCAGCAGCAGCACCTCAGCCGCCATGCCTCACTCCTCCAGCGCCAAGGTACTGTGTACTCTGAGAAGTGGGGCCATAACCTTTCTTGAGGAAAGCGTGGAGGAAACAAAAATCGAGGGCATCTTACTGATTATTGGCATTAATGGAATTGAATTTCCTTGATGTGTTCATCAAAAAAGGAGCAATGACAAATACTAGATAAAAACACTAATTAGTGGGCACTGGAGAGATGGCTCAGAGGCTAAGGGTACTTACTGGTTGCTCTTCCAGAGGTCCTGAGTTCAATTCCCAGAAACCACATGGTAGCCCACAATCATCAGTAATGAGATCTTGTGCCCTCTTCTGGCCTGCAGACAGAGCACTTGTATTTAAAAAATAAAAAAACAAAAACTCTAGTGTCAAATCTGATTTTAGAAACCAAGTTACTTAGTCTCTATAAGCCTCATTTCCAACATCTTAAAATGAGGCATTTGTTCCCAACCTTATGACGTCCATGTTTGAAGTGTGCCGCTGGCATGTAATTCTCTTCTTCAGTGTCTCTTTGGGCTCAGGGGCTCAGGTGTCAAAAGGAACGCTAAGACTATTTTACTCTTTTTCTACAGTTGAGTCGTGGAGACAGCTTGAAGGAACCAACCTCAATTGCAGATAGTAGCCGCCATCCCAGCTACCGCTCAGAGCCCAGCTTGGAGCCAGAGAGCTTCCGGTCTCCTACTTTTGGAAAAAGCTTTCATTTTGATCCGTTGTCCAGTGGCTCCCGATCCTCCAGCCTCAAGTCAGCCCAGGGCACAGGCTTTGAGCTGGGCCAGCTGCAGTCCATTCGTTCAGAGGGTACCACTTCCACCTCCTATAAGAGCCTGGCCAATCAGACACGCAATGGAAGTCTCTCCTATGACAGTCTGCTCACTCCTTCAGACAGCCCTGATTTTGAGTCAGTACAGGCAGGGCCTGAGCCAGACCCACCTTTAGGCTACACCTCTCCCTTCCTGTCAGCCCGGCTGGCCCAGCAGCGGGAAGCCGAGAGGCACCCACGTTTGGTGCCAACCGGCCCACCACACCGAGAGCCCTCGCCAGTCCGATATGACAATCTGTCTCGCCACATCGTGGCCTCCCTCCAGGAACGAGAGAAGCTGCTACGACAGTCACCTCCACTTGCAGGCCGTGAGGAAGAGCCAGGCTTGGGAGACTCAGGCATTCAGTCAACACCAGGCTCAGGCCATGCCCCTCGTACTAGTTCCTCTTCAGATGATTCAAAGAGGTCACCCTTGAGCAAGACTCCACTGGGACGCCCAGCTGTCCCCCGTTTTGGCAAACCAGATGGGCTAAGGGGCCGGGGAGTAGGGTCCCCTGAACCAGGCCCAACTGCCCCCTACCCAGGCCGATCAATGTCTTATAGCAGCCAAAAAGCCCCATCTGGTGTCTCTGAGACAGAGGAAGTGGCATTGCAGCCATTACTGACACCCAAGTAAGTATGTCTTTTCCTCCCTCATGCGATGTCAGTCTGGTTGTACATGATTCTAGTTTAGGTGGAGCCTGGGGACCCTGAGAACTCTTTCATAATTTGATAGCCTTATGGACAACTCTTTTAGAGACTGAAGGTTGATAATCCCTTAATACTATCTTCCTGAGAGTTATTTGCCAGAATAAGTATATGAGAACTGAGGTTAGAAATAAATGGGGAAAAAAGAGAATCCATCTCACTTTAAGCATGTCAATAAAGTCAAAGGGACTGGATTGTTTAGGTAAGGAGATACATAGAAAATATTCCCCCTCCATATTAGACCCTTTTTGTGTATGATTGTATTGTTTATGCATTGTGCATCTTTTCCTGACGTCTGTTTCTTCTTTTTCCCCCAGAGATGAAGTACAGCTCAAGACCACCTACATCAAATCCAATGGGCAGCCCAAGAGTATAGGCTCAGCTTCCCCTGGCCCAGGCCAGCCAACTCTCAGTAGTCCCACAAGGGGAGGAGTCAAGAAGGTGTCAGGGGTGGGTGGTACCACTTATGAGATTTCTGTGTGAATCTTGGCGCCTCCCCTCCCCCACACCTCTGCACCTACACCAAAGGGCCTCAGGTGGCCACCTTCCTTCCCTCAAGGGGCTCCCCTACTTTGCATGGACATTTTTAAACCACCGATTCCAAGAGGATGCGGCTTGTTTTACAAAATGCCATGGGGTTGAGGAGAGTTGGGGCCCTGAGACAGGGGTGGCACCCCCTCCCCCTTTTGATCTTTTAAGACCTTCCTTCCCTTTGATCCCTGGACCAGACTCAGTGGACATTTGTGCAATTGCTCGCCCTGGAGGGAACCAGATCATTTTTAAACCAGAAATAATTTTTTTTATTATTGTTACGGATTCTATTTTTTTCCTCTTCTCCGTTACCAGGTGTGTGTGTACATATATATATATATTATAAATATCAAAGAAATTATATATCTATCCTGGGATGGGAAAACAAGGGAGGGATATATAGATATATATATATAAGGAGGGGGATTTTATTCTTCCCTTTCCTTAGACCAGCAGGAAAAGAGACAGTACAGTCTTTCTTTTCCCCATGGTTCCCTCTCTTTTGTCCCAGTTATCAACTAAGGAAATAGCACCCTCTGCTGGTGCTAAGTGATTGGGAAAGAACCCTCAGTTAAGTCTGGGGTTCTTGGGTCAGAAAAAGGAACTTGCAGAGTTTCCTAGGCTCACTGACATCTAGTTTCCCCAGGAAAGGGGTCACAGTTCCACGATGGTGGTGGGAGATCAGGAAAAGAGCTTGGCCTAGTTTACAAAAACATCAGGCAATCTCCCTCCCCCCCATTCTTGGGAGACAGGGATTGTGGTTGGCTTAGTGAGCCCATTCAATGCTTCCCTATAACTTAGTTAAAATGATCTTCAAACCCAAGGCCAGAAGAGAAGAATCCAAAAAGCAATATTTTTCATCATATGCCAAAAATGGGATAGAGAGAAGGAGTGGCAGGCCTAGGCCCCTCCGATTGTCCCCTGGGGTTTACCCCTTAGCCCACCTCAATATGGTGCTGGGTAGAGGGGGTAGCTGGGGTCTAACCTTTAACAGGGAAGAGCCCAGCCTCTATACAGAGACCCTTTAATTTTTTTATTCTGATTAGCCATTTTAAACCAACAAGGAATAAAATAAATCCTGATCTAACCAGCTCCCCCTGACTTGTGTTTTATCTGGCTAAGGCAAGGTGAATGATCTTGTGGGAAGTCAAAAGAGAAGCCCCGTTCTCTGGTCTGCTTTTGTTCTGGCTAACAAATTAACCTAGCTTTTCATAACAAAAACTTCCTCTCTTTTGAAATCTTAGAACTCTTGTGTCATTTCTTAATTTACTCTTAGAGAGTAAAATGGGTTGGAGAGATGGCTCAGCCATAAAAGCACTGACTCCTCTCTTCCAGAGGACCCAGGTTGGCAGCTTACAATTGTCTGATACTCTCACACAGAGATACATACACACGAAACACCAATACTCGTAAAAGTAAATAAATTATTATTTTTTTTCCTCTCCCGAGACAGGGTTTCTCTGTAGCTTTGGAGCCTGTCCTGGAAGTAGCGCATGTAGACCAGGCTGGCTGGCCTCGAACTCACAGAGATTCACCTGCCTCTCGAGTGCTGGGATTAAAGGCATGTACAACCACTGCCTGGCTAATAAATTATATTTTTTAAGAAAATAAAAAGCTAGACATGGCGGTGTATGCCTTTGATCCCAGAACTTGGGAAGTAAAGGCAGGTAGGTCTCCTAAGTTTGAGGCCTTTATAGCCTGCCGGGTTACAAAGCGAGACACTGTCTCAAAAACCATAACCCAAAACTTTGTTTTTCCCAAACAATCAAATCCATTTTTTAAAACTAAAGAATAGAGAGGCATTATACTTCTTGCCAGAGGTTCACCTAGCACACACAAGGCTTGAGCCGGTACCCAGGAAAAAGAGTGGGAGCATAATGAAACAAACACCAGGATTTTTTTCCCTGCTAAAATATACTGGTGATTCTGGGTGTTTCTTTGTAGTTCCCTGTTGTGTATCAGCACAGGCATACGCCTTATTTGGGCCAGCTTTCCTGAAGGGCTGAAAATCAACCAGGCACTTTGTTGGCTCTGAACATTATGGGCAAAATACTAGCAATCAGTGTTGCTTTCCAACCATGTTCTCTTTTCTCATCTTGATTTCCCAGCCTAAGGAAATAATGTGATGGCAAGATTTCTATCTTAGCAGTGCCTTTTCTTAAACTCTGACTCATACAAAATGGCACTTGCCTCTTAAAAGGTAGCCATACTAGCTAGTCTGGTAAACATGCCGTTTTTAAAAAAGAAAAAAAAAACAAAAACAAAAAACCCTAACAAATGAAGTCCTAAAACTAAATTGCACAAAAGAAGGGGAGGAGAAAAAAAAAGCGCTTCTTGTGAGAAGGATGTCCATGAAAAAAGCCAACTGGGCTAAGCCATTAAAAAAGCACAGCCCTTTTTAAAAGTGTATTCGTCATAAGCGCAGCAGGAGCTGGCTTCTGTCTAGCTGTTGATACCCCAAGGCAGTGCCCAAGTGCCTGGAAGACAGTTTTTGTCAGCAGGTTCAATATAACATGAAAGCCATCCTTGGCAGAGTTCAGTGGTCCTGTTAGCGGAGGCTGCTGCTGCTGCTGGCCTGGGAGCTGCCCATACCGGGGTGATCTGGACTATGTCGGTTCTGGAGGAGACAGGAAAGGGGGAAGAACATTTAGAAATGCAAAGACAGACCTGGCTGGACATACTGCAAGCCTTTAATCCCAGGGCTTTGGAGAGAGCCAGAGGCAAGACTATCTCTGAGAAGCCAGACTGCTCTATATAATGAGTTCTAGGCCAGCTAACCAAGCCTATATCTCAAGGCTCTCTTAAAAAAAAAAAAAAAAAAACTTAAAGATTAAAGGTGTGGAGGCAGAGGCAGGCGGATCTCTGTGAGTTTGAGGCCAGCCTGGTCTACAAGAGCTAGTTCCAGGACATGTTCCAAAACTACAGAGAAACCCTGTCTTGAAAAAACAAAAACCAAAAACAACAAAAAAACCTTAATACAAGATAAGCCTGCTTAGCATAGACTTGTAACTTCTTGCAACTGCTTAGGAGACAGGTAGGAGGGTTGCAATAATTTTAAAAGACTAGATCTGGCTCAGTGTGTAGGGCACTGCCTCAAAGAGAAAAAGAACAAGAGAACTAGCCTTGGCCAGTACTGGAAAAAACAAATGTTTGCCCTGGGTTTTCAATCTCGGGTCCAACTTGAGGCAAAGGGTTCTATTTAAGAAGGCTGACAAGGAAGCTGGAGAGATGGCTCCAGTTATGAGCATGTACTGTCTTGTGGAAAACCCAAGTTCAGTTCCCAGCACCCCCACAGGATGGTGACTCCAGCTCCAAGGCTGCCCTCTCCTGGTCTCTGTGGGGCACTGTACTTGTGTAAGGAAACACCTGTATATGTAAATTAAACACAAAACAAAAATGGCTACATGGAAAACTCAACAGGCGCTAAGATAGCCCTCTACCTTCTTCTTCTTCTTTTCTTTCTTTTTCCTTTTCCGTTCAGGATCCTCTTCTTTTTTCTTTTTCTTCTTTTTGTGATCTGAATCAGATGGCGTTTCTGCAGGAGACATTAAGAGCCTGTTGAGCATAAGATCTATTGCTGTGAACGCTTAAGGCTGCAGGAAACCCAGCACCAAGGGGCACTGCTTTTTTTCCTGAGTTCAGAAAGGATATAGAGGTGTTGGTAGAGCAGCTGCTAAGTCACTGCTTGTCCAAGAAATGTCAAGACATGAGCTTCTTGGGGAAATCTGGGCATCCCGAGGAACTAAGTGCTTCTCACCTGGGGGGACAGGATCCTGGGTGCGGCTCTGTTTATGCTTGTGCTTGTTCTTCTTCTTGGGGGGCTGGATGTGCATCAGACGGCACTGCTCTGGCAACTGAGGGGACAAGAGAATCCAGGTGAATAGAGGAAACTGGGCAGAAAACTTCCGCTGTGCCTTTTAGGCCTTCCCAAGAAGGGACTCACCGGGCCAGTATGGAGGCGGAAACCAGACAGCATGGTCCCTGTGATTGGATTAAAGGAGCTACTAAGAATAGGAGGTTTCTCGATGAGGGAGCGGAGGCTGCTGTTGTCATGGGAGCCAGGGAGGTCGATCATCCCTGGCAGGTCAGGCAGGAAGTTACTTAGCTTCTCCTTCACCTTCTTCCCACAGAACTTATTATAGGCCTGTTCCAGGTTGTAGTGTGTGATTAAATTGGTGCTGCCCGTCAGCTCTGTGCTGCCTAGAAAACAGCAATAATGAACTTATATACCAAAAGCAGATGATAGGGTTTGGTTTGTTTGGTTTTTTGTTGCCACTAACTCAGAAGGTATAAAACTTGAAGACAATTCTGAAGCCATTTCTGACAATTCTGAGCCCTCTCAGTCTCAGCAGTAATGCTCCCCCTTCCCCGTGGGAACCAAGGACCTAATAATTGCCCACACACGTACTGAAATGTTGGGAACGTTCCATCATCTCCCTGAGTCCTTGTGAATGTTCTCCAAATAGAACTCAGTTATTGAACAGGGGCAAGATAACCCTTAGGTGTTGACTCAAGTCACTGATGTTTTGACTCAGTCCCTGGGAAAAGGGCAAAGTGACCCTCAGATGTTCCCTCTTACCTCACCTGATCTGGCAACCACTCTCCAGCCAATTATTGGTAATAGCCCTTTTGAATAAGCCAATCGTAATAGTTAAAGAACAACCCCCCAGACACACCCCTTCCTTCTGTGGTTTTTCCCTTTAACAGTAACCTGTACCAGCCATATGGGGTCTTTCTAGCCTCCCAAACGCTGGAAGACCCTGTCATGACAGAATTAATAAAATCCTCATGCTTTTACATCAGCTGTGGTGTGAGAGACGGTCTCTGGGGGGCGACTCCTCCTCGGTGATTAGACTCTAGGGTCCAACAAACGAACTGAAGGAAAAAACAGTTTTTAGGTTTACTTTATGTATATTTATTTTGCCTATATGTATACATGTGTACCATGTGTGTGTGTGGTGCCTGCAGAGATCAGAAGAGGGGTTAGATCTCCTAGAAGTACAGATGGTTATGAGCTGCCCTAGGAACTGAACCTGGGTCTTTTACAAGGGCAACCCATACTCCTAATTGTTGAGCCATCTCTCCAGCCCCATTTAGGACTATATTTTAATACTAATGAGGAATCTATTAAAAACAAAAACTATTGTCTTAGTCACTGTTCTATTGCTATGAAGAGACATGATCATGGCAACTCTTAAAACTGAGAAAGCACTTAATTAGGGTCTTGCTTACAGTTTCAAGGCTTAATTCATTATCATGGTGGGCAGGACAACGGCAACATGGTGCTGGAGGAGAGTCTAGACCTGGCATGTCACCCCCAGTGACAGACTTCAACAAGGTCATATCTCCTAACTCTTCTAATCTATTCAAGGAGTTGCACTCCTTGGTGACTAAACATTAAAATATATGAGCCTTTGGAGGCTATTATTCAAAACACAATTTTAGAATTCCAACACTTAGAATTTCAGATTTTGGAGCATTCCAGACTTCACATTTCTGGATTTGGGATGTGTAACTAGTAAAATCTATGCAAATATTCTGAAAAACTCGAAACATTTTAGATAATAGACATTAAGGCTATAAAAACTTAATAGTCAGATGCAGCGGCGCACACCCGTAAGCCTGGAATGCCAGCACTCAGGAGGCTGAGGCAAGACAGCTCCATTCAAGGCTAGCTTGGGCTGTGTAGTGATTCTGTCTCAAACACCCCCAACTCGGGAACAGTCAATAAACACAAATATTAAACTGTGGGCTAGAGGAATGGAACAAATGGAGCTAAGTAGAATAGAGCTGGAACCCAGCTTTAATAGGAAGACTAGTCACCATAGGAAAACAGATTTTGTGAGGGCTGGAGAGATGGCTCAGTGGTTAAGAGGATTGCCTGCTCTTCCAAAGGTCCTGAGTTCAATTCCCAGCAACCACATGGTGGCTCACAACCATCTGTAATGGGGTCTGGTGCCCTCTTCTGGCCTGCAGACATACACACAGACATAATATTGTATACATAATAAATAAATAAATATTAAAAAAAAAAGAAAACAGATTTTGTGGCTGTGACTACCTTGTGACCAATACATTTATTCTTCATGATACCAAGTATTACTTAGGAAGGGCTACTCAATGAAAAGATGAGCAACCAGAATTCTAATACTAGCTGTCCTCTCTGTTGCTCTTTCCTTTTAACTATGTAATGGGATAATAGCTTTGTGTTTCACTGCTTTTTTAAAGATTTATTTATTATGTATACAGTGTTCTGTTTGCATGTATGCTTGCAGGCCAAAAGAGTGAACCAGATCTCATTATAGATGGTTGTAAGCCACCATGTGGTTGCTGGAAATTGCCTCTCACAACTGGCACTGCCTTCTGCTTGCCAGGGTGTCTCCTTCCAGATGAGAAGGAACTTAGTGCTTTTCATAATCTCTAAACAAACTGATCAAAGTGGCACACACCAGTAAACCCAGCATCCAGGAAGAGGGGTAGGAAGCTCAGGAGCTGATGCTTATCCTTGGCTACACTAGTTTGAGGCCATCCCGGGTGACACTAGACTGCATCAAAGGGGGAATTAAGAAAGTAAGTATCAGGGGCTGGCTAGCTGGCTCAGCACATGACCCAGATTGCATGCCCTGCACCCACACAGCTGACAGGCATTTGTATGTCATTCCAGTTCCAGGGAATCTGATGCCTTCTCTGACTTCCATGGGTACCAGACCACACATGTCACATACACACATGAAGAAAAACATTCATACATATAAAATAAACTCAAAAAATACAGACATGAGTTTAACTTCTATTTAAACTGCTAGTTCTCTGAAAATGACTTATAAACTTCTTTCAGAAGCCATGGCTCCTGAAAACAAATCCTGAAATGTCAATCCTATGCAGATTCATTTTTTTCTCTCCTTGAAATTCTAAATCCTGCTCACATCACTATGGCCTCTTCCAGTTATTGGACCTAACATTCTGTAATACATTCTGTAAGTGTAGAAAACAATATTTTTTGTTGTTATTTTGAGACAGGGCTTCTCTGTAGCTTTGGAGCTAGTCTTGGAATGTCAAACCAGGTTGGCCTTGAACGCACAGAGCTCCGCCTGCCTCTAACCCCACCCCCTCCTCTCAGTGCTGGGATTAAAGCCTTGCTTGCCACCACTGCCTGATGAAAACAATACTTCTTAGTTAAAACAAAATTTAAAACAGTGGTAGAGTGCTTGTGTAGCAATGTGGAAGGCCTTGGCTGATTCTCAGTCCTGGGAGTTCGAGAAGGAAACTGCTACCTAAATTCCCATAATACATGGTGGTGCATGCTTTTAATTTTAATTTCAGTACTCGGAGGCATAGGCAGGCGAGTCTGGTTTACAAAACAAGTTCCAGAACAGTCATAGCTACACAGAAAAACCCTACTTTGAAAAACAAACAAACAAATCGTGGTACTTGAGCCTAATACTATTTTTTAATTGATTCTTTTAAAGATTTACTTTATTTCTTATTTTATTTTTTGTTTTTCTGAGACAGGGTTTCTCTGTAGTTTTGGAGCCTGTCCTGGAACTAGCTAGCTCTTGTAGACCAGGCTGGCCCCGCCTCTGCCTCCTGAGTGCTGGGATTAAAGGCATGAGCCACCACTGCCCAGTTTAAGATTTACTTTATATTGTATGTATGAGTATTTTCCTGCATGCATGCCTGTTTGCCACATGCATGCTTGATGCCTATGGAAGTGATGAGCCTGTGAGCACATGCAAGAACACGGGCTCCTAACCACTGAGCCAGCTCCAGCTTTTTAAAAATTGATTCATTAAATTTTTTTTTTGAGACAGAGCCTCTCTTGTTTTGGATGACTTGTAATTCACTATGTAGACAAAGTTGGCCTCAAACTCGGAGAGATCTACCCTGTTTCTGCCTCCCAAGTGCTGGAATTAAAAATATGAACTCAGATTAAAAGATTTATTTTTACCATATCTGTGTGTATATGTGTCTGTGCTGTGTGAATGTATTCCACATACCATTTGAGCACCTGTGGAGGCCCAGCAGAGGGTGCTGGATTCCACCAGGAGCAGGAGCAAAGGAGAACTGTGAGGCTCCCCATGTGGGTTCTGGGAACCTCATAACCTTGGAGCCATCTCTCCAACTCCCCTGTAGCTAAGACTGGCCTTGAACTTTTGATGGAGCCAAGGATGCCCTTGGACTCCTGATCTTCCCGTCTACACCTCCCAAAGCTCTGAGATTATAGACTTGTACCACCATGCCTGGTCCCCAGAACTCCTAAGCATAAACTCTACCAGCTGAGGTACATCTCCAGCCTTCCAATTCATAGTTTTATTCCAACTTAGCTTTGGAGCCTCATCAACCACTATTCTTCCATGCAAAATTAATCTCAATCTCTCTCTTTCTCTCTTTCTCTCTCTCTCTCTCTCTCTCTCTCTCTCTCTCTCTCTCCTTCCTTCCTTCCTTCCTTCCTTCCTTCATTTTTCCTTTTTAAGGTTTTGCTGTCCTGTAACTCTGTAGACCAGACTGGCCTCAAACTCAGAGATCTGTCTGCCTCTGCCTCCTGAATGCTGGGATTAGAGGTGTGCACTACCTCTGGCCTGGCTGACATCTTCTTCTTTTTTTTTTTTAAAATATTTATTTATTTATTATGTATACAAATTCTGTCTGTGTGTATGCCTACAGGCCAGAGGAGGGCACCAGACCCCATTACAGATGGTTGTGAGCCATCATGTGGTTGCTGGGAATTGAACTCAGAACCTTTGGAAGAGCAGGCAGTGCTCTTAACCTCTGAGCCATCTCTCCAACCCTGACATCTTATTCTTGATGTCATTTTGGCTAACAGCACATTTTGAAAACCTAAGATGTGTGAAGCGTAACTACAAAGTAATAAGACTGATACTAACAAGAATACAAGCACAATCCTTAAACCATATATTTTAAATCTCAAAAACAAGAATCTCCACTTCTCACACTCATCCCTCCCAGCATTTGTCTCTAATGGAAATTCAGTATTTGTCAACTGATTTACAGAAACAGCTACAATCAGAACAGATAATGCAAAAGATAAAGAAACTACTGGAGGAAGGTGGGCCTGGTGGTACAGAGTGAGGTGGATCTCATTGAGTTCAAGACCGACCAGTCAGGACTACAGTGAATTCCAGGCAAGCCTGAGCCACACAGTGAGCCTCTGTCTCAACAAAACAAAACGAAACAAAACAGTCACAACTAAAATAAAACTTCTGCAAGACAAATGTCACTAAAGCACAGTCTTTATGCTGCAGTTTGTCAATTACAAAATACAATACAAATAAGAATACAGACGATACCTATCTAAAAGGGCTACAATAAATACTACACATTGCTACACACGTCTCCCGAGTTCCAAACAACGGCTCAGGCTGTGACCGAGTCACGGACGGCGGACAGCGCCCAAACCCACCCCACGAAGGCGAGCCCCTCACCTGGCAACTCTCGCATCAGGTAGAAGGGGCCGCTCCCAGCAGCCGACTTGTCTGCGCCCGCGGGGGCCGAGCTCGCGGGCGGCGGCGGGGCCGCGCCTGGACCCCCTCCCGGAGGAGGCGGAGGCGGCGGGGGCGGCTTCCCGGGCCCGAAGCCCAGGGCGCTCGGGGGCGGTGGGGGGTCGGCTTGAGCTCCGAACAGTGCCGTGAAGTTCTCCATGGCACCCTCGGCTCCCGGGTTACCCGGGATCCGGCGTCAGCGACGTTTATTGGACAGCGCTCTCGCAGGGTCCCACCCTCGTTCTCTAAGGACTTCCCGTCATTGGATACAATAGGCCACGCCTACCGACTTCCGGCGACCACTTCCGTCGCTTTAAGAGACGGTTCGGGAGGTGGGTCTCAGTCTTATAGCCAATAAAATGACTCAGGTGGAAAAGGGACAACCCTACGGACCAATAGACTACCCAACTCACTTTCTGGTTAATCGCAGCGCCCAATAAGACATCTACATCCGGGTCCGGAGGCGTTGCCTCTGCTCTCCCGCCCAATAGAAGCCTCGCTGTCGAGGGGCGGCGGAGGGACGAGCCGGGGGCGGGACGGAGCCGGCGAGGGACCGGGCCGGGAAGATGGCTGTCCTCGCGCCTCTGATCGCCTTGGTGTACTCGGTGCCGCGGCTTTCTCGATGGCTGGCCCGGCCCTATTGCCTGCTGTCCGCGCTGCTGTCCGCCGCGTTCCTCCTCGTGAGGAAACTGCCGCCGATCTGCAGCGGTCTCCCCACGCAGCGCGAGGATGGCAATCCGTGTGACTTTGACTGGGTGAGCGCCCCCTGCCTCGGTAGCTCCCGACCTTGACCATCCCCGCGCCCGCGGGTGCACGGGAAAGTGTGGGGGGACATTTTGGGAACCTCCTGGCTTAAGATGGAGAAACAGAATCCAGGATTTCCTCCACACAGGAACGGTGTTCTACAGGGTTGCCAGGCTTCCCGGGGCGCCGGCGAGGAAGACAGACCAGTAGTAGAAATACCGTTTTTCTATCTATCTGTCTATCATCTATCTATCTATCTATCTATCTATCTATCTATCTATCTATCTATCCATCCATCCACCTATATCTATCATGTATCATGTGTCTGTCATCTATCTATCTATCTATCTATCTATCTATCTATCCATCCATCTATCTGTCTATATCTATCCTTCTATCTATTTATCTATCTATCTGTCATCTGTCTGTCTGTTTGGCAAATTGATCTCAGTGTAGTTAGACAACTTTCCCAAGGTCACACAGTGCTCAGAAAGTGCTGCCTTACCCCGTTCAATTCTGATAGGCCGGCCCACTTAGGTCGCTAACTCAAAATGACTCAGGTGGAAAAGCAACCACACGACTGCCCAGACACTGTAACTGCACACCCTATCATCTTCGGGGGGGGGGGGGGGGTAGAGAAACAGGGAAGGCTACAAAAACACGAGGCAGGGAGGGGGGGCAATAATTTCAGAACAATTAACAATGCTGTGAAGGTAGTGGACATAGAGCTAATATTCCTTTCCTGTACAAATATTTATGTTACAATGGCAGTGACCCAAACTCAAGGCTGGAAGGGTTTACTATAACCTTGGGTAAGCCTCGTTTCTTTCTTCAGACACTTCTGGGACTCTCAAACAAGATTATTAACTTTGTTTACATTAAAGATACCAGGGGCTGGAGAGATGGCTCAGAGGTTAAGAGAACTGACTGCTGTTCCGGAGGTCCTGAGTTCAATTCCAGCAACCACATGATGACACACACCCATCTATAATGAGATCTGGTGCCCAGAACACTATATACATAATAAATAATTTAAAAAAAAAAGATACCATACTTTTGCCAGGATTTGTGTTGTACCCCATTGGTCCTAGCACTCTGGAGACAGAGGCAGGTGGATCTCTGTGAGATTGATGTAGACTCTTCTGGTCTGTATCACACATTCCAGGTCAGACTGTCTCAAAATGACACCACACCAAAACCCTACTTTCCTTTGTACCTTATAAGTTGTAACACTACCAGGTGCCTCTTAAGAATCGCCTTATGAAACTGGGTGGTGGTGGCGCAAGTCTTTAATGCCAGCACTTGGGAGGCAGAAACAGGTGGATCTTTGTGAATTTGAGGCCAGCCTGGTCTACAGAGTGAGTTCCAGGACAGCCAGGGCTACACAGTGAAACCCTGTCTCAAAAAAACAAAAACAAACTGTAGCACAATTAATAAAAACCCAGAGACAGAAGCTGGAGTTCAACCTGAAAGTCAGAAAAGCAAAACAGCCAGCCACTCTTAGCTCTACCTCAGTCAGAAATGGCGATCCTGCCTCCAGGGAATCTAGAAGGAGACCACATCTGAGAGCTCTCTTATATCCCTCTCTCAGGCTAGAATTAAAGGTGTGTGTCACCACTGCCTGGTCTGTAAGGCTGATCAATGCCGCTGTTTTACTTTCTGATCTTTAGGCAAGCTTTCTTTATCACAATACAAATGAAATATCACTACAACAAACCTCTGATAATCCAAATTGGGTTCCTAGTGCCCACATCAGGAGTCTCATGGCTGCCTGTAACTCCAGGTTTAGAAGTCTTTTTCAGGCACCTACATTCAATTGCACATACCCGAACATACCACCCTGCTTTTGAAATAGTTTTAAGAAGACCTCAACTTGGCTGGGTGCTGGTGGCACATGCCTTTAATCCTGGCACTCAGGGAGCAGAGACAGGTGGACCTCTATAAGTTCAAGGACAATCTGGTTTACAGAGCTCCAGGACAGACTCTAAAGCTACAGCAAAATCCTGTCTGGAAAACAAAACAGAAGAAGACCTTAACTCTAGGGGCTTGATAGATGGCTGAGTGGTTTAGAGCACTGGCTACTCTTCTAGAGGTTCCTCACACCGACATGTCGGTTTGCAGCTCTCCGTAATCCAGTTCTAGCACTCACCTCTGGTCTGTGAGTACTAGACACGCAGTGCACTTAGATACATTCAGGTAAACCACTAATTCATGTAAAATGAAGATAATTCTTTAAAAACAAACACACATCAAACTCTCCATACTGACCAGCTGTGAAACTTTCTTAATGAACTATGAGTCCCAGTTTGGCGTGAGTAGACTCCTGAAAGATTAAAGGAGCCAGGCTATGCCCGCAAAAGTGGAGCTCTGCCTGTAGTCCTTACTGAAAGATTAAAGGAGCCAGGCTATGCCCGCAAAAGTGGAGCTGTGCCTGTAGTCCTTACTGGCCTGGAACTGACGTCAACTAAGACAGGTTTGAGCTTTAGGCTTTTCTCCTGCTCTACCCTCCAGAATGCAGGGTTCACATGTGTGCAGTACTTCCTGTGGGCTCACTCTGTGTATCCTGAAGGAGCAAAACAATAAAAGTTTGAGATTCACTGGTAGTGCACATCTGTACTGTCAGCATCTGGAAGGCGGGGCCAAGGAGATTACAAGTTTAAAGTAGACCAACATAGGGGGCTGGGCGCCACCCTGACCTATAAAACATTCTTGAAAACAAACAAAATTAAAAACATATAACCTAAACTATATAGCAAGATCCTTTCTCAAAACCAAATGATAAAAAAGAATCCAGCCCTTGAGAGGCTGAGGGGGGAGGAGCATAGTGAGTTTGAAACCGCCCTGGACAGCACAGTGAGAAGAAGGAAGAAGTGAGTCTGGCATGTTGTCTAACCTCCACATGGGTGCTGTGGCTCGGGTGGTGATGTGCCACTACAATCCTGGTGCCTTAGAGGCTGAGGTAGAATTGCCTGGGCAAGATAGTGAGAGCAAGTCTCAAGGACAGAAGTGGGGATGGAGGGAAAAGAGGAAACCCAAAGGTCGGATTCGCTCAAAGACACATGCAGTTGCCAAGGGTGGACTCTGAACCTGGCTCTTTTGACTTGTTGGTCCCACTACACCTCAGCCAGCTCCAGTTATCTTTTATTACCAGCCCAAGCTGGATTTCTTGCTTTGCATTTTGCATTCTGCCCTCTGTCCCATCAGCCTCATTCACCACGTGGCTGTGACTGATTGTCTTCCAGAGAGAAGTGGAGATTCTGATGTTCCTCAGTGCCATCGTGATGATGAAGAACCGTAGATCCAGTAAGCCGACCTGCTTTGTACTGCTGGGGGTTAGGACTCTGGCCCTGCAAAAGCTCCCTTCTAGTGGTAGAGGAGAGGAGCCTTATTTAATGAACTAGTTCCACATTTCCTGCCTGGGGCTAGTTTGACGGTGGACTTCTGTGTCCTCTCACCCCGTTCCCACTTGTAAGTGCCCCAGGAGGAGGGACAAAGAGTGGGAGCCCTGCGCCCAGCCTGACTCTGGTCTCTCTGTCCCAGTCACCGTGGAGCAGCATGTAGGTAACATCTTCATGTTTAGTAAAGTGGCCAACGCGATCCTTTTCTTCCGCCTGGATATTCGAATGGGTCTACTGTACCTCACACTCTGCATAGGTGAGAAACTGCATTTATTATGTTAAGGTTCTATAATTAATATTTGGAATAGTAAAGATCTTTGATAAAGGCTTGATTTTTGAGAACCAGGTTCCAATCTTTATCTTACACCTAATGAATTATATTTGTAGCTTTTAATTATATGTATCCGGTAAGTATTTACTTGGACAGTACTTTAAGAAGAATATATGCTGGTGATCTATGTAGACATATGTATTCTTTGGTGTCTGAAATACTAAGTGGGTTTGCAAATCTGTAAGAGACCCCATATGTTATCTCTGACATGCATGTTAACTCTGTGCTCAGTGTTCCTGATGACCTGCAAGCCCCCCCTGTACATGGGTCCTGAGTACATCAAGTACTTCAGCGATAAAACCATTGACGTGAGTATCCTGCTTCTGTCGCTTTGGCTCCTGCTGTGTGGGTTGTGCTCGCTGTTCATAAAGATGTTGCTTGAGGACAGCAGTCAGTACCTGGGCTTGGCGGTGCACGTCTGCTACACTGGTAGCCGAGAGGCTGGGGCAGAGCTGCTGCAGGAACTGTTTCCTGCTTGTTTGTTTCCTCATTTTTGTTTTTTAGACAAGATTTCTCTATATAGCGTTGCCTGTTCTGGAACTCCCTCCATAGAGCAGACTGGCCTCGAAAGAAGAGATCCGCCTTGCTCTGCCTCCCAGATGCTGGGATTAAAGGTGTATGCCCCCCCTCATCCAGTGGATGGCTGCAAGTTTCAGGCCAGTGCAGGTTTCTAGTGAGTGCCAGGGCAGCCCCAGCTACATAGTAAGAGTCTGTCTCAAAGGAAAGGCTGGTAGGCAGGTGAGTTGGCTCATCAGGTGAAAGTGTTTGCCACATAAGCCTGACAACCTGAGCTGGGTCCCTGGAACCCATGGAAAGGTAGAGGAGGGAACCCACTCCCCAGAGTTGTCCTCGATAGATATATGATAGATAGATTGATTGATAGATAGATAGATAGATAGGTAGATAGATAGAATGATTGATAGATAGATAGAATGATTGATAGATAGATAGATAGATAGATAGATAGATAGATAGATGATAGATAGGTAGGTAGGTAGATAGATAGATGGAAAGGTAGAGGAGGGAACCCACTCCCCAGAGTTGTCCTCGATAGATAGATAGATAGATAGATAGATAGATAGATAGATAGATAGATAGATTGATAGATAGATAGAATGATTGATAGATAGATGATAGATAATAGATCAATGATAGATGGATGGATAGATAGATAGATAGATAGATAAACTTTTAAAAGAAAAAGTTCAGTGGATAAAAAGAAGGTCCTTGCTGCCAAACCTCTGTCTTCAGTCTGGAAAGAGAAAACTGTAAGTGGGCAGTGGCCTGTGTGCCTATACCCACATAAGAAATGTAATTAAAAAATTTTTAGGTTATTTAAAAAAAATGGCCATTTCGCTTATGGTAGAGTGCGTGCCTCACATGTGTGAGGCACTGGATTCAGTCTTTGGTACAACAAACCTGGAAAGGTTGTCAGGGCGCTGGTTTGTTGTGGGGAAGGCGTTAGCCACAGGTCTGAACCTTCTCATGCCCAGCTGTTTGAGCCTAGCCTCTCTTCCTTCTGTGTGGCAGGAGGAGCTGGAGCGGGACAAGAGGGTCACTTGGATCGTGGAGTTCTTTGCCAATTGGTCTAATGATTGTCAGTCATTTGCTCCCATCTATGCTGACCTTTCCCTCAAGTGAGTATGCAGGGTGAAGCCTGTCAAAAATGGAAGCGCGGTGCCTGCCTTCCTTTACTCTAATTTAGCACATCCACAGTTCTTTCCCCCTTTCTTACCTAGTTATCTGTATTTCCAGTTCCCTTGATCCATCCCAGTATTTTTCAGCATGTTAAATAGTGTATGTTTTTGCAGGTACAACTGTCCAGGGCTCAATTTTGGGAAGGTAGATGTTGGACGCTATACTGATGTTAGCACGCGGTATGTAGATACCTGGGAAGAGGGTCGGAGCTGAGACTTTCTTAGAGTGATGTAAGTGATGTACAAAGTCCTCTCTGGCCTTGTAGGTACAAAGTGAGCACGTCACCCCTCACCAAACAACTCCCTACCCTGATCCTGTTCCAAGGTGGCAAGGAGGTTATGCGGCGGCCACAGATTGACAAGAAAGGACGAGCTGTCTCATGGACCTTTTCTGAGGTACATAAAAAAAATGGGCAGTGGTTTGGAGAAGGATACAGCAGTGAATGGGCTCTGTAGTTAGTCTGGGTTTAATCCTGAATTCTGCCCTTGCCCACCAGTTTTGAGGGTGTTGATCAGTTACTGGATGTCACCTAATAAGTGGCTCTGCAGGTTCGTTACTTGCTTGCTGCTAATACTGAGGACAACCATAAAGGCATGCTCTGTGAGGTGCCTGTGGTCTGTAGGCAATGAGGTCCTCATCAGGACACTGGAGGCAGTAACAGCTGGCTCACAGTTGCATGTGTGTACATACAATGTTGGTACAAAAATTGACAGCTAATAGACACATAAATGCCAAAGAAAAGTTAGGGCAGATTTCTGCCCTCTGTTGTCTAGACTATGCTTAGCTAAATACTTCCTACTCCCCAGCTCTGAACTTTACCTTCCTACCTAGTATCTGATATTCATCACTTTCGCATAGGAGAATGTGATTCGAGAATTCAATCTGAACGAGCTCTACCAACGAGCCAAGAAGCTGTCAAAGGGTGGAGACAGTGTGTCGGAAGAGAAGCCTGTGGTCCCTGCTCCCGCTGCAGTGCCAGATGGGGAAAACAAGAAGGACAAATAGGACCCTTTGAGGCCCAATTCCAGCTATAACCACAATCCTTGCCTGAGGCTGTGGCCGTTTGTTTTCTCCTGTTTGACTGTGCCTGGGTTGGGACAGGGTGCCTTTTAAAGAAGCTTCTAGGGAACCATGAAGCAATGAAGGACTGTTCTACCCTGGCCAAGTGTTTCTGGAAGGGAGAGATGATCTCGTAGAGGTAGAAAAGGTTTCCCTCCAAGGTTGGATCAGTGTGTAAACTGCTTTTCAACACTTGGATATCACCAGGCTGTGGTTTCATTATTCCTCCTAGTGAGCCTGCAAAGCATCGACTAAATTAAACTCTAATATTAAATGTCAGAGTATGAAGCACTAGGAATTCTTCCTCAAGGAGCCGTTCTTCCTTTAGGCCTTTCTGGTTTGATCTGAAGCATTCATAAAACAATTAATCTTAAGGGATTGGTGAGATGGCCCAGTAGTTAAGGGCACTGGCTCTCCCGGAGGATGCCTAGCAGTCGCATGGGGCCCTGGATTGTCCGCATCTGTAGTCCAGGGACTCCAACATCACCTCCTAGCCTTGGCTGGCCCTGTATGCATGTGGTGCACGATCATCCATGAAGGCAGAACACCGAAAAGGGGTGTGTGTTGTAATTTAACCTTTAAGTGTCGCTGATCCCGATGAAAAACCTTCAACCAGAATTTCCATCGTTGGAAATAGAATTGAATGATCCGCCTGTATTGGGAACCGAGAGGAAGGACAATGTAAGCTTGAGAGTTTCTTTTGCGTTTTTGGGACCAGAAGAAAGCGCCAGGGCTGGGGCAGCCGTTTTCGCCTACTGTCCACACAGCTTTCCCTAATAAAGGGATTGTTATTTTGATTGCCTTGGTGTTTCTCCTTTATTAGAAAGTGGGCAGCTGCAAAGGGACTGCTCCGATTTTTGTTGTTGCTCTTTTTTGAACCTAAGATTGAACATTGAACTCAGGTACTCTAAGCCAAACACACCTCTAGAGCCCAATTAACTGTTTTTTTAAGTTTGTGGGTGAGGGTCTTGATCTGTTGGAGGGATTAACCTCTGAACCACCATCCCCTTGATTCACCTTAATACCTGAGAGTTACCTGAGACTAAAGGCGCCAGCTACTGCGCCTCGGTCGTAAATGGGCTGGGGTTCAAAGTCCACTTCCATAAAAGGCCACACCCTTTGGTTTCACCACGTGAGGACTTGGATCTCCAAGTTCGGTGCAAGTTAGCAAGTTTCTGTAGTCTGTACAAATGGCACGGAAATGCGGTGTAAACTTCACGTGGAATTGGTCCACCGATTCTGGAGTAGACGGTTTAGGTACAGAGAGTCCCTACCCGGCGCCAAGCCTTTTTTTGTTTTGTTTTGTTTTTGCTTTTTGTTTTCTCCCTGAGTCCCTCGTGCACGTCCCCTACGCAGCACAGGGTGGTTTGATCCGGTCCTCGGCACCGCCCCCACCCCCTTCTGATAGGCAGCGTGGTCGTGCTTGAAGGTCCCGCCTTCAGGTCACGTGGGTGCCTTTACCCGCGCTTCCTTCCCCGAGAGGTTTGTACTTGAAAGCCGGGATTTGGGGCTGTAACCTTGTCCTTCCGGTCTGCGTTGCCACCCTATCCTACCAGCGCCCCAGCCCCACATTGCATCTGCCTCCGGAGGTCCCCACCATGGCCCCTATCGGAAGAAAGAGGAAGGCCGCGCCGGCAGAGACTGTGGACAAGCGCGAGAAACTGGCGGAGGGCCCGGCGGTGGTCATTGAGCACTGGTGAGGGGCCGGGGAGTCGGGGGGGAGGGGGCGGACGGGAAGCCTAGACCCGGGCCGCTGGGACCACAGGCCCCGTCTGCAATCCCTGTGTCCGCAGCACGAGCTGACGCGTCTACGGGCGCCACGCTGCTGCCCTGAGCCAGGCTCTGCAGCTGGAGGCCCCAGAGCTGCCTGTGCAGGTGAACCCCTCCAAGCCGCGGAGGGGCAGCTTCGAGGTGACGCTGCTGCGCGCGGACAACAGTCGTGAGTGGAGGCCGCGATGGGGTTAGGGGCGGGAAATGAAACCCAAGCACCTATGACTGAGGGGATGGGGTAGTGGGTGCCATCATGATTTAGCTTTATCCGATCCTTCTCAGGTGCTGAACTCTGGACCGGTATAAAGAAGGGCCCGCCACGAAAGCTCAAATTTCCTGAGCCTCAAGAGGTGGTTAAAGAATTGAAGAAGTACCTTTCCTAAGATCGTTGGGCAGGGAGCCCCCATGCTGAGGTTTGCATCACGACGCAGGAACGCACATTGGGCAGACTGTGAAAGTCTTACACCTACAGCTATCTCACAGAGTAATCACCCATCTTTGGTGACTATTTTTTTTTTTTTTTTGGATTTTTCGAGACATGGTTTCTCCGTAGCTTTTGGTTCCTCTCCTGGAACTAGCTCTTGTAGACCAGGCTGGCCTCGAACTCATAGAGATCCACTTGCCTCAGCCTCCCGAGTGCTGGGATTAAAGGCGTGCACCACCGCCACCCGGCAGGTGACTATTTTAATTCCATGACTCTTGCAAATGTTACTGGTTCGACAATGTGACATGTCAGTTTTTTTTTTATATTTATTTATACAATGTTCTGTCTGTGTGCATGTCTGCAGACCAGAAGAGGGCACCAGACCTCATTACAAATGGTTGTGAGCCACCATGTGGTTGCTGGGAATTGAACTCAGGACCTTTGGAAGAGCAGGCAATGCTCTTAACCACTGAGCCATCTCTCCAGCCCCGACATGTCAGTTTCTGTGGTTAAGGTCTCTCCAGAATCTTTGCTGTTACTTAGCTTTACATGCACTTTTCTGGTTTTTGTAATAGTCTGTGTGATAAGATAGCATCCCCCCCCAACTCCCTTATTAGCTACGTGGACTTATTTTGTCCCTAGTGCTTCATACTGTGCTTTGACATGTTTTCTGCACTTGCATGTTGAGTGCACTCTGAATTTTGGGTTTTTGTGTGGCTAACCATAGCTGGGACTGTGCATGTCTCTCTTGGTCCTTGTGATTCCTGGAATCTACTCATGTTCCCTTATCTATTTGCAGCCTTCATTCCCTGGAGATGTTGAAGCATTTATGATAGTGCATGGCCAAACTTAAGCTATGTACCTGAAGCCACAGTTTCTTCCTCACCAGAAATGATGGTTCCGTTGTGAGGCAGCCCTTGTAAGAGTTATTTGGATTGGTTTAATAAAAGTTAAAGTGTCTGCGAGCATGGGTCAAATATAAATTTAGTCTTAAAAGGACGACACAACCGGCTTCATGGGTTGTTTGTTGTTGGTCTTTGTATTTTTCATAATGTAAAGTAACTTCTGTGTGGGAACTGTAGGGTCTATGGTAAAACGTGAGATGCTTTTAAAAAAACATGGATGTTGCTGTGTTTGGTGCTGTATGCCTGCAATCTCAGCACCTGGGAGACTGACAGGAAGACTGAAAATTCATGGCTAACCTGACCTACAAGACCAGATTGTTTTTTTGTAAAACAAAACAAAACTATAAAAATTTATTTATTTATTTATTATGTATACAGTGTTGTCTGCATATATGCCTGCAGGCCAGAAGAGGGCACCAGATCTCATTACAGATGGTTGTGAGCCACCATGTAGTTGCCAGAAATTGAACTCAGGACTTCTGGAAGAGCAGTGCTCTTAACCACCGAGCCATCTCTGCATCCCCCAAAGTAAAGTTTTTAAAGCAACTACTTTTAATCTACTTCTTGGAAGTGGTTATGGAGAGAACATCTTCTGGGCCCATTGAGGCTTTTGCTAGGCTTGTCATTCTGGCAGTGAGTAAGCCCCGTGGCTGGGCTTCATGGCCCACTGACACCAGCCACAGGGGCTGAGGCAGTTCAGTGCCAGCCTGGGCATTTGAGATCCCACTCATTCTGGTGCTCTATGTAAGATAGCTTCATTCCTTCGCAGACATCCTTTAAGTAGAACACAAACTGTCCCTGAATTTTCAGTGACTGTCAGATCTCTTGAACTGTGAAAGGCCTAGTCTTAACTATTCCTATATCTTAACTAGAGTTGGGGACCACAATTATTTTGTCACTGGAAAATGGATTACAAAGAAATAGCTCAGGTTCATAATTTTCTATCCATGGTATTGCTATTTATTTAACTTCTGCCTGGCACACAAACCTGGGGAAGGGAGATCAGTGCTGAGGAGGGGACATGTGCTTGCTTTTCTCCCAAGAAAGCCTTTTGCTGATCAACAGTTGTCACCCTCCTAGGAGTCCTGCCCCGCCCTACCTGTCCACTACGTTAGTATATCAATCTCTGTTTCTGACTCTGAGGAAGGGTCAGGCCAGACAGAGGAAACACCAGGCCCTAGCCTATCCTTCTCTGCCCAGTTCACCACGTCAATCTCTTCGTCTTCAGAACTGCCAGGACATGGGTCCCGCAGTTCAGGGTTAGTAGACACTTCCCTGACTGCCTTGGACGCGGGATACAATACCTCATCCAGCCCTGTCTCTACCCAGTTTGAGCATGGAAGTGAGAGATCCCTGTAAGACCTTTGGGAAGAGTCAGGGGAGTCAAGGTGGAGAAGTTTTTCTCCCTGACCATCCAGTGGCTGGGAGCTGGTAATTTCAAGGTCTGGAGTCCAAGAGCTTCTCAGGGAAAGTGCCTCTCTGTTCACCTCAGAGGGCATGACAAGGGGGCTAAGGGGCTCAGCTGATTCTGTGTTCTCAGAGGGCATGACAAGGGGGCTAAGCGGCTCAACTGGCTCTTTGTTTTCACCAACCAGTTCCTTTTCCAATCCTGTGAGGTCTCTGGGCCAGAGTTCTATGTCTGGCAAACACCATTCTTCCCCTTCAATCCAATTCTTTCCTGTTTCTGACAGGTGATAACTTGGGGTTCTGCAGCCTTCAGCCCCAGGACTCTCCAGAGATCCTACTGGTGGTTCAGCATCTGAGCCACATAGCATGAAGTCCAGAATCTCTTCCAGCTCACTGGTGGCTGCAGTGCTTGTGATCCGGTACTGCTCAGCTTCACAGGGCTGGCCCAGCAGGGCTGTGTCAAACGTGTAGGGCTCGCTGCAGTCGAGGTTCAGCACAGGCTCCTTCCCTATCAGCATTGGGCTGGACCCAAACTCTGACTTCATCACAGGGTGGTCTGGGGAGTGGCTAGCACAGAGCAAAATGTCTTGTAGCCCCGGGCTCTCTGGGGAGTCCTGACACAGCTGGGATCCAGCAGGTATTTCCTGCACACTGACTGAGGCCAGCAGAGTTCCTGAAGGCTCTTCCACGTCCGAGGGTCCTGGGACCTGGGGGCTGTCTCGGGTGTTTCTGAGGGGAGGCTCCTGCACCACCTCCCAGCAGGTACCATTGACAATCTTCCTAAGCTTTACTCTCCCAACCTGCCCCTCCTCTACAGAGCTGGAGGCAAGGGCTCGGAATTCGGGGCTCTGCTTCCTGGCACCACCTGTCTTCCTAACATCTGATGGATCTGGAGTGCTCTCCAGAGGACTGATGTCCCCTGGCTTCTGCTTGTCCACAGCCTGTGCTGCTCCACTTACATTTCTCTGCCTCCAGAGACGCCGGCCAGGAGCTGTGGGCACTGAACTGGGACCACTTAGAACGCTAGAAGGCCCAGGTGTACAGACATGGGCTGATGGCTTTGAGCGACTCAGCCTGATCTTGCGGGGCAACAGCTGCTCATCCATAGAAGGGTACAAGGCAGGATGGCAATGTGCCGTAGGGCCTAGAGCAGGGTCCCTCTTCTCCGTAGGCCCTTCTCTCTGGCTTGATGGAGACGAGCTTCTCTCTTGAGTCGAGCAAACCCTGGCCTTCTTCTTGAGTAAAAGGGTCTCTGGCAAGCTATCCACAGTTGTTAAGCTGCTCTTTTTGTGAGGCCCCTCCTCTTTCCCTGAGGACTTCAACCTCACTGCTCCAAGAGGACCAGGAGTTTGGGGGGCAGGTAGTAGAGCTCGAGGGTGGGGGCTGGGTGTGACCACTCTGGCAGAGATTGGTGCGGCACTGGGTGGTTGTAAACACTCTCTGTTTAGTCTTCGGCCCTGGGGAGCCTTTACTAACTTTCCACCCTCCAGCTGAAGGGTTTCCAGCTCTGAGACTCGGAGCTGACGGGCAGCAGAAAGCACATCCTGGGCTTCTTCCTGAGATACTTCCATCTCTGAAGTATACAGGAAATCCACCAGCTTCCTAAGTGTCCTGATCTTTAGGCCTCCCAGTTCCAGCACCACCTTCCGACCCTGAACTGGCCTTTCTCGCTCCAGACGTTCTGTGAAGAAGGGACTACAGGCAGACAGGATGCAGCAGTGGGCTGGGACAGCCTCACCTGGGGGGGAAATACACACACTTGTTATGCTTTTTCTTTGGTGTTTTTAGTTCCAATAACAAAAATCACTAATTTGAAAACAAAAAACAGTATCATATAATGTAGGGTGATGTGGGATTCCCCTCTGTATGTTATGAATATGTTTTATTGCCATTGGTTGATAAAAAAACTGCTTTCAGCCAATGGCTTAATATAGCCAGGCTAAATATATATATATATAGATAGATAGATAGATAGATATAGATAGATAGATAGATAGTAGGCGGAGTCAGAGTTGCCATGTAGCCACTGCAGGAGGCAAACACTGGATGTGACCTTACCCATAGGCCACAACCATATGGTGATACACAGATTAATAGAAATGGGCTAATTTAAGATATAAGAGCTAGCCAATAAAAAGCATGAGCTAATAGGCCAAGCAGTGTTGTAATAATACAGTTTATGTGTGGTTATTTTGGGTCTGGGCGGACAGGAAATGAATGAGCAGCCTCCAACTATAGTAGATGCTTAGGGCTTTAAAAAGCCATATTCTAGGCTAGGCGGTGGTGGCACACGCCTTTAATCCCAGCATTCGGGAGGCAGAAGCAGGCGGATCTTTGTGAGTTCGAGACCAGCCTGGTCTACAAGAGCTAGTTCCAGGACAGGCTCCAAAGCTATAGAGAAATCCTGTCTCAAAAAACCAAGAAAACAAACAACCGTATCTAAGTGAGGTTTAGTGGTGCATGCCTGTAACCCTCAAAACTTGGAAGGTAGAAACATCAGCAGTTCACAGTCATTCTCAAGGCCAATATGAGCTATAAGAGTGAAGTGGGAGGTCCTTCTGTGTGTGTTGCTTTTATTGGTTGATGAATAAAGCTGTTTTAGCCAATGGCTTAGCAGAGTACAACCAAGTGGGAAATCCAAACAGATATATAGAGGGAGGAGGTGGGAGTCAGGGAGTTGCCACTTAGCTGCCAGAGGAAACATGCCGGAACCTTACAGGTAGGCCATAGCTTCGTAGTGATACACAGATTAAAAGAAATGGGTAAATTTACGATATAAGAACTAGGTAGGAATACACATAAACTATTGACCAAACGGTGTTGTAATTAATACAGTTTATGTGTGATTATTTGAGTCTGGGTGGCCAGAAAACAAAGGTGCAGTCTGTTTACATAGGATAAATTAATTTTGTTTTCCTTTTGTTTTTTTTCTTTTCTTTTTTTAATTTATTTATTTATTAAGGATTTCTGCCTCCTCCCCGCCACCGCCTCCCATTTCCCTCCCCCTCCCCCGATCAAGTCACCCTCCCTCATCTGCTCGAAGAGCAATCAGGGTTCCCTGACCTGTGGGAAGCCCAAGGACCGCCCACCTCTATCCAGGTCTCTTAAGGTGAGCATCAAAGATTTTTATTTATTAATTATATATACAACATTTTCCCTACATATATGCTGCAGACCAGAAGAGGGCACCAGATCTCATTACAGATAGTTATGAGCCACCATGTGGTTGCTGGGAATTGAACTCAGGACATCTGGAAGTCAGTACTCTTAACTTCTGAGCCATCTCTCCAGCCCTCGTTTTGGTTTTTCAAGACAGGGTTTCTCTGTGTAGTCCTGACTCTCCTGGAACTCGCTCTGTAGACCAGGCTGGCCCCAGACTCAGAGATCTGTCTGCCTCTGCTCCCATATGCTGGGATTAAAGGCATGAGCTATCACTGCCCAGCAAGAAATCTTGTTTTCAAAAGACCCAACTAAACAAAAAAATTCTTAAGTGCTTGACATATCTTAAACTTTTGCAACTATCCCATTAGGCTATTATGTGCATTTTATAGATTTTCTATGTCCATAAAACTTGCAATTTGTTTTTCTTTGCTTATTTTCAGACAAGGCCTGGTTATACCCCAGACTTAGCTCAAATCCATGAGCCATTTGACAATAGTGATTAAAGATGTACACCACTACATCAGGCTCTCGTCTCCTTTGTGCGTGTGCATACGTGTCTCTGAAGGGGTGATGTCTTCAAGCGACTGTGTGCACGTGGAAGTAAAAGGACAACCTCAAGGGTCATCCCCACCTTTCGCCTTATTGACATAGGGTCTCTTTGCTATCCAAAAGGCCAGGCTAGCTGGTCTGTAAGCTTTCGAGGATTTTCATGCCTCTGCCTGCCACCTAGGCAAAGGAGCACTGAGACTGGAGGTGCACAGAGCTGTACTGGCTTTACCTGGGGTCTGAGGATTCAAACTCAGGTCTTCACATTTGCATGTTAAATTCATTACCCATAGAGCAATCTCCTTAACCCCTATAGTTCCTTTATATTTCCTTATTTAGGGTACTTGGAAGCTAGACGTTGACCTCAGTCAATTGTTTACCTTATCCTTTAAGACAGGGTCTCTGATCGAACCTGGACCTCACCAATTTGGCTAGACTGGCTAGCCAACGGACCCCAGGGGTCCTTCTGTTTCCAAATCCCTAGCATTGGAATTACAGGAACATATCAAGGCACTCAGCTTTTTATATGGGTGCCAACAAGCCAAACTTAGATTCTCATGCTTGAAAGACAAGCACTTTACCAACTGAGCCATCACCCTAGCTCCTATTTGTGTGTCTGTGGGCACGGGTGTGTGTGTGATAGCATATACATATAGGTCAGGGGACACCCTGGGATATCTGTCTTCACTTTTCACTTTCTTTGACACAGGATCTGTTTGTTTCTACCTGCTCTCTATACCAGACCAGCTGTATTTGAGATTCCAGGGTTCTGTCTTTGGCCTCCCATCTCCTTGTATGGGGCATTCAAGGCACAGACTTGTCTTGGGTTTTAGGGATTTGAGCTCAGGTCCTCATGCTTGCACACCTAGTACTTTTAGCCAATGAGCCATCTCGCTACCTTCTTACTTAGTTATTTTTAGGCCAAATATCATGTGATCGAGGCTGGCTTAAAATTCCCTCTGAAGTAAAGTATGAGCTGAACTTCTGATCCTGCTTCTACAGGCATGCACCGCTGTGCCTGGTGTAATCTATTCTGGGGAACTGAACCTAGAGCTTCATGAAACTATACTAAGGCTCTGTCAACTGAGCTATATGCCCGACTTTTTTTTTAAATATTTATTTTATATATAGTCTTCTGCCTATACATATGCACCATATCTCATTACAGACAGCTGTAAGCCACCATGTGGTTCCTGGGAATTGAATTCAGGACCTCTGGAAGAGCAAGCAGCCAGCGCTCTTAACCTCTGAGCCATCTTTCCAGCCCCAACTTTTTAAAATTTTATATATTTTTATTTTATTTGTATAAATGTTTTGCTTTCAGTGATGCCTGAGGCCAGAAGAGGGCACTAGCTTTCTTGGAACTGGATAACCACTAAGCTGCCATGTGGATGCTGGGAACGGAACCAAGGTTCTCTGCAAAACACAAGTACTTTCAACTGATGAGCCATCTCTCCAGTCAGCACCTCCTACCCCAGCTTTGTATTATTTTTGTTGTTTGGGTTTTTTGTTTTTTGTTTTTTTTTTTTGGTTTTTCGAGACAGGGTTTCTCTGTGGTTTTGGAGCCTGTCCTGGAACTAGCTCTTGTAGACCAGGCTGGTCTCGAACTCACAGAGATATGCCAGCCTCTGCCGCCCTAGTGCTGGGATTAAAGGCGTGTGCCACCACCGCCCGGCTTGTTTGGGGTTTTTGTGGTTTTTTTATTTTGGTTTTTCTCTGTAAATAGCCCTGGCTGTCCTGGAATTATCTCTAGCCTTGAACTCAGAAATTTTCAAGCCTCTGTCTCCGGAGTGTTGGGATTACAGGTGTGTGCCACCACTGACAGATTATGTTAGTTTTTTGTTTTGAGACAGGGTCTCAAAAGATGCCTTATCGTGGAAAGTGCTAGCAGCTGACTGCGCCTACAAATTTGAGTTCAGCCCTTAAACCCAGAGGGTAAAAGGAGAAAACTGACCTTCACCTAGGGACTGCAGCAACACCTCCCAGCTCACGAAATAAACGTGTATTTGTGTGTGACCGAGCCTAAGTACACACAGGAGTAGCATGCATGAGTATGACTCACTCTGTAGCCTGGGCTCTCCTTGAATTGGTGATCCTTTAACTTCCTAATTTTATGGCTTTTTTATTTTTATTTTTTGGTTTTTCGAGACAGGGTTTCTCTGTGGTTTTGGAGCCTGTCCTGGAACTAGCTCTTGTAGACCAAGCTGGTCTTGAACTCACAGAGATCCGCCTGCCTCTGCCTCCCAAGTGCTGGGATTAAAGGCGTGCGCCACCACCGCCCGGCCCTAATTTTATGTTTTAAATTCATATTTCTGTTGCTGACAGGGCATTGGATCCCCTGAGTTATGACTGGTTGTAAGCTGGTACAAAAATCAGCAGATGTTCTTAGCTAATGAGTTCTCTTTCTCTCCCCATTCTAGTTTAATTGTAGGAGGAAAAAGCATAGTAACAGTTTAACTGTTTAAAATTTTCCTAATTATTTTACGTGCTTTACATGCATGTATATATCTGTGCATCAACATGTGTTAGTTACAGACAGTGATAAACTGAAATGTGGGTGCTGGGAACTGAACCAGGGTCCTCTGGAAGAGCAGTCAGTGCTCATAGCCATTGCTAGCTTTCCGGTCCCCACAATTTCCTTCTAAGAAGAGTTTTAGAGGGGCTGGGGAGAGAGCTCATTTGGTAGAATGACTGCCTAGCATGCAAAAAAAAAAAAAACAACAAAAAAACAAAACAACAACAACAACAAAAAACCCAGGATTGATCCTCAGCTCTGCATCATGTTAGGATGGTGGTACATTCAGGAGGCAGGAAAATTAGAAGTCCCAGGCCCTTTTCAGCTACTTGGAGTTTGAGGAAAGCCTAGGCTGAATGAGTCCCTGTCTCAAAAAACAAAAAAAAGACTTACCCTAAACCAGGTGTGGTGGTGAAAGAAAGCCTTTAATCCCTGCCCTGGGGAGGCAGAGGCCAGCCTGGTCTATATAGTGAGTTCTACAGAGCGGCACAGTGAGACCCCACCTTAACAAAACAACACCACCAACACCCCATCTCCTCCCAACACTGATTATCCTGGAAACAAAACAATTTCCACCAAAGAGTTACAATATTTATAGGCAAGAACGTTCTCCTGGGTTTATTATTTACCTCTGGCCTTGGACCTATTTTACCTTGTTCTACAGTGATTTTCAGCTGAACCTCCTTTATTTTCTTACCCTCTGCCTGCAGAAGGGCATCACAAAACACACCGCTCTGCTGCTGGTGACGAAGCTGCAGAAAAGCTACCCGGAGGAACCGGGGATTCCTGTAGAGGATTTTGGAACTGGCAGGAGAGCACATGTTGTATCTGGTCAATAAATCTTCTAAGTTTTCACGGCTCAGATTCCTGTGGGTGAGATAATATATTTCAGAGGTATAATTAAACCTAATTTATTTTTTGTCTTTGAAATGGTGGAGAAATTTGAGCAACAAGTTGAAGAAACATCAGCTGAGAAGGTATGCTGAGGATAATCTCAAGAAAGACTATTGCAACGGTAGTTTCAGGCAGAAGTTGCTAGATAAGTCTACATTTGACACTTGGCTCTGCTCCTAACTAGCCTAGCTGCACAACATAACGCAGGTGACCTAACTTCTCAGAGACTCCCTTTTCCTATGCATGAAACAGAAATAACACTACTTATCATGTAGGGCTTTTAAAAACCTTTAAACAAGCCAGACTTGGTGGAGCATGTCTGTAGTCCCGTCCTTGGGAGGCAGAGTTTAAGCTCAGGAATTCAAGGACACCCATCCTCCCAATATAACGAGTTCGAGTTCAAGGCCAGCCTACGCTACGTGAGACCCTGTCTCAAACACAACAAAACAACACAACAAATGTGGACAATGGCGGTATGTGTCTAACTCAAACAACTGAGCAGAAAAGGTGGGAGGACTGAGTTTGAGGCCAGCCTGGACTGCACAGAAAGACTCGGACTCAAAAGAAAATTCAACAATTCAGCCTTTCTCATTTGCTCCTATAGTGTGAACCCTCTGGGCACCACATCTCAGCACACTTTCGATTTCACACTTAGAAAGACAATACTGCTGACTATAAAACTGACTCTCGGAAGCCATGTGCACCTTTCTTTAAGCTCACTTATCACACTAACCAGCAGAGGGTGCACAATCAAGAAAAGAGGATTTGGAAGGCCTGTTGAAGCCTGGCGGTGGTGGCCCACGCCTTTAATCCCAGCAATCGGGAGGCAGAGGCAGGAGGATCTCTGTGATTTTGAGGCCAGCCTGGCCTACAAGAACTAGTTCCAGGACAGGCACCAAAGCTACGGAGAAACCCTGTCTCGAAAAAAACCAAAATAAATAAATAAATAATAATAAATAAAAATTAAAAAAAAATCACTGTTGATTGATCAAAGTGAACCAGAATGATCTCGTCAGTTTGCAAATGTATGGACTTCGAGAGCTTGGTTAACTGCCTGATTAACAACAGAGCAAACAGAGGTATGCATTTGATCCTCCTTTCCCACCCAAACAAAATGGATATTCTGACTTAAATTTCTAGATATGTGTTTGTGTGTGTGTTTGTGTCCCCGCCCACCAGGCCCATTACCCCAGCCCCACTTACTGCACGGCTGTGTTCTTTTTCTGGTATGATTATGGAGTTTTCTCTCAGGTAGCACTGAGGAGTCTGAATAGTTCACGTCAAAGCTATCAGGAAAGAAAACAGCGAGTAGGAAAATTAAGAAAAGAGAAGCATCAACTGGGCTTGGTGTTCCCACGTCTGTAATCCTAGCTATTATTCAAGAGGCCAAGCAGGAGTATTATATGCTTCAGACTAGTATGGGCAATTTAGTGAACTCAGTTCTCAAAACATAATTTTAAAAGGTGAGGCCTTATACCAAGAAGGGATTGGAGGAACGGGGGAGGGGGGCGTGAGACTAATTCTCACTCCAGCCAGAGGAAATGTGGATGAACAAGGAAGCTTTCCTAAGTACCAATACCTAGCCTTGTTCTCAGACCCAACCTGGAACGGTTCTGCAGTAAATTCGGTCCTGCTGTCCTGTGTTTCCTCTGCTCCAGTTGTTTCTAGCAGGGAGGTTGTGCAAAGCAGCGCAGGTGGGCTCACGGTCTCAATGATGGCTCTGGCTCGCAATCCCGAAACCAGGGAGTGAGGGTTAAGCGGAGGCAACCGCGTCACAGAAGGTCCTGCAAAGCAGATGGCCTCGCACGCCTGGGCCCCGGGGCCCAACTCCGCGGAAGAGGGATCTCGGGCGCGAGGGTTTCTGGGAATGGAGCATGGAGCCAGTGCAGGCCCGAGGTCGGGGCTGCCCCCCACGGCCACCGCTGGCTCGGCCCACACGGGTCCTGCAGTCTCCCCGGGTCGCCAGCAGCCACATGCACCGGGCAGTGATGACGGACGAGGGCCTGAGGCCACGCGGCCCGGGCTACACACCGCGCGCTGCCACCCTCGCGCTCCGGGCGGCCAGGCGTCGAGGGCTCCGACGACTTCCTTCCTCCGCCCGGCGCTCCCGACGTGCGCGAAGACGTCATCCCCATTGGACGGCGGCTCCCGGGAGAGCCAATCAGAGGGCGAAGAGCGCTTTGGCGGGAGCGGAGGCCCAGGGAAGATGGCTGGGCTGCGCGCGCGAGAGAGGTAGCGGTACGGATGGTGTGGGAGGGCTTCTTCTGAAGCCTGACTCGGCCTGCAGCACAGCAAGGGCCGGGCCACGACTCCCGGCTCACTAGGGCGGGCTCCAGGGACATCGAGGTACAGTTCTTTGGTCTCCTTGAAAGGCGACAAATAACCTTGGCCCTGCCCACGTTCGTCTAGGCCTCATTTGTGTGTGTGTGGGGGGGGGGGAGACGGTATGTATTTCTGCTTGCAATGTGGTCAATCAAGATAGATATTTTCTAGGGCTAAAAAGGTTCAAGGGGAAAACAAAATGTCATGGGACTGGTTTATGACATCCCACCCCCACCCCGAGGATGTCATTCCAGCCCTGAATCTTGTAGAACTGGTGACCCAAGGGAGCTGTGGGAACACCTACTTGAAGTGAGTTCTGCACCCTTTTGTTTCTGTTTTGTTTCGTTTTTCAGGACAAGGTTTCCCTGTAGCTTTGGATACTGCCCTGGAACTTGCTCTGTAGACCAGGATGGCCTCGAAGTCACAGAGATGGCCTGCCTCTGCCTCAGAAGGGCTGGGATTAAAGGTGTGCGCCACCACCACCGGCTGAGTTTCTGCAGCTTTTTACAGACAATTTATTTAACTCAGTTTCTGACAGGAAATAGCTGTTTTTACGGGTGGTATTAAAAAGAATGATTTCAAACTAAAAAAAAAAAAATTACAGAGAATGAGGCCAGGAATGGTGACATGTGTCTTTAATCCTCGCTCTTGGAAGGCAGAGGCAGTTGATCTCTGTAAGTTCCAGGCCAGCCTAGTCTACATAGTGGGTCCAGGACAGCGAGAAGCTATATAAAGTCCCTGTCTCAAAACACCAAATCAAGCAAACAAAGCACAACAACAAAGACCCACAACAGCAACAAGAAAAAACTCATCAGAGAGAGAGAGAATGTCAACCCATACTATAAATCTGTAAAGTCTTTACCAGCGTGGTCTACAAGAGCTAGTTCTAGGACAGCTAGGGCTCTTACACAAACAAACCCCGTCTTGAAAAACCAAAAAAAAAAAAAGAAGAAGAAGAAGAAAAATAAGTAGATTCATTATAATGCACAGCACTCTATTTTATACTCTGTCTGCTGATTTGAATGTTACTAAGTGTTGAAATCCAGGCCTTCTTTGTATATGCTGAGCGTGTACTTTAATGTACTGAGCCATTTAAATCCCAGCCCAACAGAACTTCTCTTTTCACTTTTTATTTAAAGAAAAAACAGGATGTTCTCACAGTGTTGCCTAGGCCTGCCTCAGATCTGCAGTCCTTTTGCCTCAGCTTCCCTAATAGGCTTGATTATAGGTGTTTACCACCATGCCCAGCTTCTTCTTTTTCCTTTTTTTTTTTTTTTTTTTTTTGGTTTTTCGAGACAGGGTTTCTTTGTGGCTTTGGAGCCTGTCCTGGAACTCTTTTCTTCTTCTTCTGTAGACCAGGCTGGACTGGAACTCACAGAGATCTGCCTGCCTTTGTCTCTGAGTGCTGTGATTAAAGGTGTGTGCCACCAGGCCCAGTTCCTATTTCTTTTTAGACATACTTTTATTTTCTTCCTCCCAGCTTTTTCCTAATCTTTCATCATTTTATGGTATCTTCTTGCTTTTCAGTGATCGTTGTGTGTGGGGAAGGTTATTGAACACTGAATATAACGTTCCATGCATAAAAAAAGAGAAACAAGAAAAGAGAAAAACAGCCGTGCATGTCTAAAATATACTTCAGGGGCTGGAGAGATGGCTCAGTGGTTAAGAGCATTGCCTGCTCTTCCAAAGGTCCTGAGTTCAATTCCCGGCAACCACATGGTGGCTCACAACCATCTGTAATGAGGTCTGGTGCCCTCTTCTGGCCAGCAGACATACACACAGACAGAATATTGTATACATAATAAATAAATAAATATTTAAAAAATATATACTTCAGATCATTAAGTTATATTCATTTTTATTTTTTGTTTTTTTGAGATAGTCTTCTTGGTTATTTAGTCCTAGCTGGACTTGATATGGTCCAGGCTGTGTCTCCTATTTCTGCCTCACTAATATTGATTGCCTCTAGCAATTATCTTTGGCTATTGAACTTGGCAGGGATGAAGTTTGAATATAGAAGATATCCTAAGTAATGAGAGAAGATTCTTAGATAATGAGGTAGTTCTTACTACCTACATAATATATAATGTATACCTATATAATGTTGGCCTACATAGATAAGAAGTGTGATGATGGGTGACGGCTGTTCTGTCAGACATAGAGCGAATAAACCTGAATAAACCGAACCTTGGTGACCTTCCACTTCACATCTATAAAACGGCAGGATTCTGTCCATAGTGGTGCTTTGGAAGGGAAAGGTAGTAGCTGAGCAGTGGTGGCACATGCCTTTAACGCCTTTAATCCCGGCACTCGGGCAGAAGCAGGTGGATTTCTGTGAGTTCAAGGCCAATCTGGTCTACGGAGTACATTCCAGGACAGCCAGGGCTGTCACAAAGAGAAACCCTGTCTTGAAAAACCAAAACCAAAAAATAAGCTTAGAGCATTGTCTCACTGACAGAGCACACACTTAAAAGGAAAAGAGAGAGAGAGAAAGAAGACAGAGGTAGTAATGAGTTCAAAGTGTATTTCATTTAGCAGATGCTCCATTGGTTGCTATTATTGGGCAGTGGTGAGCTATTATTATTGAGACAGGACTTTTTTATGATTTATTTAACTTTATTTTATGTGCATTGGTGTGAATGTGTCAGATCTTGTGGAACTGCATTTTCAGACAGTTGTGAGCTGCCATGTGGGTGCTGGGAATTGAACCCGGGTCCTCTGGAAGAGCAATTAGTGTTCTTAACTGAAGAGCCATCTTTCCAGCCCCAACAGGGCTTCTCTGTGTAACAGTTATGGCTGTCCTGGGACTCATTTTGTAGACCAGGCTGGCCTCAAACTCCCCCACTAGGATCCACCTGCCTCTGCCTTCTGAGTACTGGGATTACAGGTGTGTGCCTCCACCATCAGACAATAGTTTATTCATAATGAGTTTATACTATATGCCAGACAATTTTAGACATTTGTGTTACCAGACTTGTCTGTAATCGTGGTACTTTGTAGACTGGAGCAGTAGGATTACTTGAAGTTCAAGGCCACCTTGGGCTCTATAGTGAGTTTCAAGCCAGTAGGAACTATATAGGTCTGGCTAAAAAACCAAAAATGACTTTTATGTGTATTTTTATTCTTCCAACAGATTTGTCTGTGATGAGGGCGATGTGTGCCCATGCAAAGGCTAGAGAAGGATATTCAGGGTTCTGTCGAGCACTCTGTGGTTTATGTCTTTGAGCCTGGAGCTGGGCTGGTAACCAGCAAACTCTAGTGATCTTATTGGCTCTGTCCTACCCATAGGCCTGCATATGACCATGTCTGGATTTTTACATAGGTGCTGGTATCTGAATTCAGGTTCTCACGTTTGAGCAGCAAGTGAACTGTTACCCCCTGAGCCATCTCTCCAATGAGAGATAGTTGGTTCCATTTTATTGTTAAGGAAGGATGTTAGGAAATTACATAATTTGGCTAAGGGCATATGGAGGTGCTGGAAAACTTACGTAGGAGTAGCTGGAATACAGCAGTTTGACTGCAGTCTCTTTTTTTGCCCTTGTATTACCATTATAGATTATGGAAGCTTATGAAGATTAATTTTGCAGCAGCCAGTAGGAACACGCACCTATTATCCAGCACTCAGGAAGCAGAGGCAGGGGCATCTCTATGAGTTCAAGGCCAGCATGTGTACACATAGAATTCCAGAACAGCCACGGCTACATAGTGAGACCCTGTCTAAAAAATAAAAGTAAAAAGTAAATAAGAAATAGCGTCAGCAGGAGGTCTTAGGGGCAGAAGTGTTCACTGCTAAGCTTCCTGACCTACATTATCATGATCCCCTAAGGAGAGGATGGATCCCTACAGATTGTCCTCCGACCTGAACATGAGTGCTGTGGTACATGTGTGCCTGTGCACATGTGCAAGCATAGATACACACAGATACATTTTAAAACAGAAAGAGAACCCTTTTAATTCATCATCTTGGCTTACTAATTAGTGAATAAATAATACCAGTCTTACCAGGTGGTAATATGCCAGCATTCCCATCACCGAGAAGGTAGAGGGATTTTGAGTTTGAGGTAAGCCAATGGTCCAATGAGACCTTGTCTCAAGCAAAACAAAGCAACCTCCCCACCGAAGGAAAAAAAAAAAACAAAACCCAACAACAAACAATACCCCTCCCTAACCTTAAATGAATTCAAAGAAAAATCCTGGTAATGTTTATTTAGGTCAAATAAAAAAGCCAGGTAGTTTTGAGTTCACAAAGAAATAGCATTCTCTTAATTATTTTAACGATATTTTTTATCTATTCTAAACTATTTGTTTGTTTGTGGATCCTGCCTGACACCCCGGGCAAAGCCCACATTATTTTGATAGAAAGACAGAGGTTTTCCCCAACAGCTCCGTGCATTCTGCTTCCTTTTGGTTAGAGCAAAAGAGGCTAACAAGCTGTGAACAAGCCTAAGCATTTATTTTTCCTCATTAGCTTTAATGCAATTAAATCAAAACAATGAAATTGAGAGTTTGCCTCAGATATTTCCTACCATTCCAATCAACACACAGCCCTGTTTCTGGGATTTCTCTTTCCTACCCTCCTGGCTTCCTTTGGGAAAATGCTTTGAGGAAGAAAGCAACAAACCAAACAGCAGCAGGCAAATAAAGTAAGCTCTCTTCTGTTTTCCCACCCTGCTAGGTAGGGAAAGGGAACAAGACCCTCATCAAAGAGAACTGAGGCTTAGGCGTGCCGCTCTAAAAAGCTTTGTTATTTAGCACCTCCCACCTCCCCGCCGAGCTCTGCAGTAATTCCTCAGAGACTGTATAGTCTCTGCTTTAAATATAAATATATATATAATATATATATAAAACTTCCTCGTCTTTCTCTCCTCTTTTTTTTTCAATTTCCTATAATAAAGTTTCCTATTGGATAAGGTCAGCTCCCTGATTTATGCCTGGCTCCTATTGGAAGCTCACAGGGGCTGACATCACTTAGGAAAGCTAGGGTAGGGCTGCCAGATCGGTTTGTCACCACCCAGGCTTCCTTGCCTCTGGCTGGGTGCAACTTCCATTTTAGGTGTTGGATCTGAGGGAAAGGGAGAGAAAGAGAGAGAGAGAGAGGAGAGGGGGAGAGAGAGAGAAAAGGGGGGTCGAGCAGAAGGAAGGGAGGGAGAGACAGAGACAGACACGGAGGGAGAGGGAAAGAGGCAGGAAAGATCCTGAAACGAGGAAGAGGAAGCGGTGGCGAACCTCGTTGGATTTTCTTTCTCAGCACACTGCTGAAGCTTTGGGTTTGCTCTTAAAGGATCGGCTTTAGAAGTCCACATCTGAGGTGTGTGCTCTTTTCATTTTTTTTCTTTTCTAAAAATGTGTGTATGACTAGTTGGGGAAAGGCTAACCCAAGTGGAATTTTTGTCTTAATGGTAACTAGGGGGAATTTAAAAAAGGCAAAAGAGCCTGTTAATGCTGATGGTGAATTTCTTATCAATTATGTTTTTCTACTTTTAATAGTTTGGACGTATTTTGGTATTTATATTAAGGCAAAGGTAAATGTACTAGGTGTAATACCGGAAGCTGGTTGGAACCAGAGGTAGAAGTTGTGTAGATTACATTTTGTATGTATTTTTATTTTATTTTTCTGGGTTAAGCTAACATACTTCTGTTTTCATAACTCGAAAAGTTAGTTTTTGGCATGTTGTGTGTGGGTTGTGAAAGGGATTTGTCCTGGTCGGGAGAGTTGTACAGATGGCTCTTACCATGTTTAAAAACTTCCAGCCCCCTCACCTTCAAATCTGTGGCAGTGGAAAGTTGCAGGGAGCTTTAGAGCTTAAATAGTATTGTTGTTTCCTCCTGAGAGTTTGAACGGCCCGGATGGTTGCAGCTCTGCTGTTCCTGGGTGGATCCCTTACTTCTCCAGGTGTGGTGGGTGGGAGCCTCGCCTGTTTGAAGGAGCCTCTTTGCTTTGCCTTGGAAAACAAGTGGATCTCTGTTAACTGAATTGCCACAGCTTTTTTTTTTTTAAACCTAAAGTTACTTTGGATGGCAGAGATTTGTGAAGGTGTTGTATGTTAAACCTGCAAATATGATAATGGTGCTTTCCAGGGTAAGGAATTGTAATCGTGCTTTCTGTTGGCCGTGGCAAAGCGGCAGAACACCTGAAAGTCTTCAGCCCTTTCGGTTTCTGAGAGGGCCCTAGGTTGTGAAGGGTTGGGCGAAGAGAAACCACTTAATGAAAATGTGAATTTGCAAAACCCACTTGAGAAAGCACAAAGGGAATTTCATTTTTAAGCAACTTGGAAAGGTGGTTTTTAAAGTTGTCTTTTGTTTGTGTGTTTGCTTGGCTAACTTAGCAGTAAGTTAGAGCACTGTTAAAGGCCTGTGACTCTGCTTCACGCTTTAGGATTGGTCTTCTGATTTGCTTGTTTTTGCTTTTTGTACATACATTCTTGCAAATGTACTGATCCCAGATAATTATATAGCCAACTCATCAGTAGCTGCAAAATAGGGTACTCTTCTTTTAAAATGGGAATCAGTATGAGAATTAGGGCTGGAACAGATATTGCTCTAATTGTAGTAAGATGGGTCTTAATGTATAAGCTGCTCATTACCTTTAAATAGTTATGAATCTTTTATTTTCTGATTTCGTAGTCCCTGCCCCCATTCTTTTTAGACTGAAACACTTCCTTGAGTTTTTTTCTTCTGTGAAGACATTCCTTGCAAGATGATTTTATCCTTGTGAGGTTGTGGCTTCTGGAGGAAACAACTTTTGTTCCTCTTTCCCTTTCCACATCGTCTGGGCGAGGGTTACAGGAAAGAATTTGACGTCTCCGCCTCAGAATAAAGAGAAGTAGTTGGAAAAAAAGAAAAAAGACAACGTGTACAGTCAGTTGGGCTATAGTTGTCATTTCTAGTTTTTTTCAATTTTCCTTTGAAATTCTTTTTCTTTGGAGGTTTCTTGGTTGGTCTGTGGAAGGTTGGTCTGGTACTGCCAGAGTGTTGGTTTCTTGCTCAGCCCTTAGGGGGAGGGATGAGCCTCTGAAGGAGGAGTACAAAGGCAGTTTGAAAATCGGTTCTGGATGACTGCTGGTGATCCGGGTCTGGGTCCGGCTCCGAAACTGGGCTTTGTGTAGCTGGGCTGAACAGCGCCGGGACCAGGACTATTGTTACAAACTAAGCCGTTGTTTGGCCTTCAGTGAAGTCTAGAGCGTCTTGAGGTGTTAAGATGGAAGATTATTGTCTTTTACTTCACCTCTGTTGGTTCTTTCATGAATCATAGGAAAGGGTACAGATAAGTAATCTTTTATTTTGCTATTATTACTAACTATTTGCTGTGCTTTTTATATTGATTTTGGGTGAAAATGATGACAGATAAGTATGCATTGTACAGATTTCTCTCCTTGTCTGCTTTTTATATAAATTGCTTAGTGTCTTTGTTAGGTGAGTGAGGTGGTGGTCTGTTTCAGGTGTGTGGGGGCTCATGGCTGGTTAGAGCTCTAGCGCCTTTCTGAGGACTCTGGCACGGACACGTTCTGTGCTGCTCTAAAATAGAAGGAAAGCTTCCTATAATTACATCCCAGCCTTAGGTTTATTAAATAGTTGGCTTCTTAGGGATGGAGGAGACAGGATTCAGCTAGGATCACTATCTATTGCACTAGTGAAATATTTAGCTCAGTATGATTCCTTTTTCTGTTATGGTAGGTGCTGGTCCCTGTTAGTGCCTCTAGGTTCTCTTGTCCCCCACCCTCTCTCATTGTTTTATTTTATTGTGTGCTATGCGTTTTGCATAGACTATCTACCTAATTTTTAATAACAATTTTTTGAAAAGGAATTTGGTATTCAGAAGCTGAGATTTTCTGAATATCTTACTATCTAAATGGATTATCCTGGTCTGATTGACCACAAAGTCAATGGATTTAACCAGAGATACACTGCCATTACCCGGAGAGAATGGACATAATAGCTGGAACTAAAATAAAGGAAGCCTTGCTATAGGAGGAGTGCTTTAGTCCTTACCTAAAGAGATGAAATTGGAGTAGTGTGTGTAAAAGACCAGTGTCCTTAGTGCAGGTGGAGCTGGATGTGCTGTGCAGGTACCGTGTGAACTCTGACCAAGCTGGGGCTAGAACTTGGCGGCTCGCACAGGCCAGGCAAGGGCCCTGCCCCTGAGCTCATCACCAGACCTCTTATATTCATTAGTTATTTTGAGACAGTTCTGGTTGTTCTTGAACTCTCTGCAGGCTTGACCTTAGAGACCTGCCCGCCTCTGCCCCAGTGCTGGGACTAAAGGTGCGCACCACCACTGCTGGCAGCTTTATTCATTTTTAACTTCTGGAAATTGGCTTCCACCTTCATTTGCTCATTAGTGAAATTTCCTCTTCCAGAGAACTTTCAGCCCTTTGGATTGAATGATACCACCTTCCAGTGACAGGCTTGTAGAAGGTAGTTCTAATAAATGTATTATCATGTATCTAATAAATACATCAGTCTGTATTAAAGATTATGTCTTTTACTCAGACTGAGCTGCTTGTGTGTGGGTACTGTCTTGTCTCTATCCCCGTATCACCTATCTCAGTGTCTGCTAACTGAGGTGCTCAGTTAGTCTTCTCTAGTTAAGGAAATTGATGGGACTGAGAAGGCTCCAGGTGAGACTGGGAGCTAAACAACATGAATTAGATTCCCATGTAATTTTGACATTTTCACTAGCCTGTTAGTTTAGATATTTTTTTTTTTATTAATTTACATTTTTTGTTTACATTTATTTCCTTGTGGGAGTCGGGGAGGGGCCTGCACCTGTTCCAGCTAAGTTGACAGGTGTGGAAGTCAGGGAGAGTCCGGTTTTTCCTGCATGTGGATTCTCGGGATTGAACTCCAGTCCTTACAGTTGGTGGTACGAGCCTTTATCCACTGAGACATTTCACCAATCCTATCTTTGGGAATCTCATTTGGCTGATGTTGGCCCAAACTTGAGAACATAGTGAGGTCCCACCTTGTGTTTGTGATTCCTTCTGACCCTTCTGCCTCTTCTTTATGTTGCTGGTACTGTGGACATGTGTCATCACAGCTAGCTTCAGAACAAAGTTTCTGGAAATAATGGAAGATTCTAAGGTTTGGCTTTTCTTGGCAATCAGTCTAAAGAACAGTGTAAGAGGTAAGGTGACTTTTGTAGCTTAGGCAGCTGTTGCTGGGGAAAAACATCGGCATCAGCGAGGACCTGATCAGTCCTGCTTGGATCACTGGTTTTTATACCACTACTAACAAAAACACGAAGAGCTTGGGATGATAATTCTAGACATGAGTGCTTCAAAGAAAATGTGTTTGGCAACATTTTCTCCTTCCTCCAGATCTCATTTTGAGACAGGGACTCCTGTCCTGATCTTTCTGTCTCTTCCTCCCAAGTGCTGGAATTATAGGAGTAATCTACCACACCACGCCTGATACCAATTGTTTTTGTTTGTTTGTTTGTTTGTTTTTGAGATAGGATTTCTTGTAGTTTAGGTGCCTGTCCTGGCCTTGAACTCAGAGACCCACCTGCCTCTGACTCTGGGATTAAAGGCTTTAAAGGTGTTTGCTGGCATCGCCCGGCTAAGTGTTCGTTCTTTTTTGTTGTAGATTGAGTGTGTGTGTGTGCACAGGATAACACGCAATGGTAGTGTTCTCCTGCCTCAGTGTCACTTTGTGTTGGGGGTCACACTTGGCAGCCATTGTTAGTATTATGATTGCTATTATTAATCACCCTTTCAGCCATGGAACTATATTAGAATTTAAACTGAAATTCTGGAAATTGGAGAGATGGCTCAGTGGGTAAGAGCATTTGTTGTTCTTTCAAAGACTGAGTTGGATTCCCAACTCCCAAGAGAAGCTGTTGTCAATCAACTGCCTGTAACTCTAGTTACCATCTAGAAACCATCTTGTGGCTTCTGTGAGCACTTGCGAAGTTGTGACATATACCCACATAGATGCACACACCTAAGTAAAGGTAAAGACATCTTTATGTATAATTCAGGGTTGTAGTAAGAGGAAACTTAGTATGAATGAGCCATAGGTAATCAGGATATGGAAAAACTACAAATATTCCTTTGTATTTTCTCAGAAAAGGGATTAAAATAAGGGTTTATAAAAACAAAAATTAAATATCTTTTGGGGGCTAGAGAGATAGCTTAACAATTAGTAGCACTGACTGATCTTCTAGAGAACCCAGGTTCCATTCCCAGTATCCATATGGTGGCTCATAACCTTCTGTAGCTCCAGTTTCAGAGGAGTGTGAGACCTTCTTTTGACTTCTGTGGGCACTAGGCATACATAGTCTACATACATACATTGAGGCAAAACACCCATACACGTAAGATAAAAATAAACAATCCTAGCTACATGAAGTTGAAATAGGAATTGATTGGCCTCCAAGATTGCCAATAGAGGAGCATGGATGAAGGGAGAACACTGTCCTGCTTGAGTTTTAAAAGGGGAAAATTAAAGTAGGAGTGTTTTGTATTTAATTGTGTAATTATTTTTAATCATTTTTTTGAGACAGAGTCTCAAGTAGCCCAGTCTGGCCTTGACCTTGCTTAGGACTTGTGCACGCCGGGCAAGTACTCTGTCAGTTGAGCTACATCCCTAGTCTTTCTTCTTTTCTATTCTTTATTTCTTTATTCCTTTATTTTTTTTCCTTTGATAGGATCTCTCTGGTTTGGAGCTGTCCTGGAACTTGCTATATAGGCCAGGCAGGCCCCATACTCAGAGAGGTCCTCTTGTCTGCCTTTGTGTTGGGATTAACGACAAGTACCACTACCACCGCATCCTACACCTAGACCACATCTAGTCTTAAAGAGTTTTTCTTCAAGTATTCTGTGATGACCAATGGTAGGTAATTTGGTTAATGTTTTCATAAGTCTCATACAATGGGGAAAGTGGTGTTTAAAGTTTTTATTTTAAATATGCAGAATTTTTCCTGGGTAGTGGTGGTGCCGCACGCCTTTAATCCCAGCTCTCGGGAGGCAGAGACAGGCAGACATCTGAGTTCGAGGCCAGCCTGGTCTACAGAGCCAGTTCAGGACAGCCAGGACTGCACAGAAAAATCCTGTCAGGGGAGGGGTGGGAGGAGGCATTTTATTTTGTAGTAGGCAGCAACTTTGGAGAGTTGTGGGGTTTGTCTCTTCCTAAGGAAGGTGTTGATGGGGAGACAAAACAGGTAGCACTGCTTGAATGTTTTCATAATTTCATCAAAGACTTTAGAAAAAAACAAGTTACTCCCTTCTTTGTGTCTAGCAGAAACAGAACTTTGTGTAAATGTAATTTAATCGGAGTGGACTGAGACAGCTTGGGTTTATTATCATCAACTCTTGAACCAGATTTCCGTTTGAAGCCGCCCTCAGATTTGCTAAGAGCCTCCTCAGTTTCTTGGTATGTACTACCATACCTCTCTTTTTCTTTTTACATGCCATTTTGAGCCAGATTCTTCACCTCAAGCCTTCCAGACAGAAGTTGCTAAGCTACTGTCAGGTTATAAATGCTTGTACAGAAATGAAGGCAGGGTTTTGCTATCTTTTTTACTGAAGTGAGCTCCCACTTGGGAAACATCCCACTTGCAGCCCGTATTTATGGACATTTGAAAAACTATACCATGTAGAAATTTTGATTTCATGAGTGCTTCCTGTGAAAAGTTGGCTTTTTCCTGAGGAAAAGTCTGGCTGGGCTTGGGATGTGTGCATGTCTTAGACAAAGCCCTGTTTGGAAGGAAACTTGTAAGTTTTCTTCTCTCCACCGAAGCCCTCACTTTCAGAGACAGGGCCTTGCTGTGTAGTTTCTTCTATCATGTAACCATGCAGCCAGGGTTCTGATAGTGTTTATTTGGTACTCTTTAGCCTCTGGGATGGCTAGTTACCCAAATTCCTCGACTTCTGGTCTATATTCTTTACTGTTTCTCCTGGTTCTTCCCCTGGTGTTCGCTTTCAGGTTCTCTGCACCATATTCCTAAGCTAATGGTCTTCTCAAGATTTTGATTTTTGTCCTTAGTTAGTTGTATTGGTGCGAAAGACAAGTGTAGAATACTGCTTCTGGTTTACTTGCCTTAGATTGACATGAAGGTACCATCTAGGGAGTCAACTAGTGCCTGTCACTGCTGCCCCCAGGTTTCTCTGTGTAACCCTGTCTGTCCTGGAACTCTGTAGACCAGGCTGTCCTCGGATGTAGACGAGGCTGGCTGTCCTCGGACCCAAAGAGATCTATCTACTTCTGCTTCCCTAAAATGGGACTAAAGTATTGGACACCACTCCCAGATCCTTAGTTAGTTTTTATGCTTGACATTTTTTTTTAGATCTCATCTGTCTAATTAATTAATTACCCATTCTAGCCTAGCCAATAGTAGAGCAAAAAAAGTGTGCTTTCCCCAGAATAAATGACCATGTTTTTATGTGTGACCAATGTTGTTCTGTATTGGAGTGGAGAAGCATGTTTCTTACTGTAGAATGAAAAGGTACTTGTTTGAAGAAGCTTATATTTTAAGAGACCAAAATTTATTCTGATGTCTGAGGACATAGACATTGTTACAGAAAGTAGGTCGACTTTTCAGTACCTTTATCAAAGCAGCTGCAGTTCCCATCTCATGGCAATGAAGTCAGTCTGTTGAATGAAGTTGCTGTATATTCAGTCCACTTTCAAATAGAGGAGTCGATTTTAAAAGGGAAATTGATGCCAATCTGATTTCTTTCCTGCTTCTTTGTTGGGATGGGGGAACTGTAACCCTCTGCTGGTCCCTCCGTGGCTGGCTTTGCAAACTAGGACACAGCTGGACCCTAGAGTGTTCACCCTGCTGCAGGGCGGCCAAGGAGCAGGCATGGCTGTAGGTGTGTAGAAGCCCCCAAATCAGACATACCTGAGGATCACAGTTAGAAAAAATGTAGAGAACCTGGTATGCCACGTGCCACTAATCCTAGTATTTGGGCAGCTGAACAGGAAGATCTGGAGAGTGAGGCCAGCCTGTGCTACATAGTGGACCTTGCTAAAAAATATGGATAAATTGAACTGGCTAGATGGCTGCCAAACTCGATGACTTCTGCATGTGTGCCTCATGGCATAGGTTCCACACACATACATGCATATGCAAAATCATAATAATAAAAAGACCTAGTCAGGTGGTGCATGCTGGTTCAAGACTAACCTGAACACATGAGAAGTAGAGGGCTCAGGAATGAAGTTTTCCTTGGGTAGATAGTGAGTTTGAGGTTAGCATGGGGAACTTGAGACCCTGTCTCAAGGAACACAAATGCAACCAACTAAACAAAAAAATATTTAAATAAAAACAAAATCAAGCTAACTTATTTTTTAAAGTTTACCTGTAGTCCTTGAACATGGCAGGTGTGCACTTAAGGCTAATGTAGGAGAGGAGATGGGAACTAGCTGGGCTAAATATCAGCATTCTTTCCTAAAAGCAAATCAGAAAAGGCAAAATAGAACAGAAGAGAAAGAAAGACAGACAGACAGACAACAAACCTAGGGCTGAGGAGGTAGCTCAGTAGTAGAACATTTATCTGGTATAAACAAATCCCTGGGTTTGATCCCTAGCACACACAAAAATCTGCTGCATGTCATGTTCTAGTGTTAATAATAATGTTATTATTATATACCAGATATACTTAATAAGTAATGAGCATATAAGTACATATGTTACAATCTGTTGAAAAAGTATAGTACGTAGTGTGTGTGTGTGTGTGTTGCTGCCATCTATCCATCTGTCCGTCCGTTCGTCCGTCAGTCTATCTATTTATTTGAGACAGAGTTTCATGGATCCTAGGCTGGCCCAATGAACTCCCTCCTGATCCTTTTGCCTCCACTTCTCAAATGCCTAGGATTATGTTTTACAAGACTAGAGACCAAAATGAGTGGTCATATAGGTGAGAGGAATAGAAAGGGCACATTGCCTAGACTGGTTGTTACCCCGGTCAGAAGAGATGGTGGGGGTGAGTATGAGACCTGTCTGGGCTGGTGTGTACTGGCACAGGATCCTGTTTGGCACTATCACGTACAAAGGGAAATTACCTTTAGGTCCTAGAGACAACAGCTGTGACTAGTGTTTCCCTACTAACTTGAGGCAGCAGCAGGCCCAGCCTTTTTCTCCCAGTGAGAGTGATTTTCATAATAGCGATTTGTATAGGTTGATGATCCTTGTCTCGGAGAACCATAATACTAGTGCTGTTAGTTAGAATAAGTTTGTATGTATTTGTAAAGATATTTTTTTTTTCTTATCTACATAGTAGCCTAGGAAAAGGAGAAATTTAGCAAACATCTGCTACAGTTTCCTTTTGTCCACATTTGTTGGTTTTGCTTAGGTGTGTTAGACTTCACCTGCTGCTGCTTCTTATGCTCAGAGACAAGATCTTTCTACATAGCCCTGGAACTCACTGTGTAGACCAAGCTGGCCTGAAAACTAACCGAGATCTGCCTGTCTCTGCCAGGATTTAAGTTTGGGCTACCAAGCCTGGTTAGAAGTTCCTCCCTTCTTTAATGTTGGATTTGATGGTTTCTGGAATCCCCTCCCTAAGACTGGGGATCACAGTCACTTTATACCCATTTATATTTTTATCTTGCATATCAGAGTTGATAATCCTTGTTAAGTAATCGTAGGACTCAATTTTCGCTTTCCAGATATGTAAATTTAATTTATTACGGATTATCAAAGCATACTCTGAACTACTCTGCTTGTTGATTTTGATGGGACTGAAAAAGAATAACCAACTATTTGGTGATTTGGTGTTTTTTTGGCAACTCTTATAGGAAAGTTAGATAATACCCAATCACCAGACACCCTGTGTCTTGAATCATCCATACTTATTTTCCCTCTCACGATTTCTGACTTAGCAAATCTGTTATTTAGTTAAAGACATCTCTCCCCCTCCCCTGTGTGTACGTGGCTGTTCAAGATGACAGCATAGTTCAGGTTAGTCTTGGACTTTGAACAGTTTTCCTGCTTGAGCCTCCCCAGGCTGGCTACTACACCCATCTTTCCCTTTCCTTTTGTTAGAGGCTTTAGTCCTGGTTCTTGCCGTGGTTACTCCTTCTTCTTCCCTCTATTTGTAATTATCTGGTTGTCCTCCTGTTACTTAATACCATCTTTGAGGGATGACCAAGGACTGCCTCCCGATTCCCATCTCCTACCTGTATCATTTTAGGTGGGCAGTACTCCAGGTGGTAATCACAGATTTCTGCAAGATTTTCAGGTTGCTTTAAGTAACTGGTTGATTCTTATTTCTCCAGAGTGTGTAGATGGTGAAGGTTTATAATTGTCATGACTATCATGTAATGCTGTTCATGTTTTTTAACCAAGTCTTCAAGTATCTCATAGGAATACTTTTTCCATAGCTCTTAAGGACATTTTGCTACTTTTTAAAAAATTTTTATTTATTTATTTTTATCTCAAACCAGAAGTTAAAGGGACTTGGCTTGGAAAAATGTCAGCAGTAGTGCTCGATGTCTGAGTTTCTGTTATCAAGTAGGCTGGGAATATCTAGGGATCACCAATGCTTAAAAGATTTAGGACTTGGCCTTTTTGCAGTAGAATATGGAACCAGTCTTTGAGAATTTGTATAGATTTGTTTGCAGGAAATGAAAACATTGAAAATATTCTGTCTGCAGTGTAAATAGGCATGTCCCCAGGGAGCAGCTCAGAGGTCTACAGACGGCTTGGCTGCTAAGTAAAATAGCATGTCTGTAATCCCAGCAATCCGACAGCATACTGTGAGACTTTGACTTAAGTTCTTGCTTTCACAGAACTTCTAGGCCAATCCAAGATGCCTAGTGGGCAGCAAAGCAGGCCCAAGTGTATTTTCTAACTTCTGCCCCTTCATCAAAGGAATGTTGTGGTTAGATTGGCAGGAACAGGCCACATGGTTTTCTACAGCTGTGAGAATCACTGTGTAGCCTTTTTGAAAATGTTAATTTCCAAATGATTGTGGCCTCCAGGTTGAAGTCTCGGGTGGATGGATATTTAGTTGGCATGAGGAGACTACTAAGAGTAGGAGCTGGTTAATTCGAGCTTATCAATGTTATTTATTTGTGTTACCCAGTATTGTTTTGGGATTGCATGTTAATGCTGATTTGAAGGTTATGCCAATATGTGGTATGGAGAACTCAAGTTGCCCGTTAAAGGAAACTTAGAGCATGGCTCCATTCCCTCCCATTGCAATTTTGAAATTGTGGAACAAATGCAAGAGAGGATGTTAGCATTGAAACCCCAGCTGTACAGTTTGTTTAAAACTCACAGGAAGGGCTAATTTACTTCCTGTCTGAAAGGGAAATGCTGGCTTCCTTAACTTCCTTCTTGGCCAACTCTGGCCAACTTGGAATATAGGTGGGGGAGGGGGGGCGAAGCTTGGTCATGTAGTCTTTTTTTTCTCTTTTTCTTCTTCTGTGTTGCAGATTGGTGTAGCACTTCATACATGCTAGGCAACTGTTCCACTGGGAGTTACATTCATTCAGGACGTGCTATTGATCTCACCTGTTACCCAAGCCTTAAGAAATAGTTACTATAATGTTTATGTTGAGTTGTGTGTTCCCTTTTGCCTCTGTGCTTTTTTTTTTGGTAGGGGAGGGGGAAGCCTGTACTGAAGTTGTTTCTGCTGTTCAGGAAACCTTCCCACCCCTCAGACATTATTTTACATCCAGCCTGTTTATGTGCACTCCCCTGTGTTCTCTGACCAAGGAGTTTTGGGGAAAACTTAACTCATTGGACACTGAAAGGCAGATTGTAGAGAGAACTGGAAAGAGGGAGTGGATGACAAAAGTTCCTTATTTTTAAATTGAGTCAAGCAAGAATTCCAAGTGGGGCCAGTTGGCACTCTTCCTGCTATTTTAGTCCAGGCTCCTCCTTCCTACTGACCGGTCAATTGTATTCTCTGTTTGATGTGAGCTCGAGGAGGGGGAGGAAAAGTAGTGGGAACAGCTGGTGCCTTCATCAAACCCTCTCTGGAGTAAGGAGCGTCCAGGAGCTGGAGCTGGGTATTGGAGCGGCATAGCTTCCTAGGCACCCTTCACTCTGTGGGATGCCAACTGTTTGGAATCTAGCCTGACTCTATGAGACACATTCTATCTCCCCTTCCTCTGCCTTCCCAATGCTACGATGAAGTCTCATCACATCGTCCAGGCTAACTTGGACTTAGAGCATTCGTCCTGGCTCCATGTTCCAGCGCTGGGCTTATGGATGTGAGCCTCCATTTCCAGCTTTGGAGCTTGATGCAGGAAGCTAGATAGCAAACAGATTCATCCTTCACCTAAGGTCCTGAGCCTTACAGGGATGTTCTTGTTAACTCGTCCTTTAGTTGAGTTTTCCAAATATGTCTGAAAGAGCCAGAGATAGTTCAACCCTGGATCTCTAGTGAAGTTAAGTTAAATTGTAGTTGATGGACTGTACTTCGCTGGCTCACACTCCAGGGTGATGGCTTCCCTAGTTCACCTGTTTAGTCTGATGCAGACCTGCCGGACACCTTCTTAGAGCAGCAACACCATGAATAGGGGGTGTTTAGTGCTGTTGTGGGGGATGTCTTTTACAACTAGTTTTTTTTCTTGCTTTATTTCAGAAAACTTCCTTAGATGCTTTTAAGAATTCATTTTGTAGGTCTATCTCCTAGTATTTGATCGACTCTCATTTATTTGGTTTGGGACATGAGCAAGGGAACACTGTAGCTTATTTTCAAAATTCTTGAGAAAAAGAGAATGAACTTCGGGGCTAGGTAAAACATTGGACACTTTTGTTTGTGTGCGTCAGTGGGGTTTGTAATGGCTAGGTCCTGCTGCTCTCCAACAGAATTGCTAAGTACTGCTTTCTGTCGACTAGAATAGCTAGCTTGTGTATGCTCTTGCCAGGCCTTTCATCTGACTGTGTCAGGTCCAGATAAGGACGAAATTCCTCAAACTTGTGCCCCTTTGCTGTAGAGATCGTTTAGCCAGAGATTCAGGAGTTAGCCGATAGAGTTTCCAGCAGGTTTTGGGAGGGTGCTTAGGAGAAGGAAGGAGAGAAAAGATGAGAGAGATGGCATTTTACTAGTTCTTGGCTTGGAATGTTCTTCCGGTTAGAAGTATCTGCTGAGCTTGGCTGTTTATGCACAGTGAACAGAACCTTGGGCAAAGGGTGCTCTTTCTTTGTATCTCAGGAATCTCTGATTGATGGAACTTGACCTCTGTCTAAAGTTTGCTTCTGGAGTTAGGATTACTTCCAATGGGCTGTACAGGAGAATAGAAAATGTATAGTTTAGCCCATTCTCGGAGCCAGCCAGTGCTTTCTTTTCTGACTAGGCTGTAAGAAAAGCTGAGGTTGCTGCCTGGGCTACAGTGCAGTTCCTAGTGACCCTCCTCTTGTTCTCTTGGGAAGTCGGGAACTTTGCCCTCAGAACTTGATAAACTGCCTTTCTGCAGGGTGGAGTCTGCTGCCTTTGTTTGTTCTCTGTGGAGCTGGCTTTAGGAATTAATTCCACATGTAGAGAAATTTGAAAGTTTTGAAAGCAACGAAAATGGGCGATAAAGAATGTGACAGGGGACCCAGTCTCCTGTTGGTGATCAGCTTGTCGTTGGTGGTGCTTTCTGGGGCTGCGCCACTTGTGGTTGTGCTCCAGCTTTCTGCACCCCACTTCGGGGTCTCCACAGGGAGACAACTGCCAGGTGGTTCTTAAAATCCTTTCCTGCCCCCAGACTCTTACTTAGGTCTTTGCACATAGTGTCTTTCTGCTGATTCTTTAAGGCCTGAGCTTTGTCCTCTGTAGTGTTGGCTTGAGGCTAAGAGGAGGGTTGTTTTCCTGAACATGATAAGGAACTGAGCAGGGCAAAGCAGGAGCTCTAGCTGGTGATTGGTAGACAGGATGCCCTGGAATGTGGTTGGCCTGCAGCCCAGAATCCAGCACTTTGTATTTGTTTGTTTCTGGGAGACTGTGGTCTGGTGCTCCTGTGACAGGAAGTGAGAAAAGCTGGGAGTGGGGGACAGAGAGGGTGATGTCTTTGTCCCTGGAGAGCAGCTCTGCCACAGAGCCCTGCTGAGAAGAGAGCAGCCTTTGTGTGTCTAATGGGTCTCAGGGCATCTAGCTACTCTGAGGGATTAGAGAGTATGAGATCTGACTGCCTTTTACATCTTAGCACTTGAGTTATATAAATGGCCTTGATCTCTTAGCATTGAGGAGCATACTGAGTTTGTGTGTGCTTATTTATGAATCTTTAGGATTTAATTATGAATGGAATTGCAGAAGGGCATCGATGTTAGATAACGTTGATGTACTGTGCATGTATGTTGCTGAAACCTTGTTGGGTCCGAAAGGGACAAAGAGACTGGTAATGCTGGAAACCTTCAGTTAGACACTTGCTACAGACACACAGGTACCCGCCCATTCGGTTTCAGCCTCACCCATAACTGGGAGGGTCAGTGGTTTCCTGGGATTGTAGTACCTGCGACATTTTGTCCTCCTCGGCCCCTTTCTTCCTTGTTTTGTTTTCCTGCTTTTTATTACAGCTGGAAAACAGGCATCTTTTCTCATTTTGTGGATTGGGTGGTTGAGTCCTCAACTTCTTGCTAAACTGGCTAGCCCCTGAGCGCACGCGCGCACACACACACACACACACACACACACACACACACACACACACCCGCCTTTGATTGCCCAGGAGGACAGCTGCCCTAGAGGCAGATTGCTAACATACCGCTGGAACAATCCCTCCCCTCTGTTCTGATGCTGGCCAACACAGTCTTCCCTGCTTCTAATTCCTTCTCTCCTCCACCCCAACCCTGATCTTTGCCTTTTGACTTATATGTCACATTAAAAATGAAAATATTTTAGTGAGATTTTTCTTTCTTGGGGTAGGGGTGACTGTGGCTTTTTTTTTTTTTGCCAGATTTCTAGGTGAGACTGTCAATGGAAAAGTCGGTGATTGGTCCAGAGAGTACTGTTTTATTTTTTTTTTTTTTGTCTACTACCTTTCTTCTTCTGTTTTTATTTTATGTTACCTTTCTTCTTTGAGTGCTTGTTCCTTATACAAAGAAACTTGATCTGATGCGGGGTGATGGTGAAAGCCTTTACTCTGATGCTGGGTGGTGAAAACCTTTAATCACAGCACTTGGGAGGCAGAAGCAGGTGGATCTCTGAGTTTGAGGCCAGCTTGGTCTACATAGGGAGTTCCAGGACAGACAAAGCTACTCTGAGAGACTATGTCTTGAAAACAAACAAACAAAAAACCAAAACAAAAACAAAAGGAAGAAGAAACTTAGTCTGAAATAGAATACAAGCCACTTGTCCCCAGAATTGAGGAATGTTTGCCTTTTAAAGTGTACGTAAGCCCCACAGGTCTCTCTGGGTGGGTTCACTTCTTGCCCATGTCCACTCCCCACCTCCTTTCCTCAAACACATGCTGTGTTTGTGCGCGCGCGCTTAGACTAGCCTTGAAATTCTCTTGGTTTAGCCTAACCAGTATTTGGTTTACAGGTGTATATGTGCTATCATATCCTGCTTAAAAAATAACGACAAAAACTCTTGTTTTAACTTCTGTGGACTTAGAATGACTCATAACCACAGGAAGCATAGAAAGCTCTTACACTTTCTTCTGTATCAAGAAGGAATATGGATGTTTCTACTACTTATCAGCAATGCTACTTCTGAGGAGTAGTTTACAGTAGGAGTAGTGCACATACCTACTGTGAGGCAAGGAACCACTTGAACCCACCTGGGATTTCAAAGAACCTAGGGAACACACTCGGAGATACTAGCTAGACCCCATCTCACAGGCAAGCAGACTGGTATTGTTTCAGAAGGTACTGAGAATATGCTACTGATAATTTCTAGGTGGTGGTTGCTGTACTCTAGGTTCGTATTTTATCTTTCATTCAGATGGGAAAAGCGTTTCATTTGTTACCTGCTAATCTAGGCAAAATAAATTTTCATGCTTCCTTCCGCTTATTGCTTTCTTCCTAGGTTCAGTGTTTTGTTGGTCATAAAGACAAGTGTTTCCCCAAAGGGCTGTCTATTGTCTTCTCCTTAGGCTTTGAGGAGTTGGAACTTGGCGAATGTAACTCAGTTGTGTGCTTCTAACTTTTCCATGCTCTTTCCAAATGATGAGCAAAAGACATGGGAGTGCTGAAGATAGGAAGTAAAAGGCTGGGTGAGATGCTGCCTTTGTAAAACAAAGAACGCCAAGTTCAGACAGTTGGATGACCTTTCCTAAACCCAAAGGTTAAGCTTTTCTCTGGATATTTTTTATTTTTTGCCTGGGGGTGTAAGGTGTCACAGTTAATTTTAGTATTTCCCTTTAAATGAGGAGAGTTAAACAGTATCATGGAATTCTGCTGGTTTTCTCACTTCCCATTGTAGACTGCCTTCCCTTTTTCTCCCTCCTTTTTCAGGAAGGAGAGAGGCATTTGGCCTCTCCCCTTCCTCTAGTCTGACACCTCCCCCACACCTCCCTTTTATCTTTGTTTCCTTATCGGCTTCTCCCTGAGCCCCGCTTTTTCCTTATAAGGCTAGGCAAGGTCCCTCAGCTAGAGTTGCAGAGGGATCTAGGTGAGTAGCTGTGTCAATGTCTCGAGAGAAAACTCAGTGTTTGTCCCAGTGCAGAGAGAGAGAGCCTTGGCTAGTGGGGGAGGAGAGCCGAGGGAGTTGGCCTGGCCTGAGCGATTAGAGGACTTGTTAGACCAGTCCTGTGTGTGTCAGACAACTCCAGAGAGAAGCTGGTTTTGTTTCTTTCCTTGCTACTCAGTCCTGGGCTCCTCAATAGGAGTCACACCTTTCCTTGACTTCAAAGCCGCCCAATTTAGGCAAGGTTAATGTGCTGGGTTTGGGGGTTCCTAGGATACTTAGGAAAGGGGGAAAAGAACAGGAATGTTTTATATAGTATCTGACCTTAGGAGGCCATGGTGGCAGAAGTGATCTTTTTTTTCCCCTTCCTTTTGAGATGATGTCTTTCAGTATATGGTTTCCAAAACTCCTAGGCTTTAGTGGTTGTCCTGCCTATATAGCCAGGAGAGGGAATGCAGTACTTCCTGCATCCTAGACAGCTTTGTAGCCCTGAACTGTATTCCCCAACTGCCATATGCTTTTTGAAATTTTAAATTTACAGTAGGGACTGCAAATCTATCATGTATAATAGCCAGTGTCAGCAGGATTTGAGAGTTTGAAGACAGTTTGGGCTATATAGAGTTACACACCAGCCCTGGACTGCAGAGTAGCCCTGTCTCAAACAAGCAAAATGAAAAAGAGACCAAACATTAAGTTCTGAAATGGATGTATTGCACACTTGTAATCCCATCAGCAGGAAGCTGAGGAGAGGAGGGATGCTGAGTTCTAAGCTAGCTTGTGCTAAGCCAGGTTTATCTCTCTGCTTGGCCACATGCTACCTAGAGCTGAGTCAGGCTAAGGTGGCCAAGCTTTGTTGCCTTGGCCATTCTGTGGCCTATGTATTTGTGCCCTTCAGACCCTTCAGATGTCCCTAACCTGTTATCCTCAGTCTGGCTATGTCCTCTCAGGTCCAAGGAGCATTGTTCCAGAACACAGCCTGTGGCCATGCCAGCTAGGGGAAGGTGGCCGTTTTATTTATTTTTTTTCAGGGGGACAGGATCACACCGTGTAACCGAGGCTGCCCTTGAGCTCATATAGCCCAGGCTGGCCTTACTTAGCAACTCCCAAGGATCGATTGCCCTGCCTCAGTCTCCCCAACGTTTAGATTGCAGGTATGAGCAACCACAGAAGCACAGGATAAAACTTTTATGTATTATATTTTCTTTCTTTTTATTTTATCTTTTTTATTTTATTTTCTAGAGGGGGTTTCTCTGTCTGTCCTGGAACTAGCTCTGGCCTTGAATTCAGAGATTTACCTGCCTCTGCCGCCAGAGTCACTGCCTGACTCTTATTATTATTTTTATTTTTTTTGTGTATATATATATATGTATGTATGTAATATACATACATATGTATGTATGTATGTAAGTGCACATGTGTACAGGTACCCTGAAAGCCAGAAGAACTAGAGTGGACCTAGAGTTACAGGTAGTTGGAAGCTGCTGCTGCTTCTTCCTCTTCTTCTGTGTTCTGTCTGCACCTAAGCCTGCAGGCCAGAAGAAGATGCCATATCTCATTACAGATGGTTTTGAGCCACCGTGTGGTTTCTGGGAATTGAACTCAGGAACTCTGGAACAGGAGCCAGTGCTCTTAACCACTGAGTCATCTGTCCAGCAAAGCTTCTTGACTAGGGTGCTAGGAACCATGCTTGGTCTGTGGAAGGACAGAAGACATTCTTAACTGTTGTGCCATCCTTCCAGCCCCATGTGGAGAATAAGTTAGGGGCAAAAAAGCTCTCATGTGTTTTAAGTTCTTTTCCCTTGGCACTGCAATCAGATGTGTTCTTTTCCCCAGGGGCCCATTAGTTCCTTGAGTGAGCCTTAGGGTGGACACAGTAAGACACTATTGTTTAGCCTTTTCAGTAAAGTGGAGCCTTGGAGCCTTGGGAAGGCCGCAGTTTCTGGGGTGTAAATCTTGTGACTCGGTGGTTTTCCGTTGAGATGAAATTGTGAAGTAAGCAGAGTCCCCTTTAGACTATTATTAATAACACTGTTATTGTCATTCTTTGTTGCCCAGGCTGAACTGGAACACTGCCGTGCTCTTCTGTCCTTGGGTCTTTGTTTTGTGACTAGGACTCAGGATCCCTAGGCAAGCACTGTCACTATTCAGTTAATATCCCCAGCCCTTGAAGTTTCTTTTTAATTTTTTTTTTATTTTGAGAAGTTGTTTGTAGCCCAACTATGCCTTAAATTGTGGTCCTTATGTCTCACTGAGCTAACTATGATAGGCATAGACCTTCCAGGGACTTGGGCTTGGTATGGATATGAACTTAACAGAGGAGTGAGAAATACTGTTAGTCTGACTGGATTTCAGAAGCTGGGAACTCATGAGGGTTGGGTTGGGAACTGGGACTTGGGACTCTGGTACAAGCATTCTTCCTCATACGGAGTCTTAAAAGTTTTCACAGAATATGATTCTTTGAGATTTAGAAGCAGAATGGTAATTTTCTGTGTGTGTGTGTGTTCAAGCAGGAACATTGAACTGTGAGTTTTGGACATAGCCTTTCTGCAGTGTTATAGGTGCTTGCTTTGTGTTACTGATTGGTGTTCAGTGCGAGGCTTGGTGCTTTAAAAAATCATTTTATAGCCCCAGAAGATAGCAAAGTGAGAGAACATACATTTGTGGCATTAGTTTTGACTTATAATGTACTAACAGAAAGAAAAGAGGAGACTTTGGGACTAGTTACAGGAGATCGTAATCTCTTTCCCCAGAGCCTGAAGATCGAAGCTTAGAGAGCTCCTCAACTCAGGGAAAATTGGGGTTTCTTTCACAGTGCACACCCAGGGCTGACCATGTATGGATGTATCCACCTGAGTTTCATGGAAGTGCATGTGGGGTGTTGGGGGGTGTGGGTGTAGGTGTTTGGGGCCTGATAGGCGTAGTCATTAATCAAAGCTCCAGAAGATATTGAAACTTAAACAGAGTTATTGCTTCTCCCAGGTTTTCTAGATCTTTTGAAATCAAAAGTAAGAAAAGTAAGGAATTCCATCGGAGTGGTGGGAGCAAGGAAGGCATGTGGTTTCTTACGCTGCCGCACTGGTTGCTGTGTTCAGACTGGCCAATGGCTTCCCATATGCTCAGACTTTCTCTCAGTACTTCACATGGATTGTTTCATTTAGTTTCATAGCTACCCTTATGTGGTTTATTTTTTCCACCTTAACAGAGAAGAAAACTGAGGTTTAGAGGCAAAATGGCACTTTGCCCAGTATCATGTAAATGTTGGGATCTGGGACTTGAATATAGTCAAGATCTAAAAGTCTATGTTCTTGGATGATGATGCTAATGATGATTTGTGCTATCAATTCTCCTGCCTCAGCCTCCTAGTGCTGTGATGTGAGCCACTATGACCAAATTATATTCCTGTAAGAATGTTCTTAATTACACTTCTTTGTGCGTGTATATGTCTGGGAACATGACTACTGTAACTCCTGTGAGGAGGTCAGAGGACAATTTGTAGGGAGCAGATTGCTCTTTCTGCCATGTAGTCTCAGGAATCCAACTCAGGTCTTCAGGCTTGGTACACAACAGTCTTGTCCCACGAACCATCTCACCAGCCCCCAAGTAGCTTTGTCTAGCTAGTTTACAGAAGAACAGATCATTCCAGGGCTGTGCGGCTGGTGATTGGTTTTATTGCTCTGTTATTTGGTTTGCCCTGTCCAGTTCTTTGGCCCTCCTGGACGTTTGATTTGATTTAACTTACCTTGAAGTTCCGACAGAAGAGACTGACTTTTTAATCATTGCCATTGCTTGAATGAGTAAGCTATAGACTTAGAAGGTCTTTCTAGTATGGGTGACTCCCATCCAGCAAAGGCCTGTGACTTACTAAAAGTGAACAGCTATTCTCATAAAACATAATCTTAGGAGAATAACAATATTAAACACCCCACTTTATGATTTTTTTTTTTGAGAAAGTATCTGTTTGGCAACATTAATTGGTAAACTTGGAAAGACTTGGAGGACTTTTCTTGATACCAGCTAGTCAGTCAGTGGTTTGCAGAGTCTGGTCTGTAGCACAGTCTTTATGGTATGTGGCAGGAAGAGGTGATTCATCAAGTTATGAGACTTTCTCTATTGCGTGTCAGGCAGTAGCTTCCCATGTGTGCTTCCCTTTTCTCTTTCCCTATGATCCGTCTAAGGGGCTTGGGCCGACCATTCACTGATTCTTTTTTGAAGGGTCTTGTTGCCATGTAGCCCCAGGCTGTGGTTCTTTTGTTGAACCTTGTAAGTGCTGGGAAAGCAAGCATTTGCCAATGTGCCCTGCTTGGACTTGTGTTTGGACAGCATGGCATAGAAGAGAATTTAGGCTTTAAAAATATTCTGGACCGGAGGTTTAAATTCTAAATTTGCTATGAACTCTAGAAACTTGGTTAATTTTTTCACCTATGAGTCTGTTTTCACATTTGCAGTAAAACTTAACTTCCTTATGGTTTCTGTGATTTCCAGGGCAATAAATGTAAGCCATAATTTTTCATTTTTTTCATGTTCTCTTCGTTTACAATCTTGTAAGGCTCTGAGGAAGAAATAAGAATGAGTGTATTAGATTTGTATGCTGCAGGGACTGCCAGGTACCAGAAAACACCGTCTGTCCCAGAAACACTGGTTAGGTTGGGACCTCCTACTGTATGGAGTTGGAGTAGAGAAACCAGCTCGTCTACTCTGTAGAATCAGTTGTGTTCTTGATCCGATTAATTTCATCTACTACTTCACAAAATAGTTTGGGGCTGAGACATCACCATGAAGTAATGTAACTCTTGAAACAACTCACTACCTCACCTTGTAGAGCAATGTCTCACAGTCTTCACAGCGGCTCTGACTCGGAGTGGAGTGGAGCTGCTGACACCAGGCAGATGGGAGGAGCCCCACCCCCACCCCCAGAAGTCAGGACTGGGACCAGGCTTGTCTTGCCAGTTGTTTCCTGCTTCCACGGCCACTGCCTCTCTCTTTTAAATAGAACATCTATATCCATGCTAAGAATGCGACCTCATTATCTGTTCTTTCCTCTTAGAGTTATTTGGTCAACTTGAAAGCCAGGATGCTGGAGAAGTTGGTGCTTCTCCAGACCCTGGCCTGTGACCTAGATCCCTCAGTGTTTTCCCTAACTTTCCTTCTAGCTCTCTGTATCGAATTAAAGTTGTGGGGGCAAAAAGTGACCATTTATGGCATGGTGACAAGCAACGTTTCTCTGCGGCAAGGAGTGTTGTTTCTGTGTGCCCCATAGTAGTGGTCGCCTGGGCTTTTATTAGCAAGAAGATTACAGGGTGGAGGCTGCCACAGCGGTAACTGCAGTGCAGTCACTGGACAGGCCCTGTAGAATCAGTAACTGGAAGAGGAGTCATAGGTCACTGCACACAGGAGGCCAGAACAAGTGTTTAAATGAATGGGGATGAAAGCAAACCAGGAATGGTGAGTTCTTATACTCCAGTACTTGGGAAGTAGAGACAGGAAGGAGGATCAAGAATTCAAGGCCAGCCAGCTTCAGCTTTACAGTGAGTCTGAGGCCAGCCTGGGAGATTGTCACAAACAAAAAACAAAGCAAAAGAAAGAAGAAAAAAAGAGTACTTACTAAAGACCTTTGGGTGGCCTGTTGGAATGTGGGGTAGGAGTATGAGGAAGTAGCACTGGGATTTAGTCTGAATGAAAACATTAGTTGATAAGTGATTGTGGGAGCCCAGGGCTGGGTAGGAGGGATTTAGGAACAGTTCGGCATGTTCTCTATTTAGTGACTGAATTAATTCAGTTCACTGGGCACCTGTTTATCAGTTTCCTCTGGGTTCCCTTGCTTGCTGAGTGCTGGATACTTTCTAAGGCAAATAGGCCCAAGCTTTTGTGTTTGGTGGGGCTCTGGGAGCGTGGGAAAGCGCCTAAGCAGAAGGCCCAGCCTAGGCTAGTCTCCACATGTCTTCCCCACCATGACTGTTGCATTGGTTTCTCAATGTCTTTGTGGGCATGCCGGGACTGGGCTTTGAGGTTTCTGCCTTAAGGGTGGCAAGGAGGGGGAAGGGCATTCCAACAACAAATTTCACCCCCAAATTGGTTGCCTGGAACAGAGGATATGTGGGTTTTTATCTACATTATAACCTGGTCTGGTTTTGCATGGAATTAAAAGTAGAGTCACTCTAGGTGACAGTACAATTTGTGCTTTACCTACATCCAAGGCCCAGATATCTGAACACAGCAAAGTTTAAAGGGTATTGTTACATTAAGCAATTCCAAATTGTATCTTAAATGACCCCTGTCATTTCTAATGCTCCCCCTTACCCTCTGGTACTTATGCATTGGGTATAGTTTATTTCCCCCATTCTCATGTTCCTCCACGTATTTCTGCAGCTCTCTCCTTCCTGCTTGCTGCTTGCTGAGGTGGCTGGGATGCTTCCATGACTTATGTGAATCTAGACTGGGCTGTTCTCTGTGCTAAACCAATCAATTACGACCCTTCTCTTAACAGGTGTGTATGGGATATATATTTGTTAAGAATTAAAAAGCAAAATTTTAGGTGTCTTCTTCTCCTTAGGGGATTGGTAAGAGGAAAGGGAATATGGGAGGAGGAAAAAAAAATCCTCCTAGTTTGCCATTGAACAATATACATTTTATTTACTAGTTTTGAGACAGCTATGTAGTTCTGGCTGTCCAGAAACTTGATATGTAGACCAGGTTGACTTCAAATTCATAGAGATCCATCTGCTTCTGCTTCCCGGGTGATGGGAGTAAAGCCATGAGCCACCATACCTGGCCACAAAAAAAAACAACTTTTTGAGGCAAGGTTTTGCTAAGTTGCCCAAGCTGGCCACAAATTTCTGTAGCCCAATCAGACCTTGGGTTGTGATCGTTTGCCTTCTGAAAAGGTAGGATTACAGGACACACCACAGACAGGGCTAGAGGCTAAACCTTTTTATGCAGTGACATGATCTCTGTCACTCTGCTGTTTCAATTAACATATTTGCCCTCTATAATGCTATGTAGTTTTGGAAGATAGAAAGACCTACTTCTTCAGAAGTGCAGGAAACGTGGTAGAGGCCTTCTCTATCTTTTTTTTCCCCTGTGGTTGGGGTTTCTCTGTAGCCTTGGCTGTCCTGGATGGAACTTGATATGTAGACCAGGCTGGTCTTGAAGTCACAGAGATCCTCCTGCCTCTGCCTTCTTAGTGCTGAGTGTGCACCAGCACTGCTCGGCATATTTCCATTTCCTAACTGGCATTTTAATTTAGTGTGGTTCCCCATTCCACTACCTTTGTAATGTTCAGGGTTGGGAGTGGTTAGATCTGCTGCCCTGTTATCTCGAGGAACTTGTCCCTGCAGGGCGGTAAGTGCTTACCTGTACCAGGGAGTTAAGACTTTGATTAAAATAAAGCCTGCAAAATTTTCCAGGGAGAAATAATCTAATTTTAATCCCATGCCAAAGTCTCCCTGTCCTGCCAACAGTGTAGAGACTTTGGTGGGGCTGCCACCGTTTCTTCCAATAGGTGTTGAGAGTGGAGTGTAGAAGAGGCTAGGCAAAGGACTCTTCTGTCTGAGAAGACCTTGGTGATGGGCTCTCAAGCTTGGTTGATGGTGTCTTGCTATCTGCACTGCAGTAAAACTACAGAGAGCATCTTTGGCACTGGGGATTAACAATTCATCTGTCTTCTCTGACCTGTGATCTTTTCTCTTCTCTCTCTCTTTCTCTTACCGCCCCCTCCCTAGTGTGAAGTGAGGGGGGCCTACTCCCTCCTTCCTACTCCCTCTGTGGTCCACCTCACTTTTTATCCTGCCCTGCGGCGGCTCCTCCCCTTACCTTCATGGACGACTCAGAGGTGGAGTCGACCGCCAGCATCTTGGCCTCTGTGAAGGAACAAGAGGCCCAGTTTGAGAAGCTGACCCGGGCGCTGGAGGAGGAACGGCGCCATGTCTCGGCGCAACTGGAACGCGTCCGGGTCTCACCACAAGATGCCAACACACTCATGGCTAACGGCACCCTCACCCGTCGGCATCAGGTAACCCTCTCTCCATCAGACCCGCAGGTAGGACTTTGGCATGGTCATAAGAGAAGCCTATGGATCCTTAATGAGATGCTATTACTGGCCCTGGGCTGTCCAGTGTGTATACTTCTGATGAACTGTGCCATGGGTATGATAAACACTGAATAAGAGATAAGGGATCTGTTGTTCATCTGAGCTGGGGGACTTCCTGTTTTGCTGGAGTGGGTTTTCTGGGCAGGGATGCAGGTCTAGTTATGGTAATGCAGTGGAGCTACACTCAAGTCACTTCTGTTTTCTTTGAGATATCCTTTCTCTTAGGGTCAAAAATTAGGGGAAGAATGTCTGCTTAGTGGTCGGAGAAGTTGGGCAGCTTGAGCTTCTAGCTCTGTTCAGTCTCATCCAGAGAACAGTTTGTTCTCAGAAAGCATTATAGTGTTGGTAGATTGTATATTCCTGGTCCAAATTTTACTTGTGTGCTTTTTATTGGGCGTGTAAAACATGTTTTGGAAGGAGGAGTCGTTATTAATCTTTATTGATTGGAGTTGTAGAGGGAGTATTATGCTACTGTTTCCCAGGTGACTGCGGGAGCCATTGGAGGTCTTTAGGATAACTGGCTGTGATGGGCTTGGGAGGGCTGGTGTTAGAAAAAAAGAAGTATATTCTGTTTCTTGTGGCTTATGTCTGACTTTACTGTGATGTACTCTATCTGAGGTTTTGTGTGTGTGTGTGTGTGCCCGACTGCCTCTGAAGAGGTCTCTGAGTAGAATTAGAGCAGAGCTTATGCTCAGCTCTGTTAACTGATTGTTCGTTTGTTTGTTTCGTGGTGCTAGGGACATTCTCTAGAGCTCTGACCATGCTAGGCAAGTGCTCTGCCACAGAGCTACATCCTAGACTATTCACTGACGAATGAGGAGGTGGGGATGAACCCAGGGTCTTTTGTGTGCCAGGCCACTAAACAATATTTCCAGACTTTTGAATTTTTGAAGACAAGATACTAGTATGTAGCTCAGGTTGACCTCAAACTTGTGATCCTCTTGCCTCTGCCTTCCTAGTGCTAGGATTACAATCATGTCCAGCTGCTTATTTAATCCTAAAAATTGGTGGGTTTAATCTGAATTGTGAATAATCAGGATTTTAGAAGAGACTGTTTGCAATGTTCAGGGAAATTTACAGGAACTTGAGTAGAGTTAGGAATGAGATAGATTGAGGGAAAGTGGGGAATCCCAGGCTTTAGTGGTTTCTCTCTTGTTCTTTTATTTTTAACCTCTGCTCAGCCATGAAACCACACCCTTCCTTCTTCCTGAAAGCCGTGTTTAACTTCCTACCCCTGCAGCATTGTCGTCTATGTAAAGGGGGAATGGGTGGAGGAAGAGTGTCCTGAGCTGTTGGGTCTCACTGTGTTCTGCTGGGAAAGGAGCAAGAAGCAGGCTTTTGTGTATATAGTGTCATTAGGTTATGTCTTCTTGGTGCTTAAGACAGAGCAATTTAAGAACATTTTAGGATATGTTCTGTGGCTGTAACTTGATAAAGATTAAGATTTTTCTTGAAGGGGACCGCCGAGTACTTTCCTTCATATTTGGAAATGGAGAATTAACTCTTCTTTCTTTAAAAAGCTTCCTGGAATGGGGGTTTCCCATGGTAGCAGTGCATGAAGATTTCTAGAACAATAAAGAAAGCCTTTTGTATTACCCCCCCCCCCAACGTAGCTTTTCTCACTTTTTTTAGGGCTTTCCAAAAAGGTTGTGTGTAGGAGACTCTGCTGTTTATTCAGCACATGGTTTTTGAATGCTTCTCATGTGCCCAAGCACTGCTTAAGACATTAGGGATACATCCTTGAAACTACTGACCTCAAACCCTGACATTTGGCATTGTTATGTTCCAGAGACCCAGTCTGCCAAAATTGTAGACCTGACTCCAATGTTGAGAATGTGGTAAAATTAAGATTAAGAAGTGTTATGGATCTTTTATGAATACTGATGCAAGGATTTGAGGCCACAAACACCTTCTTGAAAGCCTTTTCTTTCTTTCTTTTTTTTTTTTTTTCTCTGTTTGGAGAGAAAGATGTTTGTGTTTGAAAGAACAAAGGAAGGCCAGAAAATGAATTGTCTTGTGGGCTATGTTTCAGAACGGCCGGTTTATGGGCGATGCTGACCTTGAGAGACAGAAATTTTCAGATTTGAAACTCAACGGACCCCAGGTAATTGTTTGACTCAAGGTCTGGATGGCTTCATTTTTATCTTTTTACTTCTCCAGTCTTTGTGATCATATCGGTGTGCTGGAGTGCTCATTGTAAATACTTATTAATTAGTTCTTTAATTTAGGAACATAAAAAGGTGCTGTTCCAAATTATATATAGTTTTGTTTATTTAAAAAAATCTTTGGCTTTTATCATTGTGCTCCTGTATCCTCATTTGATACTTAGGTACTGCAGTTGCTTTTTTGGTAGGAGTGCGGGGGGGCGGGGGTGCTTACCTGAAATCTGACTGAGGAGTATCTGATAAATGACATTAAAACAAATTGAAATAGAACTCTTGCTGGGCCTGATGGTGCAAATCTAATCCCAGTCTCTTTGGAGGTTGAGGCAGGAGGATCAAAAGTTGAAGGTCTGCCTGGGAAATTCCTGGAACTTTGTCCCAGAGTAAAAGTCAGAAGAGGGCTCTGGATTGTTCAGTGTTAGGCAGAGTGCTTGCCTAGCCTGCACCAGGTCAGCTACTGGTGCTGCCTACAGCACAGTAAAACCCTCTTGATTATTTTTATTCTCTTTCTAAATCTTAAAAGATCTTTATTGAGTATGCTATTCTCTTGAAGTGTTACTCAGATTAGATGTAACAGTTAACAGTTTCTATTCAAGTAAGTGACCAGAATGAGAAGTTAAATCTGCTGTTTCTGCTACTAGGATGGTTTGTCCTCTTTCCTTGTCTCAAAATACAAGTTACTACTTTATTGTGATAGGACTCACTATGTAGTCCTGGCTGGCTATAAGTTAGGCTGGCCTTAAACTCACTGATACTCTTGCCTTGGCCTCTTGAGTGCAGTGATTAAAGGTGTGTACTACCATGCCCTGCCGTTTACAAGTTTGGAAGAGGACAGCCAGTCTTTCTGAAAACCCTGAGGCCAGTGCGAGATGCGAGAAGACGTTCTGTCTCTAGAGCGCTAACGTTTCTTATTAGGATGGATTGTTACTACATAGATCTAGTTGTTTCTAAGTCACTTCTCTCTCGTAGGATCACAACCACCTTCTGTATAGCACTATCCCCAGGATGCAGGAACCAGGGCAGATTGTGGAAACCTACACAGAGGAAGACCCTGAAGGAGCCATGTCTGTTGTTTCTGTGGAGACCTCAGACGATGGGACCACTAGGCGAACGGAGACTACCGTAAGCTGGGATTCGTGTGTCGTAGAGTGATGGGCTATCTGTGGTCTTTAGTGGAGAGTTGACCAGGTGGGTGGGTTCAGGTGGGTGTCTGTGGGGTGAGAGAGATGTGTAGGTAAAGATAGGAGGTAGAGGTTTCTCTTTTTCTTCTTAGGATAGTGTGGAATTTAAACCTAGATTCTTCATTTCCTTCAATAATTGGTTTTCCTTTTCTCATTCCTTATCTGAAGGTTAAGAAAGTTGTGAAGACGGTGACAACGCGGACGGTACAGCCAGTCCCCATGGGACCGGACGGACTGCCTGTGGACGCCTCGGTCTCCAACAGCTATATCCAGACTCTGGGCCGTGACTTCAGAAAGAATGGCAATGGGGGACCTGGTCCCTATGTGGGGCAGGCAGGCACGGCAACTCTTCCTAGGAACTTCCACTACCCTCCAGATGGGTATGGCCGGCACTATGAAGACGGCTATCCGGGCGGAAGTGACAACTATGGCAGTCTGTCCCGGGTGACCCGCATTGAGGAGCGGTATAGACCCAGCATGGAAGGCTACCGGGCACCCAGTAGACAAGATGTCTATGGTCCCCAGCCCCAGGTTCGAGTAGGGGGGAGCAGTGTGGATCTGCATCGCTTTCATCCAGAGCCTTATGGGCTGGAGGATGATCAGCGCAGCATGGGCTATGACGACCTAGATTACGGCATGATGTCCGATTACGGCACTGCTCGCCGGACAGGAACACCATCGGACCCTCGCCGACGCCTCAGGTGGGCAGGAAGAGGGGAAGAAAGGCTCCTTTGTCCAGATGGGGAAGGGTAGCGTTGTCCTCTGAGCTTTCGGGGTCAGTGAGCCTGTGGACACCACTTCCTTTCCTCCATGGAAGCTCATCACATGTAGACTTGCTGTCTTCCCTTTCTTGTTCTTAGAGCCATTTTCGTTACACTAAGTGGTTTTTTGTTTTTATTTGTTTGCCACTGCTTTTTGAGACAGGGTCTCAATCTGTCCCCCAGTCTGGCTACTGTAGTAAAGGAGGACCTTGAACCTTCTAAGTCTTGGGACTACAAGTGTGTGTCACCACAGTTGGTGAGAAAGTGATCTGTGGCCAGGTGATGACTTTTGCTTATATATAAGTTCCACTGCTGAGGAGGCTGAGCCTGGGACATTGCAGCTAAGTTCAAGGCCAGTTTGGACTATCCTGTGGCCATTTCTAAATCCAAAAAGTGATTAGTTATTGTTCTGTGCCCTAAAGAAGAGACTTGGTTGCTATGCTATAATTTTTGCCTGAGATCTCTCTCTTTTGGTGATAGAGAACGGAACACCACAAAAGAGTGTGAGGCCCGGAGCCTGGCAGTGCTCACAGTCCTGGTTCTGAGAACTTTTTGAGCTACTTTTTTGTGTTAGAACACAATTAAGATTGTTTAAGGACTGTCCTTGTTGTAGTTATAATCCTGATGTTTATAAACAGTCACTCTTGACCTCACAGAAGCCCTGGCACTTTGTATTTAGTTAGGGTTTTATGAGGTAACGAGTAGGGAATGGTCCCTGGTCCCTTAGTAATACTCCCAAAGGTCACTAAGCAGCTAGCTGTCTATGCTGAGGGGACTTACTCCTTGGGGTGATCTTTGGGACATGAAGGGTGACTATTTGGATGAGCAGTAGTTGCTTTGGAAGTGCATTTTAGAATGTGATTGATAGATGCACCCTCCCTCCCACCCTCCAACCACCCTCCCTCCCACCCTCCAACCACCCTCCATTGTTCCTTCTTCCCTTCCCTTTATTTCTGTTGTTGAGACAGGGTATTACTGTGTAGCTCTGGCTAGCCGCTGCCACACAGAGAGAGTGCTGGGATGAGAGGCATGTGCCAATTTACCTGGCTGTCTGGGAGGCCCTTCTTTTGTTCTCTCTCTCTCTCTCCCTCCCTCCCTCCCTCCCTCCCTCCCTCCCTTCCTTCCTTCCTTCCTCCCTTCCTCCCTCCTTCCCTCCCTCCCTCTAAAGGACCCAGTTCAGGCTTTGTGTGCTATGCATTAGTACCTCTGACATATCTATTATTTGATTTTCATGTTTATAAAAGGTTATTTTAAAAATTCTTAGTTCTTGTGTACAAAAAGCATGCTTGGTCTTGGGCTGAAAACATTAGTTTAGAATAAATCAGGGTCTATATTTTCCAAGCCAAGAATTAAGGCAAGATTTATAGTTATCTTGATATAGTGAGGGTACCCTGGCAGCTGTTGCTCAATTTCTGTATGTAGGTTCATGACCTTTCAAAGCAAAGGTCTTGGCACTTACTTTTCGAATATATTAGGTAGTATTGGCTAGCCATAAACTGAATTAGTCTGGGGACAGGAGTAGAGGCCTATTATCTAAGCCTGAGTCACTGACACTCTTTAGACAGCGAGGTTAGCAAATTCAACTCCCTTGTGACTCACCTTTTATGTCTGATGGGGCACCAGCTCTCAGCTGGTGTTAGCTAGCCTGGGGTAGATAGCAGCTATCAATCACTGGAATAGTCTGCCCAGGGAGTGGGACCGGAGTGCAGGTCTGCTTGCTCGGACTTCCTCATCAGCAGAGAGAGATTAGACACAGTTGGGTGTGGATGGCCAGGCCATTCCCTGTTGTCCCTTGAAGAGGCAGTTCACATAGAGAGGGTTTGGGGCTTGGTTCTTAGGTTTGTTCCAGGGTGGCATTGGGCTTAGAAACCTGCTTGACTAGCAAAAACATCTTCTACTTCCTGTTCGGGCCTACAAGATCGGTTGCAAGGTCAAACTTAGACAGTGAGGCAGTAATTAGTGGGGAAGCCACTGAACTTGAAAACTCTGCTTCTAGCTATTCCTCTGCCATTACCTATGTAGCCTTAAGCGAGTTATCTGATCATTTGGGCAGTTTTGTTATTTGTAAAAGGAAAGAATTTTTAAAAATATTTTTAAAATTTATTTATTTTTGTTTTATGTGTGTTGGTGTTTTGCCTACATGTGTGTCTGTGTGGTGAGGATGTCAGATCCTCTAGAACTGGCGCTTAAACAAGAAAAGTAAAATCTGCTCAACACACACAGCCTGAAACACCGTTCTCTTGTGAAGAACAGATTGGTTTCTCTTACACATGTCCTATTTTCTCTTACTCAAAGGAAGTCTTCTTTCAGAGAATGTTTAGTAATCTGCTTTTAAAACAACTTCCTTTATTTTGTTTCAGTGACATTTTAAATTTTAAAGTGACTTAAGTTTTATTTATTTTTTTGTCTAAATGATTTGTCCCTCTATGTGCCTCATTGTTTAATGGTCAGTTTTGGTACCTGTTGGGCAGCCCATCTGATGAGGCCTTTCAGTGTTTGCTGACCACAGGGAGGGGTTCTGTGGAACAAACAGCAGTCTTTGGAGAGCCTCACACAATAGATTCTCTTCTCCCTTGTGGCTCCCACACGGTGAGATGACACAGATAATGGGGCTCTTCCTTCCTGGGCCTTATGAATGATGGCGATATGGAAGGCTCCCCCTCTAGTGGTTGATGGTGGTACTGAAGCAGGAAAAGCTGTGGAACATACTAGTCTGGGATGAATTGTGTGTGACATGTAATGTTTAAGTTTATACCTCATTAGTGCTAAAGCCAAGTCCTCAATAGTGTAGCAAGAAGCCCTTCATTTTTCCTGATCAGTTTCTCCTTTGTAATTTCCAAAATAGGGCAAAGAAAAGCTTAATATGAAATATGTTTAATGGTCTTGTTCTACTAGCTGTTTCCTGTGCATAAAGCCTTGTTTCCTGTTCAGCTAGGATTTAAGAGCGATCCTCAGAGCTTCCTCCTTCCTTCCTTCCTTATTATTATTATTATTATTATTATTATTATTTTGGAGGGTGGAGGTGGGAGGAGACCGTATAGAATCTTGGTCTGTAGCCCTAGATTGCCGGGAACTTACCCATCTGGCCTCAGGTTTGTGATCCTGTCTCTGCCTCCCCAGTGGTGGACTCAGAAGCCTTGCTTGTTCTCAGGCTTTGTTAGCTTACTTAGGTGACATGGAATCAGTCGCCTCGCTTAACTCTTCTGTCCTGGATTTATTTCATTCCTTACAGAGAAGTTAATAGCTGCCACATGTCATTCAAGTAAATGCTAAGGCCTCAGGACTTTAGCGATTAACATCTTCAAGTACTTGGCTTTCTCAGCCAGAAAACTGCACGGGAAAAAAGGGAGAGAGAGTTTTAGTCTAAATACAGACTACTTTTAAATTAAAATTGTGACCAGGAAGATATTTCAGTTGGTAGAATGCTTTTCTCACCAGCACGGGGACTGAAGTTTGAGTTTCGGTGCCGAAATACCTCTGTGATCGCTCACACTGTGACCCCAGCATGGGACGGCAGACAGGAGGGTCCTGGATCTGCAGGGCCTTCAGTCCAGCTTATCAGTGAGGGCCATCAAGAATGCTTAACATTCACACACAAAATTATTACAATTGACCATACAGAAGAGATATATTATCTCTGTGTAGTCTGGGGTTAATCCTGCCATGAAGATGATGGGTAACAGGAATGTCCAAGAAGCCTGATTTTAACTGTTTGGTTCTTGGTTCTTTCAAAACTGCAGGAGCTATGAAGACATGATTGGTGAGGAGGTGCCACCAGATCAGTACTACTGGGCTCCTTTGGCTCAGCATGAGCGGGGAAGTTTAGCAAGCTTGGATAGTCTGCGAAAGGGAATGCCCCCACCTTCAAACTGGAGACAGCCTGAGCTGCCGGAGGTGATTGCCATGCTAGGCTTCCGCTTGGATGCTGTGAAGTCCAATGCTGCTGCATATCTGCAGCACCTGTGCTATCGCAACGACAAGGTGAAGACTGACGTGCGCAAGCTCAAGGGTATCCCAGTGTTGGTGGGATTGTTAGACCATCCCAAAAAGGAAGTGCACCTTGGAGCCTGTGGAGCTCTCAAGAATATCTCTTTTGGACGTGACCAAGATAACAAGATTGCCATAAAAAACTGTGATGGTGTTCCTGCCCTTGTCCGATTGCTGCGAAAAGCTCGTGATATGGACCTGACTGAAGTCATTACTGGTGAGTGCTGGGTTGGGAGTCACTTTTTATTAGAGAGGCAGGGATCTAGAGGTTTCTAGTCTATTACCTTTCAATTAATAATTGATTAATTTTGAGACAAGGTCTCACTGTGTAGCTCTGGCTGGCCTAGAACTCACTATATAGAGCAGGCAGGACTTGAACTTGAAAACATTTGCCTGTCTCTGTCTCCCACGTGCCCCACTATGCCTGGCCAGTCCATTAACTTTTGGTTATAGGTTCTGGAGTAGTGGCCTTTAGGTCAAATCTGCCTCACAGATTTGATTGGATGTCACATGATACATGCAGTAATCTCTGACACATTCTGTATGCTTGTGTGTTTTCTCTTGTTTTTGTTTTGTTTTTTAATTTTGTATTTATGTGCATTAGTGTTTTGGCTGCGTGTGTGCTTGTATGAGGAAGTTGGGTGCCCTGGAGCTGGAGTTAGAGTGAGCTGCCATGTGAGTGCTGGAATTGAACGTGTGTCCTCTGGAAGAGCAGCAAATGCCCTTAATTGCTGAGGCATCTATCTCTCCAGCCACTTTCTCTTGGATTTTTGAGACAGGGTCTTTGCCTGGCTGTCTTGGAACTATTATGTAGCGCAGACTGTACTCAACCCACAGAGATCCTCTAGTCTCTGCCTCCTGTGTTCTGGGATTAAAGGCATGCACCACCATGTCTGGCACATTCTGTTATTTTTGACCAACTGTAGTAGTAGAGGAGCTTGTTTTCCAAACACAGAAGCTGAATGTCAGTTGCCATTTATTCACAGTCTTATAATTTGTTTTAAATATGTGCCTGTCTTGACTCAACCTGCCTGTTCCATTTAGAAATTTGAGCTTGTAGTTCTTTAATTAGAATGATATTTTCCAGATTGTATAGGGGGGTGATCCATTAGTGTGAATTGAGCACCTTAATGTGGGCCTAATTATAATTACAGGAAGAAGAAAGAAAGATAAATAATACTGATTCTCGATTGGCAAAATATTTTGGCCCCCAGAGGACATCTCCATTGTTGGAGTTGCTTTGGCTATTATAATTTGGGGTGGGGTAGAGAATCCTTGGCATGTAATGAATAAAGGCTAAGGATACTAGTTAGCTGGTAAGCATCCCGCAATAGACAGACAATGTCAGCACCCACAACAAAGAATTCTGTGGACCACAGTGACAAGTGACAGTGTTGCTGAGGTAGAGAAGCTGGAATAGACTGTTGAGCATGAATTATGGTAAATACTGTTTTGTAAACCTTTATTTCATGCCTGTGTGTCTGTATTGAACTACAGAATAAAATATATCTTACCGTGGGTCCTAAGCAGAAAGAAGCCTAGCTAACACTCCATGGAGTCACGTAGACTCTGTAATGGGCATATAAGAAGGAATAGGACACTGTTCAGACTCCTGTCTTGGGAGCTGGAGAGCCCTCTGATGACTTGTACCTGCCAGGAACCCTGTGGAATCTCTCATCCCATGACTCAATCAAAATGGAGATTGTGGATCATGCGCTGCACGCCTTGACGGACGAAGTGATCATTCCACACTCTGGCTGGGAGAGAGAACCCAATGAGGACTGTAAGCCGCGGCACATTGAATGGGAGTCGGTGCTCACTAACACAGCCGGCTGCCTTAGGTAAGTGAAGGATTTGTTTTTGAGATTATAAAAATTGAATGCTTGCTGGGCTTGGTAGTACAGGCTTGTAAACCTCTCTGAGACTGAGTTAGTAGCCTGCCTATGCTAGAGTGAGCCCAAAACTAGCTGGGTACTTTGTAACCCTGTCTCAAAAAGGGAGTAGTCTGGCGGCAGGTAAATTGTAGCTTAGTGTAAAGTGTAGCCTGGGTGCGCACACATGCATCTCAGTGTGGACTTTTGTGGAGTGATAGAATGTCTGTCTGTCTTTCTTTCTTTCTTTCTTTCTTTCTTTCTTTCTTTCTTTCTTTCTTTCTTTCTTTCTTTTTTAAAATTAGAAGTTGAGGGTTTGCTTTTTGCTTGCTCCTTTTATTTTTTATTACTTTGTTGTACTGAGGACCAAATTCAGGGCTTTGCATTTGCTAGGCAAGCTTTTACTCTACTTGAGGCTTCCACTCTGAGCTGTGTTTGACCTCAGCCTACCTGCCTTTGCTGCTTTCTTGTGTGCACCCTGCTTACCTACTCCTGTGTTTGCTCCTGCCCTTCTTCCTCCCGCTCTGGTCACTTTTGTTTCTATCTAATTAGGTAAATGCTTGTGTAGAACCTTCCTAGTCCCTGTCACAGTTATCTGCATTTCAAGTCAGGCACCTTGTCACTCCTTAGATGTGTACTTCTGTGGAATAAGTGACTCTTCTGTCTGGGTTTACTGACGTTTACGTTGGCGTTCCATCCCCACAAACCCCCATTTTGTGGTGCTGGGTATTGGACCCGTTACCTTGTATGTACTTGGGCAAGCTTATACCACATAGCTGTATTCCTACCCCTGATTTTTACTCACATGTGAGTGCACACAAGCACATGCCTGCATGCACACACTTGTGTGTGGTGGTGGAGGAGGTGGATAGGGTTTGCTTTGTAATAAGTCTAATCCGGCGTCAGAGTCTCTTCCTACTGCTGCCTCCCAAGTGCTAGGGATCACAGGTGTGGACTACCATTTGGGGCTGTGGTATACAATTTTTAATTAACTAATGTGTGTGGGTGTTTTGTATACATATTTTCTATGCACCACCTGTGTGTCTGGTGTCTGATGATGCCTGAAGAGAGGGTGTCAGGTCCTCCGGGGCTAGAACCACTGTGGAGTGCTGGGGATTGACTGCCCTTTCCAGACCTTGGTATACATTTTTCAACTTGACTGCAAGCTTAAAAAGTTTAGAAGACAGACTAGCAGTCAATTTCCAACTGCAGTGCCTTGCTTTTAATACGAAATAGAAAAGGTATTAAGGAAGCTTTAGAATAGATGGAGAAAGATATCAAAGGATGACTTCAGGGATGTGAGTCATCTTCAGAACTGTGTGTTTTCCCTTAGAAATGTAAGCTCAGAGAGGAGTGAAGCTCGCCGGAAGCTTCGGGAATGCGATGGCTTAGTTGATGCCCTCATTTTCATTGTTCAGGCAGAAATTGGGCAGAAGGATTCAGACAGCAAGGTAAGTTAATGACTGGGTGAATGTTGTTCACAAGGTAATTGTGGTTTAGATCTACCACTTCAGGCTGTCAGATAGTATAAAATACTCACGCCAACCCTTCTCCTTAACATGGGCATTTAGTTTAGAAGAAGAGAAGTTTGTGTGTGTGCAGGTCCACAGGAGCAGCCAGGAGAACATTGGTGTCCTTTTCACCCAGGCATTCTCCACCTTATTCTTTGGAGGCAAGATCTCACTTTGAGGTTGTATTCTCTGGCTAGGCTGGCAGCAAATGCTCTCTAGCAATCCTGTCTCTGTTCCTATGGCACTGGGTTTACAGGTACATTCAGGACCATGCCTGGCTTGTTGTCCATCAAGTGCTGTTAAAGAGTAACCGGATGGTCACAAAGATAGTTTCTTTAGCTCCTCCCCTTAAGTAGGGAGAACATCACTAGATGCCACGTCACTAAATTGCTGCAGAAGCCATTGTGTCTGTAGTTGGACCTTCTGAAGATGGCAGGGGTTTTGAGGCGCCTTTTAGGATTGCTATTTTAATATTCAAATTATGGAGCCAGAATTTCTTGGAAGTCATTGCAGACATTCTGTCTTTCAACTGAACCTTTCGTTTGATATCTCTCAGCTTGTGGAGAACTGTGTTTGCCTGCTTCGGAACTTATCATATCAAGTTCACCGTGAAATCCCTCAGGCAGAACGCTACCAAGAGGCACTCCCCAGTGTGGCTAACAATACCGGGCCACATGCTGCCAGTTGCTTTGGGGCCAAGAAGGGCAAAGGTGAGTCATAGTTCCTGTTCTTTAATATGGGACAAGGAGGAACACTTAGCTTTAAGGCACTTATAAGTTGTCCAGAAGTCTACCTGGTGAAGACACGTCCTTTTGCTTTGCTTCTCCCCTTGATCTGTATGCTTTGGTGGTGATGGTGGTGGTGGTGGTGATGGCGGTGGTGATGGTTGTTAGTGAATTGGTATATGGGACAGTGAAGGACAAGAACTCAACTAATCTGGGGCTTTCCTCCTTATTCCTCCTCCTTTGCTTTCTTGTGTTCTCGCCCACGATCCTGTTGACATCTTTCTCCTGCGTTTTCTTCCTTCCCTTCTCTCCTCGCTTTCCACCTTGGTGATGCGCTGGAAGATGAGTGGTTCTCCAGAGGTGAGTGCAGTCTTTTAAGGCGCTTGTCTCCTTCTAATCTGCATGTTTGGGTTTTTTCCTTCCCTTAATTTTCCTTGTGTAACCTTCCCTGTGATGCACGCAGGAAAAGCACTGGAACAAGTGTAGTTCTCCTGGGCTGTGGTCTCGACATGCTGGTCTAGACAGCAGTCTCTGTTAGCAGAGCTCAGTTAATGCAGCAAGAGTGGCTATCCTTTTTGTACCAGTCTATTGCCTGGTTTGGGTCCTGTTTGGGCAGCTGTGTGTGGGGTTCCCTTTGGCTCTTTTGATGCTGCATCTCTGAGTTGAAGATTCTGACTGAAGAATGGAAAACTGTTTGAGATGAACTCTTTCCTTTCTTTAAAAGCTTCTTACCAGATTCTCTTTACCCTTCCCATTTTTATAGGGAAAAAGCCTACAGAGGATCCAGCAAATGATACCGTGGATTTCCCTAAAAGAACTAGTCCTGCTCGAGGTAAGTTGTCCTTTTTCTCAGTCTGCAGAGATCTGAGATAAGGCTTTTGTGCATGGTAACATGTTTTATACACTATATTAACAATTCTCTCTCTTGTTGGATTTGAAGTGATATTGAAGGTATTGGGAAAACTCACAGTATTTAATTTCAAGTCAGAAGCTAGGCTGAGTGTAATGGTACATGCCTGCAAACTTAGTACTTGGGCAACTAAGGCAGGAGGATTGCTGTGACTTCAAAACCAGAGTGGGATAGAGGGTGAGAGAATGCCTCAAAAAAGAAAAGACAGACTTAGCTAGCTAAGTGGCAAGTGCAGTTTTTTGATCTTGAGTCTTACTATTAGAAGAAATCTCTTTTACAGCTTAGATTTTTGGACCCACTGTATTGGTGAAATAAACTTGCTAGCTTTCCATAAATACAAAAGATGTTAATTATTAAATCTCAGGTTGTTCCTTTCATTTAGGTGTTTTCATGGTGGGGAGAATTACTGAGTTAAATCAGAAGTAGTTTATTTGTTTGACAGGTTGAACCATTAAACCTGATTGCTCAAGGTGAAAACAAGGCTTAAGTTAGCCATGAATACAAGTCAAGGAGGAAGGAGAGAGGATTTAATGTGATGGAACTGATGTATATTCTGTTTTCACCATAGGGTTTGGTTTTGTTTTTTGAGATAGGGTCACACTATGTAGCGCTGGCTGTCTGGAAACTATAGATTAGGTTGACTTCAAACTCACAGAGATTCACCTGCCTCTGCCTCCCAAATGCTAAGATTAAGTGTGTATATACTGCTTCAGGCAGCTGGGCATGGTGGTCCATGCTTGTAGTCCTAGCACTGGAGAGGCTACACTAGTGCTTTAGAAATATGACAGGAAGATGATGAGTTTGAGGCCAGTCTATGTGACATTACAAGACCCTGTCTCAAAAGACAAAATGAAAACTTGAGAAGAAAGAGATGTGGGATGAAGCCTCCGAGTTTGCTCTTGAGTTGATAGGGATGTGGAAGGAGCATAGTGTTGGAGATGCAGGACTGTAGGCAGGCACAGTCTGGTTTGTAAGCATTGATCAGCATTTTCTGTCTTGCCCTTTCTTGTATAGGCTATGAACTCTTATTTCAGCCAGAAGTGGTGCGGATATACATTTCACTCCTTAAGGAGAGCAAGACGCCTGCCATCCTAGAAGCCTCTGCTGGAGCCATCCAGAATTTGTGTGCTGGGCGCTGGACAGTGAGTACCTCTGAGAGAACAGATTTGGAGATAGGGAACTAGGTCATTTGCTGCCATTTGTAATCTTTTCACCGCTTGCTCCTAGTATGGCCGATACATCCGCTCTGCTTTGCGTCAGGAGAAGGCTCTCTCTGCCATAGCTGACCTCCTGACCAGCGAACATGAGCGAGTAGTGAAAGCTGCATCCGGGGCGCTGAGAAACCTGGCTGTGGATGCTCGGAACAAAGAGTTAATTGGTAAGGGTTTGAATCAGTGCTAGCACAGCAAAATGTTTAGTTATTTGTTGATGTCACCCAAGAGAAGGATTCTTTTCTTTCTTTTTCTTTTTTTCCTGAGACAGGGTTTCTCTGTAGCTTTGGAACCTGTCCTGGAACTAGCTTTGTAGACCAGGCTGACCTTGAACTCACAGAAATCCGCCTGCCTCTGCTTCCTGAGTGCTGGAAAGTGCTCAGCCTGACTGAGGAGGATTCTGTAATAATCTTCCTTTATGTATCAGAATGTTGGTGAAAGTTGATGGTTTAGTGGTTCTTAAAAGAGCACAAGGGGGGATGTTTCTTCAAAAACATTCTAGCATGGTTATTTGTTGACTCTCTGCTTTTTTCTTTCTCTCTAGGTATTAAGAATTTTTCTATTTTTTTTTTCATTTGCCCAGGTACAGTTAGGTAGTGGCAGAACCCAAGTTATTGATATTTTTAAATTCATAAGGACTCTGTTCCATTGACTTATCATATAATAATACTGGACATATTGTTTTCATTAGTATATGTGCAGAGACCAGACAGTATATTTTAATGGCCAGTATCACATTGTCTTAGTGCACTTGAGGAAGGAGGAAGGGCAGTGAGTTCATGGCTATCTTGTATTCTTTGCCCCTTTGATATAATCTTACTTAATAATGAAGTTGATTTGTATAGCTAGAAATTGCACTTGACCTGATTTCTGTAAAGGGTATTGTAAGACTCCTCCTAACTATTATATGGCCCCCTGGCCTGACTGCCTTTTCTCCCTCCTGGGTTACTTTTGTCTTCTGCTATAGGCAAACATGCCATTCCTAACTTGGTAAAGAATCTGCCAGGAGGTCAGCAGAACTCCTCCTGGAATTTCTCTGAAGACACTGTGGTTTCTATTTTGAACACCATCAATGAAGTTATTGCTGAGAACTTGGAAGCTGCCAAAAAGCTTCGAGAGACCCAGGGCATCGAGAAGCTGGTGTTGATCAACAAATCAGGGTGAGTTTATACTCGATCAGAGCTGGGAGGATCTGAGTGCAAGAGAAGAGTTTTCTGCAAGGGGCTGCCCTCTGCATTACCCTGTGACAACTTTCATTCTTAATGTTGGTCTCTACATTGCCAATGGATGCATACATGCATTATCCAAAACTATGTCAGCGTTTCCGGCAGAATATATAATTTGGCGAAAACTTTGATTTCACCCATTTTTACATTTTTATGTTCTTGTGCTGTTAGAGTAGTGGTTCTCAACCTGTGGGTCATGACCCCTTTGGGGTTGTCAAATGAGCCTTTACAGGGGTCATCTAAGACTATCAGAAAACACAGATATTTACAATATGATACACAACAGTAGCAAAATTATAGTTATGAAGTGTAATGAAAATAATTTTATGATTGGGGCATCATCAGGACATGAACGGTATTAAAGGGCTGTGTATTATGAAGGTACAAATTAGGAACTATTTTGGAACTACTAGGAACTACTATTTTGGAACTATTAGGAACTACTGTGTTAGAGAGTACAGGTTCAAGATTCCCTGGTCTTGGAGCCAAGCTGTGTATGGTTTTACTTTCCTCCATAGGAATCGCTCAGAAAAAGAAGTTCGGGCAGCAGCTCTTGTCTTGCAGACGATCTGGGGCTACAAGGAGCTTCGGAAGCCATTGGAAAAAGAAGGGTGGAAGAAATCAGACTTCCAGGTCCAACACTCTTTGCCAGAGCTTTGGCTTTTCTTCTCCTTGGTCCTCGGCTAGTGCCTCTGTCTTTTGGTGTCTTCTAAACCCAAGTCTTTCTGTTGGTGAAGACTTTATTGGTACACTATCTTTGTCCAGTGGTGCCCAGTTCACTTTTGCTTATGTAGTTCTGTTCTCTTGATGTTGAACACGCAGTAGATACAGGTGGTGGTGATATACGGCCATTGTGACCCCTCCCCATACACTCTGACCCTTCCATGTGCTTACCATTCTCTGATTCTTCTGCCTCTATCCCCCAAGTACCAGCATTATAGATAAGTGTCAGTGCCTACCCTCAGATTCTTTTTCTCAAGAGTTATAGTTGTCAGTAGGAACCTAGAAATTTAAGTCTGTCAGAGGAAGAATGTGAGTGAGGGCTTGTGCAGGCGATCACAGAGAAGGAAATCACTAGTCTTTAAGAGCTTCTGAAGCAGGAGGTGCATGGTTAGGAGGGGGCAGAGAGAAGTGGGTATATTCAGGTTTCTATGACATTGGGTTTTATGTCTGCCTCCAGGTGAATCTAAACAATGCATCGAGAAGCCAGAGCAGCCATTCATACGATGATAGCACTCTCCCTCTCATTGACCGGAACCAGAAATCAGGTACAATAACGATAGTGTACCCTTCCCTTTTTAGTGTTCCCACCATTGCTTAATGTCTTGTTGACTGAGAGGGGTGGGGGGTGTGTTTATTTCTACATGAGCTAGACCCTGAAGAGGGGAGCAATGCTTTGCCTCGGGATTCTAATGTGAAAGAGAAGAGGTTTGCACTTATAAATTAAAACAGGCAGGGAAGGGTGTGGTGGTGCGCACCTGTAATCCCAGTCCAGGACTCTGAGGTGGAGGAGGGAGGATCAGTATGTCAAGGCTAGACTTGACTAAGTGAAACTTTGTCTCAAAAGAAAACAACCAAAATCAAAGTAGTTGGTGAGCTTGAGTGTGGCTCCTCTCTTTCCCTGTGGACTCAGAGAGCGAGGCCTAGTTTTTCTGTTTAATTCTTTCTCTTTTAAATTTCTGTGTCCTATTGACTGAAGTGCTAGGGTAATTATTAGTGTTTTTCCAGTTGAAAAACTAAACACTCCTGACAACCAGAAAGTCTATTACTTCTAGTACACCGCTATTACTACTTTAGGTTATAGCACTGTGTGTGTGTGTGCTTGTGTTTCATGTTTGTCGGTTACTGGGGATTGAACTCAGGGCTTTCTAGGCAAGTGTTCTATGTCCCTAACTGACTTAGAGCTTGTAAACCACTTTGCCATACATGAATTACATATTTTGTGTTGTATACATACATACATACATACATACATACATACATACATACACACACACACACACACACACGTATTTCTTTTTCACTGAAAGTATGTGTTGTAACCCTTCTTATCTTAATGATTTTGGCTTCTGATTTGACCCATGGCTTTAGTGTGGTGTCTTTTTTTTTAAAGATTTATTTATTTATTTATTTATTTATTTATTGTGTATGTCATATTCTGCCTCCATGTATGCCCACATGCCCGAAGAGGGTGCCACATCTCACTACAGATGATTGTGAGCCACCATGTGGTTGCTGGGAATTGAACTCACGACCTCTGGAAAAGCAGCCAGAGCTCTTAGCCACTGAGCCATCTTTCCAACCCCTAGAGTGTGGTGTCTTGGACATATGTACAGATGGCATACAAGCAGTGGTGCTTGCTGCTGGTTGCTCAGCATGAATAAGGATAACAGCAAGTTACTGCACAAATTACTTTCATTACCATATACTGTATAAAAAGCTATCTGCACTCAAGAGCATCCTCGATGGAGCTATAGGCACTAGTGTCTCCGAGTGCACATCATTTTGATATGTAGTGCGAATGAGGACGTGTGCAGCACCTGTGCTGTCTAGAGGCAGACTGTAGGCCTGCTTAAAGAGTGCTGCTTTACTTTAGGGCGCAACTGAGATGTGATTATTCGGCAAGCATTTCCCAAAAATAAATGTGGAAATCTTATCACTTTAGTTAAAAAAGTAGGGCCAGCTGGGCAGTGGTGACACACGCCTTTAATCCCAGCACTTGGAAGGCAGAGACAGGCGGATTTCTGTGAGTTTGAGGCCAGGCTGGTCTATAAGAGCTAGTTCCAGGACAGGCTCCAAACTATAGAGAAACCCTGTCTTGAAAAACCCTCCCCAGTAGCTAAACAGGTAAACTCACTTCCTTCCACCCTGACAACCTGACTTCCTCCCTGAGAGAGAGCTGACTCCTGAAAGTTGTCCTCTGACCTCCAGATCCATGTCTTAGTATGGATGGACACACACAAGACGTAATAATAGAAAAAATAAAAATAAAGTGTTAAGAATAGAAATAACAAAAATGGCTTTTATGATTATAAAGTAATGATATCATATAAATGTTTTAAAAATATACATGCATATTTAAATGTGTTAATTTTATGACGTTTGCATAGTTCTGTAAACCATTTTCTTGCAGACAAATGCAATGTCGTGGAGACAGTGCCATGACATTCAAAATCTTCTATGAGTAAATGTTTTATTTAAGGACAAGACAGGGTAACCCATCTATTTTTTCAGGTTTTCTTAAGGCAGCGTCTTGCCATGAGCCCCACAGTTACCTGGAACTCCTGTAGAACCAGGCTGGTCTGGAACTTGCATTGATCCCCTGCCTCTGCCTTCTAACTATGGGAGTGTGATATTAAAAGTTAAAAGAGGCGTACAAAAATGTTAAACAGTGCTCTCCCCACTTTGGTTTTTGTCTTTGAAATGTATTATTATTATTATTGTATACATGATATGTATTGTGGCTTTTATGTGGAGCTCAGAGGACAGCTCTTTGCAGCTGGTTCTTGCAGGTTTGCATGGCTTCTGGGTGTCAGACTCAGACTGTCAGGCCTGCACAGCAAGTGCTTGGGCTGCTGAGTCACCTTGCCTGTCCATACACAATGCTTTTTAAATTGAAGATGTTTATGATTATGTAATAAATTTATTTCTAAGTGGAATAGATGTTTACATTTCTGAATATAGTAATATGTACTTATTCCACACTGATAAAAGTCCTTTGCACCCTAATTTATTTCCTGTGCGCGCGCACGTGTGTGTGGGTGTGTGGGTGGGTGGGTGTGTGTGGGTGTGATTGGGACTGAATCTAAGGTTTTATTTCTGGTGCCTAACGCTTTATTTACTTTTGGGCCACATTTCCAGTCTAGACTGTCATAAGTTTTAAGACTAAAGGAGCTTTGAGATATACCAGCTCAGGTTGCTGAAGAGCTTTTTATTTGAGCGTAGGTCCATCTGTGGAGGTCGGGACAGCTTGTGCAAGTCAGTTGCTTCCACAAGTTTTTTTCAGGAACTGAACTCAGGCCATCAGTCTTGGTAGCCATCTTTTGGCCTCTGCATCGTTTCCTGTGTTTGGGTTTCTATAGGAAAGAGATCAAAGTCTGTGAGGGCTTTCCTGTAACAACTGTAGTTGTGGTTAGCATTTGGCACAGTGTATGTGCTGAGTAAAGCTTTATTTGAATAGAGCTAGGGAAGGATGGCATGCCAGGGAGAAATGTCGTTTATATAGATTGTGGTGTATTGGATTTTCATTTGGATAACTTTCTAATTCCATGTAGATAAGAAACCTGACCGGGAAGAAATTCCAATGAGCAATATGGGGTCAAACACAAAGTCATTAGGTAGGTGATGAATTCCTGTCTAATGTTGCAGAATAGTGTTTAATTGGGGTGAGTAGGTGTTTTTCTGTGTTCCTTTCTCTTTTGAGACAGGGTTTCACTTCACATTGTCTGCTCTTGAACTCAGTGCACTTGAGGCTGATCTTGAGCTCCTGATCCCCTTACCTTTACCTCCCAAGTGCTGGGATTACAGATACGATCTCCCCTGCCTGTTGTTTTTATCCCTCTGAACACCCTCACCATTTGCCATCCCTGAAGGACCGTGATTAATAATCTTCATTTGAGAGGCTGTCTGAAAATATAATAAAAAATCTGATCAATCTGGTCTTTTCTACATTTTTACATGTTGCTGTGGATGAAATGACCTTAAATTTTCTTAAAAAAAATTTTTTTTAAAAACATCTTTTTATTTTTTGAGACACGATCTCTTTGTGTGTTCCTGACTGTCCTGAAATTTACTTTGTACATCAGGCTGACTTTGAACTCACAGGTATCTACCTACTTCTGCCTCCCCTGTGCTGGGATTAAAGACCTGTGCTACCAGGCCTGGCATATTTTCTTTATTTTAGTGTATGAGTATTTTGCTGGCATGTCAAAGGTCAGACCCTGGGACTGGATAGGGGTCGTTGTGAGCCCCTGTGTGAGTGAAGGGAGCTGCGTCCAGAGCCTTGCGGCTGCTGAGTCATCACTCCAGCCCTGACCTTGCACTCTTGGTGCCCTGCTTCCAACATATGTTCTCAGAAAGTCTGGATGTATCCATATAATCTGCCCCATCTCTCTCTGTTTTCTCCCTACCCTCAGTTTAGCTGATGACTTGCTGCTTCCTTTTTCTTTTCAAAAAAAAAAATTATTTATGTATTTATGTTTTGGCAGGGTCTCATTGCCCAGGTTCGCTCTGGACTTACAATATAGCTGAGGATGACCTTGAACTCTTAGGCCTCCTGTGTTTTCGCTCTATTGTTCTTAGGGTCTGCCACAGCTCAGACTGTAGTTGAACTCACTGTGTAGCTGAAGATGGCCTTGAGCATCTGTGGATCCACCCTTCATCTAACACTGTGCATTATTTAAAAGCCTTGGGTGTGTTAAGCTTTCCCCTTTGCTCTTCTAATTTCTTTTCATTCCCCAAGGCTGAACTCGGCGTTGTGTTTGCTTTGTCAGTTCCTTGCAGTCACCGCTCATTTCTCTGTCTTCTCCTCATTTCAGAGCTCTCAGAAGCAGCCTGATCCCTGATGTCACCCACCATGACACCTGGTGTCCTGCACTGTTTTCCTTTTCTTGCTTTTGCAGTGGTGGGAATTGAATCTAGGCCAACCACTCTACCACTGAACTCATCCCTAGTACTGGGTGTGCCCACCGCATACATTATCTTTCCCGTTATATTCGAGTCATGTTTAAATATTAAAGCATCAGTCTTTAATGCTGTGGAGCTTGAAACAGCTGACTTCTCTACTGAGGTGCCTAATTTATATACATTGTATGCTACAGGGAATATATTGTCTCTGTTTACCTTTTCCCTCTAGATAACAACTATTCCACACTGAATGAAAGAGGAGACCACAACAGAACACTGGATCGATCTGGGGATCTGGGTGATATGGAGCCATTGAAGGGAGCACCCCTGATGGTAAATCCTTGTTATACACAGCTGTGTCTGTGAGGCTGATAGTATTTTGAAACTGTGTGGTACTTGAAATTGGGAAAGAAAAGAGAAAGGTAATATCATTCTTTGGTAGGTGTTTTCAAGGAGAGGTTTGATACATCTTGAAGTTTCTTGGGGTGTTGTTCATTGACTGTGTTGGAGGAAGTCTTTGCAAGCGTTACTGATGAGACTAACATTAACTAATCTGTTCTGCCATACATTACCCGGTTCTCTCACTTACCTCGAGGGGTCTCACCCTTCTACTTCTAGCAGTGTTTGTTTAAAAACGAGGAGATTTCCTAACTGGCACACAGTTAGAGTTCTTATCTTGGCTCTCTTACTAACAAATTGCATGTGTTCACAGCAGGACGAGGGGCAGGAATCTTTGGAGGAAGAGTTGGATGTGTTGGTTTTGGATGATGAGGGGGACCAAGTGTCTTACTCCCCCATGGTATGTCCTCCAGTCACCCCTAAAATGGTCCTCAAGAAGGAGGCCTCTGTGTACCTACTCTTTCCAATCATGCTGACCTGATCAGGCCTGAGACACTGTCTGAGCCCCGTGGGGCCCGAGGATGTCTGCTTCTGTGATCCTGACCTTCAAAGGCTGGGATGCAGCGGGTGATCTGGTTCTCTGCTGTCTGCTGCTTTCCTGCCTCCAGATTTGCTCAGCTGCCTTGTTTTCTTTTAGGTCTTCTGTTCTCAGCCTTATTAACAGCCTTCTCTTTCTTTCCCCACAGCAGAAGATTTAACACCACTCTGCCGCTCCATCTGGGCTTATAATATATTACTTTTATTTTTTGGTGGTGAAATGGACTGATGATTTTTTCCTTTCTTCGCTGGACTATTGTGCCAACTGCCAGGCTGCCTCCTACCCATACAGCCCAGAGTGGCTGCCTTCATTCCACCAGTTCCCGACATCTTCCACTGAAGTTTAATTGTCCTGTCCTTCCATCCCCTACCTCGTTTCCCCAAGAAACCTGACTCAGCTATTTGCATATCTTGAGATACTGCTGCAGATTAGCTCTTTTTGCCAGCTCTCCCCGGAATCTTGGCCTGTGTGGAGGGAGGGGAGAGTGGAACTCTTCACTGGAAGCCATGGGAAGAACTGAAAATAGCACGCTGTATATGCAGTATTCAGCACTCTGACAAACTGATGACTTCTAATCAAGACTATCTTTCTGGTGGGGAGGGAACTTTCAATTTTGTTTTGGATAATGGGAAGTGTGAGTTCTTCCCTTATCCGTTGGCTGTTTTTGAAGCCAAGAAGGCTGGAAACATTGGCACATTCCACCTGGCAAGGGCCCTCAAGTAAGTGAGGCACTCCTCAAACTGGGATTAGGAACTCCTGTTCCTCCTGTCCAAGGCAGGGACCACAAAGGACCTACAGACTCCATCTCCTCTGTCAGCTTCAGGCCAACCTTGGGGTGCTGCCCTGACCAAGGCTGTCCTCAACCCTCCTCTCTTACCCTGTGATGAATCTGCTAATGACCTGGCTGTTTGCAAGGCTATGTGAAAAGAGAATGCCATGGACCACTTTTGGTTTAGAAGAAACGGAGCGATTGTCTGTTGGGGAGAAGATGAGCTTCCGGGAGGAAGTAGAAGGAATGTACATGAAGCGGTTAGTCTGGAGCTGACAGGAAGCTTCAAGCTGGCCTTCCCCACCTTCCCCTCCCCATCTCTCTTCTCTATAGGCTTGTCCCTCCTTCTCCCCTCTCCCCTCCCTGGATTTGTTGGCCAACTACAAGACTTGTACATAACTCCTGCCCCCTTTGCCCTGCTAAGGTAGGAGTTGCCCTGGCTTTGCCTCTTCTTCGTGCCTTTGGCCTGGGGTGCATCTCCTTCCTCTCTTCCACGTGCCTTTCTTTGCCTCTGCAGTCTCATTTCTCATGATTTTGCAAGTTAGATTTTGTTACTTTCTTACCCACTGTTGACCCTCGGTAGCTGAAGGAAAGGAGTGTTGACCTAAGGAACCTCAAGTCCCCGTTGGGGGTTGTTGTAGCCTCTGATTTAGCCACAGCAGGCTTCTGCTTAACAATGTACAGTTGGGACTGAAAATCCCATCCTGATAAGTCTCAGTGAGGCGAGTAGTAGGGAGTGCCATGGCTCCTGCTCCTTGGTTGTCCTCAGTTCCTATCATCTCTGGAAGGTTTTAGGAAACCAAGGGTTTCTCTCCAGTTCTTTAGCCTTTGTTATACCCTTTCCAATTGTAGGGACTATTACAACTTGGAATCTGCTACTATGTGGGGTGTTTTTTTTTTTTTCTGTAAACTTTTCCTGATTTGCCTTCAATTCCTTAATCTAAAAGCTCTATTCAATGCAACTGGAATTCTTTATCCCTCTTGTCCTGTTCCTTAATATATTGAGGCTATGGGGTAGGAGAAAAGTGCACAGACCACCAACCCCTTTCCCTATGCATTACAACTTCTTTTTAACCTTTTGCTTCCCTCCCAGATCTTCTTACCCCCATCCATCCCATGTCTTCCAACCCAGTCAACCCTTTCTGGCAATCAGAGCCTCTCCTCCCATGGCCCTCAGAGGACACTGCACAGGGAGCCTCCCCCACACAGACCTGGCTCTATTCTTGGTTTCTCTTGTCCTCCATGCTCTTCCTGGTGCTCTTTCTCTCGGTGGGGTGTGGGTAATAGAATAGCCATGGGCTTTTGGGGACCTTTAACTGTTTTTTTGTTTGTTTGTTTGTTTTGTTTTTTCCGCTTTCATTTATAAAAACACTAAACATTCAATTTCAGCAAACCAAAAATCCTACCTTCCCACCGAACACTACTAAGGGGCATGTCTTCTGCTCTGTATCTTCTCTCTCTTTCTTTCTCTCTTGTTAATGCTTTTAAAAACAAATGAGTTTTTTATATAAATAAAGTTTTTAAAGTGTGTATGTGGGAGGTCTGTGTCGTTTCTTCACTTGCAGCTGTATTTCCTCCCTCCTTTTCATCTTGGCTATTTTGGTGTCAGTGTTCTTTTTCTTTTCAGAGCCGCAGGAAAAAGGTTGTCTCAGGATGGGCTTACTTACGATTTGGTCCCAACTCTTATCAAGGAACATTCTTTGGAACACTCCCCACCCAGAGTCTTAAAACAGGTTACTCAGTGGCTGAAGCAGAGCAGGAGAACTTAGTGCTAATAGAGAAAGAAACTGCAGCGTGCGGACTGACGGCTCCTCATTCTCTGGGGTTTCTCACATCATTTGACAAGGCCCTCTGAACACACCGAATCTTGAGGGTTAGAAGCCAGCAATCCCAGCTGCCACCTTAGTAAATGGTCCTCTGCACAGGTGCATTAATCACAGGCCGTGTGGAGTTGGTCAGGCTACTTGATAAGATATCCTGACAAATTGTGTACAACTGGATAAGAGAAACCAGATCAAGGGGAGTTATCTTGATGGCAGATGCCAAAGATCCAGAGTCATGGGAAGACCCTTCTCCAGGCCCTCAATATGCCGGCATTCGATCTAAGAGCTCAAGAGGGTTTGTGTAAAATACTTTCTGTATGCTCACATCTTCAGTTAAAATCGTTTGGCTGGGGCTGGAGAGATGATGGCTCACAGGTTAAGAGCACTGATTGTTCTTCCGGAGGTCCTGAGTTCAATTCCCAGCAACCACATGGTGGCTCACAACCACCTGTAATGAAATCTGGTGTCCTCTTCTGGCCTGCAGGCATACATGCAGACAGAACACTGTAAACAAAATAAATATTTTTAAAAAAAACCGTTTGGCTGGCCAGGATCACCACATTATACTAGATTTAAGTCTGAGAACTTTTTTGGGCTTATGAAACCAGGCCACCCCAGCATGGTAGCTATGTACATTAAAGCTTAATTTTCACTTATACCTGTAGTCTTAGATCTGAAGAATAAAATAATACCAACTCAAAACCATAGAGTTTGCTCTGCAGCAAGGTTGATTTTCACCCTGGCCGTTGGTATTGCGGTAGATAGAAACCCTACTGCAGACCAGCCCTAAGCTTGTGGTCCTCCTGCTGTGTCCTCAGTGCTGGGATTACAGGCACATATCACCACGGTCAGCTACACACGTATTTTTCAAAGATCTAGATCGTAGAGTCCTGGTGGTGCGTACTGCTTGCTAATCCCAGTACTCTTGTGGCAAGCACCAGCCTGGGCTACATTGCAAGATGGCCAGCCAATCCTTCAGTTTATTCGTGCCCATACCTACAATGAAATGTCAAAGTGATCGGTGTCTGAGAGCCCTCCCTATATGTTAAGTTTCTTTTGATTTGTTTGGCTTTAAAGACAAAGCCTCACTGTAGCCCTGGCTGGCTTAGAACTCATTATGTAGATGGGTTTGATCTGGAATTTGTGGCAGTTCTTCAGCCTTTGGCTCCCAGGTGCTTGTACCATGACGTCTGATGTTCTGGTAAGTTTCTTAACAGGCTTAAAGAGCTTTTGAGGCCTCGTAATACTTCTTGCTCATACTAACATTTGGAATTTGTTCCTTTGTGACTCTTATTAATAGTTTTGTTAGCTTTTATTTTTATTTTATGTGCATGAGTGTTTTGCCTGTATGAATGTCTTTTGTATCACATGCCTGCAGTGTCCAAAGAAGCAAAAAAGGTGTTGGATCTTCTGGAACTGGGGTTAACAGTAGATGGTTGTGAGCTACCGTGTGGATGCTGGGAACAGAACCTGGGTGCCCTGGAAGAGCAGCCAGTGCTCTTAACTGCTGCACTTCTTAGTACTTTTTAAGACATATTTTTCATACATATATATGTTTGTGTATGTGTGTCTGTATGAGTGTATGCTAGTTGTGTGGGTGCCCTAGGGAGCCAGACAGGGTACCAGATTCCCCTCAGCTAGAATCACAGGCATTTGTGAGCTGTTAGCTGTGGTCGTTTGGAATGGAACTTGAGTCCTCTGGACACAGAACAGTTAAGTGTTCTTAACTGTTAAATCATCTCTCTGTTCCCCTTAGTGCTGTTTTAGCATTGTAGAATCGGTAGCTCTAGTGTCCCAGCCCTAAGCAAGTACATGAGAATTACCTGGCCTGTTGGTTGGCAGTGTAGATTCCAGAACTGACTGTGGTGAAATATAACCTCTGATTCTAGCGTTTGGGAAGCTGAAGCACGCCTGCTACAAGTTTGAGGCCGTCCTGGGCTATCTTGCCAGAGACTTACCTCAGAAAATAAAACAGGCCACCTTTCCCACTCACCCCCAGGCTTGCTGAAAGATGGACCTACAGCTCTGAGATAGAGTGCCTGCCTGCGGGCACAAGGACCATGGGTACTATGCCAGCACCATGACATTCCCACGTTGCACTCTGGAAATTGATCATAGGTTGTTCTCGGGAACCCGAACCTTGTAAAGTGACCTAGGTTATGTGATAGATGTTTACTTTGAAACCTTGGTCTAACACACTTGCTTATGTTCCATGGGAACCTGGGATGATGGACTCACTCTTGGCAATAGTAGTGAGTATGGATAGTGTGGTGATGACCACAGGAAGATTATCTGTAACAGGAAGCGCAGAGGCTGTGAGTTCTGGTACTCTGTCCTGCAAATCATCCGGGTAATAATTCCCAGGCTGCCGAGGGCAGGCTGGCCCTGAATATGGTGCCCTTTAAGGCAGAAAGTGTGTCCTGGATTATGAATTAATGAACTACTTCTGTCTACAAAAAGGTCCTTCAGCTAGAGAGCAAGTGGCTCTATTATCCAAAGCCATAGAGGTCAGGTATGAAAATGAATCATTCCAGAGATAGGGCCTAGTTCAAGAAAACATAAACATGAAAGAAATAAGATACTGCCTGGAGCCAACTTCTTTTCATAGAACAGGCTTCTTACCTTTCCTGCTGTGTAACTCTCCCTTTAAAACATTAGTTCTTCAGCTATTCCAACCAGGATTTCCGCCAGATGAAAGAGAGTTGGAGAAACAAGGTAGATAATTGCCATTGAGGACATCTGGGGTCTGTTTGCTTTGTGAGAGTTGTGAGTTTTCATTTTGTGTAGTGTAGTGGCCAGGGCCAACGAGCCACAAGTGAACTTTGCCCAGAGTTTCACCCTGCTGCTGTGACTGTAGGAATTTCAAGCATTTTTATGAGCCTGTGACAAGTGGTCTCTTTCTAGTACTTGAGAGTACTGTGCTGGTCTCTATTTCTGGCAAAGGCCAGCCACTTCCACCTTTGAAGACACAAAAGCTGTCTTGCTGCCATTCCTGGGTATCTCTAGTGCTACTGGACAAGCAGTCCGAATGCTGTGATGTGCCTGAAGAAAAGGGGGTGGGTGGACCCTCATTGTGTTCCAGTCACTTTCTATGCACTTCCTTTCTTAATCTTTTTGTTGTTGTTGTTGTTGTTGTTGTTGTTATGACATTTTCAAACAAATAGGTGATGGTCTTCACCTATCTTCGCCGTCCCTGTGACCCTCTTGTCTTCATCTTAATCCTTTTAGGATTGGTGTTGCTCCTTTTTTGCTATTCAGGCTTTTGAAGTATGGTGAATTAGGATTCCCTGAGACTCCTTTGAGCAGAGGGAAGTAGCATGCTAGATAAACATTAAAAAAAAAAAAAAAACAAAACTCACCCCTGACTTGTTAAAATTGAATTCTGGGCTTCGCATGTTAGGCAAACACTCTTAACACCGAGCTACATCTAGCTGTGTTTTTAAAAAACAAAAAACTTTTAACACACTGCTGAAGAGGCATAAAAGAAAGCTGATCTTCAAAACAAAGCTAAGAGTGGGATCCTTGCAAGGATCTGATAAAACCATCTTTACTCAGTTATTGCCAAGCACAGCATACTTTAAACTTCTAAGGAATGTGGGAAAGTGGATAAGGATTCCTCTAAAACTGAATACCCTTAGCACAGAGATGAATAAATACTCATGGTCATATGGTTTGCTATGCAAACCTTGTGACCCGAATTCAATGTCTGGAACCCATATAAATGTGGAAGGAGAAAACTGCCCGCACAAAGTACGTGCACACAATACACAGCAACAAATAACCTGTCTTGATTTTGATGATAGGTAGGATGGTTTGCAGTCCAAATTTAGCTACCTGTATGAATTTCAAGTGGTACCTCATTGACCATAATTCTATATGGTTTCCAGAAGTCTGTATGTTTCATAGACTTCAGCCATGTGTTCAAAAGCTACACATAGCAGTAAAGAGCAGTGAGAAGGAAGATGCATACGCCCGTACTTCAGTTTCGCTGGTACTAGCATGGACTATGACAAGACAAGGATTAGGGCCAATGAGTTCCGGTGCAATGCAGATCCAAGAAGATAGAATGTTCAAAGCCCTGGTAAGTGATGTAAATGTAAGCTTTACATAAAGGTGACATGTAATTAGGAACTGGACAGAATGATATCAGAGTGCTGGGCAATGCCATGCATGTTGAAGGGGGTTAGAGCAGAATTCTCCGATTCTTTTATTTGGGAGAAAAGTAAAGAAACTGATCAAAACTTTTGTGAAACTAAGTGAGCTTTAACTGTTGAAAGAATAGAGATAGAACACATAACTTCCAAAGAGAAGCAAAAGGACCGAGGTGTAGTTAAAGTTGGTACCTAAGCTGATGGAATGAGCTAGGCTGAAAAGCTGCAGCAAATGAGGAAATGTGTGTGTTATCCCATGCTGAGGTTGCCGTGCAACAGGTGAGTAGATGTGTGCAGTGGAGACAGGGAAGACGTCGGAACGTTTCCAGAAAGGCAAAGTTACCTGAAGTTTCAATAGCTGCCATGTGAGCTAGTCATATAAACTCAAAGACAAGGGCAGGACAAAAGACTTCATTCAATTCTTGCTACCTCGTTTTTCTAAACTGCTGACAGTACAAAAATCTAGCCTTCCAACTTCTGGCGGCTTCTCTTGCTCTCTACTTTATTTCGGGGGACAGTCTCTCCCTGGCTGGCAGGTGAGCTCCTGGGATGTACCCACCTACATTCCCTAGTGCTGGGGAGATACATGGGATGTCACATGGGTGTGAGAGTCTGGACTCCTGTCCTTATGCTTGCCTAGCCAGCACTTCCCTGCGGCCATGCGATGTACCTTCTCTCAGAGACTGCTGGCTTTTAGGAGAACTAATGAAGAGCCTTTGTTCGTCGTTTCCTAGGCTCCATGGTCTTTCTCAGGGCCTTTAATTTAAATTTTGGAATGCCGGTGCTTCATCCCATGAGACGCATTTGTAATAGACACTGTCCTACTTAGAACCTATCCGTGGTGCTTAGCTTAGGTTCTACTTGAGCTCAAGATGTGCCTATTCAAATGCTGGTTGTTTAATCCTCTTTTGTCTTTGTTGAGGCTAGTGTCTGAGATCTAGCTCTTGGACTTTTGAGATCATTCAGAGTGATAAGATATATAGAACTACTCAGCCCCAGTTCAGGCTCTGATGCCCTGGCTTTCTGAGTTCAAATTCTCACTGTCACAGCTGTACAATCTCTTGTGTGTTTCTTTATATTTCTTTTACTCAGTGCTAGGAATTGAACCTAGAGCCTTGCACATGCCAGGCAGCCACATTTACCAAGCGACCACATGCCCAACTCCCTTCGGTAGATTTCTTAATTGCTTGTGCCTCTCATCGTGGAGCTGAATAGAATGTATGATGAAAATAAAATGAAGTTATGAGTGAAATTGCACTTGGTACAGACCAAGTATGCTATTATTATTATGTATTTGTTTATACTAGTTAGATGATTATTTTGCTGAGTTATGTCCAGCTACGCAAAGGATGATTTCAGAGGTAACCCACAGTGACAAGTAGTGTGCATGTTCAGCCCCTGGTTTAGGATAAGATGACAATTATTTGATGAATAGTTTTACTCCTTTTTTAAATTATATTTTTATTTTGTTTTTTTAAAACAATTTTATTTTACATACCAATCCCAGTTCTTCCTCCTCCAGCTTCCCCCACCTCTCCCCCACCTCACTCCCCTCTACTCAGAGAGAGTAAGGCATCTCATGGGGAGTCAACAAGGTCTGCCACATCACTTGAGGCAGGACTAAGGCCCTTGCCCCTGTATCTCGGCTGAGGAAGGTATCCCACCATAGGGAATGGGCTCCAAAAAGCCAGTTCATGCACTAGGGATAAATACTGGTTCCACTGCCAGTGGTCTCACAGACTTCCCAAGCCACACATGTGGATGGCCTAGTTTGGTCTTGTTCAAGTACCCCAGCTTTCAGTCTGGAGTCTGTGAGCTCCCAGTAGCTCAGGTCAGCTGTTTCTGTGGGTATCCCCATTATGGTCTTGACCCTTTTGCTCATATTATCGCTCCTCCCTCTCTACGACTGGACTCCAGGAGCTTAGCCCAGTGCTTAGCTGTGGATCTCTGCATCTGCTTCCATCAGTTACTGGATGAAGATTCTGTGATGACAATTCAGGTAGTCATCAATGTGCTTACTTAAGGCACCCTCTCCACTATTGCTTAGATTCTTAGCTGGGGGTCATCCTTGTGGATTCCTGGAGATTTCCCTAGTGCCAGGTTTCTCACTAACCCCACAATGACTCCCTCTGTCAAGATAGCTCTTTCCTTGCTCTCCCTCTTTGACCTTTCCCAACTAGACCTCCCTGATCCCTCATGTTCTCCTCCCCCCTCCCTTCTCCTCTCCCCACTTCTCCACTCTCCTTACACCCTGCACCCCACCCTCCATGCTCCCTGTTTCCTTGGAGATCATGTCTGTTTCCCCTTCCCAGGGTGATCCAGGCGTTATCCTCCTTCCATCCAGGTCCTATTCTAAAAGTTAAGGTTTAGAGATTACTTTGTGGCAAGGCATCTTGCCACAGGTGGAAGCATCTATTAAGTCTTGTAGTACTTTTTTTGAACAGACTAGAAAAAGACTGTTTTTTTTTTTTTGGAAGATACCAAAGATTTTTTGGATGTCTGAATCCTTGGAAGGTAACCCAAATGCAGAGCCTATGAGAGCTTTGAAAAGATTTAGTTGCATGAAGTCACATAAAAGGCTACATATGTTTGTGAAGAACATTGCTGTATGCTAGAACTTATTCCTGTTATAGAGGTTGCCATGAGCACAGACCCTCTTCCTTAAGACACCTTAAGAAGAAGAATTTGAGACAGTAATGCTTCCCAGATCACTGTTACAGAGAAGAGTAGTGTGGGAAAGATTGTGTGATCAACTACAGGAAGCTGTGTAATTTGGTCAAGAAGTAATGATAGGTTAGACCACTAGGGCATATCATTACAAAAAGATTACCAATGCAAGGTGTATGCAATAATGATAGTAATAGCTAATGTTCCCCCTGCTTTCTCTTCTCCTTCTTTCCCTGTCTCTGTCCGCCTCTCCTTTCCTCTCTCCCTCTAGACTTGAATTTGAGGCTTTCGAGTGATCTAAGCAACCTCTGGACCATCGAGTTGTATTCATAGCCCAGTTTTACTTTTGAGATGGAGTATCACTAAGTTGCAGGCTGTCCTTGCAGCTGTGACCTTCCTACTGAGTCCTGCCTCGTATCTGGGCTACAGACCTGCACCCACACACCCTGCTGGTTCTGTGTAAGACACTGAAATCCTTTGTATATAGAAGGCAATGACATGAACATGCAATACAAAATACTCCTAGGCTTTGTATTACAGGCTTTATTCCTGCTCAATATTCACTGCAGTTTGATTATTCATGTCTTAGAGATAAGTGAGATTTGAAGTGGTTAGCTCACTTGCATGAGGTCACATTTTCATTGGGTCTCATGTGCCCCAGACATTCCTGGGACTCACCATGTACCCGAGGCTCAGTCGTCACCTCCAAGAAATGGGATTATAAGTGTGCGCTATCGTGACTGGCTTGGGGTGCTAGGAATTGAGTAAGAGGGCTTCATGCCTGCTAGGCAAGTGCTCTACCAACAGAGCCACATCTTAGTGCCATGCCTGGTCTCTTGAGAGAGGATCTTGCTGCCCTGCAACTTGGTTTAGACCTTGAACTTGAGGTGTAGTTCTCATTCCTCTACCTAACAGATTCTACCACCATGTCCCGTACTAAATCCTTTGTTTTTTAAAGCTACCATTGCTTGAGATAAGGCGAATTAATGGAACACAAGGCGAGGCACTGAGGATGTGTTAAGGACGGTGTTTGCCATGAACTGAAATTGGAAATGTGTTGAGTACAGGTGACTAGAAAAGGTTTATGTGCAAGTAGAATGTGACACTTAGTGTGTACGTCTCTAATCCCAGGGAGAGGCAGGAGAATTTTAGAGTCTAAGGCCAGCCTGGGCTACCCAGCAAGATCTCATCACCAACCAAACACTAAAAAAATAGTTGGAGGTGTCCAAGACACTGAGGCGGGAGTGTGTAGTTAGTTGGGTATGTGTAGCGCTCGAGAAGGCTGGATCTAGACAGATTTGCTGAGCAGCCTTTTGTGGCGCTGTATGAGTTCCCTAAGAGCAGAGGTTTAGATTTAAACTCTGGTTCTCTCTGTATTCAAGTGGATGAGATCCTGAAAATGGGAGCTAGTCTTCATCCTGCAGAACAGTGAGGTTCAAGCTTTGGGATGATGATCCGTTTCACCGTTATCTGAATGCAATGCCTTCCCCTAGTCTTGTTCCACTATATTGATCTGTGGTCTAGAATCCCAGAGGGATTGATTTTAATCTCTGCTTAACTCTCTTTCCCTTGGATATAAACTGGGGTTTAGAATTCTGAAAGATGAAAATAGGGACATCCATGTACCATGAGATACAGTGTCCTGGGCTGTCCTCTCTTCCTGTTCTCTCTCGCTTGCTCTGTGATCCCCACCTATCTTTTCATTTCTCTCCCACTTTCTCGCCAGTGGAAGGCTGGTGTGGGACTCTGACCTCTGCTTCATCTGAATCCCAGCAGACTACTGCCACAGTTCAAATGTACAGGGCTCAAATGGGACCAGTGTAACTGTAGCTGTGCCCTTACCCTGTAGCTCACCACTGCAACACCTCACACAAGGTGGGACAGCTCCAAACATGGCAGCACCTGGTAACCACCAGTGATGGCCGAGATACCCTAAGGGTGCCCTCTGCTGCCAGGGCCCATCACCAGCTGAGTCCTGGCCTCCTGCTGAGGGCATGCATCTTCAGGATGTCATCCCAAGTCCATACTACTTTATATATCGATTATTTTTGCAGAATTTTGGCTTAGAAGCTAATGTAGTTTTGTGTTATAGAGCAAAAGCCTCTCTATCATGCATGGTCTCTTGAGTCTAATCCCCAGGCCCGACACCAATTCTTTCTTGTAAGGATTTACAAAAGTTAACATGGCAGATGGTAGCGTTAAATTTTTCCTTCTGTGCCGCTCTTGTCCTTGGCTTTCAGGCTCCTCTCTCAGTGTTCTCACGGCGCACACCTGCACATGTGATCGCATGTGCTCTCCGTGTTCTGTTAGTCTGTGTCACACTTATGTAGGCCTGTTGGCCTCCTGCTTCTGAAGCACCTTCTGTGGAGCCTATGGGAACTGTAGGCTGCACCTCAGGAGACTGTTCTCCCGCAGTCTGGGGCCCATGCTCCTCTGGCTAGGATGAGCTGGTTGTGACCATTCTTGCTCACCTCTTTACAGTCCATCTTGCTAGCTCTTTTCCTTCCCTGCCCAGAAGGTTGGAGAGGAAACCTGCTTCTGTTCTATGTCCCCAGCCAGAGATACTAAGCATCCTTCCTTCCCTTCTTTCAGAACATACCAAAGGGAAATTTTTTCTTTTAAATGTTTATTTTTATGTGTATGGGTGTTTTGTTTGCATGTATATGTCTGTACCACAGAATCCAGAAGAGACTTTGGATCGGTTATAACTGTAGTTATCCCTTCTAAGCTGCCACATGGGTGCTGGGAATCAAACCCAGGTTTTTTGGAAGAACTATCAGTGCTCTTAACTAGTAAGCTGTCTCTGAATCTTAAAGAACAAGATACCTAAAATGTGCTACTGTCTACTTCTAACCTGTGTCCGATGGAATCCTTAGGAAGGACTGTGGCTCATCCCAGTTCCCATCAGTCTTCCGTGTAGTTTTGAGGTCTTGTGCTCTTCTTGCCTGGCATGGCTAGTGCCTGACCTCATACTTTGGTAGCCCGGTTCCAATTCTACTTTTTCTTCCCACAGTATCCTTTATGGTAAGTCATAGCTCAGTAATGATGATTCATTCCCAGCTGCTTCATAAATTGCATTATAATAGAACTATTTAAGAAAAATGACCTTGAGCTGGGCTCGGTGGCACAGGCCTTAAATCCCAGCACTTGGGAGGCAGTGGCCAACAGATCCTAGTGAATTTGTATCCAGCCAGGTCTACATGGTAAGTTCTAGAAGAGCCAGAATTACAGTGAGAGACCCTGTGTATAAAAAGAGAAAAAGGAAATGACCTCTTAAATGAAACCCGACTTCTTTTTTAAAAAAATACTTATTTTTATTTTGTGTGCATTGGTGTTTTGCCTGCATGTCTGTGTGATGGTGTCTGATGCCCTGCAACTGAAGTTATAGACAGTTGTGAGCTGCCATGTGGGTGCTGGGAATTGAACCTGGGACCTTTGGAAGAGCAGCCAGTGTGTTCTTAACTGCTGAGCAATCTCTCCAGCCCCCCTTCTTTCATACTTCGTTTTCCTGCACACATCTGCCCAGTAACCACTTGATGCAGATGCTTGGGCTTAAGGCTCCTCCTGTTTCTAAGAATTCCAGTTCTGTGGTGGAGGCTGTAAATTAAGTCAGTGAGGTAAGCGCTATTGTAATGATAACCTTTGAAGGGCAGCCAGCCAGCCTTGAGGTGTACTAAGATCATGCAAGGGTAGCTAGAATTCTGTTCCTTGAAGATTTGAAGTCAGATGGAATACCGTGCAAAACTATAGAAATGTAAATAGAATATAGTTCACTAGGCACCAAGTAGGCAAGAGGAGTTTCTCTTTGTAGAAACATTTCGTCTAATAAACGAAGTTATCAAAAACAAATGTCATTATTGTGGAGTCCCTAATAGCTGGATCTTTAGGCACTGAACATCAATGGTCTGTATCACGAAAGGAGATATCACCCATGAAGTTTAAAAAAATCTGAGGATGTGGCTCGGTGGTGGAGTTCTTGCCTCACATGTGTGGGATCCTTTGTTCAATACCCAAGCACAACAAAGAAAAACTTTTCTCCTGAGTCTGATCAAGCCTCTAGGTCTATTTAACCAGAGATAAGATAAGGAAAATACTAAACTATGTCATCAAGATGACCCAGTTTCTTTCATTAATTACAATAAGAAAAGAGTGTAGGGAGATCTATAGATTGTCAGATTGCAGTCTCAAAGAATGACTATAAACCCAGCACTTGGGAGAAAGGAAGGAGGGTCAGGAATTCACAGGTGTTCTCAGCTGCAAATCAAGTTCGAGGCCATCTTAGGCTACATGACACCATATTTTAGCCATGCCCTTCTATCAAAAGAGAACAATTTATGCAATAACATTTACAGATTTTTAAAATGCTTGTTACAAAGGGGTGATTGTTATTCTTTAAGTGTGAATTTGTAGATTATAATATAATCCCCCCTTTGTTTTGTATTTTCTGCTTTTTGAGACAGTATTGTTTACTGTTTTGGTTTTTTTGTTTGTTTGGTTTTTATTTCTTTTCTCTTCTTGTTTGTTCTTTGAAACAGGGTTTCTCTGTGTAACAGTTCTAGCTGTCCTGGAACTAGCTCTGTAGACCAAGCTGGCCTCGAAAAAGAGAGATCTGCCTGCCTCTGCCTCCTGTGTGCTGGGATTAAATACAACTTTTTAAATGATTTATTTTTATTTTACTTTATGTGCATTGGCATTTTCCTGGCATGTGCATCTGTGAGGATGTCAGGTCCTCGGGAGCTGAAGTTGCAGACCCGTGTGAACTCTCCTGTGGGTGCTGGGAATTGAACCTGTCTCCTCTGGAAGAGTGGCCAGTGCTCTGGTTCTTAACCACTGAGCCACCTCTCCAGCCCCTGTCTTATTGGTTTTGAGATACAGGATTATAAAACTTCAAAACAAAAACAACTCATACTGGACTTGCTCTTGCTCTGTAGCTGAGGATAACTTTGAACTCTTGATGCTCTTGCCTCTAAACATAAGAATTGGGATTATAGGCATAAGCCACTATTAAGATAAAGTCCCAGGCTGGCCCTGAACTCAAGAACCTCCTGTCTCTGCCTGTCAAGTGCTGGGATTAGATATGTGTGCCACCACACCTGTCTGATTGCATCTGTGCAATTCCAGCAATGAACTGAAATGCTCATGGGTGAGAAACCACGAGGGGGAAATTTGTAAATACTGTGGTGGAGGAGTGGATGGGGTAGAAAGGAAGTGTGAGTGGCTATGGGCTCATCATTAGAGCTGTTATACATATGTGGGAGTTTTAAAGAATATATATAGTATTTCATCTGCTTTTTATGTGGATTTGAGATCCCTGTAATAATAACGTGAATTTGACTGCTAGTGTCTCCACGCAGACATCAGGAAACAGGGTCAAAACAGGGGCAGCAACAGCAGAAGGAGGTTTGGGTTATATGTTTCTTTCCCTGCCAACTGTAGGCAGAGGGTAGGTTTCAGATTTCCATGGGACTGAGGGTCTGGGGTAAGGAATTCTGAAAGCGGTAAGGAGAGAGGCGGAACCAAGGAGACTCCCTGTCACATTTGAACAAGAACAGCCCTGCTTCTAAGTTTTATTAAACTTGGCTTGTTGGTACCATTTCATTTATAAGCATGACTGTAGAAGACTTAAAAAATTTCTTTATGGCTATTGATGCATCATTTGGATATTTTAAAGACTGTTGCTTGAGCTATATACTGCTGAAAATTATAGTAGAGAAAAGACAAAGTAGGAAAATTGGTCACAAGACTATTACAGTATTACAAATGAATGAGAAGTTTGTCTTGAGGGGGAATTCACTAATCAAGGATAGGCCCAGGAGGTAAATTTATACCTAGTAATCTGTTTCTAGGCAGGGCGAGGGAGGTGTGGAAATGTGCTCAGTCTCCAGACACCACACTCTGAGCAACTCCCTCCTGCTGTTGACCGAACCGTTTTCTGTGTCTCAGAGTCTGAGTCAGTAATCTTGAAGATGGGTTTCTGTGCACCGCTGACGGATCAGGTTGGAAGATAGGGAATGATGATGCCTGGTGAGCAGGCTTGCAGCAACTTCTCCACCATAATTGCTCCTCTTCCAGCTGTGGCTGCTTCTCATCCACACCACACCTTCTTAATAGCACTGTACCTTTAAAAGAAGTAGTCCTCTGCAGATACAAGATACGGTACAGTGTATCTTGTAACAGTTACCTCCACACCTCTTCCCTCTCCCCAAACCCACTATGAATTATAGTTGCTTACATTCCAGACTCCAAGACTCCAGCAGGTGACCATCTTTTCCTTCTCTTCAAACTGGAAATCTTTCCATCTTGGAAAAGCCATGGCCGTGTTAATCTGCCTTGTCACTAAAGTCTCTTTGATCCCTGTGCCTTTTTTAAAGGCACACTCATGGGACAAGCTGCCTGCGTCTAGTGAGGATAAGCTGTCAACACTGTACGCTCTCCTCTGTTCCACTCTGTCCCGTAACTGTGTGTATATTTTAAATTTTGCTTTCCCTCCAACTCGATCCTTGAGGAAGGGTCCCTCAGTTCTGAACTTCTGATTTGTTAAGACAGTTCTTAGCATTCTCGAGTTATGGAACACCTTGAGAATCTGATTGACAGTATTTCTGCAATTTCTCTAGAAAAATGCAGACATGGTGTTTTACCTACAATTTGAGAGTTTAAATCTGTGCTTCATGCATCAGGAAAACCTGGGGGCTATGGGGTTGCTTGGTTAAAATACAGTATTCCCTTTTAAATATATTTTATTTATTCTTTGATAATTTCTTAATTTATACAATATGTTTTGATCATATCTACCTGCTACTACCTCCTGTAACTTTTCTGGGGTGCGGTAGGGATGAGGGGGAGCTGTATTCTTGATCTTACTCCAGATTGGTTAACAGAATTTCTGGTGGTAGAAGCAGCAATTCAAACGATAATTCTCAAGCACACCAAAGTGTCAGAAATTCTCCTCTAAAGACTCGGCTTGTTTTGATGCTCTGTCTTGTCTTCCCCTCCCAGCTACTTGACCCCAGCTGCAGGAGTTTAGTGTCTGAAGTCTTGGTCCTCCTCTGAAGGGAACACCATTTCCTTTAAGGCTAGGGTATGAAGTGTCTTCTCAAGAAAGCCTTCGAGTCTGACTGGTTCTGCATCTACACACAGTTTTGAACCTGGGAGCTGAGCCCTGTTCTGGGTTGCTCCACCAAGTCCGCTACTTTTCATGGACTCTGTACACGCATCTTCCTCCCATCCCTACCGGTTCTTGCCCAAGCAGGATGTCTTGTGCCTCTGCACTTTTGACACAGTTGTATTATTCTGTGTGATAACCAGTATCTGGTTAAGGACCTGGTAAATGGGATTAGAAGGGTGGAACAAAGGATCTTGCAGAAGGAAGCTGGTGCAGCAGTGGAGGCAGGAGGATTTCCAGCCATCCTTGGCTCCATGCTGAGTTGGACACCAAACTAGGCCACATAGAGAACCTGATCTCAAAACAAGCTTTTCTTTGAAGTTTGCCTAAATCTTTTTTAAAATTAATTTCTTAAAAACGATCTTTTCTCATTTTACGTACCTATCCCAGGTCCCACTCCCTCCCTTCCTCCCTGCCTCCCCCCTCCCATTGACTCCTCAAAGAGGGTAAGGCTTCCCCATGGGGAGTCAACAAAGTCTAGCACATGACTTTAGGCAGGACCAAGCCCCAGCCCCCAATATTTAGGCTGAGTAAGGTTTCCCTCCAAAAAGACTAGGCTCCAAAAAGCTGGTTCAAGAACTAGGGATAAATCCTGGTCCCACTGCCAGTGACCCAAAGACTGCCCAAGCCACCAACAGTCACCCACATTCAGAGGGCCGACTTTGGTCCTATACAGGTTCCCTTGCTATGGGTCCATAGTCGGTGAGCTCCCACTAGCTCAGGTCAGCTGTTCCTGTGAGTGTCCCTATCATGGTCTTGACCCCTTTGCTCATATTATTGGCCTCTCCCTCTCTTGGACTGGTCTTCGGAAGCTCAGCCCAGTGCTTAGCTGTGGATCTCAGCATCTGCTTCCATCAGTTGCTGGATGAAGGTTCTATGATGACAAGGTGAAAGTCATCAATCTGATTACAGGTGAAGGGCAGTTGAGGCACCCTCTCCACTATTGCTTAGGTTCTTAGCTGTGCTCATCCCTGTGGATACCCGGGAATTTCCCTGGTGCCAGGTTTCATGCTAGCCCCATAATGAGTTTGCCTAAATCTTAAGAGGTCATGCTTCTTTGGTCATGCTTCTTTTGAGATTCGGAACTGATAACAGCAGAGAAAGTTGTGCTGGCTAACTTCCTTCTAGTGCTTTTACTGGCTGTCCAATTTGAAGACTGTAATTGGAGGTAGTTTACAGAGTATTCAAGGGTGCGTCTTTTGCTTTTTTCCTCCTTAGCACAGATTAGTTATTATAATCTTGGATCTCTGAATCCAGAAGCAACTGCTACTAACATTCTGGTATTCTTTCATCTTTTTTTTTCTTTTTTGCCCATTTAAAAGTAATAAAGCTTATGCAATACAAGTGATACAATTACCTGCTTTTCCTGTCCAGTATTGTTTTAGACACTGTTTCTAAGTTCTTCAAAACCCATTATTTTCATGGCTGCATGAATATACCATTATTTATTTAATTTGTGTTCAGTTGTTGGATCCTTAAGTTTTATAACTATGTATCATGTTATAAATATGCTACAATAAACTTATTTCTGTCTTGATTTTTGTTTTTTGGATTATTGTCTTAAAAGAGGTAAACCATTAAAATTGTAGACCATTTTAAAAGCTCTGCTTATGTATTTACAAGCTGTTCTTCAGAAAGCTTACCTCAGTGGAAATGTCCATCTTGACAAGGTTTAGAAGCTGAACCAGCGAAATGCTCTAAAGGGGGCCGCATAAGCGAGGCATCAGGAGGAGGGATGGAGTATAAAGCTTTTCCTTTGAAGAGGACGGCTGATTCGTTTGTGCTGGCATCCCAGAGCTGCCCTGGGCCGTGTTCCCTCAGAGGCCACTCAGGCTGGAGGGATTAGACAGGACTTTGGACTCCTCACTCAAAGTCAACTTGTCATCCGTGTTGATTTTCTCTGAGATCTGCTCCCATGTCCTTGACCGCTTTGGTTATTTCCTCTCGGTTATCTTTCCCCTCCCAACCCTCTCAGATCCTCTCCACCACCTCATCCACCCAATTCCATGTGCCCTCTTTTTAAAAAAACAACAGTGAAAAGGAGAAGCCACACAAACGCCACAAAAACACAAAAATGGAAACCAAAATAGACAAGCAAAAGATAGAAAGACAAAAGATGATCAAGCATTGTGATATGACACAAAAAGTCTACAAAAATGCCGTGGGATCTGTTTTGTGTTGGCCGGCTACTCCTGGGTGTGGTGCCTACCTGAAGTGTGATTAATACTTTCAGTGAGACGCCACTGGAGAAAATAAATTTCACATTGCAAGCAAGTATCGGTGCAGATAGTTTGTTAGGGTTGGGAGCCCATGTCCACTTTCTCCTTTCAGTGCTGGGTCCCCATCTGGTTTGAACCTGCGCAGGCCCTGGGGTTGGGTGCTGCCACAGTCTCTGTGAGTTCACGTGTACATCCTTCTCACTATGTGGGGAAGACATCCGGCCTGACTCTTAGACTCTTTCCACCTCCTCTTCTCCATAGTTCCCTGAGGGGAGGGGCCTTGATAATGACATCCACTTAGGAATGAGTGCTCCAAAGTCTCCCACTCTGCACATTGTCTGGTTGCGGGTAACTATATTTGTCCTTATCTACTGCAAGAAGACGCTTCTCTAATGATGACCGAGTCAGGCTCTCATCTATGGGTATCACAGAATGTCATTAGAAGTCGTTCTATTGCTATGTTCTTTTAGCAGGACAATAGTGTTGGTTTTCCCCTAGTCCCATGGCCTTTCCAGTCTTAAGTTCTTGGCCACCTAAGCAATGTCAGACATGGATTCCATCTAGTAGACTGAGCCTTAAATCCAATCAGATTTGGTTTGGTTCTCCCACAGTGTTTATGCCATTACCACACCAGCATGTCCTGTAGGCAGATCACGTCTGTATGCTGAGGGTTTGCAGCAGGATTGGTGGTTACTTTTCTCTGGTAGTATGTAAAGGGCCTTCCAGTACCATGAATGCTAGCTAGTTAGCCGAAGCCTCTGTTTAAGCACCAGCTTGACTTCTCTGTGTCCAGTGAGATATGTAAATGTCTTCAGTATCAGTTTGTGGAGAGCAACCAGCCTTGGTCATAGATAATAGATGTTTGGGGGCTCCCATGGGGCTCCTTTTGCCGACATTAACTCAACTAGATGTAACCCATTCCAGGCACTTTGCAGCATTGTCTCCCCCATTATTTGGTAACTCCATTTAGATTTCTTTCATGTATGTACAAATTTAGGAAGCTACTACTGTGGTAGATTTCCATATGATCTTCAAATGGCGTTAGCTGTCCTTTCCGTTATTCATTTCTTCACCCCCCTCTTTCTTTCTTCTTTCTTTCTTTCTTTCTTTCTTTCTTTCTTTCTTTCTTTCTTTCTTTCTTTCTTTTTTTTTTGGCTTTTCTAGACAGGGTTTTTCTGTAGCTTTGGTGCCTGTCCTGGAACTAGCTCTTGTAGACCAGGCTGGCCTCGAACTCCCAGAGATTCGCCTGCCTCTGCCTCCCGAGTGCTGGGATTAAAGGCATTTGTCACCACCACCCGGCTCACCCCCGTCTTTCATTGTCCTCTCTATTTAATCTGCTCCAGTCTCTCCCCACCTCTCCATAACTGTAGATTCTATTTTTTGGAGGACTTCCCTTCAGTTCCTTACTCTATATGTAGTAACCTCTGTGGTTATATGACTTCTTAAATACCTATCAAAGGCTTAAAAGCTAATATCCACAAATGACAGAAAGCATACAATATTTACCTTTTGGGTTCTGGGTTACCTCATTCAGAATGGTTTTATTTTTCTAGTTCTATCCATTTACCTGCAAATTTCATGGTTTCTTTCTTGTTTCATTTTTAAAAAATAATTTTTCTTTAAGATTTATTTTTATTTTATGTGCACTGGTGTTGGTGTCTCACCTGCATGCGTGTCTAAGCGAGGGTGTCAAATCTCCTGTAACTAGAGTTACAGACAGTTGCAAACAGCCACATGGGTGCTGGGAACCAAACCAGCTCCTCTGGAAGAGCAGCCAGTGCTTTAAACTGCTGAGCCATCTCTTTAGCCCCTTCTTTTCTTTTTTCTTTTATTTCATTTCTTTCCTTTCCTTTTTTTCTTTTTCTTTTCTTTCTTTTTTTGAGACATGGTTTCTCTGTATAGCTCTGACTGTCTTGAAACTTGTTCTGTAGACCAGGCTGGTGTAGGTTTTTTTTCCCTCCTTCTCTCTTTACTCTTTGGGGGCCCGCCACCCAACTCCCAAATAAATACACAGAAACTTATTCTTACTTTGAATGCCCAGCCTTAGCTTGGCTTATTTCTAGCCAGCTTTTCTTAACTAATTGTTGTTTCTACCTTTTGCCTCTGGGCTTTAACCTTTGTCTGTTCTATTTACCTTTCCTTCCTTCTTGCTCTGTGGCTGGCTGTGTGGTTGTGTGCCTGGCCACTGGCGTCCTCTCCTCTCTCTCCTCTCTCTTCTCCTATTTATTCTCTCTGCCTGCCAGCCTCAACCTATCCACTCTCTCCTGCCTTGCTATTGGCCATTTAGCTCGTTATTAGACCAATCAGGTGTCTTAAACAGGCAAATAACACAGTTTTACAGAGTCAAACAAATGCAACATAAAATAACGCAACAAATCTTTGCCTCATTAAGCAAATATTCCACAACATAAACAAATGTAACACATATTAAACATATTCCATAATAGGCTGGCCCCCAACTCAAAGAGATATGATTACTTCTGTCTTCTGAATGCTGGGATTAAAGGTGTGCACCACCACGACGTGGCATGATTTCATCTTTTTAACAGCTGAATAATATTCCATTGTGTACGCGTACCACTTTTTCTGTGCCCATTCATCAGTGGATGGATATCTGGGCTGTTTCGAAATTCTGGTTATTATGAATAGAGCATCAATGAACACGGTTGAGCAATTACCTCTATAGTAGGATGCAGAGTCTTTGGGGTATATGCCCAAGAGTAGTTATAGATCTTTAGGTAGATCTATTCCCAGCTTCCTGGTGACGAGTCACAGTGGTTGTGCAAGTCTGCAGTCCCCTCAGCAATGGATGAGTGTTCCCCCTCCCCACATCCTCATCAGTGTGGGCTGTCATTTGTTTTATTGATTCTGGCAATTCTTACTGGTGTAAGATGGAGCCTTAAAGTTGGAGGCTGGAGAGATGACGCAGCAGTTAAAAGCACAGAGGACTAGACTCAATTCCCAGAACCCACATGGCAGATCACAACTATCTGTAACTCTAGTTCCAGGGGATCTGACCATGTCACATACACACACATGCAGGTAAAAAATGCACAGAAAAATAAGGTTTTTTTAAAAAAGAAATCTCAAAGTAGTTTTAATTTCCAAGCCATTTGTGTTTATCATTTGAGAACTCTTTGCTTAGTTCTGTACCCCATTTTTAAATTGAGTTATTTTCTTGGTGTCCATTTTTGGTTTTTAGACCTTTCTATATTTTAGATATTAGTCCTCCATCTAATTGGCAAAGATGTTTTCTCCTTCTGTAGCCTGCTTCCTTGGCCCGAATGATGATGTCATTTGCTATACTTTTATACTCACTAAGTTTTTCAGCTTAGTGGGGTCTCATTTACCTATTGCTTTTCTTATTGCCAGTATTATTGGTATTCTGTTCAGAAAGTCTTTTCCTGTGCCAGTGAGCTCAAGACGATTCCCCATGTTCTCTTCTATCAGGTTCAGTGTCTCTGGTCTTAGTGCTGAGGTCTTTTTTGCATTGAGTTTTGTACAGGGTAAGTATGGCTCTATTTCCATTCTTCTGCATGCAGGCTCCAGTTTTACCAGCACCATTTGTTAAAGACCTTATTTATGTTTTTCCCGTGTGTATTTTTAGCTTCTTTGTCAAAAATCAGGTGTTCATAGGTGTGTGCACTTGCGCCTGAACCTTCAGTTCAATCCCATTGGTCACTGCGACTGTTTTTGAGCTAATACCATGCTGTTTTTATTACCATGACAATTTAGCACAACTTGAAATCTGAGATGGTGGTGCCTCCTGCAGTTCTTTTGTTACTCAGGACTGTTTTAGCTTTCCTGGGTTTGTGTGTGTGTGTGTGTGTGTGTGTGTGTGTGTGTGTCTGTGTGTCTGTGTTTCCATACAACGCTGGAAATTGTCTTTTCCAATTTCAGTGAAGAATTGATGGGGATTGCATTGAATCTCTAGATTCCTTTGTAATACAATGGCCATTTTCACAATATTAATCTACCGAGTCTTTCCATCTTCTGATACCTTCTTCAATCCCTTTCTTCGATGTCTTAAAGTTTTTATTATACAAGTCTTTCACTCACTTGGTTAGAGTTATCAGATATTTTTTGAGGCTCTTGTGAAAGGTTTTGTTTCTCTGTCCATTTTTCATTTGAATATGGGAAGGGTACTGATTTTGTGTGTTAATTTTGCATCCTGCTACTTTGCTGAATATGTTTATCAGCTGGAGAAGTTTCTCGGTAGAGTTTTAGGCTCATTTATCTATAAAATTATTATCACCTGCAAATAAAGATACTTTGACTTCTTCTTTTGCAAATTTATATCCTCTCAATTATCCAGCAGTTGTCTTATTGCTCTAGCTCAGACTATATTGGATAGGTATGGAGAGAGTGGACAACCTTGTTTTGTTCCTGATTTTAGTGGAAATGTGTACCGTAATTTGAAGGGTCTAGAAATCAACTGTATTTCTCCACATTTGCAAAGATCAGCCTAAAGCAGAAATTAAGAAAACTGTTGGGCCAGCTGTGGCGATGACACAGTCCTTAATTCCAGACTCTGGAGGCTGATACAGGAGGGTTGTGAGTTCAGGATTAGTCTGTCTAAAATAACCAGGGCATGGATTGGTAAGGCCGTGTGATGACACTTGCTGTGCTGGCCTGTGGGCTAGAGTTGACTCCTAGAACTCATGTAAAGGTGCAAGGAGATAACTGACTCCACAAAGTTATCCTCCGACCGCAGCAAATGTTCCATGGCACGTGTGTGCATGCACACGTGGGCATACACACACACACACACACACACACACACACACACACACACATACACACACAGCAATAGTAGATTACCTAGGTCTGTGAATGCAATTCCCTTTATAGCAGCATTAAAAATAATAAAGTAGGAAGGGCCATGGGGCCCCACTCCTTTAATCCCAGCACTCAGGAGGCAGAGGCAGGCGGATCTCTGTGAATTTGAGGTCAGCCCGGTCTGCATATAACAAGCTCTTGGACAGCTAGTAGTACATAAAGAGACCCTGTTTCAAATAAGATAAAATAGGAATAAAATTAATAAAGTATGCAAAATGTAGTCACGGAAAGTTATTCAGCATTTGAACTAAGTTGAGCTATGTAAATCACTCCTAAGTCTATATGTTTATTTGGAAGGGGGCAGCTGGTCTATAGTCAGCAGGCTCCCTATCAAAGTCCAGTCTGGCAGAAGTTGAGAAAGTGGTCTTAAAATTCATAGGGACATTCAAAGAAGCCAGCATAATCTCGAAAAACAATAGCAAGGTTGAAGTGGTTTTCATCTTAAAACTTTCTACAAAGCTTCCATATGTTTTTTTTGCAGCAGGAGAATAAAAATTTAGTCCACAACAATCAATAAATAGGATTTCCCCACAATTCAAGTGTTTGGGGGGGCTGGACTAGTGATTCAATGGCTACCCATGCTTGCTGCTTTCCCTAGACAACCTACGTTTAGTTTCCAGCACCCACATGGTGACTCACAATCATCTTTAACTCCTGTTCCAGGGGATCTGAAGCCCTCTTCTGGCCTCTGTGGAATGTGCACGCATGTGGTACACACACACACACCTGCAGGCAAACACCCATACACGTACAAATAAACTTCAAAAAATTGTTGTGTTATATTTAAGAACTATGAGGATGAGTGAGAGGTGAGCAAACTACAGAGAATCATTAACATCTCCGTAACTAGCGTTTTCAGGTACGCACCGGCCACAAGCCTCTCCCTTTGGAGACAGGGCCTTCTGTAGTCCATGCTGATGTTGAGCTGACTCTGTGCATAGCTAGGATATCCGTGGTCATCCTCGTTCTCGTCCCTTCATCTCCCGAGTGCTGGATCTACAGGCGTGCAGCACCATGCACCATGTTTGCACCAAACCCTCTAAGCCTCTGTGTTGAATTTTGACTTCCCCCGTTGTAAACCAACAGCTGTATCAAGTTCTCTCGTGATGTGCCACCTGCCAGCCCTTGGCTTTCTTCAAGCAGCTTTGCCATCTAAATATGGCAATGTTTTGCAATTGCTTGGCATTTCGTGGCATAGTTGCCCTTATTTATAAAAGTTCGTGGAAGATGGAAAAATAAAGTGCTGATGTCAATGATTTTACAACTGATGTCTTTACTATGCCAAGACAGTAAATTCGATCCTTTCTGAATTTAAGTGAGTCTAACAACTGCTTTCAATTACAGAGGGAGACAACCAAACCTGAAGCACATGTACAAATGTTGTCTGTCAGAGCTGGTGGCCCCTAAGGAAGGCATGACCACAGAGCAAGTGTGTGAACCTTTGCAGTCCACTTTACTGGGCAGTGGCGTACTGTAAGGCCCTGATTTTATCCCTGAAAAATAGATGTATTTGCTCGGTGTTCCTTCCTCCTTCAAAGCTGACCTCCTGGAGACAGGCCCTAGGGTACAGTTGCTGGAGCATAGTGCAGATACCAAGAAAGTCAGTCTCTGGCCTTTGAGGTTTCAAGTATGTTTTTGGAAACTGAAGGCAGAGATGAAACCTTTGTGATTAGGGCTTTTGAACTTCAAATGCTCGAACTATCAATAACCCAGGGCAGAAAGTCATGGCTTAACCACAAGTATATAAGAATATACGATCAGTCAGGACCAGTTCCCCAGTGCCTGTCTTTGTCTCAACGCCTTACTGAAAAGGTCTCTAAGATTGGAAAGCAAAGAAAGTCAAAGAAGCGAGCTTCACTTCTGGCAAATCTCCAGAAAAACCTTGAGGGGTGCGGATTAAGGACAAGAAATGGCTGTGGGGTAGGGTCAGATAGATACAGCCTGAGACAGCCCCTCGGAACCAGAGTAGCACCATGGAGTGGGTGGACACATTCAAATTCTCTGTGTGGGACATAGAAGTAGCTGAGAGCCTCCAGAGGTTTTGTTTGGAACGAGAAAGATTTTTTGCTTTTTTGTGTGTTTTGTAGTTGTAGCTTTGGCTGGTCTTGAACTTATATATAGCTGAGGACTACTTTGAACTCTTGATCTTTCTATCTCTACCTCCCAAACACTGAGATTACCGTTGTATGCTGACCTGACTTCGATGTGGTGCTATGACTATAATCTTCATTGTTTGTCCACTGGGTACCAAACGGGAAGAAGGCTGGTGTGGCAGATGCCAACAGAGGCTGGAAACCAGGCGGGATTCCTTCCAGCTTTATGCCTTGGCACTGCACCAAGGAAAGAAGTTGTATGAATGGTGGTGAGGGGTGGTATTGACTTAAATGAGATTGCCCTGAAGTGAGCATGTTTTTGTCACAGGTCATGAGCTCAAAATAAAGAACTTGTAGGTATTAAAAATGAAAAATGGAGGCCCGAGAGATGGGTCAGTGGCTAAGATCACTTGCTATTCTTCCAGACCAGAGTTGAGCAGTTCCCGGCACCCGCAGCTGATGCCCTCCTGTAACTCCTGCTCGATCGAATCTGGTGCCCTCCTTTGCCCTCCGTAGGCACCTACATACTTGGCTTACACAGAAGTAGACACACACACACACATGTAAAAATTGTTAGAAGATGAAAACAAAAAGTAATGCTTCTTGTGCAGGGAATCTGGGGCCTTAGATTAACTTACATAAGCTGAGACTTTGCATTAGTTAATGCTTTTTGTTGTTTGAATTTAGGGCTTCTGTGTGTAGCCCAGGCTGTCCTGGAATTCACTCTGTAGACTGGGCTGGCCTCGAACTCACAGAGATCCACCTGCCTCTGCCTCCTGAGTGCTGGCATTGAGGACCACACATTATTGATAATGATTTAACTTGTTTAGACTTCTTTGGCCAAAGAAGAAAGATACTTAAACATTTAAGTTTTCTCTTTGAAAACAATTTCAGAATATTCTACTTCATCATGTATACAACTACTATATTTCTGTACATTGTTAAAATGAAAATTTTTCTACCAACTATTTCAAGTAAATTGAATAAATAGATATTTTTAGTCATAAGACTAATTAGAAAATAAATGTTGTCAAATACTAAAAATATTTTTAGTAGCTTGAATATTCACATGTACAGAGTATACTGTGTAGCTTTCAAATGTAAAATCAAACTAAACCTTTATATTATATTTGAAGCCTCATGCCTTTTCTGTGTGGTGTTAGGGATCAAACTTAGGGCTTCACACTTGGTAGGGTACACCGCAACACTGTTTCTCCCACAGTTTATTCTCTGTCTCTCTCATTTTCTGGATTGAATTTTCCCCCTCCTTCCTTTTTAGTTTATCAAAACAAACACTTAAGCATAAAGTTAAAATACCAGGCATTTTATTCTAGAAAAAAAATTTCTGAGAACCTTTGTGTGTTCTTGTTTGATTCTGGGTCTTACCATGTTACCAGGTTGGCCTCAAATTCTTGATCCTCTGCCTCAGCTTCCTGAATGCTGGGATTGCAGGCGTGTGCCACTGTAGCCAGCTAGAATCATGTATTATGAGAGGAGGGCTTGGGAATCACAGCCACTCAGAAGAGCAGTTCCCATCCCCAAATATCTTGGCAAAAGTGGTCCTGCTAGGGAAGCTTCTGCAAGCGCACCTGCTTTAATGGTGTCCGTGTCATCGGGTGGCAGCATAATGGGAAACGATGACATCACTAACATCCGCTCATTGCCTTGGGTTAGAGGTGAGGGCCGTCGGGGATGCAACATAGTGGTGGTAGAGGCGAATCCGTCAGAGTAATAATCCATCATGTCCTAGATTACATGTCTATAAATATCTGTTCCGTGTCTGTTTAGTTGTGACGGTAGCAACTTCAGATCCAAGAGGGTCTCAACTTGTAGCAAACTGGATTCTTTATCCATACACATTTTCACAGCGAATGAAAGACATGTAGGCCTTGTTTGCTCAGAAACACACTTAGCCATGGAAATACACACTTTTGGGGTGTGTGTGCAAGTGTGTGTGTGCGCATGGAGGCCAAAGGGTAGCCTCAGGTGCCGTTACTCGGGGGCTGCCTTCTTCTTCATTTTCTTTTTCTAGACAAGGGTGGTAGGGAAGGATGACGGGGGAGAGAGGGAAGAGTGGTCTGTATGTAAGTGTAAGACATACACTCACATGTGGAATTGTCTTTTAAAAACATAGTTTATAAATTAAAGGAATGTGAAACATACCAGGAACTGATTGTTTGCTAATGAAAAGAGATAGAAGAGAGAACTGTGGGGGCTGGAGAGAGGGTCAGCTGTTAAATGTGCTGATTGTTCTTCTATAGGACCTGGGTACAGTTCCTAGTACTGACATGGCACCTTACAACCAGCTGTAACTCCAGTTGTAGGGAATCTGATGCCCTCTTCTGGTATCCACAGGTTTCTGTGTGCCTAGAGTCCCTCTATTTAGAACAATATCTATTAGATCTGGAAAGATGATTAACAATAATCCAAACCTGCAGGCTGTAGCTATCTTAGTTCAAGTTAGACTTTACGCTGACTTGGGAACCTGTCTCTGTTGTTTTGTTTCTTGAGACAGCCTCTCGCTATATAGCCCTGGCTGTCCTGAAATTCACTCTGTAGAACAGGCTGGCCTCAAACACACAGAGATGCACCTGCTTCTGCCTCCCGGGTCCTGGGATGATTAAAGATGTGTTACTAGGCCCAGCTAGGAGCGTGCCTTTTATCCCGTGCTCAGCTCCCAACTAGATCTTTGGATTCAACTTGAGTGATTCTCTAAAACACAAATGCTCACCCATTATTTATATAAAATGCTGACACCAAATACTTTTTTAAATTTATTTATTGACACCAAATACTTAAAAAGGCTTTGAGTCATCTTCCAAAGCCCAGTATCTTACATAATGCTGTCACTGCCCAAGCCCTATTCATACACCACCTACACAAACCCCACATCCCACACCCCTGGCAACTGTGAGACATGTACAGACATCTCGCCAGAAAAGAGAAATGCAAGATAAAGTCTCTTGGTACTGAAGTTTATTTATTTATTGTGGTGTTAGAAGTGGAACTGAGAGCTTCATGCGCTCTAGGCAAGCAATGCCACTGAGCCACACCCTGGGTGAACCCCTTTACTTCTCTAGGGAAACAAATCCAGTGATGCAGGAACCTGAGGATGATGTGGCTTGGGCGGGTCAGGTCCTCACTCCGACTGCTTTTTTGTTATTTGTATCAATTTCCAGTCATTCCAGAAATGCTCCTCATGACTTACTGCTCAGTCCCAGTGAGAGATGCCATTCACCTGACTGCACCCATTTGTGGCAAAGCCAGTTCTGGTGGGAGCCAGCCAGCAGGACAAATCCAGGAGCACCTTGGTTTCTGCAACTTGATGAGCCCCAGGTTCTAATAAGATCTATCAACAGAATACAGCTGCAGCAAGACGTAAAAATACCTTTCTCCTGCCATTCTTTCTGAGCGGCCCGTTCTCCCTCCTACTTCCCTAAGATGGTGGCAAGTTAGCAATGCTGGTAGGGTCCCCTGTCTGAAGTTTCCTGGGAGTTATGATGGAAGGACAATAAGAACTTAAAATGAGTTCTAGGACAACTCAAGCTAGAGGGACACTTTGGTCTCCAAAACAAAACAAGCTGAAACAGTGACAACACATGACTCAATGTAGTTGTGGTGTAACTGAAAACCCCTTGCTTGGCCGTGGAACACATGGTGTTGAGCACACACCCTCTAGCATATAAATATGCATCTTGCTCCTATATTATTTTTATTTATGACTTTGTATGCGGGGCAGGGCACACAGATGATCAAAAGACAACTTTCCACAGTTGGTTCTCCCCTTCACCCACGTGGGACCCAGAGATTAAATTTAGGTTATAATGTTGAGCAGCAAGTACCTGAACTCCCTAAGTCATCTTGCCAGCCCAAATACCCTCTTAATGAATTTACCTAATTTACTTATTTTCCCAGACATGTATTCTTTGTTTGTAAAATGTGATTATTGTAACAATAGCTGTTAGTTATACGGTGGCAATGGTTCAGTATGATACTGGATAAGAACATGCTTCATGAATTAAATATGCGATGTTTGCTGTCCTCCTTACTGCCAAATGCATAGGAAGCAGCCACCAGCTGGAGACAGGTCTCTTTAGTCACCATAGAATCGTGACAAAGGGGTCAACAAATGGCAGAGAAATGGTCACGGACCATGGAGGCCCTCAGGAAGCCCTCAGCAGTCACATGCACCACAAAGATGGTGAGCTAGACCACACGGGCCTCAAAGAGATGCACCTGTGCAAGGCTGGGGACTCACCAAGAACTTGATGTCACCACAGCAGAGTAATAGATATCAAGAAAATGGAGGACACGGAGGAAAAAAGACATGGGGCTGTGGAGTCGGTTAAGATGCGTGTCATCATCCCTAAGTCGCCAGCCACCATGTGATATAAGTATGCAGACAGATCCCAAAGAGGAGCTGTAATGTTTACCCAGAGAGCTGGGTAAGTGGGGAACCCCAGCAAGATGAACTTGGTAACTGGGGTGTGGTTACCCCTGCCACTGCTGGGCCATCAGATGGCATTTTCTGAGTGTCTTCACTGCTGTGGACGGCACAGTGAGGGAGAACACCCAAGAAGTACTCGATTTCTTTCATGCGAAGCTAATGGGAACTATTGTGCTGGGGTGGACAATGCAAGGCCTGTCTTGGGCCTGTGTCTATATATAGACCCACGATCTCAGAACTAGATATGCAACTTAGCTATTAACGTGCTTGCGTTGAATGCACACCACACTGGATCTGAGCCCGAATACACAAGACCCTGTCTCGAAAAGCAGAACAAAACCAAAAACTATGTGTCCCAGGCTGGTCTGGAAGTCACTAGGTGGCTGAGGCTGGCATCCATCTGTGATCCTCCTGCCTCAGCCCTCCAGGTACTAGGATTAAAGGCATGTGTCCCCATGCACGGGAGACTTGGTTTCTAATTGTGCCGTGGCATTAGCTAGTTATGTACTCTTGGCTAAACTATACCCGTAAGCCTTGGTTTCTTCATCTGTGAAACGAGGGGAATATGCCTAGTTCTCAGGGTTGCTCTGTGCTCTAAGTGAGAAAATAAGAAGTGAAAGAATCACATGTTTAGGGTACGGGAGGTAAGCAAGAAATGTCAGGTGTCTTCCCCAGTCCCCCCCCCCCCGTGCATACACATCCATAGATAACTTTGACAACCATTCCATCCCATTTTTAACAAAGATATAATTCATATACCGCTTGAATTCGTGATTTTAAAGTATTTAATTCAGTGGTCGTTAATATATTCACGAAGTTTGGCGAACATCCTATTTCATTCCAAAGCTGTTTTCTCACTGCCACCTACCACAAAATAAAATCCATCCCTGTTAAGCCGTCATTCACTCTGCCCTTTCTTCGATTCCCTATTAGCCATTCATCTATTTTTGTCTTCACGGATTTGCCTGTTCTGGAAATGTCACATCAATGGATTTGTATAATATGTGATCTTTTGTGTCTGGCTTCTTTCCACTTACGCCAATGTCTTCAGGTCTCCTCCGTGTTGTCGTATACACCAGAAGGCATTCTGAGCCGGGCAGTGGTGGCGCACGCCTTTAATCCCAGCATTCGGGAGGCAGAGGCAGGTGGATCTCTGTGAGTTCGAGACCAGCCTGGTCTACAAGAACTAGTTCCAGGACAGGCTCCAAAACCACAGAGAAACCCTGCCTCGAAAAACAAAAACAAAAACAAAAAAAAAAAAAAAAAGAGAAGGCATTCTGTCGTCTGTTCAGACATTCTCCAGGGCGTGCCCTCCTGTGTGCGACAGGGATCTTGTCCTTTGGAAATGTCCTTCAGGGCTTGCCTGATGCTAACTCCTGAAAGCAGCAGCAATGATCTGACATCCTCCTTCCCCTCACCCTTTCCACCCTCTCCTCACCTTCCTCTTGAATGGCTGTGGCTGTGTCCTTGAATTTAGTCACAGGAAACCCTCACAAGCCTGCTCATTCGTGTCAAGCAAGTTTCTGTTGGAGGACAAGGGGGAAGTGGTGTTACCATGCTGACCAAGGGAGAAGACCCTCCCCTCTGTCTTAAATGGAATGGGGGAGGGGCAGAAACAGTCCTGGGCCAACAGACGGACTTGTTTTTTAGGTTCAGTTCTGCAACTGTTTGCTTTATTACCTTGGACAATTCTCTCACTATGTCTTATTCCTCACCTGCTAAGAAAAGATCTAGAATAAAGGACCTTTGAGGTCACATCTGGTCTCCAGTGACCACCTAGCCCCAGCTTCCCGCCTAGGTACGGACCTTTGTACTAATGGTGTGAGGAGCACAGGAAAGCAACTTGTTTAGAAAAAAGATATTTTAAGTCGGGCGATGTGGTCCATGTCTTTAATCGCAGCACTGGGGAGACAGAGGCAGGTGGATCTCTATGAGGCCAGTGCTTGTCTACACGTGCTTGCCCCAGAACAACTGAAGAAACACTCATACAAATACACAAAGCTGTGCTTAACTAATGGTCTACTCATTAAAAACTATATTCAAGTTGTTGGAGACAGTGGTGAAGCTTTTTTTTTAAAAAAATTTATTTATTTATGTATACAATATTTTGTCTGTGTGTATGCCTGCAGGCCAGAAGAGGGCACCAGACCCCATTACAGATGGTTGTGAGCTACCGTGTGGTTGCTGGGAATTGAACTCAGAACCTTTGGAAGAGCAGACAATGCTCTTAACCTCTGAGCCATCTCTCCAGCCCAGTGGTGAAGCTTTAAATGGATTCTATAATGTCTGTGACTCCTAGAATCTGTAAAGCTAAGTTGGAAAATCTTTACAAGAAATGTTTGTTGAGCCATTTGGGATGTAGTACTTAGAATATGCATATTAGTAGAATATTTGATATCTAGTGAGATCCCAATGGGCAACACCTCATATGGACTGTGGATTGTAACTTCAACTCACTAAAATTGCAGGATCTAGCTTTGTTCTTTGAAGCAAAGACAAAAGAGAATATTCAATTTGAAGATTACATTATTATTGTTGGGTTGCTGAAGGCCAGTATCTCCAGGGAGGATCTGAGCAGCCAATGAAGATTGGCAAATGGATGTAGAGATGGCAAGAAGGGAAAAGGATGAGTCTGAGCAGAAACTGGAACATTCTATAGCTTACAGATTTAGAGGGGCCAAAGGATGGATAGAGTCTCAAGGGACTGCTGTCCACAGAAGGCAGTGCTGAACGCCCCAAAGTCGCAGGCGTCCAGTTGCTACTGATTCTGCCCACCGGTTCTGCCTCTGGACAATTCTGCCTCAGGCCCACCTCTCCTTCTCCCTCACTCGAGCCTCCACATCTTACCTCATCTTTCTTCCAGCAGCCTGACTCTTTGACCTTTTAGCAAATGATGGTGCTGAGTAGGGGAGTTCAAGACTTTGGGGTCTGATGATGTCATACCATATCCCCCCCTTAGTTACAGATAGACCCAGCCTCCAAGACTGAAGATGCAGAAACTTTTTTAAAGATTTACTTATTTGTTATGTATACAGTGTTCTGCCTGCATGTGTGCCTAGAGCACCAGATCTCATCACAGATGGCCACTATATTGTTTCTGGGAATTGAACTCAGGACCTTCGGAAGAGCAGCCAGTGTTCTTAACCTCTGAGCCATCTCTTCAGCCTTCAGAAACTTTCTTTTAAATTGTGTTTGAAATCCTTCAGCTGGATCTTCACGGACTGGGCATGGACTGTCCCTGTGCTCACGACAGACAGACTCTTGCATGACAGACCTCTTTTGGTTTCTGTTTTTATTCCCCAAACTCACAATTTTTTTTACAATTATCTTTTATTATTACCAGATTTAAATTTTTGATTAAAATTTCCCTCCTCCAGTCTACCCCAACTGAAAGAATTATTTCTTTCTTCTAAAATACTACTAGACTTTATCTTAGGTATGACACTTAATTTTTGGTTATAAACACACTTTAAAAACAATCAAATGGCTGGGCGGTGGTGGTGCATGCCTTTAATCCCAGCACTTGGGAGGCAGAGGCAGGCGGATCTCTGTGAGATCGAGACCAGCCTGGTCTACAGAGCTAGTTCCAGGACAGGCTCCAAAACCACGGAGAAACCCTGTCTCAAAAAACAAACAAACAAACAAACAAAAAAAAATCAAATGGCAGTTGCAAGGTTAGGGGTGGGTAGGTTTTGGAAATACTACCCAGCAACATCTAAAGTATAGCCAGCTGCAGTACTTTTCAAAAATTGGTCATAATTTTTGCCAAATTTACATGCTACTAGTAATATTTAGTGTTAAAAACTCATTTAAGACTGGGCATGGTGGCACATACCTTTAAATCCCAGAAATTTATTTATTTTTTAAAGATTTATTTATCTATTATGTTTGCATGGTCTGCCTGGATGTATGCCTGCAGACAGAAGTTGGCACCAGATCTTATTACCGGTGGTTGTGAGCCACATACGGTTGCTCCAGCCCCAAATCCCAGAAATTTAAATCAGAGAAAGAGGCAGGTCTTTCTCTGAGAATTTAAGGCTAGCCTGGTCTACATAGTGAGTTCCAGGATAGGCAGGGCTCTGTAGAGGGATCTGCCTCAAAACCAAAACCAAACCAAACAACAACAAAAACCCAACGAATAAAAACAAAACAAAAAGAGCTCATTTAAAGATAAAATAAATCTAGTTTCATCTTACGAAGTGCTGTTCCTCAAGTGAACAGATTCAGCACAAGGGCTGTGTTTTCAACACATGCTGAAAGAAACCTATAATTTAAAAAATGAACTTGACTCCTTGGGATCCTCCTAGGATCCTGTGGTTGATCATGTTCGTGATCTGCCAAACTGTAGGCACCTTGAAGGAGGGACCAGAGTGTTTTCATGGGCTGTATTTGATATATTTCCAAACAGATAGTGAGAAGCTAATGGTTTCCCAAATGTTTTTATTGATTGAATAGTAAAAGGAAATGATTTGGGGGGAAATGGAGCCATCCAAAAAGCAAACTGAAAATTGCTCAAAGGTATCTCAGGGCACACCCAAGAACAAAGACTTGAACAAACTGTTACCTTTTCTACATTAGGCACAAAAGGATCTTTGAGAATCTGAGACAAGAAGAAAGAGCTAACAGATTGGAGCTGGTGCAGAATAGGAAGCAGGATGACCTCAAATACAGTCGAATGTGAAAAAGTCTAAAACCCGAGTTTCAGGGAATCCAATTCAATTTCATTTAATTAAGCTTTCATAGGCCTGGAAAGAATACTGAAAGTCACCCCCAAAAGGCATTTTTGTTTTTTTCTGGATCTGGGCACAGTGAGTCATGTAATCCCAGAATTTGGAAGGCTAAGGCAGGGGGGTTCTGACTTTGAGGTCAGCCTGGGCTATGTAATGAGACCCCATCTCAAACAACTCCACTACCACAAAATTAAAATAAAAACAAACATTGCTTCCAGGATGCCTGTGGTACCGGCCGCTTCACTGGGTAGAAAAGAATTCAGATGGAAAAGTTTCCCTTCGTCAGCTAAACATCTTGTAGTCTGATATATACGTGGCACCAGGTAAGACATCAGGGAGACACAGGCAAGATACAATTCTCTATCTCTAGGTTTTAGGAGGCTGTGGAGAGTCCCCAGCAACCTTGTACTGGGGAGATGTCTGTTTTTCTACTCTCCCCTACCCCTTATGAATATTATCTGTAAAATTTTTTTTCCTTATCATTGCATGTCGTCGCCACGATTTGGATTTCCTAAGTGTTCCCCTTCTGAGGTTCATTTCTTGAAGATACTGGTGGCAATGGAAATTATCTCTCTCTGCACCAAGAATGTATGCGGAACCTAGAAGAACCCTCCAAGACTGTCTCCAGTTCCACCGTATAAAGAGAAATACAAGAGGCCACAGCAGGGAGCCAAGGGAGAGGATCTCAACTGTGACTCACTTCTCAGCTCCAGGAGGTGTTCCCGATGACCCCCACACTTAAGTACACAAACCAAAAGAACTGTAATAATTTGAGTTGGTGTGGATGGAATTTACATCCCATTTACATCCACCCACGCCACCCGACCCCCCCAGCGACATCTTCACAGTTTCGGCACAAGTGAGAATGTACCATTGCTCCTCCGGCTGTCATTTTTAGTTTTCCATTTTCTCTCCCTTTTCACCCACTCACAGTCCTTGGCCCAGATCTTCTGCAGACCGAGAGGGGGAGAAGGATTCTCAGAATGTTAAAATTAAGCTCCAGACAACTGTGTCTCTGACCATATGCTTTCTGCTAAACCCGTCACTCCTCAAAGACGGGACCTCTTCGCTTCCGTAAGGCAGGCATCTAGTGCCTGGAAAAAAAGGCAGCCCTGTAGGAAAGCGAGGCTCTGTTTGGAGAGGCAGATAGGGACAGGCAGAACTACTATTAATTCAAGAAAACAACAACAAAATTACGTCTTGGGACAAACAGTGTTGATGCAAGACCGTACTTTTTTTTTTTTTTTTTTTTTTTGGTTTTTCGAGACAGGGATTCTCTGTCATTTTGGAGCCTGTCCTGGAACTAGCTCTTGTAGACCAGGTTGGTCTCGAACTCATAGAGATCCACCTGCCTCTGCCTCTGCCTCCCCCTAGTGCTGGGATTAAAGGCGTGTGCCACCACCGCCCGGCCTGAGACTGTACATTTCTTGAGGGCTGGGGCTTTCTTATTCACCATGCTGTTTCTGGAACACGATGTGTGTAGCAGGTTCATCTCCAAGCCTTCTTGCTGAATGATGCACACGTCTATGCAGTTATAAGGAAGCTTTAGCTTCACGTAAGGGTAAAAAATCAAATCCTCAGTACCTGCTGAACGCCAATCATCTCAAGGGCAAACCTTGGTATTCCACACACTTGCAAACTGTTAAGTGCTCTCACAGTTAGTCTCCATGGCAGCTTCTGGAGCAGGTGTACAACGGGAAGCTGCAGATAGCGTACAGGGGAAATGAGTTGCCAGTTCAGACACTTAATGACCCTCCCTCCCTCTCTTCCTTCCTCCTTCCTCTTTCCTTTTCTCCCTCCCTTCCTTCTTCTCTCCTTGTTTTTTTTTTAATTTGAGACAGGGTCTTGATATCTATCTTATATTGGCCTCAAACCACCATTTCTTTTGCCTCAACCTCCCAAGATCGAATGAATCATTTCTTGTTTTTTGTTTTTTTTGTTTGTTTGTTTGTTTTGTTTTTCAAGACAGGGTTTCTCTGTAACTTTGGAGCCTGTTCTGGAACTAGCTCTTGTAGACCAGGCTAGTTTTGAGACAGGGTTTTCCTATGTAGTTTTGGCTGAAACTCACTATGTAGACCAGGGTAACCTTGAACTCACAGAGAACTAGAGTGTGCAACCACACCTGGCTTGAACAAATTCAATATTGTAGGTCCTATGAAACATTCCTGACAGGAAGAGTCTCCCCACCACACACACACACACACACATACACACAGTTGTGTTTGTTTGTTCTGAGACAGGGTCTCATGTAGCCCAGGTTGTCCAGGAACTCACTATATAGCTAAGGCTGGTCTTGAACACCTGACTCTCCTACGTTTACCTCCCAGATCCTGGGATTACAGGCATGTGCCACCAGGCTCATCTTAAATGTATTTTAAATAAAAATCTTTGGTCACAAAACTCAGGAGTCAAGTTGAAATCAGCTTAAACAGAGGAGAATTCATTGTAAGCTTCCAGAAGGAACTCTGGCTCTGGTGGTGCTCTTAAACCACAGCCACAAATTCTCTCATGCTCTCCCTTTCAAGAGATGGCCCCTCACTCTCTCCCTTTCCTTGAGCATGGGTGGATTTAATGACTTACTGCAGTACACGGGGGTGTGATGCTGTGGTACTTTGGGGACTCGGTTGCTATGGCTCCTGTCGAGCCTCTGCCTGGGCAGCTCAGTCACAGTGGATACTCTTCTCCAATGCTGTGGCCGGAGATGTGAGGCCAGGGGTCTGCAGGCTTGGTTTCCTCCCAGGAAAGAAAGAGGATCCATGCTGTGCCTCTTCCTAGACTTGGACTTTTTCCGGGCAGCTGTGGGTCTTCTTTGAAGAGGCATCACTTAGAGCTCTGCCTTCATCTTTGTACAGTGTCCCTGTGTGTTTGTGTCCCAATTCCCCTTTGCAGGAGGATGTAAGTCTAAGATTAGAATCAACCAACCTAGTCCTATCACCAGGAAGCTTGCATGCCAGATTGTGTTCTTGAGACTCTAAACTGAGGCAAATGGGAACTCATTGATGGACTTGGAAGAGAGGCTTGGTCATGAATTCACTAATTTATTAATTTTTGAGACTAGGCTTTGCTCTCTTGCCCAGGGTGGTCTTGAACTCCTGGATTCCAGTGATCCTCCTGCCTCAGTTTCCAAAGTGCTGGGACAATAGAAGTACACTATGATACCTGACTAGGAGCAAGGCATTTAGATCAGTAAGTTTATATTAGCATGTCAGTCTGACGATTTCAGTCAGTGGAAGACGTAGCAGAAATAGGGACTCATTTCGGCCTCAAATTCAGAAGTGCAGGAAAAGGTTAAGAAAATATTTTGAAAGACATGACTGACTCCAAAGCTAAATAAAGAAATCCCCAAGATCTAGACCAGAAGAAAATCCTAAAAGCTGTCAAATTAAGTGGATCCTGAGGCAGCGCTTCCAACAGGCAGGGACTAGGGCTGTATTTCTTCCTTCATAGTCAGGTTTTAGTAGCTGTTCTGGGAGGGAGACCGCACTACAGGAATGGGCACAGGCAGAAGGCTTGAGTTGACTTCCTGGGCCATAAATCTGGCTGTTCAAGCAGCTCTCTCTTAGGGCCTGGGGAGCTGCAGATAAAAGGTCTATTCTTCCCCAACTTCCAACGTGGAGACCTTTCAAAGACTTCCTCCCACCCCACGTCTAGTCTGTCTTTGCCATTACCAACCAACCCACACACATGTCTATTGGGTTGTTACTGTGTGTCAGGCAACATGGACCGGGTGTAAGGATTTAATTATGTGTATGTAGTATGTGTGTGTTTCTGTGTGTCCACGCATGAAGATGCAGAGGGCAAAGGACAACCTCAGGTATCATTTTTAGGGCACTGTCTACCTTTTTTTGAGACAGTTTCTCATTGGCCTTGAACTTGTCCAGTAATCTAGGCTGGCTCGCCAGGAGCCCCTGTCTCCACCTACCTAGCCCCGAGATTACAAGTGTGTTCTCTCTAATGCCCGGAGTTTGTAAGTGGATTTTGGGGATCAAACCCAAGTCCCTGTGCTTGAGAGACCTTGCCTCAGAAAGGAAGGGGGAAAAAGATATTTAACTCAACTCAAGTGAGCACTTTGGTTGTCAGTCAGAGATGGGTGAAAGGTTGGGGAATGGATGCTGGCGTAGGAGGCAGGGACCTCAGGGCTAGGTGGATCCAGCCTTGTGTTAGACAGGCAGTTAGCAAGGTGAACTTCAGGGAATGGAGCAGGGTGTGAAGGGCTGGCCTGAGGCATGTGACTCCCAGGAGACAGGTGTTGACATTGGTAGGGCTAGAAGCTTTCTTCCTGGGGGTTTGAAGCCACCTCCTCGAAAGGGATCAGAGAACCTGCAGGTGATCTTGTTATTCTGCCTATTAGAGGACACTGCTTTGAACGGGACAGAAGCCTCTTGAAATGGGTTGTTTTCTGAGTTATAAATACAGTCAGCTTTCTGAAGCCATGGATTTTACTGTCACAGATTTAACCAACTGTGACTGGAAAATACTGGGAAGAAAACTTGCCTGTGTCCCGAGGGTGGTCAGGGACACTTTCCCCTGTCCTTATTCCCTGAGCAGTAGAGTGATGACAACTCTTTACATGGCATTTGCATCGTTAGGGTCATGCAGTGATCTGCAGAGGATATGCATGGGAGGCTGTGGGTAGGTTATATGCAAATACTTAGCCGCTGCATAGAAGGGACTTAAATGCAGATTTTGTGATTCATGTGGGTCCCGGAACCAATACCCTGGAATACTAAGGAACAGACTGGATGCAGTTGACAGCATCCTTCGCTGTGTGGCTTAGCTCTGGAAGCCCCTGGTGTTGGGTGGGGGCAGGGGTGACCTTCAGTCTGTGAGGAGATTGTCATCCTTACGTCGTCCATCTTTATTAGTTACTGAGTCCGTGAAGCTGCCGAGCACAGGAAATGTGTCTGGCCTAAATTGCCATAAATTGTAAATAAAAGGTGCATTAGAGCTGAAGGCCTGGTACTGATTTAAAAAAAAAAAAGAAAGTAAAAGAACGCGACAGTTTAAGAAAAGAGGCCATGAATTTTAGAGAGAGTAAAGGGGATTAAAGTATGTGTGTGTGTGGGGGGGGGGGTTGAAGGATGGACAAGGAAGGGAGAATGATGTAATTATGCTATAATTTCAAAAACTAAAATGCATGCATATATTTGTATATATATATATAGCAAAATACTGGATTACTGAATTTAAGATGTCGATTATATGCTATAATGGTTAGCCTCTACTGCCAACTTCATTGGATTTATTATCACCATAGAAACATGCCCCTGAATGTTCCCAGAAAGGCTTAGCGAGGTGGGAAGACCGATTCTGTATGTAGGTGGCCATCTCCTGGGCTAGGACCTTGGCCTGAAGAAAGAGGCACAGCTCCTCAGAAGAATGCTGTCTCTTTTCTCCCTTCCCCTCCTCCTTCTTCTCCCAAGGGCTTCTATGGCATCGCTTGGCCTTCAATGCTGAGAGTCTTGCTTCTGGCTCCAGAGAACGGAGATGACCTGTACACATGCCACCGTGTTTGGCTCCTTTTTAATTTTTAAGAATGTAACCACTAGGGTCTGGAAATGTAGCTTAGTTGGTAAAATGCTTTTCTGGTGTGCAGGAAGTCCCTAGAACCACACAAACCAGATGGGGCGGTGCCTGCCTGGATTCCCTGCACCCTGGAGGTAGAGGCGAGAGGATCAGAAGTTTAAACTCTTCTGCTACACCGCGAGCTTGAATCTAGCCTGGGATGTGAGACAAAAAGGAGGTACTAGAAAAAGAAGCGAGCATATGTAGCCAGTGCTAGAGGCATCTTTAGCCCCCACAACTGAGTGGAGGTTCCGTCAGAATCTTGAGTAGAGCCTTGTGTGCTGTCCAGCATTCTGCAGCATACAGAAAGGCTTCCATAACATGGAGGTACTCAGTCCGAGATGCCAGCGTGTCAAGGTTGAGGGATGCTGGCCCAAGGACCTTAGGAGGGAGGCTCAGGATGCTGACACAGCAGGACGCCTATTCCCCTCTTCTACCCAGGATTTATCATCAGTGACTCACAGCCCTTGTTTGAACGCTTCACGGCAGAGGAGAAAATAAAAGCCCATCATCCCCAGCTGTAGTCACACACTTGTTTACCCAGGTGTGGCCCTGTGCCCACTGGAGATAGACCGTCTGGAGAAGAGTCTTCGGTGGAGACTGACGGGTCGTAGTTCTCTTCCACTTTTACTTTGACCAGCTACTTTTTTTCTGGCTCTGGTACTGTGTGAAACTGTCTGTGTTCTCCTGAGGCTGCTGATCTCACCCACCCTGCCAGAATGGCTCCCTACGGAAGGACACGGGTGGAAGGAAGCTGGTAGGCTTTTCCCAGAGGGAATAACAGCTAAGCCCTCACTTCTGAATTTCATACAAAGCTGCAGGTCAGGAGTGAGTAGCATAACGGATGTCTGTGCAGATTTGTTAAGTCCCTAAGTGGCTTTCGCTAACAGCTAATTATAAATTCCGTCTCTAGAAGGCAAACTCCCCGCAGAATCCTTGCACTTAAACCCATTATGGATGGGCTTTAAGAAGGACTTGGTGGTGGCACAGGCTTTAAAAAGCAGACAGCCAGGGCTCAGAGGATGACCAGAGGTCTCCAGAGCAGGAGAAAGAACCCATGCCCCCAGTCCCATGGCCTTTGTCCTTATCCCAATGTCTCTGTAGCACAGCTGCTCAGCTTTGTGACTTCCGTTAAATAAATGCAACAATTGTTGACAGAGGTTTCTGTCCCACCTGGTCCGCAGCTGTTCAGTCCCAAAGAATCACACAGAGGCCTACATTAATTATAAACTGGTTGGCCTATTATCTCAGGCTTCTTATTAACTAACTCTTACATCTTTAATTAACCCATAATTCTTGTCTGTGACAGCCACATGACTTGGTACGTTTTATCAGTGAGGCATTCTCATTTGCTTCCTCTGCATCTGGGTGATGACTGCAGACTCAGCCTTGCCTCTTCCCAGAATTCTCCTATTCTGGTCGCCTACCTATACTTCCTGCCTGGCTACTGGCCAGTCAGTGTTTTAGTAAATCAATCCAAGTGGCAAATCTTTACAGGGTACAAGAACATTGTCCCACAGTAAACAATAAAGTGCACAACCAGTGATACTCAGAGCTGCTGTCCACTCCCTCTGAGGGGATGTGGTTGTATGGGGCCAGTCCCAAGGACTGATGGGTACGGAAGGGTGGGTGTTTCCAGATGGCTGGATCCATGGGGAAAAGGCTTATGAGTACAACATGCTGATTAGGAGGTGTATCAGTACCTTATGGAACCATTTTCAGTCCTGTAACTTTGTGGCAGTTTATTGGGCCTTATCTAGAGGCTGCCTCCTTGTTCCCAAGAGAAAGATTCCAGCCCACTAGGTGGATGGATGCTTTGTTCTTGTGCTGGGGACCAAACCTAGGACCTTTCCTGCCTAGGCCAGCATCCTGCTGAGCTAGCCCCAGAGCTTCAGTATTTGGCTGTAATTTGCCTGGCATCTATTCTGTGACAAATTCTCCAGTATACATATATATATATATATATAGTATTATTTCATTTAAGCCACATGGCTTACACTAATCTCAGTTGTCCATACTGGGGCCAGGGGTGGAGAGACTGAGATAGATTAGTGAACATACACACACACACTCAGGACACACACACACACACAAATACACACACACACACACCCCGCTGCTGCCTTTGGAAACCAGAACGCTGGTTCTGTGTGGCTGTTGCTGGTCTGTGGAGTGAGGAGGTAGCCTGCCTAGCCTCCTGGTCTGCACTCCACTGGCACACCGCAGATGAACTGACTCCGTGCTGACTTTGTGGTGCCCTCAGAGGCAACTGGATGCCATGAGCCAGGAGCACGTGGACGACCACCCAAATCTATGAGAAATTTGATTAAAACACAACGCTGGCAGCCAGGAGCACCCAGGGATGTTGCTGTCCTAACTCAGGAAGGAGACAGTTTACCAGCTGCTGCTTTAGAAAACAAACTAATTTCTCCTCCTGCATCCTTAGATCCAAAGCGTTCCTAGACTCTGTGGGGCTCCCTGCCTAGAAGTGACAAAAAAGATGTACCCCATCTTTGATTTCTGATCATTTTTCCTTCCTTCCTTCCTCTTTTCCTCCTTCCCTCCCTTCCAGGTGTCCTGAGTCCCTGAGCCTCAGATTTTCTGTGTAGCTGAGAATGACCTGTTCTTTTGATCCTCCAGCCCTTACCTCCCAAGTACTGGGAGTACAGTCATATGCCACCATGTCCTGTTTTTACGGCATTGGGGACAGAAGCCAGGGCTTTGTGCATGCCAGGCAAGCATTCTACCAACCAAAACAATTCCAGTCCTACATTATTTTCTTTAACAGAGGAAAACAAGAGCACAGTGGAAGGAGGGTTTCTATCTGTGGAGTTAGAAATCTCCCACAAGAGGTGATATTTATGCCTGGGCTAGAATGATCACACAGCTTGTCAGCTGACAGAGAGATGGGAGAAACACATTCCAGCCCCGAGGAGGGATGACTAACTTCCCGGCTACGTGAGAATGCTCAGCAGCACGTCTAACCACTCCAGGACACACTGACTGCCCTAAGGGCAGACCATGGTAGGAAGTGTGCAGAGGTCCCTGGAAAGCTAGATCTGGAAGGTCTCTCATAAAATAATGTTAAAAGGTCTAGAATCTTCTCCACAGAGCCCAAACGCTCACAAAGTAAAATTGCACACAAATCACTCCTGTACTTTAATTGTTATACATTTGGGGAGGGCGTGGCCAAGGGTATGGTCACTGCAAAGAGGTCCTGAGAGGCCATTCTGTGAGGCCATTCTGTGAGGCTGTCAAAGTGAAGCCCAAGCTGCAGTGGAGGCGCTGGGACCATGGGGACGGTCACCAAGGAAATCTGTGTTTGAGTAGGGCTACCTGAAGCCCAAGAGAGCAACTGTATTGTTTGCTGTCTGCGGGTGCCAGGGATGGAGGAGTCGGGTGGCCCAAGTCTTTTGGAGCCCGGTTGATTACGAGCACCAGTTCCCAACGCTGTCCTCTGCTGGATGTTTGTCTTTGGTTTGGTCACTCCTGGCTCAAAGTGAATTCTTTCACTTTGAGATGGGAGGTGACTATTCTTTGTCACTGTGTGGTAGAATTATGTGACCTTCTTGGTTTTTGTGGAAGCTCACAGTTAAGAGATTTTGAACTCAGCTGGGCAGTGGTGGCTCATGTCTTTAATCCCAGCACTCGGGAGACAGAGGCAGGCGGAATTTAGAGACTGAGGCCAACCTGAAACAAAACTGTTTTATCAAAACTTTGTTTTATCAAAGAGAGAGAGAGAGAGACAGACAGACAGACTTTTATTATTATTGGTTGGTTTTTTTTTTTTTTTTGGATTTTCGAGACAGGGTTTCTCTGTGGTTTTGGGGCCTGTCCTGGAACTAGCTCTTGTAGACCAGGCTGGCCTCGAACTCACAGAGATCCTCCTGCTTCTGCCTCCCGAGTGCTGGGATTAAAGGCGTGCGCCACCACCGCCCAGCTTGTTTTTGTTTTTTATGAGACGGGGTTTTTTGTAGCTTTGGAGCCTGTCCTGGAACCTGCTTTGTAGATCAGGCTGGTCTCAAACTCACTGAGATCCACCTAACTCTGCCCTCCAAGTCATGCTATTAAAGGCGTGCGCCACCACCGCCTGACCTATTTATCATTTTTTTTTAATTTATTTATTTATTATGTGTATGACATTCTGCTTCCCACACACCAGTAGAGGACGCCAGACCTCATTACAGATGGTTGTGAGCCATCATGTGGTTGCTGAGAATTGAACTCAGGACCTCTGGAAGAGCAGTCAGTGCTCTTAACCTCTGAGCCATCTGTCCAGCCCCCCCTATTTATCATTTTTTATTTTGTTTTTGAGACAGAGTTTCTCTGTGTAATCCTGGATGTCCTGGAATTTATACTGAAGACCCAGGCTGGCCTTGAACTCAGAGATCCACCTGCCTCTGCCTCCCAGGTGCTGGGATAAAAGGTGTGTGCCTGAGATTTTGGACTTTTAAAGTGTTGGAATTTTTATTTAAAGATGTTGGGAACTTTAAAAACTGGATTGTACTTTCCATTATTAAGTAAACACGAGACTTTAGGACGAAGGGCAGGAAGTGATGGCTTAAAAGAGATATGTTTGTGGTTCTGGTGGTTGGAGTGGTGTTGTGGTGTTTAGCTTTAATTTTCAACTTGAGAAAACCTAGAATCCCCTGCGAAGGGCGTCTCAAGGAGGGGTTGTTTAGATCGGGTTGGCTTTGGTCATGTCCGTGGCCCTGTCTGTGTCTGTGCCCGTGGCCGCTGTGTCTTGATTTGTTGATTGGTGTGGGAAAATCCCAGCTGAGGATGGAGCTCTTGCCTGACCCGGATCCAGGACTAGATGGAAATAGAGAAACTGTGCTCCATTTATGCAATGTTAGGAAATTAACTCAGGGCTTTATGTATGCTAGGCAAGCACTCGGCTAGTGGATCTACATCTGTGGACCCCAAACTTATTTATATTAAGTGTGCACATGGGCATGGCGGTCAGAGGGCAATTGTGGGAGTCAGTCCTTTATCTTTCCTTTTGTTATGTGGGTTCTGAGGATTGAACTCAGGATCTCAGACTTGGTGGAAGAACCTTTACTAACGGCCGAGCTATCTCACTGGTCCACCAAAGGTTTTTGAATAACATTTTTTAGTTTTTGAAAAGTTATACAATGTATATTGACCATATCCATCCACCACAACGGTCTTTCAACTTCCCTAGGACCCCCACCCCAGCTTCATGTTCTCTTCATGTGCATACACACACACACACACACACACACACTCCCCTTCACAAAATGAATGGCACCAAAAGAGTGGAGAGGGAGACTAACATGAACCGAATGCCTGTTGTTACCCATGTGTTAAGAAATTTCTTTACCAGTTATTTGAATATCATACACGCATGCTGGGCACTGGTGGCACATAACTTTAATCCTGGCATTGGGGGTGTCAGGCTGGTCTACAGGGTGAGTTCCAGGACAGCCAGGGCTACACAGAGAAAGCCTGTTTCACAAAAACAAAAACAAGATCAAGCAAAACCACAACAAAATAAACATAACCCCCCCAAGATGTCCTACATGTCTTCTGATTTAAATATCATGCCCATTGATCTTCGGTGAGATTATCAACTATCCCAGAGTGAGAGAGCTGGTACCTAAGGAGAAAGGGCTAAAAGCCCAGTCCATTCCAGTAGTTTTATGGTTATTATACAGTCAGATTGTATTGTGTGCGCACGTGTGTGTGTGTGTGTGTGTGTGTGTGTGTGTGTGTGTGTGTGTGTACACACGGAGCTAGAGGTCACTGTTCATGGTCTTCCTTGGTTGGTCTCCACCCTATTTCTTGAGACCAGCTGAATGTGGAACTCACTGATTCCGTTTGACCCGGTGGGCGATGAGCTCCAAGGATACTCCTGTCTCTGCCGACACAGCCCCAGGATGGCAAGGGCATGACACTGCACTTGAATTTTACTTGGGTTCTCTGGGGATCCGAACTCAGGTCCTCATGCTTGAACGCTTTACTGACTGAGTCATTTCCTGTGGCCCCTAGAACAACGTTCTATCTTCAGATTTCCTGTTCTAAACTGAGTGAGCTGGCAGAAGCCTGTAGTCTTAACCTTTGAGACGGAGGTGAGTCAGAAGGTTAAGCCTCTGCTCCACAGTAAGCTTGCCTCTCAGGGCCTGAGGGTGGAGTTTCATTGGTGGAGTACTTGCCTAGTATACAAGAAACCCTGGGTTCAATCTCTAGCACTGTTTTAACTAGGTGTGGGAACGGCTGCTTGTAACCCTAACACTTGGGAGGTAGAGGCATGTAGATCAGAAGATCAAGCTCATCCTTAGCTACTTGGGAAGTTCAAGGCTGACCTGGGCTACAAGAGACCCTATTTCAAAATAAAAGTAAACGAACAAAAATATAGCAAACAAACAAGACAACAGCAAAACTATATTAGCAATTTTTTTAGGGAGCTGTGATCCAGTTCTTTGAGGAGCTGTGGCCCAGTTCTTTGGGGAGCTGTGACCCAGTTCTTTGCGGAGCTGTTACCTGGATTGGGTTTTGGAGGCATGTCACATGACGGAAGCCTCATCTATTGGCCTAGAGAGAGAATTAGGTAAAGGATGAGTTTGGACCACATTTAGGAGCAAAACGTCCAACATTGAGTGTCCCTGAGGTCAGGGACACAGGAAGCCAGACGTCTTGTGCCAACAGAACACAAGATGACTTAACAGAGCCATCACTTTCTCGCTGCTGTGAACGTGTTTCCCCGAGGCACCTATGACAGTGAGCTTATCTGCCAATAGGGTCTTTGCCAGCAGAATCGATCTAAGAGCTAAGATGATAGCATTTGCAGTGAAGATGGAGGCTATTCCACTATGGCTGATGTCCTTATAGGAAAATAAACATCTAGGGAGGAGACTGCCATGTAAAACCACAGATTCGGAAAGAAGACACAGATTCAGGAGGAAGACAAACATGGAGACAGAGACAGACAGGAGCCTGGGGCTTCCAGAAGTTAGAGGAATTCAGGAAGGGCCCACCACAGGAAGCTAAGGAGTGGGCATGGCCCAGCCAGCATATTGACATTATGTTTTCAGCCTCAGGAGCTGTCAGACAATAATTTCCTCTTATTTTAAGTCAAGAGTTTGTGGTGCTTTATTAATATTTATAGGGAATGAGTATACCCAATTATAACTCTGATATTGTGGTATATAAGTAGAGGTTTCTCTGTCCCACACTGTCCCACAGTCATTTCTAAATAATATTTAGAGGCTTAATGTGAATTACAGAATATTTGGCCTATGGTTTAGGCTTATTACTAACTAGCTCTTACATTTAAAGTTACCCATTTCTTCTCTCTCTCTCTCTCTCTCTCTCTCTCTCTCTCTCTCTCTCTCTCTCTCTCCTTCCTGTAAGCTGTCCTCTGCCTCCCATGCACACAGTGATGCTCTCCTCCCGGCACATGTGTGTGAGCACACATGCAGAACATAGCATACAGTAAATAGGGAAATGCAAAAAGGAAGATGATTTTAAGAACTCTGGGAGACTAGGCAGCTCAGCAAATACGACGGCCTCGGTGTGACAAAGAGCTAGAGGCTTGTTCAGCTATCATAGGAAGTAATAGCATGTGCCAGTTTGGGTCTTGGGGTCCAGTGAGGTACCTCGGTCTCTAGACAGGACTGGAGATAAATTCCGACCAGAGAACAGAAGCTGAAGAATCAACGTGGTCACCTCAGAGTCTCTGCACTGGGGCTTTCAGATGCGTGACTTCTTTTTAATGTTTCATTAGCCCAACACTTCAGTTCCCAGCGTCCTCATCATGGAGGTTTGCAGACAATCAAGGAGAGGGTAAAGTCTTAACAGAGCACAGCTGCCAGGATCTTTTCAGACTGGTCAAGCCTTTGTTTAGATTGTTCTGGTTTCAGCTGTGATGAGCTGGTGACCGTGGCATACCAACGGTTAAATGTTTGGGATTCCATATGCTTTGAACGAGGCAGAGCCTATTCAGAGCCCCTCAGTGTGCTAGACATAAATAGTGTCCTAACCTCAGGGTCTTAGAGACAACTTCTGGCCTCTTGAAAGAGAGCATGTGGAATTCCTGGATGTGGAGATCACCGGAGAGAACGTTTCTCTGTGATGTTTCCCTCCCTGTGGAGGGGTATTTATGGTGTGACACCCTGTCCCTCTTCTCTTGGAGGAAGACTGTTTTCTGTGACCAGTGGTGCAGGATAAAGGGTTGGATGTGTTTAGTTCTGCTCTCTGCCTTAACTCACTGGGTGTGTGGGCTCTGCTATACTCTGTTTCTCTGCAGTGTGGACCTTAAAATTGGGTTTACGTCTGTCTAATTTTGGGGCTCAGCTTAACTTTTTTACATTTATTTATTTATTTATTTATTTATTTATTTATTTATTTATTTATTTATTTATTTATTGTGTGTGTGTGTGTGTGTGTGTGTGTGTGTGTGTGTGTGTACGTGTGTTTGCTTGTGCGTTCTCCAGTGCTCAAACTGATATTTAGGGTGTGTGTGAGGAGAGGTCAGAGGGCAAGAGTGAGTTCTCTTCTTCTATAGGGAGAGTCCTGGGATTGAATTTAGGTTTTCAGATTTGGCAGTGGGTACCTTTACCTACTGAGCCCTCTGGTGTTCAGTTTTAAGACCACTTACCCGCAGGTCTGAAACACGCTCAGCATTTCCAAGTCTGACCAGTGATGCAGGTGATATTGCCATCCTTCTCTCCCTTGCTTCTATATCTTCTCTCTTACCTGGTTCAGAATGTGCGTAGTGAAGAAGAGTATGATTTGTTGTGGTCCTTTAAGACCTCAACAGAAAGAAGAAAGGCACTGGGAATTAATTGGCCTTTTGGTTTTTTTTTTAGTTTTTTGTTTTTTCCAGATAGAGTTTCTCTGTGTAGCCTTGGCTGTCTTGGAACTTGCTCTGTAGATCAGGCTAGGCTCAAACTCACAGAGATCTGACCACCTCTACCCCCCCTCCCAGCTTTATTTGGTCTTTTCTTCTGTGACTGGAAGCTGGGATTACAGTTTTCTAGCCAACTGATACATCTGGGTCAGGGATGAGGTGACTGAACACAACTGTTGGAATGGTGTAGGCTTGGAGAACACTGGGTTGAGAAGAGAAGGGTTTCTCCTGGGCTGCCAGGATGGTGAAAATGCGCTTGAGTTGGATGTTAAAGTACACGAGATTTTTGCTGTCAGAGAGTGGAAGTGTGGAGAGATGACAGAAGTGCGTAGGAGATAGGTTGTTTACCAAGTGGGCTGTGGGCAAAGTCATCAGGAACGGCTTCTCAACGACTGGTTTGGACAGGAGAGTGGCAATGTCAGACTTCAGTGCTTCTCTCTCTCATGCATGGTGGGGTGGGACAAGGGCCAGAAGACAGGAAGTTCACAGAAGTGGAGATCTGTCCAAGAAGGGAAAGTCCTAAGACTCTCCGAAGACACCTCTTCCTCCCTGTTCGTTTCCTGGCCACCCAGACTCCCGAAATAACCACACAGAAACTGTACTAATTAAATCACTGCTTGGCCTATTAGCTCTAACTTCTTATTGGCTAGCTTTTGAATCTTAATTTAACCCATTTCCATTATTTTATATTTTACTATTGAGGCTTGTGGCTTACAGGGTAAAGTTCTGGCATCTGTCTCCAGTGGGGCTCCATGGCTTCTCTCTGACTCTGCCTCCTTTCTCCCAGCATTCAGTTTAGTTTTCCCCTCCTAGCTCTACTCTACCCTATCACAGGCTCAAGACAGTTTCTTTATTCATTAATGGTATTCACAGCATATAGAGGAGAATCCCACATCACCCTTCTGTATGATTTAGGTCACCTCCAGATAACTTATAAGACCTGGTACAGTGTGATTATTATTGGAATAGTTGTCATGGTGTATTGTTTAGGAAATAATGACAAGAAAGTGTCTGCACATTATTCAGAACAGGCACAGTTTCCCCTAACATTTCTGATTCTTGGTTACTAGAATATATGGATGTGGGACACACAGATACACAGTGTTGAGCATGCACACACACACACACACACAATCACCTAACACTATTGAAAATATGTCTTTGGTTCTAAAAAAAGCAATATTCCTATCTTTTCCCAAGTGTCTTTATTATCTTTATAAAAACAGCACATGCTGGCTGGAATTAAGCAACACAGGATTAAAAAAAAAACCCACAAAGAAAGTATGCCATCTGAAGTCCTTACTACAGAGATGGGAGTTGATGGTGACTGCTCTGTTTTATATAAATCTCTCTGTGTGATCATGACTGTAAATTTCCATAGTCACACCACACAAAAGATTCTGTTGCTTATGTTCTTGCTCAAAAAATGTGACACTTTCCAAAACTATTAGTCTGTATCATATTTAATGCCCACATATGGTAATGATGGTGGTGCTGGTGGTGCGGTGTGTGTGCACACATGTGTGTGCTCATGTGTTCATGTGTGTGTGTGTGTGCTGTCATTTACTTAACCCAACTTTATTGGTTGACGATAAGGTATTTCCGCCTTCCTTTGCACTTTTACAAACAACTCGCTGACCGAGAGGTGAGGCATGGGCCTGGAGCCCTGAGGAAGTGGTGTTGACAGTCAGTTTTCCCCAGGCAGACAGGAAGGACTTGCTCCCTCCTTGGGGTGTCTGGCTAGCTGATGCCTTGAGTTTTCACAGTCTTAGGGAAATCTCCATCTATGACACAGAACCTTGTTAGGTGTGTGACTTGTTTGTGTAAAAGAATTCCAGTCTGGAAGCTACTCAACCTGAAGGAAGTTTCACTACAAGAGGGACTGCATTGCTCAGGTTTCCTGGGGCAGGAGGGGATGGGCTGGGAGTGGAACTGCACTGACCACAGAGAGAAAACCGGGTATGACTTTCCCCATTGTATTCCAACCTGCACAGGTAGCCTGGTGCATCATTCTGGAAATATGTCCCTTCAGTGCGTCACCGTGGCTGTAGTGATGATCTGCTGCTTCTTACGTGAGCCTTGTCAAACCAGATTGTTAGGTGATCTGCTACGGTGAAGAAAGTCTTGGGTCCAATTCTCCTCACCTTTCAAGTCCTGCCTAGTGAACTTACGCCTTAGCAAGCAGAAGGCGTGGACACATCCGTCTGTATCAGGGTGTGGTTCTCATAATCAGCCATGCACGTCCTTTATCATTGTTACAATTTTTTATTATTCAAAGAAGATACATAGTAATGGTACCAAGTCAAAGAAGCCAGGCAGCGCTAATTGGCCTCAGTGAGTTACTAAACACATTTAAAATGTGGAGTTGGGAGGAGATAGGTTGCTCACGGGGCAGCAGAGTTGGGAGTAGATGGGGTGGATATAATCAAAATAGGTTACATACGTGTATAAACTTCTCAAAGAATGAATAAATACATTAAAAATGAGTCTCAAAGGGTTTCGGTCAAAGACTCTTGGGGAATATCTAGGTCAAAAGATTTGAGAGGAGGTAAAGGCCCAAAGGGAGGCTGCTTGGTGAGAGGGCCATACTGCTAGGGAAAGGGAGGGCCGGAGGATTGGTCTTTCTCAAAAGTACCCTAAAATTACCCATGCTGCATAGCATTCATCGGCTGTTTCTGGGTCTCCTGGATGTTCTGAGTCCCCTTGGGAGACTGTTGATGACACATTAACCATCCAGGATGGAGAGAGTCTGCATAGGCAGAGAACTCTTCTTCTCTCATGGAGATGATCTCCCAGCTGTCTCCAGGATACAGATAGTCTCTGCATAGGCAGAGAACTCTTCTCTCACAGAAATGATCTCCCAGCTGTCTCCTTACAGAGGTGGGAGAAAAAGAGTACAGTTTGATAGCCCAAAGCATAGTGTCATTGGTGGGAGGAAGTGAAGTTCTGTCTCCATGGGAACAGTATAAAGTCCTCGAGTGGATTTAAAAAAAATAGTAAGTTGAATGTGAGAACTGAGACCATCAGTATCCTCATGGCTTAAGCTCTGAGGGTTAATCTGTTTTCACTAAATATTGCAGGAAATTCAGGCCAAGCAAGAAGGCTGTAAAGCTAGAAGCAGTTCAGGATGACTTCATGACCCTATGCAAGCTACTTCCCTGAGCAACCTGTTGTCTCCTGTGGGCCTGCAGGCCCGCCCCTCCCTGTGCCAGTGCTGCGTCTCAGACTTTGTATGACCCTGCCTGACTTATGTCCTACCTTAAAAACAATCTACCATAAGCCCCTGAGTCTAGACCTCCAAATCCTGGGATGCCTGTCCTCGACTTCCTCCTTCTGAGATGCTGGAAAGTCTATTAAGGTGGTATTCTTTTTTTTTTTTTTTTTTTTTGTGGTTTTTCGAGACAGGGTTTCTCTGTGGTTTTGGAGCCTGTCCTGGAACTAGCTCTTGTAGACCAGGCTAATCTCGAACTCACAGAGATCCGCCTGCCTCTGCCTCCCGAGTGCTGGGATTAAAAGCGTGTGCCACCACCGCCCGGCTAAGGTGGTATTCTTGAAGAACTTACAGAATAAAAATTTATTACTGTTGTTATTACTACTGCTATTATGGTTGTTACTGTTGTTATTGTGTGTGTGAGGGGGCACACACTCCTGCCACACACTAGTGCACATGAGGCATTGGAGGACAACTTCAGGAAGCCAGATTTTCCTTCTACTGTGGATCCAGGGGCTGAGCTCAGGTTCTCAGCTTATATCCCAAGTACTTTTATACACTAAGCCCTCTCTCTCTCTCTGTCTCTCTCTCTCTCTTGTGCTAGAGTAGGCTAAATAAGTTCAGCATGGTTTGAACTTTTTGAAGTATTCATTGATAATAGTTATTGGGAGATATTTTGTGTCGTTGCTCTCTCTGTCTCTGTGTCTCTGTGTCTCTCTCTCTCTGTATGTGTGTGTGTCTGTCTCTGTGTATGTGTGTTTCTTTATTTTTCCTCTTATTGAAAATAGATTTTTTTTTCTCACATAATACTTCCTTATTACAGCTTCCCCTTCCCACTAGTCCTCCATTTCCTCCCATCTGGAGCCACTCCATTTCTGTCTCTCATTAGAAAACAAACAGGCTTCGAAGGGATAATAATAAAATGACAAGATAAAACAAAAAGGGCCGGAGAGATGGCTCAGCAGTTAAGAGCACTGGCTGCACTTCCAGAGGACCCAGGTTCCGTTCCCAGCACCCACATGGCAGCTCACAACTGCCTGTAACTCCACTTCCAGGGGATCTGACACCCTTACACAGACATCCATGCAGGCCAAGCAGCAATGCACATTAAAAATAAATTATTTGAAAAAGATAAAACAAAAACTAGCGTACCTAAATTGGTCAAAACAAACCAACAGAAGGAAAAGAGCCTAAGAGAAGGCATAAGGAATAGAGACCCACTTGTTCAAACACTCAGGAATCTCATACAAACACTAAACTGGAAGCCATAATAGATACCCAGAGGACCTGGTGCAGACCCATGAAGGCCACGTAATACTGTTTCGGTGTCTGTGAGTTCATATGAGCTTTGATTATGTTGATTTAGACAGTCTTGTTTTCTTGAAGTCCTTCATCTCCATCCCCTCTGGTTTTTATGCTGTTTCTGCCTCCTCTTCCAAGGAATCCCCTGAGTTCTGAAGAGAGAGATTTGATGGATACATCTCTTTTAGGGCTGATTGTTTATAGGGTGGATTACACCAATCAATTTACATAGTCACTCCTGATGTAATTTGGGATGAAGTCTACTTGATCATGGTGGGTGATCTTTCTGATGGGTTCTTGGATTCAGATTGCAAGTATTTTATTGAGAACTTTTGCATTTTTGTTCATGATGGAAAATGGTCTGTAATTCTCTTTCTTTACTGGGTCTTTATGTGGTTTGGATATCAGCATATCTGTGACCTCATAAAACTAACTAGGCGATGTTCCTTTTGTTTCTATTTTGTGAAATAATTTGAGGAGTATTGAGATTGACTTTTTTTTCACAGAGACGAAATTTTTATTGAAAAAATTTCATCCAGTAGAGAATTTCAATTATGAATCATGTTATTAAACTTACATTATATCTTTCCCCCCCTCACATAATCTGCCTCGATGAGTTTCCTTTTCCTCTGTTCCTCTCAATTCCTTCCCACTTCCCCTGCAGTAAGTCTCTGAAGGGACTTTCTTTTCTGGTCCAGTTTATCTGGTTTCTTGTGCCTTGACAGATAGCTCCTTCTTTAGGTCAGGAAATTTTCTTTTTGACTGTTTTGAAACTATTTTTCTGTGCCTTTGATCTGGTGGTCTCTCCCCCCACCCCCCATCTTCTCTTCCTGTTATTTTTAGATTTGGTCTTTTCATAGTGTCCCAGATTTCCTGAACGTTTTTCTGTGTCAGGATTTTTTTAGACTTAATATTTTCTTTGACTGAAGGATCCATTTCTTCTCTTGTGTCTTCACAGCCTGAGATTCTTTCTTCCATCTCTTGTATTCTATTGGTGAGGGTTGCTTCTGGGGTTCCTGTTTGAGTTCCTAAATTTTTTATTTCTAGATTTTCCTCAGTTTAGGTTTTCTTTACTGATTCTATTTCCACTTTCTGGTCTTGAACTGTTTTATTCATTTCCTTCCATTGTGTGTTCATTTCTTTAAGGGCTTTATTCATTTCCCCTTTAAGGACCTCTGTCATATCTCTACCATATCCATAAGGCCTATTTTAAGTTTTTTTGTTTGTTTTGTTTATGTTTTGTTTTGTTTTTGTTTGTTTGTTTGTTTGTTTTTTTGATTCAGCTTTGCTGCAATACCCAGGGTCGGTTGTGGTAGGGTTACTGAGCTCTACGGGAGATTTTTTATCCTGGCTGTTATAGATTGTGTTTTTAAGGTGGGGTCTAGGCATTTGGGTTTGGGAAGATTGTAATTCTAGGTGCTGATCACTGGTCTTGTCTTTGTTGGGTGGGTGTTTTTCCTTTGGTTTCTGTTGCCCTCTCTGGATCTTAGGAGAGTGTGAGGGCTCTTTGTTGCCTGGTAGGAAATCCTTCTGGGATCTTGTAGGTGTGGTTGGAGGCTGTTTGCAGGTCAAATGTGTTTCTAGGTGTTGGGATTGCAGATGGGCAAGGACCCTGGTGGGAGGTCCACAGGAGAGGAAGGCAGGGTGTGCCACCAGGATCTGCTTCATTCTCTGAGAATGGGGCAGAGAGTGAGGACAGTCACAGTAGATGGTCTGCTGCAGAGCTGGGGTTGGCACTGGAGGACTGGATTTGCAGGACAGGAGGGAGAGGTGAAGATCTGCAGTTAGGTTACCTGACTGGCGTGTCCTGTAGGTGCTCAGGGAATGCCTGCTGGGGTTAGGGGCTAGGATAAAGCAATGAGCGGTGGGAAGGAGGTTTGGAAGGTAAGGATCTGTGGGCTTCAGGAGAGATGGTATGGGGGCGAGAAGGGGCTGTTGGAGAGGCCACAGCAGCTGGTTGGTCTTCTATAGAGCTTGGGATGAGACTGGGGGGATTTGGTCTGGAAAGAGCTGAGTGTTGTTTTAATTTCAGCAGTGACTGCGCCTTAATCTACTGCTCTCTCAGCCAGTAATTGCAACTTCACAGTTACCAGCCTGCTTCTCTGCCAGGGACTTGGCCCCTTGGGCTGCAGCCTGGTGGGAATTCTGTTCCCTCAGTCACCAGACCTGTTGCTTCCACTAAAGGTATTTTTAACTAAATCTCTATCATACTAATTATAAATAAGACTTGAGATTCCAAGGCTGCCGTGAAAACCTGGGAGTTCAACGAGGTTGAAGAGCAACTAACTTTCTCTCCTTGCTGGTGTCCATGGAAGAACGATGCTTCTACTTTGCCAAACCACAAAACGCTTGTGACATTCCAGACTGCACCCTACTGCTTCCTGTTTCTCTCTATTTCTTCCAGTGTCCTCTGGTGCTCTATGATTACGTTCTCCCAATTAGCGGCTATTGCAGCCTCCTGATCCAAGGTTAATTTTATTTAATTAATGCAAATGCAAACTCAAGTTCACAGTGTGATCGAATATTCCCCAACAGCCTAGAGACAGGTGAAGATCTGCAGGTACCCTACGTGCTTCCCTGACTGGAGTGGTTTTTGTCCAGGACCAGCCTTGACAAAAATACCACTTGCCAGGGTAGGGGCATGGGGGTCAGAATTATAAGGAAAGAGTATGAAGGCGCGAAACTAATAAAACAGGAAACAGAGCCAGGCGGTGGTGGCGCACGCCTTTAATCCCAGCACTCGGGAGGCAGAGGCAGGCGGATCTCTGTGAGTTCGAGACCAGCCTGGTCTACAGAGCTAGTTCCAGGACAGGCTCCAAAGCCACAGAGAAACCCTGTCTCGAAAAACAAACAAAAAAAAAAAAAAAACCAAAACAAAACAATAAAACAGGAAACAGAATATTACCGGGAGGGAGTTCTAGTGAATACTGAAATCGCCCACGTTTAATTTCTAATTGCTTAAAATACCCTGACTCCAAGATAAAAGTTATCACTCTGAGACCTCAAGTCCTTAGCATTCTGTAGTGTAGGCAGCTGAGGTACCCCTAAATCACACACTCTAGGTTACATATGTGTGTGTGTGTATCTGTATGTGTGTGTGTGTTTGTATACAAAGACCGCCCTCCCTAGGTGACCTCATAGTTAAACAAAAGGAGAGGAAGTACATTTACATATCCTGACTGCCCATCAGGATGGTGTTGAGCTGTCTTAATTTCAAAAGAACCAAGCTATCACCTCCTGAGTTAGGAGGTGCAACTATGCCTGTCAAATCTCCAAACTCTCTGACCCTCAGACAAGGTGAAAATGGGCCTGCATTTTTCAGCCTCCACACAGTGGCCACCAAGAATCCTGAATATGTGTCGATTATTACATAAGCATATCTTTTTTTAAAAAATATTTATTTATTTATTTATTTATTATGTATACAATGTTCTGTCTGTATGCCTGCAGGCCAGAAGAGGGCGCCAGACCTCATTACAGATGGTTGTGAGCCACCATGTAGTTGCTGGGAATTGAACTCAGGACCTTTGGAAGAGCAGGCAATGCTCTTAACCACTGAGCCATCTCTCCAGCCCCCATACATAAGCATATCTTAATTTGCCAAACTCTGCAATAGAAATAACATTCACTTGCCATAAATGATTAGGAAGTAGTCCTTGGGGTTTACTCCCAGAAAAGGTACAGGTAAATACTGGGGGCATACATCACATTGCTCAACAATTTGGTGAGCTGCTTCTCTTGTTAATTTAAATTACTTTCTTAATTAAATCAGGCGAGGAAAGGAGACAGAGACAGAGACCCACATTGGAGCACCGGACAGAAATCTTAAGGTCCAAATCAGGAGCAGAAGGAGAGAGAGCACGAGAAAGGAACTCAGGACCGCGAGGGGTGCACCCACACACTGAGACAATGAGGATGCTCTATTGGGAACTCACCAAGGCCAGCTGGCCTGGGTCTGAAAAAGCCTGTGATAAAACCGGACTTGCTGAACATAGTGGACAATGAGGACTACTGAGAACTCAAGAACAATGGCAATGGGTTTTTGATCCTACTGCACGTACTGGCTTTGTGGGAGCCTAGGCAGTTTGGATGCTCACCTTACTAGACCTGGATGGAGGTGGGTGGTCCTTGGACTTCCCACAGGGCAGGGAACCCTGATTGCTCTTTGGGCTGATGAGGGAGGGGGACTTGATTGGGGGAGGGGGAGGGAAATGGGAGGCAGTGGCGGGGAGAAGGCAGAAATCTTTAATAAATAAATAAATAAAAAATAAATAAAAAATATAAAAAATTACTTTCTTAAACGTATTCTATTTTGATGATGTAGAGCATGTGATCACTGAGCAAGCTCAATGTGAGGCAAAGCAATTATTTTTCTAGTCTTATCAGCTAAAGCATTACCTTCAACTAAAGGACTGGCGAAGTGTGCCCTAAAAGCATGGCAACCTTCTTTGTTGTAAGGCATTTTGAAGATTTATTTATTTATTATGTATACATATATAACATTTTGCCTCCATGTATGCCTGCATGCCAGAAGAGGGTGCCAGATCTTATTACAGATGATTGTGAGCCACCATGTGGTTGCTGGGAATTGAACTCAGGACCTCTAGAAAAGCAGTCAGTGCTCTTAACCACTGAGCCATCTCCAGCCACCTATAAGGCATTTTAAATTTGCTGGAACAGCATCTTAACTTGCTTATTGCTAGCCCCAATACATGGGATGGTTTCTAGGACTTGAAGAACATTAAATATATATTGGTTGTCAGTATATAGATTAAATGCCTTATTTGTAAAAAGCTGAAACACTATTGTAATGGTTTAAGTAAAATGCTGCAGGTCCCCAAGCGGCAGTGAGCAGCAGGTCCTGAGACCATGGCAGGCCACTGAAGGCAGCCCCAGGCTGGGAGCCATGTGGTGGGTGAGAGACCAAGATGGATAGGCATGCCATGCAGAGTGAAGTTGGATATTTATTTAGTGGGTTATAGAAGGGAAGGGGAGAAGAGGGAAGAGCAGAGAAAGAGGGAGAGAGAGAGAGACAAACAGAGGGGAAGGGGAGAAGTGGGGAGAAGGGAGAGACAGAAGCTGCCTCTTTGAGAGGGAGATGGAAAAGAAAGGACTCAGGCTAGAAGCTGAAGATCAGCTTGCCTCAGAGAATGGGGGAGGAAGTGGGTGTGACTTGTTCCTTAAAGGGACAGGACTGACCATTACAACTATAGCAACAGCTCACAGCTGAGATGGTTCTGTTTGCACAACACACCCTTCACCACTAATCACATAAGCTGCTCTCCCATTGGAAAACTCATCTGTAAAAATTAGCATATCATCCTTTAAGGGATCTTTTGCTACAGCTTTAAGAAAAATAAAGGAATATAGTTGCACAAATTTTAGCAATGATCAACTGGGAAAAGATTATTAATCTAGCCTTCAAATTGAGCAAACCCAATTGCCTGAGAATCACTATTTTGAAATGATGAATCAGTCTGTTGCTTAGTATAAGCAACATTGATCACAGCTGGTTTTCTGCCAAAATATCTTCTAGATTTCATCCTGCTTTTCTGTACTAAGCAAGCTACTGCTTCAAAATAAAGGTTTAATACCCTAACTGGTGAAACAGGAAGGTATAGCCAAAAAGTGGGCCATTTTTCTGTAATACTTATGTAGGTGTAAGTTTTATAGGTAATATACATACTTGCCAAGATTGATCATAATTAATATAATGTACTTGCTGTTTCTTTATAGCATACTCCACCTGGGTGAGTACCTGTCTGGCAGCTTCTGTAAGCTGTCTGGTGGAACTCCGATCACTGCTCCCTTTAAGAATTTCACTTTAGTGTTCAGGGTCTCCTGTAGGATATTTTAATAAGGTTATTGCCATGGAATGTTTTATTAAAAGTTTGTAAGATATATTTCTAATCCTAGTTGCAAGTCTGCCCAGCTGACAGGTTTGTCTTGTTCATTTACATTTTCCACGGACCCCTGTCTGGGCTTGAAGCTGGGCCGTGCGGCAGGGTGCAAGCCATGTTCCCTCCACCACTAGGCTGTTGTTCTATCTGGGTACTTGGGACCAGGCAGCCAGTCCCTCATTGCCTGTTCTGCCAGGGCAGGGCACAGGCCACATTCAGCGGTCCTGCCATAGACTAGTATTAGAGATGGCTGGCAAATTTAGCTCAGGTTCTGCCATTGCAGCGGCTTCGAGACTGCCGTGTCCACAATGGTAGGCGGGTATAACCACACTGATTCTTACTATCCTTGCATTTTTATTTTAAATCTTGTAATCATAAAATTAGGAGAATTCCTGGATCTTCTCTTCAGTTAAAAACCATAGATTTACCCATATAGGCTCCTTGGCTCATGGGTCAATTAGTCTCTAGGCATTTCCGTTGACTGACTCAGAGCGCTGACTGTGAGAGGTATAGCCCTTTAAATGTTTTTGTCTCCTGCCTTTCCTGGCTCCACAGCTCAGAATAGGTCAGGCTCAGCTGGCAATAGCGCTTGAGGGTAGACTGCCACAAAGCAATCTCAGCGGTAACCCAGGCCGTTGCTGGGCGGTGCACCATACTCCCATCATCTTTCCCACCCACTCAGCAGCAACAGAGGCTGCGGCTAGGTGACCACAGCACTGTTGCTTGCCGCGGCGGTGAAGGCGAGGCCACAGTTTGGCCTCTCCACGTCCCGGAGCAGCCCGAAGGTGGTGGCATATATGCCGTCAGCGTGAGGAGAGGAGTATAATATTCACAAACTCTGAAAGTCTCTGTATTAGTTTCTGCTCCACTTCAGCTCCCCTAACTATTAAAATATATCCAGGCAACTGTACAGATAGTTGAATACTATTTCCTTGTCTCATATTTGTAGATATTTACAGTTTTACTCCTGATTTGTTGCCCCACCTTTTTCTTTCCTTTTTTCCTTTTATCTATTATTTATTTCTGAGTGCTCATTACTCACCTCTATACCTTGGTGTAATTTTCTTTATGTGGGGTCCCTTCACGTACTCCCTTGTGTTGTGATTTCCTGTCGCTTTAAGGGACAAGCCACGCCCACTCCCGTTACCTCTGACCTGCCCGCTACCATCTTGGGCCCTTCCTTTTCTGTTTCCTTGACGTGCGTGCTTTTTATTATAAGGGAGACCTGGGAATGTTATGGTTTTGGTCCCTTTAAGAGACAAACCACACCCATTCCCCTCCCCATCCGCTGAGGCAGGCTGATCTTCAGCTTCCAGCCTGACTCGCTCTCTTTTCCATCTTCCTCTCCGGGAGGCAGCTTTGCTTCTGCCTCTCTCCCCACTTCTCTGCTTCCCCCCTTCTCTGTCTCTTTCTCCTCTCCTCTCTCTCTCTCTCTCTCTCTCTCTCTCTCTCTCTCTCTCTCTCCCCCCCCCCTTCACCCTTCCTCCTCCATAACTCCCTGAATAAACATTCAACCTCACCCTGCATGTCGTGTCTATCCATGTTTCTGTCTTCTGCCCGCCCGCCATGTGTCTCCCTGCCTGGAACCAGCCATTGCTTGGGGACCAGCAGCCTACTCTGCCTGGGGCCCACTGCCTGCTGCCACATGGCCCGCCACCACTGCTCTGGGACCAGCAGCTGTCTCTGCCTGGGACTGGCTGCTCCCAGGGCCCGCCACATGGCCCGCCGCCACCATTTGGGACCTACAACATTTCTGCTGCCTACTGCCGCAGGGATCTTGCAGCATTTTTTGAAAAAGAATAACACCTTGTACACCTGACCACACTTTTGTACATTTTGGGCTTCACTGGTCAGACCCACATTGTGGCTCCATATGACGGGGACCAGCCTTGACAAAAATACTCCTTGCCAAGGTAGGGGCATGGGGATCAGAAATATAAGAGTAGAAGACACGAAAATAATAAAACAGAAAATATAGAATAGTACTGGGAGTTCCAGTGAATACTGAAATCACTCATGTTTAATTTCCAATTGCTAAAAATACCCTGACCCCGAGATAAAAAAACTGCATTAACATGATACAAGGAAATGAACAGACCAGTTGAAGGTCAAAGGCTATGTCCCTAGTTAAATATTCTGTTGCTAGAACAAAACAAGTCGTGATCACACCCTAAACCAAAACATTCTGTAGGCAAACCACTCCCTGGGTAGAATCCAATGTTATCTTTTTAAGGGAACTGGAACCTTAGTTGGCTCCTTAGCCTTTTTGAAGTAGGAACAGATCTACTTTTCTATTCCTGAAATACAAGGTCTGGATATTGGCTACACCTGTTGACAATAACCTTGAGAGAGCAGAACTCTCTGAGCTAAATTTAGTTGGTGACTTTGTTTGAAGTAGAAACACAATAACCTTGGAGGAATAGAGGTAAGTTACAACTCTCTGACCTTTGGTCACGGTGGAAATAGGCTCACATTTTTGGGCCTCCACAGGTTATGGGCGTTTCCTAAATAGGCTCCTGATGTGTGTGTGTGTGTGTGTGTGTGTTATTAATATTGTTAACTTGGCAGCATCTAGAATCACCAAGAAGGTAAAACTCTGGGTAAGTATGTATGCCTATTTCTAGATTGAGTTAAGTGGTATTGGAAGATCTTAAATGTGGGAACACCATCCCATCGCTTGAGTGAGAAAGTGGAGCACTTCACCCTGGCAACAGCTGTACCGCCATCAACAGCGGCACCCCCATCAACAGCTGCATCGCCATCAACAGTTGCACTGCCATCAACAGCTGCATCACCATCAACAGCTGTACCGCCATCAACAGCTGCACTGCCACCCACAGCTGTATCACCATCAACAGCTGCACCGTCACCCACAGCTGCATCACCATCAACAGCTGCACTGCCATCAACAGTTGCATCACCATCAACAGCTGCACCGTCACCCACAGCTGCATCACCATCAACAGTTGCATCGCCATCAACAACAGCTGCACTGCCATCAACAGCTGCATCGCCATCAACAGCTGCATCTCCATCAACAGTTGCATCACCATCAACAACAGCTGCACTGCCATCAACAGCTGCATCGCCATCAACAGCTGCATCTCCATCAACAGTTGCACCGTCACCCACAACTGCATCACCATCAACAGCTGCACCGCCATCAACAACAGCTGCATCACCATCAACAGTTGCATCGCCATCAACAGCTGCATTGCCATCAACAGCTGCATCTCCATCAACAGCTGCACCGCCATCAACAACAGCTGCATCACCATCAACAGTTGCATCGCCATCAACAACAGCTGCATCGCCATCAACAGCTGCACCGCCACCCACAACTGCATCACCATCAACAGCTGCATTGCCATCAACAGCTGCACCACCACCCACAACTGCATCAACATCAACAGCTGCACCGCCATCAACAGCTGCATCGCCATCAACAGCTGCATCTCCATCAACAGCTGCACCGCCACCCACAACTGCATCACCATCAACAGCTCCACCGCCATCAACAGCTGCATTGCCATCAACAGCTGCATCGCCATCAACAGCTGCACCGTTACCCACAGCTGCACCGCCATCAACAGCTGCACCGCCATCAACAGCTGCACCGCCATCAACAGCTGCACCGCCATCAATAGCTGCACCGCCATCAACAGCTGCATTGCCAACGGCTCCACTTTCTCTACTAGAAACTGCATCTCCTTGAGCTGTGAGCCAAAACCAGTCCTTCTGCCCTTAAGTTGCTTTTGGTCGCTAGTTGATCACAGCCATGATGAATATACCACATAACCCAGGCTGGCCTCAGACTTAATATGTCATTTGCGTGCCCAGGAGACCTTTAATTTATAATCTGATTGCCTCTGCCTCTAGATGGAGGGTGCTCTAGGCACCTGACATGGAGCTTCCTCCCCAGCTTCCTGTCTGGATCACCATTATTTCTCTGATAACTAAATAGAGAAACAGGATGATACAGGCCTGCAGAGAAGGCGTTTACCTCATCGGTAGGCAGGGGCTGCATAGGTATAGCTAAGGGTTCTTGTTAAGGTGAATGCCAGGAAGACCCTGATACATAGTAGTTTTTAAAAAAATAAATATCCTCTTTGCCAGGCTGTGGTGGTGTACCCCTCTGGAGGCAGAGGCAGTTGGATCTCTGTGAGTTCAAGGTCATCCTGGTCTATAGAGTGAATTCCAGGACAAGTTTCAAAGGTACAGAGAGAAACCCTGTATCCAAAACCAAACCAAACCAAAACAACAACAACAAAAATCCTCCTTATCTCTCCTTAACTGCATAAGGACAAGTTAAGGTTTAAAGAGAGTAGATCCTTTTGTGATTTTGGGGAGAGACACTAAATTTGTCTTCTTTGAGGGATATCACCTTTCCTTGCCATGAATTTTTTAATTCAGCCAACAGCCACTGTTTGTCTGAAACATCTTTTCTTTTGTATCAGGGTCTTTTTTCCTCTCTTGATCAGAGCTGAATGGACAAGGCTTTCCCATGCACTGGATTGAGGCAGGATCTTGCTATGTTCCCTAGGCTGACTTCAAATTGCAAATCCTCTAGCTACAGCTTCCTGAGAGCTGGGATTACAGTTGCACATCTTGAAGCTTGACTTTATTTATCTTGGAAGGAGAAACGTCTCATTATTTGTTGCTGCTCATGAAGAAAATTCCACATTAGGACTAGGGATGTAGCTCAGTTTGCTAGGCATGCAGAAAAACCTGGGTTTGATTCCCTGCCTATGGCATCCCAAGCTTGTGATTCTAGCACTTGGGAGATAGAGGCAGGAGGGTAAGAAGGTCAAAGTCATCATCTGCCACAGACTGAGTCTGAAGTCATTTGAGCTACACGAAACCTTGTCTCAAAAGGCAAAACAAATAAAAAAGGCCTAACCCCTTGAAAAAAAACCCTCAAAACTCTACAAACAAGTGAACAAATAAACCTGAAGCCTCCCCACCCCAAGCTAACATGGGGAATCCAGGAAGATGTTAACAGAGAGGTGCGTGGCTTAGGAATTGGAACTTATTTGCTGGCAGGAGAGCTGGGACAAGGCAGTGGCCCCAGGATCCCTTTCATTTTCTGACTTTTTCAGATTTTTCTCTCCTGATTCTTTTTTCTTGTTCCAAGTTGTCCATCAGATGCTCTGCAGCAACTGGAAAATTCCCGGAGGGAGTTAATGCTTTTTGGTGTTAACAGAAATCTGAACCACAGGGAAAACAAGCTCTGTGGATGTTTTTGGAGACAGTTCTAAAACTAAACTTGTTACATAATTCTCTAGATGGTTTTAGGCCCCTTGGTACAGCCGAGGCTGTGTCGTGAGCTGAAATTCTGGCTTGATCAGTTATGCACCATGTAAGACCTCAGATAAGCTGATTTCTCATCTTCTCATCTGTGCAACAGGCATTGTGTACTCAAAGAACTGTGTGCACACTAGGATTCACAAGATGCCCAGCAAATAGCATATTCAGTAACATTAGCCAGTAATTATTGTTACTCCCTTCGTAGGGGAGCAGCCATGTTTAAATCCAAAGTCTTACAGGAGCAACACAGTTGGTATTCATTTTATCAGCTGCTATGTGCAGTCTGAAATTGAAGGAAGCGGTTAACTTTGTGTAAACAAACGTTCCTGAATCCTTATCGGACAACTCAGCGCTAGGCCAGGTCTAGCTGAAGTCTGATTCCTGCCTAGAGGCTTGTTGGGAAATAAGATACACCTCCCCAATAACAGGGATGGGCAGAGCCTAAGAATGTAACCCCGAAGGAACAGTTCAGCCCTTTCTCAGGGACGAGTATGCTGGAGACTATCTGAGCTCCTCAGAGAGGAGGGACTCATAAAAACCAGCATGTGGTGAGGGAGCAGCGTTGGGCAATAGCGCACGCACACTTCACTCTCAGAAGTGGAGCCCCGTCTCTTACTGGGGACAATATAGATGTGGCTCCCTGGGCAGTGCGAGGCACTGGAATGTGAACGTGATGATCAGAAGAATGGCTGTGCGCCTAAGTAAGAGCATGGAAGACTCCGCTTGCCTCCCTTGCATTCCTCAAAGCTCCAGCTTTGAGCTGAGGTCTTTGGGGAAAATAACGCACCATCTGTGCGGCTTCCCGGCACCTCCTCTTGGTCTCATCTTATGCTTGATCCCAGCTTCAGTGGCAGCTAATTATAAATGCGACTAATTTAAATAATGTATTTATTAAATTTTATGTGTGTGTGTTTGTGCCCAAGAGTATGTATGCGGCCGGGAGATGGTGGCGCACGCCTTTAATCCCAGCACTTGGGAGGCAGAGGCAGGCGGATCTCTGTGAGTTCGAGACCAGCCTGGTCTACAGAGCTAGTTCCAGGACAGGCTCCAAAGCCACAGAGAAACCCTGTCTTGAAAAACCAAAAAAAAAAAAAAAAAAAAGAGTATGTATGCGTAGCATGCATGTGTAGGAAGGAGGCTGAGGAGGTCAGAGAGAGGGCGCCAGATCCCTTGGAATTGAAGTTACGGATGATTGTGAGTGCCATGTGGGTGCTGGGAACTGAGCCCTGCAAGAACAGTGGATTCTCTTAATTGTTGAAGACTCTCCAGTCCTGAGGCTGATTTTATTGTCTTAAGTTTTAGAGTAGTCTCTTTCTTTTCTGGGTATTTGACCCTTGGCTCATCCTTGGTTTAAGGTTATGGTCTGCGTGCTAGGATATGAGAACATGTTCCTTTCTCTTCTCTGACACAGACCCCAGTGTCTGTCCAGCCCCTCAAGACCAGAAGAGCCCAGCTGAGAGCACACATGAGCACAATAGTGCCACAGAAGAGGGAAATGGCCGTAAGGTGGATCATGGCATTGGTGGAAGGACCTTTGTCGAGACTTGTGTGACAGAACTGATCCACCAGGGAGTGGCTGGAAGACACGGATGATCAAATAGAGCAAAGGTGGCTTGCTCATGCTAACAGAGACATGTTGCGTCATGGAGAGAGGGCAGAAGGTCACAGGAGTTGTGACTAATGATGCTGGGGTCACAGGAAGACGAAAGTGCAGATGAAATCAATAGAACTCGGTCACTGATTCCGGGAGCTACCTCAACACACTTTACATTTTTTATTTTTTTATTTTTATTTTTAAAATATTTATTTATTTATTATGTATGCAATATTCTGTCTGTGTTTATGACTGCAGGCCAGATGGTTGTGAGCCACCTTGTGGTTGCTGGGAATTGAACTCAGGACCTTTGGAAGAGCAGGTAATGCTCTTAACCTCTGAGCCATCTCTCCAGCCCCATTTTTTATTTTTTAAGGCTAATCTATTAAGTAACGGGTTCTACTATGGGATCCTCATATATACTTGATATTCCTTAATCTTTTCCCCTCTACCCGAGCCTCCAGATCCTCTGCCCGCCCTTTGCTTGTTCCCGCTACCACCAGCTTCTCTTCCATGCTCCATGGTTTCCTTAGCATCTGCCCCCTCCTCTTCCTTTCAGTAGCATCTGCTCTCAAGCACAGGATGACTTTGAACTTTTGATGCTCCTGCTTCAGGTTCCAAGTGCTGGGATTACAGGCTAGGGTGGCCAAGCCTGATTTATAGGGTGCTGATGATCAAACTCAGGGCTTTGTGCAGGTGAAGCAGGCATTTTGCTACCAGGACTATATCCCCAGCCCTTAGTAGCTTTAAGACATTTTTTTCCATTCTTATGGTCACCTTCCTAGTTTCATGGCCTCCACACAGACAGTCACACAGACACACACACAGACACACACCAAAATAGTGTCCGCATTAGAAGAAAAGATGTGGTATTTGTCTTCCCGGGTCTTGGATTCATGTGTAAGGTAAGAATTTTTGTTTCCATACATTTTCTATACATTCTCTCTCTTTCATTTATCTCTCTGTGTGTGCACTTATTTGTCATGGTGTAAATACATGTGTGTGTGTGCACTCATTGTCATGGTATGAATACAGAGGAGCTGGTTCTCTTCTACCCTGTCAATCCCAGGGATGGAACTCAGACCACCAGTCTGGATAGCAAGGATTTACCCACTTCTTAGTCTCACCAACCCTGGTTTCGTTTTTCTTTATGACTGAATAAAATTCCACCTTGTTTCATTTTCAACGTACAGCCATGGGTTGATGTGTAACTCTGCTGGTTCCATTTCCCAGGTTCCTAGCTATTGGGAACAGTATAGCAACAAACAGGATCTTTCGGTAGGGCCCAGAGTCCTTTAGCTCAATTGCCAGGAATGGCATAGCTGGGCCAAGTGATACTTCCAATTTTAGTTTTTTGAGAATAGCCATACTAATTCCTTGTGGCTGTATAGATTTGCAATTATATCAGGAATTAATAAAACCTTTTCTCTTTTCCTGTGTCCTGGCCAGCGTTCATTATTATTTATTTTCTCGACGGCCATTCTGACTGGGGTGTGATGGAATCTTAAAACGGTATTAATCTACATTTTCCCGATGGCTAAGGATGTTGGACACTTTTCAAGTATGCCCTACCCATTATAATTCTTTTGAGAACTGCTTGCTCATTCATGGGCCCATTTATTGATTGGAAAAAAAATTAAAACTTTTGCAGCATATGCATTATAGATACTAGCCCATCGCCTGCGGTATAGCTGGCAATAATCTCTTCTGTAGCCTGCCCATTCACTCTGCTGATAGCTTCCCTTAATAGCCAGCATCTTTTTCTGTCCCCGAATGGCTAACATTTGGGAAGTGGGAGACTGGTATAAGATGAGCATCTGGTGTGAATCAGGCTATATCCCACAGACTGTTTATTTTTTTTTAGTTAAAAAAAAAAACCAAACTCTTTTGATCCCCGTGATGGTGAAATATGCCTTTAATCCCAGCATTTGGGAGGCAGAGGCAGGTGGATCTCTAAGTTCCAGGCCAGCCTGGTCTACAGAGCGAATTCTAGGATGGCCTGGGTTATACAAAGAAATCTTGTCTAAAAAAAAAAAACCCAAAAAATTAACTAACTAACTAAATAAATAAATAAAAATCTGTGTGTATGGGTATTTTTGCGTATGTCTGAATGTCTGTGTACTACATGTGTGCCTGGTGCCAGAAGAAGGTGTCAGATCCTCTGTAAATGGAGTTTATGGAAGATTGTGAGCCACCAAGTGGACACTGGGAATTGAACCCTGGTCCTCTTGTAGAGCAGCCAGTGATCTTAACCTCTGAGCCAACTCTCCAGCACTACCAAATAAGTTTTAGCCATAGAAGGGCTTAATCTTTCTAACATTTTCCTGTTTTCAAATTATGCCAGGTTTATATGTTAATCTAAAACCACATTTAGATTCCGGGGACTGTCTGATTTTAAAACCAACATAATTTCTGATTTGTGTCATTTTTTTTTTAAAAACATAACTACATTTTTTTTTTCCTGTCTCAGCATTTTGAAAGAGAAACAGGAGTTTAGGGAGCATAAAGAGGGGCCTGTGTAGACAGTGTGGTTGCACCGTGGCCCGGACTCTGGGCGTTAGAGGTAAAAGCAAGGTGGAGCCTGGGACTGAAGTCAAGATACCTCTGCATTTCTCCAGACTTGCACATCTTTCCCCATGGAGAACATCAGTTCTTTGAGACTTTACCCATCTTTGCTATCACGGCTTCACAGAAACGTCTCTGCTGGATAAAATAATTATACACGTTGGAAAGATCCTCAGTGTGGGCTGAGCACTCGGTAAAGTCCTGTGAAAAGTACACTGCTAAGTCCTTGTTGACATTAAAACTCTAATCCCCACAGCTTCCCTAGAAGATAAGTAATATCGACGTTCGTTTTCAGATAAGGAGACCAAGCTTGTTCAGCTGTGCACGGCAGAGCGAGCCCTAATCTTAGCCTGGCTGTCTCCAAATCCCACGTTCTGAACTGCAAAGTTATAGTGCCTCCTTAAGGACAAATGAAACCATTGATGCCAGACAGCATGACCAGATCACAACAGCCACACTCCTCGGAGATACCACCAACGACCTTGCAAAGTTTAGAGCCTAAACTCAAGACGGCCACCAACAGGTTATTTTGTTTGTCTCTCAGTACATAAGAAATCTCCTTAAATTTCATTTAAAGACTACAGTAATTGTTTCTCACAGTTCTGTGGACTGAGAAATTTTACACAGGTTGTTCCGTTTTGCATGTTGTAGAGCTTGGTAGTCCTTGGTATTGCCAATGCCAAGGTTGTCCTGTTACTTAGTGGTTCTCGGTGGTCCTTTCACGTGGTTAATTGACGTTCTTCACAGTTTGGTGGTTGATTCCAGGATGGAGATTGAAATTGACCACATACACCGCTAGGGCTTCATGCATGCTGTGACCGATTTGCAACTGACATGGTATTGTTTCTTCAAGTTATAAGTTGAGTTACCTGATAAAACACACGATGACTAGTTACGTTTGCATTTTATATCAGCAATAAGTCAGTTCGGGCATAAGTGGGTCTTATAAGTGGGGTGTATTTATGCTAAAAATGTTACTTTAAGAAATGAAACTGACACCGGGCGATGGTGGTGCACGCCTTTAATCCCAGCACTCGGGAGGCAGAGGCAGGCGGATCTCTGTGAGTTCGAGACCAGCCCTGGTCTACAGAGCTAGTTCCAAGACAGGCTCCAAAGCCACAGAGAAACCTTGTCTCGAAAAACCAAAAAAAAAAAAAAAAAAAAAAAAATGAAACTGAAAATGACCAGGATATTCTGTAAATTCCCTTGCTATCTCTAGTCACAAGAACAATCTGGACTCTGGGACACAGGAAACAGACTTCCTCTGGTAGGCAGGAGCAGTGTGCGTCAGAGAGGCCCTCTCTGGTATTCTACCTTGCCATAAAGAAGAATGAAATGCTCAAAATGCATGATATGTGTATATGGAAAGGTGACAACAAGCCTCCTGCTAACTAAAACATAATAAAATGAAAAAGATCCGTTGTTCTTTAGGCAGAAATGCTAGCAAAGACCAGGTTAATGTTCTGGTCTCACCTGGCCAGAGAGCAGAGAAAAAAAGAGCCCTTGTTTCCACCCTTGCAGGCCCCTTGGAAGACCACAGCCAAGGTGGGACCATTTTAAAACATTGCCCCTGTTTGGCAGAGCTGGCCAGTTGAGCGTTGGCATTTTCTTCAGTGTGACCTTGGAGACAAGGCTAACACACATATTTGATGTATTTTCATTTGGAAATCCCCCCTGCAAGTAGCAAACTGTGAGCTCAGCTTTATTATGTTCACAAGGTCATAATCAAGGTCATAATCATCCCGGGACCTGGGATCTGAGATTAATATAGCACAGAGACCAGGGCTTCAGGAAGGAAGAGGAGACAAGAATGCAAAGTTTACCATGGAGTGAATACTGGGTTGAAGTTGAGGCAGAGAATCCTGGGCCTTAGGGACAAAGGCTAGTGAGTCCTCCTGGCCTGTGCTTGCTGTGAAGTGCCCTTCTCTTTAGGCTCCTTGACCAGAGGGATTTACTTCCTGTTTTTATGTTTGCTGGTCTTCTGTGTCTCCATGGCCTTTGGGGGAGTTTATTATCTTAAGGAAGGGTCTTTGTTAAGGAAACTGTCTTTTTTTAGTGAAAAAATAGCCTGATTACTAAATTCCTACATCTGGGCAAAGTGTTGAGGTGGTGACGGCTGTAGAGGTTTCCTGGAACCTGGGGTGATTGTTGAGCAAGATTACCCCAAACCTATAAGTCAGGAGATAATTCCTGGGTCACCCTGAGGACATGTTTTTCTGGTTCATTTTGTCACATATCGGTGGTGAAGCAGTTAGACTCTGACGTCAACAACCCTGTGGAGGTGGAAGTTTTGTCTGAGAGAAGTCCACGTTCAGTTGTACGATTCTACCCACCCTGCCCCATCCTCCTTTTTAAACTGGCACCGCAATTCACGACGGTCGAGTTTTGCTTCTCTTTCCTTGTCCTTTCGTAGTGTCTGCATTCTTAGCCCTGGGCTTCTCTTCTTGACGAGGGATTCACAATCTGACCAGCTCAGGGTCTCTGGATGCAGAATTGGGTAAAGCACAAGCAGCGTCTACTCTTCCACCCGCTGTGACTTTGTCTACTTTCGGTTGCTGCAACCGAGTGCCAGAGACTGGGCACCTGATAATCTAGAAATGAGTGGGGGGGGGGCTGGTCTTCACCTTTATCACCTTTATCTGTGGCAACTAAGCAGATTTTCAGGAAAGCTGCATTAATCTCTTGAACCACTGTGTAAAGATGATGGCTTCCTGCTACTGTAGACCCCGGTATAGTCTTTGGTTATTTTTCATAGTGATTTCAGTGCTGAGATTTCATTCTCTTCCACAAAATTAAATACTTCTGCATTCTTCCTGTGTTTTGAGTCTACAGGGACCAACCCTCTGCTGTTAACTACTCAGAAGGGCACTGTTCCCCAGAGAACCTTACAGGGAGAGATGAGCTGGTTGGCATTTTTGTTGTTTGGCTTGTAATGGTCCTGTCCGTGTTTGGGATTCACTCACCTCCTTCCCTCCTTCTCTCCTTCCCTCCCTCCCTCCTTCCCTCCCTCCCTCCTTCCCTCCCTCCCTCCCTCTCCCCTTCTCTCCCTTCTTTCCCTTTCTCTCTTTCCCTCCCTCCCTCCCTCCCTCCCTCCCTCCCTCCCTCCCTCCCTCCCTCTTTCTCTTCTTTCCTCCCTCCCTCCCTCCCTCCCTATATTTCTTTCTTTCCTTCCTTCTTTCTTTCTTTCTCACACCCACTTGTGATGGTGGCAAATGCTCCCTCCATGTGACCCTAGCTGTGAGCTCTGAGCCAGTATGAGTCACTGACTGGGTGTACCTGCTTGACCTTGTAGGCTTCCAGACTTGTGAGCTAAGCAAACTTTGTTTCTTTACGGCTAATCCCCTTTTCTGGTATTTTGTTCTAACAACACAACATGGACTGAGAGGTGCAGCAACCCCTGGTAAGAGCAGCAACAGAACTGGTCTATTTGGAAACGTTTGGCAAGGGTGTTCCCTTGGTTTATCTTCATATCAACCTCTGAGGTCTGCCGAGAAAACTTACGGTCTCTATAATGTGGAGGGGACACCATTAGTGTCAAGGTGGTGACAACATTATTCTGACATCATGTCTGGTCAGTGGCACAGTTTGGATAAAATCAAGAGTGTCTAACACCCTCTTTAGACTTCTGACTCTGGGGTGGATTCCTGGCATAGAGATCTGTAGAACATTTAAAGATGACAGGACACACCATGGACAGATCCACCTGCTGGTTCTGAAGGGCTGGCCAGTCCACCTGAATTCCTACGCCATATTCCTCTTTCTCAGTGACCCTATTCACTACACATTATAAGGCCCAACGGTGTACTGGGTGTGAGTGTTTATCGTTATCGTCAACCTGACTGGCCTTGGCACCCCTTCACTCTCCCTCCACACGTAGGAGAGGTTATAAGGCCTCTGCCAAGATGTCAACAAAAGGTTATCCTGGCCCCGTGAACTAGGGTAAAGCTTTCCCTTTCATCCTTGTTTTGTGTGAATAAACGCTTTCAGTGGTCATGCATGTACTCTGCCAAGTTTCCACTCTGCTCTCTCAACAATGATCCACCTGCCTCAGGTGAGGGACACAAGGTGACTGCCGAAACTACGGAGCAAACCGGCAAAGACTGGTCTGGCCCAGACAGATCCCGGAAGCAGGGGCTGAAGAGTGTAAACAGACTCAAAGACTGCTGAACGCAGGTTTAGAGGGAGACAGTAGATGTCTGTATTTACTGTGGAGGCAGTCTCTAAGGGGAAGGCGCATCTCTGCATTTCCCTTTCCCGGAGTTCAAATCAGTAACTGAGTTGGTATAAACACAGCATTGCTCGTGGGGAAAGCGGCAGCAAAGAGTTGCGGCTGCGGCCTCCGGGGCTTGGGGCTGCGGGGGGAGCAGGGACCTGGAGATGACTAAAGCAGGAATCTCCAAATGGGGTTCTTTTAAGATTCTAAGTGACGGATTTGAGAGCCTTAACTTTTATGTTTTCTTCTTGAAGGTGAAGCTAATCAGGTAGAGCGCCTGGAGAGGGAACAGCAGTGAGTCACTGTGAAATGCAGGCAGTTTCAGGGACAATTAGACCTTTCAAGGGAAGGAATGAGACACTTCATGCCAAACGGTGGAGTCATTTTCAATGGGTGTGTAAGTTCTGAACTAGTTTTGGTATTCAAGTTTGGTTATTTGTACAAAGGATGGATTTACCTTTCAATGGGCTGTTGTCTTCCTTTGGTCTCCACTCGCCAACTGGGAATTCATTTATTTCTAAAGCAGTACAGGCTTTTTGGTTTCAACTACAAAATGTGAATGGGCCTCTGTCTTTCAAGGTTGCACATTTTTCTGTGTCGTTTAGGAGAGATAAGGACTCCAGTGCTGCCGAACACAATAGGCTATTCTGGTCCCTTAGAGGTGGCTGAGCGCGGTGAGGACTGGTCTTGACTCTACACCCACCTTGAAGCAGAAACTTTGTTGTCACAGCCCCCAAACAAATCCACTGCACAAAGGATTAATGAATAATGATAATGTTACTGGCCGTTTCTTGGGGAGACAGAAAAGATCTATGTATCCTCTAGAGATAGTTTTGATTTGTAGAAAAGTCTAACAAAAAATTTCACGAGACACACGCTTCCCCCACCCAAAGGGGAAAGGGTCACACTCTTTTTGTCTCTCTTTTTCTTTCGGCATTCTTTTTTTTTATTATTGAGAAAAGGAAAAAAAGTATCCACTTCCTCCCAGCCTCCCCTTTCCCTCCCCCTCCTCCCACCCCTCTTCCCCTCCCCCAAACTCCTCTCCCCCTCCCTCTCCAGTCCATAGAGCAGTCAGGTTTCCCTGCCCTGTGGAAAGTCCAAGGTCCGCCCCCCTCCGTCCATATCTAGGAAGGTGAACAACCAGACTGGCTAGGCTCCCACAAAGCCAGAACATGAAGTAGGGTCAAAACCCCGTGCCAATGTCCTTGGCTTCTCATCAGACCTCATTGTTCGCCATGTTCAGAGAGTCCGGTTTTATCCCATGCTTTTTCAGTCACAGTCCAGCTGGCCTTGGTGAGCTCCCACTAGATCAGCCCTCTTGTCTCAGTGGGTGGGTGCGCCCCTCGTGGTCCTGACTTCCTTGCTCATCTTCTCCCTCCTTCCGCTCCTCATTGGGACCTTGGGAGCTCAGACCAGTGCTCCAGTGTGGGTCCCTGTCCCCATCTCCATCCATCACCAGATGAAGGTTCTATGGTGGTATGCAAGATATTCGTCAGTATTGCTATAGGATAGGGTCATTTCAGGTTGCCTATCCTCAGCTGCCCAAGGGACTAACAGAGGACATCACCATGGGTTCCTGGGAGCCCCTCTAGGGTCAAGACTCTTGCCAACCCTAAAGTGGCTCCCTCTTTTGGCATTCTTAAACAAAAATGATCTAATCCTCCCAGCTATCCCTCCGCCTGATCAGTAAAGAAGGACCTTGCTTTAGGAGGACAAGAGGGTCTAGGATTTGGGGGAAGGATCAAGAAATTGCTAATTAACCTGAAATATGCCAATAATTGATCATAAGTGGAGATGAGGAATGACCCCCACCTTGTGGCAACTTCTGATCTTGCCAATATTGGGTTTCCTTTGGGCATGGGAGCCTCTTCTTATACAATATTTTAAATTTATTCTTTGGCAATTTCATAAGGGTATACAATATATTTTTATCATATTAATCCTCCACTTTCCCCTCCATCTATGGATCTACCCACCCATTCATCCCTCCCTCCCTCCTTCCCTCCATTCATCCCTCCATCCAATGTTATAGATCATCCACTATAATCAAGGGGAATGTTAAGAACAGACAAACTGACAAGATTTGCTGTGCTCTTGTGAGAAGAGAACTGAGTGGCTATCACTGACTACATAAGAGTATCTGTGGGTGATAAATTCTTTGAAAGCAATTCTGATATCAGGTGAATAACAAAGGCCTTATTAATGGCTTGGCATTTGCTGACCTAAACTTTCAGGACTCACAAAGCAAAACTACAATTGACATTTCCCACACCTTTCAAACTTGAACTTTTGGGGTCAGTGTACTGAAGTATGTTGTTCAACTCCTACAGGATAAACAGGAATCTAAAGCAAAATAGCAAAATTTCTTCTATACAGGGACAGACAGTACTGATTGTTGGTTTTGTAGGTTATATGGGCTCTGCCATACTACAGAGCTCTGCTGTTTCCCACACAGAGGAAATCACTGTGTTCATATATGTTTTTACAGAATGAGGGTAGCAAGCCGGGCGGTGGTGGCGCATGCCTTTAATTCCAGCACTCGGGAGGCAGAGACAGGCAGATATCTGTGAGTTCGAGGCCAGCCTGGTCTACAAGAGCTAGTTCCAGGACAGGAACCAAAAGTTACGGAGAAACCCTGTCTAGAAAAAACAAAACAAAAAAAAAAACAAACCAGAATGAGGGTAGCTTGTGTTGGACCTGTTAGCTGCAGTTTGCTACCTCTGAACTAGGTTGCACTTTTTCAAAATTTCTTCCAAGTGATACCGGCAGTCATTTTCCTCAATGGGCAAAGGCTCTTTCTGCATATAATACTTTGTTTTATTCTCTTTTTTCTTAAGACAATTCAAATTACAGTCACCTAATCTGGAAAGTTTTATATAGGCTATATGCTGGGTAGTTTTGATTGTCAGATTGACCCCACATGGAATAACCTGGGAAGAAAGCGTCAATGAGGGACTGTTTAGATTGACTTGCCTTTGAGGGCAAGTCTGTGGAGGGTTGTCTTGATTGCATTGATTGAGGTGGGAGGCTCTGCCCACTGGGGATGGTGTCATTCCTTGGGCAAGGGATCCTGGGCTTTATGGGAGTGGAGGGGGTGAGCTGAGTATACGCATACAAGTCTTATTTTCTCTTGTCCTGACGAAGAAGGTGATGCAGCTGGCTGTCTCAATCTCCTGCCTACCACTCTGACTTTCCCTATGGATTGTAACTTAGAATCCTGAAGTAGGACAAACTTTTCCCTCCCTAAATTGCCTTTGGTAAGATGTTTCATCGTGGCAACGGGAAGTGAGACTGTGGTGATTTGAATTAGAATAGTTCCCAGAGGCTCATGTGTTTTAACACTTGGTCCTCAGTGGTGGAACTGTTTGGGAAGGATTAAGAGAGAAGGCCTTCTTAGAGAAGGTGTGTCACGGAGAGTGGGCTTTGACGGTTCAGAAGCCTGTGCTTTCCCAGGAAGCTCTCTCTCTCTCTCTCTCTCTCTCTCTCTCTGTCTCTGTCTCTGTCTCTCTCTCTGTCTCTCTCTCTGTCTCTCTCTCCTTAGAGATAAGGATGTAAGCTCTCAGCTGCTTCTCCAGTGCCATGCCTGTCTGCTGCCATGCTTCCTACCATGCTGGTCTTGGACGCACCCTCTGAGTCCAGGTAAGTCCATTGTAAGCCCCAATGAACTCTTTCTTCTGTGAGTTAGTTGCCTTGGTTGTGGTGTTCTGTAGGGCAATAGAAAAGCAGCTAAGACAGAAATCAAGACAGGAATTGGTACTAAATTCCTTTGCTGTGACAAACTTGTGGCTTTAAACCTCATGGCTTTTTAAAGCATTGGGGCTTTGTGACTGGAAAGCAGAAGGGTTGGGAACTCTGAGTTAGGGACCCTTGGATTTTGGAAGCCAAGCTTAATGGGTTATGCCGGTGTGAAGATGGAAAACTGCACAGAGAAATGCAGGTGGTAGGGGGTGGAGGCAGCTTATGCGATTTCGGAGGGAAACATGGCGCTGCATGACTCTACCAGGGTCTGAACTATTTCTGTAATGCTTTGGTAAAGTGTCTGGATTCATTCTGGGCATGTCCTGAGATCCTTAGTGAACTTGAATTGGAGGATAATGGACTGATTCATTTGACCTAGGACATTTTGGGAGGAGAGGGCATTCAGGCTGGTGCTGAAGCAGCAGCTGGAATGGGAAGAGAGCATCATGGTAGAGAAGCTTCCTGTAGTGCATGGAGACAAGAGGAGAGTGTTTCCTCAGGGTCAACACACAGCTGGATAGCTGCTGTCCAGTAGGGTTCGACTACACTTGCAGCCGGAAGCAGGGATGAGTGTTGTAAGCACTGTTCATGTGGTACTGACTAAGTGGGTCATGGAGATCAGCTGAGACTAGGTATTGTGTGTCAAGCTCCTGAGAGGATCGCTTGTGAACCGTGAAGTCGCAGTGCGGATGCCAGGACATTGGAGCCTGCCCCAAGGAGAGCTTCAGGTATGAAATGGAGCAAGTCTAACCCACAGAGAGAAGTTGCCTAGGCCACAGATGGTAAAGCTGGAGGCAGGCTACCAAAGCCCTCTGGAGAGTGGTTGATTACTTTATAAACCCCAATGCTGGACACAGAATTGCTGGAGTTTGGTTTTCTTTGGTGTGGTTGTTTTGTTCCTTGTTTTTCCTATTTTAGGGTAAGAATGCTTACTCTGTGTCATTATTTGTTGGAATTATATAACCTTTTTAAAATTTTTGTACCAGCCAGGCAGTGGTGGCACACACCTTTGATCCCAGCACATGGGAGACAAAGGCAGGAGGATCCCTGTGAGTTTGAGACCAGCCTGGTCTATAGAGTGAGTTCCTGGACTGAATGAGAAGGCTATACATAGAAACCCTGTCTCAAAAAACCAAATAAATTAATAAATAAATAAGCAAACAAATAAATAAATAAGAGACTTTGTACCTTTTTAAGGTTTGTTTGTATTTTGTTCTTATTTTGTGTGTGTGTGGTGTGTGCTCTGGAGAGAAGTGTTCATTTCCTTTCCTAACTTTCTTTTCTTTTCTTCCCCATCTTCTCTCCTGCTTCTGTCTCTCCCTTTATCCCTCCCTCCCTCCCTCCCTTCTCTCTCTCTCTCTCTCTCTCTCTCTCTCTCTCTCTCTCTCTCTCTCTCTCTCTCTCTGTGTTCTGGAGAGAAGTGTTCATTTCCTTTCCTAACTTTTCTCTTCCCCCATCTTCTCTCCTGCTTCTGTCTCTCCCTTAATCCCTCCCTCCCTTCCTCCTCCCCCCTCTCTCCCCCGCCCCCTTCTCTCCCCCCCCTCTCTGCTAGAAAGACTATTTTACAATGTTCTCTTCCACCTTCAGTTACGTCATTGTACCCTCTTTGATCTGAGAGGCCCGCCTTCCACAGCTGGTGTACTGTTGCTGCCAACTGATGTGACGTCAATTGGTTTGATCACATCCACCCACTACTTCCCCCCTCCAACTTTCCCCAAACCACCCCCACATGTCTTCCTCCTTATGTCATAGCTCATTCTTTTCCTTTTTAGTTCACCCACTGAGTCTGATTAGCGCACCTCTATGCCCACGCACTGGGAACCTACCAGAGGCCACACTCCAAAGAATGACTCACCCTCCTTTGGCACCACCAACTACTGATGGTCCTTAGCGAGGGGTAGGGCCTCCTGAGGTGCTCGCCTGTTCCTGCGGGAGTTTTCAGTGGCTTGATCTTATGCAGGTAACCACAGCTGGTGTGTTAATGAGTGTAACGACCGTGCCATGTGTGTAAGATGTTATCTCACGGCATTCTACCCATCCTCCGGCTCTTACATTCTTTCTTTTGTTCTTCCATGACCCCTGAGCCTTGGGGGATGGAGGTGGGGATTTGATATACATGCTTAATTTATGAGAGAGAATTATAGTCAGTCACGCATTCTCAGCATTTAGAACCGTTGTGACCCTGTGCTAACTGCTATCTACTGCAAAAGGAAGATCCTGGGACGAAGGTTGAGAGTAATACCAAGTTATGTATATAAATACAATTTTAAAAAAGGCAGTTTGACAACATGACCACTTAACAAAACAATAGTAATAAGTCCCCCTAGGGCTCTGATCGCCTCAGGCATAGACTAGGCAAGAACTCTCTACTGTGGAACAGGTCTCACTTCAAACCCATTTGTAAAGTGGTTGATTATCTCATAATAATCATGTCATTGTTGTACCAGTGAACGCATTTTGTCTGGAAAGTTGATATAACAAATTTTGAAATCTACTTATCTGTAGATACATGGGAATCTTTGTATTTATATTTCGTTCCAAAGTAAGCTAAAGCGTTAGGGTGCCTTACTGTTAGAATACTGAGAAATAAGGCATTCTTTTATTGCTATAACTATATAATCAGTCCCAAGAAATTTAACTTTGAAATATTGTCATTAATATATTGTCTATAGTAACATAAAATTCACCCAATAATGCCCTTTAGATCCATTTAACATCTATGACCCCCCCCATTCCGCTCCTCTTCTTTCTCCACATTTCTGTGCTGGGGATCAGATTTGAGGGTCCCACAAATAGGGAGTTAAACCTCTAATCATGCAGCTCTATTGCAGCCTTATACAATATAGTATATATTTGCTCTACTTTAATTAAACTTTTTTAATGATTTGTTTTTATTTTATGTGCATTGGTGTCTTATCTGGATTTATGTCTGTGTGAGGGCGCCTAATTCCTTAGTAGATACAAACAGTTGTGAGCGACCATGTGGATGCTGGGAATTGAACCCAGGTCAGTGTGGCGCCATCTCTCCAGCCCCATGCTCTACTTTAATTTTCCAAAAAAATGTTTCTTTTTTTCTTTTAGACAAAGAAAGTTTTAAATAATACAGATCAATGGTTTTACATAATGCATGATTTATGCTTTTCTAGTTATGCATATCTATATTTATCTAATTATGATTAGATCCAGGAAAAACATTTTTTTGGCAAAAATTCTAAATAATTATCTTTCTCACCCATGAGAGCCAAAATATCTATCCCATTCCTGGTTCTATTTGTTTCTTAGGTTGGTGTCTGTCAGTTTCATCATTATTAGCTATTTATTTCTCTTTGCAATTACGTAAGCAATCATGGGTGATATGCTGAGACTGGATCCCCATTACCTACACCTTTCACTCAGGCTCATGGGTTATCCTAGCCTGGATCAGTCACTATCACGATGGCTCTCATAAATCACATCTCTTAAACACTAACATCTCCAAATAGAGCTGTTTCTATTTTTTCTTATGTAATTACAGTCTTAAGGGAATAAAAAAAAAGTAGGTTTATTCACACACACTACACTGCTTATCCCAATGGAGGTCTTGGTCAATCCATGGGAATAAAATTCAGAATCTATTTGACCTATTTACTGGGTGATCGGAAAGCCACCTGGTTTGATTAGTGCTGGGCTGGAAGGAAGGCTCCCCCATGGGCAAAGGCTCCACAGCCTGCTCTTCTAGGATCTTTAGAACTCAGTAGGTGACCTATAAGACCTGAGGCAGTTTGGTTTGCTATGATTTTGGGAGAAAATCTTGTCTCTTTCAACAAAAACTTTTATAATGTTTAAAGGAAGTACCCTGCCTTGCATTTGGGCTGTTACAGTCTGAAAGTCTGTGCCTCTATTTCCCCCTGTTTATATGATGAAGTCTTAAACCCCAAGGTCAAGGTGGTGCCTTTCAGAGCTGGATAAGTAATAAGGACTGATTCTTCATAAATTGGGTTATTGCCCTTATAAAAGAGACCCCAGAGAGCTGCCTTGTCCCTTCTACCATGAAGGACCCAATGACAAATGAATATTCTGTGACCCAAAGGGGGACCTGGCAGGCTTGCATGTGATCTTTAATCTTCTAGCTTAAGTGCGTTCTATTGTAATAGTCCAAATGGACTAACACAGGCTCTGATAGCCATGGAAGATGGAAGAGTAAATTGGAGAGGAGACTTGGAATAATAACACTCACTTTTACTTAGCAACTAAGGCGGACTTGCTGAGAGGGTTGTGACCAGTGGTGACCAGGTAGTCATGAGTTACCCAGAGGCAAGTTATTTGTACTAGATTCTTTCATAATGGAGGAGGTAATTAATTTTTTTCCCCCAAAATAATTGCTCCGGATTTGAGTTGGTTTTCATTTCATAGCATATATCTCAACCATAGAATTTCTCAGACAAGGGTAATAAGTATATCTTAGGTTGTTGTCTTAGTTAGGTTTTCTTTTTTTTTTCTTTAAATATTTATTTAATATGTGTACAATATTCTGTCTGTGTGTATGCCTGCAGGCCAGAAGAGGGCAGCAGACCTCATTACAGATGGTTGTGAGCCACCATGGGGTTGCTGGGAATTGAACTCAGGACCTTTGGAAGAGTAGGCAATGCTCTTAACCACTGAGCCATCTCTCCAGCCCTTAGTTAGGTTTTCTATTGCTGTGAAGAGACAGCATGACAACAACTCTTAAAAGGAAAAATCATTTAGTTGGGGAGGCTCACAGCTCAGAGGTTTAGTCCATCAGCCTTTTGGAGGTTTCCTGTTTGTGATTTTGGGCTTGAGTCTGAAGCAGGTAATTAGGAATTAAGCTTGTGTAGCCCAGTTGTATTAGATTATGTTATACTATATGTAATAGATTATGGTCCTATAACATCTCTGAGATCTGCTGCATAAGAGATTTAATTTTTTTTCTGTAGTGAACCATGGCCATTCCTAACAATGACCTGTGAAGTCTCCAAAAGGATGATGAAGCCCCACAGCAATAAATTCACCTGGATTGTGGTAACACCACTAAACTAACAAACACCATCCAAAGATCAGCTTTGGACTATAAACTACTCAGGAAAACTTCGGAACATTTAGCCAAGAGTATCCTACTGTGGAATATTAGTTGACAATGTCCTACATTTATTTAAGCTGTGGAACATTTGTTTAATGATGCAAAAATGTGTTGCCTTCTTTTATGTTGCATTTGTTTAACTCTGTGAAGCTGTGTTACCTTGCCTGCCTAAAACACCTGATTGGTCTAATGAAGAGCTGAATGGCCAATAGCTAGGCAAGAGAAGGATAGTTGGGGCTGGCAGGCAGAGATAATAAATAGAAGGAGAAATCTGGGAAGAAAAGATTGAGGAACGAGAAAAGGAGAAGAAGAGGAGGACATCAGGGGCCAGGCACCCAACTACACAGACAGCCGTGAAGTAAGAAGTAAAGAAAGGGATATAGAAAAAGATAGAGTTCCAGAGACAAGAAGTAGATGGGGAAAAAAAAAACTGGCTAAAAAGTAAGCCAAACTAAGACCAGACATTTGTAAGAGTAAGAGTCTGTGTGACTCTGGGTAGCAGGCCTCCTAAAGAGTAAAAAACCAAAAACAATCCCCCCAAAACATGGTCTAGTTTCAGAGACTGCTTAAGTTAGGACATCAGATAAGTACTGCACTTTGGCCAACAGATAGCTCTCCTAGGACTTGATCTTTATCTCAATTTTTTTTTCAGGATCCCCTAAAGATGCTGTCATCCCCAGACAACAGGAAATAATTTTAAGAACATGATGCCCACATTCTCAAGAGGTGGGGTGGTGGTTTTTTTGATCATTTAGTAGATGTTTGTCATTATTTAGTGTGGGCAGTAACAAGTTGATATTGGTCATGAGCAGAGAGGAAACTAAGCAAAGGAAGTTAGATTCAGGGACCTTGTTATAAAAAGAAAAGGGAAGAAATATAGAAATGATAGGATAAATTGGGTGGTAGTGGCACATGTCTTTAATCCTAGCACTCAGCAGGCAGAGGCAGGTGGATCCCAGTGAGTTAGAGGCCAGCCTGGTCTACAGAGTGAGTTCCAGGACATCCAAGGTTACACTGAGAAGACAAAAACAAAAACAAAGAAACAAACAAAAAGGATAAAAAGGTAGCTTATTGAATTTACTCTCAAACTAAAAAAGCAACTACTAGTCTCAAATATTTTATGTTGGTATAGATTTTCTTATAATTGATATAAATTTAAGACTATGTTTGTTATACTGTATTATATTTCTGTTTCTTGTTTAAGGTATTATACCTATGCAGCTAATTTAAAAATGTAATATAAAATTTTTATCCTTGCCGGGCGGTGGTGGCACACGCCTTTAATCCCAGCACTTGGGAGGCAGAGGCAGGCGGATCTCTGTGAGTTCGAGACCAGCCTGGTCTACAAGAGCTAGTTCCAGGACAGGCTCCAAAGCCACAGAGAAACCCTGTCTCGAAAAACCAAAAAAAAAAAATTTTGTCCTTGTAAGCTATTTAGGGATAATAAAGAAAGACATGTTATTAGTTAGTCATATATAGCAATCAAATTTAGAGTCATGCTAGGTATGTTTTCAAGGTCAAACAGGGGCCTACAGAATACATGTAAAATGTTTTACTAGCCGGGCGGTGGTGGCGCACACCTTTAATCCCAGCACTCGGGAAGCAGAGGCAGGCGGATCTCTGTGAGTTCGAGGCCAGCCTGGTCTACAACAGCTAGTTCCAGGACAGGCTCCAAACCCACAGAGAAACCCTGTCTCAAAAAAAAAAAACCAAAAAATAAAATAAAATAAAATAGATAAATAAATAAAGAAAATGTTTTACTAATGTAAGGCTTTTCATAACGATGGGACACATCTGCTCCTGGAAGTATCAAGTTACTTTAAAAAGGTATGATGGGCATTGAAGAACCTCAATATGGAGTTTGCTTTCAATGTGGCGAAGTCAGCCACTGGACAAGAAATTGCCCTTGCCTTGAGTGCTGACAGTATGCTCTCCAAACTGGGCAAACAGACACAAAAGAAGGTTACTGACAAACTTGGCAAAGACATGGTAGAATAGTCCTTCACAATTTCCTGTTGCACAAAATCTTCTGTCAGATACTCGAGACCTGTAAGCCAAAGATGGATGCCTCAACATTGCAGAAGAATCTTGGGTGACTGTCCAGGCAGCCAACTGTTTCTGTGGATTCATAGTTTTAGAAGTTGCTTGCTTGGCACTTCCTGTTTAGTTCTATCTCTCTCAGGTCTCTGATGGGGTTGAGGACTAGATAGTTATAGATACAGTTTTCCTTAGTTATAATAGAAAGTAAATTAGGTACAAAACTTTGGACTTATCAAGAGAGAATAGATAATGGAGTATTTTCTCTGAATTTGCCAAATACAAATGAACTTGTCATTGTGAATGTAATTCTTACCTGATAATTGTTCTTATTGTATATAGTTTTGCTATGTTAGAGTTAAAAACTTTTCCTTTTTATTTGAACAAAAAGAGGGAAATGTTGCAAGAGATTTGTTTATGTTGCTGCTCTGAGACTGCCAATAAAGTTGGATCTGAGTTTGAAGGGTGCAGTCTACACTAAACTGTCCAGAACTCAGAGGAAGCTAGAGGGATATAGAGGGGGATTAAGGAAAGGCCTAAGGGGATGGGCAGCAGTTTAGACTGGGGAAGGTGGAGAACAGAGCAGGTGAACATTTCTCCATTGCTTTGTGGAAATCTTAGTCTTTTCCCTAACAGTTAACTCCTGAGTTTTATGTTTTAATAAGACAATAGAAGAAGTTGCAATAATTTACATAATCTTTTCAGGCATGAGCAGAGGCTAAAGAATTTCTTCGAGATCTTGTCAAGATGACAATTAAAAGCAAGCATGACAATTCAGAATGTTTGGAAACAAACTTTTTTATTTTGTGGCATAGATAGTGCTCTAGAATCTTTCTTGATCTCTGAGATTATAAAATGGAAATAATAATACCAGTTTGCTGGCCAGGTAGTCTAGCTGAATCAGAGAGGGGAGTGGCATGTTCAGTGAGAATCCTGGTCTCAAGAAAAACGATGAACTAAGACACATGACATTGATCACTAGCCTCTGTCTGCGTGCGTGCACATGTGTGCATGAACATCAGCATGTACCCATATACATATGTACAACACACACACACACACACACACACACACACACACACGAGAAAGAGAGAGAGAGAGAGAAAGAGAGAGAGAGAGAGAGAGAGAGAGAGAGAGAGAGAGAGAGAGAGCTCCCTGCCGGCTTGACTTTATAGGGAGGGTTTGGAGCATGCTCAGAGTAGTGACAGTGGAAACTGGTCTACACTGGCCTATAGAGGACTTGAAGGTGGGCTGGGGGGATGGGGAGCACCTAGTTCTGGGATGTGGGCTGTCCTAACACACTGACTGGAGACACAAGTGACCACAGAATCATCACAAGGCACTTGGTGGTAATGTTTCAGATGACAAGGGATAATAACCGGTAGAACAGCCTTAGGGGAGATGACTGTGAATGACCTTGTACTTCTCACTGTTAGCACTGGCAGTGAGCATGCAATAGAGCGTGCTCTCTATGCGCAGCAGAACTATGAAGCTCATGTGGCTTAAATATAATGGTTGAGAGGAATGATGCCACCTGACCGGACAGGGTCACTGCACCCATGAACCTACACCGGATTAAGTCAGTCAAAATTCCAGCATTCAACATGGAGAGGTGTGTGAGCCCCACCCTTAGCTGAGGTGCTAGCAGCAATCGATGGTTTCTGGGGAAGCAGAGTCAGATTTCTTTAAGGGTGTGGCCCCTCGTAGGTCTTCCATGCTCGGGTGGATGGCCCCATGGATGGTCTATAGTAAACACAAATTAGACCCTGTAGGTCTCTCTCTCTTTCTCTGGATATTAAGTTGGTATGTGAGTAGGGGTAGATCTGAGAGGAATTAGGAGTTGGGGACTGAATATAAGTAAAATATACTGCATGCATGCATGAACTCAAAAATTAATAAAAATATGACATTAAAGGAGAATGTTTTGAAAGGACTTGGTCCCTTTTGAACATCCTGTCTCAGAACACTGCAGAGAAAGTGGAAAAAGTCAAGAAGTAAAGTATGAAAGAGAAAGATCATAGCTATAACAACAAGGATTCAAAGTGGAGGAAGGAGAAGGAATTCTGCTGAGAGCCAGGGAGAGCCCAGTCCTGAGGGAGAAGAGTGGCGGGCCCAGTGGGTGTGCAGCTGACAGGTAACGCTGAGTGAGGGGATGACTTGTGTGAAGGTTGTTGTTGTTCCTGTTTTGTTTGTTTGTTTGAGACAGGGTTTCTCTGTGTAACAGCTCTGACTGTCCTGGAACTCGCTTTGTAGACCAGGCTGTTCTCAAACTCACAGAGATCCGCCTGCCTCTGCCTCCAGAGTGCTGCTGGGCTTAAAGGTGTGCACCACCACCACTGGGCAAAGAGGGAATTTTTAATTCTGTTTGGAGATAGTTTATGTACTAACTGCAGGTATGTACAGAGCTAAGCAAATGTGAACCAAGGCAATTGAAAAAAAAATTCAAAATAGATATATGATTATAATGTACTGTGCTGTAAATCACATTTTTATAGCTAGCAATACAAATTAAATATTAACCAATATTTTGGCTATGACTTTGTTAAGAGACTAGAGAGGGATCCATTGATAAGGGTCTGGTTTGTGAATTAATACAGATTAATACAGCCGAATCTTTGTTCTTCTGAAGTCAAGAGTTAAAATCCTGAGAAACTGCTTAGAAAACCCATGAGCATATGACCTAGAAATATGACAAGCAAGAGGAGAAACCAATGGCAGATCTGAAAGTGACGGGGGAAACGGCGTCTGAGGGAGGGCTGATCTGGAGAGGCTTCTTGTTTTAAGCCTCATGGCGCTGCTCAGCTCTTCAAACTGCATAATGAAGTCTTTGACAATAAAAATGAACTAAATATAAACCAGTATGGTAATGAGGTGGTGATCAGTGGGTCTCATGGTACGGTGTTCACAGGGAATGGCTCAGAGGCTGCAGGCGTCCTTTGCGGTTTGGTCTTTGAAGTAGTCACAAGCTTATCATGTTCTTTCTGAAGGAACAGAAGGTCTGGGAACCAAGAGTCTCTCCCTGCTCATTTGGGTGTAAACAAATATGCAGATACTGCAAACATATTGGGCTATTTCTCTCACTGGAAACACACACACACACACACACACACACACACACACGAGCCCACACAGGCATGCTCGTGCACACACACATACAGACAGTGGCTGAAATGAAAAAAAAAAAGATAAAAAAACCATTGTGTGTGCACAAGGAGATCAGAGGACACACTTAGTATCGTTATTCAGGTGCTGTACACCTTTTTATATTCTATTTATGCCGTGTGTGTGTATGTGTGTGTGTGTGTGTGTAGAATCACATACACACACATACACAAGCCCCTTGGTATGCAACTGTTCTTCCACTATGTGGGTCCTAGCTATTGGACTTAGGTTGTCTTAGCAGCAAGCCTCTTCACCCAATGGACCATCTTTCTGGCTCCATTCACTTTGTTCTTTGAGGCAGCATCTCTCTCTAGCCTGGAGCTGCTGGCCAGGGAACTCTGGGGATGCACTTGACTCTGTCTATCTCCTTGCTTATCCTTTACTGTTGTTATTTTCATATAATATTTTAAGGAATTGTTGGATGATTTCATGTGTGTTTTGATCTTATTCCCCGCTAATTCCTCTCCTACCAGATCCACCTCTACAAACCCAGCCTACCAACTTTATGTTCTTTCTCTTTCTAAACAATCCCGAGTACAGTTTATGGTGCCCATGTGTTCCTGGGTGTGGGGCCATCTGTGGCTCCAGGGGCCACACCACTGAAGAAAACCTTATCCCAGAAGCCCTCAGCTATTTCATTACCCTTTTAATGCGGGTTCTGAGGATCGAACTCAAATCCTGGCACTTGCGACAGAGCCATTCACATTAACTTGTAGTCACAACTCTCTGGGGTTGTGCGCGCTCTCTGTCCCTGGTTTTTTCCCTTCCAGTCTCTCTGAACCTACTCCAATAAGCTTCCAGTCCTACCACCCTACAAAACCCACATCTTTCTAAAGTCTTTCCCAGTCATAATTTAGTTTTCTTAGGTTATTATTATTATCTTATAATCTTACTCAATGCACTGGCAGCATTTGGCCCAGCTGAACTGGATTTTCTAAGTCAGGTTTTCCACTGGGCACCCAAAGAGCACATTTTCCTACTGTTCCCCTTAAATTCACTGCCCCTTTCGTCTCCCTTGTGAACTTCTGATCTCTCATCTCAAGGCAGAAGCATTCAGAGGGCAGTTGCTGGCCGGGATTGCTTTTCTGTCTGATTTCTCATCCCAGACACCCATAGATCATCTTACAGCCTTAAATATAATCAATAAACTGATGAAATCCAAACTTCTCTCTTCATTTTAGAATTTTCTGAGAACTTCACATCCATGGATCTTGATCTACTTAGATGTGTCCCAAAGGAAATTTTAGACCTATAATTAAACTATTGCTTTGCCTGACAAAACAGCTCTTCTGGAGACTTTTCTCATATGAGTGTCTGGCTATTCCATCCTTTTTTTTTTAATTTATTCATTATGTATACAATATTCTGTCTGTGTGTATGCCTGCAGGCCAGAAGAGGGCACCAGACCCCATTACAAATGGTTGTGAGCCACCATGTGGTTGCTGGGAATTGAACTCAGGACCTTTGGAAGAGCAGGCAATGCTCTTATCCACTGAGCCATCTCTCCAGCCCCCTATTCCATTCTCTTAATGGTTCAGGTCAAATTTAGATATTTTTCTCATCTCTCTTCTTTCTGGACCCTCACATTCCGTAGTCAGTTAAGAAGCTCTGTCGTCTGTACTCTGGGATGGTAGGACCCTGTCGCAAAGACGTCAATCGCACACTGTGCACATAGCACAGAAAAACCAAGCTATAACTGACTGGAGAGCTTTCCTAGAGCCGCGAACGGCTATGCTGGTTATAAGGGTAACTAACGGCTCTCTGATCCAATCTGAGGCCTGCTCTGTCAGAGGGAATCTACGCTTGCTACTGCCAACCTGGTTAACAGCCTGGTGCTGTCAGCCTGGTTAAGGCTGGGGAGGTCATGTGCCCTAGACGGGATCTTATTACTACTCTTTGTTACATGAACATGGTAGACAGCCCTTCTAATATTCGTGTTCGCAACAATAGATTAGTGTTTCTCCTAACCATCATCAGAGGAGATTCTTAGAGCTACAGGTGGAGGCCGGTGCAGAGGCTCATAACCTATCAAAGTGTCAAGAATAAGTATGGTGCCATGATTGGCTCTGAATGGGACTTCTACATTGTCCTCATCCAGGCTCCGGGAACACGGACAAAGAGGGATGGGGACAATGCAGGAGCCAGAGGAAACACTGCTGTGTGGCAGAAGCTGTCTCCCAGGCATGGATGGCTATTGCGGTCAAGGACTCACTGCGGCTGCGCGTTGGAGTACATAGCTGGCTGGCTAGAAGCCGTAGTCTTCCATAGCCTGGCAGGGTTCTCCAAGCTTGGCAAAAACTCCCTCCCTCCCAGCCAGGCTTCCCGCTCTCTGCCTGGCCTCATCTGGAGGATGTCCCTGGGCCTGGAGGACTGATCTTATCCGAAAGCTGTCTCTAAACCAGATGCCTGACTTATCTTTAGCTTGAACCCCGACATAGATTCCTGCTAGAAGGCTCCCTTGCTGCCCACATGGTAACTGACTTGTGCTAGGAGCCTTGTGATAGGAGTGCGCCACCTAATTGAAATTAGAGTTTGTCCTCAGGCTCCCCAGTTCTATATATTCCTTATACTCTGGAATAAAATTGAGTTGGTCCACTGAAATCTGTCTCCCAGAGGGCTGTCTCTGTCTGTGCTCATGGGCTGCATACAAATCTTCCTGTTGCCCCTTCTGCCTCTTCCCCTCTCGAAATGATGGCCGTCAGAACCCTCATGGCTGTGCAACTCTGCACAAGATTTGCCTGTGGTTGGGCTTGTCAATATTTCAGCATGGTTGGGGAGGAGCGCATGAGGCCCTGTCTATTCCAGAGGAAGTTGACAGGAAGAAATGGGTGACATTTTCTTAGTGGTGTACCCACTGAAAGTAGCCCGGTTCCAGGAAATATCATCCCGCCATGCTTGTGTAGACATATATCATGAAATCTAGTGGGTCACACATACACTAAAAGACATAAAAGTTAAAGGGGGCTTCTTGTGAGGAAGGGCTCCAGCTGAAGAGGGAGGGGGTGTGAGAGAGGGTAATGGAAGTGAAAAACAAGTAAAAAAAATACTATATAGGTGAATGAAACTTTCAAAGAGTAAATAAAAATATAAAAGAAATTTATATGTTTTCATTTTTTTCCCTGCTCAAACTCTTTGACTTCCCGTGTGGTTGTAGCTTTTTCCTTATCTTTTCTTGCATGTGCATGGGCCGATGGATGGATGTACAAGCAAGCATGTGGAAGCCAAGCTCAACCTTTGGTGGTATTTGTCAGGTGTCATGGACCTTTAAAAGAATTTTTTTTTATTTTTGAGACAGGATCTCTCTCTGGTCTGGGGCTTACCAAGTACTCTGAGCTGCGAGCCCCAGGGAGCTTCCTGTCTTTGCTTCTGCAGTACTGGGATTACAAGCCGGGGCCACCATGTTTGATTTTTTTTCTTTCTTTTTTTTAACATGGTTTCCCGGCATTGAACTCAGCTCTGCATGCTGATATAGCTAGCTTTTTGCTGACTGAGTCATCTCTCTTATTTCTTTAACAGACTTTCTTTATGAAATTTTGAATTCATACGTTTAAATTTATAAGATGTCAGGATGCCTCATTTTGACCGAGTGGACCTTTAGTGAGCATAAAATGATACTGTAAAATTTAATATCCTTTTTGGGCTATAAATCCTATCACATTAGATTAGCATCATCAAACGGGCTTTCTTTCTCATTTCCTTCCTGTTGCTGTATTGAGACAGTTTCTGCTGTGCTGTAATAACACAGAGACCTTTGTTTTCTCTTCATACAGCAAAGTTCCATTTCTTCTTATTCATGCGCCCGTGGAGGGACTCGGGCTAACAAACGTTCTGATGAGGACAAGGGCGGAAGCTGAAGGATCACCTAGGCCATAGGTGGTTCTCAGCCTTCCTACTGGTCAACCCTTTAACACAGTTCCTCATGCTGTGGTGATCCCAACCAGAACATTACTTTGTTGCTACTTCATAACTGTAATTCTGCTCCTGTTAGGAATTGTAGTGTAAACACCTGACATGCAGGTGTCTGATAGATGACCCCAAGGGGAGCCTTTGGCCTAGGGATCTTTTTCAGTGCTCCAGGCTGGACGAGACCTCTGTCTCTCACACTCTTGAGAGTTCGTCCTCCCTGTACAGAAGAAGCACAAAGATGAACAGGACCTAGCAGACAAATGCCTGGGCTTGGACTCATGTTTCAGGTTGCACTGTTTGAAGTCAAAGAGAATACACCATCACAAAACCGTATCCTTATTTTGGCCCCAAGAGATGGTTTATTATTTAAACCAAGCTTATTTATGTAACTTCCCAATCATCTCTCCTGTCTTCCTGCTTCAGAGTAAGGGTTTATTTGGTTTACACTTCTGCCCTTAGGTGACCTTGCTGCAGAACTCAGCAATTCTTCTAATTGAAAAAAAATCTTTACAACAGACTTGCGAGCTAGGTTTGACCATCCTCATTCTGGAGCCTGGGGGCCACAGACTAGGTCACAAAGCAAACAGGTAGGAGGACTGGGATGGTCTCCTGGGGACACTGATCCTGACTTGGTTTTAGACGCCCCCATTCAGCTTTCTAAAGAATGAAGACTTCTTTCCCATGATCTCGAGTCCCTTTCGCCCCAAAGCTCTTTGCTGCCCTCTCTCTACTGCTTTCTGGAGTTGCGACCGTGTGAAAAGTCAACTCACACTTTCTGCTTTTAAGGGTTTAATACTCTCTGTTTTAAGATTCAAAGTGGGTCCACACTTGGTGTTTTACAGACTCACTGGGCACATAGTAGGAACTAGAAAACATTCTCATGGATTAACGTGTGAGTAGCAGCTCTGATGGGAACCTTTAGAGCAGTCTAAGCAGCCGCTGAAGCAGGCCTTTCCGTGTGTCTCTGGAATCCCACGGTGGCTCAGAACAGCTCCTGGAAACTGCTGCTTCACCTCCCTCACAGTTAGGAGACTTGAAGCGCAGATGCAACAGAGTGGTAGCTTTCCTGATCCACATTCTGTGAAGACTCATTCCAGGCGATCACGAAGGTCTGCATTTAACAGGAGGATGTGTATCTGAGGCTTGTCATATCTTCTTTAAAAACATTTTCATAGCATTTAAAAAATATTGTTTGCATTTGAGCTTGTGTGTGTGTGTGTGTGTGTGTGTGTGTGTGTGTGTGAGAGAGAGAGAGAGAGAGAGAGAGAGAGAGAGAGAGAGAGAGAGAGAGAGAACGTGGAGGGCAGAGAACAGCTTGCAGGAGCTGGCTCTCTCCACCTTGGCTTGCCTTCCTCAGACATTCCGGTCACCGCTTTGCTGAAGAAGTTCTTCCTGGTTCTGCCTTCCTCCCTCCCCTTGCAGACATTAAAGCACAATCAAAGTCTTGGTTTCTGGAAGCCTCTACAGTTACAACAGCAAAATTGGGTGCTCTGGCTTGTGATAGTTTCCTGTGAGACTACCCTTCCCGATTTCGCCGGTGGACTGCAGAAATCACTTCCTCCTGGGGTCCCTGCAAACATCATGGCTGGCAGGAAAACTGTATGATTAAAACCTCTGGTTCCATGGTTTCTTAGCCCTGGAATTGTAGAGGCTGGGGACGCTGCCTTACTTTCTGGGTGCATTTGGTCGATTCAAGATTTAGAGGATGCCTAAGCAGCTGTACATTGACTCCCATTTCACCTTGATCTTAGACCCTGCTATGGGTTCCAAAATCTCCATTCCAAGGTACACACACCCTCAGTCTTGCTATAGACTAATCTACAAAGCTCTGTGAGATAGACCTCATATCTAGTTCATTTCTTCAACTCTTAGTCCAAATGTGGTTTCAATGTACATGGGATAAATGGTCATTTCTGGCCCAGAGTTTTTCAATTTCTAATACCCGAAACCATTTAGATACTTCCACAAGACAGAATGCCATCATGGTTCAAGGCCCCTTCCCATATAACACAGGCCTTGGCTTACAGTCACACTCAAGGCCAGAATGCCCTCCACTTTGGCTGATGACCTAGGCTCACCTTGGAGTAAGTAACCACCTGGCTTGTGGCCACCTTGGCTGATGATCTAGCAACTATGTGGCTTGCTGCTATGTTGGCTGTTGAAGATAACTGTTAAAGATAACGAAGGTATATAAGTTAATCATCAGTCACGCTGAGTACAAATGCAATTTATATGAAAGGAAGCTTGGAGGGACACATTAAAGCAACACAGTGTTGGGACCATTTGGAGTCCTGGCCTCCAGCTGCTCTTTCCTGCTAGAGATCTTTACTTTCCTTCTGATTTGAGTTACTAAAGGCTGTGTCAGAGTTGTTTACCAGCTCTGCTTCACAAGCACGTGCTGTCTTGGCCTTGAGGATCAGAGGATAAGGTTTTCACCTGTTGGCCCACCTGACTGTTGGGTATATAAGCCTCTGTGGTGCTATTGAATAAAGGGCTTCTTACAAGTGACTAGAGAGACGTGTCTGTCTGTCTGTCTGTCTGTCTGTCTGTCTGTCTGTCTGTCTGTGTGTCTTTGTGTGTTTCAACCTCCAGCTCGCGAACTGTATGATAGCGCATAGAGCGCAGACAGGCGTTGTGCGCTGTAACACAGTCCAGGAAATTGTTGACAACTAAGATTCTACTTGATCAACAAATAGTCCACAGAAGCTCTATTTTGTAAAAAAAAACCGTGGCTCTCACTTGATCATCTCTTGATTAATTTCTGCTAGTGTTTTTGCTAGAATTCTAGTAGTTTTAGTAAACAGAGGAGTCATTTTTGAGACCTCTTTTTGTAGTTCAGTAATTAGAGAAAGAAAGCATAAAAACAATCCTCAGCCCGGCAAGGATTGTCTTTATGGGGACGTCTCCTACCCCAGGTGTGCCTTGTATACCTGCTCCACCTCCGACCACATGTACTGCAGTCAGTAAGCATAGCATCGCTTTGGGTCAGTTGTGCCAGGACCTTTGTTGCCTCCTCAAGTCACTGACTGATTCTTCCTTGGATATCTCTTCTTGATTGGCTTTTCAGCTATCTTCAGATGTTATAGTTGACCAATGGTCTGCAGGACGCTGCCCTGGGCAGATCTATCAGAGTGGGAGCCATCTGGGACTTTGTTCATGTTCTGGGAAGACACAGCATAACCTTGAGAAAAACATCTGGTACTTTCCATTGGTTAATTTTTAGATTTTTTTCATTCAACATATACTTTAGGCTGTGACTCCTTTAGGGCAACATCTTTCAGAGGGAGGAAGTTTAAGGTTAGCATAACTAAATAGCAAAGTACGTGTGGATTTAGGTAGGTGTGTGTGCCCCCTTTTTATTAAAAAATTGCCATCTAAGTGTTTGATGGTGTTGTTCCATGATAGTGTGGCCCTGCAGATTGTAAGGGATTCCCGTAACATGATTAATATTTCCTGAGTTGTAAAATTCTTTAAAGCATTTGCTAGTCTATGCAGGACCCCTATCAGATTTCAGTTGTAATGAGCATCCTAGAAAGAAGGTGCACAATAAATGATTAATGGCATCCGAGGTTGATTCACCCCTGTGAACAGAAGCAACAAAGTGTCAGAGAAAGCATCAACTGTTACATGGATATATTTGAACAGCCAAAGTCTGAGAGATACCTGTTTGCCAAATGGCAATAGCCTTTAACTCTGGAGGATCAATTAAGGAATTCCACCAGCAGGTGGCAGTGCCGTAAAAGAAGAGCTAGCTGGTGAAGGGTGTTGAGATCTCTGAGCAGCCCCAAAAGAAAGCATGAGGAGCAAGGAGGAGGCCGGCTCATCTCCTCGGCTTGAACACTGGCTGATTGGAATGAGCAGGAATACGGGCTATACAGAAAGATTGGGCCCATTGTCGGATAGACGTCTCAAGGGAGGGGACTCGCTGTGAGACAATGTTAGTAGTGGGGGTTTAAGTCTTGCAGCTTCTAAAAGAGAAGCAGTTTGAGCACAACTTGCAGAGTCAGTTAAAATATCCAGTGACTGAGAGACATCTGATAAGAGCTGATTGATCACAGGGAGTTCAGACTGTTGCGTGGACAACTGGGCGTGGGTACAATCTTTTTTATGGCTGATGTAGCATTTGTATATAAGACATATGCTCCCAGTCCTTTGAAGAACGATCTGTAAAACACTAATAAGCATTGTTTATGGGGTTTTTAGATGTGTAATTCCAGGTAATGTGCATGGGGAAACTTCAAAAGTAATCTTTGGGATAATGATTATCTATAGGTCCCGAGTAACATGCCCATGCCACCTGCCAATTATCATCAGTGTGGAACAAATAATAAACCTGCATCTTATTTAACGGCACAATAATTTCTATAGGCTCTTTACCAGAAAGTTAGTTAATATGTGTCTTTTCCATCGTTATCAGTTTCTTATAAATAAGGAGTTACGGACCGATGTGGAGAATTAAGGCATCCATAAATTTCTGTACTGTTGATGTGTAATCCCAGTGGGTGATGGGGAGGAAGGAAGGCCGAGTTACTGATAAGGAAGTAAGGGGTTAGTTCTACATGCCACTGTTTTAGCAGCAGCAGTGTTTAATAAACTAATAACTCGCTCTATTACAGGTGTTAGTTGCATTAGCTGACTTCTTTTACAGGGCTCCCAGGTGCTTGCTTCCTGTGCAGGAGTCTGATGTAACAAATGACTGATTACGGTTACCTTGTTACCTTATCCTTCCACGGATCTGGTGCATGGTCCATCCACTAGTACCATTGCATTTAACCTGATGTTAAATGTCAATTCGTGTTAATCTTGATGTAAAAGTTGTCCTCCTGTAACAAACTTTGTCTAAATGTCCCCCATAAACTTGCACCATTGTTACCTCCTGCCATGTTCTGGATCTTTGCTAACTGTTAAGTTTTTACACAGCTGCTTGGATGGACCCTCTTCTGAGGCATACTAACTGCTGTACCCCTCTTTGCCCTTCTGTCAGCCTAGAAGCAGTTATTGAGATGCCCCCAAACCCTAAAAGCAGTTTGGGTGACCTCTCTAAGGGGACTAAGGGGCCATGGGCCATCCAACTCATCTTTCTTCTTGTCACACTGAACATTGCTTTGGGGACTCAGAGGTAAAGCAGCTGAACTGAAGCCTCCTTTGCATCCATCAGTCAATCCCTGTCTCCGATGGTTAGCATCCATCAGGACCAGCTCAGCTCTTTGACTGCTGCCGTACTCCACAATTATAAAGGACCTGATCTGACCGCTGGGATGGATTTGTGTTCTCTGTGAATAGGCTGCTTCCAGGCTAACACATCCTAAGTGGTTGGAGATGGAGCTTAGAGACAGGGACCAGAAAAAAAATTCTACAACAAGCCGCCCGTGTATGGCTTCTGGTTCGCTCTGCTCTGGCTCTCCCTTGGATAACTGCTTTCCTCTTTATTATCCTCACACTTATGTTTTTACTCTGTCTTTACAATGTTTTGCTTACTGAACTTCACCCTCTATCCAAACAGAACGTCCCATCTAAGCTCTCTCAGTACCCTCACCCTGTAACAGAACAGTTTCATTCATTCCTGATTCATTTGCTAAGAGACCCTGTAGACGCTGTGGAGAAACTCTGGCTAAAAGTGAATCTTTATCCCTTCCCTCCCATGTCAGATACAAGTCTTTACATCAAGTCTTCTATCTTCTCCTCGTTGGATGCTCTGTAGCTCCCTGCTAGTTCTGCTAGCTCATTCAGGTGCAACAGCTCTGGCAATAGGACCCGCCACTGTGACCCCGAGTCAACTGTCTGTCCACTTTCTCTCACTGGCCCACTCTGCTTCTCCCCCTCAACCTTCCAGAAAACCCCTCGGTTTACTCTGTAAACAAAATAATCTGTTTACAACCTTCTAATAATAATTAGTAATACTTCTTCAAGTCTCTTCAGTAATGCAGGATGACAATTTCATGGTCCCTTGCAGCTGATCAAATTAAGACTCTCCCCTTGCCGTGCGACCAGAAGACCCCCTTTTCAATGAGCCTCGAACCACCCACTCCAACAAAAACCTTCCTCAGCAGAAAACAGTTATGACTCCCCTGCCCTTCATTTTTAAATATCCTCTCAGAGTTAGGAATGATAGTTTCCTGCTCAAAGACTACACTTCCCAGCTTCCCTTGTGGACTACGGAAGTCATTTCCGCCCCTGTAAGGGGCCGCATCCCATCTTCTTCTGGTCATTTTGGTCATCTGCACACGTGAGTGATAAAAGAGCTTCCTCGCGGTGAATAAACATGGTCCCACCTAAGGTCAGACTGAGCCTCTCTCTCTCTCCTCTGCCTGCCTCTCTACAGCTGCCTTACACAATCTAACACCATCTAACAGCTTGCATGTGCTTTGAGCATTGAGTTCTGAGCCTGTTTTCAAAGGTTCATGGCTTTAATTCTTGTATACGAGGAGATGCAGTAGGGAAACTGCTGGCGTGATGGCTCCATGATACGGTTAAGCTTTTTATCGTAGACAACGAGAGTGAGAACAGCCAGAGACATTTGGAGGAGTCCAGAGCACAGAGAAAAAGATGTAGAAAGACCATGGCCAGCAGACTGGATGTGGCCAGGGCCAGGGAAGCGGGAGAGGAGGAGAGAAGAACAGGGAGAGAGAGAGAGAGAGAGAGAGAGAGAGAGAGAGAGAGAGAGAGAGAGAGAGAGAGAGAGAACGAGAACATAGTGGGGGTATAGGAATAAGAGCTAGTCAGCGATAACCAGAAAGAGAATAGTCAGAATCTGACGATGTAAAGAGAGTGGGTAGCTGGGAAGCGAGGCCAGGAGAGTGGTGTGGGGCCTTTGAAATGTATAACAAGTACTTATGAATAGGGATTGAGAAAGCCCAGAGGCTGGCATGGCTTTGATATGCAGCCACGTATGTCTCTTCTGCCAGACGTAAGAGAAAAGACAACTTTAGCAGACGGGAACTGGTTTCCAAAGTTCCTGAGGAATGCTGTCTTTTATCTAGTCTCCAGAAAGCCCCCTCTAGTCCAGCTTGAGCTCATTTCTGTCTATTTGGACAGCTGTGAGAACTCATGGTCCAGCCTTTTGTTGATGACAAGGAGTGATGTAGTGTCTCTCTTCTGAAGCTGCTTCTTAGCTGGGGAGGGTTGCCGTGGCAGTCTAGGAAGGCCGGAATTTGAGTCAAAGGCCAGGATGGGGTGGGGGTGGGGGTGGTGGCAGGATCTGGTTTAGCTGAGGGGGAGCCTGAAGAGAGAGAGATAGGGAGCAATCACATTGGTTTAACAATGAATGGCAAGGGATCCCAGAGTACGGTGACCTATCACAGATGACCCTCTGATGGTTACGTGAATTGTTTTAAGTTTACAAAAAGAGATAAGAGCTTTAGGTGTTAGCAGGACCACTCTCTGTAATCTACGCTGAAGTACTCACTGTAGGGAAAGCAGTTAACATAGTGGTGGGAATAGACGCACATCTCTGGACCACAGCAAAGCAAACTTGAAAAGTGACTGGCATAATAAAAGCATGAACATTTATTTATCTGTAATAAGACAGATATTTCTTGGATATTTCTTGGCAGGGAATGAGAAGCACTTTTAAGCCTATATTTAGGAAACAACCACAGGAAATTTAAAATTTTGAGCCTGTGACTATGATGATTTTTATTTTAAAAAGGTTTGGTAGCCAGTGTTTTATCAAGGCTGGGTTAACGTATCAGGACTCCACCGAGTGATCTGTGACATCTCAGCACCATGTGTTGTCTTTAAGATTCATCTCACATGCCTTCAATCCCTTCCTCAGACCTTCACAATGTGCATAAGCTTTAAACGTTTTCTTCTTTTCTTCCTTCCTATTTTTCTTTCTTCATTCCTTTCTTTTTTTTTTTCTTTTTTTTTTTTGAGACAGGGTTTCTCTGTGTAGCCCTGTCTCCTTCTGTAGACCTAATACCTTTTCTTTTTATCTGGAAAGATCTAATCATTTGCCATGAGACACAGGTACTTGCTTACTGAGAAAAGTCACCCAAAAGCCAATTCTTCTCAAATAAGGGACGGTAACAATCAAATTTTCAGTAAGAGCAACAGAATAGCTTGAGTTTGTTTTTTTTTTTCTACTGAAGTCTGTTTTGTGAGTTTATCTTTCTCAGTACGAAGCCTGTCAGTGGGGTAAGCCTGTGTGTGAATTCCCCTTCCCAGCCAGACACCCGAACTCTAGAAAAGGCAAGGCCTGATTTTAAGTAGGAAATGGTCTCGAGGGAGGAGCTGGCTCGGGTCAGCTTGCTGCTCCCCAACTGATAGAGCTAGGGTTTGGGCATCCATCAAAACACCGAGATCTGAGGAGGATAAATTTCAACAGGAAGTATAAACCAAATGGCCTCGACATCAATTTAGGGATGAGAGAGAGAGTTACCTGCCACCAGGACAGTATGGTAACGTCACTGGCTTTGCTGCTTGCCAGTGCTTGGCAGCCACACAGGGCAGTGTTAAGTCTTCAGTTGCCACCCAGGGAAATGCCACAGCAGCCTTCAGCCACCAGACCCAGAAGGTCAAAGAGAATTTCCTGTGGAGGAGGGACTTAGAAAAATTACCTTGGCGAGGCAGAGAGGGCAGTCAACCCAACAGTTGCCATAGTTCCCGCAGGGCCTTGGCGGCAGGGGAGGCATGGGGACAAGTCTTCGCCACACTAGGTGTAAGTGTTGCTGCTCTTCTCCGCTTTTTTTTTTTTTTTTTTTTTTTAACCAGAACTGGTACTTTTGTCTGTCAGGGTGAGCGATCAGGAATTAACTTCCCCGTAGGCAGACAGATTGGGAGAAGAGCCACCGCCAGGTAGGAAAGGAGGCCAGTTTCTTTCTCAGCCTCAAGCTACGAATCCCCGCTGAGGAACTGGCCCAAGTTCAAGGCCTGAGGAGGACAGGTCAGACATCTTTTCAGACCAATCAGCCATCCTATCTGTCTTCAAACTGATCAGCCCTGAAGTTGGGGGAGGAAGGCTCTTCTGAGCCTTTAAAACCCCAGGCCTTCAGAGGAGACCGGGTTTCCAGCTGGTGGAGTACTCTCTCTGCTCAGACTGGGTTTTCCGCGGCCGGAGTACTCTCTCTGCTTAGCAGAGGGTCTTTTTCTCGGCGTGGCTGCTGCGTGCCTGTTTCCTCACCCTCACAGACGCCTTCCTTCAACTGCCGAGTCTGTCAAAAAAAGAAAAAAATCTGTTGCATTTCAGATTTTTTTCTGCCTTTTATTTCTTTAACTGGCAGGAAAACTGAACCCAATCAAGACCTCCTAAGCCGTATTATTTCTAGACTGTGTCATTTTGGGGGCTGGCCTCCGGATTTCTTCTGAAGACGGTATAATTTTGAAACCTCATCCCTGGATCTGTTTTGAGGACCATCGACTCACCAAGGTAAGGAATCCAGGAGGGGGGTGCGTGCTGGTCAGTCTGGCTGGCCCACGCACAAAGTGTCCAGGTGCCTTCCGCTGTCTCCGTGTCGCGGTCTCTAACGCCCCGAGGCAACGCTCGCTGGTTTCAGAGACCACGGAAACAGGAACCGGTCCTCTGCATTGGCATTCGTGGCCTCTAGCAAGCACGTTCTCAGAACAGCCGATTTACCGGCCCAGCCTCACTGGTTCCTAGCCCGTGTTCTCAGCGCAACCGCAGAGAGAGAAGATAGGCCAGACGCAGTGGTACACCTAATTCTAGCCCCCGAGAAACAGATTGGAAGATCGCTGCCAGGTGATAACAGCCTGATATATAGTGAGCCCAGCCAACTGTTGTGAAGTGATGCTGTGGTTCAGATAGCTGCCCCGCGCCATTGGTTTCTAAGTTTTCGTTTATTTATAAAATATGCCGACTATTTCAGATAACTTATGAGTTCTTTCATCTCTAGCAGCACGTACTGAATAACGTTACCTTCACTGAAGTTTTTAATCTTCTTAACGATCTTCGTTTGTCCATGCTATTTTGTCATAACATTAGAATATTCTTTTTCTGCCTGCTATTGTTATTTCTTTCCCATGAGATTATTTCTAGTTTTCCTTATTTTGGGGCAGGAGTTGAGATAGGGTTTCTCTGTGTAGCCCTAAATGTCCTGGAACTCAACTCTGTAGACTAGGCTGGCCACAAACTCAGAGATCTGCCTGCCTCTGCCTCTTGAGTGCCAGGATTAAAGGTGTGCACCACCACAGACCGGATCATTTTTGCTTTTTATATTATTATGAATAAGAAGTTAGAGTCATACAGTCTAAAGATTTTAGCATCTTTATTTCAAGAGAATTTTTTGTTTTGTGAAACCATTTGTGTCAACTACTTTAAATGTCAGTGAAATGAATCTATTACATCATCAGGAAGTTTTATATTGAGCAGTTTCTGGGAAAATTACAGCTCCCTGTAACTAGAGTCAAATCCAAAAGGAGTTGCGCTATTGGATTGGCCAATCTTTCAGTAAATTGATTACTCAGAGCCAGGGACTACTTTGGGAGGGTTGTGTGTGTGTATTTATCAGTTTTCATTTCTGTTTGTGTTAAATCACTCCATGTTCTAATAGTCACTCCTCAGGTCCAAAATGTTTGTTTCATTACTCCCCGTATTTAAGTTTTGGTCTGGGGAATCTTTAAAAATATGATCGCCTTACGGGGTTAGTCTCTCCTCCCACCTTTGCATAAGTGCAGAGATAAAATTAGATTGCAGTGTCTGTGCAACAAGTGCCTTTATCTTCTGTGCCACATCCCTGGCTCAAACACCACAAAAGAAAATAGGATGCTCTCTGGGCTTTGTGAACTATATGGTATTAATTGTCTCCTCACCTTAAATATCTTCCGACTAAAATAGCCTGTTCACGACACACAAGCAGCAGTTGCCAGGTTGTATTGTGTTCCCCAAAGGAAAACAACCGCACCAGAAACAAGCTTAAGTCCATGAGGCTAGCGATTAGCCCTTACCTAGCGCCTCCAACACAGAGGTGGGGTATTTCAAGAGCGGCCACATCAGTGTGAATTCAGGCTCCTTCCCGAGCATCCCCACCATTTACAGCAAACCAGTATAGGTAGAGCCATCTTCATATCTTAGGACAGCTGTGGAGTCACACGGGTGACATCTGTGGAACCAGGCAAAGGTGACTTCAGCTGGACCTTCTCGGACAGGGCGCTTAGAGGAAGCGTAATTTTAAAAAGCACCCAAATCTTCAACCCAACAAGATAAAACACACACTCATAGATCCCACCCCTTCCCAACCAGGGGTTCTCAGCCTGTGGGTCGAGACCCCCTGGGGGGGTCACAGATCAGATTTTTACATGACGATTTATAACAGGAACAAAGTTACAGTTATGAAGTCGCAATGAAATGGTTTTCTGGTTGGGGGTCACCAAAGCAGGAGGAGCATAAAGGGTGTCAGCGTCAGGCAGGTTGAGGAGACCCGCCCTAGCAAAGAGTATCGTGGGCTGACGTCTAAATCCATCACAGATCACCATGATGAGCACAGAGTAAGGATTTGTTCTTTCGGTAGACATAAGCTAGTCTCTGTCGGGTGATCTTCATAGGATGTAGCATTTAGTGAGTAAAAGAGGTCACTGTATTTAGTAATGGTTACAAGCTTGAAAATCAACATGGCTTAATTACGTGAGTGTATATTTAGACGTTTTTGTAACATTAGTTCTTTGTATAATTTTGGTATTTTTTAAGAATTGTAGGTATTTCTGAACAACAAACCTTCATGTGTAGGATAACGTATGACTTATTGATTACTTCGTAAACCATCTATGTGTTCTCTCTTACCCAACACTTCCCGAAGGCCTGCCTCGTTTGTCTTGAGTCGCTATTCAGTTGATAAAAATCAGCTGTGAGTCTAATTCAAGTGGCTAATGGGAAGGATGACTGAAATTTAAAGACGAACATTACCACGAATTGATTGGTTGGGTTCACAACAGCCCAGAAACCATTTAAAGTGGAGTTGTTAAAGCCTCATCTTAAGAAGAGAAAACATCAGACCTTCACAGTTTTAAAAGTTCAGGCCAGTTTGAAAAGTCAGCTCTCATCTCCCCCACCCTTCCTCTTTCTTTTCTAGAGATAAAATGGTAGCACAAATTTTTGTAGTTTCATACAATTATATGTTTTTTCCTCTTCTCTTCTTTTCTTTTCTCTCTGTCTCTCTCTTTTATCAAATCAATTCCCCCTCTCTCCTACAAACCTTCCCATAAATCATTGAGTCTAGTTAGGGTTACCAGTATGCACAAGGATCCTCTACTAGAGGTTGGGCATCCTACTGTGGGTCTATCACAGTCTGACTCAAGGTTTTTTTTTTTAAATGTAAAAAGATACTGGTTAAGACCAAACCAAAGAGAGTTCTCTAGGTAAGGCCCCAACTAAGGATTATAAGGATTATAAAGGCAAAAGCCACAAAGTTATAATTTTGGGGAGCTAAATTAACTCATATCCTGCCTAGTGCAGGCAAGTCCAACAGGTACCTCAGTCATTCGAGTAAACAAGGGTTTCAAACAAAACCAGAATGTAGCAGTTAGCTTGTCTCATCATGTGACTTATCACCTTGTAGGAACAGCTGAGGCAGTGAGATATTTTGCAATAATCGTCAATTTTTTAAGAATAGCCCAACTACAACAGGAAGTGATCCATCTTGGGCCAGCTGATGGTACATTCAAGGTAAAAGCAACTTCCTTATGGCTTATACAAGCTAAAAACGATTTTGTGTTTACAAGCTGAGCACAGGAAATTTATCCTCTACCATGAGCCATACTCAACAAAAGAGATTTTCCCATCTCCAGCAACTGTCAATTATCAAGACCTTTCCAGTGGGGCCTCCTGAGTCCTGTTCTTACCCAGGCCAGAATGTCCACGTGTTTGATCTTGTACAGGTCTTGTGCACGCAGTCACAGTGACTGGCAGTTTTAAGAGCCAAGTCCAGAAGACAGTATTTCCCACACTCTTCCTCTGGTTTCACTATCTTTCTACCCCACCTTCTTTAGCTCTGTCTGAACGTGGAGGAACGTCACGATATAGACATCTCATTTAAAAATGAATACTCCATAGTCAATTATTTTCTGTACTTTACCCGTTGGGGTCTTTTAATAGCAGCACAAAGAAGCTGCCCTGTTGGGTTTGGGGGTGAAAGCTGCAAGAATAATCTATGTTTGTAAGAATAAGTATTAAAACGTGGTTTGATACTTAGCAAAACAATAGTAGTGGGTTCTCCCCAGAGCCTATGACCTCCTCAGCCATGTGTTCTGGGAAAGAATGATAGTACCAGGCCTGAGTTTCTTCTTGTGGAGTGGGCCTTAAATAAATCCAGTTAGAAAGCTGTTGGTCACCCCCGTAACTTGTGCCTCTGTTGCACCAATAGGCACTCATTGCCCAGCTGGTCACAAAGCAGCTGGGTAAGGCTGCTGGTGACTTTTCTGCCTCAGCAGCCTGCAGAAGGACAGAAGAGCTAGTTCAGCAGGTAGAGCACTTGCTACATAAGTAAAAAGTTTGAATCTCCTATACCCTTCTAAAAGCTGGGTGGTCATGGAGCTCTGCCTGTAATAAAATATTGTAGGAGGCAGATCAGGGAATCAGCAAGTTGGTGAGACAAACTAGTTCAACGGTGAGTTCTGGGTGCAGTGAGGACCCTTCCTGGACCTCAAAGGTGGAGAGTGGTTGAGGAAACATCCACCGTTAACCTCAGGCTTCTCCACACATGGCCTTATAACCCCCCACGTGGGCACTCACACATACGAACACACACACATATACACACATGCATGAAAAACATACAGATATACACATGGAGCCATTTGTCTTCTGTGTTCAAACTACTCTCAGAAGGCAACGTTTGAAGAGAAATTTGGCCACGAAGCTCTATCTCTACTGTGCTCATGAGATTAAGTCGGAACTGGATTCCAGGAATGCTGAGGTCATAAGACCCTGGCAGGGGAAATTGATCAAAAGTTCTTTTTTTATTTTAGTTGGAAATATCTCTTTAGGAAATATATAGGTATCTACTAAAAAGAAAGAGAAGGGACAGGGAGATGAAATGGGATGATAATGTGGGCAAACTAGAGAGGGATGATACCATTTATACCTGTGATTTCTACATCTTAGTAGTCATGTAATAAACTTTGGTTTCATAGTGCAGGAATAATCAGAACTTGGAAAAAGAACTGGTTTGAGAAAAATAGACTCTGTGTCTGGTGATGTATCCGTGGCTCCAGGCCACCACAGATCCCTGCTATAGACTGACCTATGCTCTCCCCGGAGCTGCATGCTGGAGCCTGGTCTCAAGTGTGAGAATATTTGAGGAGTTGCATTTTAGGAGGTAATTATAGTTCAATAGAAGGCAGGTTGTGTTTCTCATCCGCTGGGGTTGATGGCCATGTGGTAAGATGAAGGTGCGCACACACAGAGAAGACGCCAAATGAAGACGTAAGAGAGCAGCCCTTTGCAAGCCAGAGAAAGCCCTCTCCAGGAACCAGACTGACTGGCATTAGTCCAGGACACAGCAGTCTACAGTGGGAAACGTCCCTGCTGTGTAAGCTGCTCTCTGTGTGGGACTGTGTTATGACAGCCTAGAGTACTGGACAGCATCTGTGGCTTCAGCTATAGAACCCCTTTGTTGTTACTTGTGAAGATGAGTCTCAAGCTAGGTCGTCTGGTCTGGAACAACAGCAAAGGAAAGCCACCCTCAACTGGTCCAGTTCCCGTTCTTCCCAGACTGCCTACCTGCAGTTGTACCTTCTCGATGGGACCACCAGCCCGCAAATTAACGACTTTCCTTCTCCTCTTAGATTTTTATTTCACACTTTCACTAAAACAAATCCAATAATTTGCAAACATACCTACAAGAATATTTAAAGTCTCTGTTAGATTCAAGGAAATATTTGACAATCCATTCCCTTATTTTGAACCAGGATTTGTTTCCTGTATAAAACAGCGATGAGATGATTTTCTTTTTCCTTACCAAGAGTGCAGGATAGAAATGAGAGAGTCAAGGGGACGCTAAGCGCTCAGTAGCGGGAGCTGCTGTCTGCCTCACCACTGTTCTGATTTAATTGACAAGCGGTGGCTCCCGCACCTCCAGCTTCCATCAAAACGAGCTCAGCACAACCACACAAAGCAAAAGCTGGTGACGGGGAGGGGCTTAGAAGAGGCTCAGACACGTTAGGATTCGCTCTTTCCATTTTTTCTTCTCTTTAGCTGATTCTTTAATGTGTGAATTTACGGTTCCTGTTCCCCCCGAAGTATAGGGAACAAGGGAAATAGGATCCATGGCACACTTTCAAAGACATTCTTTTTATCTGGCTCGGTCTCATCTGTTTATTCGGGTTTTATCATTGGGCAAACTTCTAACAGCATTTCTTCGTGGAAGATGCAAATTTCAGATTTCTTTCTTTTTTTTTTATTAATATGGTTAGTTTAGAACTGGGCTGAAACTTGAATTTCTGTGTATATGTGGATAGAATGATGGGAAATACCTTTCACTAATAAATATAATTGCTAATAAAATAGAGTTTAAATGAGAAGAATAAAACATTTGAGCAATATTCAGTATTACAGATGATGACAATAACCGCTATATAATTTATGTAATTTAATAAATTTTACTTATAGGATTAGCATAGCGTAGAAAGCTGGCTTTATCCTGTTGTAGTAGAGACTGCCTAAGTCTCTTTCGCAAGAGGCAGTTAAGATAATCCTTCAATAGAAGAAAATAGAGACCTAAATAATGCGTTTGTTAGTTTTCTATCTTCCTGTTAAAATTTGATGCCCATTCCATACATTTTAGTGCTTTTTTAAAAAAGATTTATTTATTTATTATGTACACAGTGTTCAGCTTCTATGTCTGCCTGCAGGCCAGAAGAGGGCACCAGATCTCATTACAGATGGTTGTGAGCCACCATGTGGTTAATGGGAATTGAACTCAGGACCTCCGGAAGAGCAGTCAGTGCTCTTAACCTCTGAGTCTTCTCTCCAGCCCCCTGTTAGTTCTTTTAAGAATGTTGCAGGCAAATGGGGCGGCAAATGCGGTCCAGGACCCCCTCTGCCTCTGTCACTTCCTAGTCATCTAGGCGTTAGATATTAGAAAGGAAATGATGCTTAGCAAACATAATTCAGTAAGCCTGCCCAGGTGGTTGCATAGTGTTATCGTCAAGATACAACAACCTGGCAGGTAGGAAATCTCTCTGAAAACGTTAAATCATTACAAAAATGTACAATCTTTTATAGTTACACGTCTTTGTGCTTCTAATACCATTTTTGAAATTAACGTTTACCCATATCTTATATCCAGAGTCCTGTTCTAGCTTTGTTTAAATTTTAGTCATAAAGGAGCCCGGTGCTCACATCTTGCTTACAGCCATGCCCCTGTGCACGAGGAATGTGGCTCCCAGGGAAGTTAGCAAGGAGATGAGCGAGGGCTGTGTGGATGCACCAGTCTGTGGTATGCTGAAACGTGCGGCTTCTCAGCCATGCTTTCCCCTGGAGATTCACCCAAGCATTTGCATTCCCACAATGTATATTTTCAGAAAATACTCTTCCTGAGATGGCAAATCTGGTTCACAGACTTCTTCCTGAGACCGAGCCGTTCCTCCTCCACTAGAGAATGTGACTTGATAGTCTCATAAAAAAAAAAGCTTTAAACAACAATTTATTTTCAGCACCTAGTTATTATAGATGTGTTAGAGTTTCCGCTTGAGAATACTGCTTACATACAGTTAAATTCAAAACACGGAAAAGACTGGCCAAGCGATCCTGTCTCCAACCACAGCAGCAGCAACAACAGAAGACAAAACCAAAACCCCCAAATCCTGAAAATATAGAAAAAAAATGAACCATTTATGAGAATGGCTTTATAACTTGTCTCTCTCCACATGGTGTAGTTTTATACTGTTTTTTCCTGTCTTTATTTTCCGTGGCCTTAGGGTGCTGCTAACTCACCCAAATCGAGATACCACAAATAAAAAGGCCCATGGCTTGAGAAAGTAGCCTGCTGTGGTTTAGCGGGCATGACCCTGGGCTCAGCCGAGTTGTGCAGGCAGATGTAAGGAACACAGAGAGGAAACAGCATTAGCTGCACTGCTAAGAGAACCTTACATGAAGGCGGACGACGTTTCTTCAGAATGTTTCTGCCTTCCTAGCAGTCAGGTTTATTCCTCATGCCTTCATTGGTGGACCGTAAATGAAGAATCAGCTGGAGTAAAATTTCTGTTCCTTTAGACATAGGAAAGTGTTCACTAGATTATATATTCATCATAAACCTTTTTTGTTTTTTTGTTTGTTTGATTACTGTGTAATCTGGCTGTTCTGGAACTCACTATGTAGACCAGGCTGGCTATAGAGATCTGCCTGCCTCTACCTCTTGAGTGCTAGGATTAAAGGCGTGCGCCACCATGTCTGTCTACCCCATAAAACTTCTTAAAAGATCAACAAAGGGGGAAAAGTAAAGAAAATATGCACCAGGAAGCTCAAAGTTACTAGCATCAAACTGTAATACATGTGCAATTTTTTTTTTGAGACAGGGTTTTTCTGTGTAACAGTCCTGGATGTCCTGGAACTCTCTTTGTAGACCAGGCTGGTCTCAAACTAACGTAAGATCCCCCTGCTTTTGCCTGCCTCTGCCTCCTGGGTGCTGGGGTTAAAGACATGTGCTACCGTGCCTGGCTCATGTGCAAAATTAGTACATGAGTTTCTTAGGTAATTTACACATGACAAAATAATGTATGCACTGCAGAAAGGCGGGACTACACCCATGAATGTCTCCTGGTTGTAGCATGCCTTCTCATGAATAACATATTAAAAAGCTAGCATTCTTCAAATCTCCCCTCCCACTTCCTTGGTCTTTATGGGTCACAATACAGCTATCTCATTTAGAGCTATTCTTATTCTCCATAACAGTTATGGGTGCCTGTATCAATCATCATCTTCTGAAAAAAGAAGCTTCTCTTATGAGGACTGAGAGATGCTCAGATCCCTGCATATAGCGAGAAGCCATTAGGAGTTGGTTTACTATTATATCCGTTTAGCCAGTATTAGCTTCACCTCCAGGGCCTATGACCTTGCTGGGGTTTTGGGCTCAGCTAACAGTACCAGGCAAAAAATACTATGTCCTGTAAGCCAGCCAAAACCCCATCATGAATGGGCAAAGGGTACGTGAAAATTCCATTGGCTACTTGTAAGTCCTGTGTCTGATAAATGCTTTGCAAGTATTTCCTATTACTCTGTAGGCTTTGCATTTTTCTTCCCTGACTATTTTGTAGGAGATGCTTCTAATGTTAACTGTATGAATTTACTTTCTTCTCATTTGTTCTTTTTGCTTTTGATGTCATTTCTAAGAGATTTTTGCCCAGTATAAGATCCCAAAGTTTTTGTCATATTGCAAAGCATAACAAGTTTCAGTTCTTCCACTTAGGTCATTGGCCTATTTTTGGTGTAATTTTGTTTACGATGTAAGGGTAGGGTCTAGTCTCATTGTTTTGAAACACGGCTATCCATACATGCCAGCATCTTCAGGTGAAAAGATAAATATTTCCCTACTGAATGGTCTTAAAATCCTTGACATTGTCAGTTGATTGTAGACATTGATCCGTTTAATGATTCTCAGTTGTCCGTGAATCCATACGGCTGCCAACATATATCGATTACTGTAGCTTTGAGTTGTTTTCAGTTTTTGCATATGATTGGTTCACACTAAGTACACAAACGAGTGGAATTTTCTGTGTCATTTTCATATACATGTGTCAGAATTCACTGTCCAAATTCACCTTTGTCAATCCTGCTTTGAGACTGCGTTGTTATTTTCTTTTCATTCGTTTGGCTCTGTGGACTTAACGTGGCGGGTTTCGTTTGTATCCAGTGTTTTGGGACTAACTTGATTTCGTCCTTCTTTGTGGACACATGCTTGCAGCTCCATTATGCATGCGTCACACTCTTTATGTGCTCAAATGGCAAAGGCACCCACCTATGTCACAAAGTGTGAGTCCTCCAGCCTTGCTCTTTCATGTGATTGCTTTAGCTATGGTAACAGCCAGAGTCTCCACATGGATTTTAGGATTTCCCTGTCAATGTTGACAAAAGAAAATCCTGTTGGGGCGTGCCCAGAAGTTACAGGAGATATATAGATTACATCAAGTAATATTGTGATGGCAATATTAACAGTAAATATTAATAGTAAATCTTTCCTTCTGGGAAAGATGGGTATATTTTAGCCAATTTAGGTCTTAAATTTCTATATATTTTTTACTAGATTAAATATATATGCTGTATAATAAATAAAATACCTGCCGGTATCCCTCTACAGACATAGATGCATATGTGCACTACAGACATAGATGCATGTGTGCACCACAGACATAGATGCATGTGTGCACTACAGACATAGATGCATGTGTGCACTACAGACATAGATGCATGTGTGCACTACAGACATAGATGCATGTGTGCACTACAGACATAGATGCATGTGTGCACTACAGACACAGATGCATGTGTGCACTACAGACATAGATGCATATGTACACATAAAATAGATCAGCCATGCCGTATATTGCCTTGCTCACTCCAGATCCCTTCTAGCTTTCACATCTTTTGAATCAAGTTTGGGAAATTTGTAATCCATTTGGGTTCCCCGAATGTGCCATCTTAAAGGTCCTACTCTGAAAGGTTTTTCTTTCACAAACTGGGATTGCCAGGGTTATTTACTAGCTGTTTGGACCTGGTGTGTAAAGAAACGTTATGGCCCAGTGTCCAGGAATGGTGAGGACTACATTCCATGCTGCGGATGGGGCAGGGACTGAGAGGAGCTGGACTGAGACAGAGAATAAAGCAGTTAGAGACTCCTGATGGTGCTCAGTTCTCGGGATCGAGTTGTCTCTGAGATGAACATAAATTGGCCCTTCTAGGCTTAGGTAGTTCTACATTTTCTGGAATGTGGCTAATGACATTTTGACCTAATTTGTCTAAGCTCCTAGCTTTGGCTACTTGCAACCAAACCAAGACAAAATGACTAAATATAAGCAATATTTTAAGCTGCAGCTTTGAAATATGACAATGTGATAGATTGAGAGTCTCTATCCTTGAGTGTTTAGCAGGCATCCAACCCAAGCCTGTACTCTGAACCACCCAGACAAAAGTCCTGCTTCATGTTATATTCAAAATACAGCTGCCTTGACTTTTTATGGAATCAAATAGAATTTAAGAGTCTCTGAAAGGACCCTGGTGGTGGTGGCGCACGCCTTTATTTAGTCCTGGCACTCTGGAGGCAGAGACAGGTGGATCTCTGTGAGTTCCAGGCCAGCCTGGCTGTTATACTGAGAAACCCCATCTTGAAAAACCAAAAAAAAGAAGGCTCTGAAAGTGTCTGAAAAGTAAATGCAAACCTAGAAGTTTAGCAGAAAGGCTCTCTGTAATCACATGTGCGTATCAGAATCTCGTAACATGCGGTCTATTGTATGAGCTACAAATATCTAACATTGCTGCTGACTGACATTCAGACATGCTTTAGCGTTTCCAGTGTGTCGCGAGGAACAAGACTGTAGTTTGTCAGTGATTTTAATGATGCAGAAAGTAAAATGGCACTTGTTACTTTACTACTAACGTATTCCAAGGCCATTCATGTAATTGTATTTTCTTTTCTACTCAACAGTATCCCGATTTGGCACTTTCCAAACTCCAGAATTATGACAGAAATCTCTAGATTTTAAAGTCTCTAGACCTTAAAAATTATGCCGTCTTAGGCATCCTTCTATAACTGTAAACGTTGACAAAAGCAATTTCGTATACAATAAAAACCGTGATGAAGGTGTATCTGTAGATCGTACGTTTGCTCCTGACTCTAAAGCATCAACATCCCGTGGTCGTTGTTTCCTTTCACCTTTGAGGGCAAAGAGGAAGTCATTTTTTTTAAGCTACATGTTTTTCAACTTCTTTTCCTTTTTAGATCCAGATCTTTAAATCAGTTTGAAACAGGAAATGTCTCACTTCCTGCAGGAATTCATTTCCCTCAGGGTGCAAAAGTGCCGGCTCCTGGCTTCTTCATAAGCTGGGGAAAGGTGAACCGAGAGGTTGAAGAAGGGAGTGGCTGGGAAGAAGGGCACACCTGTTGTGCACAGTTACTGCCTGCTTACCTCACAGAAAACCTGGTTAAGACGTGGGCTATAAAACGAAAACCACAAGAACCAAGAGGGAGAACCGTGAAAATGCTTCCTTTCCCAAAGGGGGACCAAAGCAGACAGGAAGGGTAATAAAAAATGGGAAGCTGTCTGAAGAGTGTTAACCAAACCATAAAAAAAAAAATTGCTGGAAGAATTAGTTCTGACAAAGAAAGAAAGAAAAGCAGCTGAGTGGTGAGGAAAGTGTAACCTGTTTAGACTGAAACCATGTTTTTATTAATTCATCTTAGGCTGCGTTTAAAACACATTATTCTGCCATGTCCTCCCTGACCTGTATGTAAGTCTCTGTTACACACGTGAAAGACGGCACCAATCCACATTAACGCGCACTTAAACGTCTCCCCTCGTTTCCCCTTTAGCTTGTATTTTCAAGGCTAAAAGATGGCTCCCCGTCGAATATTAGTAAATGCACCCTGCACAGATGTGACTATCTCTAAATAGTTCAAGGATGTGTTTCAAAGGTGAACCTCAAAATGTGTATTCAGTTCCCTCGGAGCAGTGTGCGAGGGTCCCACAGGTCCACAGACACATCCACATGGGTTCCTTAGTAAGCATGTTTGTGTTCTGTATTTCAGAAATGACTTATATGATGAAGAAAGAACGTGCCTTCTGGGCATCTGTGTGTCTGTTGCTTAGCGTCACCCCTGGGCTTCTCAATGCTCTGCCTGAGGAAGTTGATGAACATTCAGAAACCACAGGTAAATGCTGCAAAGTTGATCTGGTTTTTTGTTTGTCAAAACTCTCAATTTCGTATAAAGTTCATATTTTTCATCATGTTGGAAATTTTACCTCTTAATTTTTATTTTACTATTTTATGTGTATATATGTGTTTTGCCTATTTGTGTGTATGTGTACCATGTGTGTGCAGTATCCTCAAAAAACCAGAAGACAGCATTAGGTCTCTTGGAACTGGAGTTATAGGCAGTTGTAAGCCACCATGGGTGTGCTGGGAACCGAACCCTCATCTACTGGAAGAGCAGCAAGTGCTCTTAACTGCTGAGCCATCATTCCAGCTACCTGAGGATTTTTTGTAAAACAAAGTAGTATTTTCCTTAAGATAATTCTTTTTTTTTTTTTTTTGGTTTTTTGAGACAGGGTTTCTCTGTGGTTTTGGAGCCTGTCCTGGAACTAGCTCTTGTAGACCAGGCTGGTCTCGAACTCACAGAGATCCGCCTGCCTCTGCCTCCCAAGTGCTGGGATTAAAGGTGTGCGCCACCACCGCCTGGCCTTAAGATAATTCTTGTATTATTAAGTGGGTTACGTTTTAGACTATACAAAACCAAGTCACTTCAGCAAGAGAGACTTTTGTTTGTTTTTTTGGAGGCAGGGTTTCTCCCTGTAGCTCTGGCTATCCTGGAACTCACTCTGTAGATCAGGCTGGCCTCGAACTCACGGAGCTCCACCTGCCTCTGCCTCCTGAGTGCTGGGATCACAGGCGTGTGCCAGCACAGCCTGGCTCTGAAGGAGATTCTTACCGATATGATTTTAGCTTTGAGCTAGGAAAAAGAACTGTGTCCACAAGCTTCAACCATCCTCTCCTTCTTACCAGTATTTTCAAAATAATATCTGAGATGAAACTCACATTAGAGTCAAGTTGAGCTGCACATCAAAGGAACTAGTGTGGAAGTGAGGTTCAACTCCATAAACTGTCTCAAAAATAAAAACATTAGTAATTAAAAAAGGAAAAACTTGAACAGGTGTCATAGAAATTTATATATTTCTCCCAAAGTAACATTTTGTATAAAATTATTGATAGGATACTGGTAATGGAAAATATTAACTATGTGATAGTCTCCAAATTTATCTTATTTCTGACATATATATAGAGAGAGTTCCATATATACATTCTCATCTCTAGTGAATTGGTTTCGTGTATTCCCCTTATCAAAGGTTGGGTAAGTATATTTTCTGACCTGAAACTGTAGGGATGGAATGGGAGGGAATAGTGGAGAGTGAAAGTCTTAAATTCTCACAGCTTTGTAGAGTGTTCTCGCTGCGTAGCTCAGGTTGACCTTACACTTACGAGCTTTTGTTTCTCCTCACAGGGCTAGGATTGCAGGCAGGGGTCCCTCACCTGGCAATAGCTTGACTTTATTGTAGATGGGACATAGTGGCATTTCATTTGTATTTTAATAAATAAAGCTTACCTAAGGACCACACTGGCCAGCGTTAGAGACCAGGCAACAATGACACACACCTTCAATCTAGTAGCTACACTAGTTTACCATAGAAACCAAAGGCGGTGGTGGTACACACCCTTAATCCCAGAACTAGACAGGATTATAAAATGGGAGGAGACAGCTCTCAGTCACTGTCTCATTCTGAGGTTTCCTGGAGGCAGGATCACAATTTTCACACTGAGGCTGAGGTAAGAGCCAGTGGCTGGCTGCTTTGCTTTTCTGGTCCTCAGGTTGAACCTCAATAATTGTCTCTGAGTTTTTATTAACCATACTTCAACTTGAAGCTCTCTTGATCAATGAGTTGCACAGTCTTCTCTAGGTTTGTTTTGTTTTCATTTGGATTTTTATTATTTTTGCAATACCCAGAGGCACGAGCATGTAGACCCTTAGACAGTAAGCAACCCACAGGCTCTAAATTCACAAACAATCTCTAGGAAAGTAAAATCCTAGCATCAGGGCGTCCCATAACCTTGAGCGCCCCATAGTCTACTGAGACTTTTTTTTTTTTGACATCCAAAGACACAGGAAAGGGAACTAGGATTCAGTACCAGATTTTCATAGGAAAATGATTTGCAACTTTATAAACCAAAGTCTTAGAATGCTATTGAGTGGAAATCACATTATTAAATCTAATTGTTTAACCCAAATGCCAATGGGGGCATTTTGGTCATACAGGTTTGTGACAATATTATTCTTTTTTTTTTAAAAGATTTATTTATTTATACAGTATCCTGCCTGTAGGCCAGAAGAGGGCATCAGATCTCACCATAGATGGTTATGAGCCACCATGTGGTTGCTGGGAATTGAACTCAGGACCTCTGGAAGAGCAGTCAGTGCTCTTAACCACTGAGCCATCTCTCCAGCCCCAATATTATTCTTATTAAGATTGCGTAGTATACCTGTTATAACAACATGTGACGGTCAATTCTCTCTTTTCTGGTATAAATAAGAGCAACTTAGTTAATTTCTGCAGTTTTTTTTTTTTGGTTGTAAGATGAAGATAACACTCACATGACAAAATGGTGATCATTAGCTAATTTTATAACAAAGTTCTGGGAAATTAATTATTCAGAAAAAAATCCCGGTATTACCATAACTACATAAACAACTTTGAAACAACAAAGAAACTCTTTTGTGGTACACTCTCACCCTCTTGTGGCAGAACTATTAAATAACGGGCCACACTTGGGCTCTGTGTTTTCCTGAACAGACAGACAGACAGACAGACAGACACACACACACACTTGAGCATATAAACAAGAGCTTATGTAAATCAGTAAAGGAGAAGAAAGACAAAGTCTGTGCCCAGTTCAGCTTTCCCTTCCCTTCCACGGTCTAGTCCCAGCCCAGAGAGTGGGAGCCAAGTACAGGATCCTCCCGGTCAGTCACCCCACTCATACCCCAGACCCGCTCAGAAGCCATCTCCAGGTGACTCTTGATTCTGCCAGTTGACAGTTAACCCCAACTACCGCAGTGTACGTGCAATTTTATTAATCCTATAAGTGTCTGGGCTGGGGAGATTATAAATGTGTTTGTCTCGCAAGACCAGGACCCGAGTTTTATTCTAGAATCTATGTAGAAAATGCTTCACCTTGCTGGTGCACGTGTGTAAGCCCGGTGGTGGGAAGCCGAGAAAGGCAGATTCCTGGAGACCACTGTCAGAGAGCAAGCCAGCCAGCCTTGCCTACCTTTTGAGTTCCTGGCTAGTGAGAGGTAGAGAGTAGTGGAAGAAAGACAGTCAGGGTGCATGTGTGCCTCTCCACATATATGCACACATAAATAAGTAAACAAACAGATAAACGAGGACATACCAATTTGTTAGAATCTTAATATTATTAAAATATGGCTAGAAAATATTTAATATATATAACTATAATAATAAAGTACAAATGGAAGAAGATACTTGAAAGTAACCTAAATCAAATTTATATGAATATTTTCCAAAAGTTTGTTTTAAAATTGCAAGGAATTAAAAAAAAACAATTTATTACTAAAGTAATTGTACAATATACAATTTTATATATACAAATTTATGCTTTGCTTTAAAATATTTTTATATGAAAGCATTGAAGTGATGTCCACCCATGTTTTAGTATTTTAAAATAATTTTATAGTTGGGTAGCTGTGCGGATGGATTTTACTCTAGCAGAGCACGGCTGCCCTCTAGAGGACTAATTAGCTCATATCATTTAAAGCTTCAAGCATCTCTAAGAATTGTGAACAAACTATGAAAGGCGTGGAACATATATGCACACTCAGCTTGCAGCTGTCACGGAAATCATAATAATTTTACTTTTCTGTTCTAACTTCTTATTTAAAAATCGGGAGTGAAAAATTATGTATTTGACAAGGTGACAACAAGGACACTGTCGTGGTGTTGGCGGAGAATTAAGCGTGATGTTGTTACTCTACCTTGTAGGTTCTGCGCCGTCGCCGCCAATGAAACCGAAGCAAACATTTTGTGCAATGAAGGTCGAGGATGGGCCGTGCAAGGCGATGATAAGGAGTTATTTCTTCAATATTCTTACTCAACAATGTGAAGAATTTATATATGGGGGATGCAGAGGAAACGAGAATCGATTTGAGACCCTGGAAGACTGTAAGACAGCATGCCTACCAGGTAGGTTTCCAGGAAGCCTTTGACACCGAAGCCTGCATGGATACCAGGCCTAAATGGAAATTTAGCAGTGCTAGAAAACCAGTACCGTTTCGCAAGGAACCCCATTGTTTTCTGTAGTTGGAATTTTCTTTGGGCCACTAACCAGCTCCAAAATAGAGACACAGAGACTTATTATTAATTATGAATCCTTGGCTTTAGCTTAGGCCTGCCCCACTAGCTCTTTTAACCAGTGGTAACCTGTTTCTAGTCATCTGCGTTTTGTCTCCGGGCCTTTTGCCTTTTCTTTCATTCAGTATGACCTACTTCCTGCTTCCTCTGTATATTGTTGGCTGGCTCCTGGTGTCTCTCTGTGGTCTCTTTTTCTTTCTTTCCCAGAGCCTAAATTCCTCCTCCAACTTACTCTTTCTACCCGGAAGTCTTGCCTCTACCTCTCCCCTTGCTATGGGCCTTTCAGCTTTTGATTAGAACAATCAGGTGCCTTAGACAGGCAAGGTAAAACAGCAACACATCTTTGCATAGTTAGACAAATGCAGCACATCTTTGCATAGTTAGACAAATGCAGCACATCTTTGCATAGTTAGACAAATGCAGAACATCTTTGCATAGTTAGACAAATATTCTGCGACAGTTGACATTTCTAGTTTTCTCAGTCAGCTGTTGTTTTTTAGTTTTTTCTTGTCAGTTATCATAAAATTTGAAGCCTCATTTATCATCTAGGAGTCCTACTCCACGGTGGAAAGGGAAGGGACCCTGAAGTTCACAGAGAATTTCTTAGGTTCATTGACATGAGTGCAGCTGACTTACCTGGGAGCTGGGTTGGCAGGAAAAGCATTGTTTTTCATACAGACTTGGCTGCACCTGTTTTATAAACAGGACACTCGGCAAGCACTCTCCTTGGAAGGTAATCAGAGAACTGACTGTTAGGCTCCAAAGATAAATATATTAACACATATACATTTCTACCATGTGAGTCAGCTTAGCACTTCTAAGTCTGAGATTGACCTAGAAACATCTCATTCTTCTTCTTCTTTTTTTTCTTTTTTGGTTTTTCAAGACAGAGTTTCTCTGTAGCTTTGGAGTCTGTCTTGGAAACTAGCTCTGTAGACCAGGCTGGCCTTGAACTCACAGAGATCTGCCAGCCTCTGCTCCAGAGTGCTGAGATTAAAGGTGTGCACCACTACTGCCTGGCTGAAATGTGTCATTCTTATTGGACTTTTAATACTACAAAAAAATTCCAAATTTCATGTATGCTGTGCAAACTTTACCAAACCTAGCTTTGGTGTTGATTTTACTGATGTAGGACTATAAAACACATGATAATGTATTATCAAACTGGAGATTTTTACTTTGTAGTTGCATCATAATTTCATAACATTTTAACAGTGTTCACACATTTTATCATTGGTAGTTTTGCCCGATCCTGATGCATAGCAGGGGAGCTACAGGCAGCAAGATATTACACCTTCCAAAAGCTGTATGGAAGAGTTTAAAAGGTTTCAATAAAAAGGATTGATATATATTTGAGGGGATAGACATATTTAGCCTCACCTCAACATTACTTAACAATACCCAGGTATTGAAATGCGACATAACACCCATCACTATGTATAAGTTTACGTTTTTATCTATCAGTTAAAATCATTCCCAAAAGAGGATGTGTGAGCTGGAGGTTCAATCCAGTGGTGGAGTTTTTGCACAGCATTTGTAAAATGCTGTGTTTGATAGACACTACGAGAAGAAATAACAACAGGACTAAAGCAAGCAAACAAAAATGACTGGCTGTAGGCAGCAGTGGTGGCGGGGGAGGCCTGTTCTGTCTGGGCACTGTTCCTACAGTTGGGCTGGAGGAGACGCCCCTGGCCGTCAGTTCCCCAAAGACTTTGGTTATGGTGAGGAGGAGGAAAAGGAGAAGGCAGAGGTGGGCGGCTGTGGTGAGGAAAAAATGACTATAATCATCTATAAATAAAAATAAATGAGTAGCACCCGATTTTGTGTTACACCCTCATCACTCAATTTCTTACCTGCTGGCCAGCCTTTCCGAGGACGACCTCTCAGGGATCCCTATTTCCCGATCTCGCAGATGGGTCTAGTTGCTCATGATCATCCCAGCAGTGCCTGCAATTGTAACACCCGATTTTGTGTTACACCCTCGGTACAGTTTGCCCGCCACCGTACCATACACGAGTCTGGCAAGAGCCTGGAGATTGAAAAGAATACACACACAGAGACTGGGGTCATTCAAAAGAAGATCAGCCAAAAGCCAGTTTATTCAGAATTGGGGGAGTCCTTATCTACCTAACTGCTGTACAAGGATCTCCGCCCAGGCAGGTGGGAAATTACCATATTAACAATGGAGACAATGCCCTGCATCTAATCACCAGGCGGGGCAGGGAGAGCACAGAAACACACAGAAAGCTTAGTTAGCTGACCATAAACTGTCCCCGCAAATGCACCCCAAAAATAAGGGCAGACCAGGGCCCTACAATTAAGACATTCTGTGTGAGGATAATATTAATGGGATTATGTAATTGTTCTCGTTTAAGGTCAAGTTCATAATATAGTATTCTAAGTGATGGCCTCTAATTGACACACTTTCTTTACAGGTTATATGAAGACGCCCGTGAAGACAACATCCACAAGAGGTACATTTTCCTTATGTAAAAATTAGTAGCGTTTATCTAAGACAGCTGGATATTCCGTTTTTATAGACCGCTGTTGTGTGTTGACTTTGAATCTGTGCGGCATCAGAGACAATGTTTCCTCTGATGGATACAGTGAAAACTTAGACATTGCAGACACTGTTCAGTAGGGAGGCTCCATGGGCTGTGAGTTTGGCATCACAGGCTCTCTAGACCGTTTCTTCTCAACCCAATGGGTGGGGACTCCCCTGTGGGAGGTCGAACAACCCTTGCACAGGGGTAACAACAAGATAATTTTACGGTTGGGGGTCACCACAACTGGCCCAGCTGTATTAAAAGGTGGCAGCAGGAAGATTGAGAACCACTGGTCTAGAGCCACACAGGCTGTTTTAACAACATGCAGACAGTGAGTTAGCTCTTGATTGTCTCATTTTAGTTCTCCAGTCCACTGGGTTTTGTTTTTTTTTTTTTTGAGACAGGGTTTCTCTGTGTAGCTTTGGAGCCTGTCCTAGAACTTGCTCTGTAGACCAGGCTGGCCTCGAACTCACAGAGATCCCTCTGCCTTGAAAGAACAAAACAAACAAGCAAACAAATGAAATAAACTCAATCACAATTTGTATAACAAATAAAAGTGATTATTTATAATTTAAAAACATATCCCTTCAAATATTGAATTGATATTGGTAACAATGTTCAGTAGTCCAGTTAAGTAAGGTCGTAGTTATTGTTAGCACTTAAGAAAACAGTATATTTATAAAATGAGTTTGTCTACAAGTGAAAGAAGATTTAATTTTTTAAAAATATTTATTTATTTATTATGTATACAATATTCTGTCTGTATGCCTGAAGGCCAGAAGAGGGCGCCAGACCTCTTTACAGATGGTTGTGAGCCACCATGTGGTTGCTGGGAATTGAACTCATGACCTTTGGAAGAGCAGGCAATGCTCTTAACCACTGAGCCATCTCTCCAGCCCTTAATTTTTTAATTTTTTTATATTTTACATACCAACCCCAGTTTCCCTTCCCTCCTCTTTTTCCCACACCCTCCTCTCATCCCTCACCACCCACCCAACCCACTCCTCAAACTGGGTAAGGCCTCGCTTGGGGAGTCAACAAAGTCTGGTATACCAATTTGAGGTAGCACCAAGCTTCTACCCCCTATATCAAGGCTGAGCAAAGTATCCCACCATAGGGAATGGGCTCCCAAAAGCCAGTTCATATACCTGGAGAAAGTTCTGGCTCCACTGCCAGCCCTGCCCCCTACAAGATCAAGCCATACAACTGTCCCCCACATTCAGAGGGCCTAGTTCAGTCCCATGCAGGTTCCCCAGCTGTCAGTCTAGAGTCTGTAAGCTCCCATTAGCTCAGGTCAGCTGTCTCTGTGGTTTTCCCCACCATGATCTTGACCCCCTTGTTCATATGATCCTCCCTCCCTCCCTTCAACTGGACTCCAGAAGCTCAGCCTCTGCATCTGCTTCCATCAGTTACTGGATGTAGGTTCTATGATGACAATTAGGGCTGTCAATAATCTGATTACAGGGGAAGGACAGTCCAGGCACCCTCTCTACTATTGCTAGGAGTTTTAGTTGGGGTCATTTGTGTGGATTCCCAGGAATTTCCCTAGCACCAAGTTTCTCCCTAACCCCATAATGGTTCCCTCTATCGATTTTTTTTTTTTTGTGAGCAGAAGTAGCAATGTTGAAATACTAAGATTTCTTTTAAAACCTAGAATTAGAGAAAAATTAAATGCCAGGAAATGTTTGCTGTATGAGCAGAATGCAAAAAATATATTTTGGAATTCAAGAAACAGTCACTTTAAGTATTAAATATGAAAAAGATTAGCGCTGTGAACATACGAATGTTAGAACTGTTTCATTGCTACAGTTACTCTCTAGTAAAAGTTCCATCAAACTGAAGTTGATATGCTTCCTAGCATTGAAGCAGGACAAATCCATTCCCAGGTTTAATGATAATGACACTATTAGAAGATATCAAAAGAAAATCAAAAGGTAATGAAGATTCAGGCCAGTCCCTCAGGAGCAAAGCTTAGTCGTAAGCAATCCATGGTGTGTGGGCGTGCAGAGACCTTGGCATTATATTTCTGCGGCTTAGGAAAGATGCTGCATGGCTTGCGTCAATATTCTTACTCAGCCATAACTGAGGACCGTTTACCACAGAGTGCAGTTCCACGAATATGGAGAATTACCTTATTTATAATCCTGTTTTATTTTTAATTTGTAGACCTAGGGATTATTTTACATGTGTACATTCTCAACTTTCTCCTAAAATAAATTCATGTAGTTTGATGGGGGTCTCAGAAAAAAAGCTTCCATATAGAATTTATTAATAATGATCATTAGATTAAATTATATTATAATTTTTGCTTTTAATATGCAACATATCTCATTCATTAATTCATTTTATGCATAAAATTTGTATACTTAAGATTACTTAAAATTTCACAAAAAGTTATATCCTAAAATTAATCAAAATGAAAATTGAATATATGTGTTTTTCCCTTTAAAACATTAAAATTTACCAAAGCCGTTTTTCCTGTTTTGTGTACATGACACAATTACATATCACAGTGAGGACAGGAATATGATAGGAAATGATTACACAACACTAACCATCAAAGAAATAAATCCAGACTCAAATGGGCTGTCATCTCATTGCTGTTAAATCCAAACAGCAACCTGAGAAAACAGCACAGATAACTCCTCATCACAATTTTAAGTTAGGAATAGAGATACTGTTTCGTCTAGGGATCAGCCCCACCACTCAGTTTGTATCGAGGAGAAGGCACTCATAGGTTGCACCTCCCATTCACTGAAGTCATATTCTGAGAGAATTATATGGAATGAACTGAAGGTTCAGTCTGCAGATAAAGGGAGTGTCATATTCCACACGGTGTGAAATTAAAGAAGGAAATCTTGTAACTTGCAACAATATGGGTGGACTTGGTGAGCATGGTGCCGAAGGCAATACACAGCATGGAGCCTTGGAAGGGTAATCTAAGATGCGGCCTTGTTATTGCCAAGACTGTGAGGGGGAGAGATGACCACACAGAGTCACTGCATGGGAGGAAACATCTAAACGATCTACCGTATAGTGTGGACTACAGTTAACAGTCATCTGTTTAACTCTCATGACAGCGGAAAGAGTGCATGTTGCTTGTGTTCTCAGTCTAAACATGTTACGGCCATGTGGAGTGAGCCATTAATTATCCAGATTTAATCACTCCATAATGTATATGCGCGAAGCTATCATTTTGTACACAAAAAAATCCACTTAAATTTGAAAAAGGAAACAACATAAAAATTTCTTTTTTTATTGTTTTTATTGAGCTATACATTTTTCTTCGCTCCCCTCCCTTTCTCCCCTCTCCCCTTCTGCCCTCTCCTGTAACCCCCACACTCCCAATTTACTCAGGAGATCTTGCCTTTTTTCTCCTTCCTAAGTACATCCATGTATGTCTCTCTTAGTGTCCTCTTTGTTGTCTAGGTTCTCGGGTTGAGGACTGTAGGTTGGTTTGATGTGGGATGTCCTCTATATGTGTTGTTTTTGTTGGATAATGAATAAAGCTGTTTGGCCAATGGCTCAGCAGAGTAAAGTCAGGTGGGAAATCCTAATATATATATATATATATATATATATATATATATATATATATATATATATAGAGAGAGAGAGAGAGAGAGAGAGAGAGTTAAGGAGATGCCATGTAGCTGCCAAAGGAGGCAGATGCCATGTAGTTGCCCAAGAAGCAAGAGGTAACAGACCACGAGTCTTGTAGTAAAATGTAAAACAACAGAAATGGGTTAATTTAAGATATAAGAGCTAGGTAGGAACACGCCTAAGCTGTCAGCCAGTGTTGTATTAATATAGTTTCTGCATGATTATTTGGGTCTGGGTGGCCAGGAAATGAATGATCAGTCTCTGTTTACACTGGTTTTCTTTGCTTTATATCTAAAAGCCACTTATGAGTGAGTACATATGATATTTGTCTTTCTGGATCTGGACTACCTCACTCAATGTTTTTTTCTAGATCCATTCATTTGCCTGGAAATTTCAAGATGTTATTATTATTTTTTTTGCTGCTGAGTAGTACTCTGTTGTATAAATGTACCACATTTTTTATCCATTGTTTGGTTGAGGGACATCTAGTTGTTTCCAGGTTCTGGCTATGACAAATAATGCTGCTATGAACAAAGTTGAGCACATATCCTTGTGGTATGATTGGGCATCCTTTGGGTATATACCCAAAAGTGGTATTTCTGGGTTTTGAGGTAGATTGTTTCCTAATTTTCTGAGAAATTGCATACTGATATCCAAAGTGGCTGCACAAGTTTGCACTCCCACCAGAAATGTAGGGAGTGTTCCATTTACCCCACATCCTCTTCAGCATAAACTATCATCAGTGTTTCTGATCTTGGCCATTCTTACATGTGTAAGATGGAATCTCAGAGTTGTTTTGATTTGCATTTGATAGCTGAAGATGTTGACCATTTCCTTAAGTGTCTTTCAGCCATTTGAGATCTGACCCCTTTTATTGGATTATTTGTTCAAGAACTCAAAGTTTCTTGAGTTCTTTGTCTATTTTGGAGATCAGACCTCTGTCTGATGTGGGATTAGTGAAGATCTTTTCCCAATCTATAGGCTGTCGTTTTGTCTTGTTGACCATGTCCTTTGCTTTACAGAAACTTCTCAGTTTCAGGAAGTCCCATTTATTAATTGTTTCTCTCAGTGTCTGCGCTGCTGGGGTTATATTTAGGAAGCGGTCTCCTGTGCCAATGTGTTCAAGTGTACTTCCCACTTTCTCTTCTATGAGGTTCAGTGTGGTTGGTTTCATACAACATAAGAATTTCACCGACATTTACTTTAAGAGACAACAATAAACCAAGTTAACTTCCAATTTACAAGTTGAGAAGTTATAGAAAACAGATATTTTAATAAGAACTTTTAAATTGGGGATTCTTCTCCAGCTCTCCACTGCTGTGGCTCTCGCTAACATTAATGAGTGCATGCTCTTGTTTTATTTCTTTTATTTATTGAGATTATAATATAACCACACCTTTACCTCCTTCCAAACCTTCCCATGTAGCCTTCTTTGGTCTGCCTCAAATTCATGGCTGTTGTTTTCATTAAGTGCTGATATATACATATATCAGTCATGTTGGTGAGACTTTGAGTATAGCCTTCTGTCTTTCCTATGAGGCACAATCTCATAGCAAACTCTAGCAATCATATATATATATATATATATATATATATATATACACACACACACACACACACACACACACACATATATGTGTGTGTTCCTAAATATATAATATATGGTTCCAAATACATAATATATATTCATAAATGCATAAGTACAATCTGATCAATTTGTATAATGTAACACACATATGTATGTACATATATACATATGTATACACGCATATGTTTCCAGGGCCTGCTGTTTGGCACTGGATAACTAATCGGTGTGCTCTTTCCTGGAGTCTGTTTCTCACACTTTCAGTTTTCTATAGTTCTTTGTGTAGGGATGAGCACTCATGGCCCTCCCCCAGATCATATTTAGCACGACTGTTGTGATTGTACTGTTTAGCTCATGTTGGTGAGAGTTTATCAGTATGGCTTTCCTAGGAGACACAATCTTATAGCAAACTCTCTATTTCCTTGGGTCTTACATTCATTCTGTCCACCCTTCCACAGTGATCCCTTAGCCTTAGGTGTAGGAATTGTGTTGTAGATGTGTCAGTAGAGATTGATCTTCATAAACACATATTTAGATTAGGTGTGGTTTTCTGTAATGTTCTCCTGCTGCAAAGAGAAGTTTCCTTGACCCAGGGTGAGGATGACACTTATCTGGGAATAGTGAGAATGTAGTTGGGGATTATGCTGACTTAGTACAGTGGTGGTGGTTATAGGTTCTCTAAACCCATGACTTCATTATCCCTGGGTAGCTGGCTAGGTCTCTGGAATCAGGCATGGTTTCTCTTTGTTTAGGGGGCTCTGGAGTATCTTAAAGTTATAGAGCTGTTGGTCACTGTCAAGATATGTGTTTCTCTATTGCCCTCTTAGGGTCACTGTGTCACTCCGGTCATTTTTGTTTATAGGTGTTATAGCTGGGTAGGACTGTTGGTCACCTCCCTCCCTTGAAGCTTGAACTAGCCCTCAGGGAGGAGACTTTCAGGCCACTTCCAGCTTAGGGGACTCTGGGCTCTGTGCCTGAAGTACACGGAATACACACTCTTTAGATAGTAGAGCACTTGTGAGCACCGACTTCCTGATATAAAAAAAGACATGGAAGGGTATCATAGTTCATTTTATTACCACAGAAATATATTTATAGGAGAAATTGGAGGAACTGGAACCTTGCCCAAAATATTCAAGTGCAGTAAGACTTTTGAGCATAATACATTGGAAAACGAACTCGATTCTCTTCACAGTATGCATGTAGACAGAGATTGTAATGTAGGTCACAATATTGCAGCTTTTGTGACAGCTGTGTCTAGCCTGTTTTGGAGCGTGATCAAAGGAAGGCTGTTAGACTTTGCAAAAGTCCTTCTAATCCCTGAACATGTATTTCCTTTCTGCCTCTACATTGTTGGTCCAGCCCAATGCTTGGAAGAAGAAGAAAAGAGAGGGTGGGGAGGGAGGGAGAGACCCAACAGTGGAGGGTGACATACTGAGCACAGATATTAATTCCAGCATAAGAATTCAGGAACTTCCAAGAATAGCCAGGTCAACTTCTGTAGCCCTAATATCCTTTCTAATGTTTAAAGCCTCTATAGCAGTCTTAAAGAACTAACACAGTACTCCATCCCCAGAGATTCCCAACACTTCAATCGACTTTTCTTTAATATCAGTGCATTAAACTTAATAGAAATTATTAAAGCAAAACTTACCATAATATTTTGTACTTCTAAAGCAAGGTCAGCATGTATCAACCCACCATCCTTTATTTTATTGGTTCATGAAAATGTTGATAATAATTCCTTGTAATCTCATAAAAGAAATTTAGAACTGAAATACCAGATAAAAAATATAAAAAAAATAGTTTAATCTTCCTTATTCCAAGAACCCAAAGGGTTAGATAATGGTTCAGTTTTAAATTAAGTCATTTTATTTATTTTTAATGAGATAACCATTACCTTCTGGTTTAACCTTTTAAAATTGGTTCTAAATTTATCTTCTAAATATGTTGATTATAAATTTCACTAAAATAGCTAAATGATAATAACAAAAGAAAGATATTTCTTCCTGACGTATTTTGTCGATTTTAGGGAAGCCAGATTTCTGCTTCTTGGAAGAGGATCCTGGAATCTGCCGAGGCCTCATTACTAGGTATTTTTACAACAACCAGTCAAAGCAGTGCGAACGGTTCAAGTACGGTGGGTGCCTGGGCAACCAGAACAACTTTGAGACCTTGGACGCGTGCCGGAGCACCTGTGAGGACACAGGTGAGCTCGCTTCTCGTCTCGGTTGGGGCCATCTACAGGGGTCATCTGAGATGAGGACTCCGTGAGCATGTACCTGGATTCTGGCTAAGCTGCGCGAACAGAAACTAGCTCTGAAAGAGATTCCCAACTGTATTAAAACATAAATACAGATAATTAAGGCATCTCTACAGTTCCCCTAAACCCCATAACGTTCTCAGATATGGTGGCTCAATGTTTTTCCTCAGAGGACTGCGGTCTGCACGCAGCACAATGGCAAGACTACTGAGATCTCTTATTCTTATGAAATATGAGGTTAATAATTACTCATACAATAATAAAGGGAAACCTTGTACATGGACTGTTGCAGGATTTTGGTCACTTGTTACAAATTTACTAGTGGAAACCTACTTGCATTTGTGTTTAAAATTCCTCGTTTGCTGATTTGGAACCGCAGGGGGACCAAATTGCAACAAGTCTGCTGTTATTTTTATTTTATTTTTTTAAAAAGAAAACAAACCATCTTTTTTCATTTTACATACCAATCCCAGTTCCCACTACCTCCCCTTGCCCCTCCTCACCCCTCATCCACTCTTCAGAGAAAATAAGGCACATTGCTTTGGGGAAGGTCCAAGGCCCTCCCTACTATATCCAGGCTGAGCAAGGTATCCATCTAGAGAATGGGTTCCCAAAAAGCCAGTACAAGCAGTAGGGATAAATCCTGGTGCCACTGCCAGTGGTCCCACAGTCTGCTCCAGCCATACAATGGTCACCCACATTCAGAGGGACTAGTTTGGCCATATTCTGGTTCCTTCTCTGTCCGGCTGGAGTTGGTGAGCTCCCACTAACTCAGGTAAACTGTTTCAGTGGGTGTCCCCATCATGGTCTTGACCTCTTTGCTCATATTCTTACGCCTCCCACTCTTCAACTGGACTTTGGGAGCTCAGCCCAGTGCTCCGCTGCGGGTCTCTGCCTCTGTTTCCAACAGTTGCTGGATGAAGGTTCCATGATGACATTTAAGATATTTAGCAATCTGACTACAGGGCAAGGCCATTTTGGGCACCTTCTGGTACTAGAGAAGTTCCCAGAAATCCATAAGGATGATCCCAGCTAAGACCCTAAGCAATAGAAGTCTGCTGTTCTTAAGCCAACAGTTGCATTTGCTTGTACATAAAGATACAAAATTGTTTTCAGATTGTAATTTCTTGTGTTGTTTTTTTCCCAGTGAATGAGTTACCGACGGGCAACCATGTACCCGAGCGAAATACTGTAAATAACACTTTGATTACCCAATCTACCAAATCGCCCACCGGTTGGGGTAAGAATCTTTATTATTATTATCATTACTATTGTTATTATTTTTGGTTTTTCGAGACAGGGTTTCTCTGTGTAACAGTCCTGACTATCCTGGAATTCACTTTGTAGACCAGGCTGGCCTTGAACTCACTGAGATTCACCTCCCTCTGCCTTCTGAGTGCTGGGATTAAAGGTGTGTGCCACCACTGCCCTGCTTTTATTATTATTTTATGAATATATTATGGTAACAATAGAAGTGGATGCGTGTTAGCATTATTTTTTAAAAAATAATGATTTTATTATTTGAGAGTATGTTAAAATATAGATATTTGGTGAATTTAAGGCACTTAATCTCGTAAAGGTAATCATTTCCTTAATCTCTTTTAAAATGTGCTTTGAAGTTGGGTTTCTGTGTATTAACATGTAAAAATGTGTATATGATGCATTCTTTGCTTGCTTTAATTTGGCCTCATTACTTCATTTGAATTTGTCAGCGTTTTCTGTTAGCTTTTTGCCTATCCTATATTTTTAACAAACTGGCTTTTAAATACAAGACTTTCTGCCCATTGCAATTATTCTCAATCACAAGTTATCTATGTTCATTCCACGGAATAGTCTATGCATTTTTCCCCAACCAATTTTCATTGGCCTGCTTATCTTCTTGTCTATGGACTCACTCCTGGAGAGAAGCCTCTCTCCTCTGCTTTGACTCTGGCTACCCAGTCTGATCCATTCAGTGTGTCTATCCCTTGAGGCGCACGCTCTGCTCAAGTTACTGTGCCACAAGGTTTTGAGTACGGTCATTTATTGCCTGCCTCTGTTCCAGCATTTGCCTCAATGGTAAGCATATGATAGGCGACTTACATGTTTTATTTATTAATCTTGTGATCCACAGTTACAAAAGAAGGAACCAATGGTGGTTGGAAGAACGCTGATTGTACTTACCAAGTCTTTCTGAACATCTTCTGCCTTCACGTACTCACATTTCTTAGTTTTAGGGTTAGATAGCAATTTATGTATATCCTATTATGCATCACCTTTGGGTTTGCTTAATATTTAGATGGTATACTTGATGTTTTTATACTCGTAATTAATAAAGTTTTGATATTAGCATTCACAACATAGTCTTTTTACTATGTCTAGCTTTAAACTTCTAACTAGGAAAGACTAATCATATTGGTTCTGGGTCTTTGGGGGGTAGACTTGGCTGTTCTTGGAAAAAAATTATTTTCCAAATTCTCACAGCCCACTTTGCCTCTGTACATCATCTCTTAACAGTGGCCTTGGGACTCCATCACCTTTATGATATTTTGAAAAAACTCATCTTTGGGTAGACTTCAAAAGCCTACTGCTAATCAATCTCCAGCACTTAATCTTTGAATGAGAAAGCAAGCACCTAAGTACTGATCCAGGGCTATACTGCTTCATGCCAGCCTCCAGGTCAAGGGAGAATGACTAGATGTAAGAAAGAAGACCCTGTGGCCACTTGAAACTCTCTCCTGACTCTATCTAGCATATGACCTGGGGTCAAGCTCCACATACATAGAAAATGGTGGAAAAGAAATAAATACATATATAATTATATTTATACATGCACATACATATGTATATATATCATTGTCATTGGCCTTCTGGAAGAGGAATAATGTTGACAGAGAAGCTATTCGATAATCAAAGTGTCACCGCTGACGTGTTTATGTTAGAGATCCGCAATAGAATATTTTCACTTCTATGTTCTCTTAGAAGATACTGATCACACGCAGAGGAATATTGCAGTCATGTAAAATTTCTGGAAAAACATCCCCCTACCAACTAGAGAATTACACATTTAAATGCATACCCCACGAATGCATACATCATGAGCTCTGTGGACAGTGCTGTAAGCTTTATTTCATCAACAAGCACACACAGTTTGAAGCAAGTGTGGTGGCCTTCAAATGTACGCTCACCGAGAAGCCTAGAGTATATCTCATCCTACGTATTCCTGCATAGTAAATCTGGTGGCTTATGCGGACACCCCGGCGAGCTGGCTTTCCAGAAATAGACAGCGTTAGCAGAGCTCACACCGGGCCTTCTACTTCCTGGCAGGAGCGCTGGCAGGGAGCAAGAATGTGGCGCTTCCTCTGCCAGAGTCGCAGCTGTCATCCTGCCTACCTGGCAGATCTCTTCACAGACCACGGCTGTCCCAGAGAGCACAGCCCTCCAGAGTGGTGTTTCTCAAACGTCAACAGAGACTCTTACTAGAAACGAAACGGACAGCTTCACTGGGTCAACCAAATTAGTTTAAATGACATTTGTACTAAACAAATCATAGAAATTTAAGTTTGTGACAATCATAAGGTTACACCCAAAACGTAATTGCATATTAAAGCTGACCAGACTACTAACCAGTGCTACTAATTTGTCAAGATTTCTTGTTCTTAAAACAGTAGGAAAATCTATATTGGAATACAAATTTTGTATTGACAGCCAAAAGATAGACGAGGATTAAGAATTAGTTTAGAAAAATCTGTGCTACTCCGTCTTAATTCTCCGAGTGTGGCCTTTCTCTGTCAAGATTGGATCATCTCTGCAGAGACGAAGCGAGAAGCATCATTAAAGACCCACAAGTCTACCTTTCGCAACACCACAGGGCCATGCTCCCAGTTTTCAGCCACTGGTATGCATCTGATCACGGAGACATAAAGGCCTGGCTGTGGTCTGTGATTTCCAGAAAGAGGCCAGGTGGAATACGCCAACCTAATGATTCCTGCCGCCTTCAGGTGCTGGAGAGCTATTTGGCTCCGAACTGCTGCCCAGGGCCAGTTTCCAGCCGCCTTATTAGGGTTTTCTGTTTCAGCTCGGCACCTTTCCCTGTTCAGACTTGCGGAACACCAGTTCACACACGTGATGGTGCACGGACGCATTTGGGTCTCTTTGATTGGCAGTTGATGGGAAGAAGGGATTTGGGGGTTAGAAATAATGAAGCTTCACCAACTTTATCTGATCACATTGCTGAAATATTTGCTCAGTAAGTCTAGAAGTATTTTCTACTTAGCTTTAGAGTGCTGTCTCAGGGTGGGCAAGGACAGGTACTTTATGAGTGGAATTTGAGCTTAATTTTAGTTCTGTAATTTCCCGACTTGTTTTGTATCCTTGGGGAAAAAAAAAAAGCAGGCAGCTTCTCGAAGCCTCCAGCTCTTTCTCAGCTACGTGTGGAATGCAGTAAGTCATAAAGTATTTAAAACCCTGCAGTATTTGTCAAACTCTTCATCCTGTGTTGTCATTAACAAGAATATTGATTTTTAAGACTGTCTTGGTGATGACAACACTGACCCATATTCACCTAAGATATATAAGAAGGAGCTCAAAGATACCGGCTAGCGAATCTTTTATTATGGTTTTAGTGCAACTAAGTTTGTAACCTTGAACTGAAGAATCTTAACTCATTATAGTTATCCGAATTAATACACAGTACTTATAAAATCAAAGCATACTTAACTAAATAAAATTTCATCTTTTGTGTCTCTGGATTTGATTTGCGATCACTGGAGGTATTAAATATCTGTCTGTCCACCTTTATGACCCAAGGTACAGATTTGCGTGTTTTCTAGTTTAAGTGAAATTTATAAATTCGAGTGCCTGGCTGATGGGAATTGTAATAGAACCTGGAAACGGAAGAATGAAAACATGATGGTGCTTTTGTTCTTTGGAGATGTAACTGGCAGGTAGGGGAAGGCTTCAGTGATGAGATCTTACGGGGTATGGCAGGAGAGGCTGAAATTTAAAACACGGATACGGTGACATGTTTCACAGGGTAAACATGCTTGCTGCCGAGACCTCCCTGGGGAAGACTGCTTTTCTCCCTTCCAGACTTCTTCAGTTGCCTGTAGTTCTCCGTGCATACCCTAAATCTGCTTTTCCAGTTTTACTCTCTACCATCCTGTTGTGTTCTGTTCTTTAGTTATTCCAGACTCTTCCAGATAGACTAGAAATATTCTGATTTGTGTGCTCTCACCCATCTTCTACTGTTTCTCTGATTGTTAAAATCCCATTCTTCTATTAAAGCTAACCAGCGTATTAAAAAAAAAAAACCAGAGGATAATAAACCATCAGCCTCACAGACAAAGGTCTACGACACACGTTTTGGGTCAGCAATCATGATCTATATCTTTTCCTATACAGGGTTCTCAATGTCATATTTTAAAATTTATTCTTATTGTGTGTGTATGGGAGTTTTGGATGCATGCATGCATGTCTTTGTATCTCGTGTGTGCATTGCCTGAGGCAGCCAGTATCAGTTCCTGGATTGGAAGCACAGATAAATGGCCCAGTGGGTCCTCTGTAAGAGCTGCAGGTACTCTCAACTGCTGAGCCATCTCTGCAAAATATTTTAAGATGAAAATACTAACCCTCGTATGGTGGTACTAATTGTAAGTATTTTTTTCCACACATACATTTCTTAATAAAATACCTAATTGAAAAAAATATGTTCCAGAAAATTTCATAATTGTTATCGTATAAAGCCTTTTTGCTTTCTAGATTGCTAAGAAAAGTTCTCGAGTATAGATACCTTAATCAACTCTGAGTGTGGATTAGCCAACCTCTGGACGAAAGCAAACAAATACCTACTTAGCTTCTCTCTTTTTTAATCTGCATAGGCTTTCCTGTCCAGGAAAGATTTCTTACAGTCTGTTCCTATGACCCCTTTCAGTCTCAAGTTTCCTGGCTGCACAACCTCTACATTTCACTCTCTACTAAGTGGCCTGTGCACACAGGGAAAGAAAAATAACCCTGAAGGGAATTGCTCGGCAGCCCTTGCCTGTTTTCCAACGCTGAAGGAAGTATCGGTTTCGGCTGGGTCAGTGACTGCCCGTGTGGTGAAGGGCTGTGTGCTTTCTCCAAGGCAGAGGAGATGGTGGTCATTCTGCTCATCACCAGCCAGAGCAGGTTCCAGTCTGCAGCGTTTTATTTCCCTATTTTTATTGTGTAGCTTGAGCATTACAATTTAGGAATATTAAACACTGAAAGCAGAGCAACAGCAAAAAGTTGGCCATAGTCATATCATACAGGAAAAAACATCCACGTCAACTTGTCAATAAATATTATTTAACTTGTAAAAAAAAATCATCATGGAGCAAATGACTAAATGATTGTAAGTATCTGCTGGAGGAGTCCAGAAATATATAATAACCGTAACACAAACTTTTCTCTGTAGAACTTTAGCTTAGCAAACTTCCGAGCTTACATCCCCAGAAAGCTATTTATGTAATCACTTATCACATAACTTTATGTGTTTAGTACATAACTTAGTACTTTGCCTGACAAATAATATATGTAATTTTTATTTTTACTTATATATGTATGTGTGCATGAATTTGGAATCTTGGCATGTAATACAAATTAGCATATTTTACTCAATTTAAGTTACGCATTTTTCAACATCTTAACATGATTGTAATTATGAGGAATCCTATCACCAGTAGTAAACAATAATAGAGTCAGGTTTTCCATATTAGTAGTACATAAGATAGTGCATGTGAAAGTCATAGTAGATTCTATGCAAGTGATGTTTAGTAAAATAGATGAACTATTATGCATATATTTAAAAGGATATATAATGGTATAAAATATAAATATGAATTCACATGTTACTCAGAATAGTAATAATATGACGAGTAGAACATGAATATATGTATATACAAATGGTTTTGGAAAAAAAATTTACCAAATCATTGGTAGTAATTTAATTGGGGGAGGGCATTATGCAGATGCTTTGTTTCATATTTTTTTATGTTTTGGTATTATTTAAATTTTAACAAACATTGTAATGAAATTGTTTCTCTTTACTACGACTTATAGGGAAAAAAAGGGAATGACTTATTATTCAAAGCCCCACCCCCAAAACCTCAGAAGAAAGCAAGTTCATAGGCCATGAAGTAGTTCATAAATACTAGTTTGCTTAATACAATGAGAACCTACACAGGAAAGTATTGTGGGAATAAGACATTTCAATAACATTTCCATGCATTAAGTTAAAAATTCGCTCTATGAATTTCAAAGTAAATTTACGTAAAACATTTTCCTTGGGAAACGAACCTTGTGCCGTCACCTTGTACTTTGGCAGTCCCCCTGGTAATAATAAGAGAGACAAGGGAGATGGGTATGCTGTGAAACCTTTCAGAAAGTCCTTGAGATGAAATCCACTCGACTTGCTATTGATGGCGGGATCAAGACAGAACGGACGCATCTTGCTACTGATGTCCCTTTGGAACACGAGCGGAAACCAGCCTGGTCAGTGTCTTTTTATCCTATCATAAATTTTTTTTCTCCAATCATAATCTAGACAAAAGAAATCACATTCTGCAACTACTTCAAAATGTATCTTCTTTTATTGTAGATCTCAGTGTCTGGAATTGAAATAGGTGAGTGCCTACCTATTGTCTAGAATATGTTTGTTAATTGAGCATAGGCAAACTTATTTTTCATGAGGTACAAAACTATTCCATTTTCTCACTTCTGGGAATGGAGATGCCAGTCAAGGACTACAAACGTTCTGCAGAAACTGTCTGCTTTATTTTACCTGTGATTTATGATAAAGCAAATGGTAGTCAGTATTAACATAATCTTAAAAACAATGAGTTAACGTCAATATTGCCTGCAACTTATGTTCTGGGAAAATTTATGTTCTTGTAAAAAAAAAAAAACCTCCCAAAATGAAAAGTGTTTTGATTTTTTTTTTTTTGGCTTTTTCGAGACAGGGTTTTTCTGTGGTTTTGGAGCCTGTCCTGGAACTAGCTCTTGTAGACCACGCTGGTCTCGAACTCACAGAGATCCGCCTGCCTCTGCCTCCCCCGAGTGCTGGGATTAAAGGCGTGCGCCACCACCGCCCGGCTGTGTTTTGATTTTTTTAATACTTCACTATGCATAGTCCAAAGTACTCAGAGATGAATTTCAAATTGAACTCCTGTCTGAAAATAGCATTCTTTTAGGATCAGGAACATGCTTGCTGTTGTGGTCAAAGGTCGATTGTATTGGATCTGTCTAGACAGGGTCTGGTATCAGGCCTAATAAAGTGAGATAAGTAAATAGTGGCCACTGTTTGTTCTTGGGCAGATGCCTTCGAGGGGAGCGAGTGTGTGATAGCAGAGGCATGTGGTGTGCATCTGCACGCTGACCTCCACTCCCAGAGCTGTGCTAGACACTGATGCAGACGTCACTGTGCACAGGCAGCAGGAATGTGAAGTCTTGCATGGTTAAAGCGGCAATGATGCCTTTTCTGATGCACCCGCACTCCTAACTGCCTGCTTTCGTACGACCCCTGCCTTCTGCTGCATTAAACCTGTTTCCACTGGTTTCTGAGTTCATTGGCCATTAGTAAATATTTCTGCATTATTAGATGTTCAAAGGCAGAGAGAGGCTAGAGCCCATGTGCCCATTATACCATTATAGCTGTGTTATATATACTATGATTTGTGTTCCTCTAGAAATGCCTGTTCTGGTTCTAGTTTTCACCTAGGATGCAGGGCTTTTGGCTTATGGTAACATTCTTCCTTCTTACCTCCAGTCTAGGGGCAACAGTCAAATTAGCTTTTCTTCACCTTGAAATATGTTTGATTTTGATTATGAAGCTAAACTTTTATCAGGCCATAAGTGGAAAAGGAGTTACTCTCAGAGAATGAAAATTTCTCTCTGTCCTGACATAAGGGGCCTTAGAGTGGGCATTGCTATTAAAACACAGTCATTAACATTTGTAAAGAAATGTACAGTTATAGATATGGGTACATTAACAGGCATTATTGCAACTTACTGTGGACTGACGTATTTTGTAGAGAACACACCAAAATGAAAGTAATTTATGCTTTACATATCCTCTCTATATAATTTGTTATAAAAATATGTGGTGCCTCCTGGGAGAAACCATAAAACAAGTAGCAAATTCCTGTTTCTCAATTTCATTCAATTGCTTCCAGTCTGCCACTGTTTCTGAGCCTGGTTGGTGGCTTTGGAAGTTAAGGAGACAAAGGAGGTGAGGTTGCTGACTATTCACATCTAAACATGGGAGTAATGAAACAACACAGGAGACCCACTGGAGTTACTAGACAATAGGAGGACCCCCCTTGCAATATGTCTCTCCCACCTTTAAAATTACCGTCTTAAACAGAAAGAGCTAGCCTGAGATGGAAACTTTACAGCCCATTCCTGGCACATGATTTTAGCTCAGGTTCATCATGGGGCACACTCATGTTCAAAGATGCAGATATAACAGATAAGATAATAGTCTAGACACTATGAATGCTACTTTAAAGATGCTAAGAGTTTTTTCAAAAGCAGCGTTTATATGTTTAGCCAAAGACCTAAATGAAACTAAATATTCTTTATGTGAGTGTAGATCTTACATTTTGCACGTTACCTTTGTAAATTCTTCCTTATATATTAGTCCATCATCCCCAGTGCCTCTCTGATTTCCCAGGTTCTTACTCGGTATGCCAGTGATGTCCAGACATTTTGATTTCCACTCTTGTCTAGAAGGCAGGAGATGATAAAAATGTGTTTCTCGAATGAAGCTGTTTCTGATGAGTTGCGTCATTTCAGCTGTCTTCTTCCCTGAACTTTCCATCCAGGGCTTGTGTGCCAAAAGATTGCTGCTTGCTTTCCGCACAACCCGCTTGCCTCTGTCGGCCCCTGGACTCTTCACAGCCGCATCTTCTGCCCACAAACATTGATCAAGTCTTCCCCTGTATGTGCTGTATGACACCCACCATCTGCTGAAGCCACTCAAGTTCTCCTCCACAGCCCATCGCCGTCCAACACCTCGCTTGCAGCCTTCACTCACGACCGCCAGACATGGTTGGACAGTTGAGAAGTACCAGCTTGCCCTGCTTGAAAGAAATCACCAAAGAATTTTTAAAAATGTTACTAGGCTCCAATTATTTTTCACACTAGAGTTATTATCATCACTCTTATTGTCATCTTTACCCTAGTTGCCTGTTCTTGGTTTTTGAATGTTTGCTGGTCCTATTGACAGACGATAAGTATCTACTCCAAACCAGTGACTCACTTTACTATGTAAATATGGAAAAGTTACTTGATGTATACTAATTTAAATGCATTTGTAAATATATAGCTAAGGTTTCAGAAGGTAAATCGTTGAGTAGAACTTGTTTTGATTGTGTATAAGTAATTTGTTCATATAAGCACTAACCGTAAGCCTTCATTTTTTCAAATGCGCTCCGTTTTGTTCATTGGAGAAAGACCATGGTATTATGGACATCTCAATTTGTTTAAGCATATTCCTGTCATTGAAACTCTTGGGCTTTGCTGTGCCTTCATCTTTGTCGGATCCTGCTTTATTCAGAAGACATGCCGTAAAACTGATCTGCAAGGGATACTTAATAAGAAGGCCCAGATTCACGATGCAGAGAGCTTACCAAATTTTCTTGATTCTTAAAATTTCAATTTTAAGATTTAAATTTAAAGTTAAACTTGCAATTGTTTATTCATTTATCCATTCATTTATTTATCTATTCTTCTATCCATCTGTTTATTTCTAGAATATCACGGCCCTTCATGGTGTCTTAGTCCAGCAGACAGTGGATTGTGTAAAGCCAGTGAGAAGAGATACTACTACAATTCAGTCCTTGGGAAATGTCGCCAATTTAAGTACACCGGATGCGGGGGAAATAACAATAATTTTATTACCAAGAAAGAATGTGTGAAGGCCTGTAAAAAAGGTATGAAAGACATTCTTCCCATTAAATGGCTAATATTTGGAATGATAATTATGCTGAAATTATGAAATGCTTTGCCTTACAAAATAACAAATATTTCCTTATAAGGAGTAAAATAATTTCTTAGCCAATATTTGTTCTCCTACCAACTAAACTTAGATAATTCTAGTAGGTATGGTAGCTATAATTATTCTCCATATGTATTATAGGTCAATTATCAATTTCAAATAGATTGAAAATTTTAAGTTTTTATTTTTAAAAGATTTATATATATATATATATATGTGTGTGTGTGTGTGTGTGTGCGCATCTGGATATGGGAATGCCACTGTGTGTGCAGGTGTTTGCAGAGTCTAAATAGAACGTCGGATTCTGAGAACTAAAGGTGTGGGTGTCTAAAGTAGTATTGGGAATTGAAGCCAGTCCCATGCAAGAACAGGGCACACTCTTAATGTCGGAGCCACTTCTCCGCCCGATTTTCTTTCATAAATATTTAAGAGCTAAGAACTTATTTTTTAAGAAATATGTTAAAATTCTTGCAAGCTCTCTTTTAATACACCAAACTTTTAACATTTTTATTACTTTTCCCTTGAATATAATGATACAATATGAAGAACACAAAGAATTTATAAAAAAACATAGAAATTAAATAAAATAACATGTTAGTCTAATAACCATATATTTACCACATATCTACCTTTTAATAAAAATAAGCATGTATTTTCAAACAAATTGTAGCATACTTACCCAGTTTTGGTGACTCTCACATGCAAAATGACTTTCTTAGAATTAGATTATTTCGCAAAAATACGGAGACAAATGAAAGACTTTGAGAAAATTTGAGATAAAGTTCATATGTGTTCTCTTTTCACTATTATTATCATTTACTGTTCTTATTACAGGTTTCATCAAAAGAGTAACAAAAGGAGGAAAAATTAACACCCAAAAAGGAAAGGAGCCTCCAGTGAAAATAGAGTATGCAGCCATGGACTAGTGTTGAGATATAAACACACTGTTGTTACTCCAATTATACTAAATATTTCCACAAGGTATTTGTACTATGATGTCTATTCTTCTACTACAATAATTTTGATGAATATATAAAAGTTAATTTCCCAGGCCACTGTGTCCGTTAAGGATGTGTTTTCCTTAGCCACTCTACTTTTGTAAAGCAGCAACTTATCAACCGGCTACTGTGAATTTCATCTCGCTCCCTTCCAAACCACTTCCTGTTCAATTGCAAGGTCTCCTACTGCTCAGCACAGGAACCAGTTTTCTCTTTTCCATCGCGACCATCTACCGGAAGAGATACTTTCATTTGTTATGATCATGAACATTGTGTACCCTTGATAGTCTAAGCCTTCCCACATGATTTCAATTTTAGCAGTGTAAGAAGTAAAACACTATACCCTGAACAATAAACCTGACTGTTACCCACTGGTGTTTACTAAAGAACTGAGATACAGAGCTGTGAAACCAAATAAAAAAAATCATTGTCCCTGCTTCACTCTGCACGCGCTCTCTTCTTTAGAACTCGATAATCTCCTTCCGTTATTAAAGTGCACACACACACATCATGATTTCTTATTTGTCAAAGAAGATAGCACACAATGCCTCAAGGATCCATGGAAGGGCAGAAAAGATGAACGAGTAGCTAGGAGTAGGTACCACTCTCCTACAAGCCATGAGCTCACTTCCCAGCACTTCTGTTGGAGAGATGACTAACAGCCCCAAGCGTTCTCCTCCAGCCCCAGGTGCTCTGATGTCCTTACGTGGGGCAGCTACCAGCCACCTGCACCTCCAGCCCTAGGTGCTCTGACGTCTTCTGGTCTCCACAGGCATCACACACAGATGTGTCTCACACACACAGATACACATTTGCACATACACTAAAAAAAAAAAAACTTTAAAAAGCTCACGTAAGCTTTTTATGTTTGTATTTCCATCAATGATTACATCAATTATTGCATAAAGCTAAACATTCTTAAATAAAAATTATATAACTATACATTATATAAGTCCTTCCAGTTCAAACTATTTTAATACACTGGGTTCGCCCCACATCGGAAGAAAGAAGAAAGCGTTGCACGATTCGTCGGTTATTCAGAGGGCTTTGATTTCTCTGCCAGCAGTTCTTACTTTATCTTATTCGAACACAGAGACCATAATTATGCTTTTGACATGCTTTGTGCAACGTAAAACTCCCCTGCTCTCTCAGTCCCTCAGGTCCAGCTCTTGAATTCCTCCAGCCACACCGTTAGTTTCTTAGAGAACGTTACTCAGAACATTGGAAAAAGAGGGCCGAGCAGAGGGGGTCACAGGAATTTATTATACAAAATAATATATAGGGAGGAGAGGGGGAGATGGACAAAAAGGTGAAAGTAAAGGGAGGAGGGAGGATTTTTTACCAAATAATAGTTCACATTTGATTATTACTTTGTATAGTGAAAAAATAAATATAAAAGCGAAGTTCAGTATCAGTTTCAATAAATGAATGATTTTTTAATGAAACTCAACATTTTTCCCTGAATAACCTGCAGCAAAATAGAGATCAGATAGTCTGATGATAACATGTACCAAAATTGTCAGTAACATGAAGCATAGTGATCAAGTTTTGAAAACATTCTGTTAAAGTAATCAATAGAGCCTAAATGTTCCCAGTTGCTTCTCTACTTAACATATACTAACAGCCTTAGTTTTATAGTAAATACAAAAAGACAAGATACAGAAATTAGCTGGGAATAGTATACTATGTCAAACTCTTTACATATGCTTATCATAAATAAATAAAAAAATCCAAGAAAGGTCCATGGTCAGGAAGAATGTTTATTAAACCTGGCAACTCTGATCTCCAGTATACATCAATATAATGCTCTATTTTCTCACATTTTGAGCCATTTTGATTCCCAGACAAATAGAAACACTATAATGCTCTTTGAAAGATGATCAGTTATTGACCATACGAAAAAAGCCCTAGGGAGATGATGACTAGATATTGAAATAGTTCTTCAACATACCCTCAGACTTTTTGTGTACATTGGTCTCAAACGCTCATACACCAGGGGAAAACTTTGCCATTCCCCTAGGCCTGCCCTGGGAACTGCTTTGTCTTTCCAGTGGGTCTGAAGCATCGGGGTCTTGGACCTGGTCATGTCTATGTCAACAATACACATCAACTCAGGAATTCATCCTCTCCCCATACACCCAACATCTCACCTGCCTGTTGGCCAAAAGCTTGTGAATCACATCATCAATGAAGAGAAGTGGGAAAAAATTTAGTAAGTCAGATACTGGAGAAGCCCCATGAAATGCTGTCCTCTGCTCACAACAGCTGTGGTCACCTGTGCGGGCTCAAGCCAGTCACACGTGACAGCATGGAGGAGGGAAAGGACCCCAACCTCTACTCTAACTGAGTTATTGCTGAGAGCTGACAGCTGCGGAAGAGAGAAAGTCACTGTCTTTACAGTGAAGACACTGATGAATTCCCACAGCCCAGAGGATGTCCTTACACACGTGTATGCACAAGGACACTGATGAATTCCCACAGCCCAGAGGATGTCCTTACACACGTGTATGCACAAGGACACTGATGAATTCCCACAGCCCAGAGGATGTCCTTACACACGTGTATGCACAAGGACACTGATGAATTCCCACAGCCCAGAGGATGTCCTTACACACGTGTATGCACAAGGACACTGATGAATTCCCACAGCCCAGAGGATGTCCTTACACACGTGTATGCACAAGGACACTGATGAATTCCCACAGCCCACAGGATGTCCTTACACTCGTGTATGCATGAGCAGCACTAACTAGACCTAGTGAGTTATTAAAAGAGAGAGAAGGAAAGGGGGAGCCAGGAAGTAATGAGGGTCGAGATGTGTTGGGGGCCTCAAGTTGGACGAATGGAGTGAGGTGGATATGATCCAATTTAAATTGTATATATGTATAAAAAATTCAAAGCTTTCAAACAATAAAAATGTTCACTGCAAACTCTCAAGAGCAGAGAATGTCCTATTGGCAAATTTTGTATTCTGGTTGCTACCTGAATGTTTAATATGGTGAACTGATTGGTGCTCAGTGGATGACTACTCAGAGACTTCTTTCTGATGATCAAAAGGTTGAAGAGCTAGATCTTGAAGATAAGAATATACACAAAGTATGGCGTTTATGAAAGGTCAGCCAAATTTTGGCTGGAGCAATTTTATAACCTATTAGTGATTAAGATTTTGGCCAGATAGCTTTGAACAAATACATCCCAAACTTAAGCTTGCTTATCAAAATGTGAGAGGCATTTACCATGTTAGGAGTGGTAGAAAGTTCGATTTACACTCCTGATCAGCTGTTTAGGAGTCCATCTTCACTGACGTATTCATAGATTTCAGAGCATTGATGTGTGTGTGTGTGTGTGTGTGTGTGTGTGTGTGTGTGTGAGAGAGAGAGAGAGAGAGAGAGAGAGAGAGAGAGAGAGAGAGGGAGGGAGGGAGGGAGGACATCATATCTTTTCTAGATTTGTTTCGTTAGTGAAAAGGAAATAGGATTTAGCTTTTACTCCTGCCAAGAAGCCCCGTTTTATAATCTGAGAACACTAGGCGGCAGGATGAGACTGCAGATCCCCAATTCCTCACCGACCAAACATTGGCTGCTTTTTTCAGGTCTCCAGAGTTCCTACTAAAAGTGTGACTCTTTAACTTCTGCATTATGTGTATTACAAATCTCTTAACACTTGTAAATACTTATATTCTAGAGAACACGGTTGTGGGAATTTATTTTGATGAATGAAAATTTGAAAAAAATAGAATAAATTACAAATTGCTAAAAACTTTCACAAGTTATATTAATGACAATAGTTGAATAATAATGTCTTCTAGTATAGGAAAAGTTTAAAACTGTCAGCTTTGAATTTAATGGTTAGTTTGTTTGAAAATATAAAGTCGGCCATTTAAAAAATGAACTATGGGTCAAGATGTCAAATACAAATTTAAATACAACTTTAATTTTCCACAGTGAAGATTAGTATTCAAAAATGTGAAGCATTTCACAACGCGTCCAGCATAAATTGATACCATTAGAGGAGAAAGCATCGTTTTCACTGTGATCTGACTCTGCTCCAGAAATAGAATGAATTATTTTAAACCTTTCGGGGAAAGGAGAATTTTGGGCCTCCAACGAACTGCTCATACTTCAACTCTTGTTCTTCATTTACTGCTTGTCCATACAGACAGAGCTATGGAACAAGAGCGACCACATGTAATTTCTCACCCAGATGGGAGCGCTCCTGACCCTGAAAGGGGTTCTGCCCTCGGAACTGAGAAATAAAACACTCAGCCGAAGACTGCTTGCAGCCAGGACACTCACTTCACCTTACTTAAACCAGGAATGTCTAAGTTTTCAGGTCTAAAATCCATTCTACTTATTTTATCTCACGCTTCATCCGCCTGTACTCTTTCTCCAGTAGACTCTCACGAATACCACCAATCAGACAACACTAAGAACCACGAACATTCAAATCTACCAAGGCATATCAAGAAAGAGGCTTTTTGAATAGGTAAATATCTGGTTGACTCTGATGTAAGTGGACGCTCTTAGGGAACGCGTCATGAAATGTAAGAAACACTACAGGCTCCTGAAATTGCTGTCGTTATGTGGATGACATGCAAGGATTGCTCACTTTAAATTCAGCTTTTGCACTTGTGAAAATTTTATGCACAGGAAGCCTTATTAATGCATTATTGCTTACCTTTAATACATAATTTGTATAAACATGATAAAAATTGGTTCTTTGGTTTTGGTCATAGCGTACTCACTCTCTGTGGATGTGGTGTTGGGTGGAAACTGTTTTACCAAATGCAATTAATTATCCTTTGCTTTCAAAAAAGTCTTAACATTAGCTGCTAAGTAAAGTAGTAAATGCTGAAGCCAACTTGTTATCTTAATAAACTTTCTTTTGATATAAGTGTGTAAAACTTACGAGTTTCTCAAATAGTGAATTCTTCTAAGGGATGAAGCAATTAAACTTTTAATTGCATCAATGATTTAAAGATAAATAATGAATTTTGCATGATTAGAAACACAAAACATTGCTAATTTAGAATATAATATCCGACAGCATCCACAAACTATTTTTAAATGCCTTCTTTGACCGCCCTTGCACGTTCTCTGGGAATGGTCTATCTATAGCATGCTCCATGTAAAAGGGTTTTGTTTCGGTTGTTCTTAAAGAACCACGTTTCAAGGCAGTAGCAACAGAAACTCAAGCAGTCAGTTAAGTCCGCAGAACCCCAAGTTTGTCACTCACGATTTTCGTTCTAACTGGTTTAACTTGTGGCTGTAAGAGCTTGTTTTAGATCCTCCTGATTAATTGCCTTGTGAGGCAAGGGCTGTTTTGTAGGGGAGCCATTTGCCTTATTTAGAGACGTTGGTACTTCTGAGTCCCATAAAGGACCAAAATGGAAGACGTAAGTCCTGCAGTAAAATTTTGAAGTGGACAAACTTGGCTGTTCCTCAAAATGCCTTTCATTTGTGTAGCATTCTTCACTAGACAGAAAAGTGGACTGGAAGCCCTCTGCATGGTGCCTGCCACTACGTGGCTGTACTGGCAGCATCATCTGCGAATGACAGATAATGTTATATTATTATGTAGACAGTGTTCTGTTGCATGCTGCCTGCAGGCCAGACGAGGGCACCAGACCTCATTACAGATGGTTGTGAGCCACCGTGTGGTTGCTGGAGTTGAACTCAGGACTTCTGGAAGGGCAGCCAGAGTTCTTAGCCTCTGAGCCATCTCTCCAGCCCCCGAGAATGTGGTTTCTTGAATGCTTTTCACTGTCTTTTACATGACAAAACAGAAGACACTTCTTAGTTGTTCTTTATTTCCTAAAGCAGAGTCATTTTGAGTGCTTATCTGAAACTACAAACTTGATCACGACTTATCAAATGATTAAACAGCTTCACTGTGTTCTTGGAAAGGTCACAAATGAGACACACGTGGGGTCTATATGACTGGATGGCTGCATTAGCAATACCCCGCTGGCTCAGAATTGCCTCGCTGATTTCTGGAAATGGTATAATTTTGTTTTACTGTAGGTATCCAAACATTTGTTGTCATGCTAAAGCATACATGTGAGAGGTTTCACTCAGTCTTTTCACTTTTCCCTACATATCTCAGATTCACTAGCCTCCCAGAAGCCTTTATAGCATCTATGAATATAGCATGTATTAATACAGCATGTGTCCATCTGGTTATTGGAATGTATGTTTACTACTCTAAGACACATATATGATACTAACAAGATTTATCCTAAATCTCTATGCCACAGCCATAAACCTGTGTGCCCAACCAATAATCTATTCTAAATACTACAAGTTGTCTTAAATTCTCCATTTGTAACAGCTCCTTGTACACTTGTCATACAGAAGAATGGTCACTGGGTTGTGAGTCTCCAGGCATCATCTCAGAGAAAGAATTCCTTTCCTTACGAAGACTCTGTTTCGTTTGAGCAAATCCAATGAATGAATTAAAAGATGTTAATACTTTAGCATTTACGGAAATGTTTGTAGCTTTCTACACGCCAGTCTGTCTGGCCAAACATTCTTAGAATGGGATTTATGGGCATGGACTGCGATCATTTGGAAGTTAAAATCTAGTATTCACTTTTCTCTGGGCTTTACGTTGTAAACACCCTACCTAGAAGTTCTGTCAAGATCACCCCAGCAAGCGTGAGGACCTGCATGGGTCGTAGCTACTCTATTTCTTCACTCCTTGTTCCCTGTGCGCTTGGGACTCCACATCAGAGCTCTGCCTAGGCACCCAGGAATGTCTTTGTTGTTCTTCTGATTAATGGTTATTATTTAAGGAGGCAGCAGTGATTCACAGAGTTGATTTTTCTTCTTAAGAGCGGAAGGAAACAGCACAACAAAAATGTAATATAACAGTTCCCTAAAGAAAGCAAAACTAAAATTCTATACAAAGTAACTTCCCAATGTACCTCACAGGGTTACTACTCTCCTAAGGCTACTTTGTGTCATTTCAGCCTTTTATATAGCTCTTGCTATATGGGTGATTGATTGAGATTGTCAATTATGTCTCTTACATATATATATCCTATTATATATATATATACATAAAATTAAAGATTTTGTAATGAATTTCTTCCACAGATCTAGATTGCAAAAGTTTAGAAAGACCACAGCCACATGCTATTCTTAGATTCTGTAGCCTCTGTCTTCACTTCCGTTACTAATCTGCAGGGACTCCGGGCTCCTCAGTTTGATACTACTAGTCTGTGCCTTTGAGCTCAGTCCTGTGAGATTTTCATGCTCAGAAGAGTAGCTTACAACTTTCTAAACGTTATAAGATACGTTGATTCAAAGTTTAAAAGATATAAAGAATTTTGGATGTTATTTCATCCTTTGTTTCCGGTTTGCAGGTGAGAAATTTGGTGCCAAGGTCATGTGACTTTTAGTATTGTCTGGTTTCAGGAGTTACGATTATTGCCAAATCTCATAATTTATCATATTATCATATTAGACAAAACTAACTAACAATATATTTCAGGTTTACAGTTTTTTCCCTACTAATACGCAATGTTTTCTTAAAATACTTATGATACAATTATGTTTAGAGATAAAACGTTTAGAAAAAAATTAACGTTTTTACTATATAAAATTATTTCAGTGTATCATGTTACAAAATAGCCACAAAACTTTCTTTTAAGTTTATTTTGAGATAAATATAATGTTTAGGTTATATGCAGTGACATAATTACATCAAATTTTAAAAGTATGTACAATGACTTTACATTCTGTACCCAAATTGACTTTATAATACATACACATATACTTATGTCATGATGAGTAAAAGGAGTTTTTAGAAAGAGCAGGCCAAAGCTGCTTCATCTCCTTGTGCAAAATTGATTGTGGAACTGGATCACATATCAGTGCTCCGAATTATTGAGTCTGAAGTAATTCTGATGCTCACAACTCCATGTGCTTTTCAGAGAAAGATGTGACAGATAGCACTGGCTCCATTTGTTCCGGGAACTCTAATTCAACACACACACCCCTACACACTTAGACTGCCTTCAAATCACGGTCAGCAAGTTCCAACAACTCAGTCTAGGTGAAAGCCAGCCAGCTTTGGCTGGTAACAATGTGTTCATACAGCAAAGGGATCTCTGTCTGTTCAGGCTGCTTCTTGCTCTTGTCAGAGGGAGAAGCGAGCTGTAGCTGCTTTCCTGGGGTAAGCTATTTGAGAAAGAAAGTAACCTAACACTAACTGCAGGCGGGGCGGGGTGATGTAACAGGAAGCAGTGATGTTTCCCTTCTGTGACTGATCACTTACAATCTGACAACACTCCCCATCTCCTCAGAGCAAGCCCTCTCTCTCCAGCGGCGCAGTCCTGTCTTGACTCAGGCTCCGCTGCTTGGAGCTCGCCCGCCTGCAGGACCACATTGCAAGGCTGAGACTCCCGCACCTCGTCGCCTGGGAACTCTCCTGTGGAATCTAAGAAAATCAAATCCCTCCTGTGACTATTACACACAGAATTTCCTTAGAAGCTGTGCTTGGTAAGTGTATTACTCAAAATATGTATTCTTAGCAAAATTCTCAGGTAGTTTGGCAATGTTTCTAGTGGCATTGAAATAATGTTGAGACCGCCTTTTTTTTTTTTAATTCTACACAGGGAAACTAGAGAGTGTTACTTCAGAGTGCATACCAGATCTATTACTAGTGTATAAGAGTGTTTACAGCGGTGTTTAGAAAATAAAATTACCAACTAATAACAACGTGAATGGGCTGAAAGGCAAATTTCTGGACCAATTTTTGAATCCGGAAACAATGCCATTTAAAACTAGTTCTGCTATTAGCTAAATTCAGCTCTGACAGCTGGAAAACATCTGCCTCTCAGGAAGGGTCTTTAAATTTTCCACATAATCAGTATTCTAAGGAAGGGGTAGCAGAAGACTCACCGGGTCCAAGAGTCTTCCTGTGTGACGGAACACAAACAAAGCAGGACTTGTGTTGGCCGTTCACTTCTGTTCACACTCAGAACTACCGAATGGAGGGGATTCTCATTGTTCTTTGTTGCCTAATCTGTGTAAATACCTTTGCTTTTGTTTTGCTTTGTTCTTTGCTGTTGCTTGTTTGTTTTCTTGGTGGGGGTGTTCCTGAACTGTTTCCACTGTATTTAGATCATGTTTTACAAGTAAGGTAAGGAAAAACAAAAAACCAAAACCAAAAACAAAAGCTACCTAACTTAAACAAAACAAAACAAAAAAACCCCGAACTGCTCAGTGTCGTTAAAAAAAATGTAGTGGTCTCTGCATTACTTCACGGTTTTTAAACTCTGAAGCCCAAGAGCTGTGTTACTTCAACTGCCCTTCTGCAAACTTTCAGGGAGGAATATGATAGGAGCTCTCTATAGATAGAAAAACACGGTGCTATGACAAGCGAGTGTATTAACTCCTTAAACCAAGGAATTCAGTTAGGTATTCAGAGAAGCATCGCTGGAACGATGCTGAGATGAACCATCTGTAGTCCCCTCTCCCACAGTACAGACCGTCCTGAGAACTTCAGAAACTAGTGTCCAGTTAGCAAGTGGTTGTTATGGAAGCATTGCAAATTATCGCCAGGGGATGTCAGACATCAGATTTGGATCCAAGTGGTGTTTATTAGCATAGTTAATGAATTCTATGTTTCCTTGTTTAAATGAAATTGTACACTGCGAGATGCCTTTCCATGCTAGCTGCCCTTCTGACCACAGCCACTCGTGGTCTGGCAAACAGTGTCTTACAGATTCATCCTGAGTAACTCCTCAATGATTCTTGGCTCTGTGTCCATACATGTTTTTCAATGTAATGGAAACATTAATTCATACACTTGCATTTTTTAAAAACATTGCAGCTGATTTATGTTTTCAGGTTTATTATTATTATTATTTTATTATTATACCACTGGGTTCTCAGCTGTGCAGACATGGGTAAGGTGTTTTTAAGATATGACATCTTACAAATGCTCATTAAGTAATTAGAGAAAGAATCAGCACATTAAATAACCTAATGCCATATAGTAACAGAAATTGAAAAGCTTTATTCTAAGATGGATTATTCTCTGAAATTAGGTATTATACTAATAAAATATTGTAAATTAGTAACTTCATGAACTCTTCTGATTTTTGTTGAATTAATGCTCCCAAACACAATCATTTATCTTGTATAATTTACTTAAATATCCTCACCTGTATTAATAGCATTATTTAAAATAATCTTTATTACCAAAAACCATAACAGAAAAATGCCAGACAGTGAATATTGATGGTCTTTAGGCATAGACATGACTTGAGTTAATAACCGGGAGATTAAAATAAGAATTCATATCGTTCTAGAATAAATGTGGCTTTTAAAATAAATAAACGTCTGAAAATGAAGCTATGTTTTTTTTAATCTTAGTTTAACTCTACAGGAGATATGCCTTTTAGCATCCTGAAATCAGTGCCTATAGTCTGAGACAAGTCCTAAGCATGTCAAATAAAATACAGAATTCAGAAACGTCACATCTCCTGTGATCTGAGGTAGGTTTCCCCTAGATTGTTCTATCTGTAGTGCGGTATGTTTAGATGGCTGTTTGCAGCCAGTCCAGCAACTGCAATAGTGTTACCAGTCGGCTTACATTTTGATAGCCACTATTTATTTAGAGTTGCTTTCAAATTTTGCAGATAAATTAATGCAATTACCCTTAACGAACTGAAATAGGTATTCACTAAGCAAAATGTATTTCATGCTTCATACGTGACTTTGAGTGAATCTAGTGAGTCTAATTCTTCTTCTAGAGGTACAATGATGTTACCTTTCCAGAATTCAGATCAAGTCCAAGCATCTAATTCCCTGTTTTTGTTTGGGATTTAGGAAAGCTACTAAAGCACTAATGTAAGCCGTATCTTATGGCAGTCTTAATGGAAGACAGGGGTCACGTCTCAAATTAAGTTGTGGTACAGCTCAGCTCCTGACTCATTCAGAGTTCACTCACAAGGAGGGTGAGTGACCAGCTCACAAACCATGAGAGAACGAACATTTCTCTGGGCCCAGCTGTGAGGATCAGTTTGTGGATGAACTCTAAACATGTATTTATTTTCGAATGTAGTCTTTTTCTACAAAGAACTATACTACAATATTAAATTATTTTAAAAATCTCATTTAATTTGTAAGAGTATCCCAATGCAACGGCGTAGAGACAAAACTTTGCAAAACTCCAAATAAGACCTGCGTCCCGACCAGACATGCCAGTCTTCCCCCTTTGCTTGTATGGAAGTTCCCTTCCTGCCACGAGCATTCACTAATGGCAGCTGCACAGACTCTAAGGATCTGAAGTTTACCCACTTGAATTTTTAGGTGACTAGAGAAAGAAGTGGAAACAACACATTAAATAACTCGATGTTTTTATTACTTTTAAATTCGTGTGTAACTTTGAATTGTATCACAATAAGTGGAACAGTAGGTAGAATACTTGCAAAATTTGAAGAATAAATAAGAAATTATCATGCTTAAGGAAAAATGAAAAACTTGTGAATTATATGCCATAATCATATTATAATATTCACTTGACAAAAAGAAATACATTTTAATATTCTGTTGCAATTCTCTGGAAAGCAGAAATTCCTCAATAAATCCAGGTGATTATTTTTTCATGTGTAGTTAGTATTATAATATTTGTCAGTCAATTAGTTTAAGACAACTAATCTCAAAACTTTTTAAATTAATTCAGTTTTTAAGTTAATAAGTTATTTTAGAAAAAAGAAAAAAGTTTAATTTTTACAGGCACATTAAATGTTTTATTCCCAGCCAAGCTTTGGTGGCGCACTCCTTTAATCCCAGCACTAGGGAGGCAGAGACAGGTGGATCTCTGAGTTTGAGGCCAGCCTGGTTTACATAGAGAGTCCCAGGACAGCCAGGCTATACAGAGAATTCCTGTCTCAAAGAACCAAACCCAAACCAAACCAAACAAAAAAAAACCCCAAGCACCACACCACCACCAGCAGCCCCCCACACCAGCAGCCCACCACCACCACCACCACCACCACCACCACCAGCCCTCCCCACCACCACCACCACCACCACCACCACCACCACCACCACCAGCACTCTGCACAAACTCAACAACAACAACAAAATCATTTTACTCTCCAATACTATTAAATAAATTTACCATTGGCTGTGAACTGAATTAGGGTCTCTTAGTTTGGTAGAATTATTATCACATGATAAATTTTATTTTTACAGAACACATTCCTTTATTTTTTCTTCAGTTAGCTTCTTTCTGTAACACTATATTATGTAACATGAACACATTAATGTACTGTTTGCAAATATGGTCAAAGTAGGGTATTAAGGTTTTTAAAAGTAAAGGAGTTTAATCCATACGTGGTTTTAATAAATAGTGACATTTTTCTACCTTCTAGTCAATTAAAAGGACAAAATATCAAATTCACCTAAAGCAACATGAACCAAAGAAATGGAACAACACATAACCAATTACTTAATAATCCTATGATATTTGAGTTATAACTTTCTCTTTTATTACTGTGGAACCTGTTTCTAAGAGAACTCTTGCTCCCCTTAGGACTGTGCCATTTTTTTTAAATTAGAAGAAACTGCCTTTGTAGAGCACACTGTTGTAAAGACGCCATCGTTCTCTTCAAGCCTAACCTGAGTTAGTTGTGTTTAACCTGAGTGCAGTTAGAATAAGCAGCAGGTTGGTTTGCAAGAGTGTTCTCCTTACACCCCAGTTCCCTGGAAGATCCTTCACGTGCTCTTGAATAGATAAGGCTGGCTTTAACAATGAGAACTAGTATACATTTGTCTTACAGCCAAACACCAACCTGAGACTGATAATTATGCGGTTTTCTTGTGTATATCTAACTCAGTCTAGCCTACTAAGTAGAAATGGAAGGGAAAATTGAGACTTTGGTCAGAGTGTCAGGAAAGAATGAATGCATTGCATTTTTAATGAAATGATAAAGCTGTGGAAAATAATTTCATATATAAAAATTGTTATTAAGAATTCTGCAGCTATTTTTATTATGAGAGTCCAAAGAGAGACCTGTTTCGTAAATGGAAACCTAATATTAGAATAGCAGGTTTAGTATTTTATGGAACAGGCTGCCTATGTGTGCTCCTTCAAGAACTTAGTTTCAGTAAAGTTATATTTTAAAGACCTTTGTAAGAACATTCTGATATGCTTTACACATACAAGCCCACATGCTACATGGGGACAGAAGGACAATCCTTTGAATACTAAAGTTGTAAGTTACACTTGCTAGGGCCCCATCACATAAGCAGAGGCAGGAGGATTACCCCTGTGTAGAGGTTGTCTTAGGCTACTAATAAGCCCTAGGAGAGCATGGGCTGCAGAGTGAGAAGCTGTCTGAAGTAAGTAAATAAACAAATAGCTGTCAAGATGTTAGGGAAATTTTAGTGATAAATACTATAACATCTAGAGACGCTTAAAACAAAAAGGATATCGAGAATGACCCAACAAGCTCAATTTATGTGATTGAAAGTCTTCTTGGTTATTTGGGTTTTTAGGCTGTCTTGTAGTAGATATTTCTAATTACTTTCTAATGGTAAACACATGTTTTCTTATATATTAAAATCTCTCAAGAATACCCATGCAAGAAGATGGGAAAACACATTTAGGTTATGAAAGGGTTGAAGGCAATTTATTGTAAGAGTTTGCTTTTGAGTATTTGTGGATTATGACCTTCTTGAGAATGTAGTAAAAACTGAAAACACGTTCTGTGGAGACAATCAGCATGCAAACAAGCTTCACTCACAGAGAGACATTGTTAACGTCATTGCACGGATTCACCGGACTTCCTGTCTGATGGAGCTTGCTTTCCTGACTCTCATCCACAGAGGGGTTTCACATTTGCTTTGTCCAGACTACTCTCTGCTGCTGTGGTGGTGGTGGACTCTGAGGAAGAAATCGTTCTTTTTTTTTTTTTGCATCATGGTTTAATCCCACAGGGAAGACCTCTATTTTAGCTCAGTTGACTACGTAATTATTTCTATTAAGAAAATTCTAGGACTGAACTGCATTGGCAGGGGGATTAAAGGAAAGGAATTCTTACTGCTAAAGTATGAAAGGTTAAAGCTGTTTTAGAATCCCCCAACAGAGATGCCTAAATGTGGGTGGTTCACAATTCATTAGCTCACTCTTTATTTCAGAGTGATCATCTTCTAATCCATAACCCTCAGATGTCCACATTAACATGTGGATGCAGAAAACATCTGACTTATCAAGTTCTGATACTTCAGACAAGGCCACACTTAACAACTGACCACTGTTCTTGGGGCAAATGAAGAAAGTAGAATACTAACAACACCACATTGAGTTCACACCTCTACCTGAGCTACTTGGCTGCTGCCCAAAACAGAGGCCCTGTTCCATGCATCTTTAAAGACCCATATAGGGGGGTAAAGAGATGGCTCAGTGGGTAAGTGCACCAACTGCTCTTTCAGAGGACCTGAGTTCAGTTCCCTGCACCCACATGGTAGCTCATAAATGTCTGTAACTTCAGTTCCAGGGGATCTGACATCAATGCACATAAAATAAATAAAATTATTAAACAAACAAACAAAAGCCTCAATATAGGGCTTTCCACGTGATGAGAGTTTGTTACGTCAAAACAATTTTGACAACTCTTTGTTGTTAATTTTGATATATTTTATTAGGATGGAATTTTGTTCTTTAAAGACTAACATGTACTAACTGTGATTAAACAATGTATCACTGTATTACGATCATTCAAAGACTTAAAACATGGAATATAGCATAGTAAAATCATTTGTAAAATGTATAGCTAGGGAAAATATATGAAAAATTGAATTAATTAAAAATAAGAGAAACATTAAGAAAATTAAGGTTCCAACACTGTCATTTGGGTTGTTGAGATCTTACTATTTGATCAAATCTCATTTGAAAGTCCTCCTCTTCAAATGATTGAAGTCAGTTTTCAAAGTTTTATTCTTAAGGAATTTGTTCTTAAAACTCACATTTCCCCAACCTAGTCCTAGAACTATATGCATTAGTTCACAATGCATATAAGAAAATTAAGAGGGTTTATATATGAGTTTGGTGAATTTTTAGGAATACTCACTAAGGGTACAGTTTTCAGAATGACAGTAAAAGTCATGTGTGTTCACTAAGTTCTGAATGTCAACATTTGAAGGTCCCTTTTACATGAATCTTCTGTAGTTGCAGACCTGAACACATTTTAAAAACCTACTTTAATGGATTCTTCCTAATTCAGAGATAGGAAACACCCTCCCAATGCTGCTTGTCATTGGAGGACTTTGTTATTCTAGAGATAGTCTGTGCTTTGAGGAAGAGAAGCTAGCCTGCACCCTCAGACAACAGTCAGCTTCCCCTGGTTTGACATCAAGCATTGTTCCACCTCTGAATGGATATTTCCAAAAACCTGACAGCATCACAATCTTAGAAGGGAAAAACACCACTTAAAAGTGTAACATATGAGCTTATCTATCTGGACATAGGTCACAATGTATCCATTCCAAATTGAAAAGCTATTTCAACTAAAATTAAATTAGTATAAACAACAAAAATCATCTTGTACAACATTATGGCTAGAAGTTTGTGGCAGAGCTCGGTGAGGGAGGTCTTGCTGGAGTAACGCCATAGGGCAAGAACCTTTGCTGTGGGTCACAGATGCATTGCTGCGGCCTCTGACTGAAAACTGACCTCACTCCTCATTATTCCTGGGTTCAGGGTTCTTAGGAAACAGGGCTCGAAGTGTCTTCTTGCCTTTGTGGAGCTCCTTAGCTCTAGAAAACGGGTTTCATGATCGTGCTTTTAATATAAACCATCATTAAAGGGAGATAAGTATGCCATCTAACTTTCTGTATGTTTTCTGTATGTTTCTCATGTTCTCATGTATGTTTGGCACCAGCCAAAGTTGCCCTCTTCCCTGTACTGTAACTCATTATAGCCATTTTGTGTGAGCTCTGCCCAATTCACTACTTACAGCCAACCTATGCCTCCCCGCTCCTGTCCTCTCCTGCTTTTCACCTATGTAGTACGGCGTGTGTTCTTCCTATACTGTTGAGCATCTTGCAACAAACATTCTACTGTAATTTACATAATTGTTATATATTTTTTACATTTTGTCTATTCCTCTAACATGCTCCTTTCTCACGTATGAAGACATTTTACCAACTTTCTAAATTTTCCTATGAGTGTTTGAATGTCATAGGTGCTTAAAGTTGCTGAATAAATGGTTAAATGAAGGGACTTTATGTACTGGTCTCTATGCCACAGAAAACTGCCCATTGGCTTTAGATGCTGGAGCTTCAGTTCTGAATGTGTTAGAATCTCTGCACACGTCCAAAGAGAAGATGTCCGAAAACCAATGACTATTTTATTATTCTCGGTTAATCCAACGTTTATCCCTAACTGCCTTGGTGTGGGAAAATGAACTGAAAGATGCTTTCTGTGATGAGCTTGGTATTCGGGTTTCACTGAGCTCCAAGCAATGGCCTGTCCAGCTAGTGTAAACAAGAATAGAGCCCAGGATCTTGACACCAAGTGTTGAAGCCTTTCCACAAGAGGTCCAACAATGGCCTAAACTGGCAGAATTATTGTTGAAACTGGCAGACTTGCCAACCGTTGGCTCCTGACAGAGTCTTACTCCATTGCTTGCTGCCTTTCTGGACAATGGAGCTAGGTCATCTGCAAGAGCAAAACTCTGGGTAGTGGAGATGAAAGAAAGTAAGTCAAGTATTTAAAAAGATTGCCTGTGGGGAAACACAGATTTGGTTCCACTGGGGAGAAAAAAGTTTAGGAGGCCTTGAGTTACATCCCCGTCCTCTGTGAGTCATTAAACTCGTTAATGCCAATCAGCAAGTACTTAATAAAGACTCCAAAAAGAATGCTCTCAATGTCCTTCACGTGTTTTATAGGTTTATTAAACTTAAAGCAAAATCAGTATTTTATAAACTCATATGTATATATATTATACAGAAACAGAAACAGATTCTGATACACACACACACACACACACACACACGAGTGAGTCATGATTAAATAGAATCTTGATCTGTCACAATGCTCAATGTTTGACTTCCACCAAACGTATCTTTTTGAGTTGCTATAATTCATAAGTTATAAAAATAACAACCAACCTTTTGTTTGACATTGGATTTGACATTTGCTTGACAATCATAGAGCCAACCATTCATTCATGAATACCACAGAGACATTCACTCTGAGTCCAGGTATTATATAATTCAGAAATATAATTTTGGGAAGGATAAAGAGTGATATCCATTATATTTGGATATATACAGTGTGTATTCAGACATAATGAATGAAATAAGCATGCTACTTCCTATTTTACCTCATCCTCTAGTAGCGAGGTGATGAAATTTTTAGACCATAGCTGCAGACTGCACTGTACTCATTCTGCTCTACGCGGCTGAAGCGCTGCTAAAAACCAAAATTCAAAGGATTTCATGTTGCCCTTCTTTTCTGTCATTTAATTCTCAAACTTTCTGACTTCATTTGAAGCGGTCATTATTGGGTACTGTATTTATGATTAGATTATCATAAAGCATAGAGAGAGTCATGCCCTAACTTTTAAAATTTAATCCTCATTTAGTGTATTCCTAGAATGCAGAAATTTCCGCTTGATTTTATTTTGTAGGTTTTATAAATAATGTACCCCAAGAACGTACATGCTGAAGCGTATGATAAGCAAGACAGTGCAATACTGTGCAGTGTGTTTTCTGCATTCCAAGCAGCATACACCAGGAAATAAAAAACAACGTGGTGCCAATAACATTTAAAAAATAGCAATAATATCTAACAAGTGAATTTGATTAAATTGTGCAAAAGGCACTTAAAATAAATCACCCATAGGAAAATAAATACTTTAATGAAATTTCAAGTCAAGTGCTTTTGAGTGCAAAAATGATTAATTTTTCAATTTGCAGAGTAATTTCACTTTCTCAAGCTAGCACTGATCCCTAGAGTGACAAATGTATTCCTCTTCAGAAAAACAAGAATAATTGTGCCCAAATAATTATTCTTTTTCATCTAGATTCAGCAGAGGAAACAAATACTTTTGAGAGCCTCTAACAGAATACCTAAGAGGTTGAATATAGTCTATTTAAATATTTAATGCTAAATTACATCTGTGAAATTTGCTGTGCATTTTGAATAGTTCAATAATTACTGCAGTTTGCTCTTCATTGCATAGAGAAATTTTGGTACCGCATAGGGTGGATGGTAAATCATATGATACAGCATGTTTGACTCTTCTGTATGCTGGATCTCTTTACTCTGTGAAGCGTTTCCCTGCAAGCGATTAGCACCAATGACTAAATAACCACCTAGAAAGTGTTGTAATTTATGATGTCACCTATATACAATGTTAGTTATTATATTTGATAAGAGTCATTTCTACTAACTTCTGTTGAGAATTACTCACTTCAGAAAGTTTAGAAAAGTGTTTTTTTTTTTTTTTTTTTTGAGACAGGGTTTCTCTGTATAGCTTTGGCTGTCCAGGAACTCACTCTGTAGACCAGGCTGGCCTCGAACTCATAGAGATCAACCTGTCTCTTTCTCTCCAATGCTAGGATTGAAGGTGTGCACCACCACTGCCCAGATTAGAATAGCATTTGTATGCATCATAGTTTGGTCAAATATTTAAAAACATTTAACACAACCTAAAGTGTTTTACTTTTTTTTTGTTTGTTTTTTGAGACAGGGTTTCTCTGTAGCTTTGGAGCCTGTCCTGGAACTAGCTCTTGTAGAACAGGCTGGCCTCAAACTCACAGAGATCTTCCTGTCTCTGCCTCCCGAGTGCTGGGATTAAAGGTGTGTACCACCACCACCCAGCAAGTGTTTCACTTTTGAGGGAATCACACTTGCAAAATGAAATAAAAGCTTGGAGACCTGTGTAGAAATCGATGAATTAGAAATGAAAGGAACAAAATTAAAGAAGGAGGCACGAATCAGAACATCTCACCTAAATTAACAGTAATTATTAATGACTAAGTGAACAGTCTGATATAAAATCAAGTCAGAAATGAAATTTGAATTTTGGAAGTAAAAGGAACTATGAAAGACAAAGAAACACTAAATGAACTCAGCAGGCTGAATTTATATATATTTAAATGTATTGTGTGTGTGTGTGTGTGTGTGTGTGTGTGTGTGTATGTGTGTGTGTGTAAGAATACACAAAGAATGAGAAGCAGAGAATTTGAGAACGAATAGAGGGAAGTGTGGAAGGAGCTGTAGGGATAAAAGAGAGGGGGAATGGTGTAAATACTCATATATGAAATTCTCAAAGCCTAAATAAATTCATTTAAAAAGGAAGATAGAATGAAATGAGAATAAGCAAAATAACAGGATAAAACAATAGGCTAGACCAGAACAATAATAAAATAAAAGTCCACCCCCAAAGCGTGTCATTTAGGGTGGGGAGACACTAGGATCATGACCATGGGTGATGTATACTACGAACTGTACTTCTTTAGTTAATAAGTAAACCTAGTTGTCTCGAGAAATAAAAACTTACTCTATGTTTTTGGGTACTTGGGGTTAATGGTTAAACCTAAGAGTTACTACCTAAGATAAGCTCTGAGAAGTGTCTATTAATTTGTGAAAAGTAAACAGATTTACTGTCTTCTTGGAACTCAACTGGCCAAGACAATGGTGCCACTTCTAAATGGTGGTATATTAGAGTCTAGCTGTTGTTGACACATTCTGGTTTCTCAGAATGGCATCTGAACAGACAGTCATCACATTGGAAGGATCATGGCTATTTGGTAAAATTTAAGTGCTTTTTTACCAAACCTATCAGGCAGTATGAGGTGGTTCAGCACAGCCATAAGTAATAGAAGTAATGCCTGTTTCCCAGTGTGCTCGGATGTTCTGAAAGTGATCTCTTTACCGCCCCGTAGCTCGTGAGAGCACGCTGTATTGATAGATTAGGTTCAAACTCCCAACAATAGCACAAGAGGGCAAACAAGCCATATGCTTAAATGAAGTGACCATCTTCTTCAGAAACTACCAAACTCTAAGCATTCACACTGACATTACCCCCCACCCCCTGCAAAAAATATATATGTAAAACTTTCTGTTCTGAGCCTTAGCCTCAAATAAGCAGCATTGATAGCAATTTTATTCAGAGGCACATTTCCCTCTGTGGATCACTATAACTAACAAGTATCAGAAACTTGTTATTGATTCAAATTACAACTTTTCTGCTTCCATTGGACTCAGGAGTAATTATTAATACACACATACACAGGTGCACACACACAGAGACCTGCACACAATAGGACACACACGTGCATGCACACACACACACACATGCATGTGCACACACACACACATAAACACAGTAAAAAGCATATATTAACTCAAGGGTTTTTCTTTTTTTTGCCATTTTACAAAACAAAAAAATAAGTTAAAAACAAAAATAATCACATCAAGATTGGACAAACCAACATAAGTAAAAAGCCCAAGAGAAGGCACAAGAGTCAGAGAGCCACTCCTTCATACCCAGGAGTCCCATAAAAACACTAGATGGAAAGCTATGACATGTATGCAGAGAACCCGGTGCAGAGGTGTGTCAGCCCTGTGCTTGCTGCTTCAGTCACTGAGTTTATCTGAGCCTTGTTTAGTTGATTTAATGCACCTTGTTCTCCAGGTTTCCTCCATCCCCTCTGGCTCTTACGCTCTTTCTGTTTCCTCTTCCGCAGGATTCCCTGAGCTCTGAGGGGAGGGATTTGATGGGAGACATCTCATTCAGAACTGTGTGTTCCAAGGTCTCTCTCTCTCTTTCTGTGGAACGTCTGGCTGTGGCTCTCTGTTTTGTTCCCATCTGATGCAGGAGGAAGCTTCTCTGATGATGGCTGAGTAAGGCTCTGATCTATGGGTGCAGCAGAATGTCATTAGGAGTCATTTTATTGTTACTTTTTTGGGACCAGCAGCATTTGGTTTTACCCTAGGTCTCTGGGATTTCTTGTCTTTGGTTCTTTGTCATCAAGAAGTTTTGGGTATGGGTTCCATCTCGTGCAGTGGTCTTAAGTCAAACAGGGGTAATCAGACAGTGGTCAGTGAGATTCAAGGATTTTTCATCACTGGTTACCTAAAAGTCCATCACTGGTTTCCTAGAAGATTCATAAAAAAGTACAATGTACATTTAAAAAACAAAATCAGGTGGCTAGAATTCAGACAAATGAATCATACTCATTAAACTTCAAGTGCATAATATTTTCATATAACAATACTTGTGAACTCCCATGAATATTCTAATATGTTTACTGTAAAAGAATGAAAAAAATTTCAAATTGGATTATACTGTGAGAGTCAAAGCTATCTCCCTATATTCTCATCATACACTGGACATCTATGTTTTGACTTAAAGATTCAGAATGCACAGTTCTTGGCAGTCATACTGGGTTAATGCTCTGTAAAGTCCTCTCTAAGATTTGTGTCTCACTTGCAGGTTTTATCTGTCATCAATATCCTATCTAAGCAAACATTACTAGAACCTGGTTTGTCTGAGCATCAAGTTCTTGCCTAACGATTCACGCTTACAGCTCCAACAGTAAACTGTTACCCTGAACTAGGGTCTGGATATCTGCAGATCACTTTCCCCTGCTATGATATTATTTAGCCTTAATGTTTTGATTTTTACCTTAAGAAACTGCAATCATGTTTTCTGTGGCAATGGCCTCTTTCATGTAGTGTTGTGCCTTTTGAGGTCCATCACTCTTATAGGATGTTGTGTGCTATGTTATTTGACCCTACTGCAGTGTTCATTGCATGGATGTATCAGAATGCATCCACCCTTTCTCCTGCTGAGGAATGCAAGAATTGCTTCCATCATTCAACCTTTGCAAGAAAGGAAGTCATAAACAGTTCCCTTATGTAGCCCCCACACCTGTCTCTATGAACTTCTTTAGAGAAAAGATTTATAAGACCTGTTTCCAAGCAATTCATAATGCTGACCCAATTTAAATTCCCAACAGTAAATGAGATTTTTATTGCACCATAGACTTTCCAAAACTGAATTGTTGTCTAATTTTGCCAGTCTGGAGGGTGTAATGCAATATCACATTGTGGTTTTGATTTATATCTCTCTGGTCATGAATCATGGTGAATTTGCATGTAAAAAGAATAAAGTTTCCCTTTCAAACATTTGGTTCAAATTAGGTAATTGAAGTAATTGATTTGGAGAAACTGTGACTAATTCACTTTTTGTGGATCATCTGTCTATCCATCCGTCCGTCTGTCTGTCTATCATCCATCCATCCATCTATCTATCTATCTATCTATCTATCTATCTATCTATCTATCTATCTGCCTGTCTTCATGCCTGTCTGTCTTTCATCTATCGATCATCTTTCTACTATCTATGTATCATTTGTCAATCATTAGCCTGTATATCATCTATTTTCTCTTTCTATACATTTAAATTCTATTAAATATTGAAAGTAAGTTATGGAGCTCACAAATCATGTGAATATGATGTGTCCCTTTCCCCACTGTAATATTAATATAATGTTAAGACATTATAGAAGGCACCGGAGTTTGTGTCTTTCATACAAGTCATACATTGTCCAACGACATAATTGTCTTTATAACTATAGATTGAATTCATCTTATTTATTTCTTCATGGCTTTCATTTCCACTTAGTATGGTTAGGTGTGGGTTTGTTTCTCTTTGGCTTAGTTATTGACTATGGCAACATTTCACGAAAAACGTTTATTTGCTTATGCGCTCATGCTCTATTTCTTTTCAGTGTTCTCAAGATTCAGTTCATTTAAATGTCGTTGCCCAGTCAGTTTAGATGTCCTGCTACTGAACAAAACTAGTTGTTTCTTTCATTTTTGCCTAGATATCTTATATTTCCATGAGGTTTGTATAATTTTTATGCTTCTTATTGGATATTCATCTACTTTTACCACATTATTTGATTCTATATGTATTAATGTCTGTCTTATACAATGAAACTACATGGCAACTCATACTCTACAATTTTGTTAATATATTCAAGGTGTTTATCAACTGAAAATAACTCCATATTTAATTTTGTGATAGCTGGTTAGTTGGTTTCATGACCTAATTACCCAAGGGCTTAAAATATTCTCCCATGGTCTCTTTGCCTGGGATAAAAAAATTGAAAACTTTTGAATTATTCTGAATAAGAATACTGATGTCCCTCAGCTGTTTCTATTTCTAGTGGTATTTTCTAACAAGTTGGGAAAATACTCAAAATAAACGTCAACTTTGAACCTGCGGAATTCCGTGTGGGCGCCAATAAAGTCTGAGGCTGAAGAGATTTATTTTTTTCAAAAGCATTTTTAGAAAAATCCCATTTCTAGGCTTAGGCAGCTTTGATTCACATCTAAATAAATCTATTTAATATAACTAGATCCTAATAATAGCAATATTACATTACAATTAAATATAGAAATTATGGAAACAATAAGTTTTTTAATTGTAGAGTAATATGAGGTAATTAAAATGTTTGGTTCACAAAATACTTTATTGCTTTTAATAGTCTTTTATAAATATGAAAGTATGTTTGAATGCTCACATAAGCCTTTGTCTTGACTTTGTAGAAATCCTTAATAATGACTTAAATGACCATTAAGGCATAACAGTCGATTAATAGACCATGAGGACAAAATCAGCAAAAGTTTCTCAGATCACAGTGGCCAAATTTGACATCTTTGAAGTTCAGTCCATGTTAATAGGGTGTGAATGCAAAGCAATGATGACTCTATTATGAATTCTTCCTTTCAGCGTTCACTCAACCTGGAAAGATGTATACAGGCCATTCATTTAGTTTATTCAGTGTAGTAGATCACTAGGACTCTGTGTAAATAGAGTTCAACTTCCTTTTTGACCCGATAAGTCTCTGGTTCTTCCTTGACCAGGTCTATGACTCCCCCTTGCCTTTTCTGTTTCCACTCTGGCAGCACTGACCCTCCACCCATCCCTGGAACCAGCCAGCTCATTCCCGTTCCAGAACTGTGGTTGACCAAGCCATCACTCAAGGACTGGCCCTTCCCTAGGGCGGTCACAGCAGCCTCCCCTCCCCTTTACAAAGTCACTGCTTCTGTAGCAGCTCCTCAGAGAACTCTCATGGCTGTCTCAGTCTCCTCCTCAGCCTTCCTTTGTCAGCTGCGTATTTCTTCTTTTTTTAAAAAATTTATTTATTTATTAAAGATTTCTGTCTCTTCCCCGCCACTGCCTCCCATTTCCCTCCCCCTCCCCCAATCAAGTCCCCCTCACTCGTCAGCCCAAAGAGCAATCAGGGTTCCCTGCCCTGTGGGAAGTCCAAGGACCTCCCCCCTCCATCCAGGTCTAGTAAGGTGAGCATCCAAACTGCCTAGGCTCCCACAAAGCCAGTATGTGTAGTAGGATCAAAAACCCATTGCCATTGTTCTTGAGTTCTCAGTAGTCCTCATTGTCTGCTATGTTCAGCGAGTCCGGTTTTATCCCAGGCTTTTTCAGACCCAGGCCAGCTGGCCTTGGTGAGTTCCCGATAGAACATCCCCATTGTCTCAGTGTGTGGGTGCACCCCTCACGGTCCTGAGTTCCTTGCTCGTGCTCTCTCTCCTTCTGCTCTTGATTTGGACCTTGAGATTTCTATTCGGTGCTCCAATGTGGGTCTCTGTCTCTGTCTCCTTTCATCGCCTGATGAAGGTTAATATTCAGGAGGATGCCTATATGTTTTTCTTTGGGTTCTCCTTCTTATTTTCAGCTGTGTATTTCTTTGTCGCTCTTACTAGCGCTGGGCCTTTGCATGTCTAATTATTGGTAAGCTTTCACCTTATTAGCTCCAGAAGTCCAGGAACTGTGTTATCTTCATGTTACAGAGCAAAGCTACACTTACAGACTCCACCTCCTTCTAAGTGCTGAGATCCCATGCTATAGAAGCTCTGCCTTCATGCCTTGTCCCTCAACAACCCCGTTATAAAGTTATGTTGCCATGCTACAAAGCAAAGCTCATCTTTTTACTTCCAGGCTAGCTTAATGGTAACCTGAATGTGACGGACACACCTCCTCCAAACTTCCCTTTCCAACACACCATTTAAAATTGTAATTTTAGCAGAGACACACACGAGTCTATGCTTTTCAGTTAAGTTCTGTAAAATCTCACCATCTCCTCAGACTGCTGCCAAATTCACAGGAAGTCTTTTTGTCATCCAGGGCCCTACAATGATACAGTAACATCTTGTGCTACCAACTCTCAAAACTTTGGATGGTCTAACACTCAGGTATTGCATATATTTCTACAAGATATTCAAAGTAACATCTTGGATTGCCAATAAAGCCAAGGCTATTAAGAATGCATTAATTATAGGAACAGAAACTTCACAGAATAGTGTGTAGCTAACCTTTAAATAAAAAGAAACCTTCAGTGGCAACCCAATAAGTTACTAATAGAGGTAGAATTCTGCACATCTAACAATTCAAAATTATTTTCTCAAGACATGGAGGAGTAGAATTAATTGTGTTACTTTTGACCAGATGGGTAGGGATAGTAAGGTAATTTTGAAGGTCTCCCATCATGTAGTTTATTCTAGTGATTTAATGAGGTAAGCCATGCATATAAATGTATATCACATTACTCTAGAGATGGGTTTAACTGTCATGATATGGCCAGGTTGTTATTCATTTGTACTGTCTTCTCTGTTTTTTTAACCCACAATCACTGTTACATTATATGCCTGTTACTGGGTGAGGTAAACGTTTCTTACAGTTAAAAAGCAGAGGGTACCTCACTTATAAATAAAAGAACAAGAGGATAGTGGAATGGTTGTTTCTATATTTTGCATGATTCCAGATGCTATTTTTAGGGACCCCTAGGAAAGAGTGTGAATGTTACTCTGTCAAAGAACAGCAGGGGCCTTGGTGTTTCTAAAAGGACAGACGTGTTCAGTCGTTACAGTGCTGTGGCACGTGAAACAATTGTGCGTCCGTTGATACGTGCGATAGCCCCTCCCCACAGTATCTCATTAGATTCCTTACCGTAACTTATGTTCGAGTCGAAAGAGTTTTAATAATTGAATAATGATTTTCCTGCTAAGGTATAGTAACGTGAATGAAAATAAACTGTCCTAAGCTGCGTTCTCTTGAACTCCAAGCTTCGTGAGAAGGTTCCTTTTGTCTGCTTTTAAGCTGTAGGTTTTTTAAAAGAGTCCCCAAGTTACGCCATCAGACCCCAAAATAGACTATCAGTAATAGCTCTTTGTCCTAGTGCCTGTTCTTCGGGAACCCGTCATTGTTCCGTCCTTTTATGTGTCAGTTTCCTCTGCACACTTCGTTTCGGGTGACTCACGGCTCCTCGCGGGGAGGTTTCACTACTTCAAATGCCTACGTGTATGTGACAGCTGCCTCTTCTTCCTGGCGTGTTCCAAGTGAGGCTCTGCCAGATCACGTGTTACACCATCCACCTCGCTTCATATAGATAGGGAGGGAAGAATCTATAACAAAGGAATGTTTTTAATAGCAAAGAACTGGCTTTGGCTTGTCAATGTGTGCATCCATCTAATTTGATATTGAAGAGGATTATATAATATTTTAGAATATCATTCCAATGTGCAAGTTGTAGTGTGTACTTAGTAGTTTGGAAGAGCTGCAACGAAAAGGTCAGATTTAAACTGCTATCTCTTTAGTTGCTTTATCTCATAAGTCTTATTGAGTGTGGATCAGACTCTCTCTCTCTCTCTCTCTCTCTCTCTCTCTCTGTGTGTGTGTGTCTTTGTGTGAGGCTAATTGTGTCTTTGTAGTTATTTTTATTTCTAATAATTAAGTTTAAAGTAAAAATCCATTTAAATTCTAGCAAGAAATAGATTCACCAAATCTTTCCCATGGAGACGAAACGTGTACCTAGAAGTAGCAATAGCCCTCCATTACATCCCTTTGAATCAGTAGCGGTTTAGTTTGGCCTAGAGTTGAGCTAAGGAGAGAGATGTCTGTGCTCAGCTCAGGGTCACTGTTACAGACCATAGCACAATTCTCTAACTCCTCCTGGCTCCTGTGTTCTAAGTTTGTAAGTGAGCGGTTTCTGCTGTAAGGTTCTCAGGTCTACTCCAGCTCTGAGAGTCTGGAGTATCTGATTAGAATACTTTGACCTAGAGAGGACTATCAGAGCTACATCTCCCTCAGCTTTTCTTTGCTTTTAGTCAGTTTACTCAGTAGAGCCATCTTTGGGTGTTCAAAGACGATCTCATTTTTACCTACTCTCTCTCCTCAATTGTAGGTGCCTCTGGCATGTTGCATTAATGTGTAAAGTCCTACTCATGCGTTTAGAAATATTGCTTGTATTTCCCCTGGTCAGTAAAGACACATTGACACTCTGTGTTTCTACTCAAATGAACAAGCCTCTCCTTTAAACATTGGAGAAATGTCTAGAACCTCTGAAGAAACAAAGGGTGTATTTATAAAGGGGGCAGAGCGCTTGACTATGGCTTTACAGGAAGTTCCTGCTGTGGCCAAATGCTCTTTACTTTCCCAGACTACTATAGATATCTCACAAAGGAAAACTAAGCGCAAATATTTGCAGCTTTTTATGTGCTGGGTCTAAAACCTTCCTGCCAGTGAAAAACAGACCTCAGATGTAAAGAAAAGTCAAGCCATGGTCCCATCAGTCCACGGATGGAACTGCCAAACTCTCGCTCCTGGTTTGCATTCCTAACCAGGAATGGTTTGGAAAGATCCATTTCATTGCAATCAGAGTGTTTTTATATTCGATTCTATTATTATCATCTGCTCTTCTACCTCCTTTCCTTTTTCCTCTTTGTTTCTGTTTTTGGTTATTTAGAGACTGGGTTTCTCTGTAGCTTTGGAGCCTATCCTGGGACTTGCTCTGTAGGGCAGCCTGGTCTCAAACTCACAGAGATCCTCCCCCATCTGCCTCCTGAGTGCTGGGATTAAAGGCCTGCGCCGCCACTGCTCACCTGAATGCTGTTCCTTAAGAGGCTCCATCTTGCTTTATGAGACACAGGATCTTTCATTAGCCTGAAGTTACCTCCCAAGGGTGATGCTTAGCTGGCCAGTGAACCTCCTTCCCTGGCATTCCAGGCCTATCTTTCTCATATAGGCTCTGGGGAATCAAATTCGGGTTATCCTGCTTTGAAGACATGCACTGCACATGTCTACCTGAGCCATCTCCTAGTCCCCAAATGGGTCTTGTTTAAGAAAAAGAATACATATCATCTTTACTCAAGATATGTTTAGATAGATCAGAATTTGTCAAGTTAGTTGACTGAAGGACAGATCATAATCTCTTCATATGGAGACTTATGGCCAATAGCAGGTCTTTTTCAATGCATAAATGGAATTTAATAGAAAAATGAAAAGAAATTTCAAAATGTTCTTTTAGATTTCTTGGAGAATAATAGCTAGCTCTTAACCCCAAGTAGTTGATGAGTTATCACCCTATGAACGGCACATTGGGAAACTTGGCCGGCTAGAAATGTCAGAATCAAAATGTTAGACCAGCCCTAAAGAAGAGTGGCTTTCGTTTATGACGTATCTGACCTTTCAGCCACACTTGTAGTTCCTCTTCACACTCCAACACTTTAGTTCTGATGGCCTCCCTTTCATATGCCATTATAACGGTGCTAACTAGATTTAATCAGGAAGAATTAGACGCTCATATATTTAATTGAGTTTATTACTAAGATACTACACAAATGAGAAATGCAGAGTCAGGTCTGGTGGTCCAGGCCTATAACCTTAGCTGCTCTGCTTGGGAGGATGAGGCAGGAGACTTGCAGGCTTAAGGCCCATGTGACTTATTGTGACTCTATCTCAGAATGAAGAAGGAGGAGAAAGAACTGGAGATGGAGTCCTGTGGGAAGACTTGCCCAATGCACACGGAGCCTTAGGTTTATCCCTAGTAAAACCATAACAATACTAGAAAATAGGAGACATTCTGTCTTTTATGTGGTCTAACAGCTCTACGTCATTCAAAATCTGTAGACATTTGTAATCAGAAATGACTAGGATGGAAATGCTTTGCATAGCCATTGTTTACAAGCTAACCATCATTAAATTTTATATCGCTGCTATTTTGTAAATTGACATATATAATTGTATGTATTTGGCACGTAAAATGTGATATCTTGAGGCACATATGCATGGTATAGGACAGCTAAATCCAGTCAATAAGCACGTGAATCCCTTTACATAGTTACCATTTTGTTTATTTTTCTGGTGGGAACACTGCTGGCTTTTCTCAAGGATTCCTTATATTGCCGTTAACTATAACTACGATCACCGTGCTATACAAGCAGTGCATCTTTCAAGCTTACTCCTCGTCTGTAACTGACTTTGTGCACTTTGACCAATATCTCTGCAATCACCAACTCCATCATCTCCATAAAATCTTTGGGGATCGCAATGTACTGTCCAGGTGTATAAGATCAACTATGTTAAGGTCCACAAGACTGAGGCCATGTGGTGTTTCTCATCCTGGGCCTGGCTTATTTCTCTCAGTATCATGTCCTCGGAGTTCATCAGTTTTTTTTTCCCCCAAAAATTGACTTTCACATTTCCTCAGGCTCTCGCAAGATGAAGATGCTTAATTGGGTTCCGTATCCTGGTTATAGACACAGTTGCAGACTTCATGATCCTAAGATATGTGCAGAAGTGTTATAGCTGGCCCCCCCTCTTGTGTGTGTGTAAACATGGGAGTATTAACATTGAATCCTGTTTGCACGCCGAGCCTGTGCTCCACCATCGTACCCACTTCCCTTTGTATACATGCTTTATTTAGTGTTGTATGGCTATTACACAATACCAAACTATTGTGGCTGAGTTTGTCTCAATTGTATTAAGAGTACCTGTGCTAGAGTCTGGGGAGATAGCTCTCACTGGGTAGAAACACTGATGTTGTGCAGGCAAAAGACCCGGGTTCTAATCCCCAGCACCCATACAAAAAGCTAGGTATGTTACCTGAATATTAACCACCCCTTTGTCCAGCATATCATGTTACGTATGTTCTGGGCCATGGGGGCCCATGAGGAAGGAAATTTTCCCACTATGCTTTGAGCATGGCAAAGCTGTATAATTATAGTTGCTTACTGAAGTCAATTAATATTTTTTCTTGAATACGTCTTTATTTTTATTATTTATTTATTTATTAAAAATTTCCACCTCCTTCCCTTCTCCCATTTCTCTCCTCCTCTCCCTCCCCCTCCCTCTCCAGTCCTAAGAGAAGTCAGGGTTTCCTGCCCTGTGGGAAGGCCAAGGCCCTCCCCCCTCCATCCAGGTCTAGGAAGGTGAGCATCCAAACAGACTAGGCTCCCAAAAAGCCAGTACATGCAGTAGAATCATAACCCAGTGCCATTGTCATTGGCTTCTCAGTCAGCCCTCATTGTCAGCCACATTCAGAGAGTCCGGTTTGATCACATGCTCCATCTGTCCCAGTCCAGCTGGCCTTGGTGAGCTCCCATCAGATCAGTCCCACCGTCTCAGTGGGTGGGTGCACCCCTCGCGGTCCTGACTTCCTTGCTCATGTTCTTCCTCCTTCTGCTCTTCATCTGGGCTTTGGGAGCTCAGTCCAGTGCTCCAATGTAGGTCTCTGTCTCTATCTCAGTCCAGTGCTCCAATGTAGGTCTCTGTCTCTGTCTCTATCTCCATCCATCGCTGGATGAAGATTCTATGATGATATGCAAGATATTCATCAGTGTGGCTATGGGAGAAGGCAAGTTCAAGCTCCCTCTCCTCTGCTGCCCAAGGACCTAGCTGAGGACATCTCCTTGGACACCTGGGAACCCCTCTAGAGCCAAGTCTCTTGCCAACCCTAAAATGGCTCCCTTAATTAAGATATCTTCTTCCCTGCTCCCATATCTACCCTTCCTCTATCTAAACCATCCCATTCCCCCAAGCTCTCCCCAATCCTCCCCCTCTCCCTTCTCTCTCCTCCCTCCCCTCCCCCCTACCCCATCCCCACCTACAGTTAATATTTTTTTTTACTAACAAGTTTTCTGGATTTCTTCATTAGTCAGCTGTTTTACATAACAGTCACTTTAAATCACAAGAATTGTAATATTCTTCCCTCAGTCAGGAAACTTTATAATCTTAGCTAAAACGTGGTATTTGCCTCTGCAAGGACCCTTCTTGGTTTAGTCAAACCTTTATCCCACATCTCCAAGTCTTCCAACACCTCTGTGCTTTCCATGAATCCCATCAGCTCCTTCTCTTCTTTTTCAATGACCATTGTTACAAAAGGAGGGAGCAGATGGGATGTGATTGCTTGTTTCTGTACACCAGAACTGCTACCCTGCTCTGCTCTGTCCCAGTTTTAAAAGCTGGTCAGCTCATCCTTCCCAGTGCTGCTTGGCATCCCCTTTCCTCCAGTCTTCGGAGAAATCAAAATGTCTTTTGTCTGGTCAAACTCTCTCATCCAAATATATCCTTGTTATTGCTATAAAGTGTTGATGTCAGCTTTATCTAAAAATAAAACTGCACTCCACAGGTCTTCCCACACCTACCACTAAGCTTCTCCTTTTCAAAAGCCACTCCATCCGAAGGCTTCTTCATTCTTGTTTCCTTCCCTCACACAGGGCTCCGCTGCCTAAACCCAACTGTTTCTTCTTACCGGAAACAGATGTCTGCAGGTGTTGCAGAACACAGACCAGAGTCTCTGGCAAGTTACGGAAACCTGAGCTCAGTGTGTTCTTTAGGGCTCTACCTGCCTTCCAGGCCATCTCGCAGGTCCTCTCCTTTGCCCGCTGCCCCCATCCCCCTTCTGATAGAAGCTATTTGCTTTTGTGTTGCTCAGCTGCCCTTCAACTACAGATGTCTAGTGAAATACCACTTCCTCCGGGAAATCATCCCTCGAGCCACCGTATGAGGTCATCTCCTTCCTTCGTAGGACTTATCTTCATCTGCAACTTTAAATGTGTGCAAATGTTTAACTCCTGTCTCCGCAGAATAACTTATAAGAAGTTTCATCTCATCTCTTTACTCATACCCAGTCCTCTGTCAGGTGCCCACTGGTACTTGTTGCGTGAATATAACCAAACGTCAGCGGAATATAGAGCCTCATGCGATAGCGTGTGCATTCTACCCTGGAACATTGCTGAGCTGCTGTCTGCAGTGTGCCGACAATCACTCAAATTGTGTGACTTTAAAGTCAAATATTGCTGCCAAATCTCTTTTGCTTAAAGTTATTTAAGCTTCTTAGCACTTGTGACAAATGTCAAAAAAAATATGTATTTTGTCATAGATGCTAGATCCCTGCATCTCCTTCGTTGGCCCAGAGAGACAACTTTACTCCCCAGCAAGGTTATTTCCCAAGTCAAAACAAGCAAGCCTTGGAAGCTGGCTCAAAGGAGGGAGGAAAAGAGTACTTATTTTGGAAACACTTTCCCAGGGAGATCAAGGCAATTACCCATCATTATTTGACAAACAGGGTCAGTTAAAGGCATTCACATGTAAAATATCTCTTCATGAAACCACTCAGAGCCTGGTGTCTGAGGAGAAAGAAAGCCCTGTGAGGAAGAGAAAAGACTTTGCACCTTTGAGCAGGAAGAGTTTCTGGCCTTTTCTGTGCTCTAAGTCACTTACTTACAAATCCTGTAAACGAGATTGCCACTTCTTTATAACAGATACATTCAATACTTCCACAAAACGGCTTTAATCACTATCTGGACTAGAGAAGAGAAAACGGGATAAAAATGATAAGAGAAAAACTGCTGTGTTTTTCCTTGGTCTTTGGAATCTTCAGCTATTATAGGGATGTAATTATCTCCTTCAACTGTGTGGTGATTACATTACTTCATTTCTTTTACTAAAAGGTTACTGGTTGCTTTCTAAATGGCAAAAATTTATATATGCATGTCAATAACATAATAAAAAACCTGGATTATTTCAAGAGTTAAAACGAAATCTGTTGTAGAAAGAAGCTTGCTTTGTTTTTCTGTACAGAAGAGAATTGTAGCTCGAGGTATATTCACTGCCCATGTTTATTACCGTGGTGAAAGTATGGTCTTCAGTGGTGATTTTTGTAATGTTCTCTCCCTTTCTCTCTTTCCCTTTCTGTTGTATTTTTGATACACATAAGAGTGCTCTAAGTAATCTTAAAATACAATGTCAGTGTTTTTCAAAGCATTTATTAAGGCATTGGGAAGATAAAATTAGTGGTAGCTATAAAGCAAAATAAAAAAATCAGTTATCTATCTATCTATCTATCACCTATCTATCTATTTATCTATCTATCTATCATCTATCTATCTACAAGCAGAGGATGTTATATATTAAATTGTAATTTTTGTCTCCTATAAACTCCAATGTAAATAACGATTAAAAATGTTCTTTGTTTTCAGTTTGAACTTTAATACTTAATGTATATGCATATACATAAACTCTGCTTATAATAATGTGACTGTTATTAGATTTTTACTTAGAACAATAGAATTGAGAAGGGTTAATGAACATTAACAATCTGGTACCATAACATTATTTCAATTAAAGAGGAAAAAAATGAGTCCACCAGGTGAAAGATGGTGCCACACACTGACTGTACAGTTGTCTATACACACCGACTACACAGTTGTCTATACACACCGACTACACAGTTGTCTACACACCGACTACACAGTTGTCTACACACCGACTACACAGTTGTCTATACACACTGACTACACAGTTGTCTACACACCGACTACACAGTTGTCTACACACACCGACTACACAGTTGTCTACACACACCGACTACACAGTTGTCTATACACACTGACTACACAGTTGTCTACACACCGACTACACAGTTGTCTACACACACCGACTACACAGTTGTCTACACACCGACTACACAGTTGTCTATACACACTGACTACACAGTTGTCTACACACACCGACTACACAGTTGTCTACACACCGACTACACAGTTGTCTACACACACCGACTACACAGTTGTCTACACACACCGACTACACAGTTGTCTACACACACCGACTACACAGTTGTCTACACACCGACTACACAGTTGTCTACACACCGACTACAGAGTTGTCTACACACACCGACTACACAGTTGTCTACACACACTGACTACACAGTTGTCTACACACACCGACTACACAGTTGTCTACACACCGACTACACAGTTGTCTACACACCGACTACACAGTTGTCTACACACCGACTACACAGTTGTCTACACACCGACTACACAGTTGTCTACACACCGACTACACAGTTGTCTACACACCGACTACACAGTTGTCTACACACACCGACTACACAGTTGTCTACACACACCGACTACACAGTTGTCTACACACACCGACTACACAGTTGTCTACACACCGACTACACAGTTGTCTACACACCGACTACAGAGTTGTCTACACACACCGACTACACAGTTGTCTACACACACTGACTACACAGTTGTCTACACACACCGACTACACAGTTGTCTACACACCGACTACACAGTTGTCTACACACCGACTACACAGTTGTCTACACACCGACTACAGAGTTGTCTACACACACCGACTACACAGTTGTCTATACACACTGACTACACAGTTGTCTACACACCGACTACAGAGTTGTCTACACACACCGACTACACAGTTGTCTACACACACTGACTACACAGTTGTCTACACACACCGACTACACAGTTGTCTACACACCGACTACACAGTTGTCTACACACCGACTACACAGTTGTCTACACACACACCGACTACACAGTTGTCTACACACACCGACTACACAGTTGTCTACACACACCGACTACACAGTTGTCTACACACCGACTACACAGTTGTCTACACACCGACTACACAGTTGTCTACACACACTGACTACACAGTTGTCTACACACCGACTACACAGTTGTCTACACACCGACTACACAGTTGTCTACACACACTGACTGTACAGTTGTCTATACACACCGACTACACAGTTGTCTATACACACCGACTACAGAGTTGTCTACACACACTGACTACACAGTTGTCTACACACCGACTACACAGTTGTCTACACACACCGACTACACAGTTGTCTACACACCGACTACACAGTTGTCTACACACACCGACTACACAGTTGTCTACACACACCGACTACACAGTTGTCTACACACCGACTACACAGTTGTCTACACACACCGACTACACAGTTGTCTACACACCGACTACACAGTTGTCTATACACACCGACTACACAGTTGTCTACACACACCGACTACACAGTTGTCTACACACCGACTACACAGTTGTCTACACACCGACTACACAGTTGTCTACACACCGACTACACAGTTGTCTACACACACCGACTACACAGTTGTCTACACACACTGACTACACAGTTGTCTACACACACACCGACTACACAGTTGTCTACACACACTGACTACACAGTTGTCTACACACCGACTACACAGTTGTCTACACACCGACTACACAGTTGTCTACACACACTGACTACACAGTTGTCTACACACCGACTACACAGTTGTCTACACACACCGACTACACAGTTGTCTACACACACTGACTACACAGTTGTCTACACACCGACTACACAGTTGTCTACACACACCGACTACACAGTTGTCTACACACACCGACTACACAGTTGTCTACACACCGACTACACAGTTGTCTACACACACTGACTACACAGTTGTCTACACACACTGACTACACAGTTGTCTACACACCGACTACACAGTTGTCTACACACCGACTACACAGTTGTCTACACACACACTGACTACACAGTTGTCTACACACACTGACTACACAGTTGTCTACACACACCGACTACACAGTTGTCTACACACCGACTACACAGTTGTCTACACACCGACTACACAGTTGTCTACACACACACTGACTACACAGTTGTCTACACACACCGACTACACAGTTGTCTACACACCGACTACACAGTTGTCTACACACCGACTACACAGTTGTCTACACACCGACTACACAGTTGTCTACACACTGACTACACAGTTGTCTACACACCGACTACACAGTTGTCTACACACACACTGACTACACAGTTGTCTACACACACTGACTACACAGTTGTCTACACACCGACTACACAGTTGTCTACACACCGACTACACAGTTGTCTACACACACACTGACTACACAGTTGTCTACACACACTGACTACACAGTTGTCTACACACACCGACTACACAGTTGTCTACACACCGACTACACAGTTGTCTACACACCGACTACACAGTTGTCTACACACACACTGACTACACAGTTGTCTACACACACCGACTACACAGTTGTCTACACACCGACTACACAGTTGTCTACACACCGACTACACAGTTGTCTACACACCGACTACACAGTTGTCTACACACAGACTACACAGTTGTCTACACACCGACTACACAGTTGTCTACACACCGACTACACAGTTGTCTACACACACACTGACTACACAGTTGTCTACACACACCGACTACACAGTTGTCTACACACCGACTACACAGTTGTCTACACACCGACTACACAGTTGTCTACACACTGACTACACAGTTGTCTACACACACACCGACTACACAGTTGTCTACACACACTGACTACACAGTTGTCTACACACTGACTACACAGTTGTCTACACACACCGACTACACAGTTGTCTACACACACTGACTACACAGTTGTCTACACACACCGACTACACAGTTGTCTACACACACTGACTACACAGTTGTCTACACACACCGACTACACAGTTGTCTACACACCGACTACACAGTTGTCTACACACACCGACTACACAGTTGTCTACACACCGACTACACAGTTGTCTACACACACCGACTACAGAGTTGTCTACACACCGACTACACAGTTGTCTACACACACCGACTACAGAGTTGTCTACACACACCGACTACACAGTTGTCTACACACACCGACTACACAGTTGTCTATACACACCGACTACACAGTTGTCTACACACACCGACTACACAGTTGTCTACACACACCGACTACAGAGTTGTCTACACACCGACTACACAGTTGTCTACACACACCGACTACAGAGTTGTCTACACACACCGACTACACAGTTGTCTACACACACCGACTACACAGTTGTCTACACACCGACTACACAGTTGTCTACACACACCGACTACACAGTTGTCTACACACCGACTACACAGTTGTCTACACACCGACTACACAGTTGTCTACACACTGACTACACAGTTGTCTACACACAGACTACACAGTTGTCTACACACCGACTACACAGTTGTCTACACACACACTGACTACACAGTTGTCTACACACCGACTACACAGTTGTCTACACACACCGACTACACAGTTGTCTACACACTGACTACACAGTTGTCTACACACACCGACTACACAGTTGTCTACACACTGACTACACAGTTGTCTACACACACACCGACTACACAGTTGTCTACACACTGACTACACAGACACACTGACTACACAGTTGTCTACACACCGACTACGCAGTTGTCTACACACACCGACTACACAGTTGTCTACACACACCGACTACACAGTTGTCTACACACCGACTACACAGTTGTCTACACACACCGACTACACAGTTGTCTACACACACCGACTACACAGTTGTCTACACACCGACTACACAGTTGTCTACACACCGACTACACAGTTGTCTACACACACACTGACTACACAGTTGTCTACACACACCGACTACACAGTTGTCTACACACCGACTACACAGTTGTCTACACACCGACTACACAGTTGTCTACACACTGACTACACAGACACACTGACTACACAGTTGTCTACACACCGACTACACAGTTGTCTACACACTGACTACACAGTTGTCTAAACACCGACTACACAGTTGTCTACACACACCGACTACAGAGTTGTCTAAACACCGACTACACAGTTGTCTACACACACCGACTACACAGTTGTCTACACACACCGACTACACAGTTGTCTACACACCGACTACACAGTTGTCTACACACCGACTACACAGTTGTCTACACACCGACTACACAGTTGTCTACACACACCGACTACACAGTTGTCTACACACACACTGACTACACAGACACACTGACTACACAGTTGTCTACACACCGACTACGCAGTTGTCTACACACACCGACTACAGAGTTGTCTACACACACCGACTACAGAGTTGTCTACAAACCGACTACACAGTTGTCTACACACACCGACTACACAGTTGTCTACACACTGACTACACAGACACACTGACTACACAGTTGTCTAAACACCGACTACGCAGTTGTCTACACACACCGACTACAGAGTTGTCTAAACACCGACTACACAGTTGTCTACACACACCGACTACACAGTTGTCTACACACACCGACTACACAGTTGTCTACACACACCGACTACACAGTTGTCTACACACTGACTACACAGTTGTCTACACACACTGACTACACAGTTGTCTACACACACCGACTACACAGTTGTCTACACACACCGACTACAGAGTTGTCTACACACCGACTACACAGTTGTCTACACACACCGACTACAGAGTTGTCTACACACACCGACTACACAGTTGTCTACACACCGACTACACAGTTGTCTACACACTGACTACACAGTTGTCTACACACACCGACTACACAGTTGTCTACACACTGACTACACAGTTGTCTACACACACCGACTACACAGTTGTCTACACACCGACTACAGAGTTGTCTACACACACCGACTACACAGTTGTCTACACACCGACTACAGAGTTGTCTACACACACCGACTACACAGTTGTCTACACACACACTGACTACACAGTTGTCTACACACAGACTACACAGTTGTCTACACACACTGACTACACAGTTGTCTACACACACCGACTACACAGTTGTCTACACACCGACTACGCAGTTGTCTACACACACCGACTACACAGTTGTCTACACACCGACTACACAGTTGTCTACACACCGACTACACAGTTGTCTACACACACCGACTACAGAGTTGTCTACACACACCGACTACACAGTTGTCTACACACCGACTACACAGTTGTCTACACACTGACTACACAGTTGTCTACACACACCGACTACACAGTTGTCTACACACCGACTACACAGTTGTCTACACACACCGACTACACAGTTGTCTACACACAGACTACACAGTTGTCTACACACCGACTACACAGTTGTCTACACACACTGACTACACAGTTGTCTACACACAGACTACACAGTTGTCTACACACACCGACTACACAGTTGTCTACACACACCGACTACACATTTGTACCCTGCTCAAAAAGTCTTAGACCCACAGCTCTGTGTTCTAGACGCCATTCTGTCTCCACTGTAATCCCTGGGTTTGGTTAAAATTAGAACCTGGGTTTCTTCATATGCAATTTAATGTTTGTTTTAATTTTTTTGCTCACAACTTTTATGCTAACTTTTATGTGTTTATGCTAACTACAGCTGTACTGTCAAAGCCCCACATATTATACTCGACTTTATTTCAGATCTCAGTCCTTACTTGGTGCCCAATGATTAATTTTCTATTTTTTATTTTAAAATTGTATTTCTGCTATAATATGAAGGTCGATATTAGTACAAGTGATAGTGAAAATGTACTACTAAAATTTGAATGTGCACTACAGGTGAATTAATAGAGATCACTCATTAAAATTTTCACCCCCTTCCCATTTGATAGCCATTATTTATTTAATTTTTCTTTTTCTTTGTATTGAAAATAGATTTTTTTCTTGCATAATATATGGTTTCTCCTCCCTCTACTCCTCCCAGTTCCTCCCTCCCTCCCTTCCCGTTTGGATCCACCCCCTTTCTGTCTCTCAGAAAACAAACATGTTTCCATGATTTATATGTCTATTAAGTTTTTATGTTCTTCAAAGTTATGAGAAAATAATTTCTTCAGCAAGTTTATTGATTTTCTTTTTTAATTTTAAAACTTAAAAAGTGAAACATTTTAGTAAGTTATGTATATGTATAAAACACCCAGCAAATACACCATAAAAGTCAGCAAAGTGCATCCCTTTTCAAATAGTTTTTTCAAATAGTTTTTCCAGTTCCAATGGTAGCACAGCAATATTTACAGACTTGAAAACAGTAGATTGAAAACCGATAAATTAACTGTGAATAAAGCTTAGGTTCCCAGTGCTTCTTTGTGTTCTAGAGTTCTCCTTTCTCCTTCTCCTTGGTGGTTCCTTACATCCTCCAAAATCAGAACCCTCCAAGATTTTTCTTGACAGGACTTTCCCACAGATAATGTGTTTGAAACATGAATTGATTATTGTTTTATTATGTTTTCCTACACATTTTTTATAGATTAATCAAACATATACTATATATTATAGAACAAGAAAGTATCTGAAACATTCTGGGACTTAAAAAGCCATTTAAAAGGACAGATGAAGGGATGGTTTTTCCTATCATCAGGTTCCCTCTGCCCTGTACGTTAGTAGAGTCTGTGATAAGTTTTCACAAGACACAAACGAGGTGACTAAATACTCTCTGCTTCACAGCCACTCAACGATACTAATTTCTAGGAGCACATAGAGCATCAGAATATGTAAAATGATGAAAACATGCACACATACACATTCACACACACCACATGCTACACACACATACACGTTTCCCCATGTACTGATACATGTAGACCTTAAATAGTACAAGAACATAAAAAACAAAATGCCAAGTTATTCCCAAGTTCTCAACCTCAAAGGACATTCTTTACACATAAGTGTTACAGCCCCCCCCTTGAACCTTGCATCCACCTTGCGTCTCTTTCCGCCAGCCTCTCTGGAACTAAGAACCCCCTTCTTTGTTTGCAGACCACCACATCTGACACCCCCGGTTCACTGGTGCTCCTCTTTAACTAGGAACTGATGAAACTAACAAAATAAGAGTTGATAGTGCAGACTCAGGGGCTCCTGTAAGCAAAGCGTGGAAGACGCCCTCTCCTTAATAATGCTATCCTCAGGCAGAAAGAGAGATGCGACAGACAGACACATGGCATTGTTATTCGTTACTGCTCTTAAAGGAGAGGACAAACACGTGACAAAGTCAGAAGCAGCAGGGTTATGCACACACAGCCAAGTCATTTGATTAGAAGCAAATGGCGGAGACACAATTCTCTTCCTCATTCATTCTTGAATGCCTTAAATCCCACTAGCGTCAGGAGCCCACAGCGTTTACTTTACAAAAAGCTGTGGAGAGTGGGCACTGTTAAATATTCATATATAATTTGACTCAACATTACAAGTTTTGTAACGGTGACCAGTTACAGAGTGATCCCAGACGCGTTGTTTCAGCTCTGGGGAGAGACCACCACTGCGCAGGCAGCGTTTCCCGGGCACTGTGCTCAGTTGGTGATTGGGGAGCTTATCACCTGCGATCCCTCATGGGCCTTAGGAAGCACATGCTATTCCCATCTTACAACTGCAGACGTCTGGAGGACGGCTCAGGCCTGGCTGCTGCGGGTGTCCAGGACGCTAGTCCTTCTACAGGCAATCAGTACCCTTGGCCTCCCGGCGGCTCATTTCTAGGGTTTGCCTCCTGTGGTCCACCCCCTGAAACTTCTAGTGTTATTTTTAAGTGTTTTTTTTTTTTTAAATGCCAAATTGGCATGCCGTTTGGATAATTATTTTGGCTCCTGCCCCCAAACACCTCATCGAGTTTTCCATCCGCGGGCACCACTAAAACATCGGTTAGATAGTGTTTATCTTTTGCTCCTTAACATCTATTTCCTTTTGAGATTGCCATTGTTTTGTAGCGCAGACAGACTCCTGTCAAGGAAACCGTGTGCGAGGAAGACAGACACGTAGCTGGTGACACGGGCTGCTTCGCAGTCAGAGAAACGTGTCAACCGAGGCAGCAGGGTCATTTCGAAACAGCCGAGTCAGATTCAGTATATCCTGGCTGTTTACTCGCTGTTCAGAAACAACAAGAGACATTTAAAAAGGGAAAAGTGAAGGAGAGAGCCTTATCAGGTATGTCCAGAAGCACTCCGCACCTCAAAACCAATTCCGTAGATTTAGCGAAGGCCTGTTTTCCAGACCACTCTTTACCTGAGTGCCCGCTCAGACTTAAGGTTATAAAGAGGGGCATCCTTTACTTTTTCTTTTAGGATATTTAAATGTTTACAAGCAAGTTTTATTTTCTGTTCTGATTTTTTTTTTCCTCTTGTAGAACTCTGCCTGGGTGTGCAGACTTTCCCCCAGGTAGCTTGTCTGAAAGTGTGACTGTCGGGAAGGTGCGCGCCTTTCTTCGCGACAGTTTTTATTTTGTTTAGAACGCACCATGGGAAGATTCCCAGGGCGGGGGCGGGAAGGGGGGGGGCTGCGAGGTTAGGAAACATTTCTCTGTTGTTAAGGCTTATTAAAACCTGTCAAGTGTGACAGGGCTTTTTTTTTTTTTTTCCTTTAACACATCCTGGTCCACTTAGAGTTGAGAGTCAGAAAAAGTGCTTGGCACAACGATTTAGCAGGAAAGAAAGCTATTTTAAAAGTCTTTTGGGAACATGTTTGTGCAACAGGAAAAAACATACAATTGGGTTGATAATAGCAGCGCGTAAAGGTTAGAGCCGCTGGAATGGGTTTGCCATCTTTTTCACAGGGAACGCGTTGTCCTTCGGCGGCGGCTCACACTTAAGCCCGGCTTAATTCGGCAAGGAGCCCCTTCCTGCAGACTTCTTTTATACTGGAAAGTCTATTTTTAAATCACAACCCAGACATAGTCCCAAGAGTTGATAATTAAATTAAGCAGTGTTTGGGATGTGTGAGATTACATCTGCTCCCAGGGAAACCCTGCCCGCCCATGCCTGACCGTCACATGCAGGTGTCCACTGGTGAATTTCCCTGAGCGGTTCAAGTTCCTCACCGTCCCCTGTCTCCATCACATGGCCTGGCTCACTCCTGCATCCTTGCCTTTGTGTTTCTAGGTCTTCATCCCTAGAAAGCTGGGCTCTTCATCCTGTGCTCATACACATCCTTGATGACTTGAAATTCATTCGACACTAATGTTTGCTTGTTTTGGGGGACAGGGAGGTTGGTTTTTCGAGATAGGGTTTCTCTCTGTAGCTTTGGAGCCACTACCTTAGACACTAATGTTTGCAAAAGTGATCAAAACTAATTTGCACACACATTATCATAGTATATAGTTTTGTTCCTTTATACTAAAGACAGCTCATTCCAGACCAAATGTCTAGGACGTGATGGGGGTGTGTGTGTGTGCCCATTTCAAGGTTTTCTTTCGCAGATCTCTACAGTCATGAAGACAAGGCTTCTGGAGTCATAAAATGTCTGAGCTAGGCTCAGGATCTCCCATTCCCCAAACCAACACTTTTCTTAATTGTCCCTGAATCAGCCATTGATTCCTATCCCCAAACCCAATATACAGTTCTGGGAATGACCTATACTTTTAAGTTACTAAGTCCTCAGATCACCCAAAATGAAAGTTTTCTAATATCACAGACATTTAAATATGTTTTCCTGTGTCTTGGTCACAGTGAGCTGTTGAAACCAATCAACATGGGTTGAGTCCTAGAAGTCATGAAACTGAAACCTAGCTCCCTGTCTGAGTTATTAATGAAGATGCCCTCTCTGGTTATTCTCATATGATGTCATTGATGGCACGCAAAGTTCCAGCTGTGCATGTGTACACACATACATGTACACACAATGCACCCACCTCCTTTTCCCCTTTGTAGTCAATCCCTTGGTGAGACTCTACTCTCACGGCTCCATCTAAACTTACCACCTCCAAATGTTCCATTCCCAAAAATGACCACATTGAAAATTAGCATTGATGTGAACCCTGGGGTCAAGAGAGGCATAAACCTTCTACCTGAAGTTTCGTCTCTTTCCAATCCCATCTCGTTTGCTCACATGATAGTTTACCCAGCTCACTTGCTTAGAGGGCTTTGCTGTAGACTTCCAATATGAATCATTCTCTTCAACAGTGTGCTTTTTTTCTCTTTGAATTAATCATTCTGATTTCCCGAAGGAAATTCTGTCATGCATTTTTAATTTTTTGAGAATTTCATATGTAAGTTCCATATTGACACCATTTCCAGCCTTTCATTTTTCACCAACACTTCCCTATGACCACCCCTCAAATTTATGACCTCTTCTTCATTTTTGGTAAACGCATCCCTCTCCCCTCACACTACTGATCCCATTTAGTGTCGCTTGTGTGTACATGTTTTTAAGACTGAACTGTTGGGACTAAATAAGACTAGATAATCCAGCAGAGGGCTCATTCTTGGAGGAAAGTGATTGACTCTCTGTCTCTGTCCCTGTCTCTGTCTCTCTCTGTCTCTGTCCCTGTCTCTCTCTCTCTGTCCCTGTCTCTGTCTCTCTGTCTCTATCTCTCTCTCTGTCTCTCTCCCTGTCTCTCTCCCTGTCTCTCTCTCTGTCTCTCTCCCTGTCTCTGTCTCTCTCTCTGTCTCTCTCCCTGTCTCTGTCTCTCTCCCTGTCTCTGTCTCTCTCCCTGTCCCTGTCTCTGTTTCTCTCCCTGTCTCTGTCTCTCTCTGTCTCTCTCCCTGTCTCTGTCTCTGTCTCTCTCCCTGTCTCTGTCCCTGTCTCTGTCTCCTTTCTTTGTCTCTCTTGTCATGATTGTTCTTCATCTAGGACTGGGCCATCACTCTTCAGATCCACTGAATTTAAGTGCTAGCTATGTGACCCAAGCTAGTGGGAGCTCACTGATTCCAGACTGACAGCTAGGGGACCTGTATGGAACCGAACTAGGCCCTCTGAATGTGGGTGACAGTTGTGTGGCTTGGGCAGTTTGTGGGATATCCAGTATTTATTCCTAGTGAATGAACTGGCTCTTTGGAGCCCATTCCCTTGCTCTGCCTAGCTACTGTGGGGAGGGCCTTGGTCTTGCCTCAAGTGGTGGTGACAGACTTTGTTCACTCTCCATGGGAGGGCTCACCCTCTCTGAGGAGTGGGTGGGGGATGGGGTGGAGGGAAGAAGGGGGGAGCAGGAGGAGGGAAGGGAGAGGGAACTGGGATTGGTATGCAAAATAAAAAAGATTGTTAAAAAAATAAAAGTGTTAGCTATGAATTACTAGCAGGGCATAGAATATACTAGGCAGGGGGTGATAAATTCTTAAATCTTTTTTTTTTTTGTAGAAATATTTACCTTTACTTTGGTAAAAGAAATCCTTAAGTATCTAGATCATGTGACTGGAAGACATGTTGTGTGCCATTTTGTAGGTATTTTGTGCTATTTCAACCACATGGTGAAGAGTGAAGCTTGCTTAGTCTAAAATTAGTGAACTTTCCCCTCTACAACTTTCTTCAAGGTATTTACAAACCAAACCAAAACCAAGTCAAAAGTGTGTGGTGACACCAATGAGGGATTTCAGAACTGTAACTGACGTTAAATATGGCTGGAGTCAAAGGCTCTGATGACATCATTGACTTCTCGACAGTGGTAGGTTACACATGGTAAAAGGATGCATAAGAGAATACCCTGACATGGTTCCCTACCTGCCCTTTAGCTACAGTAAGAAGATGTGCTCTTCCAACGACCCTTCCAGAAGGGAGGATCCTGACTCTATCTCCATGGCTCATCCAGCCTAAATCAGAGGGTTCGTTAGCCTGATCAGTGTTGAGTCACGTCTTACTTCAACTAATTCTTTCCACATTAGATGTAGAGAGTGTGCTGCATTTTTTTTTAAATGGCTCCCTCCCACCTTTTACTAATTGGGCTGATATTGGCCACTTGCCTTTTCAAATAAAAAGAGTGTGACCAAAATGACCGGAAAACGGCTGATTATGCCCACAATGGGGAAATTATCCCCATGAGTAAATACTCCAAAGTATAAAATGAAATCCCAAACACGATCACAAAGGAATCTCTCTTAATAGTTATTCAGCCATCCAGCCGGAATACTCATTAGATAAGCAAGTCAGCACAGAGCCGCTGAGCTCCTTTGGCGTGTATCCTACACAATGTTAGTGAAGGCTCTTCCACCGCCTTGTAGTCAGATTAGAAGGCTTCATGTAGCCATCTTTAAAAAAAAAAACTTAGAATGTTATTTTTTTTTATGATGCCACAATATACAAAAATTTTGCTAGAGCTTTTGTTCCTACAAGCTCACTATTATTCATCCAAATGATTCATTTTCATTGTCAGAGTCAAACTTAAACTCTTAGACTATTAGTAATTGGAGACCCAAGGAAAATATTCCTAAGATAATAAAAACAGACCAGAAACAGTGTTAGGAGATTGGTGTTAAGATGTTAGGGTTGTAGGTCTTTAAAATGGTTTATTTATTTATCTTCTATTTATTTGTATGTATGTATGTCTGTGTGAGTGTATGTTTGGCACATGCATTCAGATGCCTGAGGAGACAAGATGGCCTTAGATACCCAGGAACTGGAGTAGCAGGTGATTGTGCACTGCCCGATGCGTTGCTGGTTTGATTTCTAGCACCCACATTGGGCAGCTCACAGTCTCTTGCAAGAGCAGCAAGTTTTTTTTTTTTTTGCCGGGGGGGGGGATAATGTTATTTATTTTTTATTAACACAATGTATTTTGATCACATTCAGCTCTCTTCTTCCATCTCTTTTCAGATCCATCCCTATCTCCCTACTCATCCAACTTCATTCTCTCTGTCTCTCTCCCCCTCTCCCTGATCCCTTCTCTCTCTCTTTTTCTCTCCCTCCCTCCCTCCCTCCCTCCCTCCCTCTCTCTCTCTATTGAGTTCAATTGGTGTTTCTCAAATACTCTGGTGTAAGGCCAACCTAACAAGGTCACACCTTTAAAGAAGGCATGTCTATTGCCAACAGCTGCAGAGATAGAGGTGGGGCTTCCAACTCAACATCTCGACTTGTGTAGGTCTTGTCCCTGCTGTCCCATCGCTGTGGGTTTGTGTGGCTAACTGCCCTCTTTCCTGGTGGTCATCCACCTCTTCTGACTTGTACAGTTTTTCTGTCTGCTATTTCTTGACCCCCCCACTATACAATTATTTTATTGCTACTTCATAATTGTAATTTTGGTCGTGTTATCAATTGTAATGCAAGTATCTGATATATGACCTTAAAGGGGTTGTGGCCCATGGGTTGAGAACCACTAATATAGATTCACAATAAAAACCTTCTAAAATAAGAAATAAGAATCGCTATTTATGATCCAATTTCGTGATGCCAACGTTGAGATTCTAAAGCATTTTGCCAGTTCATCTGCTTATGTATTCAGTAAATGGTTATGAGCTTCCACTCAGGAAAGTGCGCCCATCACTCAGACGTGGCTTCTGTTTTTAAAAACCATACTAGCAAATAAAAGGAAATAGAAAATTTAAAGGAATAATTACACTGCAATAAGATATAATTTAAAAAGGCCAAACTTTATATCAGAGGACTTATTGCAAACCTACTTGCATTTTAAATTTTTATAAATAGAAAATTCAGTTGGATTATCCAATGTTCCAACTATCTTAGACAATTGAAAACTCATGTTTGAAAATAAAATTTAAACAAATATGAAACATTATTATTCTATGCTTAACTAGAATTTATTTTCAATGTTTCTGATATTGCAGATAATCAATTCAAATTCAAGTGTAAATAATGTGTAACTGTAGACACGTGAGGCCAGAACATACATAGATACTTGTGTTGATGTGACCTTGTGTGCATCATGGCTTGTGTGCACAAATGCGCACAAGTAGGGATAAAATTGGTAAGCCTTCCAAACAAATTTGCTACAATCTGACTCTCTACTAAAAGACAAACCAGATAGATCAGAGGATTAATTGAAAAAATCATGAGGAAATATATTCATGAAGGGTAGCCAATCATAAAAAGTTAGCTCATTAGAGGCAAAACCTTAAGCCAACTAATCATGCATTTATCTCTGTAGCCTTTGATTTCGTGTTTTGTATTCATTTATTAATGTTTTGTGCTTATGTGGTGGAGGAAAGCCCTCGCATGGCATGTCTGTGGTGGTCAGAGGGTTAATAGCAGCGGTTTATTCTTGCTTTCCTTCCTGGGGGTCATCAGGTCATGTGGGTACTCAGGTTGGCAGGCTTGGTGGCAAGCACCTTTTCCTTCTGAGCCATGTTTCTTATTTTTTTAGGAAAAGATTCTTTAATACTTAATTATATCAGATACTATGTAACCACCATCTATAGATATGTGTTTTAGATATAAAACAGAGGTTGAATATAGAGATTTTACTGTTTTAGATATTAAACACAAAAGGAATGACTTTTCTGTGGTTGGAATAATAAAATATTTGGGGAACAACATGGTACCTAAAAGGGGTGAGAATGAGATATATTCACACAAGTGTAGAGATATCAGTGATTGTGTTCACGGTAACCTAACAAATCTATACGGATGTCTTTGTGTCTTTGTGATGCCAGCAGTGCAGCGGGGCTGAAAGCAGGGTATAAGTCAGAGCTGCCAGGCTCTGTGGCTCATCAACTCACCAATCCCAGGAAACCTGAGAGCTCCCCAGCCCCAGACGAAACCTGTTACTTAGTGATGAATTTCACTTTGCTCTCGTTTTACATTCCTTAACCAGGCATCCTAAAATGTTATTATCGCTGTGCTAAGAGCTCAGAAAACTACACGGACACGTACCTCTCTTTAATATAAGTGCAGGTGTCCCTCTCACTCCCCCCCCCAGAAAATTGCTTTTTTTCTGTTTCTTTAAATTGATTCTGGATGATAATTGAAGTTTCAGAAAACCATACCCATTGTTTTAAAATAGAATGATTGAAAGTACTTCTAAATCACATAAAAATATAAATATAGAAAAGTCTACTAAAGTTATAAATATCTTAGGAAAATATGTTAACAAACCAATGAAGAAAGAAAAATGTGAGTGCTAATATTCAAAATCATTTTCTTTGTTTATTTGTTTTTATGAGACAGGGTCTCTCTGTATAGCTCTGCCTGGATGCAAAGTTTCCTTGCTACTGTGGCTGGCCTTGAACTCACAGAAACCTGCCTGCCTCTGCCTCCAGAGTCCTGGGATTAAAGGTGTGCGCCACCAGGCCTGGCAACATTTTTCTTGAAAATATAACCACTTTGAAAATTATTTGCTTGCAGTAAATATGTACATTTCTAGGCCAACTGTGTTCTTATTGTATAATCTATTGTTTATATTGAAAATTACATTCAGGGACTAAGCTGTCCTATGGTAACTCAAACATAAGCAAAGAATCTAAATATCAGGATAAAGACTCTCCTTCCCAGTCTCATTTCTGTAGTTCATTAAAAATTAGAATAGCTTAAGAATATATAATTTTAGTAGAGGTATTACTTAGAAAATTTCAGTTTGTTATGGAAATAATTTTGTCTTGTTAGCATCATTACATTATTTTAAATCAATCCATATTTTAGGTCATGACCCTTGTAATTAAGAAGTTATTGAAGACAATGTCGAGTGTGGGCCAGGAGAAGATGTGATTAGAGTCTGGAGAGGACCGTGTGTGTGAGTATTTGTAAATAAGGTTTTCCCCGGGCGAAATGCCACTAACAACTGAAATAGCAGCGCACTCGTTACTAGACTGCAGAAACCTGGGTTCGTGTTTACAATCTAGCGCCCTGTGTTTTAAGGCGTGAGAATCATACAGTCCTTCCTGATTTTCAGGTATACTCTTCAGATCTGAAAGAGCACGTCCAGGGTAGCTGATTGATACAATAGAAACAATATTCAGAAGATTGCTTATGATTGAAAAAGAACAGCCACAGCTAGCTAGGTGAGTCAGCAGGGGCAAATAGTGGAGCAAACTCAACCTGACAGCTGATGGAGTCTCAATCATGCCATAAAAAATCCCACACAACATGGCGTCATGTGGAAAAGGGATTCTAATTTTATTCTGAAAATGGTTATAGAATGAACGCCATGCCGTGTTTTCTAACAGAATTTAATCTAAAATTCAATGGCAAATATCTACTTATCTACTGAAGGTTTTTTTTTTTTGAGGCAAGGTTTTTCTTTGTAGCCTGGGAGCCTATCCTGGAACTTACTCTGTAGACCAGGCTGGCCTCGAACTCACAGAGATCCACCTGTCTCTGCCTCCCAAGTGCTGGGATTAAAGATGTGCACCATCACCACCTGGCAGTTTTTTATTTTCTGTGAGAAATCAACACTACATTTAAGTGTGTATTGTGTCTGGTGGCTGTCTCATGATAACCCAGATGTTTAAGATTAGTCTGTTAGAGTATATTACTAGGACGTCAGCTTTAGGAATTTCAGCCCAGCAGAGGCTGTCTCAGTATGCAGCTGGCAGATGATGTATGAGAGGCCCTTTCACCAGCACAGAACACAATCAAGCATTAGAAATACAGTAATATTATTAATAATGCTCACCCCAAAGCGTTATTTCAATGATGTAGATGGCTTTAAGAATATTCTTATATTCCTGACTTAAAAGAATTAATCGCTATATTTACCACTTTTCTTATTGTTTTAACAAAATATCCGTCAGGAAACAATATTCAAGGAAGAGGGTTAATTTTTGCCCATAATTGGAAGGTTTAGTCTATTTTGTCAAGGAAGCAATGACAGTAGGGGTTTGAACTCTGGTCACTTTGTATCTACAGCCAAGAAGCAGACAGCAGTGGATGCTCCCGTTTGGCCTGCTTGCCTTTTTGTATTTAGCTCATGATCCCAGGCCACAGAATTCTGCTTCCCACAGTTATTAACCCATCCAGTAGTTCCTCACAGTCATACCCACAGGCTAACTTAAAACAATTATTTATTTATTTTATATCCAGGCTGCAGTTTCCCCTCCCTCCTCTCTTCCCCGTCCTTCCCCCATCCCCCCCCACTCTGTTTTTACCCCCAATCCACTCCTCCTCCATTTCCAGTTAGGAAAGGGCAGGTCTCCCATGAGTATCAACAGAACCCGGCACATCAAGTTGCAGTAAGACTAAGCACCTCCTTATGTATTAAGGCTGGGCAAGGAGACCCAGTATGAGGAGTAGCGTCCCCAAAGCCTGTATATGAGTCAGGAAGGCCCTGTTCCCACTCTTAGGTTTCCCATCAGAGGACCAACCCACAAACTTGTGACATCCATGCAGAGTGCCTAGGTCAGTCCCGACTTGTGCTTTAGTCCTCAGAGGCTAATTTAATGTGGATAATTCTTCACAGGTGTGCCTGGAGGATTGTCTTCCTACTGATTCAAAACCTGTCCTTTGATAATTAGTATTAACATAAATTTAATCACAATTTTCTACAGTGAAAATTAAGATTTGAAATCTTTCTTATTTTCTTCTCCTCCTCCTTTCTCTTCCTCCTCTTCCTTCTCCTCCTTCTGATAGAGTTTCTCTATGTAACAGTCCTGGCTGTCCTGGAACTCACTCTGAGATCCACCTGCCTCTGCATCCCAAGTGAACCTCTTGGCTTGAAACTTCATTTTTATGTTGTTTGAATATTAATTCTCAAGAAATTGGCCTGGGAATAATTTCCTTACTTAATTTAAAGTTAAGAAATTGCAGATAATGATGTATATATAATAAAATATAAAAGATAATTGTGTAAAGCTGATTCTGTTTGTAGTTAAACAATTTGTTTAAATTTTAGTAAAGGCAAGAAGCAAGATACTTTCCAATCACACAAAAACACTTATACAAAATATTTTATTATTTGTAAATCAAATTAAACTAGAGTATATTTCACTAAACTCTGTTACACTTTAAGCCATAATGTCCTCACTACTTGTATGACTACTAATCAAGTCCATAGGATTACTGTAGAATTATAACAGGTAATTTTCTTTTGAAGGAATTATTGATTGCATGACTATTGAATTTTATATCTTTCATTTTTGTTACAGTTTGAACATACAGCACATTTCCTTTGGACTCTAAGGATGGAGAAAAAGCATATACTATATTTTGTGTTTCTCTTGCCTGTTAGTATGGTAAGCATTCATCCCCACATATTTATCTCATTAATTATGACTAGGTTTTACTTACAATATAGCTCCAAACAATAAAAGTTATTAAATACAAGTTAAAGTAGTTATTAGATGAGTACATTGATTTCATTTTTATATTCAAGTAAAATATTCCACTTCTTCTTAGTATTTTTTATACTTTGAATTTTTATGACTAATATGAACTTTGGGGTCTCTGGAAGATTAGTGAATTCAAATATGCAAAACTCCTGGTAAAATGGCAAAGTTAGAAATCAGTGGGATGACATTTCATGATGGTACAGTTACACACAGCACAGAAAATACACTTAGAGAGACACATGGGTTCTGTTATTTGTTGGAAGAGAACCTACATTCTAGTCTTTAACATTTTTTTTTGTTCCACCAATTGATTGTCATCTAGGAGACATGTGCTGTATTTTGTATTCATTTACTCATTCATTCATGAAGTTGCTCATTCAAATAGCTCTTGCTGCTGAATTTGGGGCAAGCGTGTCTCCGTGTGCATGTGCACATGCATGTGCATCTCGACATATGTGTGTTAGAGCTGTGAAGCCAGAAGAGGATTAGCAAAGCCAAAAGAACTGCATGCCTCCTGGTTTCGCTTCTTATTGATGTGTCTCTTCGTTTTGCCCTCTGCATCAAATTAAAGCAAGCCATGTTGCTCTTCTTTATATGAGCAAGAAACCCAGAGACCCATATAATCTCATTGGATTCTGTGACAGCAAAGACTTTTCCTCTGGTGTTTCCAATCAAAGCCCTCAAAAGTATTCAGACAAAGGAATTTAAAAAAAAAGTACTGAAAACTTCAATGAGCACACAAAGCAATATTATGTTTCTGTGAGTCCACACATTGGAAAATATCCTCAAGTCTAGAAGTAGTCTAGTGTCTGCACTTACGAGATGTTATCTTGAGTGGCTGACTAGACTTCAAAGGACAGAACTGTTTCTTCCACTAACACCCTCAGTTAAGTGTGCCAACAAGCTACATGGGCCAACTTGAGTTCCCTGCAGGTAATATTGTCGATATTACCAATCAGCATAGTGTAATATAAAGAACTCTGACCCTTTCCCACAGACAGTGTGTAAATATATTTGAAATTATTATTACTTTTCTTGATTTCTACAAATGTTTTCAGAAAAATGGTTTTATGTGTTTTGTTTTTCTAATTCTGTCTTGGAATAGAATATAGTTCAATCTACAGTGCTTGCTTAGCTTACCTGAGATGCTAGGTTCAACCCCCAACACCGAAAAAATAAAACCAAATGACTTAAAGTTGTCTTGATGTTCTAGAATTTCATCGGTTACTCCCCAGGGTAACTCTAATCAGGAAACTCAAACCTGCAGAAAACAATTGTTAACCTTAGTGCTCATCAGGCAATACGATGCCATCCAGTGAGAAAATTATTACTTTAATGTTACAAGTGCACAAAACTTGATGGTTTCCCATGTCATCGGTCCTCCCTGATATCTGGATGCTATTTTCTACTGTTTTACAATATGATGGATACCTTACCAACATTCACAGAGCAAGTAAAAACCCTGGGGGGCTATAGATATAGTTGTTGGCATTTCAGAACAAGTGTTCATGTAGTGCTGAAGCCCAGCATCTACCATAGACGTGGGCGAGTCAACGGTGCTTCTCAGTGCTGGCGTTGGCATCGCCCTGAAGGCTGTTTGAAACCGGACACAGTAAAAGTTTAGACTACAGAAACTGGCAAACGCTACACACTGGGGGCTTTCCTCTTGAGAGCCGTTTAGCGATCAGGCGCCTCTCTGTTCTTACTGTTTTCCACCAGGTCTCTGATAAAGATTTCCACCATTCTAAAGCCATTGTTGTTTTCCTTCCTTAGACTCTCGTCACGGCACAGGCAGAAGAAGAAGGCTTTAACCAAACGGGGCTGGGAGTCACTAGAAACAAGATCATGACTGCTCAATATGAATGCTACCAAAAGATTATGCAAGATCCTGTTCAACAGTCGGAAGGTAGACGCTGCTAATTCTAGATGCACTTAACACATATTTAAAAGAACTAGCTATGTGGGTTCTTTTCATTCAGTAATTAAAAGTTAACTAGTTACTTATTTTCTAGCTTATGTACAAGTTTCTTGATGCATTTGTGAAGTGTGTTTATGACATGTTTCAACTCACTCCTTTTATTGAAATTCAACAAAGTGCTTCTTACACAGAATTTTCCAGAATTATCCTTTAGAAGGTGTAAAAATATAAAAAAATATTAGTGGCATTAATATTAAAACAAGACAGTGCATTTTGGAATTTGAAAAGATACACTAAAAATAGCCGGGCGGTGGTGACACATGCCTTTAATCCCAGCACTCAGCAGGCAGTGGCAGAGGCAGGGGACTCTCTAGGAGTTTGAGGCCAACCTGGTCGACCGAGTTCCAGGACAGCTTGAGCTGTTACACAGAGAAATCCTGTCTCGGGGGTGGAGTGGGGGGAAGAATGCATTTTCTAAAACATAATATACTTCACTTTTCCCTTAAAAAAATTAAGTACGGGGACACTAATAACTGTCTCATGGTTAGAATAAAAGATAGCCTGATTTATAGAACAACAATTGCTTGGAAGAAATTGAATTGGCCCTAATATCCATGCAGGGTCATTTCTAAATCTGGTTTGGATATTATTATTAATAATTCTTAATAGTTATTGTAATGCTTGCCTAGCGACAAAAATTCAGCAATTGTGGGTTTTGTGCATCTTCGTTTCCAGGAGACTTCTTTACACTGAGAAACCTTCCTTAAGCTTGCTTTCGTGGTCAGCTGCAGAGACTTAGTGCCCTTTGTTTCCGTTTCCCCTCCAAGGCCTTTACTGCAACAGAACCTGGGACGGCTGGCTGTGCTGGAATGACGTCGCGGCAGGAACCGAGTCCATGCAGTATTGCCCTGACTACTTTCAGGACTTCGATCCTTCAGGTGGATGTTGGAATTTAATCTCACATCTTATTGAAATCTGTTCAGTGAACATTGTGTTTATTAATGTATTTGGAGCCTATCGCAAAAGTAGTCTAGAAAGATTTGTAGTCTATAACTATCTTGATTTTAGCTTTCTATTTCTGAATTCATTTAACCAAAGAAAAAATTTGAATAGAAACTGTAGGTTTATTAAACTCTTTTTAAATTTTTTTCCCTTTTGTTATTAAAGAAAAGGTTACAAAGATCTGTGACCAAGATGGAAACTGGTTTAGACATCCGGATAGTAACAGAACATGGACAAATTACACTCTGTGTAACAACAGCACGCATGAAAAGGTGAAGGTATGTAGCAGCTGTGAGCTGAAGTCTGGTTCAGACTTTAAAACAGCTCCCTAAGCACTGGGGAAAGTAGTTGATGTTCCATTCCACACTAAAACCATTTCCTGGTATCATTTGAGAAGAACAATGGAAAAAAAAAATCTGTGGAAAAGCTGCTTTTAATTCAGACATTGTACCGGGGAAATAGTTCTGTTACGTAACTGTATATTTACAAGTCAATGTCTCAGTATAGGGGTTTCAGATTTTCCAGAGAAAATATAACTTAAAAGTGTAATACAAGGGGAAACTTTAATTTCTAGTGGAATTCTAGAATTATTTCAAAAACTGTCCGTAGGCAAACAGGATAAGCTTAGTGGGTTCTAAGCCTCCACCTGCCCCTCAGTAGAAGGCACCCATACTAACTGGCTGTGCAAGACACTTTCATTCTTGTTCCTGCTATGACACTTAGAATTAAAGTCACAGTTAAGGACATTACTCACAGAGTAAAGCTTGACTGAAATACTTTCATGTAGTTTTAGTTTGTGTGTGTATGATTAAAAATGAGAACTTTGATATGAGCCTCCTGTTTTGGCACTTTGTCTGCCCCATGGCCATGGCAAGACACCCCTGGTGTGCTCACCAGGACAAGTGCACTTTCTTCAGTGGGTCTCGGAAGGCCATTGTGGTGTAATCCCTCAAAAACTACATGGTGTCACTGTATTCATGTATCACGTATGCGCTGCCTTATTCAGAGATGTTCCCAAACCCAAGCCAGCTGACCACTCACCCACCTACCCACAAAATCAACCACCCACCTACTCACCCACCCACCCACCCAGCCAACCAACCAATCAAACAACCATCCAAACAGCTAACCAACCAACCAACCAAACAACCAACCAACCAACCAACCAACCAACCAACCAACCAACCAACCAACTAACCAAGTCAAACAACCACCCACCCACCTACCCACTCATCAAACCAACCAACCAACCAACCAACCAACCAACCAACCAACCAACCAACCAACCAGCCAGTCAACCAACCAATAAACCAACAAACCAACCATTCACCCACCTAACCACTCATCAAACCAACCAACCAACCAACCAACCAACCAACCAACCAACCAACCAACTAACCAACCAATCAGTCAACCAACCATCCAACTGACCAAACCTCTAAAAATATTAAAAGTAAATTGAAAAACAAAGAAGATTAGAACTGAGAATGATAAAAACCATTTCTATAGATCAAAAGCTCTTTTAACTTTCCATATTAAGATGTCTCTGAGCCTCAGATTCATGAGAAGTAATAGACACACTCAATAGGTAAAGAAAGCCTTATCAGGCATTTAATTCTGCACAAATTAAACCTTGAGTATCACTTGATTTTTAAATATAAAATGCAGATTTTGTGTACAGTATAAACTAGATCAGTAAATGCATTACCTCAAAGATTTAATATGTGACTTCTGATTTCTTAAAAAGGAGCATGACTTATAAGTATTTGATAACTCACTTGGCATATATTTGAATAGATTTACTTCATTTACATGTTTTCAAGTATTTGTTGATTTTTCAAGCAAGTGATTATAAATCTATCAACATGTTTTTATAAAATAAAATTTATTAAATTGTATCTTATCTAATACACAAGTAGATTTTAGATAAAGAATTAATTCTATTTTTTAAATCACACAATTATAGACTGCACTGAATTTATTCTACCTAACTATAATTGGACATGGATTATCTATTGCATCCCTGCTCATCTCTCTCATCATATTTTTTTATTTCAAGTAAGTATATTTAATTTTTTAAAAATTTTAAAACTGATAAATTAAGATTATGTATGTATTGAACTCATGTTCATGAGGAAGATTGGTCTGCAATTCTCTTTTTTAGTAATGTCTTTGTATGGTTTGAGTATCAGGGTAATTATTGCCTTATAAAAAGAGTTTGACAATGTTCCTTCTATTTCTATTGTGTGGAACAATTTGAAGAATATTGGTATTAGTTCTTCCTTAAAAATATAGAATTCTGTGCTGAAAACATCTGGTCCAGGGCTTTTTTTTTTTTGGTTGGGAGACTTTTGATGACTGTTTCTATTTATTTAGCAGTTAGAGGTCTATTTAATTTGCTTATCTGGTCTTGATTTAATTTTGGTAAATGGTATTTATCCAGAAAATTGTCCATTTCCTTTAAGTTTTCCAATTTTGTGGAGTGTGAGTTTTTGAAGTATGACCTGATGATTCTCTGGATTTCCTCCATGTCTGTTGTTATGTCCCCCTTTTCTTTTCTGATTTTGTTAATTAGTCTCTCTGCCTTTTGGTTAGTTTTAATAACAGTTTGTAGTCAGAGACTATAGCATGAGGGTCTGCTTTTTGGGGTTTCTGTCCTGCTCAGTTCCCACAGCCGTTAAGCCCCAAAGAAATCACATAGAGAAGTCTATATTAATAATAAACTGATTGACCCATTAGCTCAAGCTTCTTAACTCTGTAACTTATATTAACCCATTGTTCTTATCTATGTTAGTGACATGGCTCAGTACCTTTTTTTAGTGGAGCAGGTCACATCCTGCTTCTTTGGTGTCTGGACAGGACTGGGGAGAAATGGGCTTCCTTTTCCCCAGAATTCTCCTGTTCTCTTTGACTTGCCTCTACTTGCTGTCTGATTGTCCTGCCTATACTTCCTGCCTGGCTACTGACCAATCAGTGTTTATTTAAAACATAATTGACAGAATACATAATTGTCCCACACCAGGAGACTGCTCATTCATTTCCCAGTTACCCAGTCCCAAATAATAACACAAAAACTATATTAATCACAATACTGTTTGGCCAATTGCTTAGGTTTCTTATGAACTAACTCTTATATCTTAAATTAACCCATAATTCTTGTCTGTGTTAGCCATGTGGCTTGGTAACTTTTATCAGTGAGGCATTCTCATCTTGCTTTTTCTGTGTCTGGGTGATGACTGCAGATGGAGCCTTTCCTCTTCCCAGAATTGTCCTATTCTGGTCACCCCATTTATACTTCCTGCCTGGCTACTGGCCAGTCAATGTTTTATTAAACCACTGTGTAACCATTGCTGGCCTGAACCTGTGTGTGTAGACTAGACTACTTTCAAACTCACAGAGATCTGTCTACCTCTGCCTCCCACGTGCTGGCATTAAAGGTGTGTGCCACCACTGCCTAGCTCCTATTCTAGCAGCTTTAAGATCAGCTTTCTTTATTTGCCTGAAGATAATCTTTAAAAATTTATATCAAGTACAGGCCTCACTTGTCATTCTCTGCTTAAAAATTTAGATTGCTTTTTGCTGCCCCTCATGTAAACACAAAACTATGAATGAGTCCTGCCTATCATCATCTCTGCCTCTCTAGCTTGGTTAAATGTTTTATATCTTGGAACTGCACTTGATCATTTCTTCAGGAGACTCTCTCTGAATTCCTTACTGGAGCTGTAACCTATTTACAGTGGACACGATGTAAAAATTTGAAAGCATTTGAGAGACAACAATCTCTTTAAATTAAAAACCATCCCAGCTGAGACTCTTCAGATGAAACTGTCTCTTTTTTCATGTAATACGCCAAAACATCCCAGGACATTAAATTTCTGAAGGAGATAAAGTTAATGGCAATTACATTGCATTCCAAAACCAGCAGTAAGAAAGAAAACAATGGTCTCCTGGCATTTTACGTCATATGCCTTCATGCAATTCTGATTTAGCAAACATGTCAGTAAAATATCCACCAAGTGAGAATCAAAATTAATACCACTTCCTCATGTGAAAAAATCTAAGAGCTGATAAAATGCTCACTGGGCTTATGAGGCAAGTGGGGCTGCCAAGGCAAACAATACTGAAGCCAAACTGGACCAGGAAAAGTAGAGCATTGGTCTAAATCTCTGTCAGACTGCTCATTCATTCAGTTCTCAAAGGAGAAAACACTTTCATAATAAACGGGTTATCAAGGAGGTTGAGAAGTTAAAGCAAACAATATCTATTTTGATTATATCATTAAAGTACAAAGAACGTTAAGTCATAAAGGATGAAGATTCATAGCAGTAGAAGCATAATAACCTCATGAGTATAAATAGCTATAATTAGGAATAGAGTTTGTACAGTAACGAAGAGGAGAGACTATGTGGCTTAATTTGAAAACTTCTTAATAGCTGAACGAAGTATAGTGAACATCTCTGGTTATCAATAGACCTCATTGTCACTCAAAGTTCTCAAAGAGAAATTGCTCACTAATCTATCAAGAATGTTGACGTGGTTGGTCAGAGAAATGGTTCAGTCAGTAAGGTGCTCTGCTCTGTCTGGAAGCATGAGGACTTGAGTTTGAATATTCAGTACCCATGGACTAAGCTGGGAGCAGGAAACTGCTGTCTGGAATTCCATTGCTGGGAAGGTGGAGAAAGAAGGGCCCTATGGTCCTGCTGGTTAGCCAGCCTAGCCAACTTGGCAAACTCCATGTTCAGTGGATCATACTATTTTAAAAAAATAATTGAAAGAGTGGTTGAGGAAAATGTCTGGTGTCAACTGGTGGTCTCTACATGCATACACACGTGTGCATGTTTCCACACATGTACAACGAGCTGAACACGCTTATACACACAAAGGAATACTAGATAGTCAGCTGTTCCTGTTTTGGGTTTATAGCTGGGCTTGAAGGCTTATCATGTTCTTTCAAAGCCTAAGAATCTATGAATGGAGAAGTAATTTGAATTAGAATGAGTTATCTTTAGGTTAAAATATGTAACATCAAAGAAACTGGTACTTTTGCGTGCAAAAGAAATTTACTTAGGTAAATAATCATTGACATAAATTTCTGGCTTAGTGTTTTGATGTCTCTACTTATGTATATTTTACTCTAAAAACAAAAGTCATTTGATGTGGGAGGTCCTTCTGTATATGTGTTGCTTTTACTGGTTAATGAATAAAGAATCTGCCTTGGTCTGTGATAGGGTAGAGTAGAGTTAGGTGGGGAAAACTAAACTGAATGCTGGGAGAAAGAAGGCCGAGTCGGAGATATCATATAGCTCTGCCAGGGACAGATACCAGATGAAATCTTGCTGGCAAGCCACAGCCACATGGTGATACACAGATTAAAAGAAATGGGTTAAATTAATATGTAAGAGATAGCCAATAAGAAGCTAGAACTAATAGGCCAAGTAGTGATTTAAGTAATATAGCTTCTGTGTGATTATTTCAGTAGTCTGGGTGGCCGGGAAATGAACAAGCAGGCTTATACAATAGTCATTCAACCAATATTTAAAGGTTAGGATTTAAAGCCTCCAAACTATCCATGGAAATCACTTTTTCAAAGATGAACTCATATATTTATTTGAAATACATTAGTTTCAAAGATATAATAGACAGATCCAAACCTCATTCCTCCGAAAGCCAGAAATTTCACGTTGTCACAAATACTCCCGTATCTTGCACCTGGGCAGCAACATCAGCTGGGTCCTGCCCAGCTTATTCGTCCATGCTTGGAGGGAAGTGTGAGGATTAGGAAATGGCAGCTAGAAAAACACAGATACAAAAGAAAAGACAGACACAGGATAGAATCGGGGAGGCAGCTAGTATAACTGCGATTTGCCCCTGCTGATTTCTCATAGGCTTTATCTACCCAACCCAAAGAGGAGGGGGAAGGCAAGAGGCTTTTTCACTAAGATGCAAAGAGCAAAGTAATCACCTTTCTCCATAGCCAAAGCATCAAGTAACCACACCCTAGGTCAGAATATTCTCCTAGCCATACCTTGGGTCAAACCTCCCTTCATAGAACCTGGATGGAGCAAAACCAGGTCTGAACTCTCTGATCTTTCGTCAATGTGAAATAGACTCGCTTCTGTGGGCTCCCACAGATGCTTTATATATAAACAGCCCATTATGTTATGTCGTAAAAAGATCAAGATATACAGTGTTAGAAATATGACCCCTCGAGTCCAAATAATTAGGAATAGAGTTTGAATAATAAGAAAGGAGAAGAAGCTAGCAGTAGGTGGCACATGCCTTTTATCTCATGGGGGCAGATGTAGAACCTCTGAGTTTGAGGCCAGCCTAGTCTACAGAGAGAGTTCCAGGACAGCCAGGAGGGCTACACAGAGGAAACCTCTCATGGAAAAAATGATAAGAAATTATGTGGCTTAATTAAAAAAATTCTAGGAAAAGGAAATTAAAGAGCAATATATAATAAATACAAATATTTGTTATTTCCTAACATTTTTACTCTTAAAAATAATCATATAGTGCCACACAAATGAAATCTTCTAAAGCAGATGAATTGCTTGCCAATTTAAGAAATTTGGCTCTTGGCCTCTACAAAAAAAATATTAAAAGACTGAAAATAGTTTCTTTGCATATACCTAATGTTTATACTAAAATTACAATGAGCTGTTTATTATACTGAACTTTATAAAAGAAAGCATCACACATTTCTTAATTGTGAGTTAGTATGACAGGCACACATTTGGATCTGAAAATAATTTTAACAAATGGGGCATATTTTAATCTTGATATCAATAGTTATTCATAGTGTGTACTTCGCCTAATGCTGGCTATAAGCAAGCTCAATGTTTTCTTTTTCTAAAGTGAGCTGTCATGTTTTCAGTAGACTGTAGTATAATCGTACACACATCTCCTCATCCTGGATTGGGATCCTTGACAAAGTACAGATGCCACTAGAGTCCAACTTGCTGAGACAATGAGTCTTTTTTGGGGTTACTTAGATGAAAATGGGGGAGGAGAAACTGGAGCAGCAATGACTCCTAGAGAGAAGCATCCCCAAGGCCCACCCAAGCTGGGAACCCGTGACACCTGGCACAGCCTGCAAATTGCTCAACAGGCTGGAGATTTCCTTTCCAGCTGTCTCATTTGGTCTAAACATCTTCCGGGTTATTTGGGCTGGTTTCTGCTTTTGCCCGGCAGCTGGGGTGCTCCCAGAGCCCTCTTTTCTGCTCCTCTGTATTTGGACTTCAACTAGTCTGGGAGAAGCTCTCCACGTTTATTGCTTCCTCAGTCATGGAGGGACTTAGTGAATGTGGTCAGTTTCAGGGACTTCCTACTGCTGTTTTGAGTTGTTTATCTTTCTGCTTCAGGAGCTTCCCTCAGGATGGAATGTTTCAAGTTTTGCTGGAAATGGTTGCACATCATACACTCACACAGTATCTAGCATTTATGAACTTCTCAGAAAATGATGAGTTACCATTCACTTGGGAACACTGGCTAGCTACATGTGTGTAGTTACCCAGTATTATCCCCATGTCATAGTCAAACAGTTTTTAAAAGTATTAGTGTAGATCTCTAAAGAACGGTAGGGACATGAAGGAAGACTCATCTGACTCATGAGTCAAAGATTTGTGATATGATAGTGTCATTGACAGGCTTTTTTTTGATTAACAAGAATTTCATTAGAAATTGTAGATAAGAAGCCAAAAAGATACTATCTGGGCTAACGTTTAAACTTTCCTCATTTCCCAGTTAAAGAGCTAACTTTCCCAGGTCCTTCTCCATCTATAACCTTTCTGTTTGACTTAGCTCTTTTCTTTGACTTGAATATTCTTGAATTATAGATAGCTCGAACAGAAAGAAACAAAACTACAAACCATTTTTTTGTTATTATCCTGGCCTGAAGTGAAATACAGCAGATGCTCACGGCAGAACTCGTGGCATTTCAAAGTACCTTTCTCTGTGTAAAAGTCCTGACTGTTCTAGAATTTGCTCTGTAGACCAGGCTGGTCTACACGGCCGCTTTGTGATTAGGGCTGTTAGAGTAGCAGTATTGTCACTGAGATGCAGCGCTGAGCAGTCTCTTATTCAAATCAAATGTTTGCAGGTGTGGACTTTGCTATCACTATTTCCATTAAAAGTCCATTGAAAGTTCCCAGTTTTGCTACTTCTAGAAAATACACTATAAGGTCCTTAGAGTAAAAATTAAAAAGCAAAACTTTTAGTTTTATATGTACCATATCTGGAAGGAGATTGTCATAATGCCCATGTAAATGAAAACGAATATGGAATGAATAGTTTGGTGATATAATTATTTCAGAAAAAGTGTATGGATACAATTGTGCGAAACACGAGAAAGCATCCCCCCAATAAAAATGTCTAATAAAAATAATATAAAAACATCAAAAAATGAGTGTCAGGAGAGTAAAAACCATTTCTGTTTTGTTCCTTCACACATCTTAAGCCTTAGAATAGTGTCTTGCATGAGATTAGCTCTAAATGGGCTTTTGAAGAATGAGTAAGTCCATAAAGGCCTTGTAGTTTCCATCCAGAACTGACTTGTCATAGTGTGCCTTGAAACTCAGCAAATTCCTTGAGGCTTTCCAGGCTTTATTGTTTCCATCAAGAAAGCGAGGAGATAGGTCAGGACTCTGAATTCTGACCCACGGAAGCATCCAAGTAAAATAAGATGGCAGACTGCAGCTAAATCAAAGAAAGTCGGGCACCTCAGAAATCCCCAGATTTAAATACTACATGAAGCGTGCACATGGACCGTCAGGGGTGATAGCAATGACAAATTTTGTGCCAAGTAACTTGGAAACAATTTCTAGAGGAGCTGATACTTCAGATAAAATCTCTCTGTGTGAAAATTCATCCACGTATTCCTTCTGCTTCTTAACCCTGCTCCTCACGTGGCAGACTTCTCGTCTTTGGTAGAGGAAACTCTTTTCTCCCCACTTTGGTCATCAAGGGTCACTGGTCCACCCTCATAAAAACCAAGAACTACACAAAATGTTGATTCAGGGTACTGTTTGTTATTTTTTGCTTAGAAAGGGAAGACAAGGGTCTACGACTCATCCATGCTTTAAATTAGAAACAGAGAACATGGAATGCTGTTCACCAGATAGATTTGTTTTATATTAGAGCCAATTAAAGTAAGGAATCAGAGCAGGAGATTAAAAGAAAGAGCAGAAAGGGAGGGAGAGACAGAGCCATAACTTTGGGGTTTGCCAAGCCCTCAGAGGCAATGCCTTACTCATAATAATGCTTGGAAAAACAAAGCAGAACCCTTTAGATAAAAAATAAATAAACTTCACTCGGATTAGTTACAAATTATGTTTTAATTACTGTGCAAAACTGAAAGCGTAGCAGACGTGCATCTTACTTTCAGCTCAGATTAAAGGCTTTATCTGCTTGCACATAAAAGGGATCACACAGCATCTATCTGACTTGTCAGCGAAAACGTGGTGCATTTTCATATACACACAGACACACACAGACACACACACAGACACACACACAGACACACACACACGACACACAGACACAGACACAAAGACACACACAGACACACACACAGACACACACACACTACACACAGACACACACACAGAAACACACGCAACGACACACAGACACACACACAGACACACACACGACACACAGACACACAGACACACACACGACACACAGACACACAGACACACACACAGACACACACACACACACAGACACACACACACGACACACAGACACACACACGACACACAGACACACACACAGATACACACACAGACACACACACATGACACACGACACACAGACACACACAGACACACACAGACACATATATTAGATGCTACTCCCAACTTCTTTTAGAGCAAGTTGCATATTTTTGAGCATGTAGAAATTTTCTTTTTAGGTTATTGACCTGAGTTTCTAATAAAACACTGCAAGAAAAAGATCCCATTGGTGAGTCAAGTATTCTCGGCTTAGTGAGACAACCTTGCAGTTTGTCTGCATGCACTTTGTATTTACATGTTTCAAGACAAATGACCCAAGCGCTCACCTGTTCCCAGCTCGGATCTGAATATCTTTAATTATTGTTAGGAACATATGTTTTATTTGTTTTCACGTTTCTCTTGAATTAAAGAAGGTCTATTTTTTCCTTACAGCTCTTATTTTCTTCAGAAATTATATATAATTTAGCCATGAAGGTAGCTGAGAGTCAAAGGAATCCTACCTTGAGTCTTGTTCTACAAATCTGTCTGATAAACCAGGACAGTCACTGAAAAGTGGCTCGTTCAAACCCGGCTTTTGATCTTTCAAGAAGTTTGACAAGGCTGAGTTCGCAGTCAGCCAAAGTTGTCCAATGTCTGTCAAGACTCACCCACCACACCCTTGCTTTCCAAACTCTTGTGATCCATTTGTTTTCCTCAAGTTTTGTGTGCTTAGGTCCTGAAGTATATTGTGTCGTACGCATGTGCCCCAGGCTTTCTCAGTTTACCACTGTATATAGTTTACTTAAATATGCTTTCCTTAGTCTTGTTTATCAAATCCCACTCAGCTTATCTCCAAGTTGTTCTTTAATCAGTGTATTGAAAACTGTGCTCTTCATACTGAAAGTCGTGTTAGTTAAACTCATTCCATTACATAATACGAGTCGTAGTTGGAAAAAAAATCTTAAAAGTGTATACCGACTTATGTCATAAAATTGCATTTCCATATTAGAGTATCAGATTTGGGTAAGAGCAGCATAGGGCAAGAAGTAATAGATTTTGCTCAGTAAAAACCATTTCTACTCTAAGATAACTGTTCTTAGTGGCTTATTGAGGAGAGGCTCAGATATGGAAACAAAATAAATAACCCATTGCAAGATTGGGATTCTTTTAAGAAATAATTGCATCATTTGAAGCTACATATATATGTTAAAGATAAATGTTTACTGATGTTTTATAGATTTTGACTTCTTTATAAGCAGATTTTATGTAGTTTTTTGAAAAAGCTTAAACCAAAAGTGCTACTTAAATGTGTCTAAATTAAAATGATATAAACCAACACAAAATTACTTTAGCTGAGCTGGCAAACCATTGCTTGGCATAAAACTATACAGTCATTTAATTGCATTAAAACCTGCGATACAAAGAGAAGACGCAGTAAGAGTCATTTTCCTCCAGAGGGGAATGTATTTTGTAATCTCATCTTGTAGTCTTGCAGACATACACAATTTCTTGATCCACACACACAGATGTGACTATATATAAGAAACTCAAGGTAAATGCCTCTCAGAATTGTGCCGTCATTTTAGTAGTTAGGCAATGCGAAGCCATTGAATGACTAGAAACTGTACTGCTACACTTGATGGTGGGGCGTTCAGATGTTAACAACTGAGACCTTAACTAGGAGGAGGAGAATTAGACAAATACATTGCACAACATATGTATATATGTACAATATATTTATATATTTTTCATATATATAAATAAAATACAAATAAAATAAAAAAGCAGAAAAATAAACATAACATTTGGCTGCAATCCCACAGAATGAAAAAATATTTTGCGAATTAGTCTCTTTAATTGATTTTCTTCGGCTGTAGAAAGCTGTAATATCACCTTACGCTGTCACCTCTGGTCTTCTTCCTTCTCAAGACACTTTAACTAAGGCCATCTTCTCTACCTAAAATCCATGTCCCTGTTATCCCTTCCGGATTGAGTCTGTACTGAGTATGACTTCTACTCTGACTACAGCCTTTGAATATTTTCAAAAAGAGCCCAAGTATTAAGAAGGACATCAATTCATGTGTCTGTTTGCTGTCCACTGTGATAAAATAATTATTCGGGTCTTGCTCTGAGCAGTTCACAACTCTTCCCCCAGAATTCAGAAACAGTGCCAGCAACTAGGAACTAACCGAGTAATAAACTAAACCCCCATTACTTCCTCGGGACCTTTCAATTCAATAAGTCATCTGTTGGATGTATGACCTTGAATAACCTTCAGTTTTATTAAAAGATAACGATATAAGGGGATGTTAAGGCAATGACTGTAGCTTGCTTATGTTAGTGCCTGGTATATATTAAAAACCCAATAAATGGTGATTTTTACCTCTGAAAGGGTTTTGTTTGTTTTCGGAGTGCAAGAAATGCAAACATCCAAAAGATTGTTTCCTCTTCTGACGGTTTCCTGCCCATTAGGAGGTGAGGGAAAGTCCTTGTAGCTCACAGATAGGAAGCATTCAGCAGCCTTGTCTCACCTGTGACCTTGAAGAGGCAGCCCTGAAGGGCAAGGATGGGGAAGGAAGGACTTGATGGAAGAGGACCACTTCCTGGCAGGGATTTTTATTGAGCATTCTATGGAAATAAACACAAATCCTTTAATGTGTGTAGATAATCACAAGTAGCCTCAAAAAGAGCTGTCACCAGAGTTTTTTTTTCTTTTTTTAAATATTCCTGTCACAAATAATCAGATGTTCTTATTAGCACAAATCAGTTCAACGGACAAATGATGAAAATTTAGAGCCTCCTTTGGGTGTATTAATTGTTTTCTGCCTATTATTTCTGCTTGTACTAAGATTGGCACGAGGTGTCCTTTGAAATACGTAGCCAGTGACTTAATGGGAAGTGATCTGAGCACCCAGTGATTAAATTAGATAAACCAGAATAAGGAAGTAGTCCTCTATAGACAGGGGTACAGCCGTCTTCCATTCTTCTCTACTTTCTGCTGCTCGTCACTAATACCGAGAAAAGTAGCTTAAACATTTCTTTCCATGGAATGGAATTTTCAATGGAAAATTAAGGCAAGATCCTTGACCACATTATCTGCTGCAATAGCAGCAGAATATGGTCACCATGATAGTAAAGACAGTGGTTTGGAGATTTGTGTAGCCAAATAGAAATCCTTGGGAAAGTAATTTAGGTTATTTGATCAACTGAAAATTCATCGTCCTGAAGTTATATCTTCTGAATGTTGAATTCCTTTGATTGTAACAAAAACATGATAGGTTTTTAATTCCTTTGTCGAGTTACATAAACCTTGGTTATTCCACTACTGAAGCAGTTTAAAACCATTGAGATAGAATTTGATGCCATCTTACTATTGCGTCAGGAAACTGTTGACTGCGTAATTAAAATTAACTCTATGCTAAGGATGCTACAGGTAATAATTAGCATTGATAAGTGTTCCCCATATCATGCTTTATCATACTCAACCTTCAAGGCAATCAATCATGTAATGATTCCTTAGGACAGGTAAGGACTCTGAGGATTAGAGATGTTAGGAACGTGTTCAAACGCATGCTGTAAGGAAGAGTTCATCTTCAGAAGCCCAGTCAGGACCATGTGTGCTGGCTTGATGGTATCATCTGCTGTAAAACTGTTCCAGAAGATGCGGAAATGGCCCATCTTAGAATGGTGTCATTGGCATACTTGTATCAATTGCCTCTATAACCCTGCTTACCAGAAAGTGCATCTTGAAACAATTTTCTAAAATAATTATCAGAAAAGACTACGAAATGGAAACAATACAGACTCTTTAGCCACATTTTTTATTCTGTGGTTATGCTAAAATAGAAAGGGTAGTGATTAAAAAAAACAGCAATTTTTTTTTGCAAAGTATTTCCAAGGATTATAATCGCTTTTAGTACTTGAGGAAAGTAATAATTTAGAGTAGGTAAAAAAATGGGACATAGATTAATAATTGATAAATTTCCCTAACTAGGCATGTCTAGACACACACCACTGTGCATGTCTTCTTTTCTTTCTTTCTTCTCTCATAAAATACATCCCCACCACAGCCTCCTCTCCCTCCTGTCCTTCCTCCCCTCTCCCCCAGATCCTTTCAGAAAAGAGTAGGCCTCCATGTGATATCAATTGGATGACTAATTCCAGCACTTTCGAGGCAGAGACAGAGGCGTGGGGGTGTCTGTGGATTGGAGCCCATCCTGAGCTACATAGCAAGATTGAAGCCAGCTAGGACTACAAAAGGAGCCCTGGTCTCAAAAAAAAAAATAAGTCATTACCTGTGGATGAGAATTTGACCAGCATCTACAAAACCATGAGTTGCAGTCCCCAGGACAAATTTTATATGCATTTACCTTAAAATTTTTTAGCATGTTTCAAGTAAATCATTTGTTTAATAATCATATTTAAAAATGTCACTTACAAGTTGACTTCTATCTGCACCAATCTTCTTACACGTGTTAATGAGCTTGCTTAGAAGGCAGCAATAGGAATCACTACAGTCCGAATCTGCGACCTTTCTATCATGAGACCTTGATGGAAGCCATATGTCAGATTGCATCTGTCTGCTTTGTTTAATCTGTGCAGGGCCTAGAGGCAGACATGGAGGAAAGTAAAGCAACAGGCCGATGTTTTAGAGAGTGGGGTATGTTTTCACAACACAGAGGGAACGGATTTGGCAGCGATCTAGTTTATTCTAACAGTCTTGACAGCTCAGCTGAGTATCAGGATTGCTACAGCCCAGGGCAGTGGCTTGAGTTAAGTAGGCTGATACTCACTTACAGCTTCAGAAGACAGCGGGTAGCGGCTGCTCATCCCTAAGTTTACACCATTTAAGACAGACGGGGAAAGGGGCGATCACAGGAAAAGGAAGTTGCTAAGGGGAACAGATAGGTAAGCTAGTATAAGAAGGGGCAGGATGATCACATGTACAAAGAGCAGTCTAAAAAGTTTTTAGCTATGGCTAACACTTCAATTTCTTCCGGTCTTTTCCCATGAGCATATCATACGTACATATCAACACTTAAAATAATCTTTTAAGATCATATTTATTGTTGAATTTTATACATGTATACCATGTTATCATAAATTTTGATACTATATCCCCCTGATCCTATCTTTCAACTTTCATTTGCTATTTCTTTCAAGTCTTGCCATATTTAATTTAATTTGAGTTGGCAGTGCTGGAGACCGAACCCCATGGCTGTGTGCATGTTGGGTGGGTGCTCTTTTTCCTAGTACAGTGATTTTTTAAATTCTACTTGAGATAGAATCCCACTAAGCTTTTAAACTTGGTCTGGAACCTTCCATAGCCCAGGCAGCCTTGAACTATTAATCCTCCTACCGTGACCTCCCAGATAGTTACGATTTCAGGCTTCTGTTACCAGGTGCATGTAATGCTCTTTTCATAAAAGACTTTAATGCATGCGATCAATTACTTTAAAATCCTTCAAATTTGTCCTTTAAGCAAAGTTTTCTAATCTTTAATCATAATTGGAAAATTATGTGTATTTTTAAAGATGGGCATAAGTTTTATTCAATGACTTAGATCAGAGAGGTGTTTAGCAGAAAATGGCAAACTAGTCACATTAAGGGAAATATTTTGTTGCTGACAGATTATTTACTTAAATTCTGTAACCCAAAGAAGTAAGTATGTGTATTACTAAGTAGTTGCTCCCCAAACAATGCTTGGCACTCCATACATAGAGTGGAAGCCCCCAGCAGACAGTTGGAGGTTAGGACTTTCATCGTAGGAGAGCGATATGGAGGCAAACCGCACGTTCTACTAGTTCCTGTCAGAAGAACATTTTTGTGTGGTCCCTCCCCTCTTCATCCGCTGTCTCCCTTGTCACTGCTGTGTCATTTGTTGGAAACAGGCTGTCCTTCAGGGCTGAATTTCTTTAAATGACAAGAATCGTGCTACTCCTCAAAATTCTCGAAAATTGCTGTCTGCTGTAGGATATCTTCAACACTCTGTCATCAGACTTTATTTGAGTGGTCCTCTCATTGCTGCTGTGAAACCCAGCCAGGTTCACCGGCTCTAGTATGAAACCAGGAGCCGCAATTCTTTCTGTCTGATGGACTGTAGATGGTCGCAAGCACCTGCTGTCCAATGGCCACCTTGGCTACACTCAGTGGTTATTTAAGAACTGTTTCAAGCTTTTCTAAAGCTTTCCTGATAGCATCCAGCATGCATTGGCAACCTTTAAACATTAGTTTGGGTTACGTTGACATCCTCGTTCTTGGACACAGTAGAGCTATGTATGTAGACCCACAGAGCCACACGCATTTTGGAAGGAAAATATTCTCAACTTTGTGATTTCAAACGTGGAAAACATTGGTACCCATTCTAATTCCGAAGTTTGATGCATTCTGTTTTTTAATGTAAAGGGAGGTGGCAAAATGATACTAATTCTTTAATTTTCAAAGTAGAAGTCTTGGAATCGTGAAAGGTGGTTTCTCAAGGGAGATTATCCGAGTTAGTTTTAGTAAAATCCTTATGAGGTTTTACTTTCTGCAAAGAAACGGTCATCATGCATTCCTTCACACATGCTTAACCGTGTTTCATGTAGGTTTCATTTTCTTATTATTACCTGGAACCCCAAATAAAACTGTTCAATTTCTTCGTGAGGGAATCTGTACAGGAATTTTCCCTTGAACGTGGGCCAGCTAGTCATGTGCAAAAGAAAAAAAAATCAATCTAAGATTGACTGTAGATTACATCTAACAAGCTGCTTCACTCAACTGTGGTGACTTCTCTTCTAAAATCTACCCTTTAAGAACGCCACAGGGCCAGTTCTTCTTGGTTTTATACAAATGATAAAAGGTCAACTTCTTTTTATAGCTTGAGGATACTTGGGTCAACCAGAGAAATAATCAGCAAAACTGAACAATCTTCCATGATTCCTAGTTTCTGTTTATAAAGCTAGTCTAAATACAATTATATTTCCCATGACGGGTCAGTATAAATACAGTCCTCACCACCCCAAGGAAACATACTTGTCTATGAACACAGGGGACCGTGCAGTGTAGCCAGAGGCATTAGTATCTGCTGAGAGTCTCAGATAGACTGAAGGACTCTAGTTCACTGTCAGTATGGTTTTGATTATGTAACTTCACTGAATTTCAATTTCTGCTTTTGCAGAATGAATTAAAATATTAATTGCGTTTGAATTAAACAGAAGAAATTAATGCGGAGGTTTTGTACAGACAAGTTTCCCACCCCTACGTATGGGCTCCTCTACCAAGCCAACTCATTTCCATCTGGGCTTTTCCTCAATTAAAACTTTTATCAAGTAAAAATTATGGATAAGAAATATTTTTTTTTCAAAATTAGGGCAATCTTTATCAATTGAAATTGTACTTTATTTGAATTACATCTGATTACAATTGTAGAAACATTTTATGATATCAACACAGGGTTTTTTTTTAATTTATTTATTTATTAAGGATTTCTGCCTCCTCCCCGCAACTGCCTCCCATTTCCCTCCCCCTCCCCCGATCAAGTCACCCTCCCTCATCTGCTCGAAGAGCAATCAGGGTTCCCTGACCTGTGGGAAGTTTTATTTTTATTTATTTGTTGATTTTGCCTTGTAGGAGCTTAAGCTGCCAGCGGATCACCTTGCATAAAAACCTGTTCTTTTCATTTATATGTAACTCGATTGTGACAATCATCCACCTCACTGCGGTGGCCAACAACCAGGCCTTGGTGGCCACAAATCCTGTAAGTAAAACCTTTGGAGAATTAGCAGGAAGGTATATGGGATGGGGGTGGTTTCTGGTATGGAAAATGTATGTCCTTAAATTAATACATATGTAAATGCTGGGTTTGACATGCAGGTTTATCTCAGCGATATTACCATCTAGGGAGGTAAATTCTCTCAGTATTTCCACAGCCTCAGTTCGCGTCTGGCTATGGAGCCCATTTGCTCAATCCAATTTAAAAAGCAATAAAAGCAACTGAGTTGTTACACGAAAGAAAAACATATGTAATGGGAACTCTAAATTATATTTTGGCATCAGGCTTGCATTAAAAATTCATAAAACCAGGAAGATAAGGACTTACATACTTTGTATGTAGAATAAAATTAAAATATGTTAAAATAAAATGTTCCAATGCTCTACCAATCATTGTCTCAATAGATACTGATAACATTTTCTTCCTAAAGCCATATTTAAAATGTATGCTAAAATTTATATGTATATAAACTCCCAATGATATTTATATGTAAGCTATATTTGGATTCAAATATATGTATATATAGCAGAAGTAGTCACACTTTTGGAAGCATCTAGTTTAATATCGCTGCAGATCTCCAATTTTGGATATGGATATGTGTGTGTGTGTCTGTATTTGTGTGGTGTTTCTGTGTGTTTGTATGATGTGTGTGCTGTATGTGTTTGTGTGGTGTGCATATATGTGTTATGTGTGCATGTGTGGTATGTATGTGTGTGGTGTGTGTATGCGTGGTATGTGCATATGTGTGTGTGGTATGTGTGTGCATGTGTGCTGTGTGTATGTGGTGTGCATGTGTGGTGTGTGTAGTGATGTGCATGTGTGTGTGTGTGTTTGGTGGATGTTTGTGCTGTGGGTTTGTGTGTGCTTGTGTGTGGCATATGTATGTAGTGTGTGTGTCTGTGTGTGTGGTGCATTTGTAGTGTGTGTATGTGTGTGTGTTTGGAGTATGTATGTGCTGTGGGTTTGTGTGTGCGTGTGCGTGGCATATGTATGTGGTGTATGTGTGCTCTTGGGAGCATCAAGCTGTGTCTTCTGGATTATATTATCTAGTTACTGAAATCAGAGAAGGGAAGGAGTTTGAAACAAATGGGTCAATAATAACATGTGTTTTATGTGTTTTTAGGGTAATTTACACAGCTCTGAAGTTTCGCCCATGGTTTACACATGTGCATCCGGGCGATTTAATCTTTCTCGCGTTTCTCTCTAAAGTCACTGGGGCAGGAAACAGGCCAGGATATAATTAGCAATATAAAACATGAGCTGCCATTCTGCCATTTCAGAATGAGTTTCTCTACAAATGAGAGGATTCGTTGTGTAACCCAATGGGAGTTTCTAAATCCTACAATTATTTACAAGGGTATATATTTATTGAACAAAGTATAAGTTAAAGTACGGTGAATTTATTACTTAGAAAAGCATATTTTTGATTATAGTAACAGTGTTCTCTACAGAAATATTTATTGAAGTATAGTCTAAATGCTTTCTCTTATAATAATTTATATTAATTTTGTTTATTTTTTTGTTTTGTTTTTTGTTTTCTGTGTGGTCCTGACTGTCCTGGAACTTGCTCTGTAGACCAGGCTGGCCTCAAACTCAGATATCTGCCTGCCTCTGCCTCCCGAGTGCTGGGATTAAAGTGACATCAGAATCAAATTGAATTAGAAAAGAATGTTTTAGTAATAGGAGCTGCGGGGCTGTGTCCCCAGCACCCTGGCCGCCTGGCTAGCTTATGCTCCGAAATAACAACACACAAACTGTATTTTTTTTAAACACTGCTTGGCCCATTAGCTCTAGCCCTTACTGGCTAATTCTGATATCCCGATCAACCCATCTCTAATAAACTGTGTAGCTCCGGTCTTACAGGGAAAGATTCAGCATGTCTGACCTGGCGGCTTGCTTCATCATGTGCGTCTGCCCAGGAGAGAGGAGCATATGGCGTCTCTGCTCCACAGAGCAGAGCTGTCGAGTCTGAGCTCACTTCCTCTTCCTCCCAGCATTCTGTTCTGTTTACTCCTCCCACCTATGTTTTAACCTATGAGGCCAAGCAGTTTCTTTATTGCTTAACCAATGAAATCAACAGATTGATATATGACACTCCCACATCAGAATGTAATACCTATATAACTATTAAAGGTTAAACACATCATAAATATACTCAAATTGTGCAGTTAAAATTATTTTATCTTTAAGAGACTTGGTTGTCATCTTGTAAAGCACATACTGCATTGTTTAAAATTTTGTAAAAAAATTTTCCACACAGATGAGGAAATGACATTACAAATATCCTTAAGGAAGGTGTTATTTCATGTAATAATGAAAGTAAAATTATAGACTTTTGTTTAGGAGGCAGACCTGGTTAATATATGAATATCTGCAAATTATTTAACTTTTCTGCTACTCGTGTTTTTATCTGTACAATGTGTCGCCATTTTCAGTGCATGCCCCGCAGAAATATTCAAGAATTTGGTAACTGTGAATAAATGACAATTTTCCAGAGCCTTTATGATGACATTCATGCACTTGCTATTTTCTCTAACCCGTGATAACTCTAAACGTCTTTCCAGTGCTTTAGCTTCATTAGAGAATTACTCAGTAAGTTTTATTTATTCCTGCGGAATGAAGGTTACAAAATTTTCCAAGTATCTGGACATGTTTAATTAAGTGCAGATAAGGCTATCAAAGTTTTTCTAACCGAAAGCCACAGCCACAATCAAAGAGATTGCAGTTGTGGACGGGTGGACAGTTTATGTTCGTTGTGCAATAATCGGAACACATTAGAAAAGCAGACACCCTCAAGCAAAGGGAGATTTTGGACTTTGCAGAACTGTTTGGAATACCACATGGTTCTTATGAACTGATAAAGTTCATGGTTAATAACTTTAGGGCCATCACGGGGTGGTGTTCAGAAGAGCACTGTGCGGCCCAGACACCCTCGTGCCCACAGTTGTGTGGTGGGGAAAGAAGAATCCCACGGTTTCTGAAATAAACTTGGACAAACGCTTCTCATGGGGATTTTGTAGACTAAGAACCACTTTTTCCCTTGTCACAGGTGAGCTGTAAAGTGTCTCAGTTCATCCATCTCTACCTGATGGGCTGTAACTACTTCTGGATGCTCTGTGAAGGCATTTACCTGCACACGCTCATTGTGGTGGCCGTGTTTGCAGAGAAGCAGCACTTGATGTGGTATTACTTTCTCGGCTGGGGTAGGTGCCACTGTCATGACCTTTGTAACCAACTGATTGAGAAGGCTTTCAGCTCTCAGGCAGTGTGACTTATTACCAATCACTCTTAACATGTAAACCGAGGCTTTCCTCGCTGTGATGGATTAACTATGGAAAGCCAAGTGTCACAGACTCATGGTTTCTCTAGTCTCATTTTGATTAATAATACATCTTTTTAAACATTGATATTCCAGCGACAAGCTTATCTTAGTTGAATGACTAAACAATAGAATTAAAATTATGAATTAAGGATATGGTCTTCTGAATTTCCTTTGTCGCGTGTAAAAAGAGGTCACTGGTGTTTTATTTTTTTTTTTTTTTTTTATTTTTTTTTTTTTATTTATTTTTTTTTTTATTTATTTATTTATTTATTTATTTATTAAGGATTTCTTCCTCCTCCCCGCAACCGCCTCCCATTTCCCTCCCCCTCCCCCGATCAAGTCACCCTCCCTAATCTGCTCGAAGAGCAATCAGGGTTCCCTGACCTGTGGGAAGCCCAAGGACTGCCCACCTCTATCCAGGTCTCCTAAGGTGAGCATCCAAACTGCCTAGGTTCCCCCAAAGCCAGTACGTGCAGTAGGATCCAAAACCCTCTGCGATTGTTCTTGAGTTCTCAGTATTCCTCATTGTCCTCTATATTCAGCCAGTCCGGATTTATCCCATGCTTTTTCAGACCCAGGCCAGCTGGCCTTGGTGAGTTCCCGATAGAACATCCCCATTGTCTCAGTGTGTGGGTGCACCCCTCGCGGTCCTGAGTTCCTTGCTCGTGCTCCGTCTCCTTCTGCTCCTGATTTGGACCTTGAGATTTCTGTCCCGTGCTCCTCTGTCTCTGTCTCCTTTCATCGCCTGATGAAGGTTAATATTTATGAGGATGCCTATGTGTTTGTCTTTGGGTTCACCTTCTTACTTAGCTTCTCTAGGAACATGCATTATAAGCCCAATGTCCTTTAGTTATGGCTAGAAACCAAATATGAGTGAGTACATCCCATGTTCCTCTTTTTGGGTCTGGCTTACCTCACTCAGGATAGTGTTTTCTATTTCCATCCATTTGTATGCAAAATTCAAGAAGTCCTTGTTTTTTACTGCTGAGTAATACTCTAATATGTATATATTCCATACTTTCTTCATCCATTCTTCCGTTGAAGGGCATCTAGGTTGTTTCCAGGTTCTGGCTATTACAAACAATGCTGCCATGAACATAGTTGAGCATATACTTTTGTTGTATGATAGGGCCTCTCTTGGGTATATTCCCAAGAGTGGTATTGCTGGATCCAGGGGTAGGTTGATTCCGAATTTCCTGAGAAACCGAAACACTGCTTTCCAGAGTGGTTGCACAAGTTTGCATTCCCACCAGCAATGGGTGAGTGTCCCCCTTTCTCCACAACCTCTCCAGCAAAGGCTATCATTGGTGTTTTTTATTTTAGCCATTCTGACAGGTGTAAGATGGTATCTTAAAGTTGTCTTGATTTGCATTTCCCTGATCGCTAGGGAAGTTGAGCATGACCTTAAGTGTCTTTTGGCCATTTGAAGTTCTTCTGTTGAGAATTCTCTGTTCAACTCAGTACCCCATTTTATAATTGGATTGATTAGCCTTTTACGGTCTAGTTTCTTGATTTCTTTATATATTTTGGAGATCAGACCTTTGTCAGTTGCGGGGTTGGTGAAAATCTTCTCCCAGTAAGTGGGTTGCTTTTTTGTCTTAGTGACAGTGTCCTTTGCTTTACAGAAGCTTCTCAGCCTCAGGAGGTCCCATTTATTCAATGATGCCCTTAGTGTCTGTGCTGCTGGGGTTATACACAGGAAGTGGTCTCCTGTGCCCATGTGTTGTAGAGTACTTCCCACTTCCTCTTCTATCAGGTTCAGTGTGTTCGGACTGATATTGAGGTCTTTAATCCATTTGGACTTGAGTTTTGTGCATGGTGATAGATATGGATCTATTTTCATTCTTTTACAGATTGACATCCAGTTTTGCCAGCACAATTTGTTGAAAATGCTGTCTTTTTTCCATTGTATACTTTTAGCTCCTTTATCGAAAATCAGGTGCTCATAGGTTTGTGGGTTAAAGTCAGGGTCTTCTATTCTATTCCATTGGTCGACTTCTCTGTTTTTATGCCAATACCATGCTGTTTTCAATACTGTGGCTCTATAATAGAGTTTGAAGTCAGGGATGGTAATGCCTCCAGACAATCCTTTATTGTATAAGATTGTTCTGGCTATCCTGGGTTTTTTGTTCCTCCATATAAAGTTGATTATTGTCTTCTCCAGATCTGTGAAGAATTTTGATGGGATTTTGATGGGGATTGCATTGAATCTATAGATTGCTTTTGGTAGAATTGCCATTTTTACTATGTTGATCCTCCCAATCCAAGAGCAAGGGAGGTCCTTCCATTTTCTGGTGTCTTCTTCAATTTCTTTCTTCAAAGACTTATAGTTCTTGTCGAATAGGTCTTTCACTTCCTTGGTCAGGGTTACCCCTAGATATTTTATGCTATTTGTGGCTATCGTGAAAGGTGATGCTTCTCTGATTTCCCTCTCTGTTTCCTTATCCTTAGTGTAAAGGAAGGCAACTGATTTTTTGGAGTTGATCTTGTATCCTGACACATTACTAAAGGTGTTTATCAGCTGTAGGAGTTCTTTGGTAGAATTTTTGGGGTCACTTATGTACACTATCATATCATCTGCGAATAACGAAAGCTTAACTTCTTCCTTTCCAATACAAATCCCCTTGATCTCCTTATGTTGTCTTATTGCTATTGCTAGAACTTCAAGCACTATATTGAAGAGGTATGGAGAGAGTGGACATCCTTGTCGTGTTCCTGATTTTAGTGGGATGGCTTTGAGTTTTTCTCCGTTCAATTTAATGTTAGCTGTTGGCTTGCTGTAAATAGCTTTTATTATATTTAGGTAGGATCCTTGTATCCCTATTCTCTCCAAGACCTTTATCATGAAGGGGTGTTGAACTTTGTCGAATGCTTTTTCAGCATCTAATGAAATGATCATATGATTTTTTTCTTTCAGTTTATTTATATGGTGGATTACATTGATAGATTTTCGTATGTTGAACCAGCCCTGCATCTCTGGGATGAAGCCTACTTGATCATAATGGATAATTTTTCTAATGTGTTCTTGGATTCGGTTTGCCAGTATTTTGTTGAGGATTTTTGCGTCGATGTTCATGAGTGAGATTGGCCTGTAATTCTCCTTCCTGGTTGAGTCTTTGTGTGGTTTTGGTATCAAAGTAACTGTAGCTTCATAGAAGGAGTTTGGTAATGACCCTTCTGTTTCTATATTGTGGAATACATTAAGGAGTATAGGTATTAACTCTTTTTGGAAGTTCTGGTAGAATTCCGCATTGAAACCATCTGGTCCTGGGCTTTTTTTGGTAGGGAGGTTTTTGATAACCTCTTCTAATTCTTCGCGACTAACAGGTCTGTTTAGATTGTTCACCTGGTCCTGGTTTAACTTTGGTATATGGTACTTATCTAAAAAAGTGTCCATTTCTTTTATATTTTCCAGTTTTGTGTTATACAGGCTTTTGTAGTAAGATCTAATGATTCTCTGAATTTCCTCTGTGTCTGTGGTTATGTCCCCCTTTTCATTTCTGATCTTATTTATTTGTGTGTTCTCTCTCTGTCGTTTAATTAGTTTGGATAGGGGTTTGTCGATCTTGTTGACTTTCTCCAAGAACCAGCTTTTTGTTTCATTGATTCTTTGGACTGTTTTCTGTGTTTCTATTTTGTTGATTTCGGCCCTCAGTTTTATTATTTCCAATCTTCTACTTCTCCTGGGCGCGTCTGCTTCTTTTTTTTCTAGAGCTTTCAGGTGTGTTGTTAAGTCCCCAATGTATGCATTTTCCGTTTTCTTTAAGTGGGCACTTAGTGCTATGAACTTTCCTCTTAGCACTGCTTTCATTGTGTCCCATAGGTTTGAGTATGTTGTCTCTTTATTTTCATTAAATTCAAGGAAGACTTTAATTTCTTTCTTAATTTCTTCCTTGACCCAGGTGTGGTTCAGTAGTTGACAGTTCAGTTTCCATGAGTTTGTCGGCTTTCTGTGGGTAGCATTGTTGTTGCCTTCTAACTTTAATCCATGGTGATCAGATAGGACACAGGTGGACACTGATATTTTTTTGTATCTGTGGAGGTTTCCTTTGTTTCCAAGTATGTGGTCAATTTTTGAGAAGGTTCCATGAGCTGCAGAGAAGAAGGTATATTCTTTCCTATTTGGGTGGAATGTTCTATAGATGTCTGTTAAGTCCATTTGCTTCATTACCTCCAATAATTCTCTTAATTCTCTATTAGGTTTCTGTCTGATTGACCTGTCCCTTGTAGAGAGAGGTGTGTTGAAGTCTCCTACTACTAGTGTGTGTGGTTTGATGTCTGCCTTGAGTTTTAGTAATATTTCTTTTACATACGTGGGTGCTTTTATATTAGGGGCGTAAATATTCAGGATTGAGACTTCATCCTGACAAATTGTTCCTGTTATGAGTATAAAGTGTCCATCTCGATCTCTTCGGATTGATTTTAGTTTGAAGTCAGTTTTGTTAGAAATTAATATGGCCACACCTGCTTTTTTCTTAGGACCATTTGCTTGAAAGATCTTTTCCCAGCCCTTTACTCTGAGTAGATGCCTGTCTTTGTGGTTAAGATGTGTTTCTTGCAAACAGCAGAATGTTGGATCCTGTTTTCGTATCCAATCTTTTAGCCTGTGCCTTTTTATAGGTGAATTGAGCCCATTAATATTAAGTGATATTAATGACCAGTGGTTGTTTACTCCGGTTATTCTTATTGCTTTTGGTTGTAGAGATTGTGTGTCTCCCTTCTTTGAGATGTGCTGGTGAAGGGTCACTAGATGCCCGGGTTATTGTAGGCAGTGTTGGCAGTGTTGGATTCCTTGGGTTGTGGTTTTCCTTCTATTACTTTCTGTAGGGCTGGATTTGTGGCTACGTATTGTTTAAATTTATTCTTATCCTGGAATGTCTTGATTTCTCCATTTATAGTGAACGAAAGCTTGGCTGGGTATAGTAGTCTGGGCTTGCATCCATGGTCTCTTAGCTTCTGCAGAACATCTATCCAGGACCTTCTGGCTTTCATAGTTTCCATAGAGAAGTCAGGTGTAAGTCTGATCGGTTTACCTTTATAAGTTACTTGCCCTTTTTCCTTTGCAGCTCTTAATATTCTTTCTTTAACCTGTATATTTTGTGTTTTTATTATTATATGGCGAGGAGATGTTTTTCTTTGATCCAGTCTGTTTGGTGTTCTGTATGCTTCTTGAATATTTAAGTGAATATCTTTCTTTAAGTTGGGAAAGTTTTCTTCCATAATTTTGTTGAATATATTTTCTGGGCCTTTGAGCTGTGACTCTTCTCCTTCATCTATACCTATTATTCTTAAGTTTGGTTTTTTTATTGTGTCCCATATTTCCTGAATGTTTTGTGTTGAGAATTTGTTGGTTTTGCTGTTTTCTTTGATCTGTTCGTTTATTTTCTCTATGGTGTCTTCAGCATCTGAGATTCTTTCTTCTATCTCTTGTATTCTATTGATTATGCTTGTTTCTGTAGACTCTGCTCGTTGACCTAGATTTTCCATATCCGGCTGGTCCTCAGTTTGTATTTTCTTCCTTGCCTTCATTTCAGTTTTCAATTCTTGAACTGTTTCCATTACCTGTTTGATCGTTTTATCTTGGTTTCCCAGGGTATCATGTACATATTTACTCATTTCTTCAAACTTTTTGTTATACTTCTCATCCATTTCTATAAGGGCATTTTTTACATGATGTTTAAGGGACTCTATTGCGTTCATAAAGTCAATTTTTTCCACTTCTTCTGTGTTAGATTGTTCAAATACTTCTGTTGTAAGATCCTTGGGTTCTGGTGTTTTCATGTTGTTTTTCAGATTATTGGGTGAGTTCTTGCCTTGGCGTCTGCCCATCTCCTCCTATTAATCCTATCTAATAGGTCTTTTAAAAACCGGATCAGGTTTCCCTGCTGTCCCAGGGCTCCGCTTACAAAATGCCCTCGCTCTGTTTCCTGGTTTCTGCCGCAGGCCAAGAACCCTCTCACCCCTCCGAAGTGTCTTCCGGACAGGACCAGGCTCCCCGTTTGCCAGTGACCTGGCCAAACAAAGGCCTACCTCTTTGATTTGATTGTAGTAGGGCGATCTGTTCTCCTTATTGCCCGCCTGACTCTGCTGCTTGCGTCTGCTGCCGCGCTGGTCTCCCAAAGCCTCTTCCTGAATGCGGTGTCGCTCCGCCGCGTCTGGGCGCCGCCGCTCCGCCGCGTCTGGGCGCCGCCGCTCCGCCGCGTCTGGGCGCCGCCGCTCCGCCGCGTCTGGGCGCCGCCGCTCCGCCGCGTCTGGGCGCCGCCGCTCCGCCGCGTCTGGGCGCCGCCGCTCCGCCGCGTCTGGGCGCCGCCGCTCCGCCGCGTCTGGGCGCCGCCGCTCCGCCGCGTCTGGGCGCCGCCGCTCCGCCGCGTCTGGGCGCCGCCGCTCCGCCGCGTCTGGGCGCCGCCGCTCCGCCGCGTCTGGGCGCCGCCGCTCCGCCGCGTCTGGGCGCCGCCGCTCCGCCTCTGTGCGTCTGGGCGCCGCCGCTCCGCCTCTGTGCGTCTGGGCGCCGCCGCTCCGCCTCTGTGCGTCTGGGCGCCGCCGCTCCGCCTCTGTGCGTCTGGGCGCCGCCGCTCCGCCTCTGTGCGTCTGGGCGCCGCCGCTCCGCCTCTGTGCGTCTGGGCGCCGCCGCTCCGCCTCTGTGCGTCTGGGCGCCGCCGCTCCGCCTCTGTGCGTCTGGCCGCCGGCGCTCCGCCTCTGTGCGTCTGGCCGCCGGCGCTCCGCCTCTGTGCGTCTGGCCGCCGGCGCTCCGCCTCTGTGCGTCTGGCCGCCGGCGCTCCGCCTCTGTGCGTCTGGCCGCCGGCGCTCCGCCTCTGTGCGTCTGGCCGCCGGCGCTCCGCCTCTGTGCGTCTGGCCGCCGGCGCTCCGCCTCTGTGCGTCTGGCCGCCGGCGCTCCGCCTCTGTGCGTCTGGCCGCCGGCGCTCCGCCTCTGTGCGTCTGGCCGCCGGCGCTCCGCCTCTGTGCGTCTGGCCGCCGGCGCTCCGCCTCTGTGCGTCTGGCCGCCGGCGCTCCGCCTCTGTGCGTCTGGCCGCCGGCGCTCCGCCTCTGTGCGTCTGGCCGCCGGCGCTCCGCCTCTGTGCGTCTGGCCGCCGGCGCTCCGCCTCTGTGCGTCTGGCCGCCGGCGCTCCGCCTCTGTGCGTCTGGCCGCCGGCGCTCCGCCTCTGTGCGTCTGGCCGCCGGCGCTCCGCCTCTGTGCGTCTGGCCGCCGGCGCTCCGCCTCTGTGCGTCTGGCCGCCGGCGCTCCGCCTCTGTGCGTCTGGCCGCCGGCGCTCCGCCTCTGTGCGTCTGGCCGCCGGCGCTCCGCCTCTGTGCGTCTGGCCGCCGGCGCTCCGCCTCTGTGCGTCTGGCCGCCGGCGCTCCGCCTCTGTGCGTCTGGCCGCCGGCGCTCCGCCTCTGTGCGTCTGGCCGCCGGCGCTCCGCCTCTGTGCGTCTGGCCGCCGGCGCTCCGCCTCTGTGCGTCTGGCCGCCGGCGCTCCGCCTCTGTGCGTCTGGCCGCCGGCGCTCCGCCTCTGTGCGTCTGGCCGCCGGCGCTCCGCCTCTGTGCGTCTGGCCGCCGGCGCTCCGCCTCTGTGCGTCTGGCCGCCGGCGCTCCGCCTCTCGTCACTGGTGTTTTAAACTCCACCAAGGAACCTTTGAGATTGACTTCCCTCCCTCCCTCCCTCCCTCCCTCCCTCCCTCCCTCCCTCCCTCCCTCCCTCCCTCTCTCCTTCCCTCTTTCTTTCTTTCCTTCTTTCTTTTTCTTTCTTCCCCCTCTCTCTTTTCCTTCCTTCCTTCCTTCCTTCCTTCCTTCCTTCCTTCCTTCCTTCCTTCCTTCCTTTTCTTCTGTCTGTCTATTTATTGTTGAGACCAGATTTTTTTGGCTTAGAACTTGCTATTAGATTAGGAAGGCTTTGAACTTGCAGAGAATCATCGGAGTACCCTGTAAAGAACGTAGACTGTCATTTTATAGTTAAACTAAAGGTTTCAATAATTAAATTAAAGTATGCAAAAGATCTACGTCTTTCACATAATCTCTTGGCATTGTGTGTGCTTCCTAAGGTCATTGAAATAAGATATAAGAACATAATATGTAGAAAATTGATTCATGTAGATAAAGCAGTCATTTTACTTTTTAATTTTCTACCTAGATGGAGACGTAGATACTGAGATAGATTTAAAGACATATGCCTGTTCACATACCCAATTGTTAGCACATTCTTATTGTCTTTATTAAACAGTTCTTTACTTCAGTTTTTTCAAGATCTTATTTAGAAGCTTCAAAACACACAGAAATCTTGGTATAAGAAACATATCTTCTCTTTTTTCCCTGCAAAACATGGATTACTGTGAAATCTGTCTTTTACAATAGAGATGATTATCAGTCCCAAAAATTTCCAACATTGATATTACATATTAGCCAAGTTCATCCCACAGAAAGTAAATGAATACAGAAATTCTTTTAAGGATTGTGACTTAGCAGCATGCTATGGTTTTAATCTCTGGAATCTTACGGATTCGGAATGATGTATGTCTAGCCTGACAGTCTGTCACATTTACTGTTTGGCCATCACACAGCAGACGTAGGTGGCTCATTATTTTTGGCTCCTGAAGTGTCTCCAGATGTCATATTTGTGCCTTCTTTGAGAAGCCTCACCTGTAGGGAAAGACATCCATTCATCTGCGTCTGCTTCTTTGTAGGGTTTCCGCTGCTCCCCGCCTGCATCCACGCCATGGCCAGAAGCATGTATTACAATGACAAGTAAGATGGCTTCCATTTGTGATTTCTATTAGAACTAAGCAAAACGAAAACCTTCTGTTTATACATTATTGTCTTTCCTTTATCCCCTAGTTGCTGGATCAGCTCAGATACCCACCTCCTCTACATCATCCATGGGCCGATTTGTGCTGCTCTACTGGTATGTAACTAAAACCCTCCGTTTCTCACTGTCGCTCTCTTGCTAGCTCAGGTTAGCCGTTTCTGTGAGTATCCCCATCATGGTCTTGACTCCTTTGCTCATATTATTGCTCCTCTCTCTCTTCGAATGGACTCTGGGAGCTCGGTCTAGTGCTTAGCTGTGGACCTCTGCATCTGCTTCCATCAGTTGCTGGGCGAAGGTTCTAGGATGACAATTAAGGTAGTCACCAATCTGATTACAGGGGAAGGCCATCCTCTCCACTACTGCTTAGGGTCTTATCTGGGGTCATCCTTGTGGATTTCTGGGAATTTCCCTAGTGCCAGGTTTCTTGCTAGCCCCATAATCTCTCAATCAAATATTTCTTTCCTTGTTCTCCCTCTCTGTCTGACAGAGAACATGGATGAAAGGGATGGGAGGGTATAGATGAATTGAAATTAATGCTTCCTAAGACAGGTTCTTAACTACTGAGTCAAGTTCCATTTTCAGATTTCTATGAATCTCTTCAAAGACAATGCAAACCCTTTAGGAAAGTTGCTACAGGACAATAGCTAGTAAATTGTAGTTGTGGAAAGTCATTTACAATGATAGCAAGTCAAAACTTCATCGGCTAGGTTGGATGTCAGCTGGTTCAGTTGTGTGATCATCTCTTCCTAAGCATAAAGAAAATGACAGTCTTATTTCAGGTACTCGTCATAGAAATGTTTATATAAAAGGGTGTTGTGCTTGGGCTTCCCACAGGTCAGGGAACCCTTATTGCTCTTAGAGCAGATGAGGGAGGGTGACTTGATTGGGGGAGGGGGAGGGAAATGGGAGGCGGTTGCGGGCAGGAGGCAGAAATCCTTAATAAAAAAAAAAAAATTTAAGGCTAAAAAAAAAAAATAAAAGGGTGTTGTGGCAATGATCACAAAAAAGGAAGAGAAACCAAATATGTACAGAATCATGATGGCATAGTATGCTTGGGGAGTCTACAGTACGGGCTCCAGTGGAAAGGCAATTCTTTCAAATTTAATGTTTGTTGAGGCTGGAGAGTTGGCTTCATAGGGAAGAACACTTGCTGGTCTTCCAGACGACCTGTGTTCTGTTCCCAGCTGCATATTGGGCAGCTCACAGCTGCCTGTGTTTCCAGTTCCAGGGATCTGACTTCTTCCTCTGGCCTCCATGGGAACACACACACACACACACACACACACACACACACACACACACACCAATACATCCTTAAAACCTAACATTTCTTAAGGACAATTCCTTTTTCTAAAAGATCGATTTCATAAGATCTTGACTTGAAATCGTAGACAAGCCTTAATATTATATAGAAAATGAACTAAGGCCGGGCGGTGGTGGCGCACGCCTTTAATCCCAGCACTCGGGAGGCAGAGGCAGGCGGATCTCTGTGAGTTTGAGGCCAGCCTGGTCTACAGAGCTAGTTCCAGGACAGGAACCAAAAAGCTATGGAGAAACCCTGTCTCAAAAATCCAAAAAAAAAAAAAAAAAGAAAATGAACTAAGAAAATGACCCAAATATTTTTTCCTGGACGAATGTGCTCCATAGTGATTCTACCATAATTTTATTTTTCTAAAAGTTAATTTCACCAAAATTCATGTACCTGTAAACTGAAAAGCATTACTCTAGAAATACACACTATTAATACGTGTATTATTATGAAAAATGTGCCTTCAGTCCTTATACATGAAATAATCCAAGTTTTATAAAATCTTCTCATAAAACAGTTCTCATGAAGCATCTTGGCACTAAACATGAACTAACTTTTAGATGCTTTTTTATTTTTTTAGGTCAATCTCTTTTTCCTATTAAATATTGTACGCGTTCTCATCACCAAGTTGAAAGTTACTCACCAAGCGGAGTCCAATCTTTACATGAAAGCCGTGAGAGCGACCCTCATCTTGGTCCCGCTCCTTGGCATTGAATTTGTGCTCTTTCCCTGGAGGCCTGAAGGAAAGGTTGCTGAGGAGGTGTATGACTATGTCATGCATATCCTGATGCACTATCAGGTAAGGGACTCCCGCTAATCAAGAGCCAGCTTGGCAAGTTTTGTGTAGAGTTTGCATGGAGGCCTGGTTTTTCTCCTGGCTGCTTCTGTAATAGTGGATTATAAATACAGGAACCCTTTTTGATTCTCGTGCCTCCTCTTGGGCCCTTTTCCTTCTGTTGGTTTGTCTTGTCTTACGTGGGTGTGATAGTGTTTGTTTTATTATATTTTATTTTGTTATATTTTTAAGAAATGAGTGAATGAATGGGTCAAAAATCTTACCGCAGGAGTAAAGATTGACAACTGAACTGTCAGGTATATCTGCTGGGAGGGCAAAAAATAAGTTTTCTTTAATGGAATGACACTGGGTATATCAACCATGCTAGACAGAACCAGGATTAGTTGGCCAACTTATAATTGACTTTCCCAGGCTTTGTGTGTGTGTGTGTGTGTGTGTGTGTGTGTGTGTGTGTGTGTGCGCGCGCGCGCGCATGCACGCTTTTGTTTGGTTACAGTTTGGTGTTTTTAGTTTTTTTATTATTTGTTTATTTTTCCCTTTTGGTTTTATTTTGTTTTCTTGGTTTTAGGGGGTTTTGTTTTTTATTGAGTATTTGTTTTTTGATTTAGCTTAGAGTTGGGTGGGTAGGGTAAGGGAGAGGGGAAGATCTGGAAGGACTTGGTGGAGGGGAAGGATATGACCAAAATATCTTCAATTTAAAATTGTTTTAAATAATAAAGAATATAATAAAAATAGATCCAGATAATTCTGTTTTCTTTTTAAACAGGGTCTTCTGGTGTCTACAATTTTCTGCTTTTTTAATGGAGAGGTATGGTTATTGATTTTTAATACTTTTATAATTTAAACTTTTTTTCTTTTAAAACAAGATGGAATTATAAACTCCTCCCAAAACAACTATTTTTTTCTGAGACCGGGTTTCTCTGTGTAGCTCTGGCTGTCCTTGAACTTGCTCTGTAGACCTGGCTGGTATCAAACTCACATCTGCCTATTTTACCACCTAAGTGCTGGGATTAAAGGTGTGGGGTACCACCACCCAAGCCCAAAATAACTATTTCAAGTACCGATTTTATCACAGAAAAAAATAACATAAAATTATTTTTTGTAGTCCCAAATTTTTATCTCAAAATTTAGGTAATATTAGAGTTGAGAAATAGGGAAAAGTTAGACTTACTTCAAAATACTCCAAGAACGAGTTAGCCCTTTGATCTAGCATGAGAATGTACTAAGTCTGGATGCTGCTTTGGGGCCAGTGCTGGGCAATCTTTAGCTTCATAGAGCCCATACTGAGACAGAGTCTACTCATTTCCCCCTTTGTCCTTTTCAGTAGACTCAACTATGTAACCTTTTGATGGGTTTTACCATAGATACAAACGATTAAGACAAATTGACATTGGAGATTTATAGGTCTTACCTGAGGAATTCCTGCTTGAGAGGCTTCAGTAGCCTGTCCATCTGGATATTGTTACTGCTCAGTGGTTTGAACATTATTGACTTTGCTTTTTATTTGCTTCTGGTCTACTTGGCCAGTTTTCATCTGGAGCAAGCTAGCAAAACTGAGCACAGAAATCGAGACAGCAGCTCAGTGAGAAATAGGCGCTGGACAACCAAGAAACTCCTCAGGAAACCTCAGATGGGGAGCACACGGACCAGATGGCATAATTCATGAGGCTATTTCCTATAAAACAAATAATTGGAAATTATACACATCTTATGAAAAACTATAAAGTCCTTTGTCCTTGTCTAAGTAAATTTTTACTTTTTCTCTTTGGATGTAATCACACAAATTGTTTGAAGTCAAAGCTAACATGTATGTAACTGAACCTAAAGCCGTTACATGATAATGATTTAGAACACCACGTCTAACAGTGGGGGAGAACAGAGCACTGTCATATGTGGCTGTCGAGTTGTTGTTAGTGCTGTGACTCTTCTACGTCATACATGACAGTGACCATTTCTCTCTAGAGAATGCAACAAGAGAGAACCCACACACCATTTGTTTTGACAGGAAAACTCGACAGCCTTTATTATGCGTCATACTGACTTTATTATGACACACTGACTTAGGCAATCCTGTATGTTGCTGATGTTGGCTATACCAATCAAATATTCATGAGAATGATATGAACACACGCCAAAGAGTATGTATGAAACAGGGAAGATGTGCTTTTTTATCTGTAGACACAGATTAGTGTCTTTTAAATATTTAAATCGGAGTCACTAGTAAAGTAGGTGATGTGGTAGTGGACTAGGGTTGGAGGCGCTAAAGGACCAACATGGTGGTACCTTCCAACTCTGGAGACACTTCTTCCTAGCAGTTATAGTTTGCGAAATATTTGGAACCAAGGAAAGCATATTTGTCCTTAAAAATGGAAATAAAAGCAAGTTTTTTACACTAATGCTGAAAAGGTGAACGTAAAGGGAGGAATGCAAGGAGTTTATACAGCGCCTCAACCTCATCGCTTCCTTAGAATAGCATAGCTCCATCGTTCTGTTGCTCAGATAACTCATTGTTTTAATGAAAAACCACGTAGAATTGAGAAATCTAATTTTCAAATTGGCGCTCTCCTTCCGAAACAGCGTCCAGGGAATATTGAAGTTAGTGCCTTGTATTTCTGTTGTCCTTTATCTGTATAAACAAAAGAGACACAGTACCTTGTTCTTCTGCCATGCCTTAAATTGAGAAAATTTGGCCTTGAAAAACTTTAATAAGAAGAAAACCTTTGAACGAGGTTGTTGCCAGATCCCTCAGCTCATGACAACATCTGTAATATCTGTCCTCTTTCCTTCTGCTTGGGAGACACAACCCCTGCTGGAGCATGATTCATCCCTTGTCTGAAGAAATGCCTTCATCCCTCCCTTTCTGCCTCTTAGTTTCTTCCCACTCCTGTAGCATGAAGAAATAGCCGCCAGATTAAGTCTGTGTGGTTCCAAGTATGTCATGTTTTTGTTAAAGTCAGTTGCTTGGTTTTAGTTTCCTTCTTGCCCTTCTCGTTAGGTCAAGTGACTTGCTTTTGCCTAATATCTGCGCTTCGCTTGACTCTCACTGCTGGCTTTTTGCAAACATCTATTGTCCTCTCAGTATTTCTTGCTCATTAAATGTAGTTTGACAAGTGGCCAGGCCATTTCAGTGCCATTCCACTCAAATAAAGCTATGTCCTGGTAACATAAACAGGAGCTGTGGTCATCAGAAGGCATAGGAAACAACAGTGCATTATATGTATTTTCATCAACTGAACAAATGAATTTGTTTAGAAGCCTTAACATTCTACAAAGAAAACTGGGTAGTTTTTCTTTATAACCTCTATCATAGTCTTCAAAATTGATTTAGGTTAAGGAGTATTATCATTGATCCTTATCGTGTGTTAGTGAGCTTATACTATCCTAAGCATTTGATTTAGCTGCCTGTATAAAGCTCATACACAAACCACTGAAATTATATCCATATCTTTAATAGAACCAGCCATTTTACATTTTTCCCCTTTTAAATTTATTGAATGTCTAATTTAATACTCTGCTAAGTAAGCATGATCTTGTATTAGAGAAAGCGGTTAAAAATGTAACATTCTTTTCTTAAAATTTTATTTTATTTAAGTAACATTTCTTAAATTTATCTTATATACCAACCACAGTTTCCCCTCTTTTCTTTCCTCCTGTTCCCTCCCACCGACTTCCATCTACCCCTTCCCCATCCACTCTTCCTCTGTCTTCAAACTGTAACATTCTTATCACACCAGTTTGCAAAGACTCTGGGTCTTTATTATATTCTTTTAAAAACAACTTTGATAAATAGTAATCCACATTTCAGGATACTGTCCTTTCATGATTTAGGCATCAAGAAGAAATAAGTTGTTGGTTATAGTCATATATTCTTCAAGGACAAGCATCTAACAGTCAAACTCATTTTGACCGCTGGGATTTGGTTAGCTTTTCCTAGGACCTCAAGATGGTATCTTCTTGTTGAGGTCTTTATAACATTAGTGTGGAATACTTTATGGGAAGCTACATCCCATGACCATTTGATTGAGGCTATGCAGTTCCAGCATCTAATTCTTCTAGTATTCATAATAAATGAGAAAGATATCTATAAACATGAGAACAAAATAACTCCCACCCAAAATAGTTACATAATTGTTCAAAAATACTGTTCACATCTCTGAATATTTACATAACACATTATAGCTATCATTTGCTTGCATTTTTGAAGCTATTATATACATAAATATTACTACCACTTTAATTCAAATATCTTGTGTATTGATTTAGAATTAGTAAACCACATCTTCACAGTGCACAGGATTATCCCACGGCACATAAAAACTGACCAAAAATTAGTTGACAGCTTGGGAAAATCTATCCAAGCAATGAGGACGCAGGCAAGCATAGGTCAGGCCAGAGCGGCAGGGTGAATGCTTCATGAACCGAGAGTGGTCAGTCTCTAAGCTCTGCTTTCCAGACCTGAGAGCGGAAAGGTGATGGATGGTGTCTGAGATGGGGCTGAAGAAAGTCTTTCTAGTGTTCTCAGTTCAGTCAGAATCAGCGCCATTGTATCTGACATACTACTCAGAACCTCTCATTTCGCTCAGGAAAAAAAGGCATTAAAGTTCACGTCTGTTTTAAGAAAGAAAGATGCAGGAGAAGGACTAGGATTTAAGAGCCCTTGCTGCTCATACAGGGGACCAGGTTCCTTCCTCAGAATCCACACAATGACTCAGAAATATCTGTAACTACAAATCTGGGTCCCTAATTCCCTCTTCTGGCCTCACTGGGCACCAGGCGTGCATGCACAGGACACAGTTACAAACATTCAGACAAAATATTTGTAACATAAAGCAAAAGTGATAAATTAATTGAAAATATTAAAAAGGAAAGAGGCAAAATAGGAAGAGGTGGAGAAGCGACATTCTTAGACATTTTCCACCGTAACTCTTGTCCAATCCAGTGCATTCCATGATTTCAGGAAGTGAGGTCTGTGAGGACAAAGGCTCTGGCGTTTTCAGAAAGTGGCACATTTTTAGCACATTCAATAAAAGCTACTGTTAGTAATGATGGCAGTGTAATTTCCCCTGTGCCCCGTGTTCCTTTTATCTGCATCATTCCCCAATTCATATACACTCTCATTTCATCAAGGTATTGATATAAAATCCATATATACATATTATGTTGGGTACAAAAGGTATGGGTGAATTGTGTTTGACAAAAATACACATAGCCCATTTGGATTATTATAGCTTTAAAGACTAGACACAGAATAAAAATATTAGAATATTAATTAAATAAAAATTACAGATTAATTGTAATCTGTTCCCTAGTATAAAAGTGTTTTACTTAAAATTTGTGTGTTATGTGTACTGGAGACCAAATTTAGGACACCAAACAGGCTAAGCAAACAGCTTATTCAGGAGCTAAACCTATCCCCCTTTCTTTTGGCTTTGACACAATGATATTCAGGCTGGCCTGCACTTACTCAGCACTAGCATGCAGATATTGACTGTGTGGTCTTCCTGCGGAGGTTTCCTTAGTTGCTTAAAGTGTAGACTAGGATCATTTGGTCTTCCTCTTAAATTTAAAAAATAAACCCTTTCTGCAAAAACACTTTTGCTGTGCTTCAAATAAGACGTTTTCATCTCAACTAATGGGTTGTTCTCGCTGCTTCTGCTTCTTGTTGATTGATAGGTTCAAGCAATTCTGCGAAGAAATTGGAACCAATATAAAATTCAATTTGGAAACAGCTTTTCCCACTCCGAAGCTCTCCGCAGCGCATCCTACACAGTGTCTACCATCAGTGATGTCCAAGGCTACAGTCACGACTGCCCCACTGAACACTTAAATGGAAAAAGCATCCAAGAGTTTGAAAATGTTGCCTTAAAGCCGGAAAAAATGTATGACCTAGTCATGTGATCGTAGAGAGCCCTCACCTGTTTCCTGCCACTTGAACCCATGATTTCATAATCAGAAGGTTTAACAGCGAATGGATTTCTTGAATGCCACAAAGAAAGCCCTCAAATGAAATGAGACTTGTGTTGATAAGTGTCCAACCCTCTCTCTATGGGGGAAGAGCCTCAACTGATAGTGTTGGCCAGTAAATGCTCCCACTGGGCTGGTTTCGAGTTACCAACCTGTTAACTGTGGAACTGGAAAGAAGCTAAACACAATCACCTCTTGGGAGCTGCCAGGTTTTGGAACCCGCACAGCACTGCATGCACGCACAAATGGGTGACCGCACCTTCACACCCGCGCTGACCAGAGAGCTCTGCGCTTCTCACCCGAGGAGACCTTGCTCCATTTTACAGACATGAAAAGATATGTGATTTATGTTGGTTATAAAACTTTCTGACCTATGGTTATCTGTTGGAAGTGAACGGTTTTCCCAGAGGAGACTCCAGCCATCTTTATGACGTCTCCAATAAACTAGACGGAGTTTGTTATCTCTGTCATCTCATGTTCTTCTCTTTAAGGAAAGCAGCTGAGCAGAATGCCTATGGGTTTCTCAGTTGCTGCTACAGACAGTTCTATCCTGTGACATATCCAATCTGACACTTGGTGAGCAAAATCAAGAATTTGCAGTCTTTTTCTGAATCACTAGGGGGACGTATTGGTGGAAGCTGCAAACCCCTGTCAGCTACTTTAAAAAAAACCTTAGTGCAGGCCTCGGAGGAGATCAGTTTCCCTAATCTGTACATAGAAACCTTGGCCTTTCCATTTCTACTGTGTAGACAAGTGATCACTCGTTTTACGTGAAGGGAATCAATGAAGGATTTCTTTTTATCTTCTAAATCTGAGAGAGAGAGAGAGAGAAAGAGAGAGAGAGAGAGAGAGAGAGAGAGAGATTTTGTGCAAATGAACCTGTAAATACTCTGTCATTTTATTTTATTGTTTTGATCCTAAACAGAACCTCAGTAACTTTGAAAGCAATTAGATAATGCAGCATTATATGCAACTTAGTATCTGATGCTGTATCTGGGCTGATTTTATGGTAGAGTCCTGAAGTCTATATTTGGTAAATATTTTAAGGACAACCAGATACCAGCATCAGAAGTCTGAGAACTAATAACAAACCCTAGAAATACCAGTGATTAAATATGAAATATTTATATAACAATGCAAAGCCATAACTTTACAAACACATTATCTTTGGTGTGCTGACATATTTCTTCAATTTTGATGACGACTCACTGAAATCAGGAAATTTTTAACACCTACAGCAAGAAAAACTAGTCTGCTACACGTGTGGGCTTTAATTCACTAAAATATCCTTTACTGACTTTTACTAAACGAAGCTATCTAGTTTTGAAAAAGACCCAGGTTATTTTTTTAAATGAACCATAGAGGAATTTTATCTATATAATATACACACTGTTTCAATATTTCAGACTTCTGTGGGTGATAATACAAGCCAGGGAAAGCCTTCAACTTAGCATGGAGGAGGAACTGTCAGGTGTTTAAATTAAATGAAATTAAGACAGAAGAAAGCCTTGTTCCTGAGGTAAAGAGACATCTAAATGGATTCAGTTCTTCTAATATTGTTTTGTTCTGGACTTTCTGTTAGTAAAAGTCAGTTTGGGGAAAGTCATTTATGTGTTTTTTGAAGTATGTCAATCAGGTTACAATGGACGAATCAGAAGTAGTGATTTATGCTGCAATAGTTGTTTAGCATCATCAAGGAAAGTAATTCAGATTGTCAAGAACTGACACAGTAGGTGATCTGGTATAAATATTTGTAATTTATCTATACAGGCAAAGGTGTAACTAAGGTGGGTTCAGTTTTTTGGATTTCATAGCAAGCCATCATTAGGAGGGAATGCAGACGGTTCTGAATTCTCAGTTGCCAAAACTGTACAAAACTTCTTTTTACCACTCTCAGATTTTAGCTATTTATTATTCAGAGGTCTAGATTCCTATCCTTGCTGACAGTGTTCACGTGGCTCTGCATTCTCCCCAACTGTCAAGTATTAGCCATAATGATAGCACAGAGTGCTGTTGCCAGAGAGCGTGTTTAAAAGGTGTTACACGTTTCCGTTGTATTGAGTGTAGCTGAGATTTCCTTTCTGCCAACCTCGTCTGCGGAGTGATCCTCAGCTGCACTGGTCTGAGGTTCGGCAGCTTTAGTTTTGTGATGATAATTGAAACTGGACTTGTAAAGCTGAAGTGCCAATGAAAACTTTCTGTATTGCTTGTAGACAACAAAAACCTGACAGTTTTGAAGGGAAACGTCTCTGGTGCCTAAAAACTAATTTAGAGAATTTCTGGTATTTTAAAAGTTAGATCTATCATTTTTCTACAGTTGTTTCTTATAGTCATGGCTGACCTTTTTAGAAGTGACTTTGTATTTTTTTATTGATAAGCCATTCATCCTGGAGTTTAACGTTTGTTCGAATATAACGAACTGTATAGAATTTAGCAGAACTCGCAGTGTTCTCACTGCCTAGATAGTTTAATGTGAATATTTTAATTTCCTTTGTGTTTTAATGTACTCACAGAAACGTTACCTGTAAAACATATCCAAGATGTTCCAGTCACTTAAAAGAACGTATGTTTTATCTATTTAAAAATCTCTTGTTTAGATTTTATGAGAATATTAAAGCTAACATTGATGCTCACTCATCTCTTCTGGAGAACAAAATAACTGAATCTCTCACAAAGTTCTTGCCACAATTGAGATATTTTGCAAAATAAAAGATGATGTCTTCAGCCTTTTCTTTAAAGACTTCAATAAACTAGTAAGTGTATTTAATAAATTAAAAGATATGAATTTGTTTTCATGCTAAAACTATTACATGCACAGGTTTTTACACTGTAAGAAAAGGAAGATTCTCTTACAGAGGAACACGCTTAGAGAATCATCTTCCTTTCTGCACTGTATTTCAAAGTGTGGATTTCTGTTAAATATTAGAAATAAGAAGAATGAAAGTTTTTCTCAAAAGAAAACACGGTCATAACCTCATACAAATAAAAACTTAAATGTGTCAAAGATTTTGTTTAACTCAATAACTGATGTTGGAACCAGTAATATGCCAAAGGAGAATTTAAAATACCATATATGCTTGAGAATATAAAAATACAAGTAAATATACAAATATTTGTATTTAAGAATACTAATCAAGTATACATATTGATAAAAGTAGGCAAAATAGTCAATACAATTAGACTACACACCCAGGAGAGACAGACATTAAAATAATGTACTAGTATTGATACAGAGTTAAAAAATAACATAAGGCTTACATAAGAACAAAGTGCTTACATTTAACAGAACTAATCCCTATGGTATTTTGAACTATTCAGTGGCAAAAGGCTAAAATACAATAGAGCCAACCAGACAGATCATATTACCTCTGAAATTAATCATTCATAAACAATAAGGCTCCGAGTGAGATCCTAATAACAAATGCTAATACACAAAGTGGAGTCAGCATTGTTACAGCTGAGGTTATGTTATTCCATTATGAAACAAACCTAAGTCTACCAAGCGTTCCAAGCATATACTACTCCAGAGGCACACTGGGAATAGTATAGTATGAAATGGAATTCCTCCAGATGGCGTTTACCATGGACACGGTATCTGACAATCTGTTCCAGCTTACTTTTTAACTAAAGGATGTACCGAGCACACACAACGATAGGTTTAATTTTCAGATACAGTTGAATTCTCCTCCCCATACTCTTACCCACGTTCCCGCCCCACCCCACCCCCTGTGCCCTTCCGTCCCCCTTTCTGCATGTCACACCACTGCAATTGTCACCCTTCCTGGACATTTTTTCTCCTCTCCTGACCTCCTTGTTAAACAGACTTACACCCACGCTCACCTCTGTTTATGCACACACACGTAGGCATTAAAAGCTAAGGCGTGTGTATAGGAGAGATTCTGTGGTTTTGTCAATGAATCTTGGTTACTGACTCAGTGTAATGCATCTAGGTCCATCAGTTATTTTTCTGGGTTTATCAACCTCTTTTCGTTATTTTGCTTTTCTTTATTGCAGAATAAAATTCAGTTGTGCATATATCTTGGATTCTTTTTATTCATTTGTCTATCGATGAACATCTAGGTTGATTCCATTTCCTTGCTGTTACAAACAGTGCCTTAAGAAACACGGGTGCGTGAGTACCTCTGTAATAAGACACAGAGCCCTTTGGCTGTGTATCAGGAGCGGTATAGCTGGATCACGTGGACATTCGGTCTTTAGTGTTTGGAGAATATTCCCCTGATTTTCACAATGCCGTACCATGACAGTGTACTCTCACGACAGCAGGAGTTCCTGTAAACACGAGAATCTTTGCACAATGCTGCTTTGTTTTGAATCTATGAAAACTGCGATTCAAACGTCACAAATAAATTTACAACATAGTTTACAGCAGATGCAACTATTAAAAAAAGTTGTTGAACTAAATCCGGTTTCATCTCTCTTATAATTACAAAATGAAATGGTTTATGTTCCAACTGGGGACCATTTCAAAAATCCCTCAGTTGACCCCAAAACAACCCTTCCCTTGAATCAAAATTGACACGCTAGTCTCTAAAAGTTCTGTAAACATTTACCTCAGCTTACAGTATGCAGGAGCAAAGGGTGGAAACACAGCACAGCTTACAGCATGCAGGAGCCAAGGGTGGAAACAGCACAGCTCACAGCATGCAGGAGCAAAAAATGGAAACAACAGAAGTCAAAATGCATAGTCGTTTATGTCTCATTGTGTTCCATGTGGAATATGTGCACTACGTGTATTTGTGTGGCCCTGAGCCTCCCTCTGCTGAGTGTCAAGAACATCACAAGCTGCCTGCTTCTGACTGCATGTATAGGTTTCAAAAGGAGCATACATTATACATTCCTAAACAGAGAATTCATTGCGGCCCAGGAACCCAGAGATGGCCTTCTTTTTCTTTGTTTTTGTTGTTTTTCTTTATTATTATTATTATTAATTATTATTATTATCATTGTTACAAAATGCAGTGCCTGATGGTCCAGGTTTACATGCTCAGGTCAGTTTTGTAGACGGCAGTTTGTGTGTGGCCTGTTCTGAATTCAGGGTAGCCATACGTTCTAGTCTGTCTTAAGAATTTAGATGTATTTTCTTACAGCTCTGGCATCAATCCTGGTTCAGCATTTGAAGTTCTAGGGTTAGATCCATGGGAAGAAAAATAGAAAGAGGCATTGGCCTCTGTTTCTTCACTTACTGTTCTCAACTTTGGGTTTGCTTTGCCTTGGTATTTCTTCCTGTCCTGACAAGTGATCAGAATCAAGGAAACAGGTCTCCCTAGAACGTTAAGTCTGAGCTCGTGAGCTAGACCACCAGCGTACCCTAGACCACCAGCGTACCCTAGACCACCAGCATACCCTATTCCAACCTGGTGGTGCTCATGGAGGTACCATGTGAAGTTTTAGATGCATTTTCCTTCCTGGTGTTGGGTTGTACATCTTCTGTGACCGCCCTTAGGTTTCAGGAATGATCTGGGAATGAGCAAAGGGACTTTCCAAAGGGCAGAGAGGGTAGTTTATTCCAGAAGCAGCATATTTATGTGCAAGTCTCCAGGGATTTTGAGTTTCCTAAGAAGCCTAAATTTGAAACTAATTTTCTAGTTTGTTAAAATTATTTGCAAAAGGGAAGTAGAAACTTATTGAATTATCTTGTAGTTTTATTTATATACTTGACATCCATCTAATATGTAGGCTTACTATTAGACTCTTGCCTTAGATGTCAATACTAAGGAAGAGCCTGAATACATATGTTAGATAATAGCACCTTGGTTTTCATAAAGCATATGTATTCCCCACAAGTGCTTCTACTAATCCTTTCTTGTCCCAAGTTGAAAAGAATATCAAATAGTTAAATATTCTTTTATTTAAGCCATAGATTTTTCATACCTCTAATATATATTATAATAATATAATATTAATAATAAAACATTTATTATATTGATTATAGTAATATATTAAACCTCACACCTGTGGTCTCCAACAGGTCAAACATAATAATTCTTAGGGACAATATCAAACCAGCTACTAATTTACTATATTATCATGCCACTGTTCAAATATTACACCTGTGAATCTCGGTGAAGCCTTTAACTTTAAATAAAATTACAAGAGAGTCCCTGCAGAAATCATGAGCTTCTTCCATGGTCGCATTTTAAAGTCTAGCTACGCTGCTCTTTCAAAGATCATTTCAGATTCTTTTCTCACATTAAAACAATAAATATACCTTCCATTCTTAAACTTTAAATTAAACGTCAGAGTTTACATGTCCAATTTTTTATTTAATTACTCAGAAGAATATTAGGCTTACCAAATCCTTCCCTCTCCTGTCCGGTAACTATGTGTGAGACCTGATCTCTGCCAGAGGTGGGTATCACATATGACTTACAAAAGCAGATGTAAAATTTCACACCTCTTCCTCTTTTGTCTATAAAAATGCATTCAGGTTTGTTACACATTAGACAGATTGCTTTGACTTCCATCTTTTTCAAATTGTCCATCACATAACTGCCTCCGGCAGCAAACACAGATGGAAAGCTCTCAGCATACTATGTAATGTAAACAAATGAGTTGATTCCTTAGAACTGATTTTGCGGACACTCAAAAGGTTCCCTGAGGTCAGTCTCCCGGTAGCACAGTCTGGTTGCTGTTCACCTCATCATGGTTGGTTTCCGTACCCCTTCCAGCCAGCTGCATCATCTTCAAACACCAACTCTTCTTTCCTGTATCTTCACCGTTCTGTCCCTGGTATTACCTTCCCCCTTGGCTTACCCTGCTTGTCCCATTTGATGAGAACTTCACACATAGTAGGTCCTCAGTACATAACTGTTTCATTTTTCTCATCTAGCAAAGCTGTATCTGATCTGTAGAGGAATTGCAATCCTTCTGTGGTAACTGAGAATGAGTTTTTGACAGCTTTAGCTCATGTTACATTGTTACCAGATTAGTAAAACGAGCTAGTGCCCATTTCTGGTTCTAATCGGCACATACAGACAAGAGACAAACTAGAAGATACAACAAAGCGCTCTCAAGGACTTCTTACTGCCCCCGTAATAACCAGTTTGAAGGAACTATCTGAAAAACAAGATCTGGAAGAATAAAAACGTGGTTTTAAAATAGTTTCTGGAAGAAGGAATTGACAAAAGCGGAAAAAGCCCCGCTACTGTACAAAGCCAGGGAGGATAGGCACGTCCTTTTCTCATTGTCTCTTTGTTTTCGTATCGAAAGCAGCTCATCCCTTTCTGCTCTGTTATTTCCTGTTGGAAGCGTCTGTCCACAGTAACTGCAATGGAAAGAAACCCTTTTCATTCATCTGACACCACCATTGAGCTATCACACACGGCAGTCGGGTCTGCTTGGCTTCTTGCCTCTTTGGAGCCATAGCCAGCAAGGCCAGCGCATAGAACCAGGATCTGGAACAGGGTGGAAGCGATGGCCCTGAGCTGCCCTCAGACCTTCGCTTGTTTTTGTGGTTTTCAACTATCCATTTCCTCAGATGGGGGTGGGTCGCAGCAACAAAAGGATTATCCTGCAATACGCCGTTTCTGAGAGGTTCTAAGGGTTTCAGAGGTATTGATGGGAACGCTCAAACCAACAAGCAAAGATTTGCAAAGAACGCAGAAGGGGATTTAAACGTGGAATAAGACTTTGCATGCAGAGGCAGGAAACTGGAGGCCTTCTAATGATTTCAACGAAGTGCTTATCAGCTGTGATGTGACAGTAATGGATGCCTCCCAGTGAGTTAGGTACCCCCTAGTGAGTTAGGTGCCCCCTAGTGAGTCAGGTGCCCCCCAGTGAGTTAGGAGCCCCATACCGAGAATGGTACCCCACTGCCAAGCAGCTGTAGGTACTCCACAGTGAGGTAGGCACCCCGTAGTGAGGTAGGTACCCTGTTGCCAGGTAGGTGACCCAGGGTCAGGGAGAACAGTTTATTCTCTATCTTCCAGAAAACACTTGCTTGATTCACAACCTTTTTCTGTTGTATCATAGTGAGCCACATTTATCATTTATCAGATTGCAAGGGAAACAACTTTTTGGTTGTTGTTGTTGTTGTCTGAGACAGGGTTTCTGTAGCTTTGAAGCCTGTCCTCAAACTTGCTCTTGTAGGCCAGGCTGGTCTCGAACTCACAGATGCGCCTGCCTCTGCCTCCTGAGTGCTGGGATTGAAGGTGTGCGCCACCACTGCCCAGCTGAAAACTATGTTTCTTGAGAGGGAAGCCCTACCCCTTAGGGACTAATAGATGGAAACCAGAGTCCATGAACTTGGATGCAAAGAGAACATCGTTGTTTTCCTTAACTGGCTAAAATTTAGGATTTCTTCCCACTGTATATAGGCATAAAGAGTTTCAGCTCAGAAGAGCAACGGTTAGCCAACAGGAGCGTGCCTTGGAATTTCCTAGACAGCTTGGTGGGAAACTCACTGCTGATTGTCAGTCTAGGCTCACTGAGAACTTGGAGTTAGAACGTCCTCAGACGCTGCTAGTGTGCCTGATCCAGGCACATCCTGAAGGCTGTTGCAGCAGCGTTGCTCAAAAGGATGAGCAGTTCTCACCACTGAGACCCAGAGCTGTTTAGTTGTTATTGTTGTGCAATCAAGGGTTAATGCGGCAAGATTTGGAGATCGTGCATCTACAGGAATGCTGGAATTGCTTACGTTTTCTAAAGAGGGTTAGATATTTGCTGAGGGGTCCATGCCTTGAAAGATTGGTCTCTTCTCATGATAACAATATAAACAAATACAAATAGTCGCAAATTTATCAAGAATAAACAAATTTTACATCTATCCAGGAGAGAAATACAGGAGTTAAGAAACTGTATTTAAGGACTCAACCCAGAGTAATGCATCACTGTCTATAAGTGTACCATGAAGTCTCCCGTCTGACTGATGGGCGATCCATTGTGACATCAGAAGTTCACTCTGTTCCTCTTGTTCTTATCCGGGACACTGTAGAATTCTAGCTAAGAAAAATCGTGAGTTCTGTTATGTAAATATTAGTGTAAACTGACGAATAAGGAAGGTATCTTTGCATCTATGCTTGATTTAAATTCCAAAGTTTGTTTTTCCACTCATAGTTCAGTTAGTTCTGCTTCAAATTAGATTAGTCTTTTTTTTCCCCCTCTAGGGCTTATCTACTTTTTCCCAGCCCAAAGTTACAAAGTATATGAAAACATCTTGTGGTGATAAACTCTTGTCTCATGGTCTGTCTTCCTTCCAGTGACTGGAGTTTTAATTATCATTAGCTCCTGAATTAGGGTTCTGAATGGTAGTGGATTCGATTCTAAAATTATCAATATTTCCTAGGAAAACGGAAGAAACAAACCATGCAGGTCAAAGTAAATAATTGGTATGACAGGGAATCACTATATATGATGTTCTCTACTTAATAATAACTGGTATGGTAGGAAATCACCATATGTGATTATATATCATATATATATATATGATATTCTCTACTTAATAATAATTGGTGTGATAGGGAATCACCATATATGATATCCTCTACTTAATAATTGGTGTGATAGGAATCACGATATATGATGTTCTCTACTGAAGCTCTAGAAGTTCATTGTTGGGGGAGGCTGATTGTTCATTTCCTGGCCTCCCAGACACCCAAAATAATTATACAAAACTGTATTAATTAAAAGACTGCTTGTCCAATAGCTTAAACATATTGCTAGCTAGCTCTTATATTTTAAATTAACCCATTTCTATTATTTTATATTTTACCACGAGACTTGTGAACTGCCTGCAAGTTTCTAGCTGGCAGCTTGCATCTTTCTCCTCTGGTGGCTCCATGGTTTTTCTCTGACTCTGCCTTCTATTTCTCTCTCTCTCTCCTCTCTCTCTCTCCATTCTGTTAAGCCATTGGCTGAAAGCAGCTTCTTTATTAACCAATAACAGCAACACATATGCAGAAGGACTTCTCACATGAGTTCACATTGTGCTGAGAATTCTTACATCATTATGTCCTTTCCTATGAGTGTGTATTGCTTTGTGTAGCTATGCCATGCCGTTTAAGCTTAGCTACATAATCATGAGAAGGAAGCCAAGTGTGGTGGTGGAGATCTACAACCTAAGCACTCTGGAGGTCCACCAAGGTACTGTAGACGACATCTCAAAAGGGGATTTTTTTTTTGTCTGAATATAGAGAGCCTTAAAATAAGAAAAACGTGAGGAGAAAATTAATAATATTTTCAGGACACCAGGCAGCTGCTAGAGCAGAGGTTCTCAGCCTTCCTAATGCTGTGACCCTTTAATACAGTACCTCATGTTGGGATGACCCTCAACCATAAATTAATTTTGTTGCTGCTTCATAACTGTATTATAATTCAAATCACACTGTAAATTCCCATTTTCTGATGGCTTTAGGTGACCTCTGTGAAAGGATCATTCATCCCCAAAGGGATTGCGACCCACAGGCTGAGAACCACTGCGCAAGAGGTCACTGTACAGCTACATTCATTACCAAATATTATAGGAAAATCAACAACCAAAATAGATTTAGAGAATTAGTTAAGTCCTGCCGAATCGAACAACAGACATTTAGAATTTGAGAATCTTGAATACAAAACCACTTTGATTTCTCAAGGAAAAATGCCTGAGCCCTCTCATGTTAAGCCCGTGATTTGATTTACTCAGGCATTTCTGAAGCAACAAAACCAGGAATAGGGAAAGGTTGAAGCGCAGTTCAGCTTGATGCTAAACTATGAAAGGGAAATGACGTTTTCATTTTCCTTGTGTCAAAATAAATAAAAAGCTTTTTATTAACATCCAAGCTCTCCAAGACACTCCAAGATTTATTCGAGTACAGCCAAAAAAAAAAAAAATCTGGAAACTATTCGTGGAAGTTTTTCATCTCCGCTCTTTTCACAAACCCACGGGAGCGTATCAGCTACTAAGTGGTTAAATGATAGCACACAATCACTTCGTTCCTTTGATAACCTTCTGTTTCATGTGAAAGGCCAGAAGAGGATAGTGTAGTTCTGAAGGCAACTTTACTAGTGCCTCGTTTAGTTATCACAGGTTTTCCCCCAATTTCCTGTCTTTTGGATTCACTTTTGGTAATGATTGTTTTCAGTTTTGGCTAAAAGAAATCTCAGCGTGTCTGTCAGGATTGGAAAAAGCCTTTACTGAATATACCAAGTTATAACAAAGCAAATAGAAATCACGGAGAGCCCTGGGGGAAGTCATAGGCTCTGTGTGAAGCAGAGTAACAACAGGTTCTTCAAGCAAACCTGTGCTGAAGGAGTTCTCGAGAATCAGTTTGCTTATCTGGGGGCCTGGTAGCAATGAGAAATACAAAATACAAAGGACAAAAAGAAGGGATGGGATGCTTGAGTCGTGCAGTGTTCAGTTGTGCAGGGTTCTGAGGCGGTAAGTCAAGCAGGATGGCCACAGGCCCATGGACAAGCAGAAACAACATTCCAAATGATGGATTTGACAGAACTGACCTAAGGCACTGGGAAAAGAGGACAGGTCAGACAGACATGAGTTGAGGGCAGACTTGTATTTAAGGTCAGATTTCAGGAATCCTTTCATCTACCCCTTTCCCTACTGCGGTCAATGGTGTATCTAGTAAATACTGAATGTGGAGACCATTGGGAAAGAAACAGCTGTATTTAGACATAATGACAGAAGATGATATTGAGATATCAGCTCAACTATCCTAACCTCTCTTTGTGTCTGTTCTCTGCCTCATTCTCTCTGTCCTTCCCTTTTTTCTTCCTCTCTCCTTCCTTTTCTTCTTTCTCTTTTTACCTACCAACCCCTTACTCTTTGCTGATTCAATAGAGGTTTGGTAGACAAGGCCCGTGAGACTGACGGGAACTGTTTGGAGATAGTAGGAAGTAATGTAGGGGGCAGTATTTGAGGGATTTGAGAGAGTGGTCATAGTTATGTGGCAAATAACTTGAATTTGAGGACAGTTGAGAGTGAAAACTCAGAAAGGTTGAAAGAAAACAAGGATCTCTGAAGTAGAAGCAGAAAAAAAATGCAATGAAGTTTCAGGAAGCGAGGAGGAGAGCTTCAAGGCAAGCTAAACTTTGCAAGCCTGCAGATGCTGAAAAGCAGGAAAGCATTGGTAACCGTGGTAGGAGGTGTAGATGGGCAAGACTGGATGAGTGGATGAGTCTGTTCATTTATTCGCACACACGCATTACAAAAGGTGTAATTTGCTGTGTTCTCTGGTTACAACACAAACACAGCAATGCATACTCTCAACTATGTCACATTGAAGGATATGGATGCTACATCTATTTGATAGTCTTCCAGCAAATACATGATGTGCAAGTTACACCGGTCATGTTAAGGGCTTGCACTACCACCTTCTAAGAATTATATTTCTGTCAAACATGAATTTAATTACTTGGCATCTATCACTTTATGCCCCACATCTTTATGTAGTGAATCAAAGACATACCTCAACTGGTTCTTCATCAAAACAGTCACTCAGCTACGTTTGAGATGAACGTCACTGAGAATTTTTTTAATCGTCTCAAGTTTGTTTCCCACGCTCACATGACCAACAGCCACACATTATTACTTAAAACTTCTGGATAGAATAGGAATTGAGTAAATGATCATTAAAACTTCCAAGTTAGAAACACAAACACACACCTTTTAAGTGGCAGTCTTTCAAAATAAATGACGTATCCAGTCATGATCGTTACACATACAAAAATACAGCTAGCTACAATCTGTTGTTTTTTTTCCAGTTGAAGTCATGAGACTCTCATTCAACTTAACTTCCTTTAAGCTGCAAATAACTAAAACAGAATTACACCTCTGCCTTGCAAAGTTAGGAATTAATTGTAAATAAATTTATATATAGTAAGTAGCTATGAAAGATTAGTATGTATAATTTTGATAATATTATTAATGTAATATATTAAGGAAAATTTATAATAGTTATTAATGGACCTAAAATTGAGACTCTGTTCACTGAAATATCCTTTATTTCTTAATCCTCTGCTAGGCACTATAAACACCTAGATTAATTTAATTCAAAAGCTTGGTGTGATGGCTTATGCTACAGTGTTCAAGACAGACTATCCTGGTCACTATTGCAAGAAACAGTGATTAAAAAAAGCAGAAGAAACCCTAATAAATTATTATTACTGATTAAATGATGGAAAAACAATGAATTGAAACAACATTTTAAGCAAATTGGCTAAGGCAGAAAATTTCGCAGCCAAACGTTGCCTTTTAGTTTTCTAATGAGTTATATTTTACATACTAAATCTATACATTTATTTAGCCATAATTTACACATTTCTGGTGCTTCCTAAAAACCTGTTTTATCTTCTTTTTTTTTCTAAAGTGTTTTGTTTCCATAGGCATTGTGTTTAGTTCTTAAGAATTTCACATTCAGCTAGTGGAGCACTCTTTGCTTCCTGTGCCTGTGACCTTAAGTTCTGCTGACCGAGAAGTTTTGTTTCCGAGATGGTAGTGGTGGCACTAGCCAGGAGAAGCAACAAGCATTCCATTGAACTGGAAGCTAAGACTTCCACCTGGCCTCTTTGGGCTTCTGATGCCCTTGAGCCAATAGGCTAAGAAAGGAAGAATAGTGTTAGGAGCTGATCGATCCAGGTTACTGAGGGGAAATTGGATTGCTTGTCCACATGGAGGTAAGTAAGATTATGTCTGGAGCACAGGAGATCCTTCAGGGCATCTCTTGGTGCTGCCATGTCCTTGACTAAAGTCATTGAGAAATTTAGAGCCTATTCCAGGCAGGGTGACAAAGGGCACAGACCTGTCAGGAATGAAGGTGTGGGTTTCTCCTCCTGCGGAGTCCAGACCTGCTGAAGGTGGAGGAAACACAAACAGCAGTGGAGGAAGGTAGTTATAAATACCTTCTGATTCAATATGTTCTGATCATTCTGATACGTACAATGCATTCTTTTGCCTACTGTGAGGTGGTAAAATACCAGACCTCCTCCTTCTTGCTCACTTCAACCTTAGACCTGTGGATCAAACATCATCTCTAGCAGAACAGGCTACCTTTTATTCACACGATCTTTCTGCTGAGTTTTGTATGGCCTGAAATTGTAATTTGTATTCTGTTTATCTGTTGCATTTACTATTGAGAGAAAATTAAGTTTAAAATCACACAATATGTATACACACACACACACTCACGAGCTCACACATATGCAAACACATTCACATACGCGTTCCTTCACATAAGATATCGGATAGAGAGAAATTTGAAAGTGTTTCAAAAACATGAAGAAATTATGTATCAAATTTACTCTTGTCACCACCATCTTATTTTCATGAATCACTAGAAACAGTAATAGTCAATATAATTAACACTTACATAAACATATTTTGAAAGTGTAGCTTTTTAATGGAGACCACGTACCAGGGTTTTGTGAGTTTATTTAATAAATTAATTGCAGCTCCTTTTTACTGAAGTCACTTCCTGATAAACAGCCAACATGAAAGAATAAATAAATACAAGGCAGCCTCTGACTTCCAGGCTTCTTGGCCAGTCGCAGCTGGCATGTTGGGCTCTTGGCTTGGTGACAATGGTTATAATTACCTTCTGCTAAGTGTGTGAACTCAGTCCAGCTCTGCACGTCACAGGTCTGTAGTTCTGTTGGGGTAAAAATTACGATCAGCGTTGAAGATGGAGCCAAGGGCAAATACATTTTCCAGCCCCTCCCCCCTCGGTTTCTCATTTCTCCTGATTGGAATTACTTCCAACTTTAAAGAAATCACAGAATGAATTGCCCATTTCCAGCCACTGTTTGTCCAGCATGTCAAACACACACATCTGCAGCTATAAAATGTCTCGCCTGTATATGTGTGGTATTTTCTGTGTACTGAAATAGTGTGATGTTTTTGTGTGTGAACGCTATGATGTTTACATCATTATAAATCTACATACACAAGCTAGTGAGCAGTCTCTGAGACGTACTTAAATCTTGTGATAACGATTATGTATTTTGAATTAGAAATTTTCCAAAAATCAAGTTGATTTTTGTATCACGTTCTTTCAGAAAAATATTAATTCAAATATATAAATTGAACTACAATAAATGATATTGCTGATGTAAGTGGCTGATAATCTATTTATTGAATTTATAAGGATTGGCATCAAAAGGAGAGAGTGCAGCGATGAAGAGAGACGAGTGAGAAGCTGAGAAATTTGAGGCTCTCAACGATGAATTTCAAATTTCAAATACAGGAGAATCTGGAGATTGAGCGGAGGACGTTTTGTTTCAATTGAAGGGTGGGAAAAAATGCCACTTGGATAATGTGACTAATGCCTAGTCACCAGGGACTCGGCTACAATAGGACAGATAAGAGAAGACAAATGAAATCAATTTTCCTTCAAGAGAGTATGTTGCAAGAGTTTGATTATGAAAAGACCGAGAAAGGGAGGCGATGAGAAAGAATAGAATTTCATGCCCAAGGGCCTGGAAAGAAGATGGTTGAAGTCATACAAAGAAAGGGACAGTCAGAGAACATTTAAAGGAAAACAGATGGCTGAAGTCTGAGCATTGATAACACTCACAAAAGAAGACTTATAATGCTCCTTTAAAATAAAACACATATGCATACGTATTTACAGTACACCTTGTGTCAGTGACGTTTCCACGAGCTGTCTGCCTCTGCCTCTACTTGGAAGGGGGGGTGGCCATTTAAGAGCAAGGAGGAAAACTTAAGAAAACAGTGTCAAATATATTGACAGTTAGGAACCGATGGGTATCTTAATGTTACTCATTTAGTGTCACTTAGAGTTTTATAGTATTTATTTATATTTTATAGTATAATTTATAGTCTAGGTACAATATTAAGGTTTTTAAAAGTATATTTTTAATCTTCATCACACAATTTTAGATACGCATATGCTTCCATCTTGCAAATTAGAGAACTGAGACTCGCAGAACTTTTGTAACTCAGCCACGTTGGTGACACTGAGAAAAAGTAGAATTAGTATTTGTCTCAGCTATGACCCGGTGGGGCCCTTAAGATGTTCTCTTCAGTAAAAGCTGAGAGACTGTTCTGCTTTAGTGGCAAAATTAGAATTACTCTTTTAGTTACACTTTTGAAAATCATAATTAAAATCACATTCCTTCAATTTATCCTGCCTGTTTCTCCCTCTATTTCCTCCTATGTTCCCTCCTCTCATATACTCTCAATTTCTTTCAAATTGATGGCCTCTTTTTCTTTAGTGTGTGTGTGTGTGTGTACGCACGTGTGATACCCCTGGGCTGACAATGCTTCCCCAAAGAGCCATAAACTATTCAACAAAAAAATATTCCTGTTGCAGGCATGAGAAACCACCATTCTAATCGTTGGCTAGGATAGACCAAGTGACTCCCAAAACAATATAAGGAATTGCTGATGTCTCTGATTGCCCCTCAGAGGTCGAAGGTAAGTTCCTATTGCTTCAGAGGCTTTGAATGCACGACTCAGGAGATTCAAGCTGCAGTTAGGAAGGAAGTCTCCTTCCTGGGGGCTAACTTTGATAGTACTGGAAGATGTCAAGCTGCCAAGGGAGGAAAACAACCAATAGTTCTATCAACCCTTGACTCAAATGAACCACGCAATGGCCAGCATGGCATGATATCCCCAAGCATACAATGATGTTCCTCATCTTGGTGGTACCTCAAAACTGTCTACTTCTATGGAAGACCCACTCAACAGTGGGGAAATAATGACTAGAAACCTAGCCAACTATCTGGCAAGGGAGGTCATAGATCTTAGTTGAGAACCTGCTACCACCACTGTATGAGGCCAGCACAATTTCTAAGTACATTCTAAACACTGGAATTTCTTGACACCTTATCTCTTAGTGCTATGCTGGGTTAAAATTAAAATAAATGTATTTATTAATAAAAATTAGCAAATTCTATAAACAAAATGATAATGTATAGTGTACAGCTACCACGTACTTCCCTAAATACCTTTTTCAAGGCTTCTCTGAGAATACATTCATATTAGGCCTTGCCTTTATATTAGCTAGAATTTCAAAATTTGGAGTCAGATATATATATTATTTTCCCTTCGGATGTAGCAACATAATAATAATAATAATATTTAGTGAGTGGTACATCTGTATACCAGAACTGTTGTAAGTACTTTGCCTGTATGAACTCTATCCATAATCACAATGACACCATGAAAACTGTAATATTATGATTATTTTTATCAGTAGTTAAAAGAAGATCATGTAGTAGGCAGCTTTCAGAAGTTGTATGCATTAGGAACGATACAGAATGCAACAGGGCAGTATTGCATCTCTGGAATTTGTGCAATTAGGCCTTCTGATGTTGAGCAAGTCAAAGCTTAAGGTACTCCACCCATCACGGCTTTAGTAGCTTACATAGATGTGGCTAGAAAAATGCTCACCATGTAAAATAAATTAAAATTATAAAAACGCAAGGAGCCACATTTCTGGTTGGACCTTACAAAACTTGACATGTACTTATATACTTACATTAAATGTGCCTATAGTCTTATACTTACACTTTATGGTTTTTTTAGGGGGTATCGGCAAATAAGAGAGCTTGAGAACATGAAACCAAAGAGCAGTTATATTAAAAATACAGAAAACAACATTTTTAGAGTTTTAGTTTTATTTGACTTTTTTTTCCTTTTTTCTCTTTTCTTTTTTAAAAGGGAGCCTTCCTTGTTGTCTATATTGGTCTAGAATATCAGGTTCCAAAGATCCTGCAGTCCAAATTCTTATCTAGGTAGGCACACTCCGTCAGTCAGGGATATTTTGACATATAGCACCGATATCCCATTACCATGTCAAGAAACACAATTCTTGAAAGTTAGAATAAAATGAACCATTCTTGAACTTTTAAAAATATTCTAAAGGTGATGAGACAGGGTTATGCTCCATTATAATTAATTTTATATGTTTTGCCAATTGATGTTTATTCCTTATAACAATTATATAAAATTTTGGGTCGACCATTTTATGGATACGTAAGTAACCATATTAGGAAGTTCTAAAGTTCTTACAAAGCTTCTTACATAAATACATGCTGATAGGAGAAAACCATGACAGACAGCATTTGGACTTTTGTCCATAGTTAATAGAGTACAAATATGTACTAGACAAAGTACCACATGGAAATCTGTGCAACTTTCCCGAGTCCAGTGTGCCTGGCAAGTTCTATTGTCATTACTTCACGGACTCGGAATTATAATTCTCTTACTTTTTTTTTTTAGTTACTAAAGTACATTAAATATTCATCAGTATGGTTATAGGATAGGATCATTTCAGGTTCCCTATCTTCAGCTGCCCCAGGAACTAACTGAGGACCTCGCCTTGGGCACCTGGAAGCCCCTCTAGGTCCAAGTCTCTTCCCAACCCTAAGATGGCTCCCTTAATTAAGATATGTGCTTCCCTGCTCCCCTATCCAACCTTCCTTTATCCCAATCATCCCGTTGCCCCAAGTTCTCCCCATCCTACCCTTCTCACTTTTCTCTCCCCATCTTCCCTTACCCCCCTCCCCTCCCACCCTTAAGATCCCGATTTTTTGCCTGGTAATCTTGTCTACTTCCCCTACCCAGGAGGATAGCTATATGTTTTTCTTTGGATTCGCCTTCTTATTTAGCTTCTTTAGGATATCCAATTATAGACTCACTGACCTTTATTTAAGGCTAGAAACCAATTATTAGTGAGTACATCCCATGTTCATCTTTTTGGGTCTGGGTTACCTCACTCAGGATAGTATTTTCTATTTCCATCCATTTGCATGCAAAATTTGAGAAGTGATTGTTTTTTACCGCTGAGTAGTACTCTAATGTGTATATATTCCACACTTTCTTCATCCATTCTTCCATTGAAGGACATCTAGGTTGTTTCCAGGTTCTGGCTATTACAAATAATGCTGCTATGAACATAGTTGAACAAATGCCCTTGTCATATGATCGGGCATCTCTTGGGTATATTCCCAAGAGTGGTATTGCTGGGTCCCATAGAACCTTCATCTGGCGATGGATGGAGATAGAGACAGAGACCCACACTGGAGTACTGGACTGAGCTCCCAAAGTCCCAATGAGGAACAGAAGGAGGGAGAAGATGAGCAAGGAAGTCAGGACCACGAGGGGTGCACCCACCCACTGAGACAGTGGGGCTGATCTATTGGGAGCTCACCAAGGCCAGCTGGACTGTGACTGAAAAAGCAGGGGATAAAACCGGACTCTCTGAATATGGCAGACAATGAGGGCTGCTGAGAAGCCAAGGACAATGGCACTGGGTTTTGATCCTACTTCATGTTCTGGCTTCGTGGGAGCCTAGCCAGTTTGGATGTTCACCTTCCTAGACCAGGATGGAGGGGGGAGGACTTTGGACTTTCCACAGGGCAGGGAACCCTGACTGCTCTTCAGACTTGAGAGGGAGAGGGAGAGGAGTGGGGGGATGGGGAGAGGAGTGGTGGGGGGGAGGAGTGGGAGGCTGGGAGGAGGCGGAAATTGTTTTTTTCTCAATAAAAAAAAGAAAAAAGAAATAAAGTACATTAAAGTATACTGTCAGATAAGGAGAGATGGCTCAATGGTTAAGAACACTGGCTGCTCTTCAAGAGGACTTCAGTTTCATTCCCAGCACCCACAGGATGGCTCACAACCAACTGTAATTTCAGTTCCAGAGAATTTGATAATCTGTTCTGGATCCACAGGCATCAGGAATGCAGGCTGTGCATAAACATACACAGAGGTAAAACACCCATTCACATAAAACACAAAACAAATCATATTTGCACAGCATTTCCATATCCTAGCCTTGGTGCATGCTCAATAAATTACAGAAGGTATAAAGGTATAGCATCCTATTGTAGTTGTCTGTGCTTTAAGGAAAAGTATTTCTCCACAGTGGACAATTGCATTTAAGTTTCCTCCCTCCTTCCCTTCCTTCCTTCCCCTCCCTCCTTCTCTCTCTCTCTCTCTCTCTCTCTCTCTCTCTCTCTCTCTCTCTCTCTCTCTCCCTCTCTCTTGTTCTTGGTTTTGAGACAGGGTTTCTCTGTGTAACAGTCCTGGCTGTCCTAGAACTCACTCGGTAGACCAGGCTGGCCTCAAACTCACAGAGATCCACCTACCTCTGCCTCCTGAGTGCTGGGATTAAAGGCATGTGCCACTACTGCCCTGCTAAATTGCTTTTCTTGCAGTATATTTTGATCCCAACTTCACTAGGTTCTCACTCTTTCTGTAAAAAAAAAAAAAACAAAGAAAAACAAAAATCACAACAAACAAAAACGAACAAGACCAGACCAAATCCAGCACTGAGAATGGCAAGAGGTCAGCTTTCTCCAATGAACGTCATGAGGTATACCAACCAGATGCCAGGACTCTCTCCCAGGAGTAGCTTTCCAACACAAAATGGAGCCGGGTGGTGGTGGCGCACACCTTTAATCCCAGCACTTGGGAGGCAGAGGCAGGCGGATCTCTGTGAGTTCGAGACCAGCCTGGTCTACAAGAGCTAGTTCCAGGACAGGCTCCAAAACCACAGAGAAACCCTGCCTCGAAAAACCAAAAAAAAAAAAAAAAAAAAAAACAAAAAAAAACCCAAAAAAAAATGGGTTCTATGTTTATGTATGTGCATGTACTTTTTGTTTTATTTTTGGAAAATGTATGGTTTATAACTATAAGGGTCCTATGTGAAAAATATCAGTCTGTGAGATAAATTGATGATTGATCACTACATGACTTTTAAGTAGTTAATAATTTTCTTTAATATCATGGGGAAAAAGTCTAAGATTTTTCTATAGGCACTTCATTTGATTAACTAGGTCTCCATGACCAAGAACAAACTGTTCCCTCTGTCTCTTAGCCTTTGTAGTTAGTAGAAGGCAAATGAAGCCAATGCTTACTGTAACAATTACATCTTTCTCCCTTTCACTATTCTAAGACAAATTA